>NC_139553.1:35448675-36648675 GCF_965153285.1 Podarcis tiliguerta
CATTCAACCCCCATTGGAAGACTTGCAGTGCATGAAGTCAGGGAGCTGACAAGTGAAACAAGCAGCGGCACATGTGTGTGTGTGTGTGTGTGAGAGAGAGAGAGAGAGAGAGAGAGAGAGACCCAACCACATGCATCTCTGGACTAGAAATACAAGAATAAAACTCACTTTGCATCTGAGATGGAGAGCAGAACTTCTCCTTCAAAAGGAATACGTCTCTGAGAGTCTTGATCCCTGATTGCAAAGTAATCATTGATAATAATTAGAGAAGCAATGTAATAACTTATTTAATTAGTTACATTAATAATCATCAACAACAAATGTGTTGTGCTAGCCATTGGCATAGACAGCTTTTAAAATCTTTTGATTGACTTAACTGGACAACACAATTTTGTTGCTGTTTCATATAGGTACTTTAAAACACAGGCCTGTGTGAGGTATTAGAACAGGGAGCAGCAGCTGCCTCTGCCACCAAAGCAAACAAACAAACAAAACAGTTCAGAATATTTGGGGGAATTCTGCAATGTGGTATTTTTTAGGGGGTGGTGAGAGAAAGAAAAATACCTACAGGGGAAAGACTATTTTGGGAAATTTCAGCTGAGTTCTAAAAAAAACTTGTAGGTACAATCTTAAATTCTCATGACTGTTCTAAAATGCAGCCTGCTGTGGGTGACACACATGTAGATCAGCTGTAAACATATAAAAATGAAAGAGCCATATCTCTGTTGTATAGCATCTGTCATGTATGCAGAAGGTCCCAGGTTTAGTCTCCTGGTAGGTCTGGGAATGTCCCTTCTCTAAAATCCTGGACACCTCCTGCCAGTCAGTGTACTCAATACTGAGCAAGATGGACCAATGATGATGATGATGATGATGAAGAAGATGATAATTCATAATTTATATCCCACCAATCTAGCTGGGTTTCCCCAGCCACTCTGGCATCAAATATTAAAAACTTCCCTAAATAGAGCTGCCTTCAGGTGTCTTCTAAAAGTCAGGTAGTTGTTTATTTCCTTGACATCTTGATGGGAGGACATTCCATAGGGCAGGCACCACTACCGAGAAGGCCCTCTGCCTGGTTCCCTGTAACCTCGCTTTTTGCAGTGAGGGAACTGCCTGAAGGCCCTCGGAGCTGGCCTTATTGTCTGAGCTGAACAATGATCTGAATCATATAAGGCACTTTTCTATGTTCCTAAATTCACCTCCTCCCCCCTCAGGGTTATTGTTTTATTCATCCAGTAAATCAGTTTGTTCAATTGAAACTCATATGATTAATTGACTAGGATTTCTTTAATCAGGCGAGAGGCTTAATACTAATTAACACTGATCTACCTCTATGTTCTTTGCTTCTAGGTCTGCCATCAGTTCTGAGCTCCCAAACCTTTCAAAATTTGATCCTGATTGCATTTTCTTTTTATGTTTGTGCGCTTCATTTTGAAGACTCTTATCAAAATGGTTTATACAATATTTAATTTTAACATGTGTTGGCTTGCTTGGTTCTTTTTAGTGACAGAAGCAGTCAGTGGCTGATTCCAAAGCTTTCACCTGCTTTGAGTGGGCTCTGATTCCACAGAGAAGTGCTTTCAATCTACTTTGAAAAATGCAACACTGGGGAGACTGATAAGAGGGAAAATGTTCTTCTTAGAAGGGAAATTCCCCATGGAGTCATACAGCAGCAGCCATTAGTCCTCTAGATAAGGGGCTTTCAGCACTTCCTGATCCAGCTACATAGAAGGAAGGAAATCTCATCTAAATAATAGCCATATTTTTCTTGATTGTTGTAGGGTGTCATATCAGAAACTGAGGCCAATCCCTCAACATTCCCTCAATGGTGACAAAGAAATGCTCTTACTCAGTGTTTCTCAAACATGATCACAGTGAGAAAGGACCTAGAAAACTATTTATTCACATGAATTGTGACTGTTTCTCTGCCATTATTCTGCTGTCTCCAGAGAATCATGGAAACTTTCAACTTAATTTTGTATGAAAAGCTTGGGGTCAACTTGACCTATGAAACCAGGGATGGGGAACCAGAAGCCCCCAAGATGTTGTTGAACTACATCAGCTGCAGGCACTAACACCTGTAGTCAGGGAAGTACTTCTTAACCCAGAAAATATGAATGAATTTATATGGCTTTAAAGGAGATTAGGCAAATCTCTGGAGGATAAGGCAACTATTGGCTGCTAGTCACAATGGCTATATTACTTCATGTATCAGAGGCAGTATGATTCTGAATATCCATTGTTAGGAACCATGAGTAGAGAATGCTATTGCACTTCTGTCCTCTTTCTGGGCTTCCCATAGGTATTGGGTTGACATGTGAGAGAAGATGGGTCTTTGGCATAATCTAGTACAGTGGTACCTCGGGTTACATACGCTTCAGGTTACATACGCTTCAGGTTACATCCTCCGCTAACCCACAAATAGTGCTTCAGGTTAAGAACTTTGCTTCAGGATGAAAACAGAAATCATGCTCCGGCGGCAGCGGGAAGCCACATTAACTAAAGTGGCGCTTCAGGTTAAGAACAGTTTCAGGTTAAGAACGGACCTCCAGAACGAATTAAGTACTTAACCCGAGGTACCACTGTAGTGCTCTTCTTACATTCTTATGGCCACAGCTTCCCTCCACCTACATTAAAGATTCAGTTTGTGATCCTGTTCTTTATTTCTCTGACAGCCATGTTTCTTTAACACCCATCTGTCCTATTCCCCCATCCCAGCAGGAGAAATCATCAACAGCCCATCATGTGTAGACACAGCCAAATCTGGTCTTCCACAACTGATCCTACCTACCAATGCAGCTTAATGATGTTACGAACTTTGTGACTGACAGAGTTGTTGATGTTTGAGGCATTAAAAAGTCCTTGTGATTCTACCTGGTAGAAAGCTTGTCAGGAAGTGAAGCTCTTCCCTGAGAGACATAGGCATAACATTTATGAAGGCTGCAGAAGTGAACTGGATTCAAGCAAGGACCAGTGATGCAAATTTATAAGAATGAAGAAAGGGATCTAGAGGAATGAGATCGGTTTATAAATAAGTGTGATGCAAACTGACAAGGGAAGAGGACGGAGTCCTTCAGGAATAAGTTCAAGTTAACAATAAATGCAATTGAAAGTGACAAGCTGAGAGGTAGAGGACGTTGCAAGTGAAATATGGTCAAAAATGTATAAGTTGCCTGTACTGACAAGGAAAAGCTATTGAGCTGCTGGTTTAAGAGTATTTCCAAGTTGAAACACTGGTAGTCTGCATAAAATGTTTTTGTTGTTGTTGTCATGGATGTCCTGTGGTCCAGTGCGCAATTAAAACATGAATGTGCGTGCCTCTGCATTTCCTAGTCATATGGGACTATAACTCTTCCATGGTACATTAAAATCTTCAGGTAAAGAGAAGATAAATGTACATCAATGTGACTAACTTTATTGATGGCCATGCTTTTCCTGCTTGACTGATGGGCTTGCCATTAAGGGGTAATCCTATAGCTATAGCTATTTTATTCCTTTGAATGTCACCGGGGTTGTTTTTTTTTTTTTTAAATTACATATGGCACAATGAAATTCTGATAAAATGGAAAATGGGTTAATATGGTTCACTGATTTCTGAAAAACAGTCTGTACACTTTTCTTTTTGAAGTAGTTCTGTCCACAGCTCCCCAGTCTGACTGGGTTGTCTACCTGAGTTTGAATAATAAAGGATAGAGGACCTGTGGCCCTACAGATGTTGTAGGGCAGCAACTCTGACCATACCTTGCCATTGGCCACCATGCTGGCTGGGGCTAATGGGAGCTGAAGTTCAATAACATCTGGAGGGTGACAGGTTGCATGTTCCTAGGTAGTCTACAAGGATCCTGAAAGTACAGAATCATAGAACTATAGAGTTGGAAGGTGCCCTAATCTAGTTCAATCTCCTGCAATGCACATGATTCTTCCATGGATGATAAAAAGTGGCTAACACTGGCAGTGTAGAGAAGGAAGGACAGGCAGCAATCCTATAAGATAGCCTTTGTCAACCTTGGATCCCCAGATGTCGTTGGACTATGACCAGTGGTCCTGCTAGCTAGGGGTGATGGGAGTTGTAGTCCAACAACATCTGGAGACCCAAGGTTGTCAAAGGTTGCTTTAAGGCAAAAGGGATAGAGGCAGACAGCTACACAGGGAGGTGACATGCATCTCTTTCACTGTTCATGCCTAACCAGAGATGAACACTTTTAGGTGCATGAATATACTCCTCTAGCACTTTCAGAATAATAAACTAAAGCTTTACGACTTTCCCCAGGTCAGTTTTGATGATTGGATTCACATTAAAATCCAAACAAAGCCAATTTTATCTCCCATCTCTAGGTGATGGTGCTCCACTTTATTATAAGAAGTTACAATATCTATATCAGGAATCAGAGGCTTTGGAGTAAGAGCACTGTAATGATGACACATTCTCCTGGAGAATATTAGGTTATATGACATACTGTTGGCCCTGAAAGGATTCAAGCTAAATGTTTGCAAAAGTTGTCTCTCCTAATAAAGCCTCATTGACTCACAAAACCTTTAGGATTGTACATTGCCTGAGGTGCATTGAAGCAGCAAGGAGACTGATAAATATTAAATTAATCTTTATGGAGAAGGAGAATGTGCTAAATTCTTAGTTCACTAATACCGATTTTAGATGCTGCTTTTTCTGGCAGTTTTTTTTTAAAAAAAAACATTTAAAGCAACATTTAAGTATCATTGTGATTTTGCTGTAGCTGTAAAGAAAGGTGAAATATAAATGTTTGAAATCCATCAGCTTTCTGATAATGGCTTCATACTTGCAAAGTTTTAAACCTTTTGTATTAAACCACCTAGAATGTCACAAAACCTTGCAGTATCCTTTTCATGCAAATAGTGAATGGGACATGTTTTTTCACCAGTTCCCTTGAATTCCTTGTTAACTGGAAATGGGTTCTCCTCCTCCTCTTCCTGTTGTTCGTTAAGAATTTTTTTTTTATCTGCTTATCGTAATTGGGTTGTGTTTATTAGACATTATCATCATTGACTATCAGCGAAATTGCAGTAGTAAAAGCAGGAACTCTGCAACAAATAAAGTATTCACCACACAGAAAAAGTCAATGCAACCAGCATGCTAAGGATGGATTAGCATTGACAACTATAAATCCACTGATTCGATAAAATGTGAAGCAGTGTGTGTGTTTTGGTGATTGATGGCTTGTGGCAGAAGAGGTTGCATGATTACAGCCAACAATACTTTAAAAAGGAAGAAACAAATAATGCTGAAACATATGGTGTCACTCACACAAAGCCATTTATATATAGTTCTACATGTGGTCATGCTGTACATCATGCTGTACCAGCATTAGCAATCTTGAAGCAAAGTAGTTGTAGCATCAGAATTAAAGAGATTTAAATCTGTGCCATTATTGTACTTAGTCATTCCATTTTCTGTCTGCATTCTGACAGGACTCTGTTCTGTTTTCATGATATTTCCTTCCCAGATAATTTTTGTGTTTTATGTTATCTTTCACACAATGCCAAATCTGCTTCAGGAAATCTAGTGGAATGTCATGGATTTAGCACTTTAGCATTTTCATGTTAATCGCTTCCAGGAAGGGGGGAAAAATCCATTTGCCACTCTGTTGTCTCAGAAAATTGTGGGTTGAAACATACAGTTCTTTCCTGCTATTTTCATGCGTAAATCATGGAGGAACAGAAGTGCACACATTTTAAAAGGGTGGGGTGGTAGTGACATGTGTGATGACACCTGCAGTTGTGTCATGCCATGCCCACTGAGGTGAATGAAATGATCACAACATGGTGGTATATTGATAAAAAAGCCACAGTTCCTTCTTTAGGTAGCACCTGGTTTATAGGAGAGAGGTAGTTATTACTTTCTCTAGTCCCACACAGAATATGGTCTTTGGGATTGATAGAGAGGGCATTCAGCTTGGTTGTGTTCAGCTTGGGGAAATATGCAGCCAGGCTAGGTTTCTCCTACCTTTTTGTGATTGCTATTACATATTAGGCAGTGGTCTCAATGTTGGAAGAAAGTTTGAGTAGGTGAGTAGACTTAGCAGAGTGGGGCTGAGAAACAACTGGAACATTCCATCCCTACTTTCCACCATTAAATCTGGATGGATCAGGTCAGTTTGCATCAGAATTCAATAACTCTTTAAGCACACCTATGGACATCTTCGAAAATCCTGAGCTTGATGGAGCTTTGAATGGAACCCCTTTCAAGCATGCTCTAAATGTGTTATCTAATATTTCACAAAAGGTGTAGCAGTAATGAGCATGCTAACTTTGTGCCCTCAACTGTATCCAAATGGAATTAAAAGAGGATTAGACAAATTCATGGTGGATAAATCTATCAATGGATACTAGCAATTAGGGCCATGTTGTCTCTTCAAAGTATGTCTTTGCTCTCAGGTCCTGCTAATAGTCTTCCCATATGCATGCGGATGGCCACAGTGAGACTACGATGCAGAACTAGATGGGTTGTTGGCCTGATCCAGAAGGGCTTTCCTTGTTATATTTTTATGTCATTGTCTTAACCCTCCATGAGTTGCAAGGAGACTGTCCGAAGAAGAAAGCCTTCTTGAACTTATGGATGCACCTGTGCATTTTGGAATCCTGATTTTCTAGTGTCTTTATATCCAGGGAGCTGCCACAATAACTGGAGGCTTACCACTTTATAGTTTCACCCTCCAGCTCATGAAGAGTGATGTGAACGATTCCAGACAGTAGAGCTAACATGCTATCCCTTCTTCCCTGCATGTTTAGTTTAGAAAACAGTTTCATATGTTACTCCTATACTCCTAAGTAAGCTACAGAGAATTGGAAAAATGAAACAAGGAAGGCCAAGAGATGTATTTCTGCGCAGCAGGGATAGCAAGGACTTGAGGCAGGAGACACAGTCATAGGTGGAAACTCTAGGCATCAGGACTACATCATTAAAGTTCATGCAGAACAGCATTTTTGGAAGATACCTTATACACATTCAAACAATCATTCCATCTAACTCAACACTGTTAACTCTGACCGTCAATGGCTCTCTAGGCTTTGAGGTGGGGGCATTCTTTGCCCTATCTGGAAATGCTGGACATAGAACCATTTTTGCATCTATCACTGAGCTATGGTCTTTGTCTCTGAAGGAGATAGCTGGACCACAAGCTTATAGAATTTTTCTTTCTGAGCAACACAGCTGCTGCCCATCCCTTTTTGGAAAGAAAAGCAAAGCAAGACATTGGTGACAACAAACCTTAAAAGAACTTAGCATTTGCTCAGGACCATTTTTGCCTTTTCCTGTCTTCATTCTGAGTCAATATTTTAAGCTTAAGCTTTGTTGTTTCCAATTCTTTTACAGTGAGCTAGATTTTCATATAACAGCGTCATTTTCTCCTCTTATTGCTAGGCAAATGTTTGACCTTGAGACCCTTGTTTTCCTCCTCTTTGCGTGTGAGGCTTACTGTGGCCAAAGTGGGAATGGGTGGGAGGGAGAGAAAAAGACTGTAGTTTTTAACTCTGCCCATTGGCCAAATGTCCACAACTACTCTGCTATTTAATGCTATGATGCCCTCCCCGTGCCTAGGGACCATTGAGATTGTTAGTGTTTAGTTATTGCCTGTCATCAGAATGCTAAAATGAAGCAGGCTTCCTTCTGAGCTGCTTGAGTAGGAACGGTAAATGTCAAAGATAAGTCGTTCAATTGGCAGTGGCATTGCTTTTAGTTTTAATATAAGAGATAAATCTGCCAAGTGTAGGAACACCCACTGTGCACAATAAGTGAATTTTGACAGAACAAATTGGTTTTCTCTTAGCTATTCATGCTGCATTAGCTCAAAGAAAAGGCAACACAGGCATTTAAATACACACACACACACACAACCCCAAAAGAACTATCAATGACAGCCCATTTAGCATTCCAGACAATCAAATATTGTCCATTAGGTATGAAAGACTCACTCGTGATTGGTACAGTAGGTATTTGATTTCAGCCTCTTAATCAGTTTCTTCCTCTTATTACTGACTGTTACCATTGCTTTGGTCCTGAAAGAAAGAAAAAAATCAATATAAAATCTGCTTGATCCTTTACATCTTTTTTCTGCTCTGCAGTTTCACAACTGCATCCATTTTTACACTTGAAGATAGGGGCAGTTATAATTAGTGATAACAGGCATCTGGAGGGAGGAGAAGGAACACAGTTATCAGGGGAGAAGCTGGGAAAGGTGAAATTGCTTTTATCCCACTTGATGATAGGTTGGTAGAAGCAACTGTTTTGCTCCAAGAATGGAATAAAAATGGGTTTATTTGTGTGAGTCCTGAGACTGGCCTGCTTTGAATGAAATCCACACAAAACTGTGATTTATGGTAGCATATTGAAAGTTTGAGGATGCAGAAGGGCACTTATCTAGCAGTGTCAGTTTCCAGGCTAGTGATGAAAAGTACATCAGGTGTGGGGAACCTTTGGCCCTCCAGATGTTGCTAAACATCCCATCATGACTGTCCAAATGATTCCACGCACTTGTTCTGCATGTCCACTCAGAAGTAATCCTGACTGAGTTCAATGGGACTTCCACAGAGTAATGTATCAGAGCTATATACAATTGTTACATCAAAATTCTTCACCTTATTTGTGAGCGTAGAAAGTGGAGAAACTATTTTGCAAAATTCAGGGGGAAGGAACAGTTTCCATGAGTGGTGCTCACTATTAGCTGTGGAAGTAACATAGCTTCTTTAGTTCATTTTCCCCAATGTGGCAGCATCAGCAACTACATCAACAACTACTAGTACGAGGGCAGCCTGCTTACCATTTTGCATCCTCCATAACAACAACAAAAATTTTATTACTTGTACCCTGCCCATCTGACTGGGCTGCCCTAGCCACTCTGGGTGGCTTTCCACAGATATAAAAACGTAATAAAGCACCAACCATTTAAAACTTCCTTAATTATGGCTGCCTTCAAATGTCTTCTAAAAGTTGTATATTTTATTTTATCTCTTTGGAATCTAATGGGAGGACATTCCATAGGGTGGGCACCACTACCGAGAAGGCCCTCTGCCTGGTTCCCTGTAACTTCAATTCTTATAGTGAGGGAACTGCCAGAAGGCCCTCGGACCTGGACCTCAGTGTCCAGGCTGAATGATGGGGATGGAGATGCTCCTTCAGTGGCCTATAGTGGTGGCAAAATGGTGGAGAATGTTTGAGGGAAATTTTGTTAAGTGTCATTATTTGTCTCGGAAGTGAGGGGGGGAAATAAACTCAGAAATCTCAGGGGGAAATAAATATATTCTGAGAAATATTGGCTCAGGTCCAGTGTGTATAACAGAGATAGCCAAAATAGCAGTCTCCAGATGTTGTTAAACTACAACTCCCACCATCCTCAGCTATAGACCATACTAGCTGGGGCTGATGGGAACTGGCTGCCCCTGGTGTATAGAGGATTGCAGCCTAAATAAATACAAGTGGATATATTTGTTCAGAAAGTATTTCTATAATCAATTAATGTGCACAGAACTTAATAGAGGGATAAAAATAGAAGAGAGGTCTCAGACTCAAGGAGGTTGCAATTTAAAATTTGACACCAGTAGAAGGGGGAGATATGGAGGCAATGTAAACAGTTGCTCTTTTAAACACAACTACACCAAATTGAGATTGTAGTTGCCAACATATTTTAAAAGGTTGCTTTCCTGAGAAAGCAGAGCATATTTCTGAGAGAATATGTTATGATAGCTTTATGGACTGGTTTTCATCTCTTATTCACTTTCTTGTAAATTGGTCTGTTTGGGATGATAAACGTAGTTAGTTTTCCATTTGTGTAACAATGATTGGGTGCATAAATATTTAACAGTGTTAAAGTTAGAATAAATGCAGCTAAATTACACTATGCTAAAAATAAACACTAAGATGAGAAAGTTGGAGACACAGTGGTACATCTATCCTTGAGATGTTGAAGCAGGCGTGATGGGGCATCTGTAATTCTTTGAACATAATTTTGATGGGAGCCTAACTGTGTGCATAGAGGTTTTCTGAAATGTATAAAATGAGTAAACCTAGTTGTCCACTTGGGTTGATCACATTATAACAAGATAGCACAGCATCTTTCTTCTTCTTCTTATTTCCCCCAATGAATCATTTGTTTCAAGAAGAAACAAACAGAAACTCGTAAGAAACTGTTTTTATTACCCCCTTCCCTCCTAGGCAACATAACGCTTCTATTTTTTAATGCTGCGTTTTTTTAATGCAATAGTTTAAGGCTGCATACACAGCATATATTTAAAGCAAACCTTTAAAGCACATGACTTCCAACCCAAACAATTGTGAGCACTGTAGTTTGTTAAGGATGCTCTCTCTGTGGGGGGAGGAGATAAACTACAGCCCCCAGGCTTCTTTGGTGGAAGTCATATGCTTTAAATATATGGTATGTATGAAGCCTGTCTTTGAAGTAGTTTAATACTTCAAAAATTGGTGTAGAAATTAATAACAGTACTTATTGGTACTTAAATTTAAACCTACACCTAACATGTTTGTATTTGACGTTGAACTATATTTACTAATTAATCAGGTAGAATATTGAATGTTGACAACAACCATTGTTGAGTGGAGCACTTAGACACAAACCTAATATATGCCTCGCACAGAGAAAATTGCACTGGGTAATATTCTGCTACTGAACCACACTCAAGGACTATTTCATATCACACAACATAATTATGGCCACCAACTTGAATGGCTTTAAAATAGGATTAGACAAATTTCCAGGTAGGCATGCCTCCATCCCACACCCACAACCCTACCAGCAGGAGAGGAGCGGTAGCCAGACCAGCTGCAAAGCAGGTAAAATTGTTGCTACCATCTTCATGCTCTGCCTTGCTACAACTCCCTTTTGAAGAGAGAAAAGAGATGACAAACCATCACTGAATGAGGATGCTGGACCCACCCACCACTGAATTGCAACAGCTGGCTTAATACCAGACCTTGGGGTGGTGGGGATATTAACGGGGGGAGATAGTTGTTTATCTGCTGATTGGTGGGTGGAACTATTCTTTGTTTATTGTCTGAGTACAGTAGTACCTCGGGTTACATACGCTTCAGGATACATACACTTCAGGTTACAGACTCCGCTAGCCCAGAAATATTACCTCGGGTTAAGAACTTTCCTTCAGGATGAGAACAGAAATCATGCAGCAGCGGTGCAGTGGCAGCAGGAGGCCCCATTAGCTAAAGTGGTGCTTCAGGTTAAGAACAGTTTCAGGTTAAGAACGGACCTCCGGAACGAATTAAGTATGTAACCAGAGGTACCACTGTACAGTTAAAGTTGTTTGTTATTACTTATATGGCAGGTATGTTTTTGGTTTTTTTTTAAAAAAAAAATTTATATCAGCCAATATTATGATATACTTTATTATCCCCGTTTCCCTCTTCCTTTATAGTATTGATTTAATTATTTGATTTTTTCTTTAAAAAATCCATACAGCTTAATGTATTAAAAATTTCTCTGAGCAGTGTACAAAAAATTGAAACAACAATAAACAACTGAAAATATTGCAAAAAATACAGTTACATATAAAAATGTTACATCAAAACAAGGCTATGGATAATTATAAACTAGTATAAATAAATTCCTGCTGTCACACCCTCCCTCTGAGCCTCTAAGTTCTCACCCAGGTTCCAAACAAACTCTCATCTCACCCACAAAAAGTCTTACAACATCCTGGAAATAAAAGATATCTCACACTAGTGGGTGGGTTGTACCCACAACTGAATGTGTCCAATTCAGCTGCACTCTCCACCCCCAGTTCTAGGTACAGCAGGTATGTTGCTTTTCCAGGGTTGGTACTCTCCTCCTCCTCCTCCAGCTGCCAGTTTGGAAAGGTACCCCTTTTAGCCCAGCCCATCTTTCCAACAACAAACTAATGAGGGAGTGTGTGTATGTGTGTTGTAAGCAAGTTACTTGGAGACCTTCAGTTGGCAAGTGACTAATAAGTTTATCTTGTGAACCACCCTGAGATCTTTTGATGATCTTTTATGATATAAATCTAATCAATCTAATTAATTAATTATAAATAAATTCACGGAAGAGAGGGATATCAATGGCTACTAGCCAGTGAGAGCTGGACCATAAAGAAGGCTGATCGCCGAAGAATGGATGCTTTTGAATTATGGCGCTGGAGGAGACTCTTGAGAGTCCCATGGACTGCAAGAAGATCAAACCTATCCATTCTTCAGGCAATCAGCCCTGAGTGCTCACTGGAAGGACAGATCCTGAAGCTGAGGCTCCAATACTTTGGCCACCTCATGAGAAGAGAAGACTCTCTGGAAAAGTCCCTAATGTTGGGAAAGATTGAGGGCACAAGGAGAAGGACGACAGAGGACGAGATGGTTGGACAATGTTCTTGAACATGAGTTTGATCAAACTGCGGGAGGCAGTGGAAGACAGGCGTGCCTGGTGTGCTTTGGTCATTGGGGTCACAAAGAGTCAGACAAGACTAAACGACTAAATAACTAGCCATGATGGCTATGCTCTACCTCTGCAATTGGAGGCAGGAGTGCTTCTGAATACCAGTTGCTGGGAGTGCTCGTGTGTTCATGTTCTGCTTGCTGGTTTCCCACAGGCATCTGGTTGGTCAATGTGAGAACAGGATGCTGGACTAGATGGGCCATTGGCCTGATCTGGCAAGCAGTTCTTAAGTTCTTTTTTTTAAATAATATTTTATTGGGTTTTACAATAGACATAAAACAACAATAAACAAACAACATCACAACAAAGGAACAGAAAAAAGAACACTACAACACACCAACGCAAAACAGTGAAATACAAAAAAGAAAATAAAAGTATTAAAAACAATTTTTGTCTCCTTGTATTCTTTGCATTAACTTATTTCTCCGACTTCCCCAGACCTCCCATCTCTGTATTCCAAATCAAATATTCTGTCTGCAAATTCTTTCCCTCTATCATATTTTGATTTTCTAATAATCTTAAAGTCTAATATATAATTGCATTTCCTTAAATCTAGCAGTTCTTAAGTTCTTAGCTGGTACCTGTAGGAGTTGAGGAGACAGTGTGATTATGCATTTGCACCTTGTTGACCTCACCACCACCACTTCGTCTCTGCCTCCCGGTGCAGGATGGCAGAAAAGCACCACTGCCTTGCTGACTGCTACTGGCAGGTACCTCAGACCCCCAATGTTACAGTCATCAAATGAAGACTATGAATGTACAAAGCAGCCCCAAGGGCTGGGAAATCTGTTGGTACACATGCGTATGTGAAACACTGCTGCAACAGAATACTTCTGAGGGTAGTCCATATGTTGACATGGATGTTATAATATCCAAACTGAACCATAATAACATGTCTAGGAACAAATGTAATATAAATTTTCTCAACATTTCATGGGCTGCCATCTATGACAAATTAAAAAAAATACCCCTAAGCTTAAATATTAATCTTTAATAAAACACTTGTTCTAAGATCATAGCTTTTTTTTTTAAGTGAAATGTGCAGTTAGAAAGTGTCAAGTTAAAACATGTCATAATCCTGAAAGGCTTTATGAGCACCATTTTGATGAAACATTACAATTTTTTACTCTGTTTATTAAGGCAAAGGACAGTTAACCCCACTAATAGCACAATAATGAAGGGGTCATTCCTGCCAGGCCACTTGCTGATCACGGCATTGCTCATCTTATAAATGCAAAATATTTCCTCAAGATGAATAGTGACTATATTCAAAATTTGTTTTCATCTGCTGTTTCCCTAAGTTTTTCCTTCTGTTTTTTTTTTTGTTGGTTTTTTGAGGGGAGAGAACAAACTCTAAGTGCTATTATGAGATCCAGATTCCCATGTGCTTATTTAAAAGCACACATAGCCCCTGATTGTCAACTCCACGTTCACTGTAGAAGGAGCAAATCACTGCATATGAAGGAATAGATAAGAGATAGCTACTGAAAGCATAGGATGCTGCTTTGTGCAAAGTCAGACCATTGGTCCATCTAATTCAGTATTCTCTATATGAAGTGGCCGTGGCTCTCCAGGGTTTCAGAAAGGGATCTTTCCTAGCTCTACATGGAAATGCTGCAGGTGGAACCTGGAATCTTCTGCATACTTTGGCCATACTGTCTGGGGCTGAGAGGGGTGAAGATAGAATAGAACTGCTCGCTCCATTGAAGTTATTGGGAAGGAACATGTAAGAAGGAAAACTCTTGTGTGCTTACTGGAACTTCTGTGCCCCTGACATTTGCTTCTGGTGTCAGCTAGTTTCCTAAACATTCTAGAGAGGAAGTGATGAGATTCTGTGTGTCTAGCACCAAGTCACACCTATCTGGGCACGCACGCACACACGCGCGCGCGCACACACACACACACACACACACATGTTTGTCTATTTTCTGCTTTTCTTCTACACTTTTTGAGAGTGGGATGTGATACTCCACTGAGGTGAGTTGCTAGGATGTTCACACATACCAAAATGTACATGATTTTGAGATCTGCTGCCGTGATTTTGGAGGCTTGCTAAGACCTTCACTTGTCTTAAGAAATCTCAGAAGCAGAGCAACCATTAGCATTTCTAAGCAGCTTAAATATTTTAGAAACTCTAAGCATTGTAAAACAAATACAACACAGGAACTAATAAAATATGATTATAAAATAAAATATAATAGGAATTTATTGATAACAGAGCTTACGTGTCAAGAAATGCCTGGGCAAAAAGATCTTTACAAGATGTCTTAAGTAACTAATGGATGATGTCACAAACATGATCAGGGAAGAACATTCCACAGAGCAGGTGCAATGACAGAAAATGCTAATTTCAGGATGGGAAATGCCCTGTGGTGCAGTGTCAAGGGTATAATAAGATCTATGTGATCTTACAGATCTATACATGTGCAGGTGGTCTTTTAGGTAACCTGATTCTGAATGGTAAGATAAATCTTCTTCTTCTTGGGCGATCGGTCGTAGCTGAGTAAGATTGTCTTCCATTAACATGGCCTTAACAGTGAGTCCATAAGTGACTGTGGAGGCCAATTCTGGATCCATACGTCCTTCCACAGTGGGGACATAGGTTTCTGGGCAGGAGTTGATCACGGTGAGGGTTTGGCAAATGTGCTTTCCTCTTAGCACATTTCTGTCTTTCGTCCTGAGTTCAAGCATCTTCATAATCTACGAATTGGCTGTTCTCCAATTGGAGCACTTGCAGGCCAGTGTTTCCCAGTTGTCGGTGTTTATACTACATTTTTAAAAATATTTGCCTTGAGAGAATCTTTAAAACTCTTTTATATGACCACCAGCATTACGCTTTCCATTTTAAAGTTCAGAATAGAGTAATTGCTTCGGAAGACAATCATCAGGCATCCGAAAAACACGACCAGTCCAACGAAGTTGATGTTGAAGAATCATTTCTTCGACACTGGTATCTTTGTTTCTTCCAGTACACTGGCATTAGTTCGCCTGTCTTCCCAAGGGATTTATAAAAAAATTCATAGATACCATTGATGGATTTTTTCAAGGAGCTGGAGAAGGCATTTATAAGTTGTCCATGTTTCACAAGCATACTAAGGTTCGTAGTACAATAGCTTTGTAAACAAGCATTTTGGTTTCTCTGCAAATGTCCTGGTCCTCAAACACTGCACTTCAATTGGGAGAAATCTGCACTCGCAGAGCTCAGACAATGCTGGATTTCAGCATCAATGATGGCCCTTGTGGAAAGATAACTGCCCAGGTAGGAGAAGTGATCAACACTTTCCAGTGTTACACCATTGAGTTGGATCTGTGGAACTGCAAAGGGGTTGTTTTGTGGTTGTTGGTGCAGCACTTTCGTTTTTTGGATGTTGAGTGATAGGCTAAGTTTTTTGTAAGCTTCTGCAAAGATATTTAGAATGGTTTGGAGGTTATCCTCTGAGTGTGCACACAGTATGTTATCATCAGCATACTGAAGCTCTATGACAGAAGTTACGGTAACCTTACTCTTTGCTGTCAGCCTATTCAGTTTAAAGAGCCTTCCATCTGTTTGATATATGATTTCTACTCTGGTGGGGAGTTTCCCTTTGACAAAGTGCAGGATCATGGCAATGAAAATAATAAAGAGAATTGGGGCAATAACACAGGTAGCCATGTCTTTCAGGTAACCTGGTTCTGAATGGTAAGATAAATAGCTCAATATGGAGGCTATAGTGATCAGCCTTCCAACTGAAATGCCCATTGCAATTTGCACGGATAGCCAGTTGAGGTGAAAGCCACGTATAGGCCATTCATTTCAATGGATCTACTCACAATGAAATTCAACCGGATACAACCCTGTACAACTGTCAAGCAAGAGACATTTCAGGGACATATTCCTCACCCCTGAGTGAGGGGTGACATCTCGTGAGGTGTCCACAGAGATTCCCAAGGGCCAGATGGAGATTTACTCCATCACTAGACTCTTAGTCTAGGTGTACAAAGCAGATTCACGTGACCTTTGATTCATTGAGTCCAGTTCTGTAACATCTCTATATTAGAGCTGCAAGGATTTTCTGGTATGAAAAAGTATACATTTTCCTTTGTATTTTTATGCAGTGCTCTTTAGCGTATCTGACCTACTCTTCTATGTTTCACCTCTCACTGCCCTTGAACTCACTAAGGAAAGAAAAATGAGATCATTTTGAGGAGTTTACGATGCAGTGGAGAAAGGGGGAAAACGTGTTCTTGTTTCTGTAAAGTTTGGTACTTTAAGGCAAAACACTTGGGAGAGAAAGAACATTTTGTGAAAAGCAAGAGACATTGGAATGGATTCACCTCAAACACTTTCCTGCAATGTCAAATAGTACCTCTCTCTTTTCCCCCCAGGCAAAATCTGTTGTTTGCTTCAGTGTTCTTTCACTTTGGAATTTGCCATATATATATATATATATATATATATATATATATATATATATCCCCATAATAAAAAATGGCAGGGAGAGCAAGAGAGCATAGGAACCTGGAAGTAAAGCATAATTCACTGGCTTTTCCCTGAGAAATATAGCTGGTTGCCACATCTATTCATAGTTTGATGGGACTGACTGCACATTGGGTTCTTCAAATGAGTTATTGAAGACCAGGTGCGGAACTAATTGCAGTGAGCATGGGAAGGATTGGGTTGCGACTCTTGCAGCTGTTGCTGCCGACACTCAGATATTTACTGCACCGACTGATGATGATGATGATAATATGAAAATGAAATCCTGGCTCCGTCAACCCATGCTAAAGTAGTATTACTTGCTCAAGCTGGATGCCTTCAGCAAAACTGGTATAGAGGAGGTGGAGGAAATACAGCCAACCATTTTTCCTGTTCCATTTTTCTTGTTCCAGTTCCATTTTCCTTGTTCCATTTCCATGGAAAGGCATCCAGGCTCAATGGTCTAGTTCAGGGGTCTGCAACCTTTAAGACAAAAAGAGCCACTTGGACCCGTTTCCGAAGAAAAAAAAGCTGGGAGCCGCAAAACTCGTCATTATAAAAATAACTTTTTTCTCACTTTTTTATTATTTCTTTGTTTGACCCCTCAGAATTACTCCTCCTCATAGAAATAAACGTTGAATTGACAAGTTACCTTTTGTGTGTGTGTGTTCTTCACTCCCCTTCAAAACAGTGACCAGCGTACATGCCCCCTTTCAATGCAGTGACCAGCGTACAAGCCCCTTACAATGTAGTGGGCGGGTGGGCGGGAGGTGACGTCGGGACGGTGTGTGACTAACGCACGCACCGCCCCCATGCGACGTCACAGCCAGTACAGCGCCCGCTGTGGTGGAAGTATATTTTAATGCGTCTCCTCCCCTTGCTAGTATCCGCCCCGGAGCCGTGGCAAAGATGTAAAAGAGCCACATGCGGCTCCGGAGCCATGGGTTGCACACCCCTGGTCTAGTTCTTTCAAGCAGCCTGGTTCTAGACTCTTCCACTTTAGAAAGCAGGTAGGGCCTGAATGTTCTTCCTCAAGTGCTGACATCCCATAAAAAAACCAAGTAACTCTTAATAACTTTAAAATAATCATATGTCTTTTTAATATATACAGTGGTGCCCCGCAAGACGAATGCCTCGCAAGACGGAAAACCCGCTAGACGAAAGGGTTTTCCGTTTTTCAATGCGCTTCACAGGACGAATTTCTCTATGGGCTTGCTTCGCAAGACGAAAATGTCTTGCGATTCTTGCGATTTTTTTTCGCTCCCCACCCCCTTTTTCTAAGGCGCTAAGCTGCTAATAGCCTTTTAGCAGCTAATCCGCTAATCCCTTAAGCCTTTAATAGCCGCTAAACCGCTAATAGTGCTAATCCGCTAAACCGCTAATAGGGTTGCTTCGCAAGACGAAAAAACCGCTAGACGAAGAGACTCGCGGAACGGATTCTTTTCGTCTTGCGAGGCACCACTGTACTTATAACCATATCTTCTTAACCCTTTCAGTTGCTCAGTCTCAACCATCACCACCCCTGACCATAGAGGATTTAAGTAAACATAAAACAGGTGTGCTTAAAACAACTAAGGCTGCTACATAATGGAAAACATATATTGTGCTCATATATTGTGTTTCTGTGTGCTTATTATCTCCCTGCAGTGCCTTTTTATTTTACATAATCAGCAATTAATATTAGCAAGCTACTTAGGTCTTTAGTTACATTGTGAATATAATGAGCTCTCTTGAAAATCTGGATTTATTGAAAATAAGAAGCGGGGGCGGGGGCGGGGATGTGAACAGGTAACACTGTGAGAAACATGTAGAGTGCAATTCTGTGCATGTCTGCACAGAATTAAGTCCCAGTTATATTTTAATATTGGTGGAAGAAGCAACTGTCTTAAGTTCCTGCTCTTTTTCATCTTCCTTTCTTAGGCCATTGCTTTCATCAGAATTTTCTTTTTCACCCCTGCCTCTGAACAGTTGAAGATTTCTGTGGCAACCTTAGATAATACTTTATTTTATTTATTAAATTTGTCAGCAAATCCTGCTCCCCTTGGTTTTCCTATCTGGAAATATAGCAAAGAACATTACGAGACTATTCTCACTTAATGTCAAGGGTTGGATTGACAGGACCAGCCCTTTATAATGAATGAAAATAGACTCCTGAAGTTCTTTGTTTTATTTCCAGATAGCAAAACTGGGGTGGAGGATGGGGAGTTCCTGAAGACTGCTCATTATAAGCAAGATCAAAACCTCTGGAAACTTGTTTCTACTTATTGTTGATGCAAAGTCCCAAGAAAGAAATATGAATATTAAGCTCTGTTTTAATTTTGTGATGCTATTAGCAAATGGTAAAGCCAGCTAATTAACTTACGCAAGTTTAATGATCATTTGGAACGGTAATTGTGGGGATGAGGGAATGGTATAGAAACCACCTGTGGAAGCAGCACCTGTGATATTCTTTTCCAGTGTCAACCTGAAGGATGGGCAGTATTAAGCTGATTGTTATTCATTGATAGTTTAACTTGCTAAAAATCTTCAGAATAAATTTTCAGATCCACTGTATTCAGTGTAGCTCACTCCCTAATAAGTAGGTTTAGGACTATAGCTTTAGAGTGGCATAAACAAAGTGATGGATAGATGGAATGCATGGATTCAGTGGCCAAGATCTCAGGCTGTCCATACACGTTCAACGTTTGATTGAAACACAAAGAGATAGCTTGCATTTCTGAATGGGACCATCAAAGGTAAAATGGCACAGATATCATTGATGTTTGTCTCTTACCATCTCATCTTATGATGCTTCCTCCCCCCCGAGTTGCAGGCCACACATTCAGTTAGGAGATGCTTGTGTGCATGTGTGTGCATGTTTATGTGTACCAAACCTGACAGACAATTGTGTTAAGGCTTTGCAAATTAGTTCACATAAGTAGCTCACACTCCTATCAAGTACCCAACTGTCAAATCCTTCTGGTTAATTCTGTGAAATGTGAAAAGCAAACAGAATGCTCATTTAAAAAAAAAAAAAATGAAATAAATACGTTTAAGGCATAAATATGAGGAGATTGCAATCTGCTCTTGTGTTTTGTCCACACAGAAAGGGGGGGGGGGGAGATTTATGTGACTCAAGAACCGTTAAATCGTGGAGCAGATAAGTAACAAGAACCACACTTACTCCCATGCTTACTTTAGGCAAGCTCTCATATAACTTAGTACAGTTTGCAATTGATGTTCCAGCTTAAGCAATTTGTATTTTACAGTATATACTGCAGTCCAGTATATACAGTACATACTGCAGTATATACAGCTCTCTCACTGTACATATACAGGAATTTGTCTTATTCAGAGTCAAATCATTGCTTCATCTAGGTCATTATAATCTCTGACTAGGGGCCTTTCCTAGCCCATCCTAGAGGTGCTCAGGATTGAAACTGGGGCATTTGGCATGCAAAACACCTGCTATATCACTGAGCTATAGTCATTTCTCATGTTGACAGCATTTAGGAAATAAGCACTTTAGTTTCCCAAAGTTGTGTGGGCCTAAAACACTTTTATTTTATTATTTTTATTAGAGCATTTATAGCCCTTTAACAGCCCATGCTTCTAGTGCAACTACAGGATCAGCAGTTTTTTTTAAATCATAAAAGCATTCTCTGCTACACAAAATATGCTGGATTTTTTATTTTTTTTTAAAGAAGGTTCTCAGTAACCAGCAAAAAAGAACACTGGTGGCTGCAGTGCAGTGCATCATGGCTGCTCTGGGCACTCATACAGCTCCACGCAACTGTTGGAGGACATCACCTTCCTCAGACGGCTACACGGGTTCCTGGGAAGCCTGCCTGTTTGAACTCACTAATCACGGGCAGGCTAGGGGGCGTAGACCTAGGCTGGCTGGTCTACACTAAACATAAAAAGGGGCCCTGGCTATGCAGAGCAGCTCAGTCGGAACTGGATTCCCAACCCACACTGTCTTTCTTCTCAGTGTCAAAGGTGAGTGGGCAGACCACGTTCAAGACCATGCTTGGCTACTACTCAGTTGCCATATTCGGGTAAAGGGAAGAATATTCCTGCAGACAGATCGGGGTGGTATAACCCCCCCCAAGCAAAAAGGGTACCCCATTAAAGGGGTCTAGGAGGGGTTGCCTGCCCAGATGGAGGCCATAGTGCCATAGGCAACTCCCCAGAATGGCAAACCTGGGTGGTTGCCTCAATTGATGTACAGTGGTACCTCGAGATGCGAACGGGATCCATTCCGGAGCCCCGTTTGCATCCTCAACAGAACATAAGATGCGACAGTGCGTCTGCGCGGGTCACGTTTTGCTGCTTCCGTGCATGCACGTGACATCATTTTGACCGTCTGCGCATGCACGAGTGGCGAAACCCGGAAGTAATGCACTCCGTTACTTCCGGGTCGCTGCGGAGCGCAACCCGAAAATACTTCTCCTGAAGCATATTTATCCTGAGGTATGACTGTACATCTTAGGGTGACCCTTATTAGTAACTGTATTGTACTATGGAATGCCAGGCATAGAAAACAAAATAATAAATTTGCTAAAAGTGGAGCTCATCCACACTTCTAGGCACAGGTCCACACTTTAAAGCTCCATGTCCAAGCATGCAGGGGTTTTTTTTTGGGGGGGGGGTCTCATTGTTTTCCTCAAGAAAACCTATGCTTTAACACTGAATCAGAACAAATGAAAATTCAGGTTTTCTGTGGATTGCTATTTGCAGTAAAGAGCAGGTATTTGCAGTGAAAGCTCTGGGGCGTTTTTTTTTTTTATTATTTCAAAAGCACTTGCACAATAAGTTGGCATAAAAGGAAGTGTGGATGAACTCTTATTTTCTGGTGAGTTTTAATGTAGCCACATTAAATGCAGCCACCTTGAAAGAGGTGGGACCATTCTGATCTGAGAAGAGTAAAAAGCATAAAATGCATCCATTTGTCCTGCAAATTTCTGTATACAAAGGCTCAGTAATAAATACAGGCTTAGCTTCAGTTATGTCTCCCAGTCTTTTTTGTGATGTGGGGACAACTTCGCTTTTTTGTTTACTTTTCCCTTCACTGCCTTCAGCATCTAGGGATCAGACATAATGCAGATGGCAAAAGGGAAACCTTCATATAAAATGCCAACAGGTGTGCTTGAGAGACCTAGGTGATCTCTTGCCACCCTCAGCAGTTTTCTTGCTTTGGCAAGTTACACCTTGCTGATTGCTAGCCAATTCACACTAAACATTGAAGCATTCCAATTTTTTTTTATAGGTTTGCAAACCTCCTTTTTCTAAGGTTTGAAAAGACAGCATTCATTACTCTTGATCTGATTTATTTATGAAATGGAATGCGTTTTCAGCTCACCTTTCAGGGCACACTATCCTCACAAGGCATTTTGCTTTGATACACATAAAACACACCCATCATAAATGCAAACAGTACATTACACAGTACATTACACCAGATTAAACATATAAGAACCCATCCAGTTCATCATCTTGCCCTCACAGTGGTCAACCAGATGCACATGGGAAGCCTACATGCAGGACTTGCAACAGCATTCTTCCCACTTATGATTTCTAGCACCTGTTATTCAGAGGCATACTATCTCCAGCTGTGGAGGTAGAATATAGCCATCATGGCTAGTAGCCATTGCTAAATACAATTTTAAAACATTAATTAAAGCCATGGTAGCAACGGTACCAGGGACGCGGGTGGCGCTGTGGGTTAAACCACAAAGCCTAGGACCTGCCGATCAGAAGATCGGCGGTTCGAATCCCCGCGATGGGGTGAGCTCCCGTTGCTCGGTCCCTGCTCCTGCCAACCTAGCAGTTCGAAAGCACATCAAAGTGCAAGTAGATAAATAGGTACCGCTCCGGCAGGAAGATAAACGGCGTTTCCGTGTGCTGCTCTGGTTCGCCAGAAGTGGCTTAGTCATGCTGGCCACATGACCCGGAAGCTGTACGCCGGCTCCCTCGGCCAATAAAGCGAGATGAGCGCCGCAACCCCAGAGTCGTCCACGACGGGACCTAATGGTCAGGGGTCCCTTTACTTTTACCTTTAGCAATGGTACTAGCAGCAACTCTAAAGCATTTATACACACCACATAACCAAAACCAGAATGGAATAAAAATGTATTCAAGGTTCCTCTAAAAATCAGCAATAAGAACATATTGCATACTTCCTCAAGGAGAAGTTTCCAAAGGTCTGAAGCCACCACTGAAAGGGTACCATCCCTGGTACCCACCAATTTAACCATTCCTATTGGCAAACAAGGTGTACAGTTCAAGAGCAGGGGTTTTCTAGTTGTGTTCCTCAGTGTGATCAGCAGTGGCAACAAGCTTCATTGGTAGGCTGTCCATCAGCATTAATCCTCCCTGAAATATATAGAGGAGTATTGCGTATGCCATAGTATTATTTTCTCTGCGTACAGTCCCAACTCTGGGAAAGGGAAAGAAATTCAGTTTGCTTCACAATTTTATGTGAACATACCTTAATCACTGTTCCTGAAACAAGACACAAGCTGAAATGCAGCTATCCCTCAAAACCAGCACTCCACCCACTGCAGCTCCCCAAAGCTCCCAATCCTCTAACAGCTTGCTAATCTCTCCATCCTTTCACAGATCATCCCTGTGGCTTTCTCCCCTCCATCTCCCTTTTCCCAGCCACTGGTAACAGCAACCTGGGAAGCACAGCTGCTGTTGCGAGAAGCAGCAGCCGGGGGTGGGGAAAATGAACATAGAGCTAACCCCAGTTGTGGGGGAGATGTGAACCTGTTTAGAAATAGGTTCCACTGTGTTGGAGAAGTCCCTGCAGAGAGGTCTCTGACCCTACTTTTACATAAGCCAATGGCAGGGAGGGTAATCCTACTTAACATTGGATTCCTCTGATGGGGGAGCAGAAGTAGAGTTGAACAGCTGCTGGATAGCTGCCCCATCCTATCCTGAGTAGTCCTTTGTGGCTCACCTAGACTAGCCTCCACATGCAATGCTTGCTGCATCTGCTTACTCACTGCATCTTTCTAGTCCACCCATTTGTCTGCTCACTCTACCTGCCTGTATGAGCTTCCCGCTTGTTGATTTGCTGAACCTGAGCCTGTGCCACACACCTGCTGTTCTGTTGTCACGCTGCAGTTCACATGGTGGCCATTTAAGCTGCAGTGTGACAACATCCTTGCAGTTTTATTATATGCATATATTAGGGGGAAATGTGCCTAAAATGCATGTATTAGTGAAAACAACTTACACAAATGGGGAAATGCTAGCCTTCCAGGTTTTGTTGGCTTTCCAAAGATGTTGTCCTTGACCTGCGGCCATGCTGAATGAGGTTGACTCCAGCAGTGTCTGAAGGGCAGTTTACCATATCCTGGAGTATATAATTTATATTAAAGCAGGGCCAACAATTCTCAGAATATATTTTTCTGAGAACATTTCTATTTTTTTCCCTTTCATTTTCTCATCTCCTTAAAAATGGGCTATTTTGCAATTTTTCTCCAGCCATTCTCCAACTCTTCATGTGACGGCCATCATTTCTCCCACTTGATAATGCTCCTGATTGATGATAGGCCTGGGGAATTGTGGAGGGTAGAAGTGGTGGTCAGGCTACCAAGACAGCAGGGCGGGGGGCTGTGCTATTCTCCTTTCTAATGGAAAGCAGCACCTCAGAGAAGATCTTGGAAATAATTTCCTCTGCCTGGGAAAATGTGGAAAAATGCAGCCACCAAGCTTCTCTGTCTACAAATAAGGTAAAGAATTTCAATATATTTGTGCACAAACCAAATTTATGTCCACCTGCCAGGTTTACCCCCCCCCAGCTGCATTAACTAAGAACATCTGTGGTATTTGAAAGCATATTTGCCTTGAAGTAAAAAACCAAACAAGGATAGGAATGGGAATGTAAACAAAACATACGGACTCAAACTGTGGCTGAAGACGACATTGTAAAATCTCTTCGGGATTCTTCATATGAATCTTGCGTGTCATCATTTGAAATCATTAGCGTACATCTCAGGCTGAAACACTATTCCTTTCTTGTTGTACGTTTTGCAGAGGAAATGTGGCTTTCAAAGGCTCCGAGGGTAAAAACAAAACAAAAAACCCAACACGGATAGACAGAGTTAGGGGTGGGCTGGGAAACAGACCTTGATTTCTAAAAAGAGAGAATCGGCAGGTTTCTTCTAGCTTGGAGGAAAGCCAGGATCCCAACAGCTGCAATTGTCCTTGAATGAGCAAACTCCATTGCTGGAAAACACAAGCTGAGAAGGGTAGGCTACGCAATGCAAGAATCACAGCTAATTAGAATTCCTGTAGGCTTTATCAACAGGTCTGCAAAATACAGTAATTAAGCTGTAACTGTGAAAACATGTCACTTTGATGTTTTTGAGAAGAGGCGAGCAAGCTTAAAATTACCCAGTTTGAAAATTATCACTTAAAATCTTCTTTATAATGATACATATAATGTATCCACTACTGCAGCGATTTTTGCAATTACTGCAATCAAAGCTAAGACTAATTTAATTTCTCAATAAACCATACAATACATTAACTTCCCGACTTCCATTCCTGCGGGCTTTTTAGGCTACAGTGGAAAGAGATGGCTGGAATGAAAATTTATTCCCTTGCTGGAGTGGAAATATTTATTTTTTTGCATGTGATATATAAGTATATGTGGGGAAAAGTCATAATATGCAATGGGTTTGCATCAATCTATTCGGTTTTATTGCTGGTGTTGTAAAAACGTGCCCCATTTGAGTGCAGAAAAAGAAAATAAATGCACTAGAAGGATTTAATAATTAGTCTTCTTGAGTCAGCAATCATAAAATGAAAGTGAAGGAAAAGAGCAGTTTAGAGTCTGTTGAGAGTCTAGTTAAAGCATCTAAGATCGGGCTTCTGACAGTTATATTTTTTACACATTCTGTAGTTTACAGAGTTGAGGGTGAAAGAGAAGAATAACAGTAATCAGTTAAGAAGACGGGGTGTCATTTAACACAAACAACAAATATTAACAATTATTGGCCCCAGCATATTTAAATTTAGTTATGACGAGCATCACAAATGTGTAGAACAAGAGAGAGAGGGAGAATTGAACAGTTGAAGGATGATGGCATCTGGATTCACCAGAATAAAGAAGTGAGAGGGAAATGATGGTTGCAGAGAAAACAGCAAGTAAACAGGCAGTCTAGTTACCACTGACAGCACAGGGAATTAAGCTGCATTGCAACTGAGATTTACACCAGGCTGAACATAGACTCATAGAATTGTAGAGTTGGAAGGGACCAAAAGGGTGACCATGCAGCCACACAAGGTCTGGAAATGTGGCACGAAAATGAATTGTACTACTACAGACGGCAGCTGTAGGCTTCCTGCTTTGAATGCTGCCCCATGGTAAGAGGAGAAAACCACTGGAAATAGAACATTAGCACAGGAAGAATTTGCCTGCATTAGAGCCTTTATCCTTGATGTGCTGCTTGTTAATTTGCAGGGATATTACTATTTCTGTCTT
This sequence comes from Podarcis tiliguerta, assembly GCF_965153285.1. Classification (NCBI taxonomy): domain Eukaryota; kingdom Metazoa; phylum Chordata; class Lepidosauria; order Squamata; family Lacertidae; genus Podarcis; species Podarcis tiliguerta. The sequence continues at coordinate 35,475,056 of NC_139553.1, forward strand.
TATTATTGCTAACTGGGATTTTGTGTTGTGGGACAGGAGCGGTTATGCTATTTTAACAGGTTTTATTGGGTTATCAACTTGTCTCATTGTATTTTGCTTCCGTTTTGCATATCGCGTTGAGTGTATTATTAATATACAGTGATTAAGAATTTTTCTCAGTAAATAATGTATTATTGCTGTTGGCTTCCCCCAGGTGGCATGGAACATTTATTTAGTTATTGTGTGCAGTGGCCATTGGATGTTCTCCTACGTGAAAGCATCTATAACAAGTTTCGCACAACTATTTGGTTAACCACTGTGAGAACAGGATGCTGGCCTAGATGGGCTGCTGTCATATCCACAAGGGCTCTTCTTATGTTCTTAAGCTGAAGCAGCCCAGCATCTGCTTTGCAGGCAGAATGCCCCAGTTCAATTCTTAGCATCTCCAGGCAGGGCTGGAAGGAAACCCACATCTGAAACCCTTGATAACCATTACCAGGCATCACTGAGCTAGATGATAACAGCCACCTCAGATGGCCACCTCAGGTGAAGGATACTGAGAAAGAGAGATTGGTGGCAAACTGCTGGATGAAATAACTGCACTATACATTTAAAGCAGTATCATGATGCTTTAAACAACTATGGCTTGCTCCAAAGAACCTTGGGGAATAAAGCCTGTTGAGGGTTCTGAGAGTTCCTAGAAGATCCTCACCAAGATTCAATTCCCAGAGTTCCCTGGGAAGAGGGGTTGATTGTTAAACTACTTTGAAATTCTATTGTATGCCTTAAAGTGGTGTGATAACTCTTCAGTTGTGCAGTGCAGATGGGACTTAAAGATCCAACAGCAAATCTGGTCAGTTTATGTTTGCTGAATGGGCGGTTGGAGTTATTTTGTGCTTCACCTAAGATAAACAAAATGTCTTGGGCTGGTGCTGATTGTGAGCACCCAGAAGTATATTACTGTTTGTATAGCACACCAACACAATCCCCAAGTGGAGTGAGACTCCAGAGGTTCAAGGTGCTTACGCACTCTGGTTTTACTTGGAATGGGGGACAGCAGAGACTGTGGTGTCTTTATGATGTATGATTTATTCTTGTACACATATGTAGAAACTGAGCCTAAGATGGAGGGGCTCATAGCATTAAGCCCCCCCCCAAGGCCTTGCTTCTCCCATAGCCAGAGCCTTGAATTAAAAAAGAAATCAACAGAAATCAAGCATGGCTCTCACGCTCTGGCTTCTGCCTGTTTCTAGCCCACCTCTCACACTCCACTCCTGCTGTTGTCCTCACTACTAGCCAGGTGCCCTCTGGCACAGAGCCACTTCCTTTCTTTTACTACTTACCCATTTAGGGGCCATTACAGCCCTTGCCTGGCTAATTCAGCAATGGAATCCTGCCCAAAAAATAGGCAATAGGCACTGTATTTTGTCTCCCTGCTTATTTAACTTATATGCAGAATTCATCATGCGAAAGGCTGGGCTGGATGTATCCCTAGCCGGAATTAAGATTGCTGGATGAAATATCAACAACCTCAGATATGCAGATGACACAACCTTGATGGCAGAAAGTGAGGAGGAATTAAAAAACCTTTTATTGAGGGTGAAAGAGGAGAGCGCAAAATATGGTCTGAAGCTCAACATCAAAAAAACGAAGATCATGGCCACTGGTCCCATCACCTCCTGGCAAATAGAAGGGGAGGAAATGGAGGCAGTGAGAGATTTTACTTTCTTGGGCTCCATGATTACTGCAGATGGTGACAGCAGCCACGAAATTAAGAGATGCCTGCTTCTTGGGAGGAAAGCAATGACAAACCTAGACAGCATTTTAAAAAGTAAAGACATCACCTTGCCAACAAAGGTCCGTATAGTAAAAGCTATGGTTTTCCCAGTAGTGATGTATGGAAGTGAGAGCTGGACCATAAAGAAGGCTGATCGCTAGGAGTATTGTGTGTCTATGGTTGTTTTTGTGATTAGTGTATGGTTTGGTATTTGTGTTCGGTGTTTGTTTGTTTGTCTTTCTTGTTGTATAAATAAAAAACTTAAAAAAAAAAAAAAGAAGGCTGATCGCTGAAGAATTGACGCTTTTGAATTATGGTGCTGGAGGAAACTCTTGAGAGTCCCATGGACTGCAAGAAGATCAAATGTTTCCATTCTTAAGGAAATCAGCCCTGAGTGCTCACTGGAAGGACAGATTGTGAAGCTGAGGCTCCAATACTTTGGCCACCTCATGAGAAGAGAAGACTCACTGGAAAAGACCCTGATGTTGGGAAAGATGGAGGGCACAAGGAGAAGGGGACGACAGAGGATGAGATGGTTAGACAGTGTTCTCGAAGCTACAAACATGAACCTGACCAAACTGCAGGTGGCAGTGGAAGACAGGAGTGCCTGGCGTGCGCTGGTCCATGGGGTCACGAAGAGTCGGACACGACTGAACGACTAAACAACAACAATGCACATACTTTTGTAAACCAAGAAAATCTTTAATAGGAATTAGACGGTACTCAGGAATCATACAGCCTAACCTCCACCTCTCAAAGTCAGAACACTTGCCACTGAAAGCTGTATGCTGGACTAAGCAAATCTTAGTCTGACCCAGAAACTATCTTTTATGATTTGTATACCTGCAGTAAGAAAACAAAACAAAGAACCTGGGAATGGACTTTGCACCATAAAAGAAAATTGAGACTTCCTTTGACATGGCAATAGTGACATGCTTATGGGTTAAAAAGAAAAAAAGAAGAAGCCATTAAATTTGATCTCTCTCTCTCTGTGTGTGTGTGTGTGTGTGTGTGCAGGTGTGTTCAAAATATCCGTTTCTGGATTGGGGAGAGATCTTGCATCAGGGGAATCTCAATGAAGTGCAAGGTGGAATTTGGTAGACCCTTATTTTTGCAAACTCACTTTGCAAATGTGTAGCATCCATCTTCATACCGTTAGATCCCCGCTTGATGTCAGGAGGTCATTTATGGTAAGATGTCTCACAGCCCACCTACACTTATGCAGGTGAGGGTAAAGAGCAAAGGGGTGTGTGTGTGTGTGTGTGTGTGTGGTGTTCATGTATCTTATCTGGCTGAAAACAAACTCCAATGACACAATTAGCACCTTAATGGGTCTTCATCTGGTCTCTCTAAGAGCCCTCTGGATTTTCCCCCCATTACTTGTAGTAGTTCTTATCATACTTCAAATACAGAACTAATTAGAGAAGATATTAAGAAAAGCTGCCTCTCGGAGACTCTTGGCTCTCAGCTATTATAGCCACCTATCAGGAGGCATTATTACGCTATCAGCCTAATAACCAATGTATCATAAAGTAACTATCCTATTCCCAGGCCCCAACATACACTGAAGGTGTAAGGGAATTCTTAAGCTGCAGTGCCATCTGTTGGCACAAGGTTGCCATTGCACCGCTAAGTGATTTACATATGCATGGCATTAATACGATCAGTGGTTTGATGGGAGATGGATCACTTGGTGTGCTTCCTGGGGCTGTGTTTATTTATGTCACACAATGTACAACTTGAGAGTACTTCTGAAAATTCGACGACTATACTTAAAATATATATGATGTAATGTGCTACAAGTGTAGCTCTGTGAAATAGCCATTGTGTAGGGGCTACAACAGTGTTTCTCAGACTTGGGTCCCCAGCTATTGTTGGACTGCAGCTCCCATCATCCCTGACCATTGGTCTGGCTAGCTATGAATAATGGGAGTTGCAGTCCAGCAACAGCTGGGGACCCAAGTTTGAGAACCCCTGGGTTACAGTGTTAGACTTGGAATGGGGACAACTGGGCCTGAGCCTTCTCACTCAGCCTGAAAAGGTCACTGGCTGACCTAGGGAAGATCATTTTTTCCCAGCCTAGTCTACCTGGAAGGGCATATGACTCACTGGCTCTATTCAACCATTAATCTTTTTGCCTGGCTAGATTATATCTTTCAACTGTGACCATGCTTTTTCCTTGTCTGGATGAAGTGGAATGTGTGTTTGTTTGTTTGTTTGTTTGTTTGTGTACACCCCTGATTACTGCATGGTGTGAATGTCGCCTAGTGTACAAAGACAAGAGTCAATTCTGTTGCTCCACCTATGTTTTGCCTCTGGCTCAACCATATTCCCTCAAGTCTTCGTGCTGCAAGAGGTTCCCCAGCTGTGTCATAAGGTGATTGTGAGGATTATGCCACTGTGCGCTACACTGTGAGCCTCTTTGAGGAAAGGTGGGGTAAATATAGAACTATGATTTTTAAACACACACACACACACACACACAACCTTTTGCAATTCATGGCCTGTTGGGTTTACCCCCCACCCCACCCCACATCACTGTCCTGCACTGATGTGTATTTATATACCTGCCAACATGAATAGATGTTGAAGGTGGGCTGGTAAATTTTGGATTGCAGCAGGGAATGCAGAGTTTAACCCCTTTCCTCTTTTGCTGCAGCTCCAACAAAAATCACTCATTTGAAGCTCGTTTGCTTTGCACGAAAAGTCCTCATTTGCTGTAAACAGCAGCTTTTATTTTCATTTAAACACACACACACACATGCACACATTTGCCATACATTTAAAATACAAAAACACATTTAGTATTACATCTCATTCGGCCCTCAGAATAACATTATACTCACATGTAACTGCTTCTGCATTCCATGAAAACAGTCACCACGATTAGTCTCTAAGTCCTACTCAAAGTAGAGCCATTGGTATCAATTGGTTTATGTTAGTCAAGCCAATGTTGGACATTTACTCAGCAGTAAATACAACTGAAATAAATGGGACTACTTCTGCCTAAACATGTTTGTTTACTCAAATGTCTGAAAACCGCTTGTAGTGTTCTGCAAAGTGGTAAGTAGAATCTTACCAGGCCATTGTGTTGCACCCAATCACATCTCTAGGGTGAAAGAGTAAATCTGCAACGCTGCCTTATAGGGCATCAGATCATTAGTCCATCTGGCTCAATGTTGTCTACACACTGACTGGCAGTGACCTCTGGGGTTTCAGACGGGGATCTCTCCCAACCCTACTTAGAGATGTCAGGGATTAAACGAGGGACCTTCTTCATGAAAAACAGAGGGGTTTAGTAGGTTTGAGTAGTGAGATTTCCCCCACTGATTGGTGGGACACCACCAACCAGTTTGCAAGGTATAACCAGTGCATCATGACAATGTATCATTTGAGGAAATTGGTGTTCTGAAACTACCAACATGAATTTGACGAAACTGTGGGAGGCAGTGGAAAACAGGAGCGCCTGGCGTGCTCTGGTCCACGGGGTCACGAAGAGTTGGACACGACTAAACGACTAAACAACCACATTCACCCATTGAGTAATCTAACTGAGAATTTGCCATCCATTTAACCACAACACCCTCTTCTCAACCCACTGCAGCCTGGGCAGCGGTATAGCTAGCCGCTCAGGTGTCTGGGTGGGGGCGTGTCCTGCAGCCGGGGGTGGGGCAAGCTGCCCATGGGGGTGGGATGATCCCCGCCCAAGGGGCAGGGCGATCTGCCCATGGAGGCAAAGCATGCCTCTCCGATGCTTGGAGCCTCTCTGTCACCTCCCTCTCAGCTGTAAGGTGGCTGAGGGAGAGACAGTAGGCCGTTGAAACCTGCAGGCACCTAAGTCACCACGTCACTCCTAAAAAGTGATGACACCTGGGGCGAACCGCACCCTCTGCACCCCTTTCCTCCGCCACTGAGCCTGAGTCTTAACAGTTGCTGTTAAGGGAGACGGCTATTGTGCTCATATCCTGCTTTCAGGCATTTTACTGTTAAATAACAAGAAAAGCCACTACTGAAAACATGCTATGTTTGCTGAACCCCTTGCAAATTACGCAATGATACCCCAACAATTTTATTTGTCTGACCAAAGGCCCTAACGCAGTAGCAAACGCTAAGTCAGTTAAATAATGAAAACATGATAGAACTGCAGAACTATAAAACCAGCCACGAACACTGTACATTAAATATGTATTTCAAATCCTATGCGGCTGCAGAGTTTTGATCTAATCTGAAACCTTTTAGTTAGGAATGTCTTTGCAGTATACGTATATGTTATATCCCCTCACCCCTCCGCATCATAAGCGATCAGAGGAGATAGTATTTCATGGCACCTCATAGGAAATGACTCAAAGACAAACAACACAGCAAAAAACCTATTTGCTAACATCTAAAACATCTGGAATGGTATTCTGCTTTGTAAATTGTATCAAAAGCAGCATGTTTACTTCTTCTAGTGCTTCCGTCAAATTTCTGTTTTTGGTTCTTAATAATATTGCGCAAAAGGCACTTCACTGCTTTATCACCTTACTTTTATTGTTCTACTTCCACAAAATGGAAATTCTCTAAAGAGAAGATCACCTGTGCAGCAGTGCCTTTGTTTTAATGAGAATGTCGGGCTGGTAATATTTTAATATGGTAGCTTGGGACTCCAGGAAACCTTTATAGGGATTAGTCCACCTTATGTATTACTGAAGATGGATTCATCTAATAAGTGAGAGAATTACTCTGCTGGATTCCATTTATAAATATTTGTGTGTGATGGGAAAACAAAACAAAGCTGCCTTTAAATTATTCATTATATCCAGTCACAGGGTCCACTGCAGGTACAAATATTTATTTAAAACAGTGTTCATTGCTATGAGGAGAATGCTTTTAAAACCTCCTGATCCAAATTTATTGCTAGTTATTGGAGTTTTCATAGTAGATGCTCTATCTAAGTAGAGCTAATTCATAAAGAACACCCCTTAGCCCCACTTTTTGTACTGAAAGCTGTGTTGGCTCAGTTTGCCCTGATTTTAAATTCCTTTGGTCCTGTTTTGATTTCCATCATCTTCTATGCCACCATTGTTTGGTCTTGGGTTGGAGATATCAACTACCTTCCATCATTTGCAGTTCATTGCATGTGTGGGTCCCCAGGCCACCCCTCAAATAACTTCACACATAACACGTAATTTTAGTTTTGGTTTTTTGGGCACTGTTTTGGCCACAACTTTATTAAAATACAAAATCAGTGAGTGGTTGTTTAGACATTGGTTATGACTATCTGTCCCCCCACCTGGGACAGAACTGACATCCCGAGGTCCGATCAGTAGCCAGTAGAAGGGAAAGTCAAACTTGGGGGTCATTTGAGCTAAGCATCGGACCCACGCCGCTCACCCCAGCAGCTCCCCGAAAGCTTGCCAGCCCTAGTCCCATGACAGGGATTGGGCGGCCCTGGTCCCATGACAGGGATTGGACGAAATTGTGGCAAGCCCCAGGATTCCTTTAACGGAATTCCCTTCAGCGCAATAGGACAGGCAGGCACAGCCTATCCTGACCCCTCCACCACCAGCATATTATAACCAATGCCTAACCGCAACCTTACAAGTTGTGACAAATTGCTGAGTAGTAGGCAAAAACCAAATGGCACAGCCAATCACCAAATGACAAAATTCCTACTAGGCCCCTGCGCCAAGGCAGATGACCCCATGACAGGCAAAGCAAGGTCAACCGGAAAGAGGGTTGGCGGGTAGGTGATCCGATGCACTCTGCAAAGAGAAAGAGAAACCAGAGTGCACCAATATTTAAAGACTATGGTCCCACCCACCCAATTTGCAACATACAATTTGCCCCAGCAGCCCGGTTATACAATCACAATGCCAGGCAAAAAGAGGCCTGGCCTGGTGGCCCACACTGCAACACGTGCTCTCATTTATTGGAGAACACGCTTTACGGTATACAGTGGTAAAACTCAATAGCCGACAGCTAGGCCTCAGGATCTTGCATTCAGCAGAAGCTGCGTGGCTTGTTTGATTTCCGAGGCATGTTCAAAAACTGAAGCATTTACGGTGTTTGAAAACCAAAACATTCATCAGTGGAGACATTGAAACCATAGTATTTTGGGATTGGGTTTTATTTTATTTTTTAATCTCCTTGTCTGGAATACCTACTAAAATCATGGTTAAATGCAAGGTCGATTTCATCTTGCATGTTATCAACTTGTGAATATTTTGTTGACTTGATATTGGCTAAAACACTGCATTTCTCCCAGATCTATATTATTAGACAGTGTGGGAAATGGCTATCGGGGAATAACTGGGATCAGATCACTGGAGTACAGTGTGATGTCTTATGTCAGTCTCTCCTGATATCCAGGATAACTTTCTTAAGCTCAAATATATGGCAGTTTTATTCACCGTGGCCCACATTCAATGTAATGGTAATGCTCTGTATTGGGGTAAACACAATGACAGAGGCTGTTAATGGAGTCCAGGAGTAAAAGCCTTCTGGGAACAAGTAATTGTAGAGATTAATGTCACCACAGCATACTGAGCCAGTTTTGGATCCTAAGATCTGTTTGTTATCTACATTTGATGGAGAATATGCTAGTGCTGTTGGTAAACCTTTCATTATTTATTTGATGATGGCAGCACACCTGGTCATTTCACAGAGATGGAAAGATTGCTTAATCAATTACTTTAGCTAATGGGTACAAAGAAATTTTCTTAAAAGCTTTGTAATAGTTTCTGAGAAACTTACACTTTATTTGTGTACCTTAAGATGACAAACAGAACCAGAAGACTATGCAGCAGCCTGGTGGAATATTATGTTACACAGGAATAATCAACCTTTCCAGTCTCTTATACCCACTACATATGGATTTGTTTGGTGACATTATTTTCAATTTTGTCCCTTGTTTTCCCTGACCTTATATTTTCTTCCTCTGAATTCAGACAGCATGCTTTTGTTTTTATTCTGTGAAATAAAATTCTAATGGAAAATTTGTTATCTGGTGTGACCCTAAGTTTTAGCACTGGGCCCAGGTGTTGAAAGGTGAGCAGGGGGCATATCATGATGAAGTAAAGCCCACAGAGGAAGCGCTTGCTTCATATGTTTCAGAGCACACTATTTTATTCTTTTGCTTCCTGACATCCATGAAATAGAAGGTATAAGCTTCCAAAAGCAGGACAGCAACCTATACAACCTCAAAATGTATCTATACTACGGTACATCTAAGTGAGGAGAAATCTTCACATGGAGGAATGAAGTCATTAAGACAAATCAGGGCAATTAAGATCAACAAATGGAACAAGTTAGTCTTCACTTGGCCTAATATTTATTGACTTGTGGTAATGCGTAATCTGGCTTTTTCACCACTGGTGTTAAGAAAAGTATCACTGCTAAAAAAACAAGGTCTGCCTTTTGAAGATGCAGCTGTTTACAGAGGCATCTCCTTGATTTCTCAACCTGAGCCTCCTGTTTCAATTGCTGTGCCATTTAAATGGGATTGTTTTATTGCATATGTTACTTAAGTATGTTTATCTTTTAATACTTGTGTAATTGGTTTTAAATACTTGTAAACCACTTGGAAGTGCATTTTGCAATGAAACAGTATATGAACAAACAAACAAATGCAATTAGGAGCAAGGAGGAAGGAGCAAGGAGCAATGATGAGCCTGCTTGATGTTTTCCCCCCAGCTCACCAAGATATAAAAGGTAGTTACTTTGCACAGTTTAAATAGGTCAATTTTTATGTCACAATACAAAGATAAACAGATGGAGCATGAGATTTCACTTTCCCACATGTCATCTGATCAGAAAAGCAAGGAAGATGGGAACTTGTTTTATTTTTTAATTCAGTTTTGAAATGGGGTCACAATCCATGAAAAATTGAGTGCTCTTAAAGTCCTTTATTTCAACGGAAGCATTAAGCACATGCTTAAATCTCCCCAAGATGTTAGCCGTGAGTTAAGTGCATAGAACTCTTTGAGGAAGATATTGAAAGATGATGCCATAAAACGAAATGATACTGGCTTCTCCAGAACCTCGCTAATGCCTCCAGAAAGTGCCTACCCTTGCAACAATCAACCAATTCATCTTGGAAGTTTGGGTTGCTTGGTCAGCATGAGGTAGGCAGTGGAAAGTGAGGAAATCAATATGTCAGAACAGTCAAGTATACGGGCCACGTTCAGGTCACAAAAATGCAGTAAATTCTTATTGGCTGTGTATTTCAGGAAACCCTCCTGCAGCCCTTGTCTCATCCTGGAGCTAATTCAAGGTACTAGGCTTATTCAAGGTACGAGTCTCTTGTTAAGCCTCCCATGTCCATCAATCCGAACAGTGAATACTTTTTTTTATTTAAAAAAAAACAAGCAAGCAATGAGTTTAAAGCAAGGCAGACAGTTTCATGCAGCTATGACTACACTGTGACTAAACAGTATGGCAGCACCCACAGCAGCCAGAATAAGTGTAAGTATGATCCACAAATACTTTGGAAAGCACACACATACACAAATTACCAACTGCCACCAGTGCATAACTGTTGGCACCTGCCTTATTCCAGAGAGGTGATTGACAAGCTGGGTGCCACTGCACAAAAGGCCCTTCCCCTTATTAAAACACCTACCCCCTCAAAGAGGTATTTGTGATGGTAGGGTTTTTTTTTTTTTTTTGTAAACCTCTGGGTCAAGGTGTTTTTCCCAGGGGCAGTTTCACTATTTTCTTTCCAACAGCGGTGTGTACATCACTCTCACATAAAGTCAAATTTACCATACTCTGGACGCACCATTTAACCATCTCATGACACACTGAAATCAGCCATGATGGGCAAAGGTTGAGAGGGCAATGCGTTCAGGGGAGCAGGCTTGTCCTGTTGCTCAGACCTCAAAATTGGAAATCGATACTATAAAATAAAACTAGATGGGTCCCCTTAACTGTTCTCATAAATGTATGAATTTGTGCACATTAGAAAGCAAAGAAGTTTAGTATTTGATTGTTAAAAATAAGTGCATATGGACAAAATGAAACTGCTTTCTTTCTTGAGTTTCCACAGGAGGATACAATAAAGGAAATTTCCACTGTTTTGTAAATATCTGTAGATATCTTATTTCATTGCTGCTAGAGTTTCCAGTTCAGGGATAATAATTCTTCTCAGAGAAGAATAATTGTGAACTTTTCCTAACTATATTCCCTGAGGGCCTATGACAGTCATCTAAATAAAAGGGAGGGAAATTGCTTTTAAGTAACACATCCCTGCTCCCCATGGATGATTCTCATGTCTAAACAAAATTATCAGGTGCTTATACCACAGAGCAGGAAGTGCTTTTACGACAACTTGAAGTTGGGGTTCCCCACTCATAGATAACAGAAAGCAAATAATCTAGATGATGATGATGATGATGAATTTATATACCATCCTATACCCGGAAGTCTAAGGGGGTCAGGTGAAAAACTCATGGGGTTCCACCCCCCACCCCCCAGCTTTATCCATTCTAAAATGTTTGCATATATACGTGCACTAGGCAAAATTAGGTGCAAAATGTGTATATTACGAGAAACGTGCATGAAAAGGCACATCAATTTTCATGTGAATTTAAGAAAACCACAAGCATAAATGCACATGCAAATGGAACAAGTCTAATTTAAGACTGCAAAGCTGAGAGAAACCAACACTGGCAGATTACCCTGTTCAACATCACCTGCGTTTGTAAAAACAGCATGTGTGAAGGCTCTCTGCAGCTAACTTTCTTTACACTTTAATGGTCTGACAATGCTATGCCTACATGGAAGAAACATTTCTAAAAAGGATTCAGTGGTCATAAAAAAGGAAGAGAGGAATTAAATTAATACAGCTTTCCCCCTTAGTACTAGCACCATCTAGTGACCCTTTTATGTAAAAAAATAAAAGGTTTAGAAAACAACTCATGCAATGTAAGTATTGCTGATTTTGTCACACAATACCTACATTCTAGTCACTGAGTGCTCTTGCTCTTGGGCCCTATTTCCCACAGGCATCTGGTCGGCCACTTTGAGAACAGGATGCTGGAGTGGATGGGGTCATTGACTTGCTATTTTTAATTTTTAATCTTTATCATTTAAAATGTCACTCATTCAGCTGCATAGAGATGGATTTCCACCACCCACTCTTGTCAGAAGGCAAGTGGATCTTGGCACAGTGCATCCCTGTGCAGGGACATCTGGACAATGGGGAGCAGTAGATGACAGACTTTACCACGGCCTCTTCTGCTTTTTTCAGTCCAGTGTGACGATCTGCCCAGCCTGCTATGCAGAAGTGGGAGATCAGCTAGTAGCTCATTGAAGGTGCAGGGTTGAGTTAGACCTTTGGGGTGGGTGAGTAAGAGGTCAGAGTTGTCCTGCTCCTGATGTGGAGTGAAACCTTAGGTGGCAGAAGTGCAGGAGGCAGCACTCTGCTCACACCACCACTTCTCCCATTGAGAGGAAGGCATTTTGGCGTGTGGCATTGCCACTTGTTTTCCCTGCCCCTGTGAAGAGAAGCCTAGGAAACTGAAACATTTAGAGGAGCGCCTGTTGCTCCCACTAAGAATGGTGAGAGCTCCTGCATGCTGATGAGGGGAGTAGATCAGCAATATTAGGAGAAGCATCCTGGCTGCTGCCAAGCTCTATGAGAACTGAGGAAGCATGGCATGGCAGGCAGGGCCAGGAGGTGCCAATTCTCATTTTGCAACAGGTGGTGAAACAGGATGAGCCACTCCTGGTTGTGGTGAGCTAACACTTGGCTCACACCATGAAGGCACACAATGTTTGATTGGTTGGGATAACAACAACAACAACAACAACAACAACAACAACAATTTATTTATACCCCGCCCATCTGGCTGGGTTTCCACAGCCACTCTGGGTTGCTTCCAGCAGAATATTATAATACAATGATTCATCAAATATTAAAAGCTTCCCTAAACAGGGCTGCCTTCAGATGTCTTCTAAAAGTCTGATAGTTGTTTATTTCTTTGACATCTGATGGGAGGGCGATCCACAGGGCAGGTGCCACTACTGAGAAGGCCCTCTGCCTGGTTCCCTGTAAGCTGCTTTTCGCAGTGATGGAACCACCAGAAAGCCCTCAGCGCTGGACCTTGATCATACCTGGCATGTCATGCAGACAAAAAGGAATGTCAATTTGGTCTGACCTGGCGAGCACTCTGAGGAATCTAGATGGTGAACGGTTTCCTGACCAACTTATCTCTCGCTGCCTGCCAACTGGAGAGGACATGAGAAGGTGGGTGGTCTTGTGCCCTAGAGATGCTTTGTTCTATTGAATACTGTCCAAAAGGGCTGGAATGGAGCAGTCTGATGCTTCCTTGGGTGAACAGCTGGTGAAAGGCATGGATCATTTAAGTCTAATCCAGTAGGGTGAGCCAGGGTGGTGTTGTAAAAATGTAAGAAGACCCTGCTGAGTCAAGCCAATGGCCCATCCAGCTCAGCGTCCTGTTCCCAGATGCCCATGGGAAGCAGGGTCTGAGCACAATAGCACTCTTCACCACTGATGTAGTAGTCAGAGGCACAGTAGTTTTGGAAGTGGTGGTAGCTACTGTACTCCTTAGCTCTTGCACTCCTTTAACCCAAATTTTTTCTGGTGTCTTCATTCCAGGGCATAGGGGCAATCAGGCCAACCCATATTCATTCATTAGAATCAAAATTGGAGGAGTCTTGAAACCGCAGCATATAAGCAGTTTCAGCCATTATGTTTCTGAAGTGGATATCTAAGGCTGGATCTAGACACATTAAAGAAGTGTTTTAGTTTAAAGTGTTAAATGCAAATAGGTTCCTATTCTTTTCCGGAACTGGGCTCTGATGGGCATAGTACTGATTGGCTGTCCGCCGTTGCTGTTACCATCTGTGAAGCATTTCTAGTGAAGTTTCATTTTTAAAAAAACATTAAAGGTACAAATGAAACGGTTATCATTAGATGAAGTATTTCTTTGTGGTGGTACCAGAACTTTTCAAAGCCTTCCCCAGTGAAATCCTTCTGGCCACCTCTCTCTGAATTTAGGTAGGTAGGTTTTGAAAACCTAGTTTTCTATTTATCTACTTACCTAGGGGTAAACCCTATTGAACAATGGGACTTACTTCTGAGTAAGTCTAATCCAGTAGTGTGACATGTATGGCTTTCCATTGCACATTCTAGAAATCTGATCCTGTTGATCCTGTTATTGAATTCTAGATTATGATTAGAGAGTTTCTTTTTAAAAACTGCTTTCTTTTAAAAAGTTATTTCAATAGTACTTTTTAATGGAAAATCTGTATGTGTGTATGTGTGTGTGTATTTATATATATGCTACAAAATTTATGAAGTGCTTAAAAAAAGAAGCTGACAGCCCAGTTGATGTATGCTTAAGATTTGGTCAGCTGGTATTTTGCTTGAAATTCTTCAGGATGACACACAGGAAGACTGTTGCAATTAAGAAAATAAAAGATTAGCTAGATTGTCCCCATGCTGCTAATATGCAAAGGTGTTAAGATGAATGGCTGAGCCATCATTTGATTTGATAGTATGAATATTTGTCATTTCAGCTACAAAGCTAAGCTCGCTTGATTTGGGGTCTATTATATCTGATTTTCACCCATATAGACAGACAGACTTCCCAGAGAGCCGGGATCACTTACATCTCTCTGTGGTTCATACACTTGAATTGTCTGCTGCATAATTTGTGAAATGGCTCAGCTAGAATCAAGCGGTGATTTATTTATTTTGTAAGAAAATGTATTTGCAAAGTGCATTAACTGTATGGTGCATGTCAAAAACATAGGCAAATAATGGTCTCAAACTCTGGAGTAACAAGTACTGGCATATTTGTGTGAGACTATCTTGATGTCCTTATAGTTTGTGCAGATTGGCCACTGTGGGAATAGGCCATGTTTTTGTGATAAGACTATTAAAAGCAAATCTTGGGCAACAAAAAGGACATTCAAGCATTAGCAAATTTCTCAGTTCAATATCAAACCTTTATAGACAAAATTTCAAAAGGTTCAGTACAATAAAATTTACACCTAACAATTAAAACATTCACAAATCCTCACTGCATGTTGCAGAAACCTGGCTACTATCTCCATCTTATCCCCAAACAAATTTATCAAGCTGTGAATCTTGTTGAATTTGAATTCTGTGTAACTTGCTTTCATCTTAAAGCAAAAGTACTTTACAGTATATGCATAGCTACTGTAGTTTGCTGATGGGTGGTAAATTCCTCTGGTGTGAAAAGCTGTTATTTTTAAGACTACTCCTATGGACGTCTCCTTATTCTGTGTGAAAAAAGGAATTTTCCTACCAAATTACTCATGTCAGTTATTGATATGTTTATTGTTGACTAAGCTTTGATTTCAGTGAAAAAATTGAGAGAACACTATTATTAAAGTGCTTGTTCAATTTTTCTCTAAAAATTATGCATATAAAAGATTTATTGTATTACTCTAGCTGTGAGACAGGGTGGGTAAATAATATAGTTTAAAAATAAGTGGCCAACCATCCTTACAAAATGAATTATTATTATTTCTCTTTCTTTGAAGGTGTCAAAAGCCATTTTTTTCTTAATTATTTTTGATGTTTTCCTTCTCCCAAGAAAGATTCCCTGAGGTTCTCCCCTCCCCAAGAATAGAAATAATTAACTGGCTTCCTTTTGAACAGATGTAAACTTTGAAAAGATGACTCTTCTTTAATTGTACCTGTCACCCAAGGAGAAGGTGCCTTGCCTGAAATGTCAGGAATCATTAATAGAAACAGTTTATGTATACACAGCCCCCCGCCTTTGAAAGAAATGTATCTTTCACAAATAACTCCTAGCCTGATATTGGATGAGTATTCCATAGTGTTTCTTGTGCCAAAAATGAACATTTGGTTTCTGTGGGTACTGAGTGAAGCAAAGCAGGTTCCCCATTGAGACAGGAGAGGAAAGCAAACGTCTTAAAAATGGCTGAGTTTCGTCTTATATCGACTTTTGTATCATAGTACCAGCTGGAAAATTGGATACAGCTATTCATGCAGAATGAAAAGAAATAAAGTGTGATTGTATTGGGCTGGGGATGGAAGCTGGCAATGTCAAAGGGCCATCACTTTCTTACAGTGAGAACAGATGTCTTCTTGGAGTCTTTTCTCTTCTATGTTACATCAATAATGATGATGATGATAAAACAACAACAACAATATTGATGGTCTCCAAACTATCCAAATGACAGTATTTCCCACATTCCATTCCTTTGTTAGTTCATGGTTTGTTATTTTGTTATTTGTTTTACCCTGAATTCCATTCCTCCTGAATTCCAGTTTAACCAAGATAATCATAAAATCCATGAGCCTTCCTGGACCTCAGCAGATAAATTCACCAACATTGCTGAGATCCTTCTAATTGGATTTGAACCTGCATCTTTCTACTTGCAAAACAGGTTCAGGGGCCTCTCTGTCTGGCCCTCAGGACTCTCCACAGCCTCTGCCCAACCGCATCCCTCTGCAGACCTACTTCATACCCTCCTTGGGTATTTTAGCCTGGTTGGGATGGGTCCTTGAAATACTATACTATATTTACTATACCATACAAAGTATTCGTTGCCTCTGGTCCTGCCCACCACTGATAAGTGGCTCCTAAAAGCTCAGGTGTCCATAGTTTCATGCTCCCTCAAAATAACTCTCATTTTTCTCTTCCTGCAGCAGTACCTCAAAGTACGAACATTCCAATACATTTTGCTGCCTGAGGTAGAGAACAAGATGACAGCTACTTCCCATTCAATGTGCAAAAGCTGTCTGGACTAGCAAACTGAGTCTTCTAACTACGCTTGTGGCAGGACAATGTCTTCCATCACAGAGTACAGCAGCCTAGTTTGGGGAATACAGGGCAGGTTCTGTAGCATATTCTCCTAGAGGGCGGAATGGGGGGGCAGCGACTTAAAGGATGCAGGCAGGAACAGTAGCACTTGGTTTATTCAGACAAATGGGTCAGTGCTCCAGCAATATCAACCAGCAATCACTCACCCAACTGTTACATTCCACCATCTTCCTCGTCGTCAGTGCTGCCAGTACAGAATTCAGTAGGGAGGAGGATGGAGACAAAACTAGAATGAATTGGCTCTGTCTGTTATATGCTCTGGCTCCACCTATTGTGGGTCCCTC
This sequence comes from Podarcis tiliguerta, assembly GCF_965153285.1. NCBI lineage: Eukaryota > Metazoa > Chordata > Lepidosauria > Squamata > Lacertidae > Podarcis > Podarcis tiliguerta. The sequence continues at coordinate 35,491,924 of NC_139553.1, forward strand.
TGCCCTTACCAGTCCCACTGGGTACCAACCATCACTCATCAGGTTGACATCACTGCCCTGGTAGACAGCACCTGCCACCTGAGGTAGTAATCTCACTTTTTCTAATAGCAGGGCCAGCCCTGCCTTCAATTTCTGATTGGTCCAAGCTATTCTTTCCAACTTTGCACATTTTAACCCTTGGGACTCTACTGCAATTAAGTGTAAGACCCTAAAATTGTAATATATTAGGCCAGCAACCACAACAATGAGTTACTTGAGCCTCTTACATGCCCCCTCCCAATCCAAGGCCAGGAAAAAAAAGGTTAGTGTTATTATTTTTTAAAGCATTACAGCTAGGTGGTGGACCCAATGTCTGTAAAGTTTCAGCTACAACTATTCTCAATGCTGAATTCTGGTCTTGATTGACATTTATGAAAACCACTTCATTAAAACAACAGAGTTATAGATCTCTTCTTCCTGCTTGTACTCACTAACTGCAGATTTGGCTGCACAAAGCTTCTGGAGTTACTTCGAGATTCAAAATGCAGATCCAGCATTTATCTTCAACAGTTATTCTCCCTGTGACATTTGGGATAATAAAGTTTTTAGCCTGCTTTTCCACACTGATGTTAACCAAAGAGCTGCAGAAGTTAGAGCAGCAGTAGTGTTAGAACTGACCATCCTTTTACCTAATCTGCTGGACCAAGTGGATCAGTGTGGAATGGTGGGGAAAGGCAGCTCACTGGTAGAGCATCTGCTGTGTGTGCAGAAGGTCCCAGGTTCAATCCCCAGCATCTTCAGGCAGGGCTGGGAAATAGTGAAATCCTGGAGAACCTCCCCCAGTCAATATAGACAATACTGAGCAAGATAGACCAATGATCTGACTCAGTATAAGACAGTTTCTTATATTCCTATGCTATATAGTGAAGCAATCACTACAATTATACATCCAGGTACTGAGTGTGAAAGTACCTCAGTTGCACTCTTGGTTCTGTGAAGAAGAAGAAGAAGAAGAAGAAGAAGAAGAAGAAGAAGAAGAAGAGTTTGGATTTGATATCCCGCCTTTCACTCCCCTTCAGGAGTCTCAAAGCGGCTAACATTCTCCTTTCCCTTCCTCCCCCACAACAAACACTCTGTGAGGTGAGTGGGGCTGAGAGACTTCAAAGAAGTGTGACTGGCCCAAGGTCACCCAGCAGCTGCATGTGGAGGAGTGGAGACGCGAACCCGGTTCCCCAGATTACGAGACTACCGCTCTTAACCACTACACCACACTGGCTCTCACCACACTGTGCCAGATGAGGAAGAGAGTTTCTGGCTAAGGCAGAGCACATCCCTCTGAAATTTCCAGATCTGCCCATCCTTCCTGAACCTGAAAGAATTGTCTCACTCGGCTTCATTACTGGGTCATTCATGCAACAGGGTGATCAAACTGTGATTCTGTGCTTCCAAGTTATTCCTCTGGTCTCCCCAGGGGCATCCATCCCATTTTACCATCTGAGGTGAAACAGCAAGGTGCTGCCTTGCATGTGTGCTGCCCACACCCCTTGCCAACCCTGCTGAAGCCTCACTTTCCAGGGTTGCACGGCTTCAGCTTTACATGAAATAATGTGGATTTCAGACACAATTTCATGGGGCTCTGGTGAGATCTTGCTGGAACCTAGAAGCTACTACAGCCACTTCTCTGGCAGCTGGAAGGCAAAGATGCCCCTTGTATTCCACCACGTGAGGTGGCTAACTGAGTCTGCCAGTCCTGCTTCTCCCCCAACCCACCTCTCAATTATCTTGACAATAGGTTGGCAGTGGTATTTATTTTAACAAGACACATTTGATAAGTTGTTTCCCTGAGATGTATAATTATGTCGTACATTCACCTGTGGATTTGTCAAAGAAGGTGCGAATCACACCAGAAAAAGCTCCCCTTTGCAGCATAATACCAGCACGTGCAGAAAATTTACATGTATCTGCTATGGCTTTGGAACTGTTTGATGTGAGAGTGTGGGAGAGATTGGAAAGAGATTGTTCGAAGAATTACTCTTGTGAGACTGATTTACTTAGATGCTGAGAAGCCTGTTCATCCACTCCATTTTATTATAGAGGCTGGTGGCGGTGGCAGTGGAAGGAGGGGTCCCTAATGCTTCAGTGCTACTTGCTAGTTATTATTCTCTTACATTTAAAATGGGGAAATGTAGGAAATTTTGTCTCACAAGGTTTTCAGATGTTAATAACCTGTATCTGTTTCAGAACCTGTGACAGGCAAAGATTTCCTTGAGGGACTTTCAGATAGATTTTTTATTTTATTTTTAAGATCACTGTATACTGAATAATATTATTTTCCAAAGCAAGCAGTGTTCGGGGGGTGGGGAGAGGGGGGGAGTTGGAAAGAAAGGGAAATGAAATTGCTTCCAACACTTGGGTTCATAATTTCCCTGTCATCTTATTTCAGGAAAAACAATTGAAATTACTGAGTGTAGCATGTATTGATTGTCTGCAATAACAAATTTGATTTAGCAGACATTGGTGTCTATTGGGGAAGCCTAAGCTTCAGAACTATGGAATTAAAAACAGGTTAGGGTTTAGGAAAAGTGAATAAATAAGAGATCACATAAGCCGAAAGCAGAGTCTAGCAACTCATACAAGTCTGAGATAACCGTAGCGTTGGAAAAGGGTAGTATGATGCCACTAACACTTATTGAATTGATTGCATTTCTTTATTCACTCACTATAATTCTATTGGACTATTCCTCCAAGGAGATCAAGGTGTTATTCATGGCCCCTGCTTTTATCCTGGTCCAAAGTCATGACTGTCCCAAGGTCATTCTGTGAGCTTTGTGACTGAGTGGTGACTTGAACATGAGTCTCTTCAATCCTCCTTTAAACTCTACATCTCAGATACTGATTTGGTCAATAGATTTTGGATTGGTTCAGACCTGTTCCTACTACTAGGTGTACACTTCTGGGGAGCGCAGGTCTGCTGGACTAGGTTTATGTAGCAGTACTGTTGCCATGCAACACATAAACTTTCTCCTAAGTCAGACCACTAGTCTACCTAGCTTAGCAAACATTTTAGCTAGCACTTGCTCCAGAAGGACCCTGGAAAAAGTCTTGTTCCTGAGACTGTTCTGGCTGAAGATGCTGGATGGTTGAACATGGGACATGCTCGTGTGGATAATCTATTCACAAATGCTCTACAGTCAGGTCTAAAGAGGAAGTGCACATATGCAGGGTAAACAAAGGGCCACAGCAGCAGCATTCAAAATTTGCAGGAATCAACCTAAGGCCAGAGCCATAGCATATACTTAAAGCACAACAAATTCACATTTACAGCACATGACTACCTCCAAAGAATCCCGGGAATGCCTCACAGAGCCTCACAGTTTTAAGTATCCTTAACAAACTACAGTTCCCAGAATGCATATGTGGAAGTTGTGTATTTTAAATGTGCTTTCAATGTATGGTGTGGATCTACCCTACAGTAAAAAGCCTAGAAGATAAGAGAGCTTAGGATGAGGGAAGGGTGACATCGTCACCTCATCCTAACTCATTTTGTTGGCAACTCAAGCCTGCCACAAGTGCAAGGAGCAGATGGCTCCATTTGCATTTGGCTGGCCAGCACTTGGAAGGCGCCTCCAAAACTTAAAGTCCCAAGACTATGAATATGAGGACCATACTGATATCCTTTCCACATTCCAGTCTTGGGGATCTATAATGATCCACCTGTCATCGTAAATGTATATCAGGGCATTCATTAGTGGTTCAAATTCTTCTTTTATTCCTGCTCAGTCCTGCAGGCATAGCCAACCTATTGAAATGTGCTCACCATTAAGAATGCAAGAAGGCATTGATTTCTGTCCTGCTATGTATTTGTTGCATGCAGCAGTTACCGTTCCACTGCAGTTCAACTTCTAACAAAAGCCATGTTATTTGTCTTGCTTCCTGCTATGGTGAAACTTTTCCTAATTCATTATTCAATTAATTATATTACCCCACACCATTCATTCCAGAGCAAACAAAAAACATATCAGGATGAGGGGGGAGTCACCAGTTGCATGCTGTTATGTATCATTTGCAGACTGAAAACAACAACTGTGAATACTCATCGTATTCACTCATCACATTCGCTGGGTTGATTTCCATTCAAGAAGACATGGCATGAATAAACAAACACTAGCAATTTCCATTCCTATCTCTGTGAGCAGGGTAGAGTAGATGAAAAACCTCATGAACCATGGCTAATCAGAGCAGGGTGAGGAATTCTATCTGCTCCCCAAAGGCAAGTAAACCTATGCTATGCCTAAGAGTTGGGCAGGTAGAGATGCAAAACTGATAAAGCAGGCTAATTGGTGGTGGCAAAAGGGGCAGATCTTTTATAGCCCATCTACTCCCTATATGGTTTGTCCTGTAGGTTGTATTCGCCAATGTGATTTCCTGTATTATAGATACTGGGGATTATGGGAGAGACACAGTAGTGCTGTATGCTCCCAAGGTTTATATTAGGTCCACTGAGTAGAGTCTTTAGTGTGGTGGCATCTTCACTTCCAGTAAAAAACAGGCAGACACCTGCAGTATTAGCATCCAGTTTCAAGCTCACCTTTTCACCCAGGATTTCCCTGAGGGGATATCTGGATATGTTTGATCTACTGATTTGTGGCATATTTGGTGTTTGCTTTATGGATGTAATTTTATTGCTGTTCAGCCACCAGAAACTTTAGGAAGCTCTTCACTACAATGATATTCTTCTTAATCCTGGCAGTATAGAAATTTTGCAAGTAAAACAAATAAACATACGTTTCCCTCAGCCCCAGCCAGCATAACCAGTGTTGAAGGATGCTGACAGATGTAGTCTACAACATCTGGAGGACATAATGTTGGCTGTATATAAATCATCATCATCATTATCTAATCTTACTGAAACTCATTCAGATTTTCTGCAGATACCCACCCTATCCCCCAATAAAATTCATTTCTGATGAAATGCCACATTTTTCATTTAGGTACAAATCAATAGCTATTTTAATGTCACACAACTAAATCTGTTAGTATTTGTCAAGTTTACCTGCATGCCTCAAAGAAAATTCATTGTGCACACCATAAGATGGCAATATTTCTCTTTGAGAAACAGTAGGGGGAGAGAATCACTGGAAAAGGAAACAAAATGTGTGTGTGATGGTGCTAGTATGCATCATACCGTCAAAAGCTACAGTGACTTTCACAAACTGCAATAGTTCTAAATTCTTCTTTTTTCATATTGGAAAATAAAATTAGAAATGATTCACTTAACCCCCCCCCCCCCATTTTTGATAGCTGATATCATGCATATCTAGTTTTGGACAGGTTTCCCCTTTCCTTACGGTATATTTATTGAACCATGTTTGTATTCTGAATGATACATTCATTTAAATGCCTATGCATCTCAGGGGAAATTTAGGTCATAGCTCAGTGGCAGAGCATTTATTTTGCATGCTAAATGTCCAATGTTCAATCCCCGACATCTCTAGAAAGAACTGGGAAATCCTAGAGAGCCACTGCCAGCCAGTGTAGACCATGAGAGTGGAACTGGCCCACAGGCCAAATTTAGCTCATCAAATCTCCCCAATTGCCCTACAAGGCCATTTCACCCAAGCTAAACACACCTACACTAGACCTGTCAAATATGATGCCAGATGCAGGGCAGATAGAGGTAGAGCTTGTCTGAAAGAAGATATACAGGCACACTGATTAAAAGCATAAAGTAAAGGTAAAGGGACCCCTGACCATTAGGTCCAGTCGTGACCCACTCTGGGGTTGTGGTGCTCACAGTCCTCCTTGGGTCAAACTTCAGGATGTTCTTGGATTCCTAAAGGCAACTCCATATTATCTTTCTCCAGGTCAGATTGTTCAGAGAGACCTGAATTGTGATTGCCAGCATAGCATGACGGTAATGGCCCTCCTTCATTGTCCTCTCCCGCCCATAAGTGACATTCTGAGACAGTCCAGAAGTTCTGTTGTTGTCAGCTAAAAGGTAAAGGGACCCCTGACCATTAGGCTAGTCATGACCGACTCTGGGGTTGCGGCGCTCATCTCGCTTTACTGGCTGAGGGAGCCGGCGTACAGCTTCTGGGTCATGTGGCCAGCATGACTAAGCCGCTTCTGGCGAACCAGAGCAGCGCATGGAAATGCCGTTTACCTTCCCGCTGGAGCGGTACCTATTTATCTACTTGCACTTTGACGTGCTTTCAAACTGCTAGGTGGGCAGGAGCAGGGACCGAGCAACAGGAGCTCACCCCATCGCGGGGATTCAAAATGCCGACCTTCTGATCAGCAAGTCCAAGGCTCTGTGGTTTAACCCACAGCACCACCCGATTCAAAGCATAGTGCTTCCCAACTGCCTGCCTACCAGCTAATTGTTCGACTCTTGGAAAGCAGTGTACAAAGCACTTTGTAAGTTGTGTGACTGCAGCTTTACCCAAGCATCAAGCATTTGGGTTGCAAAGCCCCTTGCACATTGCTATTGTAGCATTCATCAACCAATTGATTGTCAAGTGTTTGAGGCGTATTGACACAACACTGCACTTGGACAGGTGTCAGTCACCTGATGTCATTATGTCATCCGATTGACTCACAGATGGTGACATACCCATGACATACCGGGGTAGTGGGGGGTGGAGAGATCTGGCTCATTGGTTCTCCCACCTTTTGGATCCCCCAAAATGTTCCCTACCTCTGGTGTAAGCAATGCTGAGCTAGATGGACCAATGGTCCGACAGGACAGCTTACTATATTCCTTTCACATTGGGTAGGGCTGTAGATCAGTGTTAGAGCATTTACTTTGTATACAGAAGGTCTCAAGTTAAACATCTGGCATCTTGAGTTAGGGTTAGGAGAATCTGATATTCTGGAGAAAATCGTTAGTCCTTTCAAACAATACTGAGATAGATACATGCAAAGGACAATTATGGTCTTTCCACACCCTGGATTTCTTGCCTACCTGGATTCAGAAGTGAGGGATCATAGGGTTGCTGACAGGGACTCTGATAGAAAACAGCTGGGGTTAGAGGGGCTGTTTGAAACAGGATGCTGGGCTACATGGAGCACTGGCCTGATCCAGCAGGACTGTTTGTATGTCCTTTGCCAAGACCAAGAGATGAATCCAGTACAGTGACAAAGATAATATGACATGAAAGCAATGTAGTTATCTTCCTGATATAACTAACCTTCAGCTGGCTTGCCTACCTTCCATCCAGCTATTGACATTGGATACTTGCTTGCTCTTGGATCATGCTTGACTTCTGTAAAATGGGTGCAGGACTCCTCTAGAGATATCACCCTTTCTTGTGGGCTCTCCACAGTGAAAACATCTAGCTGGTTCACCTAATTTTATGAGTGCAATGGGAATGGACACTAGCGGCGATGGAAGCCACAGATCTCACAAGTATCCCTCAAGGGGAAGGTCACTCTATAACCAATACTCATGAATTTAATACACAATCTGGTGTCACCCATATTTGGGAGCAACCATTTGTTTACTTTGCAAGTTTCCCTACTGTAGCTATGTTGGTCCAATTGCCACTGTGCATTGTTAACAGCTTACAATTATCCCTGTGATCTGGGTGTTGGTAGGCGAACACCTAATGAAGCTGTAATTTGGCATCAAAGTTTCCATTGTGAAGTTGTTGTTAATTAACAAGTCATCCCTGGAATAATGCAGCGTGAGAGATTTGGGGTTCTTATTTTGACAGCTTTCATTTCCAAAAGGCTAATTAAAATAGTTTTGCTGACATGATGGGCATGCATCTGGCATCTCAATTATCCTGTTTTTTTGTTTGTTTGGTTTTGTTTCTATTCCAGTGAAGGTATCTTGTGATCGTAAATTAGGAAACAGCTAAGTCTAGGTGGTTGCATTTTTACAGCTTAAAACTCTGAATGAGAGCAGAATTTGATTTGCAAGCCTTCTTCTGGGTGCACTCCATGTTTGGTGACTTTGTAGATGCAATCTTGGGAGCTGCCCATCAGTAGGCTATGAAAGGGCACATAGCCAGCTAGTCCAAAAATTCTACTTGGTCCAAAAGGCAACCATCATAGCCACACTATGAAAGAGGCAGAGGTGGGCTGGAAAAAGCGGAAGCAGCTCCTCATGCTTATATGCACTCAGTTGCCCTGCCCCCCCGGCTGCCGTGTACCACATCTGCATGTGAGGGCACTCACTTGCCCTTAATCAAGATGGCAGCTGGGGGTTCACCTGCTGCCAGATACCAGATCAGAAGTGAAGCAGGGAACAGGGGAAACTTTTTTTAACTGAAGATCCGTGTTGATGGGTGTGAGTGTGGATGTGCATATGTATGTAAAGGTAAAGGTCCCCTGACAGTTAAGTCCAGTCATAGATGACTCTGGTTATAGATGCAGCGCTCATCTTGCTATACTGGCCAAGGGAGCCAATGTTTGTCTGCAGACAGTTTTTCCGGGTCATGTGGCCAGCATGGCTAAGCTGTTTCTGGCAAAACCAGAGCAGTGCAAAGAAATGCCATTTACCTTCCCGCCGGAGCGGTACCTATTTATCTACTTGCATTTTGACATGCTTTCGAACTGCTAGGTGGGCAGGAGCAGGGACCAAAAAACGGGTGCTCACCCCGTTGTGGGGATTCGAACTGCTGACCTTCCAATCAGCAAGCCCAAGGCTCAGTGGTTTACACCACAGTGCCACCCGCGTCCCATATGTATGTACACTTATTTAAATATTTCTATAGGCATAAATACACCATATATTTGATATTAAGAATGATTACAGTGTTGTAACTGTGTTTTAAAGTTCTGTACTTAAGTGTCTAATAAACACATTTGCAAACGCAATAAAACCCACGTAAGATCCATGTGATCACATGCAAGATGTGAATTGTGCTGGTGATCTTGTGGGTTTTTTAGCTGGTTGGCATTAAAGGACCATGGTCTACAGCAGAGATATCCTGAGATCCTGGATGCTCTGAATGAGCTCATCAGTAAACTCCTTTAAATGTCAATTCATAGTCAAGTGCATCTGTTAATGAATTAGTTGTCAATTTCCTGCTGCCAGGCTCCAATATCTAGAGGTGTCGTTTCACGTCTTTGCTTTTCAGTGTTTGACATCTGGTGTTTGTGAGAAACAGTCCAAGTGGTAAAGTATATATCTTTAACACGTTATTTAAAAGTGTTCAGTTAAATGTTAAAAGGAAAGGGAGAGGGCCATATGCTTGGTTGCAATTTCATGTTTACTAGTAAAAGACTTCAAAAGACCCACGAATATATTTTAGAAATATTCTCAGGTAGTTGGTTTGGCCTAGGCAAGCTACATTTGCCTACTTTATAAGGAAGTTTTTTAACGTGCAATGTTTTATTTATGCTGGAAGCTGGCCAGAGTGGCTGGGGAATCCAGTCAGATGGGTGGGGTAAAATAAATAAATAAATAATTGAGAGTTGGAGGAAGAGGAGGCTTGATGGAGCTGGCCTACCACAGCAGAGCTGACGGACAGAGCCCTAGTTTTATCAAATAGGGAAAGCATGATTAAGAACAACTGCTACCCCTTCTCCCCACAAAATCCCATTCACTAATGTGATAAATTTTGGTGACACTCCAAACATTCCTTTCTCGTGTATAAATAATGTTATAAATTCAAGGAATGGTACTAAAGTTCATTGGCTGTATCTCCTTAAGCTTGCAGACTTGCCACAAAAGCTCTTCTGGATCAGACCAAGATCCAACCCGTATAGCATCCTTGCTGTAACAGTAGCCAGCTTGATGAGCCTGAGAAACTTAGAAGCAGGCAGGAAGGCAGTAGACTTCACTTGACTGTTCCCAGCATCTGATATTGAGAGGTGCACTTCACATTAAAAAAAATAAGATTCCTGTTGGGAGAGACTTAAAGACCTATCTACTCCAGCACCCTATTTTTCCACAGCCTCGGGAATAGCAGTAGCACTCTCCAGGATTCAACATTCTTCAGATGAAAATAAGGACCCCCCTTGACAGCCCCCCTTGCTCTGCAGAGCATTTCTTATCAGAAGAAGGATGAGTGCCACTAACAGTATACCAATGGGACACAGCACACACAACCTCCATCATCCTGAGAAAACTGATTCCTATTTTATTTTTTGGTAGATTTACAAAAATAAAAACACACACCAATAAGATTAGATGTGGATGTACACACACACACACACACACACACACCACACAGCAAGACTCCTGGAGCTCTGCTCCACTCCCCCTTTCTTCCTGCCCAGGGTGGTCATGCCCCTGCCTGCCCATCAGAGCCTGCGTGTCATGCGTGGCCGGGTCTCGGTGGTGGCAGCCTCTCCTCCTCCTCCAACAGCCACTACAAGCTGCCCAAGTTATGAGGCTGGCAGCAGCAGCAATGGAGAGACAAAGGGGTGCTTCCTCACCACTGCTGCCACTGGTGCTGCCACTGCCACTCAGGACAGGCGGCAGCTCATCCTCCTTCCTAAAGTCAGTGGCGGCAGCACTGGCAGGGGAAATAGAGACATTCTGGGATCAAATCAGAAGCCAGAATTCCAGGACTGTCTCTAGAAAATTGGGTATGCAGAATAAAATGTTTAGAATAAAATAAAATATTTTAGGATAAAGAAAGCATTTAGAAATGTGTACATGTGCACTTTAAGTACAAAGTTTGTAATAAGGTTCATATGTAGATTTGAATTTTTATGTGGGCTTTTCTAATCAAAATCAAATCTGGGTAACACAGAAATGGGATAGAACAGGGTTTTGAATTAACATGTACAAAAAATGACATTGGCCATAAATATACTGCTGACCATATAGTCCTTCTTGATTGATTCCACTTCAGAAACATAATTTATTTCAAAGTCTTAAATCCAAGGAGAAATCATAATATAGATAATTTATCTAGCATATCTGGTACAAACCAACCCTGTGCACACAATCATCAAGTAGTTGTGTCTCTTCTTAAGTCAGGTTCAAGTTTGAACAACAGTTAATGGTCATGAGCGACACAGAGCTTTGACCCTGAGACTTACGAATTCACTTTGCAGTTTAATTAAGCCCTTTTTGGGTTGCATTTTATTACATGATTAATGCTGATGTCATTGATGGATGTGAAGATTATTATTTGCCTTTTATCACTTAGTAATTGAGTTCTCTGTGTAATTTACTGCTCTGTCTTTTATTGTAAAATAGATCAAGAAAAGTTTCCATTAATCTTGCTCTTTTGGCAACCGTCTACATTTAACATTGTGAACAGCCATCAATAGGAGCAGTGTATTAAGCAGAACAATGACAAAGAAAGAATTTAATTTGGTCGTTAGCCTGGTTTCAAAAATGTGTTTGGAGTGGTGAAGAGGGCTGCTTCCCCATTATAGCCTTAAGTAACACTTTAAAATGTCGTTTAATTTGTCAAAGGTCTAATTACAATGTTACTTGCAGGACAATATACTGTTTTGACCCTAATCCTCTCATTCAGTGCTCCTTTATTTCTCTTTGCTGTCACAGCATACTGAATAAAAAGGTACCAAATCTTATTTCCAAATAAGTAAACTTCTAAGTGGCTCACATTTTATGGCCGTGGGCCAGGAGTGATCAACTGGCATCTTTTGGGCACAACATATTGCTCGGGCTCTGCTGAGGAGAGAGGGATCCTGCAATTTCTGTTAATTTCACATGGGTTCAGTCATGGTTTTTTTTCTGTCTTGTTGTCACATTAAGCTATGATTTAATGACACCTTTTAGCTATGTGGTTAAATCTGTAGTTATCCTATTTCTTTTTCATTCTAAGCTACCCATTTTAAATTGAATTTTGGTACTTTTTAAAATACTGGGTTTTTTGTGGTATCACAAAATCTGAAGAAGTGTGAAATGGTAAGTATGGTTACATTATGATCTACATATCGAGGACTTGCAAATTACATTGTAATTCTCAGAAATCTAATCCCTCAAGCTTCCCTAGCTTCTGCAACCCACTGCCAATAAATAACCCTTCTGGCAGAGGCATAGCTTGGGGGGGGGGGGGAACTGGGCACCACACCACAGGGGGCAGCACTATAGCTGTCAACTTTCAGATTTGAAAATAAGGGATCAGGAGCCTCGAAAATAAGGGATCAACAGCATAGCTGTCAAGTTTTGGATTTGAAAATAAGGGATCAGCAACCTCACCTGTCCTGGAGACAGTCTATGGGATATCTAACAATCCGGGATAGCAGCGGGAAGCAGCGAGAAATAATAATGGAAATAATGGAAATAATGGAATTTCCTGCAAAAAAAGGGAAGGTTGACAGCTATGATTCTCTCCTGGGAGTGATATGGTGGCTCAGGCACCTGCATGCTCCTCACTGGCCAATACGGCAGTGTAGGGCTTGTGTCCGCCTGTTGCCTCCCCCTCAGCCACCCTACAGCTGAGGGGGAGGCAGTAGTGAGGCTCCACGCAGGGCACCCATCCCAGGTGCCTAAGTGGCTAGCTACACTGCTGCTCTCAGTCTTGAAGTACATGGAGAGACAAGTTTAAGATGGCTTTATCTTGTACTTTTCTGTTCTAGTATGCAAGTAGGAGCCACCAGGCTTGAAGTAGATGGGATGGTGACCAGGAGACAGCTTCTTTAATCTGGTAATAAGGTGGTAATTTCACATCACTTCTGTAGAATGTTCAACCTGGCAGCGACTTTACGTCTGGTGGTTGTTTGGTCGTCAATATGTTTGTCTGCCAAGATCAGACCACCCTCCTCCCTAGGTTTCAGAAGTTGGTTGGTGCAGACCTAGAACCTGTTGGATGGAACAAAAAGATCCCACACTAAACACATAACTGACCTGGTCCACCTTTAATTTATTTTCAAATGCAGGGTTTCTCCCACCCCCACCAGGAGATTCTGAAAATTGAACCTGGGATCTTCTGCAGGTATAGCAGATGCTCTGCTACTGAACTATGGCCCTTCACTAAGACTGAAAGCAGAAGAATTCATTAGAAGCCAGAGGTAAACTCCATATTTGGTTAAGTTATTCTTTTAGTTTTCCTAGCCAGAAAGGATGAAAAGGAGATCTGACGTATGATATCTAAGCTAGAGGTGACTGATTCAGTTGGATAACTCACCTGATCTATGGACAATGAGTGTTTCTGGCTATTAGTTTAGCGGGGAACAGAAGGGTCTTAATGAGTCCTGCTATTTAAAACAGGATTGCAAAAGAATTTAAGTCTTCTGCTCGGGACTAGCTCACCCATGAGGCAAGGTGAGGTGATAGCCTTGGGCAGCAGGATCCACAAGAGAAGTTCCAGTCTCAAAGAAGTGCATTGCTGCTGCTGCTGTTGCCACAGTGGCAGTGACATCTGTGGTGCATTCCTTAGAGGCTGGATCTGCGACCTCCTCAGCAGTCCTCTCCCATGCTGCCTCTTCCTCACACCATTGTTCCCAATGTAGATCATTATACCTCACTTGTTTCTGATGTACATATTCACTTACCCCTTCTTCTCTGGCAGGAGCAGGGGACATTTTATGGTTCACCTCAGGTGCCAAAATGTCTTGGGTTGGCTTTGCTTCTGGAGATTATCTACTTCATTATTTTATTTCCATATTCTTATGCAAAGCAGGATGTAAATTTAACAGCCCTCTCCTGTGCCCAGGGGCTGATATTCTGTGGCATTGTGCCTCTGGTCTTGAAGGTAGCATAGAACCATCATCACTAGTATATTTTAACTTCCATTAATATGTCTGAATACCTTTTGTGGCCATCACCTTACTCTGACAAAGCAAATTTCTTAAATGATGTGTTGTGTAAATAAGTACAGTGGTACCTCAGGTTAAGTACTTAATTCGTTCCGGAGGTCCGTTCTTAACCTGAAACTGTTCTTAACCTGAAGTACCACTTTAGCTAATGGGGCCTCCCACTGCCGCTGCGCCGCCAGAGCACGATTCCTGTCTCATCCTGAAGCAAAGTTCTTAACCCGAGGTACTATTTCTGGGTTAGCGGAGTCTGTAACCTGAAGCGTATGTAACCCGAGGTACCACTGAACTTGTGTCCTGAATCACCCTCCATTCAGCTTCACTGAATCACCCCAGGATACTAATAATATAAAAGAGGGAACAGAACTTTTTTGATTTTTTTTTTTTTTTTTTTTTTTTACCATTCCCTGATCTGAGTACTATAAAGTAGAGTGAGAAATAGAGTGACTATGCTACCCAACTTTCTCCTTTCTGAGGTCCAACTGGAATTACTTTTGCGAGTGCTTTGTCAGGCTGCAGATCCTGCCAAGGTTCATAACAACTGAACTGGTGAGTTAATGATCAAAGATAATTGAGATTAAAGGCAAAACTAGATAAGGCACTGGATATTTTGTTGCAGTTGTAAAAAGAAGCCATTGGTGGAAGGAAATTCTGATCAGGATTGCATTTTGGGAAAATGAAACTTTTATTTGCTTCCTTCTCTGTAACATGAAAACAAGCTACCCCAAAGTTGCTATTTGCCTCATTAAGGGCAACTTACATCTACACATTTTTTTTTAATCAGAGGTAGTAACAGTAACAGTGATTTCCATCAAGAAAATAGCACAAAGAAAGCCACAGATGCCATACAGGAAGGGCAGTTGCATAGCGGTAGAGAATCTGCCTTGTATGCAAAAGGTATCAAGTTCAGTCTTGGCATCTCCAGGTAGGGCTGGGTGAAACCCATTTGAAACTCTGGACAACCAGTGTAGCTAGACAGTGGCTCCCAGTCCCAACCTGTCCAACGGGATGCTGCTGTAGGCTCATTAATGCAAAACATGTAGAGCACCCTCATAGGAACATATGCATATGAGGGAATTAATGCAAAAGAGAGAACAAAACAATATTTATAATATGCTAACCTTTAGATGGAGCTGTTTCTCTTTGGATACTGTTCACATGTTGCTTTTTTGTTTTAGTTATCAAGGCAAGTAAGATATGGAATTTTAGGATGAAACACATGCAACCAAAACAGGTTTTTACCCCCCACCAAACATGAAAATGCTTCCTGTTTCAGCATGCTGTTACACCTCTCAGCAAACCTAGAAATAAAACTCTGCGTGTAATTGCTATTCTTTGTTTAATTTTTAATCGTCAGATTGCTTTCTGGGATGACAAGCTGGAGGAGGGGGAATGAAGCTAGGGGAGATACATTGGTGTTCAAATGCCTTTTTGTTTGGAGATGAATGTTAGCAACTACAGCAACAAAGGCAGCCAAGGAAGACATTTTTTTTTCTCTTCGATGTGAAAGTTGACATGAATGGCTTGCAACAAAAGTCAAAGATACAAAGGCTGGCTGCAGGATGGAGGGGGCCTTCAGCAAAGTAGCTATTGGTAGATCATCTTGTTGTGCTTTCATGGTAGTGACAGCAATGGGGCGTAACTACATCATTCACATAAGGGCTAGGCAGCCCTCAGTGGGGCTAGGTGTTGCCATTTTAATTTCCTGCAATGCCCTTGAGAAATGCTACATTTTGAGATATTAATTTCTCAATGCCCTTGAGAAATGCTACATTTTGAGATTTCCAACGGGCCTTACCTGGGACTCACTGGGTGGTGAGACTAGACATTAGCAATGAGTGCTGCTCAGGTCCTGAGGTCCAATTGTTCCAGATTCTAACACTGGGCATGTTTGAGGAATGAGCATGATGGTCAGACAGTCTGACTTTCCCAACCAGGTGTGCATTTTTCAGTGGTGAACTGTGGAGTCAGAATAGGTGTTAGATGTGGGGTGTATTCTGTACTGCTATCTGGCTCATAATGCTGAAAGAAGGAGAGCTTATATTTAAGGCACCTATAGATGTCGTTAGCATTAGGACTAGGGCAGTGTTTTCAGCTGTTTTGGGAATACAATTCCCATTATCCCTAGCTAGCAGGACCAGTAGTCAGGGATGATGGGAGCTGTAGTCCAAAACAACTGGATACCCAAGTTTAGGAAACCCTGGTCTTGGGGCGCTAACTGTTGTAAGCAGTTAGCTGTAAATGCTTGGAAACGGATTTGAGGAGAACAAGACCTTGTAGAGGTCTGCCACCACCTCCAACTTTCCCTGCCCAATGACCCAGTTAAGGAGGGATAAAGAAATGGGCAGTGATTATGGATTTTCCAGGTGGCCTGGCAGAGCATCACTCTCAGGCTCCACCTGGGAATTCCATTCAATACAGAAGATTTGACAGAAAAGACATTCCTGCTTGGGATGATGAGACTTCTAACCTTGGTCCTGTCTCATTATTGAAACATGAACTGAAAGGAATTTGGTTAGCCCCACAGTAATCTCTGCCACTGTTCATGTAAATTGCTCAAGTTAAGGTAGGGAAAGTGGGAGGTGGCAGTGGGTGTTTTGAACATACCTGAACCTTTTGTGAGGACTTGAACCAAGTGTATGCATAGACCCAAACATCTGCAAAATGCTTAGATGCTTGTGAAGTCACAGTCCTCCTTGGGTCAAACTTCAGGATGTTCATGGATTCCTAAAGGCAACTCCATATTATCTCTCTCCAGGTCAGATTGTTCAGAGAGACCTGAATTGTGATTGCCAGCATAGCATGACAGTAATGGCCCTCCTTCATTGTCCTCTCCCGCCCATAAGTGACATTCTGAGACAGTCCAGAAGTTCTGTTGTTGTCAGCTAAAAGGTCCACCATTAGGTCCAGTCGTGACCGACTCTGGGGTTGTGGTGCTCATCTTGCTTTATTGGCCGAGGGAGCCGGCGTACAGCTTCCAGGTCATGTGGCCAGAATGACCAAGCCGCTTCTGGCGAACCAGAGCTGCGCATGGAAACGCTGTTTACCTTCCTGCCGGAGTGGTATTTATCTACTTGCACTTTGATGTGCTTTTGAACTGCTAGGTTGGCAGGATGATGTCAGCTAGGTAGTGCCTTAAAAGGTAAGCATCAGAAACTAAGACTGGATTTAGGATTTGGAAGGGGCATAGATCAGTGGTGTTTTATATTTAAGAAGTCCCAGGTTCAATACGAACATCTCCAGATTGAGAGATCCTTGATTGAAGCCCTGGAAAGCTGTTGCCAGTCAATAAAAGGGATCTTCCTATGTTCATCAACAGGAACCTGTGCTTTGATAGCAAAAACAGTCAAATATATTCTCGCCCCACTACTTTTGAGCAGCAAAATGATGCATCAGTGATCATCTAGTTCTCTACTGTCAGCTCTGAATGGCAGTAGCACCCCATCACTGACAGGGTCTTTCCTGTAACCTGCTATAGTATCCTTTTGATGACAAAGGACAAGGACCTGACACCTTGGTATGCAAAGCAAAAAGAAAAAAAAGTATGCTCTAGTACTGATATCCAGTCCATCTGATTCATCTGTCACTGGAATTTGCCTAGGGCAGAATATTCTTTTGACCCAATATCCACATTCCCATTTGACCCAATATCCACTTTCTGCAACCAGAAAATCCTCATTCTACAATCTTGAAAATCTTTTAGAAGGGTAATAATACAATAATACAATCCAATAGAGCACATGGGCTTTTAGACTTCCTCTTTAGGCAGGAAAATGCATTGGGCTTTTAGTTTAGGGATATAGTATTTTGAGCTAAAGAAGGAGTTAGCAAGTGTGTCCCGACTATTGTTGGCTCTGATCCTGTGCACATTTGGTTCTGGCTTGGAACTTCCAGAGAAACCGTGACTGCTGGTATTGATAAAGAAAAAAGCAGCAGCAGCAGGAGGACTGATGGATTTTCAAATAAAATTTGCATTCATCCTCTCAGAGCAGGATGCAGATTTCTGGGCTACAAGCAGCCACTAGATAAACAAATAAAGTGGGAATATCATTGCTTTATCCACCATACAGTTTTGTAAGAAAGTGCACAATCTGCCCCTGGACTTAGGCATTTTCTTCCCAGTGTTCACCTTTCTACACATTTAAATGCTTAACTGGCCTGCTCTGACTCAGATCCCTGCAGGCTGTGATAAAGCTTTATTAGTTTCATCTGGATTTCACTGCAACATAATCAGAATCATATTAACAAATGCTCTTGTCACCGCCGTATAAATCTTGCATCACATTCTATTATATCTCAGGACTGGGGGAGGACATGCTTTGCCTACAGCTTGCATTTGAGATGAATAATTCTTTGCCCATTCATCACCACCTTCAGGCAAGGACACAAGCTTTAATTGATTTCGGTCAGTAGATTAGTCAACTAAAGCTTTAGGTGCTGCCGATTAATCGGTGAGCATGGAGACTGTGCCACTGTGGAGACCACAGAAAACCCCTGGCTCCCCCTGCTTTGTTCCACATTTAATGAAAATGATTAGCCCATTAACTGCCATCCAAGCAATTACTCCATCACACTTTTTATTTAGTATATGTCATGCATGGTGCTGCCATTTTTGCCATGATTTGCAAGGTCAAATCCTTTTAAGAGAGGTCTGAACAAGGACTCAGCAACACCATTTCTTTCATATGATCTATGTCTCTGAACTTTGGGATAGCTTCTGGGGGTGAAGAAGTTGAAACGGGGGAGCATTTTTGCATTTGGTGGACATTTACATGGAAATAAGTTATTTTAGCTCATATCCTCTTTTAAATTTTTCCATGCCAGATTGGATGTTTCTTTTTTATCGAGATAAAATCACCATCAAAAAACAGGCTAATTTTGGTGTGACAGAATTGTTGTTAGTGATAGACAGGATGGAAATAAATGCATGATGCATCTCTGATTTATTTGCCCTTATGCTCTGCTTTCTAATTTCTGCTGATGGAGATAACTGCTAGCTGTATAATAAAATGTTAGCAAACCATAAGACACTTGGGGGGAAAAAATGTCCATCAGTGGACAGGCCTGCCTGCTAGGTTCATATTTATTTTGCCAATGTGAATCCAGCCCACTGTCAAAGTTCACAGGAAAATGACATCCTTGTTTGAGATGCTGACAGTATCTCTGATTACTACATTTGCATGAATATAGCGGTTGTCATCCAGTGATATTCATATCATTTAAAGAGGTGATGTTCAAAATCATTTATTTATTTTCATATGGAAAAAATGAAGCACATGAGCATTAACCAATCATAGTGGAAGTTGTAGAATCTAGCAGATGAACCCAGTTACCAATTATTTCTTTTTTACTTTACACTTAGATAACTATGGCAAGAAGGTCACCACATTTGTCATGACCGAAGTTGCATCTGCACTATACATTTAAAGCAGTTTCATACCACTTTGAGCAGTCATGTCTTACAGGACCCCTATTGCCTTCACAGTGCTACAATTCCCAGAGTTCCATGGGAAGATAGATTTACTGTTAAACCGCTCTTGGAACTATAGCTCAGTGATGGGAATAGGGATCTATCCATTCACTGCATTTACAGTTCCCAGAATTCCTTGGGAAATCCTATGACTGGTTAAAGTGATATGATGATGCTTTAAACATAAAGTGCAACTGCGGTCTCTGGGACTGCCACTTTAACTTAAATGTGAGAGTGAAATCCCTTCAAGTTGGCCTCCTCTTCCCTAACTACACACTACTTTCTCTCTGGGCAGCTTTGAAGCTACTCCTTCTTGGCCAGTGCCTGGCCGGCTTATGAACAGCTGGCTACAAACTTAATAAAAACTATACTCCTTAACCAAATACGTTTGGAATATCCAGGCTTCCTGGAAGGAGAGGAAATGACTGTCTATGGCAAATAGAGGTGGACAAATCTCTCATTTTTCCTACCTTAAGTTCAGTTCTCTGGATTTCCACATCAGTTTGTGATTTATTTATTTTTAAGTTCTCAGCAGCATTTTAGTGCAGATTTCTCACAATATACACACATTTGTGTATGCAGCTTTGCCTAAAAACAACAAAACATTCTGCAAAGATATTTCCTTTCTACAGTTTTGTTTGCTTTTTTCACTTATATTAGAATTTTTTTATTATTTTTTTTTGCAAACCTTACCATACCATATGCATTTTTGTACACATTATTACTTGGCTGGAGAACTGAATTGCAAAATTCAGAGAAGTGTAAATTGTAACGGATGGCTGTGTTTCAAATTTGTGTATTGTTTTGGAAATTGTAAATTAGGTTACTTGAAACTGAAACCAATTGTTCTCCCACCCCTGTTGTCTTGGCTTTCTCTCCTACCACCTAACCTCAAGCTTTGGCTCTGCTGCGGAGGCAACAGGTGGATATTAAAAAATTAAACTGTTCAAATTTTTAAACCATCCTTCCTCACATGACTTCCCATTTTGGTCTAGCAGGTCTTGGCATGTATATCCTGTGTTCTGATGGGCTAGCTCGTCAGCCAGAATCAGTGTCCTCTAATCAATGGGTGGGAAACCTTTCTCAGCCCAAGGCCCACACTGTGCAACAATGATGGTGGCAGTGGTGGCTGCAAGGCAGCATCTCATTGCTGGCCTCCTCAATTGGGCAGCTCGTAGTGGCTGCTGGAAAGCAAGCAAGGAGGAGTAGAGGCTGCTGACGCTGAGGTGCAGCCCTGCATAATGCACTGGCTCTGAGGGGCAGGCAGAGGGCAGGGCTGTCCCGGGTAGGAAGAAAGGGAGAGTGAAATTCAACAAGTCTTTATTTTTTAATGCTTTTTGTGACCGCATCTAATCTTGCTCCTTTCTAAAATGCATTTATTGGTTTGTGTGTTTTTTTCTTTTTGTAAACCTTGTTGACATTTCCATTCCACCTTAAGGAGCAGATGTGTGGAACTGTTGTGTGTCACATGTCTGTTTACATTCCAGCACAGCTTGCTGGGAACTTCCTTTGTGTATAGCTTTTGCTTTTCCTGTACTCTCTGAGACGGCGAGAGAGAGACAACATGTTTCTTTGTCCTGTTTTATGATTACTAAATCTGTAGTTGTAGTATGCTTTCACAAGCCTCACGCCTATTCTGTGTGCACAGTTCTATCTGCTGATAGTGTGCCCTGGCTCAGAAGCCCGGGTCGCTGATTTACATCGGAGCAGAAGCAATGGTCTTCGCAGCGGCACGGCTGGAAGGAGAGGGCCCAGCCGCGGCTAGCCAGCTGGCCTCCCAGCCCTTGGCATGCCTACAACCCTACCAAAGAATAAAATAATAATAAAATTAGGATTAAGGAGTTTCCTCAGGATGGTGGAGGGTATGTATGCTGTATCCTGCTGGTGCAGTGGTGATGACACTCACCCTTCTTCTGTTAGGAAATGCTCATGGGAAGAGGGTAGAGGACAAGAAATGGGTTGGGGAAGGGTCAGTTGGGGGAGAATTAGAAATGTCACTCTTTTCATATGAGGAATGTTGGAGGGTATGAACTGAGTGGAGCAATGAATAAAATTTTGTAGCTTTGTACAGTAAACTAGTTTCTACACACACAACACACACACAGAGAGAGAGGGGGGGGAGAGACTTGTCTTGATCCTCCATCTATGTCAGCAGAAGTCATTATTCATGGTCAATGACATGTTCTATCTAAGCAAAAAGCACTAAAGGAGAGCGTAAAAGGAGATCTGTGCCTTTGAAAAATCCCAAGGGCTGGATAGAGAGGCCTGGAGGGCCACATATGCCACCCTCTCCCTGAGGCTTCCCCACTTAATCCTTAATCTCAATGTCTCCCACTGCAACAGTACTGATGTTGCTGATTTAGGGTACCAACAGCGGCATTCTTTATGTTGACAGAACTATTTTGAGAGAAAATCCCTTTTGAAATAGACGAAGGTGGACTATGTGTGATTTCATTTTATCTCATGCCGTATATTCCATCTTGTGCAGTGTGTTTGCAAGTACCCCCCCCTTTTTTTTACGTGAAACAAGCTTCTCTGAACCACCAAGGGTGCCAGGATCACTAAGCAGCTCATACTTCTGCTTGTTGACACTCTGGGACTAGGATTCCCTTTCTGCAATCAAGGAGAACTATTTGTTATAGCAGCAGTGGAATGAACCCATCTCCAGAAGGACATATAGTTCTGTTTGCAAAGCATGTTTGATTGGCAGCTAGCATAAGTGATTTCACTGTAGAGGTGGAGAGCTTTTTCTTTTCTTTTTTAATAAGTCAAATGTCTTTCATTAGAGAGACAGTTCTGCTGAATGTCAGTCAAGAGTATGCAGTGTAGATCAGCCTGCTCTGGTTCAGGAAGCAACTTGAGTTCTGGTGTCTGTCAATTGTCTCCTCACATTGTTAGTTGGCTACATGGCCCAAGGGTATGAATTAAAAGGTGTATCTTTTCTATCTCTCTCACATATACTTCTAGAATTCTAGTTATCTCTGCCGCGCCAGCTGTCTGTGTAAATAGGACATCCTAATCTAACTACCTATGGCTATGTACATAGGATATATTTAATTCACATTTAAATCAAACCCTCCCAAAGAATACTGGGAATTATGGTCTACCCACACAGAAGTAAGATTCCCAGCATCTGTAACAAATTATAGTTCCAATGATTCTTTTTTTTTGGGGGGGGGATGCTTTAAATGCATGGTGTGTATATAGCTTATCTATCATTCATGATGCACCAGGTCAGTTCATACATGACACAGATGTGTGCTTGATCAGGTATACTGATCATGGGAGCCAACGTGGTGTAGTGGTTAAGAGCAGCGGACTCATAATCTGGTGAACCAGGTTTGATTCCCTGCTCTTCCACATGCAGCTGCTTCTTTGAAGAGACTTCACACTTCTCTGAAGTCTCTCAGCCTCACAGAGTGTTTGTTGTGGGGGAGGAAGGGGAAAGGAGATTGTTAGCCGCTTTGAGACTCCTTCAGGTAGTGATAAAGCGGGATATCAAATCAAAATCCAAACTTCACCATGCCTTTGGACTCATGTGCACAGGAGGAATATTTTGGGATTGTGTGGGAATCATCCTTTACCACTGTTGTTTTGTTGTTGCTGTTACCGCTATCATCAAGGTATGGCCTGGCATCTCTTATAGGCACCAAACCACCTCTCCTATAATATAGCTCTCATTGAGTGGTATTTGTTTTGGCAGCAGCATTAAATAAGCCCTGACTCAATGCTATCCCTCCTCCTTTCCCCCTCATCATCTGAGATAAAATCCTTGAACCTTATGAACAGAGGGTTGCCCATTTGTCTGGAGCAGAGCAAAGAGCAAGCAAATCCTATTGAATCATATTTTCTAAACAATTTTGTTTTTTGTCAAAGGAAGAAGATTGTTCTGTTGTTGTTGAAACTCTGAACCATAATGAGAATATGCCAGAAGTGATTCTGAAGGATATCTCCCATTCAGCTGAAAAGCTTGATGGCTAAAAAGATTCTCCTGTCCATATGCCCAATCTTCTTTATGGCTTAAAAAGTAAATAAAAAATATTGGCTTCCTGGTAGTTGGCTATGTTTTATTCATGGTGCTTTTTGAAACTTCTTAAAATACCCTCCAGTGATTCCACAATGGAAGGAAATCCAACCCTCTTTAAGCATTTGCTAAACAATGGCAAAAAATGTGTTTGTCAGAGAAACTTTGTCAAGAAGCAAGATGGCATCTCTGGGGAACATTGGGAATTTGTAAAAGGACATGTAGAGTTTTGATTTCAACAAACAGTAATAATAATCACTGAGCTGGAACAGGTGTGGAAACAGAAATTTGGATTAAATTTCAAATCATGTCAGAATTCAGATTTGCTTATTTAGTTTTTTCTCCTAAACTATACATTTCTTTTTATTGGTTTTTAACTAAAAATATAAGTGCAGAATAGAAATAGAAAATATAGATCCATAATTAGAACATCTTAAACATTTCATAGTTACCAAAATAATTGAGATTTGCAGATGTCTACTCGGATCACACAGAGTTCACTGGCAGTTACTTTGAGGTATGTGTTTATCCAATGCAGCCTAAAATACGTTAATTATTAATAGGGCTGTGCACAGCTCCCCAGTTCCTAGCACGCCAGATACTCGTCTTCTACTGCCTCCCACAGTTTGGTCAAACTCATGTTCGTAGCTTCAAGAGCACTGTCCAACCATCTCATCCTCTGTCATCCCCTTCTCCTTGTGCCCTCAATCTTTCCCAACATCAGGGTCTTTTCCAGGGAGTCTTCTTTTCTCACTAGGAGCCTCAGCTTCAGGATCTGTCCTTCCAGTGAGCACTCAGGGCTGATTTCCTGAAGAATGGATAGGTTTGATCTTTTTGCAGTCCATGGGATTCTCAAGAGTCTCCTCCAGCACCATAATTCAAAAGCATCAATTCATCAGCAATAGAGGACATAAAACAGTTACATTGCCCTATCCTGCTACATGTCATGTAAAGGGACAGACAGAATTTCTGTGCAAAGACATAGCAAAATGTAAAGGAGGGGTAGGGAATGTGTGACTCTCCATAGGCAGTTTGACTTCAGTTCCCCAGTCGCCATGGCCAATGCCACCATATCTCAGAGAACGCCTTCTATCTTATGACCTCCCCACAAACTTGACATAGATTTGCTAAGATTATCTTTCTTGGTTTGGACTTGAACCTGAAGTTTAAACAAATTAAATAAAATCTAGTCATGCCAAGGGGTATGGTAGAAATTTTGTTCAGTTTGTGTTTTAATGGGAATCTACCTAATTCCTGATACAACACAGAAAATGAAATGCAGGCATATGTTGGAATTTGTACTTCTACAATGCAGTTCTTCACCAACACCCCCCAAAATGTACACAAATGTGTATTTGCATAAACATGCATATACTCATTGAGTAACTTACAATGCTTTTTTTTAAAGGAATAGTAATTTCTTTCTTTCTAGTCATTCAACCAATGAGAAAAACTACACAAATAGGCTAGTGCACAATTCATGAAAAAAATCCAGGGGCTAATATATGCTCCCACAAAACATTAATTAAATAATTACATAGATTGAGAACAGGTTTGAAAATCCAAGTACCTCCATTTTTGTAACTCATCCACAAATGGAAAAGAATGGCTCCATTGATAAACTAAATTGCTCACTACACACAGCTTTGTTGTACATGCAGCCAAGAACGCAGCAGATTCTTCCATCTGAGTCATAATAAGCATTCCTGTACCTTCTTAATCACACATCCTCCTGTGCTCTGTGGACATGTAGAATTACTAAACTGAATTGGGCAACTGAACTATAACATTTGGAAGGAAATTTAATGGCAGGGGCCTATGAAAGTGTTTCAGCTTCAACAGACCAAACAGTGGTATGTGCTGCCATAGAGTTAAAGCACTCCCACCACCTTCTGTTGAACAATCTAACATGTTCTTCCTTCAGCCCCCATTCTAGAAAGGACTAATTGGCAAGTGCTGTGAACCCCACTCTCTGCAGAATTGTTGAAGGCAGATTCATGCAACTCCATGGTTTCATAAAGTGTAATTGACTAACACTGAAGCACTTTTGCTGATTAACATACATAAGCAGCTGATCATCCGGAATGCACACGCAGAGAATGGGATGATAAATTCTGAGTCAGAGAAGTATTGGTGGCAAGGAAATAATAAGTATAAAGGGAGAATTCCCTGGATGCCAGGATCCGGGTTTTGGGGAAATACTCTTTGGTGAGAGAACAACAGTAGAGATTTAGATTCACAAAATATGCAGCAAAGTAAAGTGTGGAAATATAGGCTGCTAGACCTTTAAAACAACTCCTTCTGAGTTCCTTCCAAAGTTCCCCTCTTCCCCTAGCATAGAAAAAAAGACCACACATTTGGGAAGTTAAAAATTGTTTACTTACAAACTCTCCCAAAATAAGATTCATGTGCTTTTCCATACAACATTCAGAAAATGTTGCATAAGCAGTAAAACATAGCTTAGTTACAGTCAAGAGTTCCTATATGATCTGAGCTTGGAGCAACTGGCTCAGATCTCCTTAATGTTGAACTTTTCTGGTAGACTGGAGCAGAACAACAAACTTAATTATCTAGTTTCTCCCAAGGTGAGTTAAGCCTAGCAGGACAGCTTACTCTATGGTCTTAACTCTTTCATGCATTGATTAGACTTAAAGCATGTTGGTTATATGAAGCTAGTTATCTGAAAAGAAGAACACAGAGATACAATACTTGATTTGTAATACAGCCAAGCATTATGAGCTGGACAAATCCATACTCCAAAAAGCTGATCTTAGTCTGATGTTCCAGACACTACACCACACTGGCTATGGGTTCCTGCATGGGTTCCAGTGGTCCTGCTCTTTAGCCCACCTTTATGATCTGTTTGATTAGCGGATACTAGAAACACCCACCTTAGGAGGGCTATACCCTGCAACAGTAGATTATAAATCTCACAAATGAATAAATGTTAATTTCGGCAACATTTCAGTGCTCTCTATTTATTTAATAGCTTTGTAGAACACTTTTTAACGGACATTTCTAAGGCAGGTCAGAACATCCACAAAATGTAATAGATCCCATATTATAGAACTTTTATTAACTGCAGTAAAATTCCAACTAACACAGTATTGGATTGAAAAACAATTTCCACCCTCCTTAAAGGATTGGTTTCATCAGGTTTGAGAACTAATCATTATGGATAAAATATCCCATTTAAATTAAACTGAAGCCTTTAAA
Source organism: Podarcis tiliguerta (assembly GCF_965153285.1). NCBI lineage: Eukaryota > Metazoa > Chordata > Lepidosauria > Squamata > Lacertidae > Podarcis > Podarcis tiliguerta. The sequence goes on from NC_139553.1 coordinate 35,518,302, forward strand.
CATACATATTTCAAATACAACTTTCTTATAAAGTGCTTTTTTTCTTTTTTGTGATACATATTGATAAAGAGGGGGTTGAGGATGAATATGTACAGAAGGCCAGAGAGATTGAAATCCTGTGTAAGACCTCCATTTATTACATTTATTAAAATGTGTAAGACCTCCATTTATTACAGGACTGCAGGTGCAAATAGGTTGTTTGGTTGCTGCAGTGTGGTTTGATAACAAAAGATGCTTCTGCCATATGATGCAAGACTTGTACATGCATTCCACATGTTCTCACTCCATTAACTTTTTTGGAGTCTGAAGGAAGAAATGCGGCATAATCTTAAGACACCCAGGTTTCACAACTTGTCTGACCAAAGCTCCATTACCTGCTGTTTACAAAAGCAGAGGCGATACTTTATTTATGGCATTTATATACTGCTTAATCATTAGCATTTCTAAGTAGGGATTGTATATTGGATTAACAAGGGCCACTTTTAGAATGAGATTTAAGAATTATATCACTTTAAGAAATACCAACTTCTGTGTAGGGTTGTTTCTTATCTTGAGAATGGGACACAAAATTAACAAACTCTTATTTAGCCCTGTAAAGGCAGTCACCTAATATTTCCTTGTATTCAGGGAAAACAGGATGAATGCTAGCCAGAAACTGCAGCAAGGAGAAAAATGAGCAGAGCAGACTTAAATAGTCCTATTTGTGCACACACCATGCTAGTGTGGTATGTATCTGGACATCACACAGACACTTATTTGCCTATCCCCTGGCACCGTCTACAAAAGCACACATGAGTGCACTTTGTTGAGACACGGTGGTAGCATGGCAGCTTATTTTCATTGCAGAGTAACTGTCATGGTGGAAGACAGCACTTGTCATCGATTGTGCACCAGGAAAGTAGGGAAGAGGCCCTTCATCATTCCTCTGGTGAATACACACTGAGTGCTGAAGGGTTTAGATGAGGGGTGTTGTAGAACAGGCCAACAGCTAACTGTACCAACTATTTCAATAATGATTAAGACTCTAGAGATATAGAAATGGTTGGAAAGTAACAGCATGGGAAACTATTTTGCTGTTACTTTTCTCAAGGCACTCATTTATTGTGCTTACTGTGGTGAAAAGAAAAACTATAGTTAAAGTACAGATGTCTCAGTTTATTGGGATTACTATTATTATTATTATCATCATCAGAATGCCTATGTAGGATTCTCAGGTTCCTTTGAAGAAAAGTTGGGTATTATTGATTCGGCAGAGACAGGTTCTTTTTTTGTAGCAGGAACAGCATGATGGTGCCAATTTACCTTTCTTTACCCAGTTGCTTATTGTTTCCTGAAGGAATTAATTTTTTAAACATGTCACTTACTATTTCAAACATAGCAGGGGCTCTTTCATCTTCTGGCATTTGGAACTCCAGAGATCTGTCTTGTGGGAAAACCTTATGCAGGCTGAAAGCAAAACACTTAATTCCTGGAGACCAGCTACATTAAGAATTTGTCACATTGTTGTCATCCTTGCATTTAACATATTTTCTTATTTAAATTAAGGATAAGTGAATACATAGGGAGCCATCAGCAAGAATTGAAGGATTGTACTTGTGAGTGAGTCTTTTGATTTTGAAGCTTATTTTCGCTCTTTCTTTTCACCTATGTCTTTTAAAAATGCTCAGGCTTTGGGTGGTTGCACTCAAATTTCCAGTTTGACAGTATTACAGCCCAAGGAGTGGGGTGCTTCTGATTTCAGCACTGACAATGTTAAGTGGTATCTGACGTCTACAAAAAAAGGGGAGGGGGTTGTGTTAACTTGTGTAATTCCTCTTGATAGAATATCTTTAGTTTAGAATTTCTACTATTGGGCTTTTCATCAATGAATATGCTGGTTCTACCATGCAGCTGATGTAGATTGATCCTACTCAGACGTAACATCTACTTCATGGGGCTGGTTTCTTAGTATGCACAGAACTGCAGCCTTAAGAAGAAGCCTGCTGTATCAGGTCTGTCTAGTTCAGCATCCTTTCCCCATAGTGGAAAACCAGATGTCCACTACCAGGAAATGAGTGCAGCAGCGCTCTCTGCACTTGTGATTCCCATCAGCTGGCATTTAGAGGCATGCTGCAACAATGGAGGTAGAACATAGCTATTGTGGATAGTATCCACCAATAGTCTTATCTTGCATGAATTTGTCTAATCCTCTTTTGATCCTCTTTTGTTGGCCATCACTCTTTCTTGTGAGAGTTAATTCCATAGTTCAACTGCAGTATGTGCTGTCTAAAGCAGTACTTTCTTTTGTCTGTGCCGAATCTTCCAATATTCAGCTTTATTCAGTGCCCCCAAGTTCTAGTAATATAGAAAAGGAGAATTTTTTTTTACTGTATCCACTTTCTCCATACTATGTGTGATTTCACGCACCTCTATCACATCTTGTCTTTCTTGTCTTTTTTTTGTAATCGAAAAAGCCCCAGATGATTTATCCTTTCCTCACAGGGTAATTGCTCTATTCACTTGATCATTTTGGTTCTGAACCTTTTCCAGTGGTATAATATTCCTTATGAGTCTTGGTTTGTTAATCATGATTTTGGGGATTTTCATGCTTCTGTTCCCCTTTTGGTCACCTAGCGCTTTACATAAGGTGCTTACAGATGCATAAGGAGCTTGCAGATGAGCTGAGAGTTAAGAAGGGCATGTATAAGAAATGGAAGAAAGGGGAAATCACAGAGGAGGAGCATAGACGAGTAGCCAACAGTTGCAGGGGGAATGTCAGGCTGGCTAAAGCTCAGAATGAGCTCAGGCTTGCAAGAGAGGTTAAAAATAATAACAATAAAAGGTTTCTTAAGCTATGTCCAAAGTACAAGGAAGAACAAGCAAGTGGTAGGTCCTCTGCAAAGGAAAGACAGAGAAATGTTATTGGGTGACAGAGAAAAGGTGGAACTACTCAACTTTGCCTCTGTCTTCACCCAAAAGGAAAGTGATGCCCAACCTGGTGATAACAGAATAAATAAGGAGGGAGCTGCAGCCCAAGTTAGGAAAAGAGGTAGTAAGGGAACAGCTAGCTACTTTAAATGAATTCAAATCTCCAGTGCCTGATGAGCTGCATCCAATGATACTAAAGGAGCTCGTGAATGTAATTTCAGAGCCTTTTACTATTATCGTTGAGAATTCTTGGCGAACAGGTGAGGTCCCTACAGACTAGAGGCAGGCAATGCTGTTCCCATCTTCAAAAAAGGGGGGAAAGGAAGACCTAGATAACCGACTGGTGAGCTTGACATCAATACCAGGGAAGGTCCTGGAACAGATAATTCCACAGTCGGTTTGTGAGTATTTAGAAAAGGATGTTGTGATTACTAAGACCCAGCATGGGTTTCTCAAAAATAAGTCATGCCAGACCAATCTGCATGCCTGGAATCTTTTCCTCTGGTTGCCCAGTGGAATACCAGATGCTTGACTTGCACCATGCCAGGATTCAATGCTGGCTGACTCCCATGGTGGGGGATTGGGTGCTTCCTACCTTCCAACAGAATGCCCTTTCCTCAGCAAGGAGCTGTGTAGAATAAGGAAGTGATCTTTGCCCTACTGCCATGCCATACTCTCGCCTGCTGTTTAACCAATAAAGTGGCTTGAAATTGGTATCCAGTTGAGATGTTCTACCGCAATTATGAGCCACAAATTTGTGCTTCCCTGGGCAAGTTGAATGTGGCTCTTTCTTAGATGCAGAAGGCGCCACCAGGATCCCTGCAAGGAATTAGTCTGTCCTTCATCACCCTTTGGTATTATGGCTGTTTCAACAGCTTAAATCGATGTCCTTCAGCTTTCTGAATTTTATCTTCTTCCTTTTTTTATAGTAGATTTACAAACTGTGAAGTTAGTGTGAGATGTCAATATGGAGAAGTAGATGTGCCAGGTCAACAAATGTCCCTCATTTTCTCAAGTGATCCCACTTGTCAAGTTATTGCACTTGACTAGAGTTTTCAGGCATGGCTGACTTCTGTTCTACATGTAACGATTTTTCCACCTTTGTAATATGCCTTCTAATTGCCAAATGGTTTGGCTCAAAAGTCCCATTGTAACGACTGCCCCCCTTCATTTTATTGTTTCTTTAATCCTCCATTAGTCATTTGCTGTTTAACAGTAATTGAATTTTAAGAGTATTTAAGCTCACACTCACCACACGCACCCACTTTTTATTATCTGCGTTTTATGATTGAGCCAATAAATGTAACCATTACAATCATATTGGCCCAGCTTGTTCTGATGGAGACATCTTAACTATGAAGCCACAATGTTATGCATGATAAGATATAATAATAGAAATATCCATTTATCCATGAAGCTGCAAGCAATTATTTCCATCTTTGATTAAAGTTTCCATTTCTTCTTAAGTAGTCACGGGAAATATGCCTCTCCTTTTCATACTTTTAGGGATATTCTCTCTCTCTCTCTCTCTCTCTCTCTCCCCCTCCCCCCTTCTCTCTGAGATGGAGCATTACAAAGGAAACATTAAGAAGAGGGAGAAGAACTGTCCCATGTACCATCTGAGCCATAAAATAAGGAATCAGATAGTTAAGGCTGCAAACTGTAGCACACTAGCTTGGAAGCAGGTGGCATTGAGACCAGTTGGGAATGAGTGGGGATTCGAACCATGGCCTCCCCAGCACTTCAACCACTACACCACATTGATTTACAATATTTTTATAGCAGGGCTTCTATTGCTATAGTTGTCCAGCCAGGCACTTCTCTTCTCAGCACTTCACCTTAAAGCTGTTTAACTTAAAAATGAAATGAAATGAAATGGTGTCAACATCAGTCATGGTGGGTCATCTTGGGGTCTAGCACTTGCCCTACTGTGCCATATGATTACCTTATGCCTGTTGATCCTGCATATATTACCAGAGCAAAGAAGTAGGAAACTGTAATCATCGCCCTTTGGAACTTTGCTTTCCAGAACCTGGAGCATAAATGGAATATAGTGGTACCTCGGGTTAAGTACTTAATTAGTTCCAGAGGTCCGTTCTTAACCTGAAACTGTTCTTAACCTGAAGCACCACTTTAGCTAATGGGGCCTCCTGCTATTGCTGTGCCGCCAGAGCACGATTTCTGTTCTTATCCTGAAGCAAAGTTCTTAACCTGAAGCACTATTTCTGGGTTAGCGGAGTCTGTAACCTGAAGCGTATGTAACCTGAGGTACCACTGTAGTTAGGACAAGGACTGACTGAGGTCTGAATGTGGGCCTCCAGAACTATATCTGGCCCTCATGACTCTGTGCAGGTCATACTTCCTCCTCAGATGTTACTCCCACTTCTCAGACCACAGCCATCCCTGGTCCTACCCCAAGTACTTTTAACTCTTGCTGAGATAGGTGGATGGATGAGTGGGTGACTTGCATGGATGGGTGACTAGCATGGCCAACTGTACAAAAGTAAGGATCATATTCATTCCTTCAATTACTTTTTTTTGTCTCCTGCCCCACCCCCACTGACGTGTCGCTGGCCCCCAGAAAGTTGCCCAGAAGGAATGTGGACCTCAGCTTGGAAAATATTCACCGCCTCTGAGTTAGGGAGATGCCTTCAGCAAATATAAGAGGCTAGAAGGAGATAACTTTCTTTCCTTGATTTTGCCAAGCAAAATGTGTCCTTGCAAAAAGTTAAAGGGGAAAGTTGAGAAACAAAAATGACAGCCTGGCTCAAAAAGTTTCGATATGAATTGCTGTTATTAGAGAGCCTTGGAGAGTAATGGGAAAACATGGGAGGTTACAGCTATATGTTTCTTATTTCAGATATTCCCTGCAACTATCTTGCTCAATATGGTTTTATATAAAGCTTCTTCAAGCTGTTTACAAGGCAGCCAAATAAGCCCCTCTAGACTTATTTGGAAAAGCTGGAACATTTACAGTAGATCACCCACTGGATTCTGAATAAAAGGTGAGATTGAAGGCTGCTTGCCTGTTTTTATTATACAGTTGCCACATAAATAATGTCTCTACGGAGAGGAGTTTTCCATGGATAGGTATTTCTATTATAAGCTCTGTAAATGGATATATTCCTTTAAAAAATCCTCAAAAATTTCCAGACGTTCAGTCCCGACATAGAAACATTTGCATAAATGAACAAACTTGCCTTTATTTATTCAAATGTACATCAGAATCAAGAACCAATGTATTCAAGTGAAACATAGAGCAAAATGCTGCAGTATGGAATGATCCGATTCCAGCCACTCCATTCTATCACTCCTCGCACCTATTACCCTGCCCCTTACCTGTAGGACTGTATTCCATGGCTACTAAGCATGCTCTTTCAGCACTGGGTTGCTTGGGGAAGTTGGTCTTCTTTCTAAAGATGTGTTGTGCTTCTGCATAAATTGGGGTCATTCCACCTAGCCTGCTGCTACACCTTTCTTCTACATAGATGATACAGTGGATGTAGCCATGGGTAAATCTGTCAGTTTTAGCTTCTCTGGGATTTTCTCTTGAACTTTTTTCAATCTTGAGTTTGTTCCCTCCAGATCAGTTTGCTTTTTTTGTTTTCTTTTAAACCAACTCCTTATGAGAAAGAGAAACACAACCATCAACACTTTAGTACAAATTTCTCATAATTTACACATTAATGGATTTCGCTCCCTAACATACACATTTTTCCAAAACAATTTGCCATAATAGAATGCGTTTTTGTATGCTATCTTCACCAATATATGCATTTATTGCCATGCTTCACCGTAGCATATCCATTTTTCTACACATTGCTGGGAATATTTCATTGCAAGATTCAGAGATGTGAGTATTTTGAAGAATGGTTTTGTTTTTGTTTCCATATTCTTTCAGAAGGTATGAATTAGGTAAGTCTGCCTTTAAATGTGAACTGAATCAAGTTTCTCTCCCATCCCTATGTAGATTGCATTTATGGTTAGATGGTAAAATAAAGATCAGTGTGGAAAGGTAGCCAGAATGGCCCCGACTCCCAAAATTCACTAGATCTGACAGCTGTGGGTAAACACATCACTGCCAGAGAAGGTAAGACTTGGGTGCCAGAGTACCTTGGATATGTCAACTCATCCTCTGATAACATATAAGATGTGGGCTGGGATGGTGCAGGAGAGGCCAGCAGAGACAGCAGCAAACACAGAAGCTCTAAACTCTGGGAATATCACCACCACCACCACCTCAGATGTGACAAAGAATACTGAGACAAGATAGTTTTAGAGACTGATGAACTAGAGGATGGTGAGTGAAGCAACTGCATTCTGGATACTGAAGAGATGCTGGATGGAGGGAAATGTATGTATTAAACTTTGTATAGTAATTTAAACTGTACCATTAAACTTCACAGGAAAATTCAAATCTCCTTTAACCAACAGTCTCACCAAGACACCTCTGAAAATTAGACTTGGGACTCTGAAGGGATCCCGTAACACAGCTGCCTCCTTCAGGGTTCTAGCTGAGGACAATTGGCACTTAGATCTCACTTGGGTTGCAAACAGAGAGTCTTTCACAGTATGAACTGGAATAAGCTGTATAAGCTGGAAATTGAACCTGGGATTTTCTTCATGCAAAGCAGGTGCCACTGAAATATAAATCCAGTTTTTCCTATTGCTCTGACTGACTCCTGTTTTCATGGTCATGCAAGCAACACTTACCATTATTAACCACTGAACATTGGAGGCCAACTAGCATTATTCCTTTGAAAAATTGCCATCTTTATCCTTCTGTCTCTCCATCAAAATCAGCATAATGTGTTGCTTTCCTTATCACATTTTAGACACTAGTGTTTATTTGGAAACTGATCCTCCCTTAAATATGGAAAGCTGAATTTGCAGTAGAACAGACTGATTCTATGATTACACAAATTTAGTCGGTGATGCAGATATTTAATTATAATTGCTCAGACCAGCACTCAGCAGTCTTCACCTATCATCTTTGTACGAACTGCATTTGTGGCTGACTGATTACTGTAGCACCAAAGTGGAACTCTCCTGGAAAAATGGGTGTTGCTGTTGTTTAGTTGTGTCTGACTCTTTGTGACCGCATGGACTAGAGCACACCAGGCACTCCTGTCTTCCACTGCCTTCTGCAGTTTGTCAAACTCATGTTAGTAGCTTCGAGAACACTGTCCAACCATCTCATCCTCTGCCATTCCCTACTCCTTGTGCCCTCAATCTTTCCTAACATCAGGGTCTTTTCCAGGGAGTCTTCTCTTCTCATGAGGTGGCCAAAATATTGGAGCCTCAGCTTCAGGATCTGTCCTTCCAGTGAGCACTCAGGGCTGATTTCCTTAAGAATGGATAGGTTTGATCTTCTTGCAGTCCATGGGACTCTCAAGCACTATAATTCAAAAGCATCAATTTGTCAGTGATCAGGTTCCTATGCAATATTTTTCTTTACAGTATTGGACTTTCCTTTCGCTTCCAGGCATATCCGCAACTGAGAGCCCTTTCGGCTTTGGCCCAGCCGCTTCATCAGCTCTGAATCTACTTGTACTTGTCCTCCGCTCTTCCTCAGTAGGATGTTTTAAATTTAGAGCAGAGTACTGTAGATGCATATCTTGACATAGCTTTCAGTTCTTTTGCATTGTTAATGCTTCACACATGCATATTGGAGAGAAAGGAAAAAAATATTGCCCAAAAGCAAGCAAAATCCTTCTATTTGTGGTGTTTTAGTCGTATGCATGTGTAATTGTTGTGCAGATTGATAGAATACTATCTCCACACACACCCAATCCTGATATTGTTAAACAATCAGTTGCATCTAGTTCTTTTTGTATGTTGTTTTACTAAGGTACAGCAACACATTGTACACTAGTAAAACACCGCAGAAAAATAAACTTGATGGAGTCACATATTCAATCACAAGTACTTTTTGGCTTGTATTTTCTTGACGTGTACATGGATATCAGTGATGCAATAATTATTGTCACTCGTTATTGTTTTCCTTTCTCTTCCTTTTCTCTTCCTGCCATTTGTAACATTCAGGGCCATGCTGTGTGAATAACTAACCTATGGGTTATATCACACTGCCTTAACATTATTACTCTCTGTGATCCCCATTGCCCGGTTGCTAAAGTCCTTGTCAGTTCATTCAGGCTGAGTTGGCGATAACTGGGGGCAATGGAAGACCCAAAGGAATGCAGAAATCACCCCAGAGTATAATGGAAGGCTCACTGTAGGAAGAGAAGCCCTGTGGATGGTTTCACATGGTTTCATTTCAATATACAGCCATGGAATTAATCCAAAGAAGCTATGGAAGATGGCTGCGTAATGTGAGCTTTCAGCAAATGTTTATTCATGAAGTATCCATTCTCAGCCAGCCCTCTACAGCTGGCTGGCTGCTCAGCATGCACTGCAACAAATGCCTCATGGTAGACTAGCAGGTATGGAACACCCAGGAGTATAGCATCTGCTCTGTGCAGTCAAAGAGAAAGGTAAAGGGATGCAATTTTCCAGAAAGAAGCATGCCTTTTTAACCTGGTGGGAGGGAAATTAGCACTAATTCTACTCCTCTAAATACACTAGGGGGAGACAAATTTCTTCCTGAATTACTAATGTGTTGCAGTTCAAAAACAACAAAACCTTGCACAATCCATAAAACACAGAGAGAAAGAGAGAGAGAAAAGGTCCAGTGCTTACTGTGCAAGCGTTTACTGTGGAATGTGCTCCAGAACTTATATTTGCATGTCTGTGTAATTTCTCAACTAAGTAATGTGTACAAAAATGCAACGTAAAGTGTGCAACGTTATGTGTATAACAAAAAATATGCACTATGTTGCCCAGACACTAAGGGTGGGTGGATGGGAAGCTTGGAGGGTAAAATGGGCTTTTTAAAGAATCTGTAATGTAGTTGTGTGTAAAGGAGGAACGGAAATAACCTGTATTAAATATATATGTATATATATATATGCAGGTTTTGGTGTCCTCGGGTGTCTTCCCGTGTAAAAGTTGGGGTGTCTAGGCGACGTTTCGACGAGGTCTCACTCGTCATCTTCAGGCTGGTGCTTTCGGCTTCTTGTTACTGGAACAGAGCAGGATCTCAGTGTTTGAGTTCCTATAAATACTGTTGAGGAGGTGTGGTGTATAGCCTCCAATGTTCTGGGCAGAGAGGAGGTTCCCAGGCTAGTGTGCCTTTTCTTCTTTTGTTCCTTAATTACTTGAGGGATATCTTGAGTGATTTCTTGAGTGATTTCCTGAATCCCACTTAGGTGGGTCATTAGGTGTGGATTAGTTGCTAAAGCCTTCGTGTCTTGAACTCTTGAACTTTGTGAAGAGTTTTTCTGAGAAGATGGCTGTACTGCACTTGGTTGTGCTCTGGCTTGGCTTCGTGTATAGGGGCGAGCTGTGGTTTTGTGGCCTGTGCCAGCCAGATCTGTGTAGGGATTGCAGGGGGGTGCAGCATCCGGAGGTGCCACCCTGGTTTGGCTACTGGATGGTGTCTGTAATTTATCTGTGGAGAGGGTCTGGGTTTGGGTCTGGTGTGGTTGATTGGTGATGGCGTTCTGTGTGCCTCTGGATCTGGTGTCAGATTTTGTGGGGAGGGCTAATTTCCAGATGTCTGGCAAGCGGGATGTGTCGTCACGCTTGTTCATGTTGTGAGGGTGTTTCTCTATCTCGATGGCTTCCATGATTATTCTCTTGTGGTGATGTTCCATGTTAAAGAGCAATTTGGAATCTGCAAAATTAATTTCGTGTCCTGTTTCTTTCATGTGTTGGAAAAGAGAGGAAGTTTTTTCTTCTTTTTTGACGGCATTCTTGTGTTCTGCGATCCGTGCATTTATTCGTCTGTTTGTTTGTCCAATGTACGTGGCTGGGCAGACTTTGCAGGGTATTTCATAGACCCCTTGGTTTTCCAACTGAATTTTATCCTTGGGGTTTCTGAGGATATTGGCTATTTTTTGGTTGGTGCAAAAGGCTGTTTTGATATTGTGTTTATGGAGGATTTTGCTAATTTTATCTGTAGTGCCCTTGATATAAGGAAGGAGGGCTATGCCATTGTTTTCTTCTGTGTCTTGGTTTTTGGGGGGTGTTTCTTTTTGGATTAGCTTCGTAACCCTGTTTTGCTGGTATCCATTGGCAATTAACACATTTGAGAGATTCTGTAACTCAGTTGTCAAGTGGTCTTCGTCAGCCAGGCGTTTGTAACTGAGTTACAGAATCTCTCAAATGTGTTAATTGCCAATGGATACCAGCAAAACAGGGTTACGAAGCTAATCCAAAAAGAAACACCCCCCAAAAACCAAGACACAGAAGAAAACAATGGCATAGCCCTCCTTCCTTATATCAAGGGCACTACAGATAAAATTAGCAAAATCCTCCATAAACACAATATCAAAACAGCCTTTTGCACCAACCAAAAAATAGCCAATATCCTCAGAAACCCCAAGGATAAAATTCAGTTGGAAAACCAAGGGGTCTATGAAATACCCTGCAAAGTCTGCCCAGCCACGTACATTGGACAAACAAACAGACGAATAAATGCACGGATCGCAGAACACAAGAATGCCGTCAAAAAAGAAGAAAAAACTTCCTCTCTTTTCCAACACATGAAAGAAACAGGACACGAAATTAATTTTGCAGATTCCAAATTGCTCTTTAACATGGAACATCACCACAAGAGAATAATCATGGAAGCCATCGAGATAGAGAAACACCCTCACAACATGAACAAGCGTGACGACACATCCCGCTTGCCAGACATCTGGAAATTAGCCCTCCCCACAAAATCTGACACCAGATCCAGAGGCACACAGAACGCCATCACCAATCAACCACACCAGACCCAAACCCAGACCCTCTCCACAGATAAATTACAGACACCATCCAGTAGCCAAACCAGGGTGGCACCTCCGGATGCTGCACCCCCCTGCAATCCCTACACAGATCTGGCTGGCACAGGCCACAAAACCACAGCTCGCCCCTATACACGAAGCCAAGCCAGAGCACAACCAAGTGCAGTACAGCCATCTTCTCAGAAAAACTCTTCACAAAGTTCAAGAGTTCAAGACACGAAGGCTTTAGCAACTAATCCACACCTAATGACCCACCTAAGTGGGATTCAGGAAATCACTCAAGAAATCACTCAAGATATCCCTCAAGTAATTAAGGAACAAAAGAAGAAAAGGCACACTAGCCTGGGAACCTCCTCTCTGCCCAGAACATTGGAGGCTATACACCACACCTCCTCAACAGTATTTATAGGAACTCAAACACTGAGATCCTGCTCTGTTCCAGTAACAAGAAGCCGAAAGCACCAGCCTGAAGATGACGAGTGAGACCTCGTCGAAACGTCGCCTAGACACCCCAACTTTTACACGGGAAGACACCCGAGGACACCAAAACCTGCATTCCTGTACCCGTGAAAATCTACGAAAGCATATATATATATATATACATATTAAATATATATGTGTGTGTGTGTATACACACACACACACACACACACACAGATGGACAATATTATTATTATTATTATTATTATTATTATTATTCCCCACCCATCTGGGTGGCTTCCAACAGGAGATTAAAAATACATTAAAACATCAGTCATTAAAAAATGTCCCTACACAGGACTGCCTTCAGATGTCTTCTAAATATCAGATAGTTGTTTATTCCTTTGACATCTGATGGCAGGGCGATCCACAGGGCAGGAGCCACTACTGAGAAGGCCCTCTGCCTGGTTCCCTGTAACTTTGCTTCTTGCAGTGAGGGAACCACCAGAAGGTCCTCGGCACTGGACCTCGGTGTCAGGTATACTGGGCCGAGGTCATTTAGGGCTTTAAAGGTCAGCACCAACGCTTTGAATTGTGCTTTGAATTGTGCTTGGAAACATACTGGGAGCCAATGTAGGTCTTTCAAGACAGGTGTTATCTGGTCTCAGCGGCTGCTCCCAGTCACCAGTCTAGCTGCCGCATTCTGGATTAATTGTAGTTTTTGGGTCACCTTCAAAGGCAGAGTGTGTTGCATTAGTCCAAGCGGAAGATAACTAGAGCATGCACCACTCTGGTGAGACAGTGGGCAGGTAGGGTCTCAGCCTGTGTAGCAGATGGAGCTGGTAGACAGCTGCCCTGGACACAGAATTGACCATGGACAGCTGTGAGTCCAAAATGACTCCCAGGCTGCACACCTGCTCCTTCAGGGGTACAGTTGCCCCATTAAGGACCAGGGAGTCCCCAATACCCGTCCGCTCCCTATCCCCCCAAAACAGTACTTCTGTCTCATCAGGATTCAACCTCAGTCTGTTAGCCACCATCCATCCTCCAACTGCCTCCAGGCACTCACACTGGACCTTCACTGCCTTCATTGGTTCCGATTTGAAAGAAAGGTAGAGCTGGGTATCATCTGCATACTGATGAACACCCAGCCCAACCCCCCCCTGATGATCTCTCCCAGCAGCTTCATATAGATATTAATAAGCCTGGGGGAGAGGACGGAACCCTGAGGCACCCCACAAGTGAGAGCCCAGGGGTCTGAAGACTCATCCCCCCCCCCCCACTTTCTGGACACGGCCCAGGAGGAAGGAGCGGAACCACTGTATAGCAGTGCCCCTAGCTCCCAGCTCCTCTAGACGGTCCAGAAGGATGTCATGGTTGATGGTGTCAAAGGCCGCTGAGAGATCCAGCAGAACTAGGAAACAGCTTTCACCTTTGTCCCTAGCTCGCCAGAGATCAAAGACCAGCGCAACCAAGGTGGTTTCAATCCCATGATGAGGCCTGAATCACTTACCATGGAGGAGATGCAAATTAAATTGAGAAATATTGAAATACCATGGCTATTAGGTTACCAATTAAGGTCCTTTTAACAAACTTCCCAGTTATAAATGAAGCTATGAGACAATAAACAACATATGGGAAAATAATAGTCCAAGAAAATATAATGACAAAGGGATTAATTTCATCCTAGTATCAATCTATTACAGAGGTTCCATTTTGCCCTTAGCAAAATTCAAGAAGGTAGTGGGAATAGAATTGGAATATAAAAATTGAAGAAGATGCATGGAACAGTCTGTGGATAAAAGTGCCAAAGAAATCTATATTGGTAACAAGAGAAAGAGCCCTTAAATTGTATACTGCTGGTACTTAACTCTTAGATGCCTAGCTAATATAAAATTGAACAGTTCTCTCATATGTTGGAGGATGTCCCATTATAGGAACATATCAGCACATGTGCTGAGAGTGTTCAAAAATAGAAAGGTTTGGGGGAAAATGTATTTACAGAAATATATTTAATTACGGTACAAGTTAAACAGTTCCCATGAACTTAAACTACTTAATCTACTTAGTTATTATATGTTGCAAATAAGAAATAAAGAGTTCATTAAATGATGCAAGAAGGACATGGAGATCATTACAATTATTGACTCTGGATCAATGGTATACAGTATTCAATGGTATACAGTAGTGCAATTTGGCAAACAGAATTATTGGAAAAACTGAAACAAAAAATAAAAGTAGCAAAAGGGTAAAAGAAACACAATTTTTCTGCAGTTTTGTGTGATTTTATTCATTACACAAATAATGAGGCATATGGCAGAACAGTACCCATAGTTTATAGAACAGTTTGACATGCATTAATTTTATATTTTAATTTTCTCCCTCATTCCCTATGAATTCCTATAAATTTAAATTGTTTATTGATACCAAATACCTTTTACTAATGGTCAACAATCTAAGCATCTATGCTATTATATATCATTTCATATCTGTAATAATCATGATATATATGCTTTAGCACAACTTTGTTGCTATATTCAGAAAGGTTTATCTGAGCATAGACTGTTGTTTTATTTCATTTCTCATTTTATGTGTCTTTTGTCTAGATGGGAATTTTTATTTTTTTTTAAATGAAAGGTCTCAATCCCTCCTCCCTCTTGTGAATCTTTCAGAATGATTGCCATTCAATGAGATTTCATGAGGGCACAACAGGGAGATGCAACTCCACCTCCCCCCACTTTCCTTGTACACAAGTCATACCCAGGATGAGGCTTAAGGGAAATTTTGCCTGCAAAAATGCATATATTAGGGGAAACTGCGCACAAATAAGATTGGCAGATCTGCCAATCCCTAGTTATAAACTGATGTGGAGGTTTTATGTTGAAAGCCACTGTAAAAATGTTTTAATAAAGAAATGAACAAGATACTAACCTGGCCAGATGCTATAGTCATCTCTTGTTGCCTTTTCTAATGCCTCAAGCCAGTAGGGTGTGTGTGAGATAAATGATAGTGAAATGAGAGGGGACCAGAGAGAAGATTTTTGGATGTGAAGCTCCCTCCAGGGAGATTCACCTGATACCTTCTAAGTTGTTTGCAAGGTGCCAGGTAAACACTTCTTAAACAGAAAGATGCTCCCAGATCGTTTGGGTATTCTGTAATTTTAAGTACTTTCCATTCTGATCACTCTCCATGCAGCTCTGTCTAGTTCTTTTTTAAAAAATATTTATTTTCAGCATTATGTGTTTCACTTTGTTGTTTTAAATCCCCCTAAACAATTATTGGACACAGGGTGGTTTAAAGTAATAAAAGAAGTAGTGTTGCTGTCACGAAGTCTGAAAGAGTTAGCCATGCAAGATGCTATGTTGGGCTTGGTGGCTGCTATCGAAATGCTAGGCTAGCTTGGCATCCTATCTCTGGCTTCAAAGTGTGTTTAATTCATCCATTTATTTATTTATTGGGGAAATAACAGAACACATTTCAAATGATATTGCATGTCCTGTTTTGCAAACGGGACAGCTGCTTCAGTTAAGTCATCTCAGTGGGAACACCTGCTTCAGAGGCATTGTTCATCAATGTGTGAAGGTGCCTGTTTCCTGGTAGAGCCTCTTGATCATGTGTTGCTGTTGTTTCATTATCTCTCAAGGCTGGCCCAGAACATCCTGTTGCCTCAAGTGGCTACATCCCTCAGGCCAAGAGGTAGTCACCGCCGGCTATGCCAGAAAGATGTAGTAAGCTGTCACAACACTACCTGCCATTTAAGCTTCATCTCACTCTGGCTTTAGACCAGAAGAAGAAGATGGGTTTTTCATCAGAAGGGTCATCACTCAACAAACAAATTTAATTTTCATGGCACTGTTACTTCATCCTCTTGTACCAATGTAGGAAGTACCCCCCATGCTCTGCTTTTAAATTTGCTGCTCACCATACTGCCTTGTTTCTACTTTCTTTTTGGAGATGAACATTTTAGGTGACCTTCTGCAACCATCAAACTTAATTCTTTGGCTGCTGAAAATGGCACAGCTGCTGCATCATTACAGCTCAGGACTCCCGTGAAGCTCCAAAACCATTAATTGAACAGACCCCCAAGGGAGAAAAAGAAAGAGGGCTGGCCCATTGCAGAAAGTGACATTATTTTTAGACTTGCTGTTTCCAATAAGAAGTGTTCTTTAGACTATTTAGAGCTGGCCCCTAGAGTAGTGAACAAATGTAATTTCACTTTCAGTTAGAGTTGTTCTTAAGTAGAAAAGTTTCAATTATCATATGAGATTTGAGACAGTATATATTGTTTCCACAGCGCGGGTGGCGCTGTGGGTTAAAGCATGCGGGTGGCGCTGTGGGTTAAAGCCTCAGCACCTAGGACTTGCCGATCGAAAGGTCGGCGGTTCGAATCCCTGCGGTGGGGTGCGCTCCCGTCGTTCGGTCCCAGCGCCTGCCAACCTAGCAGTTCGAAAGCACCCCCGGGTGCAAGTAGATAAATAGGGACCACTTACCAGTGGGAAGGTAAACGGTGTTCCGTGTGCTGCGCTGGCTCGCCAGATGCAGCTTGTCACGCTGGCCACGTAACCCGGAAGTGTCTGAGGACAGCGCTGGCTCCCGGCCTTTAGAGTGAGATGAGCGCACAACCCTAGAGTCTGGCAAGACTGGCCCGTACGGGCAGGGGTACCTTTACCTTTATATTGTTTCCTGGTTGTAAAGAAGGAAATGGCAATGGTACCTTCCTCCCAAATATGCATAAACTGATATACTCATTGGATTGTGTCATAAGTCAGAGGTAGAAAACTTGTGGCCTTCCAGATGTTGGGCCTCAACTCCCATAGGCTCCAGCCAGCAATCACGCATGAGCATTTACCATGTTGACCAAGGCAGACAAGGTGTTGGATTATGTGGTAAAGTGCATGCAACAATACTGTGGGAATGAAGAGTTAGGAGAGCCATCTGCTTTCCAGAACGCAGGATGTGAAAGTAGAATCCTTGGTTGTTGTTGTTAGAATTTATATACAGCCCTATACCCAGAGTTCTCAGGGTGGTTCACAGAACAAAATCAAAATATGAAACCACAAAATACACAATCAAAATCAAAATAACAACCCCAAAACCTCACATTTTAAAAGAACATAGGATGTCAATCAAACCAGCCAACGGCCTGGTTAAAAAGGAACGTATTTGCCTGGCACCTAAAGGTGTATATGTATAATGAAGGTGCCAGGCAAACATCCCTGGGGATGCCATTCCGCAGACAGGGAGCCACTGCAGAGAAGGTCCGTTCTCATGTGGTCACCCTCCTGACCTCTCGAGGAGAAGGCACATGATGAAGGACCTCAGAAGACGATCTCAGGGTCTGGGTAGGTTCATATGGAAAGAGGAGGTCCTTGAGGTATTACTGTGAGTACATGTGTTACTGATGACTAACTGATGCTAGGAGCTCCAGGTCTAAATTGTGTTTTCTATTAATATAAATGGGTCACTGGAAGCCTAAAAACAATCTACTACAGTAGGTAAAAATCAGTTAAAACTATAAAACCCTGCCCAGGGTATTGCAACAAACAAGATCTCCCTGAATATACATGTTAGTTTTTGTATTTTGGTTTGTTTAAAGATAAAATACTTAGGGTGTGTGTGTGTGTGTGTGTGTGTGTGTGTGTGTGAGAGAGAGAGAGAGAGAGAGAGAGAGAGAGAGAGAGAGAATTCCCTGGAGGCCAAGATCCAGACACACTCTTTGGTGAGAGAAGCCCAGCAGAGATTTAAAATCACAAAATAGCAAATAAAGTGTGGAAATATAGGCTGTTAGACCTTTAAAACAATTCCTCCTAAGTTGCTTCCAAAGTTCCCCACTTCCCTTAGCATAGAAAGCGACCACATGTTTGATAAGTTACAAATGGTTTACTTCCAAACTCCCCAAAGGTCAGATTCATGTGCTTTTCCATACAGCAATAAGAAAACACAGAATAACTGAGGTTTCAAAGTGGTAAATGTTTATAAATCATTTGTACTGAAATACATTGATGGCTTGCTTAAATGACAATGTATGTGGTCTAAGCTGGAAGCAACCAACTTGGATCTCCTAACTGGTAGGGTTCACATGGTGGTAAGTAGGAGAACAAAGAGCTTGATAACTCTTCTTCCCAAGGTGAGGGGTAGTGACCTAGCTTTGCCAGGCAGGAGAACTTACTTAAATGGTATTAATCCCATCATGCATTAATTAGAGTTAATCATGTTGGTTATATGAGGCTGAATATCCCACAACACAAATATCGGATTTGGAGTTGGATTCCACCAGCAAACTGCTTTTTCCTAGCACACACAAAATCTGAGCTGCCACACTTTGCTCTAGCCTCTTTGTCTTATTCAGATTAATCTTAAATTGATTAGTCTTTACAGCCCATTTCAGTGGGCAGACAATGGCCCTTGATTTTCATGGCCTTTGTCTGCCCAATAAAATGGGCTATGTGTAGGCAGGACCTCATATAGGCATGTGGCTCCATCAGGATTCTTGCCAATGAGGTATGAATCCAGCTGAGATCAGACAGGTGGGCGACCCCAACAATGTCTCCAAGTGCAGTATTTTAGTTGCCACATAGGAATGAATTCAACTATTAAATTATTTGGGAGATACTAAACAGGTGTCTTTGTGCAGGTGAGAACACCATTCTGGTGGAGTTTATTTTGCTTCCCAATGACTCCAGTCATTGACAATCAAACCAGCTCCTATTTTCATGACCCATTGTCCTCATCTACGGAGTCCCATCCTGAATTTTGTTTCTTGGTCATACTTTGTTCACCAGGTTGTGGTCTAGAAACTGCTAGACTACAACTTCCATCAAAACCAGTCAGAATAGTCAATAGTCAGTCTAGCCCAAGCCATTTTGCTGTTTGAGACAAAACAGAAACACGCCCCCCACAACTCTGCCACTACCACCAGTGCCACCACCAGCACTGCTGCCTCATCTGCCACCACTACCTGAGGTGACTAGAAGTGGCTTGAGGAAGCCATGTCATGTTGAAGGTAGCAGGGGATAGAAAAGAAGGCCAGAGAGGTGCAAGCAGTGGCAGCAGCAGTCCTGCTCTTCTCAGGCAACCACCATAAGTGACAAGAAACGAGAAGTGGCACATCACATGCACCTTGGGATCTGCTGCCCCTCCCAGCTGTCCCCAGCCTTCTGCCTGAGGTGACTACCCCACTGTATCTAATGGGTGGTCTGGCCCTGGGTGCCGGGTTTGGAAAGTCAGTTCTGAAGCATGATAGCATTCCTGCAAACCACCTTTCACACATAAAGAGATTATGCCAACTGAATGAGGGAACAGCGTTCTGGTTTTATTCTTCTCATCACTTCTAGGCATCGTGCATCAAGCATAAGATACGGTGGTGATCTAGCAGAATCATCTTCTAGCCGGATGCCGAGCCATCAATTTTGCACAAGATGGATGTACGGTTTAAGTTGATCAGTGATGCTTACGCTGTTTAAACAGATTTATTTTTTATTATTATTTTTTTGCAGCAGGACTAAGGCACAGTAAATCCTAAGATAATTAAGCTGATCACATACCGTATTGAAACGACTTTAAAAGGACAGCAATATTTTTGTTTATGACATTTCAATCTTGTCTACAGCAAATTATTTTGTCCACAGCAAATTCATTTTGGGGAAGATTAAGTGTGTTTTGTCAAGAGAAAGACATTAGGCATCTAGCACATGTGCTGCTGGAATGATAGTTTTAAAAGCTTTAGCGCATTTGTTCATTCACACTGTGTAGCTTACCTCAGAGAAATGATACTGCTCTGGTGAATGAAGTGCTGACATGGTCCTAGGGGGAACAATCAGTGCTTAAACCTTAGCTTTTTACTCCTTGTTAACAGAGGGGAACAAGCCTACTCTCCACTTCATTTTATTTCATTCTTGAAGCTTCTCCTATTTTTTATGCGGCAAAGCTTCCACAAAGCGAATATTTCATCATCATTTCCACAAGGTACCACATTAAAGCCATTACCTATGGTGCTATGAAGATGGATGGGAATGCTGAATTCTAGCAGATAGCAGGAACTGGGGAGTAAACCCTTCTTACTGGGAAAAGCATAGCAAAATGCATTGTATTGCAGAAAACAGCTTGAAAAAAATGCTCTTATTAAGAAAAACCATATGCTTTATAAAAGGAGAAATGTGCACAGAAATGCATCCTTGAAAAAAGAAATGGCAAAATGATGTGGAAATGTGACAAATTGAAGACTGGAAAAGTGAGAAACTGAGATGAAACAAAATTGACAGGTTTGTCCAGAATTATTTTATTCTACCCTACCAAATCTTTGGAGTGGATTTACGCCAATCCATTAGGTAAATCCACTGGACCGTACGGGCCAGTCTTGACAGACTCTAGGGTTGTGCGTCCATCTCACTCAAAGAGGCCGAGGGCCAGCGCTGTCCGAAGACACTTCCGGGTCACGTGGCCAGCGTGACATCGCTGCTCTGGCAAGCCAGAGCCGCACACGGAAACGCCGTTTACCTTCCCACTAGTAAGCGGTCCCTATTTATCTACTTGCACCCGAGAGTGCTTTCGAACTGCTAGGTTGACAGGCGCTGGGACTGAACAGCGGGAGCGCACCCCGCCGCGGGGATTCGAACCGCCGACCTTTCGGTCGGCAAGCCCTAGGCGCTGAGGCTTTAACCCACAGCGCCACCCGCGTCCCTAACACCAATCCATTAGGGAAAGATAATAACAGCCCTTTACTCTGTTAGAGTATCCTCACATGGAAAATTCCTTTAATCCAGTAAAACTTCATGGTTTGAGCATTTCAGGTAGGGATGTATGGATCTGTTGCTGTCACTTTTGAATGTGCTCACTCAGCATAAAACAGACCACCCACTTTCTGCTCTGGTCCTCTGGCCCCAGCTTACAAGACTGACACTTCCCCCCGATTGCTTACCTCATCTCCCACTGCAGTTCTGCCCCTCTCTCTTGAGACTCTGGCCTTTTCCCTCTGTTAGCTATCGCACACCTGGGGAGGAGGGGCTTTCCCCATTTGCTGTTTGGCCCAGAGAGTCTCTGTTAATGGTCTTCTGAATGGGGCATCACTCATTTCTTTGTGCTCTTTTAATGGTCTATCTCTCCACGAGATTACTTAATCATGGAGCCAGTCTGTTTTATATTTTAACATGGATTATATTTTAACATGCTAAATTCAATGCCCGGAACCCTGGTATTAGAAGGGTGTGTGTGTCCAGAATTAGAAGGGCAGCCCAGGCACCCCACAAACCTATATGTCCTCAAAAGTAAATCCCTTTGAATTCATTGGCGCTTGCTTTCA
The DNA here is from genome assembly GCF_965153285.1 of Podarcis tiliguerta. NCBI lineage: Eukaryota > Metazoa > Chordata > Lepidosauria > Squamata > Lacertidae > Podarcis > Podarcis tiliguerta. The sequence continues at coordinate 35,539,779 of NC_139553.1, forward strand.
AGGAAGTGGCTACAGGATTGCAGCTTTACTTAGAAATGAGTCCTACTGAATTCAGTGGGATTTATTCCTATGTAAGTGGAGTTACGAGTTGCAATCTCACAGTCAGTCCTAACCAGGCATACTCGTTGAATTCAGTGGGACTAATTCCCAAGCAAAGGGGGTTAGGATTGTAGCCTGAGTCTTCAGTACAGTGCCCTTAACACCACCAAATGCCCTTAACACTACCAAAGAAAATTGTTAATACATTCAGTATGTGCCATGATAAATACAAGCAATTCAAATTAAGTTAGGGGCATTATACCTTGCTGCAGAGGCTGTGAAATCTACATGAGAGCTAAGCAATTTTCTTGGGAGGACTGTAATAAAACTGCAGCAATCATATAAGCATAGACAAAAATTAAGTTTATTTCAGTGAGTAACCGCTCTGTTATTGGAGCGGCAGTCTGTGATTCTGATAGGAGAGTGATTCATATTTCATTGGCATTAAAATTTATATCCAAGTCTCTGAATGATTGCAAAGAACCAGAAAAAAAGGGGGGGGGGACATTATATCTTTCCCTCAAATTAGTTAGCTCTACAGAGCTGTCTGTGAATTTTTATACTAGTGAAAATAGGAAATCGGAGCAGTTATGCAGTATGATCCTTTGTGGAGTTAGGTAGTATTTGCTATGCTGTGGTAAATGTAAGGCTTAGGGCTGAATGTGGCTCTCCAGGCCTTTCTCTCTGGCCCTCAGGTCTATCTCCAGGAAATATCCTTCCACAACTATTCTGCGTCTTTCCAGGCCACATTTCTCAGCATACTACCTAAGCAGTGCAGCTGGAAAGCACATAAAAGGGGGGAGAGACTCTGCCGAAGCATGAGGACCATGTTGCCAGGACCCTCACACTGCCTGGTTATCAGACCAAGACAGACCTGACAGTCCCTGTAGTCCTCAGTCCAGATGTGCACTGACACTACAATGGGGAAAACTCAAGAAAAAGTTAGGTCACATGTGATTGCCTTGCCCTGCCAGGCTCAAGACCACTGTACAGGATGATGAAGGGACCCCGGGCCATGAGACCATCTGGGCAAGCAGGAATGGAAGGGGCAGCCTGGAACAACCACCCTGCATGCCAATTTTTAACTGACCTGGCAATGATAGAATCTGACAAAGCAACATTTGCTATCAGAGGAAGTATTACAAGAATAATGTCCTTCACAGCACACAGCTTTTCCACAGGCAAGCAGAGGTATGAGCAACGGTATCCAGCTAGCCCCCAAATACATTAAAAGGGGGCAGTGGAGCCACTGTCCTATCCACTGCCAATGGAACACCCAGCTCCTCAGGGAATAAAAGGGGCGTACAGTAAGCCTAAGCAGAGGCTGGTGTCACATGAACCAGCCAGTAAAAGGTAAAGGTACCCCTGCCCATACGGGCCAGTCGTGTCCGACTCTAGGGTTGTGCGCCCATCTCACTTAAGAGGCCGGGGGCCAGCACTGTCTGGAGACACTTCCGGGTCACGTGGCCAACGTGACGAAGCTGCTCTGGTGAGCCGGCACCAGCGCAGCACATGGAACGCCGTTTACCTTCCCGCTATAAAGCAGTACCTATTTATCTACTTGCAATTACGAGTGCTTTCGAACTGCTAGGTGGGCAGGAGCTGGGACCAAAAGACGGGAGCTCACCCCACCGTGGGGATTCGAACCGCCGACCATATGATCGGCAAGCCCTAGGCACTGAGGTTTTACCCACAGCGCCACCCGCGTCCCCTGATAATCCAAATAATGGTACCCCCAGTTAAACGAGTCTTGACTCGCAATGTTCAATCCAGAAAGACGCGAAAGGACTCGAGTGCTGCACAGCCTATAGCGCAACCCATTGGCATCGCCTTATCAATGTAAGGACCATCCAATTAAAGCCCAACTACTTAAAATCTTGAGGGTGAACCGGCAGCAGCCTAACAGCCAAATCAATATCGCATAATGCCAACAAGGCACCTCTTCCAATTTGTTGGTAAGCTCAACTGCCTGATCCAAAGATGCATATTTCACAGAACAATTCCGGAGTGTCATTCACTGAGATGCCTTTGGGATGCGATAAATATGGATCAGATGGAATTATATGGGGCTGGTAAGCTCAACTGCCTGATCCAAAGATGCATATTTCATGGAACAATTCCGGAGAGTCATTCACTGAGGTGCCTTTGGGATGCGATAAATATGGATTATATGGGGCTTTCTAGGGACAATTCCCAACGGGGATAAATGAAAATCAGGAATAGAAGGAGAATCAAGGGGATCCCATCATACGTCCCAATAAAAGCTGCTTCCTAACCTTCTTACTTGCTACCACAGGTAGCTCTCTGACTGGCTTTGAGTTGCTGTATTCTGAGCCACTGGCTGAAAAGCCAGAGGAATCCCAAACCTTGGGAAAACCCTTCCCACAAGCACAAAACCACTGACCCATCTAGATAACCTTTTAGCCAGGCTTTCAAGGAAGATATTTTTTATGGAAATACGGGTGAGAGGTATTGAGTTAGTGCTTGCTAGCCCCCAGCCCCCCACTTGGGCAAAATGCCCTGCCTTGTGTTGCCACCATGATGTGTAAATTTACAGGGCCAACGCTGGCCAGAAACCCTAAAAAGTCCCAACAAAGCTGCTGCCGGGCCAGCTTCCTGCATACCAGCTTAAGGTTCTATTGCTCAGGGAATTTCCATTTGAAATGTGGAGCTGCGCAAGTGGTCCACATGTCCCCGTCCCTGCGATCCTAGCAAGCTGAGGGGATGATGGCAGCCCTGCATCTAACATTCCCATAGTGGATTGTAACTTAAAGAATAGTGGGGTGGAAGGGACCCCGAGGTTCATCTAGTCCACTCTCCCACAATATCATCATCATCATCATCATCATCATCATCATCTACTCTGGGCAGCTTCCAACAAAAGATTAAGATACAGTAATGCAGCAAACATTAAAAGCTTCTCTAAACAGGGCTGCCTTAGATGTCTTCTAAAAATCTGGTAGTAGACATCTGAGGGAGGGCATACCACAGGGCGGGTGCCACTACCGAGAAGGTCCTCCACATGGTGCCCTGTAACTTGGCCTCTCACAGTGAGGGAACCACCAGAAGGCCCTCGGCGCTGGACCTCAGTGTCCGGGTAGAGTGATGGGGGAGCATGCAGCTGTCCCATACAGGGACCAATCCTGCAACCTAGGCATTACTGGCACCATACGCTGACCAGCTGAGCTATCCAGGATGATCCCTAAACACCCAGGGATGACGTACCTGCACGGAGGTGTAAGCATCATCCCTGCTCCCCTTTTCCCTGCTCCTGGATCGCCGCCTCTGAAGATGCTTTCTTCTGGAAGAAGGCACCTAGGGCATCAGCAAGACAACCTCTGCAGGAGAGGCAAGCTCTGGAGGCATCTGCAAAGGCTCTGTCATAGTCTGCAAAAAAACCTAAGCAATGTGAGGAACTGGTGAAACCAATGTTTTGTGCACCACATGGGGAAGCTATTCAGGCCGGAAATGCTGCCAGAGGCCATCAAATTCTAGGGCCAAGCGGGCCAAGCCCTAAGATCACCTGCTAGGCCAGACATAAATGTTTCCAATGAGAAACAAACTCGAGGCAGCCCACCGCCTGTCCAGGTACCCCTGTTTGCCCTTTAGAGGGAAGCACGCCCTCAAGATACCCAAAGTTCTTTTTGGGACCAATCTCACAAGTGGGCCAAACTACCCAGCAACAGAATAGTCCAAAAGGAGCAGCTTGTTTTGTTTTGTGATAACAATGGCTAAGTGGGGGATATGAACCCTGTCTCCCAGGTCCTACTCCTGCACTCTAGCCACTAAGCTACAATGGCTCGTCTCTAAAATGGCAGTTGTCACTATCAGGGCAAAACAAACTTGAAGAAAATAAACTTGTTCAGAAACAAGTTAAAGAGCATACACAGAGTGCTCATTGGAGGCACAGAGAGCCTCTGGCTCCACTCTGTCTGCCTAAGATATACATTAGCAACAAGTGAGCCTGCAAACAAACAGATAAATTCTTATAGAGAGAATGAGTCACATGTCACAGAGACTTAACAATTTACTGTACTGCTAACTGTAGGAGGCTTAGGCTTGAATGATATGTGCAGGCCGTGCAGGCCTCCCTGCTTCTGCTCTCTGCCTTTTTTGTCTCATTGCAATATTAAAGGAACTCAATATAGTGCTCCCGCCCAAGGCTAGATTAAAACTCGGCCAACAGCACTGCAATCACCCAAAATAAAGCCAATCTATGAGGATACTATAAACAAAAGTGATTCTAGCTAAGCTGGGAATAGCCCTGACTAGCCCCACAATTAATCAGGCAAAAATGGGGGAAACCTTTTTGCAAAAAAGCCCCTAGGTTGGAAAAGGCTGCATTATGAAAACAATATCTCCCCCCCCCCCTCACTTCTTGTTTCCTTCATTTCTTGTTGCATTCTTTTTCACAGAGTCTGTCTCAGAAAGTTTATTTTTCTAGCTATAGGTATACTTTCTGGAGCTGATGGGAGCTGGTGCCCAACAACATATGAAGGGCACCCCATTGGCTACACCTGGTCTATACTGTCTCCAGGGTTTCATAGTGAAGTCTTTTCAATACTATTTGGAGATGCTAAAGATTGAATCTGGGACCCATTGCAGGTGAAGTATGTGTTCCACTAGTGAGCTGTGGCTGTTTTCCAGGCTATGCTCTTAGAATTTCCTTCATCCATGAGCAACAGGAAGTTTCTGGAGCAGAGTCAGCCCATTTGGAGAGCACAATACTTTTGTGCTTGGTATGTGAGCATGAGGAAAAAGAAGGCTGCTCTAGCTATATTCCCAATGCCAAACCTCCAGCCCTACATAAGCAGGGGGTATGTGGCACATTATTATTATTATTACTTAAAAGCTAATAGCCACCAGCTCTAAAAAGCAATTGCAGAGATCTATATAGCTAGCATTTATAAAGACACTTAGAGAAAGTTGGCATGATCTGATAATAAGTTTTGTGCCACACTGACGTTCCTTTATGAATTCATACTGTAAGCTCTAAATGAAGAGGGTGTTGGTTTTCCCCCTTGTACATACAATAGACTTTTGAAATTGGCATGTGCTGGGAATGAGGCAGAACTAATTTGTCTGCAGGAGGCCAATTCCAGAAGAACTCCATGTAAGATTTTCACTGTTTGTCAAATGGATGTTGTCAATAGAGGCTGTTGTGCAACGGGCACAAATGGGTTTATTGGACAAAAATGGATTAAATTTGCACTGCATGTCCGAACAGCAACTGAATTGTTTTGGAATAGCAGTTCACCTCAGAGGGGTTCATTCCAGTTACATTAAGCCCTCAACTGGCTTTAATTATGTGATAAATGCCCAAGTCAATGACGTACATAATGATGATTGAGAGATAATAAAACATTTATAGCCCCAGTTTTATGTAACGCTGAACAAATTGCATTCAGTAAACAAAGAAATATTGACTTCACAAATATATAAAAAGGATTGAATACAATGTTATGGATTCCTTTTTAATATGCAATGATGGGCATAAATTTGGTGAACTTTTATGTATCTGATTTGAAAGGCAGTAAACATTTATGCTTTGTGATATTGCTGTGGATTCAGCCGCCTTTTTTACATGCAAGTTAATCCTTCTGCCAATTGCCATGGGTACAAATATCTCTTGAACAGTTTTGAGCTTTTGCATTGTCAAGGCGCCAAACATACTTAAATATCTTATAATGGATATGTCTTATGAACACAGAGTGGCTGAACCTAAATCATGAATGGTGAACTGTGGTGTAGTATAAATGCTGAAGAGCGGCCAGAACTCAACATGGCAACCTCATGTGCCATACAAATAATGGCTTTCTTTTGTCTGTTCTTAATCTCTCATTGATCTGATTCATTGGGTCCTGGGTTCTTGTCCAGTTTGCTCCCTCGCCTCCCAAAATGGTCTCATGTGGGCATGGTCCCTCAGTTTTCTCCCTGCTGTTTACCCCATGGGGAAAAGCTGTAGCTCGGCAGTACATCATCTGCTTTGCATGATGAAGGGGACAGGTTTTAGTCCATACATCACCAGGTTTGGGCTCTCCATCTGAAACCCCATAGAGCTGTTGTCAGTGCAGATAATACAGAGCTAGATCAATGGACCAAATATCAGATATAGGATAAGGCAGCTTCCTGCATTCCTCCATTACTTCCCTCTGTCCTCTTGTGTCCCTTAAATGGGAAGCCACCATTTGAAAGTGTGAGCTGCCTTTGGTATATTTGAGAGCTATTGTAATATATTTGGTATATTATATGGATGGACCAAACAGCTTTAGTGGGGTAGGAAAGCTGAAATTGATGCCAATATATTTCACATCTGGCAACCAATGCACACCTTTGGTTTCAGACAGGTAGACAAATCTAAAAAGCCCTGGACACAAATTTTCACTGTCCCCAGTCTAGTGGATCATTTACCAGAAGTAATTACTTGGTGTTAACGCTGGAAATGTATACCCAATTCTGACCAAACTAAGCTTTTTAGACTCATCTACCCATGTACTATCTGAAACTAGAGGGGTGTATTGGTTGCCAGATAGGACCCCCCCCCCCAGTTATTCTACCCCACTACTTAATTCTGTCTCAGTTTGGCATTGCTGGTTGTAAATCATAGGCCAGTTCCATCACATTTTATGTGGGTTTTGTTTTGTTTTGTTTTGTTTTAAAAAAGAATGAACAAAAAGTCCACATTTAGATTGCACTTATTTCGCATTCACTTTGTGTTTTACATAAAATACAAGGGGGACATGAGTGGCACTGTGGTTGGGCTTGCCAATCAGAAGGTCGGCAGTTACATAAAATACACAGTTTCAGTGCTTTTCAATGTACCCCCCCAAATGTGCACACTGTACGTTTTGGTCCATTGAAACTGTATCACAAAATCTAGAGAAGTGTGCAATCCTCTTCAGAATTGCATCCCAATCTACAGGCAAGTTTGAGAATGTTGGATTGGATCAGTCCACTGAATAATGTTGACCAAAAAAAAAAAAAATCATTTTCAATTCCTTCAGTGTTGACAGAAAGGCAGCATATAAATGTAGGAAGGAGAAGAAAGAAATAATGATCTACAAAGCCAAGTTGCTTAGCAAATGGAAACAACCAACTAACACAGGTTGAACCGAACTGTTCAGCTACCAGTGAAGCCTGAAGCAGCTTTAGGGATGGTTTCCTTCACAGGTTAGCACTGTGTTATGAAACTGGCTCTGTTCACTTTTGCTCCAAAAGATTTGTGTTTCCTTGATTATTATTGCTCCGCTACACCAGGGTGCTTTGCATAATGCAAAAGAGAGCCTGTGGAAACTTGTTAGAACAATATTTAACATATGTAAGGTACCATATTTCAGCTGCTGATATGATCATTTATGACTAACCTATTACAATTTGTTAGCGCAGGCCTGACCTTTCTCTTGTAAGCAAAGGGCACATTTTACAGCTTTCTGAATATGTCTTATCTATTTAGGAGGTTTTGCTGAAAAGGAAGACGTAGTGACATTTAGTTTTATTCTAGTTCACTGCCATTAACCTCCCGCTGCTGACTTTTAGATGGCTGCACACAGTGCTTTATCAAGACGTAGCAAATTAAAGCCCTCATCCAGGCTCCAAAGTTAAAGTGTGTTAGCACATTGCAATTTGTTTCAGAGATTGCAAAATTTAAATGAATTTGCTTAATGATAGAGGCTACGGGTGCCTGCCAATGACACATGGGGACAGCCATATAAATACAAAGTGCAGTCTGGAAGAGGCTCAGCAGTTGAATGGAATGCTTCTTGAAGTTGTAGCTTGCAGCCCACACTTGGAAGCCTACATATCTCAAAGCCTGAAAGCGTTGGGGGCTTACCTCCCAGAACAGCATCTGGAACCTGCTGAAACTCCATTGTGCTAAGATCCAAGTCACCCAGCCAGCAAAATCATATGACACAGAAGTCAGTATACTTCTGAACACTACATGTTGGAAATAAATAACAGGTGAAGTCCTTCATCGCTGCATCCCTCCCCCAATTTTCACTATATCCTTCATATAATTGCAAGTGGAAGCTTCTGGTTGCTCCCACCCAATAAATAGAATTCTAGATTAGATGGACATCAATCTGATCCTACAAGGAGTCAAGAGCACCATCCATGTGGGGCTGTGGGGGCCCAGGACCCCTAATATTTTCAAGAAGGGGGTTGCTCCCCCCCCCAAATTCTGCAGCGATCCTCAAAACAATGCGCCAATGCTTAGCCCTGCCATGTCCTTTTGAGGATCGCCAGGGATGCAACAGGGCAAATCTTCTTCCTGTGTGTTCCTTTGACGATTGCCAGAGGGATGTGCAAGGTGAAGCGTTTTTGCTCCGTGCATCCCTTTCACAAAAATAAGGTGTCTGACTGTGGATGAGTGGGGGATGTTGGGCTGGTTTGGCCTGGCTAGGTTGGAGGGTTAAGAAAACATGGACATATATTTAGCTGGGCAGTTTATTTGGTTTTCCCCTTCCCTCATTTCCTCCTCCTCCTCCTCCTCCTCCTCCTCTTTATTCTTCATTTATTCTTTAATAGACTTTGACACCAAATGTAAAGCATTTTAAAGGCTGTTTAGTATGTGTGGAAAACAAAAGCTCAATTTTTTTTTTTTTTTTATTTAATGTAATGTTTGAACCCATCAGATTAACCCAAAGATTAGGTACTTCAGAACAAAGGAACACTACTACCCACTTTCCAACTCTCTGGAGAACCTTCTTTGAATACATTTATTAATCTGATAAATGCTTTCCTGTCGGAATCATTGGGGATGCTCCAGGCTAGGAAGAAATATCATTTGAATTGTGGAAGATATCAGAGAGGTGTCTATTGCAGCAGACAGGAAGACACATCTGGATTGTCATTTTTTATTTTTGCTTTTTCTGGTTGTGCATGTCTAGTCATATTAGAACCAACAGTGCTTGGAAACAGTGATGAGTTTTGAAGGACAGGGAAATGTCTCATTTAATGATTAATTACAGCTAAATCATGTCAGACCCAGGCATGCTCTGGGAACATAGGAAGCAGAGTTCTCACAGGCCCACTATTTGTTCAGACAGACTAGAATCGTCCATTATGACTGGTAGAAGCTCTCCAATGTCTCAGGCAGATCTTTTGCTTGCAAATCAGATAGCTCTTCCTAACAGCTCTTCAGGATCTCAAGCAGAAGTCTTTCCCATCACTTGCTAGAAGACCCATTTAAGGAGACGAGCCAAGGGTTGAATTTGGGACTTTCTGTATGCAAAACATGGGTGTATCATTGCATAACAAAACACAAAGAAATCACTGCTTGAGGGATTGAACTAAAGATTGCAAAGCACTCTGAATGCCAGTTGGTGGGAATCACAATTGAGGAAGGTACTGTTGTGCTCAGGTCCTACTTGTGAGCTTCTGAGAGGCAGCTGGTTGGCTATTGTGAAAATAGAATGCTGATCCAGATTAGGCTATCGACCTTATTCAGCCGGGTTCTTCAAATGTGCTTCTATAGAGCAAGCTCTGGAGTAAAATCCTAAAGCTGTTCTTTCCCACTCATAAAACGTGTCTTTTTGGACCTAGCCAAATTCTACACAATCCACAATTCTGTTTCCACCAGTGGCCATTCAGAGGGCTTTGTGAAACTCACAAGCAGTTCATGAAGGCAACATATCACTACTGTCTACTCTCCCTAGCTTCTGGTACTCAGAGGTACTCTGCCTGAACACTTGGTAATGGAGAATCCATATAGATATTTCCAAGGAAGGCTGAAGCCTTACAGCCAATCAGGAAACTAGACATTAACAACAGTAAACTCCTGATTCCACCCAGGAACAACCAGGTCCAGTGCCACTTACTGGCAAAACTAGATCATGAAAGTCTACGCACAGCTATCATGATGAGAAGAAAATAAGAGCTTTGCCAGATCACCCCAAGGGTCCATTAGGTCAGCATCCTGTTTCCCACCAGTCACATTCATCCAGAAGAAACAATTTTCATTGATGATAAGGATGGAAATCTATTGACACACACATAGAATAATATGCTTCGGGTTTTTTATATTAACATTCATCAAAGAAAATCTATAAAATGTGTCTTTTGCACAGACAGAAAGAGCACAATAATGTAGCAACTGATTTAATTCTGGTGAGCAAGTAGGTAGAATATTTATTTATTACATTTTTATCTCACTCTTTATCCCAAGAGCTCAGAGTGTTGTGTTTTTTTTAAAAAAAATCCTCCTAACAACCCTGTGAGGTAGGCTAAATTGAGAGATAAATGCATTGACGCTAAATCAGACCCTTCAGCCCTCATCGAGGCTGAAACTCTTCCCACAAGCAAAATGCAAAGGTAATAGCACTTGAGGCATATAAAGTTGAAATCTGACTTATTTGACACAAACAACTTCTTCTTCAAATTCTGTATAGCGGCTGTTTACAGTCCATGTCAAGCTACATTCAGATAGCACTTTATTCTGTTTTCCTGACATTTCCTTACCTGGCAATTTTCACATTTTATGTGATCTTTCACAGGATGCAAAAGCCAATTCTAGAAATCTAGCAAATCTAGCAAAGGTTTAGCACTCAGTTTCTATGTTAATTGCAACCCTGTAAATCTGGAAGATTGTAGGAGTTTTGCACTGTATTTCTCCCATGGTTTTCGTAGATCACACCATGTGACGAAATCTGGGGTGGTATTGCTGAATGCAGTTATTTCCTGCTGTTCTCCTGGGCCAATCATGGGGGAACAGAAGTTCATATAGACACAAAGGGTGGTGACATGCCCACTGCAGTGAAATAAATTTAGCACAGCATGGAGGTATATGTTCCAAAAGCAACAGTTCCTTGATGCAAGAGGTAATCCAGCGCAAAAGGAGCGTTAGAAACCAGGGTAGAAGTGCTAGCATCATAGCAAAACTAATGAATTTAATGTGGTGTCTGGATGCACTCTCAGTTTGGCATGTGTTCAGCCACAAATCCATTCTGACCCATTCTGCAGTAAACCCCACCCCCTATACAAAAACCACGTGATTTAGTTAACATTTTACCCCAAAGTATTCGGTTTTGCAAAATTTGGAGAGGTGTGGAAACTGAAGGATAGCTGCATTGTGATTGACATATTGGTCTGGGAAGTACAAATCAGATCTGTTCTGATTCAGTATTCAGACCAAAGAATGTACCCAGGCATCCCTCAGCTGCTAAACTCTCCCTACAATCATGCAATAACATTTGCATGGTTCCAGAATTAAATTAAAAGTCAGAGTAAAGTATACAGACTGTTCAAATAAATGTTAGCATTTTCTAGCACCCTGGGCTAAGCTCACTGGCAGTTATGAACCAGACTTCAGTTAATTTGCATGTGATAGCTGCTAAACTTGGTCCATATGTTTTACTTTTATCAAATTGAACAAACAACCTTTGTTGTACTTCATTTGGCTCATTAGATGTTTGAAGGATTTCCTGATGCAGTTTGCAATGGCAAGAGACCTTATATGCCACAGTTAGCTTGTTGCCAAGCTGTTAATTAACCGAGTTACTCAAAATTTTCAATATTTCCCTCTCTTTAAAACCAGTGTACTGCTCACCCCAGTCAAAACAAGATTTCCCAGGATGCTTCTGTAATCTTTTACACTATATGAGTTTCATTGGTTTTGGTGATTATCTACACTGTGGCAATTTTCCTTCTGTGCTAAGTAAACAGCACCCAAGCACATCCTTTTAAAAACAAAAACAGAATGATGGGGGGGGGGAGTTTTAAATCCATGTTGTTGTTTTTAAAGAAGGTGCAGCGGAAGCATTCTTATACTGATCAAAAATACAGAAAAGTAAAGAAGCAACTTATTCTGCCCTATTTGAGCAGAGCACGAGGAGAAAAGTAATTGCATATATCAAAAAGAAAAGTGGAAATTCTATAAAGAGAAGGAATATGCTCACAACTAATGAAGTCTCCTGGCACCTGAATGCATTTCTTTAAGAGTAAAATCCCTGAATCTTATAATAAAGACAAATGCTGCACAGTGGAAGCCAAAGCAACAGTGCTCCATCTGGAAAGGGGAATGAGTGGATGCAGTTCCCAAAAGGAGATGTGCAAATCTGCTTCACTTAAAAAGAGAAAGAAATCCCCAACATATATTTTGCTAACAAAGTGCTCATCATTATGACAGAGGGCTTAGATAATTCAAGAACCAGGGAACGATGTGTGCACGCTTTTCCATGCATCACTCGCACAGTGGTGCATTACATGCAAGGAAGTTTTTTGCAAGCTGCAGCACTGCATACCTTTGAGCAAATGAAGACTGGAAGTATTCTTTCCCTAAAAATAAAAAAATAAAATTTAGTGTCCTTAAAATCCAGAAGTGAAAATGGCATGCATATTTCCCTGAGGAGGGAAGTACTGGGTTCTTTTGTGAGAGAGGGATATAAATGAAATAAATAAAGTTAAGTACAGTGGTACCTTGGGTTAAGTACTTAATTCGTTCCGGAGGTCCATTCTTAACCTGAAACTGTTCTTAACCTGAAGCACCACTTTAGCTAATGGGGCCTTCTGCTGCCGCCACGCCGCCGGAACCCAATTTCTGTTCTTATCCTGAAGCAAAGTTCTTAACCTGAAGCACTATTTCTGTCTCAGTGGCGTGTGTAACCTGAAGTGTATGTAACCTGAAGCGTATGTAATCCGAAGTACCGCTGTAAGTAAGTCAGTAAGTACGTTGTGGGGCAACATAAGCTCTTTCTGGTAGCCAGAGAAAAGAGATTCAGATGCTGATCACAATGTTTGGGCAGGATGCTATTGGTTCAACCAGTCCTTTGGTGACTGGTTGACCAGAAAATTTGGTCCCAAACCATTTGGGGCCTCAAAGGCCAAAATCAACATTTCTAACTGGGCCCAGAATGAATAGGCAGCCAATGTAACTGATAGGTCTGATATGGTATGAACTCCCACAAACATTGGAGCTGCCACAATGCACATCAATTGCAGTTCTTGAGCAATCTTATCTGGGCATAATCAGAGCATAGGTCACTGAGGCTAGCTCAGCTTTCTTTATATACAATCACAGGTGATGAACTAATTTAAGCTGATGAACCTGACCCCAATTGTTAAGGTCTTCATCACAGGCCTGCTTCATATGCAAATAGAAGAAAGTGTGTATTGAACTATTTATAGTCTGCCCTTCCACCCCATTGGTTTCCAAAGTGGTTTACAACTCTTTACAATATAGCAGTTTTAAAACAAACGTAATGCTAAAGCAAACTTGCTGGGTGGGAATAGGGTTGCCACCCATCCCTAGAAAAATACAATCTTTCTTTTGTTTTGAGAAAAGTATCCCCTGTCCTGTTTGGATTTCAAACAGGATACCTTTTTTCACATATCTGGGCTCCTCCTTCTCTTCAAAACTGCACAGGGAGAGAGTGGGTCCAGTGAGAGAAGGAGAAGGAGTGCCTAAGTGGGAGTTTGTGTAGGCAGAGGGTGGGTCCAGGAGGAGGAGAGCTGAGAGTGGGGGGCAGGGGGTGGGTTGAAGAGCAAGAGAGGGGGTTTGCAGGGGTCTGACCGGGGGGGGGGGGTAATTTTTGCGTGGGCAGAGGTGGGTGAGATGGAGATGAGACCTGGACAATGCAGTTCTGGGACAGATTTCCTGGGTTAGATTTCCTGGGGTAGTGAATTTTGTGGGAATGTTCTGGGGTGCAGGAGAGGATATATTGTGAGATTATATCCTAATCCAACTTGTGCTAACAAGTTCCCAAAATATCAGCAGAGTTTAAAGACATTCCTCTTTAAGTTCGCAACGGTAACGTCTGCACAGGTTCGCTAGAACCTCTATAATAATTACTCTGGTAATTTCCCCTTTTGTTCCCTCTTAAAATACAAGACATGACACAGTCTTTATAAAAGTAGAAAAGAGTTTACTCACGTTCTGTTCACAATGTGATCCCAGAAGGCAGACAGACTTAAAAAGGTTACATACACTTAGAATCTATCTTGTAGCAAGATAGTCCTTATCTCCTCTCTTGGCTTGGAGCCAAGAGAGCATCCTTAGATGTTTCATCATCGAAGGAAGATGGCAGAGAGAGAGAGATGGCTGCCTGCCCTGTGCTTTTATCATTTACCTGCACAGGTGAGGCCACACCCACCTCTGCTCACATGCGGAGGAAGTCCGTCCCCAGGAAGTTTACCTGCTTGCTAGACAGACATCCCTCCCCATGTTCTAACATGTACACTCTATGAATGTTGTCATGGACTGCTCCTGTGTTTACATCCCACAAATTTCACAACTTGAGCACAACCACCAAGAATGCTTTGCACCATGTCACCACCAATTGTAGTCCAGAACATAGCTGTCAACCTTCCCTTTTTTAATGGGAAATTCCCTTATTTCAGCACTGTTTCCCGCTGCTATCCCGGATTGTTAGATATCCTATAGACTGTCTCTGGGACAGGTGAGGCTGCTGATCCCTTATTTTCAAATCCAAAAGTTGACAGCAATGGTCCAGAAGATGAAGGGTTATGGTAAAAAGAAGCTCCTCCTTCTTCAGGGAAGCTGCTTGCAAACTATGTACCACTCTTGGTGGAGCCGTCAATCTTGCATGGTGCTGCTTCAGGGAAAGGCTTCAGACAGGAAGTTGTCAGGTGGCAGTCTCCCACCTTCCCTTGGCAGCTTGTAGTCAGGATAGGTATTAGTCTTTTTGCAGGGGTTACTTGCATCGTCCTCTTTGATGCCCCACACCTCAATAGCCACAGATTGCTTTGGGTCAGCTGACGCAGCCCAAAGTGACCTGTGGCTGTCTGTTCCCAACTCATCCAACACCCTCTGGGCTGTGGGTCTCAGCCCAATCTGGTGCACAGCTCTAATATCAATAGCAATTCAGAGTTGTGTCACACCATTTATGGGTGGTGAAATTTTCTGTAGACTCTTTAATGCCTGTTGCAGATGTCCCCCCCCCCCAATGGGTGTCTTTATAAATGTGTTTCTATTACTTTGGGATGTCTCATGGAAAGCAATTAATAAATGAAATAATAATAATAATAATAATAATAATAATAATAATAATAATAGACATGACTCATTTTCTTTTCAGGCGAATTTAGCTTTTACAGAATTCAAGTTAACTTAGTGTGTCTCGCTTGAGTCTTGTTTTGGTTTCCCAAAAAGTTGAAGGCAAGTGCAGCAGTCCTTAGCTGGATGCCTTTCCCTGCCAAGCAAGAAATCAAGTGGCATTTTTTACTTTTTTAAAATGTAGTTATCATAGGGGGAACAAATGCTTTCCCTGTGTGATAATATTGTCCACTGGTCTATTTCCAGAAGAAATGCAGAACTGCCTAATTGTGGTGTGAATTGACAGGAAATGATAGCTCATATTAGCCAAAAAGTGGTTGTCAGTATAAATTGCTTTGCAGTAATTTTGAAGACAAGCTAATGGCATGAAAAATCTAATTTTGAGTCATATTGGAACAGATGAACGTGACAGGATGACAAGCATACATGAGCGATGTCCAAATGGAATGAAGTTTCTAATATCAGAGAGGTGTTAATAACTCTATGAATTTAACACTGATTATTCATATAATTGCTTATGACAATAGTCCGCTGTGTAGAACTTATTGGAGCTACAGACCGGACTTTTCTTTTTTAAAAAATTAAATTAAATTAAATCAAACATGCCAAGGCACCAATCTCTTTGTTTGGTTAAATGGTAGCCAGGGTAGCTCTCCAGATGCTGCTGGACCTTCACAGGGTAGCCAGCGTAGCTCTCCAGATGTTGCTGGACTACAGCTCCCATCATCTCTGACAATTGGCGATGCTGAGTGGGGCTTATGGCAGTTGGAATCCAAGAACATCTGGCAGGCACCACATCTGCTACCCAGGGTTTAACATGCATTGATAGCAACAGGGCTTTTTGTATATAAACAGAAAAACAGTACTGGTACTGACCTTGAAGTTGTTACAGTGCCACACTATTGACATTTGAAGGAAAAAAAGCTGCCAGTACTCTGTACCCTTGAGTAGCTCCAGAAAGAAGCACTGTATAGCATTGATGTAATTTACATGTGTTATTAAACACAGACACACGCTAACCAAGTGTTCTTGAAATGCTCTGCTTTTTCATAAATTAATCTTTATTTCATCTTGAATATATCTAAGCATGGGTCTCTAAATCTTGCTGGAAGCCTGTTTCTTCCCTGAATGGAAATCTGACTGTGCAGCTTGTAGAAATGTTTTTCAGTTCCTTCTTTTCACATTGTTGTAATGTTTTTCAGGATTCCCCCCAATCCTTTTAACTGAAGTCCTTTAAGAGATTGTGTTTGATCTTCACTAGACCTGGATCCAGGAAAACACTGTGTTGAACAAAGATGCCATGTGCACAACAACATTGTTTCATTCCTTAATGCACTCACCCGCTTCAACCAGTTAGATTGCGATAACAAGTGAAGAATGTACATAGAATTAAAACTGAGAGGAGTGGAGATTCCACAGATTGTCCCTACCACTAGTCTTGATGTAATTATCCAAATATCTGAACAGAGCTAAGTGTGTACAACAGGGCCGGCCTACCCATGAGGCCAGGTGAGGTGACTGCCTCAGGCAGCAGGATCCCCAGGGGCAGCAGATCCCAATGTTGATTACCCCCTTGTTCCTGATGTAGAGCTTCACTCAACACTTTTTCCCTTGTGGGGAGGAGAGGTGCCATTTGGGGGTTTGTCTCAGGTGCCAAAATGTTTTGGCTGGCCCTGGTGTACAAGCTGAATTTGCAGAGGTCATATTCTACAGTATCATATGCCTCAAGTACCGCCTCTCCCCATAAGAACCAATTCAGATCCTGCACTCATAATCTGAGGCCTTTCTTCATTTGCCTCCTCTGTGAGAAGTCCAGAGAACAGCAACACGAGAACGGACCTTTTCTGCAGTGGCTCCCCACATGTAAAATGTTATTTTCAGGGAGACTTGCCTGGAACATGCATTAGATATATGTAGGCACCAGGCAAAAACATTTCTCTTCTCCCCGGTCATTGTTCACAATCAATGGTCTTTTAAACTGTGGTTGGTGGTGGGGAAGTGTAATTGTTGTTTGTTACTATGGTATGCATTTTTGTGTTTTTATATTGTAAATCACCCTGTGATACTTGGAAGAAGGGTAATATAGATTTAATACATTACATAGCATGCTTCCCACTTATGTTACATTCCAGGGCCCCATGTGTGTAATTGAAATCACATGTCACATAAGTGGGGAGCACCCTCTAAACACCGTTCCAATGCCCTCTCTGCCACTGTCTCTTCAATCCACACCAAAAATACTGTATCCAAAAATATGTACACCTATAATTGAAGTTCTGGGGCTGGTAGGAAGTTGGAGGACAAGCAGGAAAACGACTCCTGCTGCTGTGCTACCCCACACATCAGCTGTTAGGCAGTTAGGCTGAACAGCGTAAACAAAGTCCTCACTTGACATCCTCTTCAGGCTCCGGGGAAGGTCTCCTTGTGAGTCATGAGGACACTCCAGCTCTCTCCCACCATTTCTGAGTCTGAAATGTATTATTTAATCATATTCTGGCGCCATGTATATACGCTGTCACGTCCAAGTCGATCACCCGTAAGTGGAAAGTTGCCTGTAATAATGCCTATGGGCATATCTTTTGTATGCTTTTAGGCTCTGTTCAGATCTTTCAATCAATGCAGAAAGTACATAGGTGGTCTAATGAGTTTGATCTTGCTCCCCTCCCTCATGTGTTTTTGTTGTTGTTTGAAACAGGCTAAATGATCTTGAGCTTTTAGAGCTGCAGA
This sequence comes from Podarcis tiliguerta, assembly GCF_965153285.1. Taxonomy (NCBI): domain Eukaryota; kingdom Metazoa; phylum Chordata; class Lepidosauria; order Squamata; family Lacertidae; genus Podarcis; species Podarcis tiliguerta. The sequence goes on from NC_139553.1 coordinate 35,557,555, forward strand.
GGGACCTATATTGGCAAGGCATGCAGCTAGTTTAAGGGGCAATCTCAGGGTCAAGACAGCTGGCATGTCTTCAAGGCTTAGCACTGGAACATAAATGATACTAGAAGCTGTAACCAGAAACACCCACATGTCTGGTGTTTATTGTGCATGAATCTTAATGGGGTTTTGGCACCAGGGTGCCTTGAAATCTCCACTCCTATCATGTGCATATCCAGGCTGGGAGAAATGAAGAAGCAGCCCATTCCCTCCCTCCGCCTTAGTTCAATTTTCATTCTTGGCTCTGCTATTGAATTGGTACATGTGGGTTAACTAAGCTGCTGTTAAGGGAATTTGCTTTGAAATGGACTAGATAGTTTGCTTCGAGAACCTGGAGTATATTTAGCATGGAAAGATGTTCATGGAGGACATCTCATGGGAAGCCTGTTAAAAGCCTGATGGGTTTGAATGAATATCAGTGACTGCTACCTAATGGAGATAGTAATTACTACATAATTGGAATGTCTTCAGGTAATTTACAGGTGTATGTGTGTTTCTACTTGGACTCATCATCTCCAGAAACAGCATTATTTGATAATGTGTATCTGAGGAAGTGAAACATCACTACTGCAAGTTAGCTCACTGGCTGTTCTTAAGGCAAGCAGCAAAAGTAAGGGTATCCAACCTCCAGCAACAATAATGATAAAAAAAAAAATCTAATGTTGCATTGTCTAGGAAAAGTCAGGCTTTGAAACTTCCAACTATTTCCTGCAGATCATATCTTGTTCAAGACCTGGTCCTAGTCATTAGTCTGCTGCATTGTCCTGACCATGATTAGGAGCCCATGGTACTTGATGGATGCCTTAGATAGACTGCAGGTAGGGTTGGATTGGAGTTGGAAGACCTTAAAGTTGGAGACCCTTGAAATGCTAGAGTGCTCATCTTAAAGAGGCTGTGTGTACAGTGGCCTCAGGTTTGCTGAACCATGGATGACAGTCAGTTCGGTTTATGATAACAGATGTCAGTCAGTGTGCATACTGTGAACTACCGTATTTACTTGAGTCTAATGCGCCATCGGGTCTAATGCGCACCTCAATTTTCAGAACCTTGAAACCAAAAAAAGAGAGTATTTGCTGGCAAATGTAAATGTGTTATCGAATCTAATGTGCACCTTAATTTTCACCAAAAAAAGGTGAGCAATAGAGTCGAGTAAATATGGTACTATGCCCTGTGTGGCTAAATCTCTGCTTAGTATAGCTCTTTCAGGCAGAATTGAGATGTTGAAGCCAAGGTACCCATCCATCACCGCCATCATCACTGGGCAGGTGCTGGAGCACTGGGAGGGGATAGGGCGCAGAGGGCACGCAAGGATCTCTGCAGGGGGCACCTGGTTTGCGCATTCCTCATGCTATGCCACTGGATCCAGCTCAGGCTCAATGTTGGGGCCAGGGCCTGGGTTTAATACTTGACAACTCACACAGCAGCTATTTCTATCCCCTTTGTATCAGAGCCCTGGCTGTTGCTGTTGCTGCTTCTCCAAGCTTGGGTTAGGACACCCACTTCCCCTTTACAGAAGGGCCATGAGGATTATCAATTACTTAAAAGATTAGTAAGGAGATAGGAACAGTGCTTTCCCCCCCTTAAAAAAATATTTAGGGGTACTCTCATTTTGACTCAAGAAAATCACCATCTTATAGTTCAAATTGGGAAAAATAAATTCAGTAAATGGACAAAAGTACAAGGATTCACAAAATGTTTTGGGATATGCATCCTCCCAGAAAAAAAGCACTGGATAGGAATATATCTGTGGAACCTTTGGATCTAGTCAGTATCTTGTTTTCCATAATAGCTGACCACATGCCTCTTGGAGACAAAACAGCAGGATATGAAGGCAAGAGATTTACTTTCTGTTCTACACCTCCTTCTTTAGGAAATCAGTCCTAGGCATTCAATGTGTCAAGAGAAATGATTGCTTTAGGAACTGTAGTTGCCTGTAGTTGCTTCCGATGCACTCTGCCAATGATTTTGAAGTTGTTTGCTTCCATATAACCAGCCTCATTAGTATGACCCACTAAGCCAATCCCACTTTCAATACTATCTGAGTTAGTGGTCATTATCACAACTTATTCAAGTGAATTTTAGAAGGGGTGGAGAATGGAATACTGGCTAGAGTTTGGGAGCAGATTCCAAACTAGGCTGAGGGATGAAGTCAACTTTGAGACCCCCAGCTTGCAATACAAAACCTGTCTGATTGTCTAAAGCAGGGGTTCACAACCTTTTGGGGCACACTTGGAAGTCCAGAAAACTTATGGGCACCACTCACCCCACTTCACAACTGCATTGCAACCACACATATGATCACATGCACCACAAATGCACTGCAACCTCCCCACACATCACAACCACAGCACAAGCTCACAAATACATTCTACAACTACAGTGCACTGCAATCACACACACACCAGCAATTAGATTGGAAGAAAGTCTTCCATTGGTTTAGCTTTCTTAAGCCTAAGAGGGGGTCATATTAGAGGCATTAGGGGAGGCTCCTTGGCAGGTACCTTTGTGCTTGTAGATACCTGGTTGTAGCACCTAGCCTATAGAGTATGCATGAGGGATAAAATGACTGGGGGGGGGAGAGAATCAATTCTGCCTCTTGCTTTCCTGATCCCCTAACTTGAAAACAAGCATGATAGATAGCCTGTGTTTTCTTCTTCTTCTTCTTCTTCAACAACTGGCTAATACTACATACCAGAAATGAACAGGGATTACTTTGATAGCAGAGCTGAGATGCCTACCAGTGTTGTTTGGTTTTTGTTTATTCGCTTGCTGGCTCCCTTTAAAAAGACATGGGGAAAAGGATGCTATATTCATAATGCAAGATATCCCATTAAAATGATATTAAAATTCAATAAAATCCAATTGAAAATATTTTCAATTGGAGTCTGTTGAATGTTAATACCATTTTAATGGGCTATTTTCATTCTGAATATACTGTTTCTTCCCCAGGATTTTAAAATGCCCTTCGTTCCATGGGTTAATGCCAATCTTTTTGCAGGCTTCATCTCTTTCCCCAAAGACAGTCTGGGTAGAAATGCCTCACACTGCAACTGTTCTTGATATCGGGATATATGTGACTTTCTGAGTGACTGAGTGAGAGAGCAGTGCACTCAATATCTAATGTCAAGGTTTAGACAAACTAGAAAGACAGGATTTGGGAGACCCATAGCTCAGTGGTAAAAAAAGTTATGGCCACCAACTTGGATGGCTTTCAAAGATGATTGAACAAATTCATGGATGAAAGGGCTGTTAATAGAAGAAGAAGAAGAGGAGTTTGGAGTTGATATCCCACTTTATCACTACCTGAAGGAGTCTCAAAGTGGCTAACATTCTCCTTTCCCTTCCTCCCCCACAACAAACACTCTGTGAGGTAAGTGGGGCTGAGAGACTTCAGAGAAGTGTGACTGGCCCAAGGTCACCCAGCAGCTGCATATGGAGGAGCGGAGACGCGAACCCGGTTCCCCAGATTACGGGTCTATCGCTCTTAAGCACTACACCACACAGGCTAGTAGTTAATAGCTACAAGCCATGATGGTTATGCTCTGCCTCTACTACTGGAGGCAGCAACACTTCCAAATTCCAGTTGCTGGAAACCATGGGAAGTGAGAGTGCTCATGTTGCGCCCCCAGGTTTTCCCCAGAGAGGAAAACCTGGGAGTGCAACCTGAGAACAGGATGCTGGACTAGATAGGCCATTGGTCTGATCCAGCAAGCTATTCTTGTGTTCTCTAAGTTTACTGGATTTCCGAATGTGCCCACAGGTATAATTTCTGATGTCATTCTCTATTTATCCAGACATTCCTGGATAGTTTATAATAACAGCAAATGCTGATAATTACTGTGTATATTATGCTGGGTTTATGTTTTCTTTATTGTACACTGTTTATGTTTGTTTATTTGATTTATTTACATTCTACCTCCAATGTCAGAGGCAGTATTCCTCTAAATCCCAGTTTCTGAGAATCATATGTAGGGAGAGTGCTGTGGCACTTGGGTTCTCTTTCTGAGCTTCCTATATGCATTTGGTTGGCCACTGTGAGATAATAATAAATAATTTGAACCCATGTGTTGCTGGTCCAAGTGTGAAATGTTAACCGCTGCACAGCACCAGTTCATATGAAGTCCAGCACCTTAATGCAAGTCTTCATTATTAATTTCATAATAAATGCACTCCTAAAATAGAGAGGTGATGCCATGGTGGTACTCTCTTTTATGAGCTTTTTGTATGGAGTAATTAGAGATACTCTCTGGGGGAATGGGTTTGTATATTAAGTGCACAGGGTGATAGGACACAGTAGGCAGACTCCACCACGCACCTCCAAAATAAACCAAGGCTACCAATTGCTACATAACATAACTTTATTAAAAAAAGAGCACATTACCAATCCATGTATGTGTTAAAATTAGCGCAGCACTTTTAATGTAACAAGAGAATAAAATTTCATTTTCATAACTGTGCTATTACTGTGTATTGGGCTTGGATAATGTTGTTGGGAATACTAATCAAATTAGCGTTGATAAGGAAAATGTAATGAAAATGGTTCCATGGAGTTAAAAGGGTGGGGGGGAATCTCTTAAATGTGCTCTTCGGCTTTTCACATCCCATCAAAATGTATAATAAGTGCCAAGTCAAAAGAACAAAGAGCAAATATATACTATACCATCAATAAACAGAAAATGCTCCAGCATTTGAGCAGCTCAGCTTGGGCATACATTACATTTCTATGTCCAGCTGCAATCATTATTAGGGATGCTTCCAGAATTTGTGAATCGCATTACCTCATTTCCAAAGTGGAACTAATGAATTAGTTCTCCATTGTTCCACTTAAATAAGCAGGGCCCCCCCCCCATTTTGTATAGAGTAGAGATGTAGTCAACATGATAGCCTTCAGATCTTGCTGGACTTCAGCTCCCATTATGTATGCCTGATCATTGGTTGATGGGAATTAGGGGGCACCACATTGACTACCCTGATATAGAGCTTGCTACCATTGTGTGCCCAAGCAGAGACCCCCCCGACCCCAGGTGACATCTGGGTGGAATAATGACTCGTGATATTGAGTTATGCGATTAAAATTGGCCACAACTTTATTATTAAACTTTCAGATGTAGGAAGACCATGGCTTAGGCATTGGGCGTTTATCCCTCCCAGTCCCCAGCACATCAGGGTTAACCAATCTGTCTGGTGATTGGACTGGCTCTGGAAGACGTATGTTTAAGCAGAGATGTTTAACCCCCCCCCCCCATTTCACTGCAACACTGTGGAGTGCACTGACAACCTTTCAGCGTATGGCCAGCGTATGGTCCCCTCAACACAACCCTTTTAACGGGGAACCCTGGGATCGCCGTTGCAGGGGGCGTGTGTCACCACTTCATGCCCCCCCAATTTAGGGAAGATAGACTAAAGGATTCCACCCAAGGCCTATAACCCGACTGAGAGCTCCACCCCTTTTTATGCTTAAAGAGTGGACCCAACCCTTACTTGGTCCACACCTCTGGCTACACCTCCCCAGTCGCAATTAGTTCTTTGAACTGAGGTGGTGGGAATCTCAAGGTTTGTGACTTGGGGAGGTGGTCCAGGAGTGCTCAGAAGCAACCACATGAATACTCTGTACCATCTGGTGGCACTTTTTCTTTTAGGGATGTGGAGATTGGAGAAGGTAAACAGATAATCAGCATACCCCCCCCCCTTTTTAAAGTTTTTGATTGCAGTGCTGAAAAGGTCGGGGGGAGGGGGAGAAGTGGGAGGGCTTCTTTGGAAGAAGGCTGAGGGATGCAGCTAGGAGTGGACCTCAGGGCTGAATAAGGTGAAGTGTCATAGCTCAGTCTGCCTTGCTCTACCATACCTTTCCCAAGGTATGGTTTGGGAAGACTCAGTTCTGAAACATTGGAGAGTCCCTGTCTTCCAGTGTAGACAATACTGAGCTAGATGGACTGTTGATCTGGTGTAGTAAAGGGGCATTTCTAAATCTAGGGCTCTTAGCCATCAAGGCAGCAGAGGCAAACAGCCCTCACCACAGCTTTTGGACCAGCATGAGTATATAGGGGTCCATTGGTCTGACATTGGTTGCTGCAGCTTCCTTGCTTGCCTCCTCCCCTTTCCCCCTCCCTTTTCCTCAAATAGACATTTTATAGTGGCTGGCTGAGCATGTGCATGGTGACAGATGCTCATAAATACAGCTTACTTAAATATTAAGCAGTTCTAGAAATAATTTTAAATAATAATTACTGCCACCACCACTATTGTACAAATGCACGATCCTCTGCAATAACAAAATTGTGCTTATTCCCAAGCATCTGTCCAGCAAAAGAAAACTCCTGTTTATTTCTCTAGTCAGAATGGTCCTATGCATTTCTTGAGTTTCAGATGCAAAATGTGTGCATATTCAGAATGTGAAATCAGGGATGGAAATCTGTTTTTTTTTTAATTGTTTGTTGCTCTATTTGAGAAAAGTAGAAGCAGTTGCAAAGCATGGAATGGCATAGAACGGGTGGGGAGAGGAGTGAGATACTAATTGTGTGCTTCACAACTGAACTAATACAAATGGCCTCCTCCACCCTCACCCCCCCCCCCCCCGTTAAAGCTGTTCTGCTCATAAGAAAATTAAGTTCAGGACTGGGTAAAATTATCTACCTGCAGCACTGGAGGGCTTCAGATTATGAAGATTCCATACGTTAAAATGACTGTACAGAATTCTCAAGCATATTTTAATATGAGAATGATTTCCCCCCTCTTTACTTTGCCCTCTGCATCAAAACAAACAGAAGGGAAGAAGAATGGCAATAATTAATACATTTAAATGCTTGATGACACAGGGGTATAATTTTTCATGTTGATGTTCTGCTTCACTGCTTAGTTGGTTAAATTAGCCAAAGCCAATCTTTATTTGCAATAAATGGAAACCAAAAGGAATATCTGGAATGGTTGTGTGGGGAGATCTGTCTTCAGTGTCAAATCAAGTGACTGCATCTCTCAAGTCATCATACAAAGGCAGACCAAGTCATTAGTTTGCTGCTATTACACCAGCCAGACAATTTATTGTTAAGTGCTTGTCAGAGGAGAAAAATCTGCTTTTCTAGCAGCTCTCAGTGGCACTGACATTTACCCAGAGTAAATCTAGCAGGGATAGGCTCAGAATCGTACAGCCTGACAGACATGACATTTACGACTGCCATACTTTAACCAATACTGTGATGATAAGGTCTTGGATGTCCCAAGGAACTGGTGAAATATAATTTCAGACCTAATGGATAGTCTATTTACCTTTTCACTAAGGCCCAAGAAGAAATAAATTAAGAGTCCTTCTCTGGCTTCTTGGTGGTCCAGGATATGGGCAAATTAAATCTTCCAGATTTTCCTCAGAGTTTCAGAGAACAGAGAGCTTGGTTACTATTGCTATTGTTCTTGTTCCATTGTTATTATTAAAGCTTATGGATATAGTTTGCTCACCATACCTTGAAAACAATCAGTCAGCAGGAATTTCTGGAAGAACATCACAGGTGACTTTTTATTGCACTGCACAGTCCTTTAACTGGTTACTTTGATGTAAGTCCAATTGAGTTCAATGGCATTTCCTCTTAGATCAGTGTGAATGGGATTGCAGCCTAAGAAGAAGGCCTTTGGGTTTAGCCTTCCTAACATGAGTCAGAAAGTGGGATGGCATCATCTTCTACTGTATATCTAATGTAGTTGTTATGCTTAACCTATTGATAGGTTAAAATACTGAAACTTTTTAAAATATATATTTTCCTACAGTCTAAAACAGAGGTAGCCAATTTAAGGAAGCCCTCAATATTTTGTTGGACTCAAGCTCCCATCACGACCAGCAACCATGGCCAATGGTCGGGGTGAAGGTCCACAACACCTGTAGGGTACCACATTGGCTGTCCCTGCCCTAACCTAGATCAAAGATGGAGAACCCATACTTATTTAAAGAGAGGATGCCACACACACATACAGTGATACTATGCAGGGCTGGCTAAGCCCCTCTGCTCATATGCCCTTCCTGCTCACAGGGTGAGGATGGAACAAAAGTATTCCTGGTAAAGTCTGGATGGCTGATCTTTTGAACATTTTTCACTCTTCCACATATTTGAGCTATACCACCATCAGTCTGTGCTCTTCCCTCTATGCTGATGTCAGCCAAGACTCAAACTAGGAGGCCTCTGTCTCTGTGCCCTAAGATTCTAGACTGCCTCTCTCACTACACTGCTTCTACTTGCTGTCTTCTTATCTGCCTTCCTGCTCTACTCCTAGCTGTCATGTGTTGTTGTTTTTCCATTTCCCGTTGTGCTGTTTCACTGCAGGAGAAACAGAAGAAAGTACTTCAAAACTGCATAGTGAAACACTGGAATTCACTCACACAAAAATTATTGAGGATATGGCCATGATGGCTATGTTCTACCTCCACTGCTAGAAGCACCATGCCTCTGAATAACACTTGCTTGGAACTGCACATGGGGCAACTGCTGTTGCTTTCAGGTCCTGCTTGCAACCTTCTTATATGCATATGGTTGACCGCTGTGAAAACAGGCTGCTTCACTCAATGGGCCTTTGGCCTTATCTAGGAGGGCTCTTTTTACATTTTCAACTGAATGCCTTTGTGTTGCCTTTCTGTTTTACTTAAGTATGGATATGTTATTTGGCCTTCCCCTTCTGCTCATCCTACTGCTGCCATTCTCCTCCAAATCTTTGTAGCTGAATTTTTGTGCTTACTGTGGAGAAGGGTAGGTAGGAAGGAGAACGGGCACCTGCTTTCTCTAGGACACATCTTGGACTGGTGGTTTTGAGTAGCAACACTCTGTGGGAGAGTGTCAGAAGATGCCATCTGCATGGCTCTAAGCATTCACAACTTGAAATACAAATAACATCGGGCAGTATCAGAATTGCTTTTTATATTTTTTTTTTTTATAAATTTTTTTATTGCGTTTCTTTCCACAATTTTATAGGTTTATAAACAAATAAAGTAGTTACAAGAAACAAATTTTCTCTTTTTTTAACAACAAAAACAAAAAAAAAAACTTGGACTTCCCCACCCCTTCCGATTCTGCGTTCTTTGCATTAACAATGTCAGCATTTTGTTACCTTATTTCATACCTTGTTGTAACTTTCGAATGTTATGTATCCAAATACAATATATTATATCTCAATTTCAATACCTTTAAAATAAACATAACATATTCAATTTAAATTGTCTCCTTTTCTCTTTTGTCACTAATTTTACCATTTACTTAATCATATTCGCAGAAGCTTAACGTTTCCTAATCATGCACTTTCTTAGGATTCATACAGCTTATAATATTTTTTCAGATAATCTTTAAATTTTCCCCAGTCCTCCTCAATTGTTTCTTTATCCAAATCTCGGATTCTGCCGGTCAGTTCAGCTATCTCCATGTAGTCCATCAACTGCGTCTGCCAGTCCTCCAGCGTGGGCAAATCTTGTGTCTTCCAACTCTTTGCGATGAGTATTCTTGCTGCTGTGCTAGCGTACATAAACAAAGTTCTATCTTTCTTTGACATTTTCTGGTCCACCATGCCCAACAGGAAGGCCTCAGGTTTCTTAGGAAAGGTATACCTAAATACCTTTTTCAATTCATTATAAATCATTTCCCAAAAGGCCTTCACTTTTGGGCAGGTCCACCAGAGATGGAAGAAAGTCCCCTCTGCTTCCTTACACTTCCAACATTTGTTGTCAGACAGGTGATGCATCTTGGCTAGCCTGACTGGGGTCATGTACCACCGGTATATCATTTTCATAATGTTTTCCTTCAAGGCAGTAGATGCCGTGAATTTCATTCCGGTGTTCCATAACCTTTCCCAGTCTTCAAACATAATATTATGTCCAACATCCTGTGCCCATTTTATCATAGCAGATTTAACTGTCTCATCCTGTGTGTTCCACATAAGCAGCAAGTTATACATTCTAGATAAAATCTTGGTCTTTGGTTCTAACAATTCTGTCTCTAGTTTCGATTTCCCCTCCTGGAAACCAACCTTTTTATCCATTTTAAAAACCTCTTGAATTTGAGCATAATGTAACCAATCTCGCACCTTGTTTTTTAATTTGTCCTGGCTCTGCAACTTCCAACCGTCTCCAATTTTTTCAATTAATTCCCAATATTTCGGCCAATAGGCCTCCATATTGGTTCTTTTTCGAGCTTTGGCCTCCACCGGTGATAGCCACCTCGGTGTTTTACTCTCTAATAAGTCTTTATATTTCATCCAGACTGCAAAAATCGCTTTTCTGACAATATGGCTTTTAAACAATTTGTGAACTTTAACCTTGTCATACCATAAATATGCATGCCAACCAAATGCATTATCAAAACCTTCCAGATCTAGGACATCGGTGTTTTCTAGCAAAAACCAATCTTTCAGCCAGCAGAAGGCTGCAGCTTCATAGTACAACCTCAAATCCGGCAGGGCAAATCCCCCTCTTTCTTTTGAGTCAGTTAATATTTTATACTTTATTCGGGGCTTTTTGCCCTGCCAGACAAACTTAGATATATCCTTCTGCCATTTTCCAAAACATTCCTCTCTGTCCACGATCTGTAGGGTTTGAAACAAGAATAACATTTTCGGCAATACATTCATTTTAATTGCTGCAATCCTTCCCAACAAGGAAAGTTTCAATCTTGACCAAATTTCTAAATCCTTCTTTACTTCCAACCAGCATTTTTCATAATTGTCCTTAAATAAATTCAAATTTTTGGAAGACAAATAGATCCCTAGGTATTTCACTTTCTTTACCACATTTAATTCTGTTTCTCTCTGAAACCCCTCTGTTTCTGTAAGTGTCAAATTCTTGGTCAAAACCTTGGTTTTTTGTTTGTTCAACTTAAACCCCGCCACCCGACCAAACTCAGATATAAGTTCAAGAACTCTTTTTGTACTGGATTCTGGCTCCTGCAATGTCAGAACTAGGTCATCTGCAAAAGCTTTAAGTTTATATTGTTTCACTCCGACCTCTATCCCTTGTACCAGCCGGTCCTCCCTTATCATGTTCAATAGCACCTCCAGGACTGAAATGAATAAAAGAGGGGATAGAGGGCACCCTTGTCGTGTCCCTTTTTCAATTTTGAACTCCTCCGTCACCACATTGTTCACTATTAATTTGGCCTTTTGCTCTGAATAAATTGCTCGTAACCCATTTTCAAACCCCCGCCCCACTCCCATCCCTTCCAAGTTTTTCTTCATGAACATCCAAGATATATTGTCAAATGCTTTCTCCGCATCAACAAAAATTAACACCGCCCTTGTGTTCCTGTTAGTTTGTAAAAGTTCCAAGATATCGATGATGTTTCTGGTATTCTCATATAAATGTCTACCAGGGAGAAAGCCTGCTTGGTCTTTGTGAATTACTTCAATTAAAACTTTTTTAAGTCTACTTGCCAAAATGTCTGCAAATATTTTGTAATCCACATTCAGAAGTGAGATGGGGCGGTAGTTCTTGAGTTGAGTCTTTTCAGTTTCTATCTTAGGTATCAATGTGATGAACGCTTCTTTCCACGTTTCTGGTGCCCTCTTCCCATCCATGATCTGGTTGCATACCTCCAACAAGGGTTGTGTTAAATAGTCTTTCAAAGTCTTGTAGTATTTGGAGGTAAGCCCATCCGGGCCTGGAGATTTGCCTAGTTGCATGTTCTGAATGGCACTTTCAATTTCCTGGGTGGTTATTGTAGAGTTCAAGATTGATCTTTTATCTTGAGTTATTTTTGATAGTCCATTTGTCTTTAAAAAATGATCTATCTCTGATTCTTTCTGAGGCCCCTGTGCATAAAGTTCTTTAAAGTATCTGTGGAAGCACTTCCTAATTTCCTCTGGTTTCTGCACCGTTCTTCCTTCAATCTCTAGATTTGTAACTGTATTCAACTTTTGTCTTTTTTTCAGCTGCCAAGCTAGCAGCTTTCCACATTTATTTGCTGATTCAAAGGATCTTTGCTTCATCTGTTTTATTTTCCATTCAATCTCCTGATTAATCAATTTTGAATATTCTGCTTGATGGAATTTAATTTCTCTCAACAGATCCTTTGACTTTGGTTTAGTTCTCAATTTTTTCTCTCCTTGATGTATTTTCTCCAATATTTTATCTTTCTTTCCATTCCAGAGCTTCTTCTTAATTGTATTCTGTTGTATCAGAAACCCCCTCATGACAGCTTTGCTTGCGTCCCAGATCGTTCTTTTTTCTACTGTAGTATTCAAATTTATCTCAAAATAGTCCTTTAATGTTTTTTGGGCCTTTTTCACAATCTCTTGATCTCTTAAAAGAGTGTCATTCATTCTCCATCTGAAGGATCCGGTTTGAGTAAGTCTGAGATCTAATTTCAGAGCGTTGTGGTCGGAGCATGTTTTTGGGCAGATTTCCACCTTTTTAGTCTTGGGTGCCAGCCCCCTGGAGGTCCAGATTTGGTCGATCCTTGACCAGGACAGGTGGGCCTCAGAGAAGAAAGTTCCTTCTTTACCTAGGGGGTTCTTTGTCCTCCATATATCAATCAAATCCAGATTGTCAGTCATTTCAAAAAAAGTTTTAGGCAGTCTGCCGTCTGATGTTAGATTTTGGTTATAAGACTTATCCATATGTGTAGACACCACTCCATTCATGTCTCCCATCATTATGATGTTAGCATAGTCCAGATAGTCCAGCAGCGTCTCATGCAGCTTCTTGAAAAATTCTGATTTCCCGTCGTTTGGAGCATAAATTCCTAGTATCAATATTTTTTCTCCTTGGATCTGGATTTCAATTGCCAGAATTCTTCCATATTCATCTTTGAATAAAAATTTAGGTATCAGGCTCTCCTTAGCATAAATCACCACTCCTCTTTTCTTTACCTTGTCTGAGGAAATAAACTCTTGGCCTAGTCTTTTGTTAACCAAAACTTTCCTGTGGAGCCTGGTCACATGGGTTTCTTGTAAACAAATAATGTCCAATTGTTCTTTCTTCAATATATGAAACAGTTTCCTTCTTTTCTCCGGGGAGTTTCCACCATTTATATTCCAACTGAGTAGCTGCAGAGACATCCTGAACTATTCTGTTACACCTAGAGCGGTGTATCTTCTTTTTCCTCTAATTCCGAGGGTTTAGGCGTCCCTCCGCCTGCTGGCAGAGTGGGTCCTGGTTTAAGTATAGGCCAAAGGGCTGCTGCTTCTTTTTGGAGATCTTCTCCGTGGTCGTGCTGGAACTTTTGTAGATCCTCTGGTAATCTTATTTTAACCTTCTTCTGTTTGTAAGTAAATGATAGTCCTTGTGGGAACTCCCACCTATAAGGAATTGAGTTGAGTCTCAACAACTTAGCCAATTCTGAATAGGTGGCTCTCAGATCCAATAGCTGTTTAGGAATATCTCGGTAGATTTCCACCCTTTTCTCTTGTATCTCGATTGAGTTTTTGAAGTGTAGGCCTAGTATTTTGTCTCTCTCCTCTCTTGATCTCAAAGCTATTAGACAATCTCTAGATCTATCTTTTCTTACCAATCTTCCCAATCGAAAAGCCGATACTATTTTAAAATCACTTTCTTCTTTTAAGCCCCAGAACTTTGAAAATTCTGTTGTCAAAAATCCAATCAAATCTTCTTGTTCGATTTCTGGGACCGCCCTAAGCCTAAGGTTAGTCTCCCGGTTTTTCAGTTCCACCAAAGAGAGATAGGTTTGTTGGTCCCCTATCTGTTTATGCAGAGGCTTGACTTCTGCTTTAACTTCCTCAACCTCTTTTTTAGCTGATGTTGCAATTTCAACGGCTTCCCCTGCCAATTTACGGTTCTCTTCCGTTGCTCCTTGCAATTTTTCAATTGCTTGGGTGTGTTGGGAAACCTGATCTGTCAATTTCTGGATCAAGGATGTAGCTTGGTCGATTTTTGTTGATTGGTTATCAATTTTTTGATTTAATGTTGACAATTGTTCCAAAACTTGTTTCAGTGCTGCCTCTGCTCCTCCTGATGCCATATCTTCCTCTTCAGATTTTTCAGGCTTTTCACTTTCTACTTTTTGTGTTGCAAGCACAGCAGGCACTGATAGTCTACGTCCCTGAGTTAAAGTTGTTTGCAAAAGCTGTGCCTGCTTTTTTGCTTTTTCATTTTCCTTAGCTTCCTTAGCTTTGGCTGCTCTTGTCTTTCCTGTACCACTCATCAGTCAATGTTCAAGGTCAGATGTTATAATCCCATGGGAAAGACAAGTCCAAATTTATAAACAGTCTGGAGAAAGAAAGTAAACAAAAAAACTTTTCCCAGGCCTTTGTTATCCAATGTCCTCTAGGGGGAGTGCCACCAAAAGTTAGTAAGAAGAAGGTAACTTTTCCGCCATTAAAGTTTCCGTTTTCAAAAACAATTTTAAAAGCAAGTTAGTTCCAAAACATTAAGAAAAAAGTCCTGCAGAGCACTTTAAAACGTTTAACAATGTTCCAACAAGGTGCCTGCAATTGTATCCACTCAAACTAAGTAAGCCCAAAAGTTGCACTTCAGTTACAAAAGTATCTGGAAGTTTGTAACAGTTCCGCAGTCAAGCAACTTCACCCGGCCACCCGAAGATTTGGGGTTAGAGTCTTCCCTCGCCCCATGGGGGACCGCTCCAAGTCCAATTTAAACTGTATTTTTTCTTCCTTTAAGAATAGAATTTCAAGTGTGCACGAAAGTCCCACTTTAAAGCCTTAAAGCTTCCCTGTTCACAGCGCTTTCCGCTCTTTAAACAGTCTGCTTTGATCTTATAAGCAGTGCCGGAAGACGGACTTCCTCTTTCTCGTCTCCCGGTTTCAGCCAAATTTCTTCAAGTTATTATAACAAATCTTAAGTCCTTACTCACGGGTTTGCTGTTTCAGAATAGTATTTTTGGAAGAAAGGTCAGCGCTCATCCGTGACAGCCGCGCGGCTTCGCCTCCGCAGAAAGAGCGATGAACTCACAGCACCGCTCCCCCTCCTTCACTCCGGGGCCCCTTACGGGGTCCCTTCCGCGAATTTGGGGTCGCTCCAGGTGCCCGCCGAGTCCCACGGCCACGGACTCTCTCTGTCCGTGGTTTTTCTTGATGGGTTGCCGCTGCGCCGTAGCGAAACAACCCTTTTCTGCGGTGCCCCTCTTCAGAGCTCGAAGAGGTCCGCCATCACGGTTTCGCGCCGCCTCCGGAAGTCCCAGAATTGAATTCACTCACACAAAAATTATTGAGGATATGGCCATGATGGCTATGTTCTACCTCCACTGCTAGAAGCACCATGCCTCTGAATAACACTTGCTTGGAACTGCACATGGGGCAACTGCTGTTGCTTTCAGGTCCTGCTTGCAACCTTCTTATATGCATATGGTTGACCGCTGTGAAAACAGGCTGCTTCACTCAATGGGCCTTTGGCCTTATCTAGGAGGGCTCTTTTTACATTTTCAACTGAATGCCTTTGTGTTGCCTTTCTGTTTTACTTAAGTATGGATATGTTATTTGGCCTTCCCCTTCTGCTCATCCTACTGCTGCCATTCTCCTCCAAATCTTTGTAGCTGAATTTTTGTGCTTACTGTGGAGAAGGGTAGGTAGGAAGGAGAACGGGCACCTGCTTTCTCTAGGACACATCTTGGACTGGTGGTTTTGAGTAGCAACACTCTGTGGGAGAGTGTCAGAAGATGCCATCTGCATGGCTCTAAGCATTCACAACTTGAAATACAAATAACATCGGGCAGTATCAGAATTGCTTTTTATACAAGACTTGTTTTGATAAACACAAGGCTGGATAAAATAAAATTCAACAGCTGACTCTACATGATTGGTAAGTCAGACACCTTCAGTCTGTGGGGAAATTAAATCTGTGTGCAGCAGTGTGCTTATAGACTAGGTTTAATACTCATGCTGCAAGGGAGTCCATAACGCTTGGTAATACCGGCTTCTGGATACAGTGAAGAGCCCCAGATTGAGCGAATTCCCAAATCCCAAACTCAGTTTTATCATTCTTCACATGAACTCTGAAGCCTTTCTTTCCTCTGCTTTGAGTAATAACTTTCACACTTGCACTTGTAAACATCCCATTATACAATAGTTTTGAAACTTTTGTAACTAAAGGATTTGCTTAGAGCAGTTGGATCTCAGCCCATTACCTGGAAGTCTGTTAGGCTTTTCAGCAGGGCTTCTTTGGATTGTGAAGTAAAAGCTTTGCCAATAGGGACAATGAAGGCATTTCAATAACATTAAAAACTGTGGACTTAATGAATCCTCCTGAACTGATTCACCAGCCTCAACCCTAAATGCCTGATTAGCTAACCACCATCATTGGCCCCAGAAGAATCCTCTTACTTCTTCACTTAACCTCTGTCAGACAATGGACCGCCTTGCGTATTGCTTCTCCGATTCCCACCTGGCTTAAATGTTGCTTCTTCCCACTTGCAGCTGTAACTATTTTCTTACTCATGCATTTCAAATTCTGAAACTTTCTGCATTCCTAATGTTTTGGCCTGTCCCCAGCTATGAGATTATTGTATGCCCCTAGCATGAGCCTTCTGCTTGTCTGAAAACAAGGTAACCACCTTTGCCAAGATCATGGGTAGGCAAACTAAGGCCCAGAGGCTGGATCCAGTCCAATCACCTTCTAAATCTGGCCCACGGATGGTCTGGGAATCAGTGTGTTTTTACTAGTAGAATGTGTCATTTTATTTAAACCACATCTCTGGGTTATTTGTGGGACGTTCCTGGTGTTTTTACATGAGTAGAATGTATGCTTTTATTTAAAATGCATCTCTGGATTATTTGTGAGGCATAGGAATTCCTTATCCCCCCTCAAAAAATAATAATCGTCTGCCCCCCGCCAAAGTCTGAGGGACAGTGGAACGGCCCCCTGCTGAAAAAGTTTGCTGACCCCTGGCCAAGATGTTTAAGTAGCTTGAGAACTCCAACCTTTGGCTCATTCTAACCATAACTTCTGTCCATGCTCTATCAATTTTTGAATTCTGCCAATGCCATGAGTCACCATTATCAAAACCAAGTCTCTAGAACCACCAAAGGGTAAAGAATGGCACACAGCTCTTTCCCCACTCCTTTTATTTTCTTTCAACACCTACTTTGCTCCCACTCTCTTCCCTAGAGAAGACTTGGGAGAGGGTTGAGGGCAGCACCATGTGATTGCTACATGACCAATGGGTATGGTGGTGCAGTGTGGTTTTATAAGCAAGCTCCTCCTTTGAGCTCTTCCTGCTTCCTTTTTTGCTATGCCCTCTGAAGAAGAAGAGTTTGGACTTGATATCCTGCCTTTCACTCCCCTTAAGGAGTCTCAAAGTGGCTAACATTCTCCTTTCCCTTCTTCCCCCACAACAAACATTCTGTGAGGTATGTGAGGCTGAGAGACTTCAGAGAAGTGTGACTAGCCCAAGGTCACCCAGCAGCTGCATGTGGAGGAGCAGGGAAGCGAACCTGGTTCACCAGATTACGAGTCCACCACTCTTAACCACTACACCATGCTGGCTCCCTACCTCACTATATGCAGTGTGGGCTTTTACTAGCTGCCTATCTGAGGGGGCAGAGTGGGAATTATTTGGAAGGATTCATTGAATGTTCTTAGGATCCCTCTTTTTTTCACCCACTCCACACTGTTGGGATGAATTAGATTGGCACTTGGGAGTGGTGTGCTTTCATTGCTCTTTCGACATTGAATCTGGGTAGGTGAGAAATTCAGGGGGAGAAGGGTTATTCATGCTGAGGCATTATTCGGTTAAGGGCACCCTTTGGGAATCTGTCAGTGCACTATGCCTGCTGTACTTGGGCCCTTTAGGTTTGACATGTGCATTTTGGTCACACACTGGACGGTTGGCACTGGGTGTTCAGGTTGCATTCAAACCCAAGGCTCACCTTGCAAAGAGGAAGTAATTTCTACCTCATCCTTTGCTGGGGAGCCACAGACTGCATCTTTATGCCATTTCCTGGAGTATAGGGGATATTTCATATTGGAATTAGCTAAAATCCTAACCTTTCCATACTTTCTAAATTCATTTTATTTGATTAATTTGACCTGCAGTTCCTCCAAGCTGTTATGCTATTAAGCATTATACTTTTTTTTTTTTGGCCTAATGAATTTTATGTTTAGATTTACAGCTTCCCACCCTTTGGTGCCTGAACAACAGATAAAAGCACATTGTAAACAAGTGATGTAATAATATTGTTCATAATATCTGACCCAGAACATGAACTTCTACAGCTCATAATTCTCAGCTGCATTATGAAGCAAGCTGCATTTCTTCCAGATGTTCCCCCCCTCTTGAATGCAAAAATATAAATTTATATTTAAACTCAGAATATAAATTTATATATAAATGCATGATTGAGTCTAATTAATGCATGAAGGGGTTAATGGCATAGAGTAAGCTGTCCTGCCAGGCTTAGTCTTTGTCACTTCCCTTCACCATGGAAGGAAATGGGCAACCAAGCATTTTTTTATATGCAAATTCAGTATGTGAGGAGAATTGAGCTGGTTGCTCCAGCTAGGAGAACTACATCACTGAAAACATAGTCTGCAGAGATCATCACAGATTGCAGCAAGCAGATGAAGCAATGGGCAAGCACTATCGAGAACTGTACTTGTGGTGAAACATGTTTCACTTGTGGTGAAACACAGCAATTACTAACAGCATCTAGACCAGTGATGACCAAACTTGGCCCTCCAGTTGTTTTGGGACTACAACTCCCATCATCCCTAGATAACAGGACCAGTGGTCTTTAATGATGGGAACTGTAGTCACAAAACAGCTGGAGGACCAAGTTTGGCCATCACTGATCTAGACTCTGCCTTTACTGGAAGAGCTGGATGTACTGCCCTCCCTTGATGAGCTGAATAATGCCATCAACTCTCAGTCATGTTGTAAAGCCCCAGGACAGGATGGAATCCCAACAGAAGTACTGAAAGCTGCCTTCAATTCTTCCCTCATGTAACAACTGCATGGCCTCCTCTTTCTGTGTTGGAAACAAGGATTTCTGCCACAATACATGTGCGACTCCAGCCTTGTGACCCTCTATAAGAACAAAAGTGACTGTAACAACTATAGTGGAATCTCCCTGCTAAGTACTGTGAGAAAGCCGTTGCCCATGCAGTTCTCAACAGATTACAGTCACTCACTGACAGGGTCTATCCCAAGTCACAATGTGACTTTAGAGTTCAGAGTTCAACACTTGACATTACTTTTCCAGTGCACCAGCTGCCCAAAACAGAGACACCCCTTTAACATCACTTTCAGAGACATGATGAAGACCTTTGACCTCATCAGCTGAAAAAGACTCTTCAAACTGCTCAGTAAGATAGGATGCCCAACCAAGCTCCACAAGATGATGGCCCATCCTCAGATCCTTTCCATTTATAGAGTATCAGCACAACCGAATGCCTTCATCTGACCCAGCTTCAACAAAACATGTCTCTCCGATATTGATCTCTGTAGCTACCCAATGGTTGGACTTTACCCCTAAAGGCAAACTCTTCCATTGTCTTCTGAGGCAGATGGATCTCAAGCAGCCTAGAGAACCATATTCTCCAAGGAACCCTGGGCTGCTGCAAAGCACAGGGGAGGAATCAATGACTGGAGGCCTTGCATCACCACCATCAGACAAGTGAGAAGGTATCAGCTGTGTGGAGAACCCAAGGGAGTGTACATGTGATTCCCAGACAGCCTCCTATTGAGATAGTGACCAAACCCAGACCTGCTTAGCTTCCCCAAGATGGTGACCTCATGTGCCTTCAGATTATTCTTCAGGGTGTCGAGGGTGTAGTTAACTTTAGTGTAGTCCTTGGTCAAAATTCTGACCCTTTAGAAAAGATTACAATTAATTCTCATGGCTCTTTGTTTCTATTTTTAAAAAAATAAATAAATAAGAGGATATGATGGGAAGAAGGAGTTAGGCACCCTGAAGTGTTATAAGGTCTTTTCTTTTAATAAATCTGTGGAGCTATTATCCTTGCATTGTTCCGCTTAGTGTTCATGGGATTAGAATTCCCAATGACATTAACCAAACACAATAATAAAACAGTTATGCAAATACAGTTTTATTCTCTTGCCACCTACAGAATACAGTGCTATAAGAAAATGTTGCAGATCAACACACTGGAATGAAAAAAAAATGGGTTATTTGATATGTTAAAAGTAATTATTTTGACTGCACATGCAGGAGCAAGTTTACAGAGCCTGAAGAATCAAATAGTCAAGCTTGTAGCCATTTCAGGATACAAGGGGGGAGACCACATGTTTGAATCCTCTCCAGTTGGGGAGGGGGGAAAACATCTGCACACACACATAACACACAATGCTAGAGAAAATGCTACAGCATCGGAGATGTAGAGAGGCAGCCTGGCCAGGATAGGATTGCATTCCCTCAGGGGTGCTTTTGGATTCAGCCCTGTCAGTGGAGTCTCAGATGGCCTTGGTGACTGGGAACATCTTTTTTTGCAGCTCTAGCTCTAACCCTTTTTGGATCTAGATTGTGTGTGCACTACATATAAAAAATTACTCAATCTCCATTGATTCTAGAATAAATGTGTGTATGCAGCCAAAGACTTTGTTTTCTGGTAGGCATTTGTCCTGGTGAATTGTCAGTTGTAATGTTGGGGTGACTTCCGGTTTCACTGCCTCCCGCAACGGGTGTGCTCTGCGGAGGCTCTGCAGTAAATGCAGCTGCTTGATGGGTTTTAGGGGTAACGTGGCGGCTACATGACCTCCTCAAAGGTTCTGGCGCTAACCCAGAGCTGAAAGGTATCCGGCAGCATTAGAAAGGGAACTCTCTGGAGTCTGTGTCGCAACAGCTGACGAGAGAATGGAGAGCCCCCAGACTCAAGGAGATGAACAACTCTTAGCAATAAGCCACAAAACCCGAAACGGTAAGAGCGGTGGCAAAATTTCTAGCTACTTTCATCCCACACACACACAAAAAAGAGTTTGGCTGATACATTCAAACATTACATAATAATAGAACCAAGGCTGTGTGCACACATTTCATTCAATGCATTTATAATCTGGGTACATGGATAGTTGAGCTGTACAGTTATTCATATATAATGTTAAATGAGCATGCAATCTGAATCTCTGTGTGCAATAGTTGAGTTGTATAAATCAACAAATGCATACTCTCACCCAAACACTTGTATATAATAGGCCGATCTGAGAAGCCAAATTTATAAGGGATGGAAATTCAGATACGGACAAAATATTATAGAAAAAGAAAGATACAGCATCATAATCCCAACAGTCTCCTGGGGGGATATATGCCATATTTCCCCCCAGAACTATCTGTACTGAAATATCAAAGTTAATTGGTCCATTTTCAGCTAGGGAGCAATACCCCCTTCCAAAACATCATAGTACTATATCCCAGCATTAACCAGACTTTGCAAAGAACTGAGAAGCCGTAGGGCTTTTCCTCAGTGTGTTTGCTGAAATGAAAGTTGTAAATAGCTACTGTAGCTTTCTTGTCTAAATGAGAAGACTTGGGACATATTGGCAGTGTGTATATGTATCTTCAAGATTTAAGTGAGACTATTAAGTGTAGCTGTGAGTAGGTGTACAGATGAATCCATACCACTCTTTTCCCCTGTGGAGTAGCAACTATTTCATTGGAGGAGGAGGAGGAGGAGGAGGAGGAGGAAGAAGAAGGCATAGTGTGAGCTTGTTTCTTATTATAATTGAGAACATACATAGGTGTAAAATGTGCATGTTCCCCCCAAAAGTAGTTTGTGCACATCACTAGGATTAATCATTTTGAATCTATAGAGCCAATGGGATACAGTTTCCCCAATACCTTGGAAGGCAGAACAAGGCATATAATATAGAGTGAACAAAGGGGCACCACCTAATTCAGTTAAAAGCAAGAGTGAAATGCCTCAGGATCAGGTTCTGACACTCCTCAGGCGACAGACATCCTCTTCCACAGGTCAAGCCCTCCATGAGTGCTTTCGCATGGCTGGAAATGTGTCCTTGAATTATGTTAATTACCTCTTACTTGCCTGGAAGGAGGAGGACATGTGTTGTGTTGTGTTGTGTTGTGTTGTTGTGTTGTTGTGTTGTGTTGTGTTGTGTTGTTGTGTTGTGTTGTGTTGTGTTGTGTGTAGAAACCACTGACTTTTGCATGGTTGGAATGTAGCTTACTGTACAAGGGTAAGAGTCAGAGTCACATCTATTGTTCTGCCCACTTTTGCCTCAGACCCAACCTGGCATGTAGCCTCCCCAGAAGGATGCCCACAAGGGAAGCCAAAGAGCTGCCCACCCCTGAGTTAACGGATCTATAGCATGATAATTGATTAACTTCCCTGTCCATCTGTGGGTTATCTGTTCTTAAGGTTAGAAGGAGGAAATGATGTCTTCTGAGGTCTGCCTTGTTTGGGTGACCTATCTGGCTCAAACTATCTGATCAGTACTAAAACTGGCCCGTGCTCTTTTCCTATTTACACACCTTATTGGTATTCCCCAAAGGCTCCTGGTAGCAGAACTGGTCCTGTTATAAGACGAAGTGAGGGAGCTGCCTTGGGTACAGATACAGAGGTGAAGAAAGCTGTGGTAAGGTGCCCTGGTGCTTGCCCTGTTGCTTGAAGTAAGATTCAACTGCCAATCTGGTTTGTTCTTGCACCTAAAATTGGAAAGATGTGTATATCAACATACATACATACATGTGCATGTGCATATGCATTAATGTTATCCTACTGCAGTATGGTGGTTATAAATGTAGAAATTATGGTGGTCTGGGACAGAGGAAGGAAGGGGTGGGAAAGGGAGATATATATATTATCTGGTTACAAACATGTGGTGCTTCTCAATTCTTCCATTGCACCACTAATTCTTTGACATATCTAATCCTTAAAGTTAGATAAATTGCTCGTTAGTTCTATATGATTATGCTAATCAATATGAGTTATGTTGAATAGAAATCATGTGTTTACCCCTTAACAACCCTCATTTTATTTTGGTTTCCCTAGTTATTTTCATTTTCAGTGTAATGCTAACTCCTATCTCCGACCACAGAGAATTTCCAAACCTCTCAACATCCCCCAAAGATAAGGGCAGATGGAGAAACAGACTGTAAAACATATGAACACAAAACTCTGCACAGTGTGCGGTCAAGTGTTCTGAATGGAGTCATCATAAGGCCTAGTCACTGTGTGTGTGTGTGTGTTCTGCACATACTCCTTAATGGTTGATTTGCACATTATTATTTCTTATTATTTATTTATTTATGAATTGCTTCTTATGAAGCATCTTGAAGCAATTTCAGAATGCAAAAAAACCATATGCAGAACAATTATATGTATTAACAGTTAAAACAATTGCATACATAAAAACAAATTCAAATCAAATACAGTGGTACCTTGGGTTACATACGCTTCAGGTTACATATGCTTCAGGTTACAGACTCCACTAACCCAGAAACAGTGCTTCAGGTGAAGAACTTTGCTTCAGGATAAGAACAGAAATCATGCTCTGGCAGTGCGGTGGCAGCAGGAGGCCCCATTAGCTAAAGTGGTGCTTCAGGTTAAGAACAATTTCAGGTTAAGAATGGACCTCCGGAATGAATTAAGTACTTAACCTGAGGTACCACTGTACAGATGTAGATGCTTGTTGGAATAAAGATATCTACTTAGATGGTACTCCCCCCCCCCCAGCACAACTGCCATGGAGCCAAGTCATAACCATCCAATGCTCTTATTTGACCCAGACATAGAAGTGCCCATCCCACAAAGTTGGTTCAGCAGGACCTCATGATCAAGCATAGTAGACAATACTGAGCTAGATGGAACAATGATTTTACTTGATGTAAAAGCAGCTTTGGATGTACCTAAGGACCTTTGATAACTTCTTCCAGCATGTATGCATATGCTGAATGCAAGATGGGGAGTCAGCTATCTGATGATGGAGCCATTAATGCAAACCTTTGTTAAACATCACATATTTGCTGCCTCGTCTGTCTTCAATATTTTGTGGTTTCATGGCCAAAGGAGAAAACAGAGGATATCCTTAAAGTATAGCTATATCTCAGCGTAGCCATATCTCAGAATCCTTAGATAGCTTTAATTCTCTATAATGGTCCTTAAGACAAGCATTTTATATCACTCTGAATATATAACACTATATTAACATCTTCGGTATAATAGCTTGATTCATCACCGTTATCAACTATGAAACATAAGAGTTGTCCTATAGAAGGAAAGGACATTAGTGCAACCAATTTAAGCAAGTGGTGGTAGTTAGTCTCCATTAATTATATGCATTTTTTTACTCAATTTAACACAGAAGGATCTCCTGCTGCTTGACATGTCGGGACTTCAGAAGCTCACTCTGTTGGGGCTTTGGATCTGCATCTGTATGTGTGAAGCTAATTAAATTCTATTTTCACTCATCATTGCAGTATTCCCAGTAATTCTCTTATATTTCTGCCAAAAGAATCATAATGCAAGATTTTTTTGAAGTGTAGTTTACTTTTTTGCTGTGGAACTAATATATATTGGCATTGTTTGCATTTATTGTTTCAGTTCAGTCATCGTGAACATATATGCAACCCAGATAAACATTATTGAGCCAGTGTGGATAAGAGGATACCATTCTGTCATTGGATGTGGGTAACTCAGATGAAAACCTCTCATCTACATTGAAGTTTAGTTGGTGACCTTGGTCTAAGGCAGTGTTGGGGAACCTGTGACCCTCTAGGTACCTCTAGGTAATGTCGGAGTACAACTTCCAGGATCCCTGGCCACTCATCATACATACAGGTTGGAGCTGATTGAAGTTGGAGTTGAACAACATCCTGAAGGCTACAGGTTCCCCACCACTGCATGGAGGGTTGGTTCATGCCCAAATATAGAGTGCATAGAGTTGTGTGATCCCAGTTCTAGCCTTGATATCTCTTGACTCATGCATTGATTGTGTCTGTGTACAAGTACCTATACAACATCACATAGGCTCTCATCATATGATCAAACAAAACACATTTTAAAAACAAAACAAAACATGTGAACGTGTTTTGCCCACAGGGAATGGAAAACAGGACCGTGAAGAATGGAATAAATATGTTATCCCTCAACGTATCTACAGTCAGAATACCATGTGAAAGGTAAGACTGATTGTATTTATCTGAGAAACAAGGAAGACAAAACTTACTAAAGACTTGGAGTTGACTATTATTTGGCTCTGGTGAGCAATTGACTGGAATGGATCATCAACACAGCAGCAACTCTCCTTTGGAAGAGCATCCCCCCGATACCAATTCTAAATCTGGCAAGCTAACCAGCATATGTTGTTTACCTACTTTGCATGCGATTATCCCCCAGCATCAGGGGGAAGAGGGAGGGTCAGAGGCTACTGCCATTAGTGGTAACGGAATGCATTTTGCACTCCTGTTCTGCATCAGGCACTAAGAAGCGAAGATGTGGCAGAAGTCTGGCAAAGAGTTAAATGAGACTTTGATATAGTTCAAGGTAGCTTAGAAAGTGATACTGCTGAACATGCTTTGGCATAATGCGCATAGCTGTTAAGAATGCAGTGCTCATTTATCCTACTATTAATTTCTTCCACCATCATCTGAACACAGGTTTGAGCTATCTCTACACAAGTTCATCACAAGAGAAAGCTGCATACATATCTAGATTCATTTTTTGCACTGGGTGTCACAGGAGTATCCAGTAGGCCAAAAAATGATCCACTGTCAGAGGAAGTTGCGTAGCTTCTCTGCAGGCAGACAGATATGAGATATGAGAATAAAGCGGACCTCCAAATTTATAGAGGGGCTTGTGTGTAGTATATGTGATAAAGCTAGCCTTTAATTATCTGCACAACTATTTGCCAAGTCTGCAGCAGAGTCCTTTAGAATAAACCTCTTAAGTATGATATTGAAGAATCTGTGGCAATATGTACTTATCACAGTCTTACTGTGCTAATTGTACTGTGCAGGTATTGGTAGGTGTTCAAATCCTTTAAGCATGGGTCTCATAGACAATTAACCAGAGTTAACAACAAACGGTTCACTAGGGCTAACAATGAAAAGAAATTCACGGTATTCTGAAGTTTGGGGTGAGTGCAATTAGAACTAGTAGTAAATTTCTAAAACTCATTCCCACCCAGCTAATTTTTATTAGCATCACCCAATTATCAAATGTGATTCTCCATCTCATTTACTGTAAAGTTTCATTCTTCAAGTGATCTCTCCATCCCCTCCAAACAAAACCCCCAAACATGGCTCATTATGTTTCCCTATGATTCAAATATTAAGGAGTTAGAAAATGCCACCTCTGTTTTATGAAACATCAAATATTGGTAAGTGTGGTTGTGCAAGCATCCACTGGAAATAATGAGATGAATTTGATGTATGGGTGAATTAGGGTCACTATTTACAACAGGATGATCCACAACTAAGCAAGCACAGGTTCAACTTTTAAGTTGAACTTTTAAGTTTAACTTACCTATATGTAGGATGAGCTAACCTGGCCCTTTTGTTTCAGAAAGTATCCTTCCTCTAGCTGGCAATGCTGTCAAGGCCCTGGCTGACCTTTGGAGCATCCTAATATCCCTGACTATTGACTTGATTGCCCCTGAGATCCTCTCCCACTTCATGGAGCCTGTTTGGCTACCTGGGATACTCCTGAGGTTAGGGTAAGGAAACAAGCTGGGAAACAGCTCGAATGCAAGTA
Source organism: Podarcis tiliguerta (assembly GCF_965153285.1). Classification (NCBI taxonomy): domain Eukaryota; kingdom Metazoa; phylum Chordata; class Lepidosauria; order Squamata; family Lacertidae; genus Podarcis; species Podarcis tiliguerta. Next base: position 35,584,187 of record NC_139553.1, read on the forward strand.
GAAGAAAACACCAGTTGAATGCAATAAACCTAGTGGCAGTGAAGGCTGCAAAGAAGACATACATTGCTGCCTACATTGCAACCTCATTGTGCAATCTGTTAAGAGCTGTTCTGGGTAGTGTGGGGCCTTTTACAGCCTGACCCACCGGGACCTTGACTCCACTGTTACAGAAGATGAACCTAAAGAAGTGTCCAGAGCACTGTTTGTGGAATGCTTTCCCCAGGGATACTTGTACGGCACCTTAATTATAATATAAAAATAATCCTCTTCTCCCAGGCCTTTGGCTAATTAAGCAATCTATGGTCAATTAAACTGGGGGGGGGGTATTGTTTTGGTTTGTTATTATGATATGTATTTTTGTGTTTCTATATTGTAAACCACCGTGATCTTCAGATGAAGGGTGGCATAGAACTTAAATAAATAAATAGCCACCACACATTTAGATATGCTAAGCACCAGCAAAGTGTCCCAGCCTTGTCCTCAAAGGAAACCCATACCCTTTCCTATGGGTCCCATGGCCCAAGTCTTTGGAATTTTCCATTGCCTTCAGCATGTCTCAGAGGGACCTCTCTTTACCTTTCTATACATACCTTTCTATGCACAAGTTGTGACCAGTCTAAACCTACATAAACAGCAGCCTCCCTGGTTTTGCCTGCTAGCAAAAGACCTTCATGGTCCACAAGCATTGGCAGAGTCTTCTTGCAGGCCAAAAATTCCTACTAAGCCCTGAGTTGCTTTTTCCCCTAATGGGGGTGGGTGGGGAACAGTTCGGACACAATTGCAAAGAACAGAGGTAGGTATGTGCTTGAAGCGGTGGGACTGCACCCATCCCAATTCTGCACTTTTTATTTGAGCATAGGTGACACAAACCTTAAGAACATAAAAAAGTCCTACTTGCTCAAGCCAAAGCACCCTCTTCTCCAGATTGCTAACTGGATGCCTATGTCAAACTGACATCTCTTTCCAGCACTTTCCTTACTGGTGATTGCCAGCAACTGGTGTTCAGAGGCCTCCACTGTCCCATCCCTAGCTTCATGGGACCCCACATTATGCTTGATCTGCACAATTCTTCTCAGCACAGAAAATGGCAGAAAAGTTGATATCAGAAGTGGATCCCTTGAGGCAATCTGATATGCACCCATAACATAATGTAAGTCAGAGAATAAGACCAAAAGGCAAATCAAGAGGCAAGGTCAAGAAAGAAGCCACAAGGTAGCAATGTCAGCCAGGAGCCACATGATGAAGCCAGTGATTGGAGGAGAAACGAGAAGGCAGGGATAGGGTATCCTCAAAGAAGGCATGGCTGCCTTCCTGGAACATGGAATAGGGTCACTCCACCCAACTCCCCCCCCCCCCCTGGCCCCACTTGTAAATAAATAACCATAAATAGTGACTGACTGAATATTACCTAGTAAGCCTTTTGGATAAGAAGGAAAGTGTAGTAATCACTACACTTCCCTGGTTAAACCAGAGCCTTGTGATTAGCTTCACCAATTACAGTGGTGCCTCGCAAGACGAAAAGAATCTGTTCCGCGAGTCTCTTCGTCTTGCGGTTTTTTTCGTCTTGCGAAGCAAGCGCATTAGCGGATTAGCACTATTAGTGCTATTAGCGGTTTAGCGGCTATTAGCGGTTTAGCGGCTATTAGCGGCTATTAAGGGATTAGCGGCTATTAAGGGATTAGCGGATTAGCTGCTAAAAGGCTATTAGCGCCTTAGTGGATCAGCTGATAAGCGGCTTAGCGATCAGCTGTTAAGCGGCTTAGCGAACAGCTGTTAAGCGGTTTAGGGGCTTGGGGAAAAGGGGGGGAGGGAAAAAAACACCCAGGAATCGCAAGGCATTTTCGTCTTGCGAAGCAAGCCCATAGCAAATTCGTCCTGCGAAGCACCTCCAAAACGGAAAACCCTTTTGTCTAGCGGGTTTTCCGTCTTGCGAGGCATTCGTCTTGCGGGGCACCACTGTATAGCTAAACCTAATAAGCTGTCACAAGCCATGCAGTGCTGTTTTTGATTGGCTTGCATTGGAAGGCTCTGATGCAGGTAAGGAAGAGTCAGAAATAATGCTGCATAGTGGAAACTTGGGCTGGATAAGGGGATTTATCTGTTCCTCTCTGACTTCAGCACTTGAAAAGTAGAAGCAGGGGAATCAGCTCCCCTTCCTGGGCAAACTGTTAAGAGACACCTTAGGGGATGTAGAGGGTTTTGCTCAGCTGAGGGAGGTGGTGGAACCAGAGGCAGTGCTGAACAGGAGCCTGAACAGCAGGGTGGTGCCTTGTTTCCTAGAACCAGCCATGACCTTTGCAGATGGCACTAGACCCACCCACCCTGACAGAGTATGGTTTTCCAATCCTGACATTCCTGCAAGATAAATAAGTCTCGTTAGTGAGTATAGCATGCCTCATCTTTAAAAGCTTAGTGGGTGGAATTGGGAAACTTGTTGGGACACGCTTGATGCTTCCATTCAGTTCAGTTGCCCTCCTCCTGAATCTCTGTACCCTGACTCCTGGACCATGACTTTCCTGAATAAATATATATTTCTAACTTACAAATTAGCAGTCTCTGCAAATTGAGGAGTGGGAGTCATCCTAGCTTTATGTATGCATCCTAGCTTTTATGTATGCAAAAATTTGGACAACATTCTTAATTTGTTTTCATCAATACAAATGTTTTTAGAAATGGCAGTATTCTCATTGCAGAATATGGGAAAGCAGCAGGTTTCAGTTAGATAAATATTAATTTACCTATTTCTCCCAAACTTTTAGGACTTCTGAAGTCTGCAAACTCCACATGTGATTGTTTCCAAAGCTACTGAGTGTAATTAAGAGCACTGTGATTTATACACCTGCAGATAAAAGCCATAAAAGAATCTAATTATCAAGCCAATGTATCTTGTAATTAATTTCATTTTTTTTAGCTCAATAATTAATTAGCTCGTGTAAGTAATGCTAGGGCAGCAATCCAGATTCTATCATGGGAGATATTTTTTGTGGGGGAGAGACTAGAGTGTAAGTCCATAAGCGATCATTTCCAGATCTCTCTGTGAGATTTCTATATGGTAAGAAGACATTCCTTTAGTACCCACTTTCCTAAAGTGTCAACTTAGTGAAATGTTCATTTGAAGTGAGATATTAAAGGGGAACAAGAGCCCTTGACATGAAAAGCTAGAGGGAACATGGATGTATTTGCTGCCACAGGCACATGATGTTCACGGCTGGTGAAGGCAAGACCAAAAGAAGTGACAAAGGGGATGAATTAGGCCACAACTGTATTGATTACAGGTAAGAGTAGTTTTGGCTAAGGCATTGGATTAGGCAGTCAATGTGCTGCCTGATAGGAAACCATTGGGGTCTACACTGTGTGGAGAGTCACCCCTTATATGAATTGGGTGCCACGACCCTGCGCAAGCCAACTTTGGGAGAGGTGTATTGGTTTATCAAGCCCGTGTGGACTCCTAGACAGTCACCCCTTCTGCACCCCTCAAGGTACACCCATGACTTAGGATCCAGCCCCAATGCCTTATCTGCCAAAGCTGTAACAATTGCTATGATAAAGGCAAAAATTTGAAAGCTAGCCAATTTGCTTACAGGAGAAAAATCCTCCCTGCCCCTGAGTGCTGTGACTGAGTAAACTATAGCAAGGTCCATATGCTAACTTGCCCACTGTTAGGTGGGCTCCTAATAGCCCTGCTGGGTGGGCAGAAATTCTTGCATTGGTCAGCAAAGAGGCCACCCCCCTTAAGTACACCAGGGTTGGGCAGGATGTAGCCCCCCTGACCCTGATTTGCCTTGTGGATGAAGCACGCCCCAGATAGATGCTCCAGTGCAGGTAGGTGGGTGGCAGCAGGTGGCCATCCTATCCCCCAGCCTCATCTCCCAGGACCAGCCATAGCCATGACATGCAACAAACATCACCCTCCCAAGCCCCAGTTGAGTGGATATTGCCACCACAGGTGCATGATGCTATAGCTGGTGTGGAGAAGATTGAAAGAATAGACACAGGAGACTGGTATTGGGTTGAATTAGGCCGCAACTTCATTGTACATAGGTAAGTTAGGATTGGGTAAGGAATTGGACATGTATCCTAAGAATACATTCCATTAGCACTCCCTTTCTTAAAGTGTCAACTTAGTGGACTGTTCATTTGAATAGTTACCCCATTCTAGAATTTTGCATTTTTGCAGGTTATGAAGCAGGTTGCATGAATATTCAGTCGGGCAGGGAGGGATGTCACAACACTTTCTTGAAATGTGGCTTAGAAATATCTGAAATAAATAAATGCATACACACATTTTCAAGATTTGACTTTTAAAAAGCTATTCTTAGCTATGCTTTGCAGTCCACAGGCCATTTGTTCCTCTAGAAACTGTGTAGTCCAGCAGACCAGTCTTATTCACAACTGATTACTAGCATTTACAGCAAGCCTATCGAGGCATGTTTTTAGCACCAATCAGCTGATTGGCACTGTCAGCATAACTTCAAAGATGCTTGCTGTAATCACCAATCAGCTGTTCAGCAATTACAGCAAGCTCCTTTGAAATATTCTTTGCAAGTGTGGTTTGAATCTAAGCTGCACCTTCAGATTCCTAGGGGCTTATAACAACCAATAAACTGATATTCATTCATTCATTAAATTTATATACTGCCTTCTCAGGTGCTTAGGTCAATGGTGCTGAGAATGAACCCATTTGAAATTGTCACCTAATGTCATAATGACATCTGAGGACTGGCAGGCAGGTGGCCTCACCAAGTTGTCAAAGCTGGCCTGTTGGCAGTGGGGGAAGTAAGGACATTTCTTTGGACATTTCTATCCTCCTTTCCTTTTAAAAAAGGATCAAAGAAACTTACAAAATTACTGAAGACATAAAAAAGTGAAAATTACTTAATAGAGTTACCACATTATAAGTGCAGTTAAAAATGAGTTTAAATAGGAGATAAAACATCAAACCACACTGAAAATCTGGTAGAATACCTGAAACTCGAAAGTGATTAATGTTAAGTATGGTTTACTGAAGCAAAGCAACTTCAACATATGCTTAATAATCCTGGCTGGTCTTTGACCACAATAAAGATTGGCTGATTGAATCCTGGCTTGTTTAAATAAATAATAGTTAGCACTAACCACAGTTGCCCATTTGGACATAACAAGAAACTAGGGTTAGGCCCCATCTGTAGCCTACTTTACATTTAAAGGAAAATCATGCTACTTTAAAGAGTCATGGTGTCCCCTAAAAATCCTGGGACCTGGAGTTTGTTATGAATGCTGAGAATTGTTAAAGGTAAAGGTACCCCTGCCCGTACGGGCCAGTCTTGACAGACTCTAGGGTTGTGCGCTCATCTCACTCTAGAGGCCGGGAGCCAGCGCTGTCCGCAGACACTTCCAGGTCACGTGGCCAGCGTGACACACGGAAACGCCGTTTACCTTCCCGCTGGTAAGCGGTCCCTATTTATCTACTTGCACCCGGGGGTGCTTTCGAACTGCTAGGTTGGCAGGCGCTGGGACTGAATGACGGGAGCGCACCCCGCCGCGGCGATTTGAACCGCCGACCATGCGATCAGCAAGTCCTAGGCACTGAGGTTTTACCCACAGTGCCACCCGCGTCCCTTTAGACTTGTTAGGAGGGTCCTATTCCCACCCCACCCCCCATCATTGATTAGTTTCAATCCCACTTCACAGGGAACTGGGGGTTGTAGTTCTGTATTCTGTGGGAGGGAGGGATAGGGGTCTCCTATCAGCTCTCGGCATGCTTAAAGCACAGGTCTCAGGATTTTTTGGGGAAGCTATGAATATTTTAAGTGAGATATTCTTTTACATGTGTAATGCAATTGGGGGTTTAGTTGAAAATGGAAGTAAAAGCTTAAGATATCCTCATTGATGCTGGGCCAGACCGAGTTCAGGCAAGGAATTGTCTTCCAATTTTCTTTAGCTTCCATATTTGTAATACAGGAATTATTTTAATTTTCTAGGGCTCTCAAATGCATGGGTGCAGGAGGCTCCCCATTTAGAAGAACACCCTTGAATTCATGTAGGTCAGAGGTTGGGAATCGTTTTGGCCTGGCAAACCATATATCTGTCTCCTGCCACCCTGGAAGGCCATCTTAAACAGGTGGGCATGACCTCCCACCTGTAAATTATCAGATGGCATAGTGATACCTGGTGATGGTAGCAGTGATGGGCTCTAACACCCGTGATGGTAGAGGCCTCTTTCAGTCCTCAGCACAGAACTTCCCAAATGTCTGACAACCAGCTTCTATATTATTACACATTGGGCACTCTCTCTTTCCTGAAGTGTGTGTGTGTGTGTGTGTGTGTGTGTGTGTGTGTGTATATATATATATATATATATATATATATATATATATGACTTCCAAGCATTCTGACAATTCCTCAGTACCAATCCTTGAGCAATATATATGCTACATTACATAGTACAGGGTTTCCTGCTTATATATTATGCTGGTGTTTCTTTCTATGTCTCCTATTTCCTGTGCTCTCTTTCCTTGTTGCATGTTTCATGTTGTGTAGTATTAACTATAGATGGAATTGATTTGCTTCTCTCACAGGAGTCTTTTTAAAGGATGTATTTGCATGCGTAACAACACATTGTGAACTGCCCTAAGATCTTCGGATGAAGGGTGGTATATAAATGCAGTTAATAATAATATTAAACAAAATTACATGGTGAACCTTCAGACCATGCTCTAGGAATCAAATACTAATACTGACTTAATACTAAATGTGCCGTGAGTGGTGCTGCGGTCTAAACCAACCACCGAGCCTCATGGGTTTGCTGATCAGAAGGTCAGCACTTAGAATTTGTGTGACGGGGTGAGTTCCCATTGCTGTCCCAGCTCCTGCTAACCTAGCGGTTCAAAACCATACCAACACGAGTAGATAAATAGGTACCACTGTGGCAGGAAGCTAAATGATCTTTCCGTGAGCTCTGGCACTCGTCACGGTGTCCCATTGCACCTGAAGCGATTTAGTAATGCTGGCCACATGACCCGGAAAGCTGTATGCAGACAAATGCCGGCTTCCTCAGCCTGAAAGCAGAGGTGAGCAATGCACCTCATAGTCACCTTTGACCGGACTTAACCGTTCAGGGATCCCTTACCTTTTACCTTTTTACCTTTACCAACTTTCCTTACAGGACTGCTGTAAGGGTTACTGAGCTAACATGTCTATGACTCTGAATAACTACAGCAGGGGTAGTGAACATTGTGCCCTCAATAAGCTTATAGACTATGTCTTCCATCATCCCTGACCATTGGGTTGCAGCTGATGGGACTCCAGTGGCATCAGGAGAGCAACTGGTTTGGCTACCCATCACGTGATATGCAATTGAAGTATAATTGTGATGCATTTGGAAATGAAGTTTTAAAAGCTTCTCTTAACTTTCCCCCGTATTTTCTTTTGTTTGTTTGTTTGTTTTTGTCTTCTGTAACTACAGCCAGATTTTAGGAACGATTATCTTTGAGCCATTTGAGCTGGATCTGTGAGTCGTGACTTCATCTGAAAGTTAAGACCATGCTGAGTTGCATTCAGACTCCCCAGGGGGACAAATCTCGGCTAGATGAATACAGAAAAATCCTAGAGGTAATGCTATAAAAGACTCTCACACAATGCTCTGAATTTCTGCAGGGAAGTTAAGTAAGAGTCACTTACAGGATTTCTAAGAGGTGTTTTTTTTTTAAAGATAAAAATAAAAATAAAAAAATGTCATAGTTATGAAGTACAAGACGAGCCAGTAGAAACAGAAGAGTTGAAATAGCATCCCCATTTAAAGAGTACACCTGTTACTCTAATTGCACAGGGCAAAATGGGTCATTCTGCCTGCCAAAAACCTTTGGAACTGTCAGCAGCCTGAAAAGCTTGTTAACTCCACTCTCAAATACACAGGTATTAGAGCCCATACCTTCCCAGAATCTTTTTCTTCACCAATATTGCATTGTTCAATGAATGGCTATTATTTGGTATTATACCCTCACATACAGAGAACTTTCTAAGAGCAGCTAATTTGGGAGAAGTTCTTTGGAAACTACTGGTGCTGTTTTGATATGGCGTGACATTTTTAAGGTTCCTTATTTTTATTTCTTTAAAAATACTTATCGGCTTCACAACGAAAGATATATGGAGTAGCAAAAAGGCAAAGCTGCTACAATCAAGTATTTTTCTTCGCCAATTAGCATTTTCTGCTCAGATGAGATTTTGTATATAGATAAAAAGGTAGGCTATTGTAAGGTTGTGACCCAGGTACATTAGCAAATCCATCTTTTAGCCTTGCTTTCATGGCTGATTTAGGCCATTGAATGTCAGAATCGCTTTGTGAGCTACTTCAAAAAGAGACTGAGCTACATTTTATGTCTGCTTTTGAATTCTCTAAGTTTCCCAGAAAATCAACACCTCAGAAGCAGAGGGCCTTTGCTCGATCCTCAGACTACCATGACCTTTGCATTTCCAGCTCAATTAAAAAAATAACAACTCACCCTCTGCCTCAATTATTATTATAGAAACAAAATAAATGAAGGAAATAAAATAAGAAAATAAACAGATATATATTTCAGTTCTATTTTTTCCATCAATTTTAGTTTTTGTCATTTTTCTGTTTCACTCTTTGACTGTGATACAAAGAACAACTTGTTTGTATAAATAAAAAACAATGAATAAAATAAAAATTGTATCACTGAACGTTAAGGGCTTAAACCCCCCTAGCAAAAGAAATAATTGTAGCAGATTACTAAACATCATCATCAACAACAACAACAACAACAACCTGCAATATTAATGCTACAAGAGACTCAGATAAAGAAAGGAGAGGAACATCTTCCTGATTTCTCCTCAAGTCAAAGTGAGTTAGCTATTATTCTTGCTAAAATTTCACCGCTCCATTTTTCTGAATGGATTACAGACCAGATCAGTGATTTATTTTTGGAATAAATAGCCTGGTATGCTGAGAAAGAATATTTATTAGGATGCATTTATGTGCCCAATAATAACCATAGAGATTTTTGGGGAACATAGATCAGATAATATCAATAAAAATAAGATTTCAGTGGGGATTTCAATGTGGTATTAAACCCCAAGATAGATCAATCTCCACAAAGAGCAAAATGTTCTTAGAAAACTTTGAAAAGCAATATGTGGTAGATTGGATACATTGTCACTAAACCAAAAAACATTAAATACTTTTTTCTCCTCTTCATATAATTCCTATTCAAATTTCTATCTATTTCTGGCATCTCCTTCTCTGATTAGATCACTGTGAAAAGTGTAAATTGGAGTTCAAGTATATGCAGATCATGCCACTGTTTTGCTAAAATGTGTAATTTACTGTAAAAAGTAAATGACTGCTCCCCACATTAAATGGGGAGCACCCTTTGCATGGTTGCACGCAGCCCCCTGGACCCTATGCGGCACCATTAGCACAGGCTTGGCTTCGCCTTCCCCAGGTGGGATTCCTGGAGGTCTCCGCCCACCTCAGCCAGTTACCCAATCCTGCCCGGGGAGGTGTTGCCAAGGTGATCAGGCCAGGTAGAGGGAGTGACCACCCTGCCCACACAATAGGGGGAGGATCTTACCTGGGAATCATCAGTTGGCTTCAGAGCTTCTCCCACCCTAACCACCCTCAGTTAAGCCTTCTTTTGCAAGTTAACCATTTCTCCACAGGTACGCGGGCGCTGCTATGTCAAGGTCGCTGTTGAAGGGCTGGAAAGGAATACTCTTGCATTGGCAGGTTTTGTCTTCCCCGTAGCAAAACGTCACAACTTTTGCGGTATCAGGACTTGGGCAGAATCCTTTAGTCTATCTTCCCTAAATGGGGGTGGGCGTGTAGCGGTGACCCACGCCCCCTTCTCTTTGTGGCGGCGATACCAGGTTTCCCCGTTAAAGGGGTTGTTTTGAGGAGAGGCTTTGGCCGTATGCCTAGAGGTTGTCCTTGCTCTCCCCTGCGACGGCTGCGTAACGAGGACGGGCTCTCTCTGCTTGAACATATGTTTTCCAGAGTCAACCTATCCTCCACACACACTCTGGATAACCCTGATGTTCCCCAGATCCCCGGCGGGGGACTGGGAGGGATAAACGCCCAATGCCTAAGCCAAGGTCTACCCACATCTGAAACATAATTAAGTTGTGGCCAATGTTAATCCCATAGCATGTTGTCCACACAGGGGCTGCCCAGGGTTTGAGGAACTCCGCCTGTCCACGCAATAAATGCTGGCAGATTGACAGTCTTAAGAAATCAAAGGCACTGAATGATCTTATGGGCCAAATTGAACAATGGGGGGGGGGGTGTTAAAGCCATTTGCTCCATAAAAGGGGGGGGGAATGGAGGCACTAAGAAAACATGACTAAATTAACTACGGTGAAATAGAAAAAAGGTCAGGTTTGCAAAGCAATGCATCTTGCATCTTTGAAAATGAAATACACCGATTAACTATTGGCATATATGTCATATATATATATATATATATATATATACGCACACACACACACACATATAAAAAACAAGTGGCTGGGCCATGAACTAAAGATTGATAATATCAGGATGAGTAAGTAATAAGAACTGTTATTGCAAATATTTTTTAAAAAAACCTGTGAGAAATTCTATACATCTCTCTGTCCCAAGAATAATATTAAACAAGCCTTTTTACAAAAATTAAATTAACTCAATCTATTAGTTGCAAGAGCTTGAAGCTTATCACTATCTCCAAACTCCACAGAACAGTTTCAGAGTTAAAAACAATCAAGCCTTATACTAGATGACTTCATAAACAAACAGAACAATAATAATAACAAACAAAACAAAGTATGGAACAATAATTTTTTTTATCTATGTCAAATATAGTCCACAATGTTCTGAGAGTTGTGGGAGGGTGAAGAATTACCTCAAACGTAGTTATATTATCAATAAATTTATACCATACGGCATAAAGTTTATCTGTTTCTGGACCAGTCCTTCAAGACTGGTAATTTTCTCACTGGAAAATTACCAGTCTTGAAGCACTGGTCCAGAAGCTTTCTCCTGATTCAATTACACTAAAGGGGAACTGGACTTTATAAGGATTTTAAGGTAATTTTCCATGAGAAAGTATTATAAGAACGTTTTGCAAGATTTTCCTAAAACTTGTGAAATGATAAGAATAATCTTTACACATAAAAAGGATAAAATCCTTATAAAGTCCCCTTTATGTTCTCCTTTAGTGTGCAGTGGTACCTCTGGATACAAATGGGATCTGTTTCGGATCCCTGTTCATATCCTGAAGCGAACGTAACCCGCACCTGCGTGTCTGTGCGTGCGTGGGTTGTGATTCGCTGCTTTCATGCATGTGCATGACATCATTTTGACCGTCTGCACATGCGCGAGCAGCGAAACCCAGAATTAAAGCGTTCTGTTACTTCCAGGTCACTGCGGAGTGCAACCCGAAAGCGCTCAACCTGAAGCATATTTAACCCAAGGTATGACTGTAATTGAATCAGGAGAAAGCTTTTGATAACATAGAATGATACTTTTAATATTATATACTGGATCATAATGAGGTTTTTTTTTGGGGGGGGGGTGTTATGGCACAGATCAAGCTAATATATTTCAAGCCTAAAGGCTATATCTCAGTAAATGAATCAAATTCACACTCATTTAGACTATGTAGAGGTAGCTGAAAAAAGCCCCATATTACCTCTGTAGTTACTGCTTTCCTTAGTAGAGGCAATTAGATCTAAAAACACAAAGGTGTCACTATTGGGAGGGAAGAATATAAGATTATATATTGATGATGTAACATTATTTGTGGAAAAATTCCAAAAGAGGAGATATCTTCACTTTGATGGAAAAGGTTATATAAATGAAGGGCAGGGGAACATGGCTCCATTTTTAACATATCTGATTCACTCCTGAATTGGAAAGATACAGAGTATCAGGGCAGCACTGAAAACAATTGGGCTGCTTCTAAAAAAAGGATGTGGCCTCTGCACATCCCTAGTACATATACATGTAATGTCTCTTTCTCTTTGAACTTTAACCTATAGACTCGTGTGTTTACATTGTGTCCATTCATTCACTCAACAGGGTACAGGTGTCTGTGTACAAAAGGATTGCAATTTGGAGTGTTCTTGCCTTTTGAAATGAAGACTTTATAGTATGGATACTCAGTATGTCTGCAAGCACAGCCCTGTGTCTGAAGAGCTTGCTGACTTAGTGCAGATGACGTGCTGACATGATTTAATCTGTAGGTACATAAGCAATGGTTTACACAAACCCCAAAGTCTCTGTGTATATGAACACACATGGTGTAGTTCAAATTACACTTCTAATAAACAAAACAATTGGAGCCAGTGTGGTGTAGTGGTTAAGAGCGGTAGTCACGTAACCTGGGGAACCCGGTTCGCGTCTCCGCTCCTCCACATGCAGCTGCTGGGTGACCTTGGGCCAGTCACACTTCTTTGAAGTCTCTCAGCCCCACTCACCTCACAGAGTGTTTGTTGTGGGGGAGGAAGGGAAAGGAGATTGTTAGCCGCTTTGAGACTCCTGAAGGGGAGTGAAAGGCGGGATATCAAATCCAAACTCTTCTTCTTCTTCTTCTTCTTCTTCTTCTTCTTCTTCTTCTTCTTCTTCTTCTTAACAGATAGATGTGATCAGCTGCAGAAGAGATGAATATATATATATTTAATGGTGTCAGAAATTCCTTTCTTTCTATTAAAGATAAACTTTTATTGTGGGGTCTCTTTTCAATAGGAGCACAGAGAAAGGATAACGGTGTGCAAAACATGTGTTGTGATTGCACAGTGCTTAAAATGATGAAGGGGGAATCTGTGACCCTCCAAATGTAGTTGGACTCACATCAGCCCCAGCCAGCATGGCCAATGGTCAGTGATGATGGAATTTATACAATATCCACATCTGGAGGTCCAGAAATTCCCCATTGCTGGCCTAAGAAAATCCTGTATGTTTATTTAATTCCATTCTGCACTTGCTCACATAGCAGTTTTCTACATTTCCTGATGTTTTCTTAACTGTTGATTTACTCATTTTATTTGAACTTTCAAATGATGTTAAAGTTTTGGTTGCCTAAACTCCAAAATGGTATTACAGAGTTGGAAAAGGTTCAGAAAAGGGCAGCCTAAATGATCCAGTGGATGGAGTGACTCCCTCATGAGGAAAGATTGCAGAGATTGGGATTCTTAATGCAGAGAAAAGGTGAGTAACAGATAAATTATAGATATTAAGGGAGATGTTAGATGTTTCTACAATTATGCATGGAGTGGTAAAAGTGGACAGAGAAATGTTTTACTCCCCCTCTCTCTCATAACACCACAATTCATGAACATTCAATGAAGCTGAATGTCAAAAGATTCAGGATTGAATGAAGTTGTTCTTGGCATCTGTCTGTCTTGAGACAGAGTGCACCCACAGGGGTGAAGTCAAACCAAAGTGACCTTCCCGGGGCGCAAGCCTGGGCAGTGTATCTAGAGGTCCTGGGCTGCCCAAACATCAAGGCCCCACCTCTTGGCCTCACTGATGTGGTCCAAAGGAAAGCAGAATGATATATTTGGCACCAGCTTCTCCTGCAGGAGTTTCCAGAATAGGACATTTAAGGCCATCCAACTGTTTTATGTTCTGCACTCAAGTTTTATTAGGGTTCACTACCGGTTGCCATACATCTGGGAAAACCCAGACATTTCCTCTTTTGGGGGGCCAAAAGGCCCATGTGGGCGGATTTTTACATTTTTTAGGAAATGTCCAGGTTTTTTGGGGGAGGGCTTGGGGGCTTGGGCTTGGGCTTGGGCTAGGGTTAGTGCTGCTCTGCATGCCATGGTCACTGCCAACCTGAGCTGGGGGAAAGGCACACAGGTGCAGCTGTGGCCCTGTGCGCCTGCACCTGTGAGTGTCTTTTCCCAGCTCAGGCTCAGGCTGTCTTCTTTTTCGCTCTTCAAGATATGGCAACCCTAGTACTCCTTAGCCATTTCTTCAAGTGAAGATATCCTGGGAGGAGCAGAGGTTTAGGATCATAATTTCCCTTCTCCTAGATGGGCTGCCTTGCCAGGTTGGTAAGCCCCATCTGCCCCTTACTTTCCTCTACAGCACATGTGGAAACTGCTTTCTTGACCATTAGACCCACTATTGGTTTCATCTGTTCAATCCACTGGAGTCTTTCTTAGCATGCAGGGTGAGTCCCTAACAAGAGTATGAGATCCATTCGCTACCCTCACCTCGTTTAGCCAACCAATCAAAGCTGTTTCCCAGGGTGGGGCTGCTGTCATATGCTGATAGCTTCTAGAAGCTACAGGTGAGAGCTGAGTGCAGGGTGGGAACCAAAGGTGGACAAGCTACCCCAGAAGGAGCATGATGCATCCCCCACCAAAAGTAATACCCCTCCCCTAACACCCCTTAAAATGAAGTAGTAGGTTGTGAAGTTGAAAACAGTGAAACGTGCTCCCACAGGAGGCAGTGATGGCCACCAACTTAGATGGTTTTAAAAGAGGTTCATGGAGGACACGGCTGTCAATGGCTACTAGCCATGAAGGCCATGTTCTACCTGCACTGTCAGAGGCAGTATCACTCTGAATTCCTGTTGCTGGTAATCGCAGGTGGGCAGAGTCCTGTTCTGCGTGTGCATGCCTTACTTGTAGGCTTCCTACAAGCACCTGGATGGCCACTGAGAACAGGATGCTGAAGTAAATGGCCCACTGTCTATATCCTTTCCACTCAAGCTCAGGGTAGTTAATTTGGTTTCATTTAAAAATAATAATACAGAAGTTATTTTAAAATTTCAGCATGAAGGACATCTTAGGCCACAGAGTGACACAGACAGGTGGGTGACCCAGGCTAGCTGCCAAGGAATAGTCAGAGCAGGGCAACTTCCTAGCAACCATCCAACTCTGCCACTTCAGCCCACCTCACACCAGTGATGCCATTTTAACTGCAACAATTTTGGAGAATAAGCTCTAAGGCAAGTGGACAGCCTGAGGAGAGTTGAAGGTAGTTTGGTGAGTTGTAAGGGGAGGGGTCGATTTGCAGAGGGGTAAGGGTGGGAATGGGTGGGACTGGTAAGGGAAACAATTGAACCCAGCAGGGGCACAGCTCCCAGTCTCCCAACATCACTACAGGCACAGTGCATTTCACTGGTAACACTTCACACAATCAGCTGCTGGTCATGTAGACAAAGCCAGTGATATGCATGTATGTGTGAACCTAAGAATTCCATTGCTTGTGTTTCTGTCAAGGAATCCTGCTTTTTAAAAAGCTGTCCTTAAGTAATAAACAAAACAAAACCCAGGGCTGGAAGAAATAATACACATTGCCACAATCAATAAGGGCTCCCTAAGCCTTTTGTCTTTATTTTGACATGGGGATTGAGAAGTTTGGAGTTTCATTAGTTGAGCCAATAGAAATGCTAATGAGTTGGTTATCTTGTTTGAGAGATGGAATTGTTCAATAATGCGACCATGACATGCCAATGGAAAATAATTGCTTTACAGACCTCCTGCACAGTTTGAAGAGGACTAATAAATGACAGGCCTTCTGTTAAGACCCAGCAAATGAGCTTTCTGGTTAAAAAGCAACATCAAGCATTTCTTTTCTTTTCCTTTCTTGAAAAAAGAGAGCAATAAATAATACTGCTTTAAAAATCTTTTATGTGGCTATATAACAGGAGTTTGGAACCTAGGACCATCCTGATGTGGTTGGACTATAACTCAGATCATCATGGACCATTGGCGGTGCTCACCTGAGGGCTTACAGGTTCGTGATTCCTGCTGGAAATTCTTGAGCAGGAATTGGGGACCTGAGGTCCTCTAGATGTTACTGGTCACTCCTAGATGAGGAAGATAGGAGTTTGAGTCCAAACACCATCTTGAATTCGACAGGCTCTCTATCCCTACACTTAAGAATGATTTCTAAGAAGGTTGGTACCTCTGCTTCTGGAGGTAGTATGCTCCTGAATATCAGTTGCTGGAAACCACAAGAGAGGAGAATGCTCTGTTTCATCTCCCTGTTTCCCACTTCCTTCATATAGAAGTATTGGCTTCAGCTCCAGACAATGACTAACTCCATTTTTGACATCTCCTTTATGCACAACTCTTGGAACCTCACAGCAAACTGACTCCTTTGGGTACAGTGATACCTCAGGTTAAGAACGTAATTCATTCCGGAGGTTCGTTCTTAACCTGAAACTGTTCTTAACCTGAAGCACCACTTTAGCTAATGGGGGCTCCTGCTGCCACTGCTGGAGCACAATTTCTGTTCTCATCCTGAAGCAAAGTTCTTAACCTGAAGTGCTATTTCTGGGTTAGCAGAGTCTGCAACCTGAAGGGTATGTAACCCGAGGTACCACTGTATTTGTTTGCTTTTTTCCTCAGCTGTCTGGAAGCCTGTGTTGACAAATCTGAACTGATTCAGATTAGAAGTGGGTCCGTTCCCAAAAGCAAAGGTGGTGTCACTTTCTACTGACACAGCACCACGCCCTGTGAACTTCTGATTTTCTGAATAGATTTCTGATGGCTATTTCTCACTTGTGTTTTGTGTTCTGGTAAGAAAACCCTCAGAACAAAACAAACTTGGCTCCTAAAAATTCTGAAAAGTCACTATGCAGAGAAACTTCCCTGTATTGGAGGTTGCCACTCATGAAAGTGGTTAGACAGTGTTCTTGGTTAGACAGTGTTCTCGAAGCTACAAACATGAATCTGACCAAACTGCGGGTGGCAGTGGAAGACAGGAGTGCCTGGCATGCTCTGGTCCATGGGGTCATGAAGAGTCGGACATGACTGAACGACTAAACAACAACAACACTCATGAAAGAGCAGCACCACATAGGATGAAATTCTGTCTGCTCTTGGGTGGAAACTCATTTCCATAGTTAAGAATCTGGGAAATCAGAAATCCTAGCCAATGTACTTCAAATCACCATCAAATCCCAGTCTACCTTCTGCTGGCTCCTGCCTGGTGTATTTTTTTTTAAAAGGACCAGCTTCAAAAGGACCAGCTTGAGACTGGATAATGCCCATAGGTGAAAACCCAGAGTTCAGGTACTTTTGCATTGATGACTGCCCTGAATTTGCTGCCTTTTGAAAGAGGCAATAGCTTGCCCAAATTGTGTCCAAATGTTAATATTGGAGTAGGTAAAAAAGGTAAAGGACCCCTGGATGGTTAAGTCAAGTCAAAGGTGACTATGGGGTGCAGTGCTCATCTTGCTTCAGGCCAAGGGAGCTGGCATTTGTCCACAGACAGCTTTCTGGGTCATGTGGCCAGCATGACTAAACCAATTTTGGTGCAAAGGAACACTGTGATGGATGCCAGAGGGCACGGAAATGCTTTTTACCTTCCTGCCACAGTGGTACTTATTTTTTTATCTACTTGTACTGCCATGCTTCTGAACTGCTAGGCTGGCAGGAGCTGGGATAGAGCAACAGGAGCTCACCCTGCGGTAGGAATTCGAACCACCAACCTTCCAATCGCCAAGCCCAAGATGCTCAGTGGTTTAGACTACAGCACCACCCACTCCCTATTGGCGCACATACCAAACATGTGTGCAACTTTCTCTGTGCTGTACATTGAACAGCCAGCTGTCATTTGTCACATTAAGCGCTAGATGGCAGTGTTCCATTAGAAACAGAAACAGCGAAGCCATTAAGTGTTAATAGGGTATAGACATTTTAGTATAAGGAAATGATAAAATTTGGAGCAGCTGACTATGTTGTTAAATTAAGGGATACAGGTTTTAGCAGCGTGGTTAGTGGAATCACCTGACGGCTTTACATTTTACAGTCCCACTTGATGAAACTGTCTTTCAACTTTATCCTTAACTATTGTACTAGAGCTTTTTAACAGAAAAGCCTATCTTCAAGGTACAGTTGTTTCTGAAACAATCAACGGCAGTTAAAGGCCTGTGCTAGATATATCAGCTATGTGTTCCTTCTTTTAAATCTCAGCAATGAATTTTTCTGTGCATCCTGTAACGAACTGTGGCTCATAAAAGTCTTAGAGTGAGGAATTGGGAGGAGTGTGGAAGTACAGACAGTGACCATTTTTAGCATATCCAGTTGTCATGCAATCACTGACACGTGGGCCCTTTCAGACACAGAAGAGGGTGGAATGGGTGGGGTGGAATGGGCCAAGGCAGGCTTTTACGTGCTCTGTCTACATGCATGGGGACTGGGAATGGAACCCACACATAAAACACTCACCTCCTATAATTGAAACATAGCAAGTTACATAGATCAGTTAGCAGGGCATTGTAGGTAGGGTCTTCAGCACCTATGAGTGCTCCTAAGTGTTCCTACGTACGTTTTGTTTGCTTGTTTATTTAAAAGGTTTGCACCCTTATTTAACTGTTGTTGTTGTTTAGTCGTTTAGTCGTGTCCGACTCTTCATGACCCCATGGACCAGAGCACGCCAGGCACTCCTGTCTTCCACTGCCTCCCGCAGTTTGGTCAGACTCATGTTTGTAGCTTCAAGAACACTGTCCAACCGTCTTGTCTTCTGTCGTTCCCTTCTCCTTGTGCCCTCCATCTTTCCCAACATCAAGGTCTTTTCCAGGGAGTCTTCTCTTCTCATGAGGTGGCCAAAGTATTGGAGCCTCAGCTTCAGAATCTGTCCTTCCAGTGAGCACTCAGGGCTGATTTCCTTCAGAATGGATAGGTTTGATCTTCTTGCAGTCCATGGGACTCTCAAGAGTCTCCTCCAGCACCATAATTCAAAAGCATCAATTCTTCGGCGATCAGCCTTCTTTATGGTCCAGCTCTCACTTCCATACATCACTACTGGGAAAACCATGGCTTTAACTATACGGACCTTTGTTGGCATTTATTTAACTGTAAAGACCCCCAGAGCATCTCACATGGAAGTAATGGAAGTACTAAGAAATTCCCTGCCACCAGGCTAGCACCCTAAAAGTCATGACACCCATGGAAAAAGAGACAGGGAAGGAGTAGTTAAAAGAGCAAGCTCAGGCACTGCTGTAAGGGGTCAGCCACACTTTGCTTGTCCTGTGCTTAGAAAGCATGGAGCACAGAAGTTTTCTGTTTGCTCCAGCACTTTCCCTGGGAAAACCCACAATTTGCCACTCTGAATTGGAGCGAATGTCAACCTACAGAAAACCCAATTGACATTTGCTGCGGCGAAGAGTGAGTTTCCCCAGGGGAAAGCAGTGGGAGAAGTGGAAATGTGGATGCGGCCTAAGTTACACCTAGGATGGGGTAGCTTCTTTTCTCTCTGTCCACTTTGAGTAGTCAGCTGATAAGCCAGGTGTGGGTAACCTGTGGCCCACCAGATGTTGCTGAACTACAACTCTCATCATCCCAGTTCATAGTTCATGCTTCCTGGGAGTTGTAGCTCATCAACATCTGGAGGGCTGCAGGTTACCTACACCTGGCTTAAGCCTTTCTCATAGTGCTTAACTAAGTGGTATCTATAAGGGAAAGAATGCTAAATTGGATCTTTATAATCTGATACCTCTCAGGTAACATTATGTATGTGTTTGACAGACAAAGAGGTCCAGCTTGCTGAACTCAAGTCAAATATCACACTCCCCTTTTCAGAGAAAATTACCTTTCATAAACTTATATTGTTTCCTCATTCCTCACACTCCAGAATCTTCTTCATCAGTTCCACAGATCTTTCATACCCCAATTTCAGACCAATCTTTATCCTTCTGGTGATCTTGGAGGGACGTTCGTGCATAAGAGCAGCAAAGCCCTTATAGCCATACTGTAGCCATTGTACTAGGATATTGCCAGTTTACAGATTTGCAAGAGAAATACATATTTGGAGAAGTAAAATACATATTTGGAAAAGTAACAACCCAACAACAAAGTCATAGCATATTTTGGACAAATGATTTTATTATCCCATTCCTGTGATCATTTCCTTCAGCACTGAGTTCTTTGGAAAGTGATAAGGAAGACTTCAAACATTTGCCCCTCATCCAGACATTAAGGACAAGAGAATCTAGGGAAATGCACAGTTAAAACTGATTAGGACTTTGTACAAAATCCTGTTGATGCACACAGAAAATCAATCCCCTCCTTGCTTGGCTGTTTCCCCCTTCGCTATGATAACAGGAGTACAAAACAGTAAAGACTTAATTCATTCACTCACATCAGCAGCTGTTCCTGTGAATATACTAAAAGAAATCAATAGGAGCAATTGATAGTAGCAAGGATAAACACATACATGAGATGAGAAAAAGGTTTCAATCTGAAGTAGATGTTTTGCTTTTTGTGAAGGCTGGTGCCCCCAAAATGCCTTTTTTTTGTACACAGTAGTCATGATGCTTATGCACCTGAGGGTTTCTTGACACCTGCTGAAAGCTGCAGCATAGAAGAATCACAGACATCTCATCAGTGATGGGTGAAGGTCCAATTTACCATTTTCCCCAACTTGGTACCTTCCAGATGTATCAACCATGGCTAGCAGAGCTTCCTGACTGAGATGGTTGGGAAGTGTGGTCCAAAACATTTGGAGGGCACCAGGTTGTGGAAGGCTGGTTTATGGAACCAGGAATGTCTGTCTCTGTCTGGGTATCTTTGGCACTGTAGCTGGATACAAAATAAAGTTTCATAGGACCTTAACTAAGTAGTAAAACATGTATTGCATGCAGAAGATCCTAGGCTCTGGTCCTGACATTGAAAAACAGAGCAAGAAGCAAGTGATAGGAGAGGCATCTATCCTAGGCACTAAAAAGCCACTGCCCAAGTAGAGAATACTGGACGAGATGGACAAATACTCTGACCTTGTATAAGGCAGCAGCTTCCTATGCCCTGAACCACAAATCATGCTTCCAAGGCAGATCATTTCCTCAGGATGAAAGCAACCTCCTCCCCACATCACTTTTCAGGTGCACTTCCCAAAACTGTTTACATAAAATTATTAAATCAATAAACATCAATTAAGTGTGCCATTAAAGAGAAATAATGGTTAGTCTTGGAGAAGCTGTTCCTACTTCAGGGCAAGACAGCTCTTTAGAAGCCCCTGTGGTGGCACCAAGGGCATGGAGAGATGGATGGTGGCAGCTGACCAAGTGATATCTGCTCCTTCTCCTCTACCCTTAAAGCAAAATGGTTCTTCAGAATCTCCTGAATGCACTTCATATACATACACCGACTGCTAATCATAATGGTTCAGAGCCAGAGTGTCTCTAAATAGCAATTGCTGCTAAATGCCAGCCTCTTATTCCCCTATATTCCTAGGTCTTTGGTCTGATCAAGCAGTATTCTTTTTACAGAGCTGTTGTCAGGACCTTTACACAAGTGTGAGCCTGTCAGTAAACGGGTTTCTCCAAGTGTATTCATGCCTGAGTGAAGATTTTAATTGCGAAAGTAATTTTTAAACAACTGTTACTATGTAACCCTCAAGCACTTCACAAATGGAATTAAAGCTTCTCTTGTACCCATATTTGTACTCTAGCTTGCTTGTCAAGAATTAGTGTGTATACCTCACTACTCTAATCACAACTACCACTACAAATTGCTATTTTGCCTGTTGCAGGTATGGGAGACCTTTAGCCTGCCTGATGTTAGGTAAGGTAAAGGGACCCCTGACCATTAGGTCCAGTCATGGCCGACTCTGGAGTTGTGGCGCTCATCTCACTTTATTGGCCAAGGGAGTCGGCGTACAGCTTCTGGGTCATGTGGCCAGCACGACTAAGCCGCTTCTGGAGAACCAAATCAGCACATGGAAACACCGTTTACCTTCCCACTAGAGGGGCACCTATTTATCTACTTGCACTTTGACGTGCTTTCGAACTGCTAGGTTGGCAGGAGCAGGGACCGAACAACAGGAGCTCACCCCGTTGCAGGGATTCGAACTGCCGACCTTCTGATCGGCAAGTCCTAGGCTCTGTGGTTTAACCCACAGCACTACCCATGTCCCTGATGTTGCTGAAGTGCAAATCCAATCATCTCTGGCCACTGAGCAAGCTTGATGGGGCTTATGAGAATTGTAGTTCAGCAACATCTGGTGAGACAAAAGCTCCCACCCCTGGAGTATTGAATGAACTCCTCTAGATGACATTCTTTTTCAGAATTCATCCTGATTCACTTGCGCAAAATTTACATGGATATAAACTGTGTCCATTCTTTATTGAACATTTGTTCTGATATGTTTGTGGGGAAGTTATATGACAATGAGCGTTCATTATTTATTTGCTTGCAACGGTGTGCATATGTCTTCCTGTTACTCGTTCATCTGTCCCCTACTTTTAAATGCATTTCCTCATCATTTCCCTAACAACATAGAAATTAGGGTTTATTTCTTAAATGGATTTGTTGCACTAGGTCAACAAAACACTTTAACCCACTTTAAGTGCACAAATCCAAATTTCTGGTGTATGCTTGAATTCCTCTTGCAAAGTAGCAGCAGTGTTGAGGCACCCTATTTGAAACTCACCATAAATAAAATTGTAAGGGTATTTAATAAAATGTTTAATCTCAGAAGGGACTTGGCTGTACTTAGTATAGGATTGTTGCAATTCAGGATAGGTAGGTATGGTGAGGGATGGAAGCAGAGGAGAATTCTGGCTCTGTGTGTGTGTGTGTGTGTGTGTGTGTTTTCATGCATGCACATTTGAATCAGAGTGCAAGCACACATTAGAATTTTTTCTGAAGTCTGAAGAGTGTCTCTCTGTGAAAACTATGAACATTTTAAAAAGGTATCCCCAATGTCTCAGGGACCTCATTTTAGAGGAGATAGGTAGAATTGGTGGTGGGTGATGCCTATGGAAATGGTAGGGTGGAAAGCAGGGAGACCAACCCTCAAAGCTCATGAGAAGTAGAGCTAACTAATTCTAATTTTGCTCCTCTCCTCCTCTCTGCTGAGTTCCACAAAGGCAGCACTGAGATTAAGGAGCAGAAAAGTGGCAGCCAGGACCCTCTGGACAGAAGTGGATTTAGGACAGCACAACCCCCCCCCAAAAAAAAACACAGGGTGCAACAGCCAATGGGCCACCTTCCCATCTCCTTCCCAAAGCCTAGTAAGCACTTGCTTTGGGAAGGAGGCATGAGGGCTCTGGCAGGGTCTGAGAGTCCTCCTGCCTACTTCCAAAAGCTTTCCCTGGGTTCAAGGACCCTCCAGAGCCTTGTGCCTGCTTCCTAAAGCCCAGCACCTCTCTTCAGGAGGGCACCGTATGGGCTATGTGTGTGTCAATATTTTGGCTCACACAAGGCACTGTATTATCAAGGTTCCCCCCTTGCTCTGGACTGGTTGTAGGAAAAACTGAGGCTAGTGAGGCACTGCCCCATTTGTCCATTAGGACCACTTGGTAAAATCACAGAATCAGAATGGGAAAGGACTTAGATTGTTTAGCTATCCCACGGCTCAGTGCAAAAAACTGAAACTAGGACCACTTTGACTTGATGCTTTGATATTGCTTCTGCATCCAGCACACAATAGCTTTTAGTTTTCTCCAATTTTATCTATATTTCTTTGTCAGAAGTCTTTTTCTACAATTTTCTCCCTGGATGTCAGGGAAGTGTCACATGCCAAAGAATTGTCAACCATTCTCCTCACCCCTCAATAATGTTGATATTTCATTGAAAGAAAGAAAAAACTGTCCAAATGAAGTCCTGGCAACATCTGGTTCTAGTATATCCCCATCTTTTAAAGGCTGCAGATGTAAAGTGCTGGTGGTTTCCATCCATGCAAACCCTGCCCCCTATTTAGACCATGGAGGGCTTTTAAAGTTTTTCGTTCAATGACAACATTGCTTTGACTTTCAGTATCTGTATTTCTGTGACTCTTCACTTGTATCTTTCAATAGCTGGAAGGATCATTTTTTAACTGCTCTTGTCACTTGCCTTTTTGGCACATGTAATCATCAAATGTCACTGGCTTTTGAAATGAATGCATTAGGCTAGAAGAGAGCCAAGTGCAGGATGAGTCAAATATTTTGCCAATCCCCCACCCCACCCAAGGGAGAAAACCTAGGAACAATGGGAAATTATTTCTTATGTCCATGTCACAATTGCTTTCATGTTCCTGCTCATCAGTTGGCTGCCCATCTACTGCTGAGCCAGGTTCAAGGCCACTATATTAATTTACAAAGTCATGAAGAACTTAGGGCCAGCATAAGTAAAGAAGTTCCTAAAAGAAGTGTATATAATTATGCACAGTATGGAGACTTCTTAACTTTTTAGTTGCATACCCAGGTGTGGCCCGGTGAGAGGAAAACCACAGAAATACAGGCAACTCCCTACTTGCATATGATCAAAACACATGCTGACATGTGTGTTGCTTTTGGTCTGAAAGGGGGCAGGAGCAGAATGGGGCAGAACAAGGGTGGAATGTGCAGGAACATGGAAGGGTGGAATAGGGGAATCCCCACATGCATGCATCCTGGTGATGTGTGCTATGGCTGGGAACAGAACCCCTATGTAAATGTGGATTCCCCTGAAATACACAGGACATTTGTATTGGGTTGAAAATTGGCCACAACTTGATTGATTACAGAGGTAAGTAGGTTTGGGGCAAGGCACTGGGCATGCATCCAGCACCAAGCAACCCAACTGCTTATTGATAGGGAAGATGGAGGCGCCCCTGGGTTGAGAGGTTGCCACTGACATGCACCAGGTGATACAATCCCATCCAGGCTGCCAATGGAAAGGGTACTATGGCCCATTGGTCTCTGGGCAGATTCCTGGACAGAGACCCCCTGGATCTCTTTCATGGGGTACCAAGTTAGCAAAAGGATGCAACCCAATGCCTTATCTGCCACCCAAATCACCCCCCTTTGGCTGACTCACCACCAAATCACTCACAGCTGCAACCAACCTTAGTCCCAGAGCCACATCCTGCAACCAGAGTCCATTCCCTGTAGCTGACAAGTGCATCCCATCAGGTCTGAAGAGGGTTCCTTTTGAAAATTTGATGCTGTGGTGCTGTATCACCCTGCCTCTGAACCATGTGACTATGTTCCATATTGCTTTGTTCATTTCCTTTCTTGTTCAGTCTAGCCAAGCATGTTCTGGTACCCCTCAAGGCCTTGAGGTCTTCCACTGCCACCAGCATGAGCTTAATGCCCTTTCTCACACCGAGGTCATTCTCGCCCACCTGTATAATCAAGGTGTCTGCCAACTTGATAGACATACCTGTTATTCTTGTGGTTGGGCCAAATGTCCACCCATTCAAATATCTGTGGTTTTGCCTGCCATGTACTTTATCTTCCAGTACTCACTTTGGACAGTGCTTCTGAGATCTTGGAGATGGAGTGGAAGATCTAGTGCTGAGTGTCAGAAATCTGGGAACTCTGAGTCCCCTAGCTCTGGAGACTTGTGATATGGGGCATCTTTTGGAATGGTAAGGGGAATAATAGGGTACATCACCTCCATGTGGTCTCCATACATTTCTCAGGTTAAATGTCAGGGGACGTCATCTCCTCTTGATCCTTGTACTGTCTGGGGCTAAGGAAGTTTAATCTAATTCCAAACATGGAATGGATCTGATAACAAGCTGAGCACTTCTGTGTCTCCAGTTGCTATCTCGACTGTAAACATTCTCCAAAACTTCAGAGTGAGTTTACACATCTGTGAACAATGTGCCTTCCCTAATCCAATAAATGACACTACGGGTGTATTTTTTCCATAAGTGACAAAACTTCTAAGATTATACACAGCCTTAAGGTTCCCCAGGACAACTTTGTGTTTGTCCCCTGTTCCCAAGGCTGCCCGCAACTTGGTTTGCAGCACAGAAATTGCACTCAGCTTCCAGAGAAAGCTCTTTTGAGATGACAGAGCATTACTGACAAGCTGTATAAAGAGAAATTGCATTGTCTACTTAGCAGGGGCTTCTGACAGCAGAAAATAAATATCTGCTGCCTTTATAAGGCAAAGCATTGTTAACTTCAAATATAAAACCCCTCATGCAATTTATGCTTTTGGGATCTCTTTGCAGCTTTTGAGAGAATTTGGGGAAGGAAATGTTTTTCCCCTATAGTCTGCATATCTTACAAGTTAAATGGCATCCAAAACTCAAGTTGGATAGCAATGATCCAGTCTCCTACACACGTGTATGGGGGGGGAGAGAGAGAGAGAGAGAGAGAGAGAGAGAGAGAGAGAATTCCCTGAGTACGTATATCTTGGGCAATCTGCATGTACATGTAGAGTTGGCTCAATGCATTCTAAGAATTATTTGGAAGCCTCTTCCATTTGTTTCATTCACCTTTCTAACTAATGTTAAGCAATTATAAATCACATAGATTTCTATAGGAAAGCGTTAAGTATATGCGTAACTCTTTTATTGCCTCCAGTGGTAGCACAAATGTTAATCAGTGGTGGTGGACTTTCCTTCATTGGAGAGTTTTTAAGCAGTGGTTGGAGGGCCATCTGTCATGTATGAGCTAGTTGAGATTCCTGCATTGACTAGAAGACCCTTGGGGTCCCTTCCAACTCTACCATTTTAGGTGCTATTAATTGTAGTTTACCTCTCACAGAACTAAGATTCCCAGCACCCTTAACAAATTCACTTAGGGTCCCTTCGAAATCTACAATTCTATGATGCTAAATTTGGCTGGTTGGTTATAGGTACCAAAGTTAGGACTTGGGTTCCCAGTTTTGGGGGAAGGATGCTAGCTCAGTGGGAGAGCACACCCTAGGTTCAGTCTCCGTATAGAACTGTGAATGTTCCTTTGTAAATACAGTCATACCTCTTATCACAGTAGCTTCAGGTTGCACATTTTCAGGTTGCATCCCGCAGCGACCCGGAAGTACCGGAAAGGGTTACTTCTGTGTTTCGCCGCTCACGCATGCGCAGACGCGCAAAATGACATCACACGCATGCACAGAAGTGGCAAATCAGGACCCATTCGTGCGCAGACGCGGGTTGCGTTCTTTTCAGGTTGCGAACGGGCCTCCGGAATGGATCCCATTCGCAATCAGAGGTACCACTGTACACATTTTAAATGTATTTTGATAAGTTTCAAGCCCAGACATTAAACCATGTGGCTGAGATGGGTTGGAGAGAAGGCAGCCTAGAGCTGTAGTGGGAATCAGGACTGGATGGCAATCTAACAGAGCTCAGCCCCACCAACAGAAAGCACATTCAGTGTGCAGAAGGAGGAGTCCCACACCAGCAGAGCAGGGGTGGCTCAATATATTCTAGTGCTTGAGGCAAAATGTCCCACTGCTGCCTTTGCAGTGAGTGGGGGCATAAGGCTATGCAACATCTTCTCCTGAAGGAAAACCCTTGCAAACCTTGCTGCTGGCCAAGGGGGGGGGACTCCATGATGGCATCTGGGAAGCCTCTCTTTCACCAACTTAGTGACAGGGAGGCAATACAGAAATCTATGCCTCTGGTCTCCCTCCATCCTTTGGGGTGGAAACAGACCAGTGGAGATGCTGTGCAGAAGAATGCTGTGCCATTCTGCCACTGCCAAAGCCTCCCTTACTTGGGTTTCTTCTAACGGCCCTAAACGGCCTCGATCCTGTATGCCTGAAGGAGCGTCTCCACCCCCATCGTTCAGCCTGGACACCAAGGTCCAGCACCGAGGGCCCTCTGGTGGTTTCCTCGATAGTGGCGCCCACCCTGTGGAATGCCCTCCCATCAGATGTGAAGGAAATAAGCAGCTATCTTATCTTTAAAAGACATCTGAAGGCAGCCCTGTTTAGGGAAGTTTTTAATATTTAATGCTGTATTGTTTTTAACACTCGATTGGGAGCCGCCCAAGGTGGCTGGGGAGGCTCAGCCAGATGGGAAGGGTATAAATAATAAATTATTATGATATATTATTATTCTCCAGTGGTGGTTGAAGCGGTGGGGTGGGTAGGGCACCCTGCCTCATATGTGGGATGGCTCTGCAACAGAAATATGCTGGCATCACTTTTCAGGTGGAAGTTAGCAGCTGGCCAATGGAGGCAGGCCGGACTGACTGGAGGGAGGGACCTATTTGTCCAATTCAACTCTCCCCTCTGCACAGCCTGGCTCTATAAATTTGAATTGCTCTATAAATTCCAATCCACAAAAGTAATCTAGTAGGTGCAGATTATTTTATGTCAGCATTAAACCAAAACCATCAAATTTCCCAAATTTATACATATGAGAAAATAAGAAAAGCCTGCCAGATCAAAGCAATGATCTATCTAGTTTGGCATCTTGTGGCCAGCCAGATGCCTCTGGGAATCCCAAAAGAAGG
Source organism: Podarcis tiliguerta (assembly GCF_965153285.1). NCBI lineage: Eukaryota > Metazoa > Chordata > Lepidosauria > Squamata > Lacertidae > Podarcis > Podarcis tiliguerta. The sequence goes on from NC_139553.1 coordinate 35,612,290, forward strand.
ACCTGAGCACAAGAACACTCTACCTACGAATGATTTCCAGCATTGTATTTTTATTTTCACTTTATTAATGGGAAAACCGTTTGTTTTTTTTAAAAAACAAACATTAACATGAAATTTTCCTAGCTCAACCTTCATATTCAATACATTTTGAGACTGGTGCCTGGCCTTCATTGATTAATAAAAAGGTCCCTTATTCAATCCCAAATTTATTCCAAACAGGTGAAGAATTAAGCACTGCCCTTTACTGCATACTGATCAGCAAAGAGGCTTACTTTGCTATAACTGCCAGTCCTAATTTTTAATCATTATTTAAGGTGGTTATTCTTTCTATGCTGCATGCCAATGAAATGCCAAGCTTCAGATGTCAAAGCATCAACCTTCTGTCTGTGTGGCGGGTGAAAGTCTTATGGACTCCAGGAAATAGCATCACATTAAGGGCAGGTTTAGAAAGAGATGGGCTTTAAGCAAATATTGCCAGCATTTAAAGTTGTTTAATTTACATCAATTCCCCCAGCTGAGCAATACATAAATATTCATGATTCTACCACTGTAGTTTACATTACAAGATATCATTGGAGATATGAGAGAGAGAGAGAGATGTGGCATAAATATTTTAAAACTCTTCTCAAAATATACTGCTTAATTCTTCTCTGATCTCGTATTCAAGATCATATTAACAGGAGAAAACTTCATTGTAAAAGTTTTATTAGAGGTGGTAATGAGTCGGGCAATTGAAAGATATTTACTATTGAATTATCTGGGAACACAAATGGCCTTGCATAAATACAGTTTCCATTGAGTTTTGTTCCCTCTGAACTCTTAGCAAGCACACTTGAAAAAATGCTGGTATAATGAAATAGGAAGAGTTTCATATCCATTGAAACCAATTTGCTTATATTCCCTATTTTTCCTGCCTCAAGGACCTCTTCATATACTTTCAAGTTTACATGTGTGAAAGAGTTTTAATAATATAAAAATATAAAGTCTGAAAGTGACAAGCAGTTATTTGGAAACATGCTTAGTGTCATCAAAGATTGGATATATCTCCCTCTTGAGTGCTATGTGCAATGAAACGCACAGAAATGGATATCACACTGTGGCTCTTTTTAAATAAATTCAGAGTCACTTTTGAAAGAGCTTCTGAAAGTTACGCTGAATGTGCATGGGCAAGCGTTGGTGGCAGAAAGAGTGACTCTGCTTCACTTCTATGAAAGTTTGGTGTACATTATTATAATGTATGCAATGGAGGTTTGACTATTAAGGCAAATGTGTCTGCTCTCAGACAGCCCCCACCTGCCGGCCTTCTGAAGGAGTGTTTGTAGGTAACCTGCAACTTCTCCTACACAGATTAACTGTCAATAGGGTAATTCTAAATGATCAAATGCATATTCAAACAATGCAAAAAATTCAACATTCAGGAAGCCAACCCTACATCTAGGGGAAGGAAATTCCACATATGGGTTACCACTAGTGAGAAGTCCCCATCGCCATACCACAGGCCTTTCAGTTGTTAAGATTGTGTCATTTTTATTGGCATTCAGACTTTTTTCTGGACAAGGTGATTTGAGAGGTGCTGTAGGTCAGCAGCAAAGCAAATGTTTTGTATGCAGGAGGTTAAGTGCCCTGGCTGGGAAAGAGTCCTGTCTGAAACTCTGAAGAGCTATTCTGACTCACTGCAGATGATAGTGAGCTAGATTGACCAATGGTCTGACCCTGTATAAGGTCGTTACCTGATTTTTAATAATATTGGGGGAGTTCTGCCATGACTATAACAAACGTTTGATTTAAATGCTTGATATAAACATTTCAAATGTGATCAAATGACAAACTGAGATGAGACCTTTGAACTTCTTTCAAACCAATCCACATCTTCACACCAGCTGTGTTGTATTAGGGTGTTCATTCCACTCACAAGTCAGCTATCACAGGAAGGTGGTTGAGGGCCTACCCTGCTGTCTTCAATACGTCGCCTTCTTCACACTGACTTCTTGTGAATTTGAAGGTGAAGGTCTGACCAGGAGAAGCTCACTATGCATTTCATAACCCTATACAACTAGGGTTCAAAATTGTGTTGGGAATTGTGTGGGAAGGTTCCTTGAGAAGAAGAGGCTCCCCAGTAAAGCCCTTCACCCTCAATCCCACAGAGGTCTATAAACCCAATAGAGGTGATGCACCAGAGGGGGGTCTTGTCTTTGTTTATGTGTGAGTAGAACACTATGGTCTTTTGAGCCTGTGGCCTGTTTCAGATGATGTTAAATCTATCTCCTGAACCTTTCAATGGAGAAGAATGTTAGCACAGTAATTGGATAGCCTGTGACAACTTTTTATAATTTTTTTTATTAATTATGATACTTAATGTAGAGGAAATGACATTGCTGCCAGTTTGACTCACATTGTCCTGGCACAACTAATTGCTCCTCAAGAGAGGCCAACCTTGAGTGTGCTGGGAGTATGAAAAAGAATAACTGCTGACTTTAGTATCTTATTTTCCAGCGAGCTAATTTTTTTCCATGTAATTAGCCCCAATGTTCTTCCCACATTAACAGTTCAAGTAATAATAAGTTATGCTTTAAATGATGGGAAGGGGTGTGTGTAGAGCGGTGAGAACAACACAGAACAGATTCAAGGTGCCAGCTCATTATGCCAAGATAGTGATAAATAAAACACAGTTGAACTTTAGACCTTCACAATCATATTTACATTTCAACCTCATAGCAATTATTATAAATTTATTATTTCATTCACCTACTCCACTTTTTTTTTTTTTTTTTTTTTTTTGCCGGAGAAGTATCAGTCTGCTGTTCTCAACCTCTTTGATTTCTCAAACTGGAATTTCAGTACACTCATATGCTAGTGTTCTGTGGTTCAAAAACCTAGTTCTCAAGCATACATAATTTATCCAGGCCTGGGATAAACTCCTAACATGGGCCTCATCCATTTTGAAAAACCAACCAACCAGCCAACCAACCAACCAACCAACAAACCCAAACAGAGAATTGATGAGTACAATGTTAGTCATGCTCAGAGTAAACCCATTGAAATGAATGGACATGACTGACCTAGGTATATTCATGGTACTCCTTCCTGAGTTCCTTTTGTTTAAGTACTTTATATTTGTATGTAGAGCCAGACATAACACATGGTTATGGTATGTGTTATAAATATAATGGTAATGTGTTAAAATGGTATGTGTTTAAATAATAATACAGTAGTGTACTGATAAGTCTCTTTTAGACATGATCATAGATCCCTGGGCCTTAGCTCCTTCTGTTCTAGGGGTGAGGAACCTTTATATATATAGATAAGCTTGAAGATTACATTTCCTTACTGGCAACCCTCCAGGACCCACATGATACTACCCTCGGAGAGTGTACCTATTCCCCTCAATACTTGGACCCTGCATTAATCAGCAACTACAGTGCCTGAAATGCAGCAAGCAAATGATAACACTCAGTTGACTTTGCAAGGCAAAATGTATTTAACTGTATCAGGCACAACTAGTCCAACAGCTTCATTCTGTCTGCTACAGCATGATTGTTGCAGATGTTCATTCCCTTGTATGCCACTATAGCTCACTGCCTTAGGTCCCAACTTTGGCTACATCTACCAGCTTAATCCACTGACCTCAGGGAGCCTGAGTTGTCTAGGGCAAACTCTGATCTGGATTCAGGTACAGCCATCTAAGGCTCCAGCTAGGCCTTGACAGTGCTAGAGAAAAGAAGTTAAATGTGTGGCTCATGCTTTGCTTCTTGTTGCATGCTGTCTCATCTGAAAGGTAAATATGCCCATATTCATCACAGGTAAACAAATAGACATGAAGTTCTTTCTCTGCTCACTGTCTTTGAAAATATATCTACTAGTGTGTGAACAACCTTGCCCCATAGTTTCCATCACAAGCCACAGTCCCGAAGGAAGTATTCACCAAAGCCGTAATGAAAACCAATTCTGTGTAGGTTCAACTCAGTGAGTGATGTATGTCAAATGGCATCCTAGCCTTGGCTAACACGAACATCAAGAGTAATTGAGACCATCAATCTGTGCATCTGGCAACCTTAATGTTTTAAAAAAGCTTCAGAATATTGGATTATGACAACAGATTGTCTTCCCATTCCATCCTTTTTGTTAAACCGACAGCATGGGCAATGATTTCTTTGCCATTTGCTATGGAAAGTTAGATGACTCTCAATTAAAGCAGAAAATAAATTTGAAAAGTAAAGGGTCTGAGAGATGGAAGATCAATTGCTTAGTAGTTTAACTGACAAGCTATTATGTTCTTGGCAAGATTAGCTTCAGTATAATTTCTGACAGGAAGATGGAGAAAGACTATCCAGTATTCTCTTCCTGGTTCTGAAACCTGTAAATCTCGTCATTGACCTCTTTCTCTTACCTTCCATTCCATTGATTGATCTGCTTGGTGTCACTGTAAGCATGGGCCAGCATAGCTATTATGGCCTTTGGGTTTCATATTGGCTTACTTGTGCTGATGTCACTGAGAGACTAAGCAGAACTGAGGCAAGTTGCTGAGGAAAATGTGGACTGAGAAGACCTTAACCTTTGAATTGTATGATTCAAGATTGGCCGAAATCTATACTAAAACCTATATTTACTTGTTAAACCTTATATTGCCTATTTTATTTGGGTATTCAAATGATACTGTGTGCAGATCAGGTGAGCCTTTCCATAGGAAAAGACAGATGGGTTCACTGACTACTGAGCATCAAATAAAGGTGGAGAAGAGTCTCATCAAACTCATGATTCACCTCCCATCTGTGGTCTGACAAAGAAGTTTGACACTGAGGCTGCATTAAATTATCTACTTCTAGGCTGGGATGCCAGAAGGGTGCTGGCAAACTTGGAAGGCTGGTTGCAGAAATTTATGACCCTGGACAGCTCCCCATGGGAACAGCTGTCTGAGGCTATAATTTGAACAACGAACAGAATTTTGAATTCTTTCAGAACGTAACCTAAAAGAACAAAATGTAATAATTTTGCAAGTATAGTAAATACTGTGAAAATGTTGTGGGGAGGAGAGAGATATTTTATTCATAAAGTGTATATTGATTGCTGGTTGGCATCTATCTGTCTTGGGAGACAATGGAGGAATGCACTTTTGAGAGTGGAGATAAAGTGTTGGAAAGTTACAATGCCTGGTACGGCTGTAGAGACTGATATGAGAGCATATAAACAAAATGAGGGTGGAGGGCAAGATTTCAAAGCACCAGGAGTGGGGGCAGGAGAGAGATAAATGGTTGCACATGATTCTGAAACTCGCTTGGCCATTAATTTATGAATAAAGGCCATCTGTCAATGAACAACTTGTCCTCTGTATTTTTATGCATTTCACTTAGCCTTGAAGAAGCATGCAAGTTTTCTAAATAAAGCAACCTACTAGGGTTTCTTTGTCCATTCTGTAGTGCTTGGTAGTTCTGACAGCTTCCAGTGTTGTCTGATGCACAAGCAGCTTTCTGGGGCCAGATTCAAGACAATAACAACGTTGCTCCAACAATTCTCTGGAGCCACTTGTGGGCTTTTAATAATCCTTCAACCAAGGACTTGCCTCTAGCTCTGACTTCTGTCAGCAAACTATGTCACATAAAGGCCTTGGAAATAAGTAAATTAAGTAGCTCCATCAATGGACTCATATTGATTTCAATGGATCTACTTTGATAATGGCTAATGTTGGATACCACTCCTTAGATCTTGGGCAATGGCTCTGACAGCTTTTGGGTGGTAGCAACAGTGTTCATTACACTACTGTGGGTGATTCCCAGGAGTCAGTGTCATTGTCAGAGGAAGAAACCTGAACTGCCTCTTAAAGTAAGGAAGGATCTGTGTCCTAGGGCTCTCCTCCTGGGTGTCTGGCCAGGTTGTAATTCTGGGGTGTTCATTGGGAGTAGCATCTGCATTATCAGGGAGAGAGTATGGAACCATAACAGCTGCAAGCTCTTCCATAGCTCAACTAGCTGGACCCCACTCTATAGTAGAAAATGATAACCCATCAGCTAATTTTCAAAGGTCCAAATAATAGTTGCTGGACTTCTTCTTGTATAGAATGATGGACTCTGTAGACTGGCAAGTTACTTCTGAGTGCATAATCAGTATTGCTTAACACAGATTAGTTCTGCCTTAAGTCTTCAATGAGAAACAAGGAGACACTTTAGGAAGTCTACCTAGAAGGCAGCATGTTGAGAGCACCACTTAAGTTTCTCATAATTGCGGAAACATTCAAAGCAGTTGGGGGGGGGGGAGGTGAACACTGAGAAGATTACCGGTAGGCCCCTGCAAGTAATTTTGGCTCAGGAAATTTTCGTTTATGATGCTAAAAAGGAAAAAAAAAGTCATAAAACTGATTTGTCATGCTACAGTGTGGCATCCAAGATACCATTACAGTGTTTGGGAGATAATTGGTCCATGCCAGAATTACAGGCAAACTTGCTTGAGCTCCTAAATTAAAATCCTTCTTTTTCATTTTTTAAAATAGAAATGCTCCTTTGAGTTGTCGTTAGGGAACAAAAATTAGAAGGAATTAATTAAGCATGAGCTATTTACTAGCCACAGGCTGGCTATGGAGTGTTGAAAGAAATACAGTAATATAACATTTCTGGAAAGTTGATGCAGAGAATATTGGCCGATGAAAAGTGTTTTTTCTTTTCCTTTTTTTAAAAAAATCCTTGCTAGGTGAAATACCATCTGCTTTATTAAAACATCTGAAATCTGACATAATAGGAATATGCAAACTTTCCTTTTATAATGTGATGTGCACCTTTTAAATAGTATTAAATTATATAGCAATTTTCAAAAATGCATTATTTTAAAAGAGTCCTTTCTCATCTATTTGCATTTGCAAAATAAGCAATAAGCACAGATGCAATCCATAATTGATGTTTTGCATTCAAAATTAGCACTTAGCATTCTATATTATCGGCCAATTAAAACTCTGTACAATTTGGCTTTGAAATGTGAAAGCTAGAGATGGCATACATTCATCCTGCATTTCCCAACATTTCACAGGAGGGTTCACACAGCTCTTCAAGTTAGTACTGAATATTGCCCAAAGCAATGTTTAGTGGGGTCCTGAATTTCAAGAAAAGTTTTAAAAGTATAAATAATTTTGCACATTTCTAGGTCTTGGGCTCAGGAACTTCTGCCACCCTCACAAAATGCATAATTGTATGGGAAAGCCGATGGGAATATTGACTATTTAGCATCAAGGTGATCACAGAAACTTTAGAGAGCACCATAATAATAAGAGTTTGGAGAGCTGGATGGCTTACATTCTGTCAACTATCTAGATCAGGCACCCCCAACCTGTGGCCCTCCAGATGTTTTGGCCTACAACTCCCATGATCCCTAGCTAACAGGACCAGTGGTCAGGAATTGTAGTCCAAAACATCTGGAGCGCCAAAGGTTGGGGATGCCTGGTCATAGAATCATAGAATCATAGAGTTGGAAGAGACCACAAGGGCCATCGAGTCCAACCCCCTGCCAAGCAGGAAACACCATCAGAGCACTCCTGACATATGGTTGTCAAGCCTCTGCTTAAAGACCTCCAAAGAAGGAGACTCCACCACACTCCTTGGCAGCAAATTCCACTGTCGAACAGCTCTTACTGTTCGACAGTGGTCAAGATCAGATGATACAGAAGATCACTTCTGCTTTTATAAAGCTTAAGTGCAAATGACATTTCAAAAAAATTCCACCCTGTTTGTGTGCAGCAAAACTGAAAGAGGTGTTTCTCCAAGTTTATTCAGGGTTAGGAGAAATGATCCAAGTTGTCTAAGTGGCAGCAACTGTGTTGGGAGCCAAGCTATCTTTTGGATCCTTCACAGTGCCCCAGATAAAGGGTTGTTCTTGGGTGTTGTGAATTGGGTTAAGAATGAAGGCCTTCACGGTGACTGTGTTAATGAATTTCACATGCCTCAGTTGCAAATTCCATCTTGTCCCACCTCAACTTCTACTTGTCCGGAGTTTCTCTTGAAGTTGGAACCAGCTCCTGCCAACTTCAAATATCAAATCTCTTAACACTCCAACATGAACCATGGTCCTTCCTTCAAATACCTCTTTTCCTTCACTCCTGCTCAAGTCCTTATTTCGAAAGTAGGTACTTGATTGTTTTCTGGGAAATGCCTAAATTGTTTCCATATTGATCTTCTAGGTCTCTTCTAAAGTGTTCAAGTGATACAGTTTCCAGTAACATGTATCACATGGTATGGTATCACAACTGGAAACTGAAATATTGATTACAAGCCTACAGACTTGTGGAGAAAATGTCTGTTCCACAGCTCAGTGGGAACTCCATATTAATTGGCAGGGAAGAGTCTAAATTATTACCTCCACACACAACTTCTCAAGTCAGGTATTATCAGGAAAACATAAGGCCAGCTCCACAGAATTATAAGCACATCCTTGAGTTGTATCCAATATGATGCAAGTTTCATTGGAATGGATTAAGATTCAGAATTTAGGTCCATCAATTTCAGTGGGTTTACTGTGAGAAATCCTTTGATGAAATTTACCAAACCAGCCCTGTTAGTGGAAGCCCTGAACAAGAACTTCCAAATAGGCAAGAAGGCTTCCCTTCCCTTCTTCCTCCACATTAGCTGCAGGGGTCAGGTAAACCCCAGAGCAGCACATGGCAGAAAAAGAAGTGGGGATCATTCCACCTGGAAAGCTGAAATGCTTGTGCAGATGGAACATTTGGAAAAGCACAACAATGAATTCCACCCCTTGTGTTCTAAACCACTCCTGAGGGTTGAATGTTTCTTCAGAAGCAATATGCAAAGTAGGAAACGATGCCACAGTTTGAGTAGGCAGTCAGGGGAGACAATAGGGTCCCCTTGAATGAGTAGACATGCCTTCCACTCATGCTAGGCATTTCCTGTAACCCACCTTTAACTCCAAAGCTGGATTTTAAAACACATAAAACTTTTTTTGACATCTCTCCGCAAAGGCCCTTGAATTCTGCTATTATTTTAAAAATGCATTCTTTGCTGTAAGCACTTCTGAGCCCAGCTCTGTAAGAGTGAGATATAAAACAGCAATAATAATGAATGAGGAGTGTGCATTTCAGTATATGAGTTAGGGCGCAGCATTCCTGCCTTGGGAAGGCTGTTTCACAACCTCGACTGCACAACCAGAAAGTAGGCTGTTTCATAGTCTGGACTGGACTCACCGTGGGTCACCCACATATGTGTCAGAGATAGTTCTGCATACTCTTCAAGTTTAACATCTGAGGAAACTAAAAAAAAAAAAAGTTTTGATACAGCAAATGAAATTTTCCTTGGGTGGTATTTAGATGTGGGTCTCATATTCATAATATAGATGTCAAAACTGCATATGCTTCCAGCTGTGCAGAAAGATGGCTTTGTGATGTGTAGGAAATCACCCTGCCCATTTAGGAGAGTGATTTTGCACATATGGTTTCCCAGTTAGTAAGGAGCATATGTTTGTGTAAGTGGTGGCAGCAATGCATCGAGTATAAAACAAGAATGGGCTCTGGGCATCAATTAATCTGTGTGATTGCCTTGCATAGAAGCAATGGATGTCAGCAACAATTCTCAAGTGGTAAGATACAGAAATGTTACAATGATTCAATATAACTCTAAATATAGTCGTCATTGCTTCTATTAGTATATTTGAAAAATGGTTATATGCCTCATGCAGCATCATTCATGACGAAACATCCCATCACAAATCAATGTTTGACCTTCTAAAGCTATTTTTATGTTATGCACTATGTTTTTATAGGGTTTTATGTAGTATCATGGCCTTTAAATCGCAAGAGGCTATGAAACCTTGTAACCAAGATTACAGTCTAGTGGAGGTTGTTAATTTTACAAATGCTTGTAGAATGTAATGACATTCCAAAGCTACAAAGGAAATAAAGAATAGATGCAGGCAGGCTTTATTAAAATGTATCTGTGAACTTTTCTGGTAATTTAAAATCCGGGTTTCACAGGCAAATTTCATGCAGTGAAGGTCTCAACATGGTTGATATGTAACCTGTCAAAAGCTATATTCTAAATATAGATATAGATATCACTATCCAGACTCAGCTTCATACAGTGAAACTGATGGGCCATAAATTAACTACATGTAAAAGAAAATATAAAATACATAATTTATGTAATTAATTGTCACAGTATGTGCTGTGTTGACCATTAGCTTAGATGGTTTTTGCATAGGGGTGGATAAATGTGTCAATTCTTGTTTTGCTCGGTTTCTTCTAATCTTAAGTTCAGTTCACCACATTTCTGTATTTGTTGGTGATTTTTATTAAAACCTTCATGAAAATTCATTTCTCCTAATATATATTGAGAGAGTCCTGAGAATCTCAGGACCAAGGTTTCCTACTCCTGCACTAACTGATGCCTGACATGTATGGAAGCTCGCACAGATTTCAAACACTTCATACTACCGCAAATCATTGCTTTTGAGAAATTGCAGTGCAGATTTCAACACAGTACTAAGTCAGTGTGAAGTAGGCCTACTGAAAGACATCCCACTAGAAGGACCACTCCGTGGCCACCAGGCTGTCATTTGCACCTGTAATTGTAGAACCCTTCAAGCCTGTGTGATCTCCAGCTGTCAATGACACATCCGGAGCTCGGGTGGTGGTGGATTGTTTTGGAAAGAATCTCAGATAGTTCTTCATTTGGGTGGGGAATAGGGAGTAGGGAGTAACTCAGTTTATTTGCAAGCCAAGGGAAATCTATCTCCCAAAAGGGAGTAGAGACCTGTGGCTGTTCAGATTACCCTAGTATGTAACTTTCACCAGCCCCAGTCAGCACAACCAATAGCTAAGGATGATGCAAACTGCAACAGCATTTGGAGGGACATAGATTTCCCATACATGCAAAATGAGCCCTTGGGAGCATGTCTATCAACAGTGTCCAAATAACTGCTCTTTACAACCGTATTATCTATATCTAAATAGATGGAGAGTTATTTAGTTCTTTCAGATATGTCTATTGCATGGGAAAAGATGAATATTTATGCCTGCATTATAAGGCTTCACAACTGTATATGCTGCTTCAAACATTTTATGCTTTCATATACAGATGTGTTGCATTTTACCAGGCTCAGCACTATTCAAAAGTCTCTTGGGTAAGTGCTAAACTGCTTGTTCCATATTCAGATGTCCCTTTGGCAGATTATAATAAAGAGCCTTGGAAAACATACTGTTTTACTGGCAATAAAGAGGCAATAACATCTTAATACAATCAGAAAGAATAACTTAGCAGTCTAAATGTCTGAAGTAAAGGGATAATTGAAATTACTTTGGGTGTAAGCCTCAGCAGTTTCCCGCTTTGTGATATTTCAGGTGATCATTTATACTTAATGAAATGCAATGAAACAATAGAATGCTATTGATTTAGAACTTGAAAAAGTTTGGATCAAATCTGCAGCGGGCCTCCCTGATACGCCTCACATTTGTGGAAGAAACAAATTGCCTACATTATATCTCATTATAGTCACTAGAAATCAATAGCTTGCTTGCATTGGAACATATATCTCTCCTAGCCTTGCAAACCATTTTGATGGGCAAGTTGAATGAATAGCAAAGTCTTTTCATAGCCTGAAATCAACATTATCTATCTATCTATCTATCTATCTATCTATCTATCTATCTATCTATCATCTATCTATCTATCTATCTATCATCTATCTATCTATCTATCTATCTATCATCTATCTATCTATCTATCATCTATCATCTATCTGTCTATCTGATCTCCATGCCCTCTTTCCATAACTGTGCCTAAGTATGTGTAACTAAAATAAATCCATATTCTTTCCCACTTAAACCTATACCCAATTTCTCCCCTCCCATTGTATCTAGCACTGAGCTGTTGGCAGCAGGGTTAAGTATGATTCATGCCCCTCCCTCCCCATTTTTATTGCTTTCAAACTCTTGGAAGGCCCTGCCTGGAGTGGGGAGCCTTTTGCATACATGGATGCTCTCTGGATGCTCTGGAACCTTACATAAACAAGGCTTTCTGCTACAAGCAGATATCCTGACTTCCCTGTACTTATAATCCCTGAAAAGGACTGGTGCTATGTCATGATTTTAGCCATGTGGGGTCGGTGGCGGAGGGTAGGAAAAAGAGCCACCGCCAACACTATCTACTATTTGCAAAACTTGCAAATAGTTTCCCCTCTCCAAAAAATGGTTGCATAAGAATTAAGGAATAATATGGTGGTGGGACTTCACGCACCCTTACAACTTGTATCCTCGAAGTTGAATCATAAACTGTAAGCTCTTGGTAGAAAAGCATCCTCTGGTTAGTAAGCATCTTCTGCCATGCACATGTCGATGGTAATAATAATACTAATGCAAAAACCCTGATGCAGCAAACCTACCCAGTTGCTAATGGGAAACCCTCATAGTGCCAATATTACTGGAGGTAATGTTGTGATTAGCAGCCATAGATAGCTTTATCTTCTATGAATTTGTCTAACTCCTTTATAAAGCTGCGCAAGCTGGCAGTCATTAGTACATTATTACCAAGAATCTAGAGGTGACTGGAATTCTGTGTCTTTGTGTGCTTTGCTCTGAGCAGTGAGCACAGCACTATGACAAAGACTCAGAGGGAGCTACAGTAGTTCAAGCTTGGTATCCTCTGATCAGGAGGATTCTGTAAGTAGTAGTTCCTACTAAATAGTAGATATTGGGTGGGGGATTTCCACGCTATGGCAGCATTAACATGAATACATGCCTGAACCCTTGCACACTCAAAGGGATATTACAACATGGCATACTACAGCAAGGAATTTTCACTGGTAAAGGGATTAAATCTAAATATACAATTCCTGGAAATGTCTCCACCATTCCTCATGAGGGGCATCTCAGTGGTGGTGTAGTGGTTAAGAGCGGTAGTCTTATAATCTGGTAAACTGGGTTCGCTTCCCCGCTCCTCCACATGCAGCTGCTGGGTGACCTTGGGCTAGTCACACTTCTCTGAAGTCTCTCAGCCTCACTCACCTCACAGAGTGTTTGTTGTGGGGGAGGAAGGGAAAGGAGAATGTCAGCCGCTTTGAGACTCCTTAGGGTAGTGATAAAGCGGGATATCAAATCCAACCTCTTCTTCTTCTCAGTCACTTGGCTGCAAGTTCTGACTGATCAGAGACCCTTTGTGACCTCTCTATTGGCAGCTTTCTTCCTGTGCCTTTTATCATTAAATATGTCTTTCTGCCAGTACTTCCCTTAATGAGATCATGTAATGGATTAGAAGCACACACCCAGCAGGAAATTTCTCTCTAATACCTGGAAGCCTCTCAGGCCCCAACTTTTTCAGTCTTCACTTCACACACACTTCTTCAAGCTTTCTCAAAAGCAGTGGATGCTTGCAAGAGCAAGACCTTGTCTTCAGCTTTGCTTGATCCCTACATTTGCCTTCTCCTCCCTTCTCCCTGCTCCTCAGCTATGTTTCTTTGTTCTCTCTCTCACTCACACTCACACACTCACACCCATCATCACTTGAACTTGGAAACCAGTTTGCTGGATGATGGTAAGAGGCAACCTTCTTCAGCCAGGTAAATTTTCCCACCATAGATTTTGCTAGAATTCAGCTGCTGCTGAGCCCATGATGGTGAAACTCAGGAAACTGTTTCTCTTTACTTCTCCTTCCTCAGCACAAGTTAATTTCAGTATTTTGTTCCTCCTTCATACCTTTACCTTTCTCAGCTTCCTATTCTCTACATTTCTGCATCCTTGTGTTAGTTGAAAACCCAGTTAAGCTTTTCCTCCTGGTGTGTTAAGGCCTCAAGTGCACTCAGGCAGCCTCCTTCACTTCATATAAAGCCATCACTCCACCAGTCTCTATCTCAGCAATAGCTTTTGGACACTCAGTGTAGGTTTAGGCAGACTTTCTGATTTAAAGCTTACCATCTGCTATCCTATATTTTTATGTTCCCCTGTGATGTCACCTTAGGACATTTCTTACCTTATCTCTCCTATTCCACAGAGATAGCTGGAAAGATGGTGACATGGAGGCAGGCTTTTTTAATATATATACTGGTGACCACAGTTTTATGGAATGCACTCCCTGCTGAAATACAAGAGGCCCCATCTGTACTGGCATCCTGCCAGCTTTTGAATAGGCACATGCTTACATAAGCATCCACTTGATCTCTAAGCTGAAGCCTTCTGTTTTAATTGGTGTTTTGTTTTTTGTGGGAGTTTTTTTAGTGAGATTGCCGCATATAAGTATGGGTGTTTATATTTCAAAGTTTGTATAACTGGTTTTTATGCTTTGTAAGATCCTTAGAAGCCTATTTTGGCATTAAGTGGTACAATATTATCATACCTCAGTTTGGAGACTGCCAGAGAAAACACCCTCTCCCTGGCCACCACTACCCTGAGCTTCTGAGAGCAGTGGAACAACCAAGAGGGCTCCCTCTGCCAATTTCAGCAGAGAAAGGAGTGCTGAGGGAAAGGAGATGGACTTTCAGGTATTTGTGGCTTGAGTTATTCAGGGATTTAAACATGAACATGAGTGCCTTGAATCTGGCCTGGAAACAAACTGGCAGCCAGTGCAGCTGGTTTAATACAGGGGTGATCTGAGATCTGAAGGAACCTCAGACAGCCACTGGCAACTTCATTTGGGACCAATTGAAGTTTCCAGGTCATCTTCTAGGGCATCTCCAGATACAGCACATTACAATAATCTGATCTGGAAGTTACCAGAGCACAAAGTACAGTGGGCAAGTCATCTATGTCCAACAGACACCATAGCTGGCAAACCAACTGTAACTGAAAAAGGCACTCCTATCCACCAAGGCTACTTGAACCCCCAGTGATAGTGCTGAATCCATGAACACCCCCAAACTGTGAACCTGCTCCTTTCAGATGCTGTGCACTACATGTTTATTGCCCTTTATGTAACTCACCTAGAAATAGTTTCTTCTATTCATTTTAGTATTTTCTGGGAGATCGGATTATTTTAAAATGAAATGGATTCTATACCAGCTCTGGTATAGAAAACTTTGTTACCTACAGTGCACAAATAATTTTAGGGTCACTCTTTTTAATTAACTCAAAACAGAGTCATTTGCCATGGGGATTTAAAAAACAAAACCAAAACCAAAAACCAAAAAAATGAATTATTTTGGGAGTTCTGACAACTTAAAATGAGAAAATGATAGTTCTCATTTGGCACATCAAGCCACAAAGCCATTTTACTGTCTGCTATTTTATGTAAATACTTCAATCAAAATAATTGTGTTGTTCTTCCTAGATTCCCTTAAGTAAACTAACATATTGGTGTTTCTAAAGTAAGAGTATTGCAGTAACTTCCGTGGTGTTCAATTGTCGCCAGTAAAGATCCCCAAAGTAATCTTCCCATAAACATGTATGCAAGTTATCACTTCATGTGTATGTCACTATGGACACACAAGCAGATATTGCACCTTTCTTATAAAAATATTGCACAAAGCAATGATTTTATCTTTTTGATTTGTAATATGAATGAATCTGATGCAAACTTCCCAATCTAATGTATGAATTAGAATCTAGTAATACATTGGATGGTGTACGTCCTGAATGCTCAGGTGTAATCTTCGGTTCAAAAATGCTTTGAAATGTATATCTTGACAGAAAAGGCATTGAAGAGCATGGTAGGGTTTTTTAGGGGAGGGAGGGGGTACACAGATGCCATTTAAATATATATTTAATTTCCACCCACCATTAAATTATTTGTTTGTTTGCAGATTTATGCAGCAAGGGAGTGGAGTAGATGCGTGGGGGGTAACACATGCAAAAGCAACATGGGAAACAATATATATACATATATGTGTGTGTGTGTGTGTGTGTGTGTTTATTGAAACAGTCCATGAAGACCTGTGTAGAAAACTTTGTTGGACTGTTCTTCAGAACAGGGCAATTTGAAGTGAAGAATTGCCTCTCTTGTTTCTGATGGAGCTCCTCTACATACCAGTGGGGTGCCCCCTGCAGGATTTAAAAAACATAGTAAGGCTCACAGATACAGTCATACCTCGGGTTACAGACACTTCAGGTTGTGTTTTTTCGGGTTGTGGACCGCCAAAACCCGGAAGTACCGGAACGGGTTACTTCTGAGTTTCAGCAGTCGCACATGTGCAGAAGCGTTAATTACGTTTTGCGCACGTGCAGATGCGCCGAACTGCAACCCGCGCGTGCGCAGACGCGCCGCTACGGGTTGCAAACATGCATCCCACATGGATCACGTTCGCAACCCTAGCGTCCACTGTATATGCCTGGAATCTTAGTGGGCGTGGGGTAGAAAAATGGAGGAAGAAGCTCCAGTGAAAAAGAAGCAGATAGAGAAAATATTAAGCATCTGCTTTTCTCTCTTCTGCAAAGGGCCCTTTCTCTAATTTAGGAGTAGTAAATGTGATGCTGTCCAGAAGTCATTGGGCTACAGCTTCCATAATTCCTGATCACTAGCCATGCTGGTTCAGGCTGATGGTATTTGGAGTCCAACAACATCTGGGTAGCACCACATTGGCTGCCCTTGCTCTAACTAAAGCAGCTGTCTTGGTTTCGTTTCATGCGTTTTCATGTAAGGCATTGCATTGCATATAAGTTGCAGGCTCAAGCTCTAATTGTCCAGAGGCTATTTTTTAAAACAACAACAACAACTAAATTATACAGCATACTTATTTTATTTACTTCTGCATTGGATTTATATCCTGTTCTTCACACAGTCAGCTCAGTGTGGACTTGCTAGCATGCTCAGTACAGTAGTGAGAGAAAACGGACCTCAAAAGCATCATCTGCTATCAGAGACAGATCCTAAATCTGAAGCAACCTAATGTTGTGATTAGAACTCAGCCAACACTATGGTACCTTAATTAGCATCTCTGGCATTATCTAGGAACCTTTATTTTATTTATCTAGTCTATATGTATTTAATACATTCCCCCCTTTGGGGAATTGCATGTGATTCCCGAGAAAGGGTTTGGAATCATTTCATTACAGAAAGCAATGACTGAAACGAGCTTCATTTGTCCCAGTGGGGTCCCCCACCTGCCATATAGCCAAGTCTGATTAGTTACACATCATATTCATTTATTTTTAACGTTTTTTTAATACCCCTCTTCAGCTAAGGCTCCCAGCATGACTTGCATACAATCAATTAAAAACAAGACAGTCCATGCCCATTTCAAACTATGTTCATGGTCTGGGCTATTGCTGGCTGAGAGGCCTGAACCTGGAAGAAGGAAAACAAGCCTTAAAAACAGAGTTTTACTTGCACCACCCGTTTTGCTGATGCAAGTTTTTGTGAGTTGCTGTGTCACATGAGTGAGCTGGAAGAGGTTTGGAATAGTTGTATTTCCTTGCTCTGTCTTGTCCCTGCTATACCCCTGAAATGACTCTTTTTGCAGACTTACATAGCCTCCAACATTTCTCCAATGAAAGTAGGGACACCCCATTCCACAATGATAATTTTACTATTTATACCCCACTCATCCTACTGGGTTGCCCCAGCCACTCTGGGCAGCTTCCAACATATATAAAAACATAATAAAACATTAAACATTAAACATTAAACAAACCTCCCTATACAGGATTGCCTTCAGATGGCTTGGGGGTCGGATAACTCTATACCTTCCAACATCTCTCCAATGCAAATAGGGACATCCTAAGGGATGGACGTGGTTGGCGCTGTGGGTTAAACCACATAGCCTAGGACTTGCCGATCAGAGGTTCGCGGTTCGAATCCCCGTGATGGGGTGAGCTCCCATTGCTCGGTCCCTGCTCCTGCCAACCTAGCAGTTCGAAAGCACGTCAAAGTGCAAGTAGATAAATAGGTACCGCTCCAGCAGGAAGGTAAATGGCATTTCCGTGCACTGCTCTGATTCGCCAGAAGCAGCTTAGTCATGCTGGCCACATGACCCGGAAGCTGTACGCCGGCTCCCTCGGCCAATAAAGCGAGATGAGCACTGCAACCCCAGAGTCGGTCACGACTGGACCTCATGATCAGGGGTCCCTTTACCTTTACTAAGGGAAAGTGGGACATTCCGGGATCAAATCAGAAACTGGGACAGCTTCTCTAAACCAGGGACATCCCTGGAAAACAGGGACACTTGGAGACTCTGGACTTATGCCAGACTATGTTTCATCAGTGGCTGAGCTTAACTGAGCTAGCAGAGCGCAGCTAAACTGGGTTGCAGGGATTACAGTGGCTAAACCCCGGGCTCACTTGAGACACCTTATTCAGCCTTCTTTAACCTGGCAGATCTAGAATTTGGATTGTGCAGTTAGAGACATATTTCTGCTCTCTCTTGTAAGAACTAACTTTGATCTGAAGGCACATATGTGTGGATACTAACTGAACTGCAATATATTGTGAGTTTGTATGTAACAGATTTTGATTTAGCATAAAAGCAAATAATGGGAAGGTGGAGCGTGTAACCAGCGTGTTATTTAGAGAGAAAAAGGAAAGATGATCCTTGGTTGGTGAAAATGTTTCCTTGCTTCCTCTGTAGGAGTAAAGGTGTCTAGACAGCTTTGGGTCCTGTGGAGAGCTTCTGAAAATATAGGAGGGGGAGCACTTAGCACAGGGTGAATTATTACTGTGAAGTGATACATCTTGGAGACATGTTGTGTAACCTCGCAACTCCCACACAACTCATTGAAGCCAGCTGGAAGCTTCTGTAGTGGATTTATTCCCTTCGAGTCTTAAGATTCAGCTGTTCCCCTGAAACAAAAAGCCAAGTGTGTAGAAGGTGATGCAGGGATATAAATCTTCCATGGGGAAACACGAATACCAAACAAATCTCCTGAGATTAAATCAGCCACACTTTTCAAGGAGATCATAAATATTTTATTTATTTACGAGATTTCTTACCCTCTCTTTACCATAAGATCCCAGGGTAGTTTACTACCATATAATCATATGTATTAAAATCCAATGAAACAGTTAAAATTTTTAAAAAAGATGTACATCAGATACAGTGGTACCTTGGTTTGCAACCGTTTTGGATTACAACCACGTCAAACCCTGAATTGTGTGTCCCTTTTTTTTTTATTACAACCAATTTTGGGGGGGAGGCACCATTGGCGAAAGTGTGCCTTGGGTTACAACCTGTTTTGGTTTACAGCCAGACCTCTGGAACAGATTATGGTTGTAAACCACAGTATCACTGTAATAGAGTTGGTTCTACACACACACACACACACACACACACACACACACACACACTAGCTGCTGAAGGCTGGTGCAGATATACCAAAACCAGTGTTTTATGATTTTGGTTAGCCTTTTGGGTGCCATATTGCAGCTTCAGGACAAATTCAAAAGAGGCCATATGTAGCATGCATTGCAGTAATCTAATTGGGAGGTTACTGGTACATGGATTCCTGTGGCAAAGCTATCTTAGTCCATACTAGCTCTGGGCCCTCCAGATCAGTCTTGGAGCCCAAACTAGGCCCTCCATGTTTCCTATTAAACCCTCATGACCATCCAGAAGACCATGTCTCTCTCCATATGTGATCCATGCTCTCCTTCAGTTGGCTGGAATGGTTCCTTGTAATGTGCTCCTCAGACTTGCCTAGATTGCAGTTAGAATGATGTCTCTCTGTATATGTAGAAATCTCTTAACTTACACATGACTGGAATGTAGCTTGCTGTTCAAATGTAAGAGTCACATCCTTTGCCCAGTTTTTCCCCTGTCCCCACCCACCACTAACATGCACCCCCTGCCAGGTATGTAAGTTACCCATATAGTAATGCATAACTAGGACTGAAAAGATCCCCTTGTTTTAGCTGCCATTTGCAAGGGGTGGGGATCACCCATGGTCCTTTAGAGCAGGGGTAGGCAAACTAAGGCCTGGGGGCTGGATGTCGCCCATTCTCCTTCTCAATCCGGCCCGCTGACAGTCCGGGAATCAGCATGTTTTTACATGAGTAGAATGTGACCTTTTATTTAAAATGCATCTCTGGGTTATTTGTGGGGTGAAGGAATTTGTTCATTCCCCCCCCCCCCCAAAAAAAATAGTCCGGCCCACCACATGGTCTGAGGGACAGTGGACCGGCCCATGGCTGAAAAAGGTTGCTGACCCCTGCTTTAGAGAGATGTGCTTGACATTATAGATCTCATTAAGGAACTCTTGGTAAACTTCTAAGGAATCCTAGGGTTCCCTGGAAAACAGTTTGGAAGCAGCTGGTTGACCTATTGCCCTGCAGATGACCATTAAATTTGGAATATCAACTCATCAACTCTCCTTCCCTTGCTGATTTAGTTTTGCATTTATGTATTTGTTTCATGTTCAAATCTCAATGTGACTTCCTCTTATTTTGTACAGGAAATCAATATTCCTCAGCATGGATTAGACAGTGCACATAATGTTCTAGGCCAGCAAAATATTTACTTAAGCATCAGTCACGACAGCCTTCCTTCAGAGCATTATAAAACATCAGGATGTGTGCAGAATTTCTGTGAGGAAAATACATAACAAAGACTTGCTGTGCAAATAGATTGGCACTATAGGAAGGTGTATGCATAGCTGATTAATTGTAACGGCTTTGAAGGATGGGATGAATATTTCAGCAGCCTGCCTTCCCATTCATTATCATTACTGGCTCAAAGGTATTCAGTTGTATTTTATGAAATCCTACTGCAGATATTCCATTAACAAACTGAAAAAGTAAGTCACAGCCAAACACTAGACTCTAAAGCTCTGGGCTAAGTTGTTCTATTTTATTTTTTTTCATTGAAGGGCGGCACTGAACATGCATCTTTTGGAGGAGTGTGCCTGTAGCTTCATGCAAACCTCCAGTGAAATGACTATGATAGTCACTAAAAGTGGTGGAAGCAAGGCCAGCACAAGACATTTTGGGACTGCCTAGAAGGCCCTCTGCCTGGTTCCCCGTAATTTCACTTCTCGCAGTGAGGGAACTGCTAGAAAACCCTTGGAGGAGGACCTCAGTGTCTGGGCTAGAAGATGGGGGCAGAGACACTTCTTCGGGTATACTGGGCCAGGGAAGATCCTTTAGGACCAGTGTTATATGGTCCCAGTGGCCATTCCCAGTCACCAGTCTAACTGCTGCATTGTGGATTAGTTGTAGTTTCTGAGACACCTTCAAAGGTAGCCCCACGTAGAGTGCATTGCATTAGTCTAAGCCAGAGAAAATCAGAACATATACCAGGCAGATAGAGTCTCAGGCGGCATACCAGATGGAGCTGGTAGACAGGGTCTATGTTAAAATAGGATGGTGTACCAGATCTGGCCAGATCTCAAATAAAGAACTGAATTGAAATGATTCTGGTCAATCAGATCAGGTTTAGGCAGCCTTGGATTGCCCCAGCATGGATCAATTTGGGACTCTGTAAAAAGGAGGATATCAGACTGGTGCAAGGAGGGGGACAGAAGGAGGCACATGAAGGCAGCCTGCATCTGTCATCTTTTCCCCTCTCCCACCCATATGACTGTGGAAAGGCACAATCAATATGGGGCCCTGGATCTTGGCCAGACCAGCTCTGGATCAGCATGGGTCAAATTTGGACTGCTATAAAACATTCAGTTGGGCTCCCATATTGGACAAGAGGCCCATGCACAGCCTGGTGAAAAACAGCTTCTACCTATTGGAAGTTTAGCAAGGCTGGCCATTAAAATTCAGAAACTTCAACATTTATTTTGTGAAATATGTTGATAGAAGGTGAGAACCTTGTGTTTGTATGACTCTATGTCCCACCCCCCAAAAGTGACAAATCATGTTTGCAGCTATGCATAATGTGAGCAGATACAGTGCAAAAACGGTAAAGAACACTTGTCAGCTCCCACCTGGTGCGCCAAACATTACTGTCAATCATTTCTACCAAATGGTGAAACCATTTCAGTGGATAGGAAAGAGTCTGAGATTACAATCAACAAACTTGTGCCCAGTGATAATGATGGAAACAATCAATAAGTCAATGCAAAACCAGTGGGGAACATAAACAAATCTAGATTTCAAACTCCTGAGTCAACTGAATAACTTTGGCCAACTCACTGTCTCAATTTAGCTAGAGCTGCATTACAATGTGTGACTGTTGATGAAAATGTATGTCCCCATTCACATCAGAAAACTTATTCAAGGCCTGGTTAGATTTGTTGAAGGTATGCTTTTGGTAATTTGTGGTGTCTTATCTATTTTTATATCACAATACATCTTAAATTCTGACTTTTTTAATAAAAAACCTACACATTTATGATGAAATGTGCATAAATGACTGTAATGGTGCTAAGGGACAACTCTTAAGAATGATTTATTATTTAGCCATTACAAAGTCTTATTGGACTTCCTAACACATAGTAAATGTAATTTGCCTTAAATTTTGGTCTTTTTTCTAATTGTTCCTCCTAGCTAGAGAAGGACTACATCATTAACCCCACAGGAATGCTAATAAACAAAAATAATTTAAAAACTTTATTAAGTTCAATTAATTGGTTGTAACAGTCTAATTTTGTCATGCTTTGGTAGCCAGTGTATTGTAAGTAATTTTGATGATTTTCAATTCAATTGCTCAAACAAGCTTGCGTACCAAAGCAAAAAATTGAGTTGTTTTGATAATTATAGAAACCAGTGGCCTGTTTGGTGTTTTGTAATAAATGGGTTAATTAGCATCCTTCTTTTTATTGCATCAAAAGTTTTTCCCCCTGCAACAAACAATGGTAATTTATCCTCCAGTGAACACTGACAGATTTAAATCTCAAAGTTCTTGGTTGTTCAGGAAGACTTGGTGTTTGAATCAGTTTGTTGGGTAGGAGATTACGTCGCCCTGAAAAAAAATGGGTTAAAGCCATACAGAACAGTTATGGCAGTATTGCAAAGGGTCAGTTGACCCAGACAGTTTTAAAACTGGGAGAAGGGAGACACTGCAGAAAGAGGCATTTGCAAACGTGGCTTCTTTTTCTTCCTTCCTTGGAGGAGTTCTGTTGCTGCCAATATTCTAGGGCTACTGAGATGTAATGTAGTGGTCCACAGCTTATCTCCATTGTTAGTCTTATTCAAAGTAGGCTCAAAGAAATCAACCAACCAACCAAATATTTATTACAGTGGTACCTCGGGTTACAGACGCTTCAGGTTACAGACTCCACTAACCCAGAAGTAGTACCTCGGGTTAAAAACTTTACTTTAGGATCGGAACAAAAATCACACGCCAGTGGCACAGCGGCAGCTGGAGGCCCATTAGCTAAGGTGGTACCTCAGGTTAAGAACAGTTTCAGGTTCAGAACGGACTTCCGGAACAAATTAAGTTCTTAACCAGAGGTACCACTGTACTATGAATCAACCCTAAAATAAAGTACAAACTATACGGATACATATTCACAATCACAGAAGAACAAAGGTTACACAGCAGGTCTGAGAGCTATTACAACATTTAGATATCTTGCTGCCTTTTCAGTAATAGGTTTATTAGACCAAGGGTCTCTAAGGATCAACTTGGAAACTGTCTCATAAGGGGGTAAATTATCTGGTCCCTTGATAGAATCTGCAGTAAAACACACAACTATTTCAAGCTCCAAGGGGATATATGGTCACCACCTACCCTTGAGGGGAACTACAACAAACCTTCAATCTAGGATCTTGGATGATAAAACGTTAAAACCTGTCAACAAAACTGCTACTGGGTATTGTTAGAAAATATAGATATGCCATACATTTCTGTTAGAAGCAGACCAAATCAGGCCCAGTGAGTGTTTTGAATATGGGCCAGGCCACCTCTCTCACATCAGCATCTTTCATTTTCTGCTTAACAATGGATTTGATTTGCAATAGGTCAAAAACTACTTTTGAAATAAACTAACTTTGGCCTTCTAATTTCAATGGGTGTATTCTGAGTATTTCTAATCCCTGTGACGGGGTGAGCTCCCATTGCTTGGTCCCTGCTCCTGCCAAACTAGCAGTTTGAAAGCACGTCAAAGTGCAAGTAGATAAATAGGTACCGCTCCAGCGGGAAGGTAAACGGCATTTCCGTGTGCTGCTGTGGTTCGCCAGAAGCGGCTTAGTCATGCTGGCCACATGACCTGGAAGCTGAACGCCGGCTCCCTCGGCCAGTAAAACGAGATGAGCACCGCAACCCCAGAGTCAGTCACCACTGGACCTAATGGTCAGGGGTCCCTTTACCTTTACTTTACTCTGAGTATAACTTACCTGGATACAGCCCAACAAGATTTTGGGCGAAATGCACAACATAGCAATCCAGTAAAGGCTGCAGAATTTAACATCATCATCATTATCCTTAAATTGTATAGTTCTTGCAAGTGTTGAAAGTGCTTCCTAAAAATGTATCTCATTGTAATCTTTACAGCATATAAATTAAGTTTCAGTGCTTTTTTTTTTAAAAAAAAAAATGTTTAGGGATACTCTCATTGATATTGAAATACTGCCCCCTACTGATATTGAAATACTGCCCCTCAGTGAGGCCACACTTAGATTCACAAAAATGTTTAGGGGCATGCGTACCCCTGCGTACCTCCGGGTGGGGAAAAGCACTGGTGTGTATTATCTCTCATATTGCAAATGTGGGGAATGAGTCTGGGAGTTTGTGGCCATTGAGTGAGTTCAGGACAAAAGCAAGATAAGAGCTGCGGAGCTCCTGAACCATAGCTTAGTCTCTTAGCTGCTGCTCTGCAGTAGCTCCTTTCCTCTCACCAAGTCCTCCCTCTCCTCTAGATTAGGACATTTGCTGAACTGGATTTGATTTGATTTGCAGTGCCCACCATGGATTGCCTAGAGAAGGAGAAAGTCCATGTGTAGAATGTAGCTGCACAATAAGTAAAGTTCAACATGCATTTTGGTATTTTATGTTACTTATTTTTTTATTCCAGTTTTCCCAGCAGAACTTTGTTGTTGTTGTTGTTTAGTCGTTTAGTTGTGTCTGACTCTTCATGATGCCATGGACCAGAGCACGCCAGGCACTTCTGTCTTCCACTGCCTCCCGCAGTTTGGTCAAACTCATGCTGGTAGTTTCAAGAACACTGTCCAACCATCTCGTCCTCTGTCGTCCTTCTCCTTGTGCCCTCCATCTTTCCCAACATCAGGGTCTTTTCCAGGGAGTCTTCTCTTCTCATGAGGTGGCCAGAGTATTGGAGCCTCAGCTTCAGGATCTGTCCTTCCAGTGAGCACTCAGGGCTGATGTCCTTAAGAATAGATAGGTTTGATCTTCTTGCAGTCCATGGGACTCTCAAGAGTCTCCTCCAGCACCATAATTCAAAAGCATCAATTCTTCGGCGATCAGCCTTCTTTATGGTCCAGGTCTCACTTCCATACAGGAGAGCTACAGATAGTGTAAATCAGAGGCAGGAAAACTTTTTT
The DNA here is from genome assembly GCF_965153285.1 of Podarcis tiliguerta. Classification (NCBI taxonomy): domain Eukaryota; kingdom Metazoa; phylum Chordata; class Lepidosauria; order Squamata; family Lacertidae; genus Podarcis; species Podarcis tiliguerta. The sequence goes on from NC_139553.1 coordinate 35,637,576, forward strand.
AAAAGGGGTGGGGGGAGCCTGAAGGCCACATTCCCATCCCTGGGAATGATCTACCCTTTAATCATCACAGCAACTCATCACAGTAGGTTAGGATGAGACAGAGTGATTGGCCCAAATGTACGCCATTCAGCTGTGCCACTGAGCAGGAATTTGAACCTGGGTCTCTTTGCCCTAAACCAATAGGAGAACTTAGGAAGCTGACTTATATTGAGTCAGACAACTGGTCCATCTAGCTAAGTATTTTCTGCACTGAATTGCAGCGACTCACCAGCATTTCAGACAGGGGACATTCTCAGTCCTACCTGGAGATGACAGGAACCTGGTGCCTTCTGGGTGCAAAACACCACTGAGTTATGGCCCTTGCCCCAAATTCTAGCCACTACATCATGTTGTTGCAAATGACATGAGAACCTTTCTCAGCATCACTTCGGGACCATTCCTGGTGACACCACACTTCCAGTTCGACAAAGCATGTTGTAAACAGAGAAGTAGTCCTTTGATAGTTTGCTATGCAGAAATTGCTAGGCCAAATCACCACAGAGGTAAAAAAACAACAACAAAACTGGGGCCACCATAACTCTGGGGACTGGGGGTGGGGAACTGGTCCATAAACTCCTTGCTGGCAAGGAGAACCATCCTGGCACATGAGTCCAGTACAGAAGATGTAGATTTGTTTATATCATCATCCTGTAGAGCAAAGGCTCTGTCCATCGCCAAAGTAAGGGATTAAAAAAATAGTCCCATGAGCTGGGTTGTGTTCCATACCTGAACAGAGGACAGCATTTTGCAGGGTCAGGGGGACATAGCAGGTTGGAAGGATCCAGACTTTTCCTCTAAGATTATTTAGAAAGTAAAAGGACTGCAGGGCTTATAGCAATTCCACGTCACTTTCTGCAGTGTCTCAAATGATATACTGTGGCCGGACAAGACGAGGAGTTAAGGAACACCCAGTCTTAGGAGGGGCAGGTTTTTTAAAAAAGAAAATACAGCTGGGAAGTAGGGAGAGCCCTTGGGTGGAAAGAGATATGGCCAGACAGACTCTAAGTAGAAATGCATTGTGGGTTTTGAGGGGTGGAGAGAGGACCAGAAACAGCAGAAAAACCATTTGCAGTATCTGAATTTTCTCTTTTTAAACAGATGCAAGCCATAAGCAATTTTAAACCACCCCACCACCCTCTTTATTAAAATACCACCATTTAAAATACTCTCTATGGCTTTTACAGAAGCTGGGCTGTATGGTGGACTGAACATTTGTTAATGAAGTCTCTAAGAACTGAAATGTTTCTAAAACCTCTCTTGTTAAAGAAGAAAAAGCTGTAATTCCCATTTCAATCATATTGTGCATCTAGGTCTAAAGGCTTACATTTGGGGAAAGTTCATAAATTCAACTTAATACACACGATAGATTGTTGCATTTCTAATGCAGTTCCAAATTTTGATGAAATGTTTCCAAGCAGCCTTCTGTTTTGGAAGCCAAAGTTTCTGCAAGGTCAAGCTGCCACTTGAAGGCCAAACACTGCACAGATCCCGTATAAATATTTTGTCTTCCGTATTTGCTGTATTTCACTCTAATTCTCTAATGACAGTCTTCAAACCAGCAGTATTACATAGTTATTCAAGGCCAGCCCTGTCATAACAGGCCTTATAAGGACTGCTGCTGCTGCTGCCAGGGAGGACTCCCCTGCTGAGTGCCTGAGGGTCTTGTTCCTGCCTCTCTCCATCTGGCCCAGGGCGGGGCCTGACAGGCCTCATAAGGAATGATGTTGCGGCTGCTGCCCAGCAAAGACTGGGGTATTTTTGGGGAAATTTTGTTGGGAATTTTTGCTGTTACTACTTATATTAACTTTTTGTATCTTATTTTTATGTGGAAATTGTTCAGTTTGGTTATGTAGTTTTTAATTTTTTTGGTTTTGTTTTTTTAATGGGATATCTAACTATCCGGGATAGCAGCAGGAAACGGCACTGGAATAAGGGAATTTCCTGCAAAAAAAGGGAAGGTTGACAGCTATGGCTTACATTATGTTCTTAACCCCTTCATGCAAAATGTAGACTTAAGCATATTGATTTTATGAGGCTGATTATCCCACTCTTCTGAGAATCCCCTTCTCCACAGTAGGATATGATGCGAACATACCTCTGTCCAAGATCTTTGAGAATCACTGCTAGTCCGAGTAGACAGCACTTGGCTATATAGTCTGAGTTGGAATAAAGTGACTACAAATGTTCATATGTTATTTTCCAGATCCCAGAAATCATAAATTAAATCTCTGAATAAGGTGAGAAGTACCGTATTTTTCGCCCTATAAGACGCACATTTCCTCCTCCAAAAATGAAGGGGAAATGTAGGTGCGTCTTATGGGGTGAATGCAGGCTCCTTGGCTTCAGCGATAGCAACGGGAAGCCTCCGAAGCCTGCGCTCCGGAGGCTTTGCGTTGCTTCCGCTGAAGCCAGGAGAGTCTGCTCTTTGAGGCTGGCCGTGGGGGAAAGCAACGCTTCCCCCCTCGCCAGCCCCAGAGGATGGGGGGCAGCAGGAAGGCGCGCGACGCCTTCCTGCTGCTCTCTGACCCAGGTTGGAGGCTGGCGGGGGGGAAAGCAGCGCTTCCCCCCTCGCCAGCCCCAGAGGATGGGGGGCAGCAGGAAGGCGCGCAACGCCTTCCTGCTACTCTCCATCCCGGCATTGAGGCTGGCGGGGGGGAAAGCAGCGCTTCCCCCCTCGCCAGCCCCAGAGGATGGGGGGCAGCAGGAAGGCGCGCGACGCCATCCCGCTACTCTCCAACCCGGCACTGAGGCTGGCGGGGGGAAAGCAGCGCTTCCCCCCTCACCAGCCCCAGAGGATGGGGGGCAGCAGGAAGGCGCGCATCGCCTTCCTGCTACTCTCCATCCCGGCATTGAGGCTGGCGGGGGGGAAAGCAGCGCTTCCCCCCTCGCCAGCCCCAGAGGATGGGGGGCAGCAGGAAGGCGCGCGACGCCATCCCGCTACTCTCCAACCCGGCACTGAGGCTGGCGGGGGGAAAGCAGCGCTTCCCCCCTCACCAGCCCCAGAGGATGGGGGGCAGCAGGAAGGCGCGCAACGCCTTCCTGCTACTCTCCATCCCGGCATTGAGGCTGGCGGGGGGGAAAGCAGCGCTTCCCCCCTCGCCAGCCCCAGAGGATGGGGGGCAGCAGGAAGGCGCGCGACGCCTTCCTGCTGCTCTCTGACCCAGGTTGGAGGCTGGCGGGGGGGAAAGCAGCGCTTCCCCCCTCGCCAGCCCCAGAGGATGGGGGGCAGCAGGAAGGCGCGCAACGCCTTCCTGCTACTCTCCATCCCGGCATTGAGGCTGGCGGGGGGGAAAGCAGCGCTTCCCCCCTCGCCAGCCCCAGAGGATGGGGGGCAGCAGGAAGGCGCGCGACGCCTTCCTGCTGCTCTCTGACCCAGGTTGGAGGCTGGCGGGGGGGAAAGCAGCGCTTCCCCCCTCGCCAGCCCCAGAGGATGGGGGGCAGCAGGAAGGCGCGCAACGCCTTCCTGCTACTCTCCATCCCGGCATTGAGGCTGGCGGGGGGGAAAGCAGCGCTTCCCCCCTCGCCAGCCCCAGAGGATGGGGGGCAGCAGGAAGGCGCGCGACGCCTTCCTGCTGCTCTCTGACCCAGGTTGGAGGCTGGCGGGGGGGAAAGCAGCGCTTCCCCCCTCGCCAGCCCCAGAGGATGGGGGGCAGCAGGAAGGCGCGCAACGCCTTCCTGCTACTCTCCATCCCGGCATTGAGGCTGGCGGGGGGGAAAGCAGCGCTTCCCCCCTCGCCAGCCCCAGAGGATGGGGGGCAGCAGGAAGGCGCACGACGCCTTCCTGCTGCTCTCTGACCCAGGTTGGAGGCTGGCGGGGGGGAAAGCAGCGCTTCCCCCCTCGCCAGCCCCAGAGGATGGGGGGCAGCAGGAAGGCGCGCGACGCCTTCCTGCTGCTCTCTGACCCAGGTTGGAGGCTGGCGGGGGGGAAAGCAGAGCTGGCCGAGTCCGTCCCTTCTCCCTCCTGTGGGCTTTTGCAGGAGATGGGGGAATTCCCCCACCTCCCGCAAAAGCAGGCAAAAGCCGCGCGCTCTTTAAAGGGGCTCTGCGGCTTCTGCGGGCTTTTCTAGGAGCCCGCAGGAGCCGCACACCCTTTGAAGAGCGCCCCTCTTGGGGGCTTTTCCCCGAGGAGGGAGAAGGGACTGACTGGCCGAGTCCGTCCCTTTTCCCTCCTGGTCGAAAAGCCCGTAGGAGTCGCGCACGGCTCCTGTGAGCTTTTGCAGGAGGTGGGGGAATTCCGCCACCTCCCGCAAAAGCAGGGAGAAGGTCTTGGAGTAGCGCACAGGCTGCGTGCAGCCTGTCCGCTGCTCCCAGAGCTGCGGGGGGGAAATCATATTTTTTCCCTTGATTTCCCCCCCTGAAAACTAGGTGCGTCCTATGGGCCGGTGCGTTCAATAGGGCGAAAAATACGGTAGCTTGACTATAACTTGAATGTGTGTAAATGCATTATCATGGAAACCAAGTCACCCTTTTATGTACATATTGTAGATGGTGAGGTTCACTTGTTAGGGCTAAGGGGTTGGTAGCGATGAAAGGATCCGTCAATTTCAGTTCTCTCCATTTTTCATTTTTCCAATCTTAAATCCAATTTTTCATGTTTCTGCAGCATTTTTTTTTTTTTTTAATTTGAAGGCAGGCAGTATCCTCATAAAAAGTTGTCAGCATATTAGTGTGAATTTCTAGTAAACACAAAAGCAGTATTGTGCTTTTGCAAGCAAAATCCCCTTATAGGATATATTTTTGTATGTTATTTTCTCTAATATCTTCATTTTTATGTAAATTTTTCCTCTAATAGGTTCATCTATGTAAACATTGTTTGGTTAGAAAACTGCATTGCAAGATTTGGATAAGTGCAAATTTCAAGGGATATCTGTATTCTGGTTTGCACAGTGTTTCAGGATGTGCGAATTAGGTAGTTCCTCGTTAAAATGTGTACAAAATTGAATTTCTCCCCTATTACCTATCAATAGCATATCATTTTAGGCAAAATAATTCAGACCTTCTTGTTTTTTAAATCAGCATTAAGACAGGCTGTCACAGAGAAAATGAATACAGCAAGCCACGAAGAGCCTTTAGCAATGTGTATTAACACTGGCAAAGGGATGCTGATGTTCTGGTGTGAGAATTGAGTGTTAGCAGCACGCAACGGTGTCTCTATATTTATCTGTGCAATGTTGGAACACAAGCAACACTAGTTAAGGGACATGTCAGGTTCCTTACCACACTGAGGATACACAGTATGTTGCAATGCCACAAATCTCTTTAGTAATCGTGAAGTACCGTATATACTCAAGTATAAACCGACTTTTCCAGCACATTTTTTATGCTGAAAAAGCCCCACTTGGCTTACACTCGAGTGAGGCGGGCGGTGGCGGCAGAGGGACGAGTGACCCAAAAGCAGCCCTTTCAGGCTGCTCCTTCCTCCTCCTCTGCCTTTGCCACTGTCGGCAGCAGCAGAGGAGGAACAAGCAGCCCGAAAACAGCCCTTTCGGGTTGCTTGTTCTTCTTCCACTGCTACCACCACAGCAGTTTGTGGTGTGGTGAACCAGCTTATACTCGAGTCAATAAGTTTTCCTAGGTTTTTGTGCTAAAATTAGGTGTCTCGGCTTATATTTGGGTCAGCTTATACTTGAGTATATACGGTAATTCATTGGAAAACACATTAAAACTGTTTTGAAAGCACAGATGCACATTGAATTATAACTCAGCAAGCTGTTTGCAAGCATTTCTATATGCATGCTGTCTCTTACAGAACTTATTCCAGCCTGAATATAGCATGCGTGTATTCTGACTAGTTTATTTTCTTTGTAGATTCGTAGAAGAGAACATCCAAAACTTGGTGGTGGAAGGGAGGGCAGAATTGCTTGAAAGCTGTCTACTGATAGAAATGTTCAAGAGGCACTCTGGGAGCAGCTGCAGGACCTCCCCTCCAATTGGTTCCAGATTTTGCAAGAGCATTCCTTTGTCAGTCATCTTATTTGCAAGGGGTTAGGCACATGTTCTTTAACACTTTTTGAATCTCCCTGTACTTGCTCTGATGTAAAACATCAATTGTATATCTGTAAGCTGTAAATTGATAGAATTATGGATAACACACATAGTCTGTGTTTAGCATGGGAAGGGGACTGAATATGCAAATTGATGAGCACAAGTGGATTAGCATGATCTCAGCCCCCTTTGAAATATTTTTTGAGCTGCATCCAAAAATGCTTAAATTTCTTCTGGGGTGGTACTGGACTCCCATCTTGCCTTTCCAAGATTAACCACTTGCATGAGTGTAGCCTTTGAGGTACATTCCTCCATATGTGGTAGGAATGCAGTGTGAGCCAAACCTTATGGACGTGGATTTCTGCTACTTGACCCTGCTCTGGCTTTTTAATCCCTAGAAAATGATGTCAATCCATTGATTACTCAGAAAAACTTGGTGTTTTGTTTTTGGCACCCCGGATTAACAAGGAAGCCAGACAGTTAATGGGAGGGAGAGAGAGAGAAAGAAAGAAAGAGAGAGAGTGAGTGAGTGAGAGAGAGAGAGAGAGCGCACTAAGTAGACCAGTGGCCTGACTTGATGCACAGCAGTTTCATATATTTATATAGATGCAAATACTTGGTCAGAGAAGTGTTCTGGAGTGACGATAGGTTAGTGGTAGAGCACTCAGAATGTCACACTTCAATCTCTCAGATTTCCAGTTTAGAAGAATTGGTTAGCAGATGATGGGAAAGACTCCTCTGACTGAGACCCTGGAGAGTCACTGCCAGTCAGAGAATTTAGTAGTGGGCTATATGGACATGGGATACTTTTTTCCATTTAAGGGGATTAAACAGAGTGCACAATAAAGCCAATTCCTTCAACAGGCATCCCATTTATTGTTCCTTAATTGTTGCAATCTCCTTCCAGTACAGAATACCTTTTAATATTATCAGTCTGGTAGACAGTTTTCCTTGCATTTGAGAACATCTCAGAATTGCTCAATTTTCTCAAATTTACCCATTGTGTGCACTTTAGCAGCTTCTTAATTTCATGATCTTTTAAAGCATGAGTGTTGTACTTAGCATAAAAAAGATCTCTGTGCAGGAAATATCTAGGGTAATAACTTTCCTTTACTTCTTACCTAAGACTTATGAAAAGGGTACTTCATGAAACAGGGGTTTTTTTGTATTTTTTAAAAATACTAATTTGAGATTTGATTTTAAAATGAAATGTTACAGGTATCATATTCAATATATTCTCAGGAAAAATTCTCGACTGACTGGCTTGTTGTATTGCATCAGTTTTGCATTCTCCATAACATTGGCTGGATTCTTGCATAATGAGAAAGTATGGGTTATTTCAAAGTGATGGTCTGTTTAATGTCTGAACCTGTGCTCAAAGTGGTGATAGAGTCAGGTGGCATACACTTCACTTTTTTTCAGCTGAGTTTGGTCTAACCATCCTAAACCACCCCTGCCCACACTTTCTGTACAAGACTGAAAACATCCCATATAAAGAAGCTGAGTTGATTAGCTTTTGGATCATTTTTCAATCGTGGGAAAGAGACAGCATCCTCCACTGTGCCTGAAGACAGCAAGCTAGTTGGAGTTAAAGGCAGGCCATGTGGTATATACAGCTCTGTCCTGGAACAGAAGGCTACAGTCAGAAGACCCAGGAGAACTGCTACCTGCTACCAGCATCTGCCGCCATACTTATGTCCCTCACTACGTCTAATGATGGAGCTGCTCCTGCCTTCAATGAAAAAAGGATCTCCATCATTATTTTAAAATATAGGTTTGTTGTCACCACAAACAGAAGGAACATTGACAAAGCTTCTATAAGCATCCGCTATTTGACACAACTGGCATTTGAATCCTTTTTCACCATTGGTAATAGGAGAGTGACTTACATAACACTTGAAGGAGCAGGCTAGTATTTAGGGGAAAGAAAGACATTCCATTCTGCATACACAGCTCTGTCCACCAGCAGAGGGGGATGTCCAGACGGGTTATGAGAAACAGTCAACTGCTGTGGCTCTCAAATATCTTCCTCTCTTTGTTTCCTGGTAGGCCTGGGCTTAAATGTTGAGGAAGATAAATTTTGATGGGCCCAAATGCTTTTGGCCAGCTTTGCTTTAGCACTGGGCAAACAACTTGGTGTTTCGCATTTTCCCTCAAAATTGGAGAGAGAGAGAGTAAAATCCCTATTCATTTTGCTCCTCTAGCTTGCGGGTTGTTACTCCTCTGTGTGCGTATTTGTTTATACTGGATATTTCTCTCTCTCTCTTTACAATTCTTGGTCCTGCATTAAAAATCAAGCCTGTTGAATTGGTTAGAAGCCTCTGTGGTTTTTCACCAATGTTATGGCATTTAACATTTATTTCTCATTAGGTAGTCAACAGAATGACACAGGGAGTTTAAAAGAGTCTGCTGCTCTTTATTGTTTCTGATGCCCATGGTTCAGTAACCTGCTGACATAAGAGTCTCTCTATCCATAGCATAATTAAATCCACAGCAGATCTAAATTGTTCTTTTCCCCTTTTGACTCTATATTGGAACCCATGGGGAAATGTAGAAATGTCTGAACTTAACTTCTCTTGGAATAATAAGTTATTTGTCAAAGAACTAATATTTGTCCAAGCTGAATTCATGTGGCACAATCCCATACATGTTTACTCAGAAGGAAGCTCCAGTCTGTCCAATGGAGCTTTACTCCCTTAGAAAGTTTACTTACAATTTCAGTTTCTTTACTCTTTAAAATTGCAGAACAATACATGTGCATAGTCATGACATGTATTATAGGGTTGTATGCAATGCTAGTCATGATGGCTCCGCTCTGCCTCCACAGTTGAAGGCATCAATGCTTTGAATACCAGTTGAAAACCAAAGGATGGGAGAGTGCTCTTGTGGTCAGATTTGGATTACTGGTTCCCCACAGGCAGCTTGGACAGGGCTACAACAGTTTTTTTCCAGCCCCTTTAACTCCTGCTTGCCTGGAACCAACGCAGCTAACTAAACATGCAGCCAGCATCTGGACATGAGCAGCTACTGGTGAGAGGAATCAGCTGGCCCAACAACTGGCTGACTTAACTGCTCAGCTGCAGGCCATCCAGGTGGCTGGACTCCCACACCAGAAGTGCCCCTTAGTCTGCCCAGAGAAGTATGATAATTCCCCGACAAATTTCCCGCCTTTGGGGGGCAGTGCCAGTTATTAGTTTTTGAGCAAAGGACTTTCCAACAAACAGACATAAAGTGGGGTTTGTCATTAGCCTGCTTTCTGAGAGCGCTGCCTAATGGGCAACACCCATACTGCAACAACAGAGCCCCCTGCTGACCAATTTTGCTGCCTTTTGCAAACAGCTCAAGGCCATGTATGCAAACCCAGTCAGGATCCAAACCACCAACTGCCTGATACAGGAGCTGAAATCAGTTGGTGAGGGAGTATGCCAGTGAGTTTCAGTTGCTGGCACAGAACCTGGCCTGGAATCAGGCAGCTCTCATGGACCAGTTTCAGGAGGGTCTTTCGGACCCAGTCTTTGATTAACTACCCCTCATTTATGAGATTTTGGAGAGACTGTTAGGGCCAAATTTTTCACAGGACTTGTGGGGTGCCTATAACGTGGTGCGCATCCATGAAGGGGCTGAGTGGAAGATGGCATTTTGGGTATGATATGTTCACTTCAAGTATTCTGTGATGCCCTTCGTATTGACCGATGTGCCCACTGTCTTCCAACATTTCATTAACAATGTGTTCCGTGACCACCTTGACCTGTTTTTCATCATCTACCTTAATGACATCCTGATCTGTTCCTCCTCTGCCACTGACCATGAGGGCAGAGATTGTGAGTGCACCACTTATTCGCCAAGCTCTCAAAGTGAGACTTTCTCCCTTCTTAAGAAGAGTTTTTTAAAATAAATTATCATGTTCATTTGAAGAGAGAGAGAAATGTTTTTTTTTTTTAATTGGTGTTCCAGCTGTATACTTCACAGCGACTTATCCGCACATTCCTGGTAATTGTACAATTGACTCTTTGAGCCTGTACAAGCCAGGTGGTGTGTGATGCCTGCTTTTCTTTTCGGACCTTAAGAGGCATTAATGTGCTGCAAGACTAGGAAACTAATCACAGTTGTAGCCACATCTGAGTCCCACTGATGAGCAAGCAGGGGCTAGAAGTCTAAAAGGAACATTTTCCTGAGAGCAGAATCCACATACGAAGTCAGACAGTCCAGAGACTAGGAATCCAGATGATTACAGAGCCAAGGGTCAAAATGGAGAGCAGGAAGCAGCAAGGTGGGTCCAGAAACCACAGGCATTGTTTCCAGCATCTGACTGCTGCTGAGAGCTCTGTTTAAGAAACCCAGAGATAGCTGGTTCTCATTGATGCCTTTTGCTCTGTGACCTTGAAGGCTGATCAGGTTTAGGTGGAGTCAATTTTCTTTCTCCCCCTTCAGGTTGCTGTTTAGCAGCCGAAGCTGACTCCCGGCATGATAGCACCTGTCTGCAGCATATAGATTTGCTTTTTAAAAAAATCTGGATCATCAAGACACCTCAATGTAGTTCAGGAAACCCTCTTGAGACTTCTGTTGTCTCATAAAGATTCCACTTTTTCTGACAAGCCCTAAATTCCACAGGGGCACCCCAAAGGATTCATAAATATAATCTACACCCTTAGTCTAAACATATAGTAAACTACATGTGTGAGACTTGCCACTGTGATTCTGATACATGCATGTATTTAATCACTTTTGAAAATTTGTACATTTTTCTTTTGAAAATGGCTAATGGCAAACAGGTTTGCATGGGGATGGGAGGCTGAATGATAATACCAGTTCAAAAGCACTTTGCTTATGGGTTGCATATTGGTTAGTGCTAGGACACACACACACACACACACACACACTCAACTTGTGAAGATGCAACAAATGTGTTAACTACTCAGTCTGTCTCTATTGTTATTACAGATCATCTTGTCCAATATAAGGACTGCAGAGCACCTGGATGTACGCTTTCCTAAAGTACATTATGTTCCAATCTGCCTATAACAGCAGTCATCACTTTAATATGCAGTAATATGAATTTTATTTTCCTTTAGGGCTTTTGTGTGAGGAAGGTGACTGAATTGCTTAAAAATACATATAATAATCTCTGGCAAATTGAGCTGAACAGTAGATGTACATCTTTAAAAGAAGAGAGAAAAGGGAGACAATAATTCTGCTTGATAGGTACTTTTTACCATAATGCATAGCTAAAAGTCAAATGACAAGTGCTTTGCCTTTAATATTTAGATAGTCAATCCTGGGATTGACACACACATGCATTTGGAGGACACAAGTGTTACGTTGTCTCTTAGCCCCAGAGTCTATCATGACATTTGAAGGAGTAAGGAGAGCCCTTTTGGATTGTACCAAAGTGGTGATGAGCAAACCTTCTGCTCTTGATTTACATTTGGGCTCAGTTTTGCTGAGTGATTTCCTCTCAGGCTTGAACATTAGCTCAGTTACTTTTTAACCAGTTCAAGTCCTCCTCATTCTATCCTGTATACCAGAGGGGCAAAAATGTTTTCCACCCAAGGGCTACATTCCCTCATGGAGAACCAGGGCTTTTTTCAGCTGGAACTCACCAGAACCCAGTTCCAGCACCTCTCTGGTAGACATCATTACCATTATTTTCTATTTCTAGAAAAATAGCACTTTGGGGAACCATCTGTGGGACCCATGCCAGAGGCAAAAAATGGGTGGAGCAATGAATTTGACTCTTGCACAAAGCTACATTCCAGCCATAAAAAGGAATGTATCAATGCAAAGTCTATGCAATCGCATATCTCCATTCAGTTAAGCAGGATGCATTCTAGTTTTTTTGGCAAAAGTACTTGACAAGGGACCAGAAAAGGGTTTGCAAGAGATGTGCCTAGGCAGAGCATGTATAGCCTAGGGATGGTTCCAAGGGCTTGATAGAAATGCCTGGTGGGCTTTGTACCCTGATTTTTCATGGTGCTTTGCACCCAGAATGCTAGCATGAGGAAGGATGTGGTATCATGGCTATTAAAGCCATGTTGGGTGACCATGGAGAATGATTAATTACAGGCTTAGATTAGGCAAAACTGGGGAAGGACAATAAGATGACGTGTCTGATCTTGGATAGGAAGCAAGCATGATCAGTCACTATTGCAGATATTAATATTGCACCACTTGAAGCAAGTGGATGCATAAAAATTGACCCATTTTGGAATGAAACATTGTCCAGACCAATTAGGAGAAACCCCAGACTATGGCCCTGTTCCTTCAGGGGGAATGCAGACCCATTCTGAAGTGGTCACCTACTACTTATCCAGTCAAAAGAACTTCTTTGTCATTCCTGGGCTAAGTTTCAGTTTTCTTGGAATAAATAAGGGTACTATCATGGCAAGGCACTGATTCACCACATCCACTGCCTTGCCATGCTGTAAATGAAAAGAAGAAATAGAGCTGTATTTAATCAGTGTTCTGCTAACAGCATGCTATTAAAAACAAATCAAAAAACCACCCTCTATATGACATCACTCAGCATAGTGCTTTAAATGTATAGTGTGGATGTTGCAACAGAAATACTTCCCCATGGCAAAGAGGGTTGTTTCATGTCCAGTTTGTGCTCCAATTCCTTTCATTACTAATTAAGTGCTTGGAATGAGGGAGGATCTTCTATTCAAACTTCTCCCAAAGTCTTTGTCACCTTTCTTAGTCTTATAACTTTTCAGGGATTGCTCAGGTGTTCTTTACTTCTCCCTGCCTGAAGCCCCTTCAGTCCTGTTGTTTGTAGATCATCAATTTTTGAGCTGTTCTCTGCTTGCTGGCTCCTATCAGGCAGTGCAGGCACATCCTGGTAATCTCCAAATCCAGCAAAGTGCTGTCTGGCAATCAATAGCTGCCTGCCCTCTCTATTTGCTTTCCTTTGCTTGCATATTTTAAAGGAGCCGAAGTAGCCCCTTCAATTTTCACTCTGTGTGCAATACAAACGATGGCTTACAGAAATATACATAATTGCTATCTCTCCTTTTCCCCCTCCTGAGCTTGCTGATGCCATCTCCTTTCCTGATCATCTGTCTGCCTTCAGATTACTCAGGAGAATTCACCTGTTTGCTCTCTGTCAGGTGAGGAAGCCAACCTGGTGAAAGTCTAATGTATGGGGGTAGACTGAATGATTTAGGCTACTGGAGAGAAATGCATGCACCTTGTAACATGCACAGGAAAACTGCTAGGGTGGTCCAGGGTCCCTAGGAATTGTTGCAGAACAAATACTGGGCTTCTCTGTGGGCTCTTCCAGATTATCTATTTATTGAGCTCCTCCAGATAATTGTATTTATTGAGCATTCATCCTGATTTGCTTGCACAAGGGGTGGTCTTTATTTAGCATCCCCCTGGTTTGTGGTGAGGTTAAAAAGCAATCAACACCCATCCTGCATTCATACTGATTTGCTTGTGGGGAGTTATTTCAGTACATGTTCCCCATCATTTTTCTAACCGTAAAACAATATTTTATTTTTAAAGTGGATTTTTTCTGGCTAGAGCTTTCAAAGCACTTTAATTGCTCAAACCTAAATTTCCCAGTATGCATATGAATCCCTCTTGCAAAAGACTGATTGGTTGGAGGTGCCCTGTGTGTTTCTGCAGTGGCTAGCTTTGTTCAGGACAGCTGTGCATTGGCTTTCATGACACATACAGCATGAATTTTCAGCTCATGAGGGGAGAAGCAGGTGGCCCTTCAGTGCTGGTTGTGGCCCCTGCCGATGCATTTAGTGCTGCTGTACTATCTGATTCAACAGATCACAACTACTGCACTGCACTGCACTGTGCTGTGTTGCTGTACTATCTGGTTCAACACCACAAGCTACTGCATGTGGAAGAAAATTGTAATCAGTTATAGTGTCTCACACAATGCATCTCAAGGACCACCTTTTCCCACATGAACCTGCCTGCTAGGCTGCTCCATTCGTGTGAATGGAGTTCTGCCCACCAATCTCAGTCTGCCATCAGTTGGCCCACACCTATATGCCTTACTTATTTACAGTGGTTCTGCTTGTCAGCTTCCTCCTCCATGGTCTTCGTGTGGTGCTTGTAGAATTCAAGAGGGAAGGAAGGGGATGGTACAATTAGAATTAGGCTTCATACATGCTAATCTGTTCATAGCACAATAATGTAGTTTTCCCTCAATCCAGAATCATCCATGCTCATCATGCTGCTTTCAATTTAGATTGGTTCTGGTACATGTTGTCTAAAAAAGGTGGGTGTGGTTGACTGCTTGAGATGTGTTTGAAAAGCCCCCCCCCCATCATTATCCATGCCTTTTCCTCCCTACACATGCCCCTCACCAGGGAAGAGGGAAGTGAAAAATGTGACATTGGGCAGGTGTGGATACACCACCCATGACCCAGTTGTTGAGATTGCCTACATCTGTTTTCAACTCCTCTCAAATGACACATTTCAGGATAATGCAGAATCAATCTACAATTAGCTTTTATTTTCAACATGAAAGTAGTTTCTCATTAAGCACCTATTGAGGCAAAATATATGCAAGCAATAGATTTAAACTTTGTAGACCATGTGGGATGGGGGAACGTACTCATTCTCAATTGACACTGGAATACATTGTTGCATGCATGCAGCCTTAGTTGGCTCCACCTCCACCTACTGTTTGCCATCCTGTCTTCTATGCTACCAGACCCAATGGGCACCAGCCACTATTTCCCAGAGCCATCTCCCTGGGCCCACAGGAAGTGACAACACTGAGAATGGAAAAGGTGGAAGCACTAAGAGCATCTTGCCCAAATGACTCTTTCAAAGACTGGAGCTGGTACTGTCAAGCCACATTGTGGGGATATGTGTGTGGCTCTTAATTTGTTGGCAAAGCAATACATTTAAGTACTTTGGATTATTTATCCCTCCCAACCTTAAAAAAAGTGGGGAAGTCCTTTGTTTCTTGCTGTAACTATCTCCCTACCACTACCCCTTTTTCCTATTTCTCCCTTGTTAAGATTGGTCTGAAAATTTAATGCAGTGCGTTAATGTAAATTGCCTCAAGCATCAATTGGCATGGGGGCTCTGAATAAATAAAGCAGTTATTACTTCCATAACAAAATGGCAAAATATACAAGCAACGTGCTCCAATATTAAATTAGACCAAGTATTGCTTCTTGAAGAATAGAATACAAATAAGACACGATACATTTCTTCTTTTAGGATATATCACAGGCCTGAATATTCTGCTCTTCTTTAATGTTAAACCCTCTCAAATCAGAGTCAAAATTACAAGCTGTCTGCACAGCATGGATGGCAATGTTTTGATAAGATGTGAAGAGCAGTGGTAGACTTAGTGGTTTTTAAAATTTTCTAGCAAAGAATATGAAAAGCTTTCACTTGACTGCACCTACCTTTATTAAGAATTTAGAGGGAAAGATGGACCCCCTGTCTTTATCTCAGCTACTATGTCATTTTCCAGTGTTCTGCCATTGTTTGGTGTGAACACAACACCTAAGCAAAGTTTGTCTGGGTATAACACATAGCTGCAATATGAGTAAATTGCAAGCAAACTTTTTAGTTTGTTTGCATAATTTATGTTGCTGTTTAATATGAAATCAAACTTTTTCACTATGGACTAGAGTAGACTAGGAGTGCAGTAGCCAGCATAGTGTACTCTGGGTGTCATAGGACTACAACCCCTAGTACCCCTGACTATTGACCATGATGGCTAGGGCTGATGGGAGCTGGAGTCCAATACCATCTGGAGGGCACCGTGTTGGCTATCCCAGACTAGACCCTTTTTTGGTCTACAGTGTATTTTGGAAGTTCATCCTCTAGCAACATGGCTGAAACATTTTAAAGGAAGTCATAAGAATTTTGTAAGATAGGTGAAAATTCTTGGGAAGATAGGTGGTTCTGTTCAATATTGAATTGTCGTGGAATTCTGCCTAAAGCAAAGTTTGAGTTGCCTCAAACTTAGAGCAAAGTATCTGACAATCTGCAAAGGAAACGTATCAGTGAGTGCTAGTCTAGACATGAAACATTTATTTCAATCTCATGCTTCCGATTTTCCTCTCCCTGTTTCAAAGATAACAGAACAACTAACAGCAGCTCTGGGTAGTTGGTGATCCATATTGAAAGAGTAGCATGGGGAAATAACTTTATCTCCCCCCACTCACAATTTGCCATGAAGGGGCCAGGCACCCACAAATTTTGGTGCCAGGGCCATGCACACTGCATGGCACCCATGGTCAAGGGGCCAAGTTGGTACTCCTGACTGCTCACTGACTATCTCCCTCCCCACCACACCCTGGTAACTGGTGGGCAAACAGAAGTTTGGAAAAGTGTTTGAGTTGTGAAAATAAGACAGAGTTAAACCGCCCTCCATACTCCTACTTATCTCCCCCATGCCCTCTCTCGGTATAAGGCAGCTTTGTGTGAACTCTGAATACAACCTATCCTTCCCCTCTACCAAATTTACATTGTAGACTCATCAGAACAGAGATTTATTTGCTTCTTTGAAATGCTGTTGTGCTTGATCTTACTCCACCAGTAGCTAGTGTGTTATCTCTCTCTTGTGCACGCACGCACGCGCGCGTGCGCACACACACACACGTGTGTGAGAGAGATATGCTGTTGGAGTCCAACACTCATCAGCCCCAGCCAGCATGGCCAATAGTTAAGGATTGTGGGAATCTTATCCCAGCAATATTTGGAGGTCACCACGTTGGCTACCAGTGTCTTGTTCTGCGAATCACTATGTACTTTAATTGTGCTATATAAATATGAATAAGATGTTAATAAAAGGAGAAAGTTGTCTGCAGCCCAGCAAAGGAAATTCTTCCACACCAGACTTCACATGCTTTAATTATAATTAGGACCTGGTAATAAGACGGCCACAGAGAAAAAATGACCGCAGTACGTGCTGGTGGCCCTAATGATGAAGCGTGGAAGGCAAATTAGACTTATATATCAATTAAGCCCATTAATATCACACCAATCTACTATGCCTTCCAGCCTATAGAAAAGCAAATTGAAAGAATCACAGGGACACATTCAAAGCTTTATGTGCTCATTCAGAAAGACCGAGAAGGATAAAAATTATTAAAGGAGAAGTTAATTTAATGAATTGCTTATATTCCTCTAAAGACAGACCAAGCAAGTGTGTGTGTGTGTGTGTGTGTGTGTGTGTGTTCCTTCTCAGAGAACAAATTTTATTGGGGGGGGGGGGCAATCAAAGGACTTTAATTGAACTAGATCAAAAGACTTTAATTGAACCAGATCAGTTGTTTTGAAAACTTTATATCTTCGGGTATGCTTTTCATTAGCTAAAGACGCACACCTCTTTTGGAATCTGTCTTGCTCTCTGCATTGCAGAGGATTCTGGAGAATATTTTAGAATGTACAGTCCATTTACCATGGAATACTGGTCAAGTCTATTGGGCCTCACCTTGACCACATGATCTGAAAGTATGGCAATAACACATCAAATACTCTCCCTGCCTTAGAAGAGCCAACCCTACTGTCAGAAAGAGTGAGGCAACAGGCTAATGTGACACAGATGCTAGAGGACAGGGAAGCATTTCCCCGAGCCCCTAAATGAGCCTGCCCTGTGCCACTAAGGTATAATGAACCATGTTCTATTTCCCAATCTTTGGGGGGTAGGGGGGATAGTTTGGTTTAATCCATGCCAATCTGATCAGGATTGAGGAAGTTCACCAACCACCAATTGCTAATTGTTGCACAATATCTTACTTTTTTGGAAGACCGGGATGGGCATAACCTCCTAGTGTTTCATGAGATACAGACAAGGAATCTATTATCTACCCTGCTTGAATAAGTCTGTTATGTATCTCCAGGTAGCAGACCTTCAGTTTCCATGTTTGCCTTTCTGTTCGAGGAAGTCATAAATAAATCTCAGGGAATATTTCAAATCGGGGATATTTTCATTGTTTTCAGATGGCCTCATCAGTCTTGTCTAAACCATTGCTTCTAAAAAGGCCTGTAAATGTAACAGCATTTATTGTAATAGACACAGCTGTACAAACAGAGCCCTGGATAAAGAGGTATCCACCCTCTGTGTGCTTTCTTTCAATTGTGTGATTTGTGCCCTCACAAATTTTGCCTGGTTTTTATTTTTTATTCATCGCCTACCCTTTTCCTGCAGCTTTATCTCTGCACAAGCATGAATCTATGTTGGTCTGAAATGGGCATTGTAAGTCTCAGTCTACACGGCTGAGAAAAGTGATGTCTACATGCTGGATGATTCTGGATCAGGCTCAAATGTTCCTATTCCACTTCAAGCAACAGCCAACTAGAAGGTAATGGAAATTCTTAAGTATTAACGCTGACATTAAGGGACATAGTGCCTTTGACAGTAGAGGTAGAACCTAGCCATCATGGCTAGTAGACATTGATAGACTTACCTTCCATGAATTTCCTTAATCATTTTTTTAAATCATCCAAGTTCATGGCTGTTATTACTACTTGCAAGAGCAAATTCCAAAGTTAACCATGCACTGCATAAAAAAATATATATTTTGTCTGTCCTAATTCTATACAGCCTGTCATGTTTTCTTTTACTCATATTTACTCTAAACTAAAAAGATCCAAGGGTTGTAACATATCCTCCTAGGTGAGCCACTCCATTCCCTTCATCATTTGGGATGTTTCTTTTCTGAACTTTTTCCAGATCTATGATATCCTCTTAGACGTGTGTTGATTAGAATTATGCAGAGTTTTCCAAGTGTTGTTGCACCATGTTGTTGTTGTTGTTTAGTCATTTAGTTGTATCCGACTCTTCGTGACCCCATGGACCAGAACACACCAGTCACTCCTGTCTTCCACTGCCTCCCGCAGTTTGGTCAAACTCATGCTGGTAGCTTCGAAAACACTATCCAACCATCTCGTCCTCTGTCATCCCCTTCTCCTTGTGCCCTCCATCTTTCCCAACATCAGGGTCTTTTCCAGGGAGTCTTCTCTTCTCATGAGGTGGCCAAAGTATTGGAGCCTCAGCTTCAGGATCTGTCCTTCCAGTGAACACTCAGGGCTGATTTCCTTCAGAATGGATACGTTTGCTCTTCTTGCAGTCCATGGGACTCTCAAGAGTCTCCTCCAGCACCATAATTCAAAAGCATCAATTCTTCGGCGATCAGCTTCTTTATGGTCCAGCTCTCAATTCCATACATCACTACTGGGATAACCATAACTTTTACTATACGGACCTTTGTTGGCAAGGTGATGTCTCTACTTTTTAAGATGCTGTCTAGGTTTGTCATTGTTTATCTCCCAAGAAGCAGGTTTGTACAATGTCACGGTGATAAAGGCAGTTTTATTTTCAATTCCTTTCCTAATGAAACCTACCATGGAAATTCATCCTTTTCACAGCTGCCACACATTGGGTTGGCAGCTTTGCTGAGCTATCCACGATGACCCCAATATCTCGCTTTGGTCAGTCACCTCAAGTTCAGGCTCAATAAGCATAAAGTAAATGTGAAAATACCTGCCTTTTGGACTTCCCACAGACAACTTTGTTGCCACTGTGAGAATGCTGGATGGGGATGGGCCATTGACCTAATCCAGTAGGACTCTTTGTTCATAAGTTCACAGGAAGAGAAGGTGCTGCCCATCTGTTCTAGGTTATCTAGTACCTGAAGATACACTACCTCTGGACATGCATGTTCCATTTAGCTAGCATGGTTAATAGCTGTAGTTTGATCTGTACTCCAAGAGCTCTTAGCACAGATAGAATACGCTTTTTGTTTTTTGCTACCTTGAAGTCCTGCACATTTACAGTACAAATCTGTCTCATATAAAAGAACAATCTATTTATCAGGATTCATTCTCACTGTGGGATTTGAACTTGGGTTTATCAAGTCAAGTGTATCTGCCCAAGTTAGAGAACTGCAGCAAAGTGAACATGTCTCTCCTCGACTCCTCCAAACCAATTGCTCAACAGAATATTTTGCGACCTTTCCATTTGCAAATGCATTCTCAGCCATTTGATGTTGGCAGACATTGTTGGTTCTTTTGCCACCAAGACCTAGCCTTGCCCTATCTGCAGGAGAGCAGTATTGGGTCATGAATTAACACAATTCCCATGAATCTTCATGGACATAGAAGAGATAATTTAATAGTGTTGTTTTTTTATGGACTATGGATGGCAAAAAGGGCATAACCACTGACTTTCTAAGGTCAAAAGAATAAGAGGCAACAATTTTTTTTTATATTTTGTATGACACTGATAGCATGCACACACAAAAAAATTGATCTGTGCCTATGCTATCAGGTCCAGCTATGACTTTTTGGAGTAAGAATTATATAGCTATATGGAAGCTGTATATACAGTAACCTCTACACATTAGGTGGCAGGAGGAGACAACAGACAAGCGCTGTTTCCATTACACCCTGTTTGTGAGCTTCTCAGAGCATCTGGTTAGTCACATTTATACATTACATTGGAGGCAGCCAATGTGGTATCCTCCATATATGGTTGGTCATGGATGGTGGGAGTTGGTCATCTGTGGTCATGGATGGTGGGAGTTGAAGCCCAACAATATGTGGCTGACCACAGGTTCCTTATATCTGAACCAGTGTATATAGAAGAGGAATTGAGAACTTGTGCCCCTACTAGTGTTACTTTATTGCAGCCCCCATCATCCCGCACTATTGGCCATGCAGGCTGGGGTTTCTGAGATCTGACCACCTTTGGAAGACTCTATATGGACATTTAGTCATCTAGACAGCAAAGTCTTTAATGTTTTTACTGGCTGGTGTTACGTGAGTTTGTTAAAGTGAGTTTCAGTTCTTTATCTGTGAGTAAACCCCATTGTACTCAGTGGATTTTTTAAAAAATACCTGTTTAAGACTGCACTGTTAAGAAAGCTATTTTGCCACATTATTTGCAACATTATCTCCGAAAGTCTTAAGAATTAGCAGCCGATGATCTGTAACTTAACAGGAAGCTGTCATTTCTTTTTTCGCATCTTCAGTTTAGCAGAGGAAAGGTTACAAACATTTTTCAGGCATCCTTAATATAGACCAGGCTGTTGAACAAGACCTCAAAAATAGGCATTCTCTGATGTGACGGCAATAAATTGATATGTTTGAGAATCTACTTTGCAATGATTGTGTTAATTCAAATGCATATGGTGTTGCTGGAACGCCAATGTTCTCCAGAAAAGGGGAGGGGGGAATCTTCTAGTTATACCTGGGGAAACATGAGCATATATGCAAAGGTCACATTCTTTATTACAGTCTATTTAAAAATAAATCACAAGGTGAGAGGGGCATGAGCTGAAAATGTTAATTCATTTCTTTGCTGGAATAATAATAAAAAAAATCCCTAGGAGAACATATAGCAAACACAAACCTATTCTGATTAAATTAGTGCTAGGTGAGCACCACTAGATTCTAGGCAGATTGGCTTGGATTATTCCAAATGGTCTTTCCTCCAAATAAGGATATACTTTGCCTTATTCGGTCCAAACCGAATAACTGCTATAGCCACTCTCTGGGTGAATGATGGGAAATTATGTGGAATACTACTTCTAGCTGGATTTAAACTGTATTTGAATAATGATGGCTATTATTATTATTATTATTATTATTATTATTATTATTATTATTAAAAATCTTACCTGCCCTTCACTATGAAGTGCCCAGGTAGACTATGGCAGTTTTAAAAGACAATACTAAAAACTGTTTAACCAAGGGAAGAGAACAGGGAAGGTACACACACACACAAAATCACACTTTTATGGGGTTCTAATTATGGGTGCATAATTCCCATTTCCTAATGTAGAGGAAGAATTATGAGCCCACTGACTTTATATTTCCAAGCCAGAAAACACACATCTCTTTGGATCACTGGTGCACTGAATGATGAGAATCTTCTTTCATCATTTTGTTCATCTATAGAATGACTGGTGTCGGGTTTATGGGGTGCAAGAGGCTTCAGCCCCCTCAATATTTTGAATCAGGAACCAGGAGGGGGCTGGGATGAGCAAGGGTAAAGATCACTCTCTGCGCTCTGCCTCCTCCTCCTCGCCCGATGTCGCAAGGCCTGAGAAGATGACTGGAGCTGTTCTAAGGTTTAGGATTATGAGAAATGAAACAAATCACAGGTACCATCATTCTGTACTGATCATGTTTCATTGGAGGCTTATCCAGACTTCCTTTTGTATCATGTTATTAGACACAAGTCCCTGTTTTAAGTCCCAGTCTACTGAACTAGATAGATCAAAGACTCAACTCAGTACAGTGGTACCTCAGGTTAAGAACTTAATTCGTTCTGGAGGTCCATTCTTAACCTGAAACTGTTCTTAACCTGAGGTACCACTTTAGCTAATGGGGCCTCCAGCTGCCACCGCCTGCTGACGCGTGATTTCTGTTCTCATTCTGAAGCAAAGTTCTTAACCCGAGGTACTATTTCTGGGTTAGCGGAGTCTGTAACCTGAAGCGTCTGTAACCTGAAGCATCTGTAACCCAAGGTACCACTGTATAAGGCTTCCTATGTAACAGCAACACATCAAGGCCGCTTCCATTGCCATGTTTTCTTTCTTCCTTCCTAGATTAATTACAGAAAAAGAAAGTGCCACCTTGTGCCTGAAATACAAATAACAAGTTCCCTTATGTTCAGCAGAAGAAAATAAGAAAACTGGTTAGCTGAGTGATATTGACTAGAAAATTGCCAAAGGCTAATCTGTATGTAAGCACTTTTTTATTTCAGTTGCAAGTGTAATAAGAATTTTACTACTGCCGCTGCATGTAGCGCAATGTGTCACAACAATTTTCATGATGTTGTGACAATGTGTCGCAACATCATGCACGTGATGTAAATACTTTTGGTGTCACTTACCGCCCTCCTTTCTCTTTCTACCTGCACCCTTTCGGCCATATGGCAGCCAGATGCAAAAGACAGCAGGGCTCCTGTACCTTTAGTCACTGTGTACCCTCTTCCTACGGATGCGGGTGGTGCTGTGGGTTAAACCACAGAGCCTAGGACTTGCTGATCAGAAGGTCGGCAGTTCGAATCCCCGTGACGGGGTGAGCTCCCATTGCTCGGTCCCTGCTCCTGCCAACCTAGCAGTTCGGAAGCACCTCAAAGTGCAAGTAGATAAATAGGTACCACTCTGGCGGGAAAGTAAACAGCATTTCCGTGCGTTGCTCTGATTCGCCAGAAGTGGTCGGGTTACAGTGTGAACAAGCTGTAAGAGCTGATTATTTTCGCCCAGATAACGTTCCTGTGGGAGTAGCCAGGCCACCGGGCTCTCCATGGATTACTATGCCTCCAGGGAGGAGGCGAAGGCGGCGTAGAGACAGGAGGCAAAGGCGGGGTTGTCGGGCTGGCGTCCTGGTAAGATTGCAGAGGAGTCCATCTAAACCACCGCTCCCTAGCATATTTCTTGCTAATGTGAGATCTCTTGCCAACAAGATGGATGAATTGAGGCTGCAGGCAGCAAAGAACAGCCTTGTAAAAGATTGCTGCGTTTTATTTGTCATTGAGACATGGCTTCAACCGTCCATACCAGACACAGCTATTCAGTTGGAAGGCTGTGCGGTACATCGTCATGACCGAGGCATGGACTTCGGAAAAACCAAAGGAGGGGGGCTGTGTGTATATGTGAACAAATGCTGGTCCAATAATTCGAAGACTGTGGGCAGTCACTGTTCACCGGATTTGGAATATGTGGCTGTTAAATGTAGACCAGCCTATCTCCCTAGGGAGTTCACAGCTGTTATGTTAACTGGTGTGTACGTGCCACCAGATGCCAATGCCAACCTGGCTTCGGGATGCCTGCAGAGCCTTATCAGCAGCCAGCAAGACAAGTATCCTGAAGCTGTGCACATCATTGCGGGAGACTTCAACCATGTTGAACTTAAAACAGTGCTCCCAACGCTCTATCAGCATGTGAAATGTCCCACAAGAGGGGACAAGACACTGGATAAAGTTTATTCGAATGTAAATCACGGCTATAGGGCTTTACAGCTGCCACACTTGGGCCAGTCCGACCATATGTCTCTGTTCCTGGTACCAGCATATATCCCACTTAGGAAACGGGCTCCCACAATATTAAAATCTGTTAAAATCTGGCCTGAAGGTGCTATTCACCAGCTGCAGGACTGTTTTGAGAGAACCAATTGGGATATTTTCGATCATACAGACCTGGAGGAACACACGGCGGCAGTTCTGTGCTATATCAATCACTGCACAGACACTGTCACAGTAAATAAATCCATCCGGTTTTACCCCAATCAGAAACCCTGGATGAATATAGAGGTCCAGTGCCTGTTGCGGGAAAGGAACAGGGCTTTTAGGTCGGGCGAGGTGCAGCTTTACAGTGTGGCAAGAGCAAACTTGAAGAGGGGTATTCGACGGGCAAAATTGGATTATAGGCTGAGGATTGAGGATAATTTAAGGAGCAACAACACAAGACAGATGTGGCAGGGGATTCAGCATATTACCAACTACAAACCTAACCTTGGTGCTGTCGACGGTGACCCTTTGCTGGCGGAGGAGCTTAACCTCTTCTTTGCTCGCTTCGAGAGGGAGCCACCTGAGACGCCGGTATTACAGCCACCAGCCCATGGGGGCCCCTCATTCACGGTAGAGGAGCATGAGGTGAGACAGGTATTGAGGATGGCGAATCCGAGGAAGGCGGCTGGACCTGATGGCATCACTGGAAAGGTGTTGAAGGGCTGTGCGGATCAGCTGGCGAGGGTCTTTACTAAGATCTTCAATAAGTCCTTACACCAGTCTATTGTCCCACCCTGCCTGAAGTCGTCAACTATTGTCCCTCTGCCTAAAAAATCCACAATCAGTAGTTTGAATGACTACAGACCAGTTGCACTGACTCCAATCATCATGAAGTGTTTTGAGAAACTGGTGCGCCGTCACATTATTTCCTGTCTTCCATCAACTTTTGACAACCACCAGTTTGCATACAAGGCAAATAGATCCACAGAAGACGCTATCACCACCACTCTCCATGCTGCTCTGTCCCATCTGGAGCAGCCGGGGAGTTATGTGAGGCTGCTGTTTGTGGATTTTAGCTCTGCTTTTAACACTATCCTCCCCCATAGACTGGTGTCCAAGCTAGAGGCGATTGGACTCTCCAACTCCACCTGTCTCTGGGTTTTGGATTTTTTGTCAGAACGTTCTCAGAGGGTTAGAGTAGGGTCACATATGTCCACAGCCCTTAGCCTTAACACCGGCTCACCACAGGGTTGTGTGTTGAGTCCCCTGCTCTATGCTCTCTATACGTATGACTGTACAGCCATCTATTCCAGCAACAAAATCATCAAGTTTGCTGATGACACTACGGTGGTAGGGCTCATTTCAGGAGGGGATGAGTCCGCCTATCGGGACGAGGTGGAGCGGCTCTGTGTTTGGTGTGGAGAGAACAATCTGGCTCTTAATACGGCTAAGACCAAGGAATTGGTGGTGGATTACAGAAAAAAAAAGGCGGACATTCAGCCCTTGTATATCAACGGGGAACGGGTGGAGAGGGTGGCGGAATTCAGGTTTTTGGGAGTAACTATCGATCAGGGCATGACTTGGAGCGCAAATACCACTGCTCTGGTGAAGAAGGCCCAGCAGAGAATTTATTTCCTCAGACTTTTGAAGAAGAACAATCTGAGTGAGAGACTGCTGGTGTCCTTCTACCGAGGCTCCATAGAGAGCATTCTTACATACTGTATTTGTGCTTGGTTCTCCAGTTGTACAGCTAGGGAGAGGAAGGTGCTCCAGAAGGTCATAACCACAGCCCAAAGGATTATTGGTCATCCTCTCCCATCTTTGGAAGAACTGTACGGTTCCCGTTGTCTTAGGAAAGCAAACAACATCCTGCAGGATTCATCTCACCCGGGACACAGTCTGATTGCACTACTGCCTTCTGGCAGGAGATATAGAAACATCAAGTCAAGGACAAATAGACTGAAAAACAGTTTCTATCCAAGAGCTGTGGCCTTTTTGAATGCTGTAACTCGATAGTGTGACCTGGGAGTTTGATGGGTGTTGGTGTGGGTGTGGCTGGAATGTGGTTTGTTTGGTTGTTGTTGTTGTTTTGCTTTTGTTGTTTTTAAGGGATGGCATCCAATTTCGTTGCACTTGTGCAATGTTGCACTTGTGTAATGACAATAAAGAGTCTATTCTATTCTATTCTATTCTATTCTTTGTCATGCTGGCCACATGACCCGGAAGCTGTACGCCGACTCCCTCAGCCAGTAAAGCGAGATGAACGCCTCAACCCCAGAGTCGGCCATGACTGGACCTAATGGTCAGGGGTCCCTTTATCTTTACCCTCTTCCTATACAGATATTAAAGGTGCAGGAATCCTGTCCCTCTTTGTTTAGAAGATAGTGATTTATTTTGAAGATTTTTAAACAGCTTGATCAAAAAGTTATGCAAGCAGCATACTAACAATATTGTAGATAAAATACAGCTAAAATCCACAAACC
This sequence comes from Podarcis tiliguerta, assembly GCF_965153285.1. Lineage (NCBI taxonomy): Eukaryota > Metazoa > Chordata > Lepidosauria > Squamata > Lacertidae > Podarcis > Podarcis tiliguerta. The sequence goes on from NC_139553.1 coordinate 35,664,033, forward strand.
AATTATACAATAATAATAATAAAAAAATATCAATATAAAATCTATTTCCCCCCGAATTACATTTTACTGAGTTTTGCAGTATTTTTTTTATAGGCATGTAACACATTCATAACAACAGCAACACAAAACCAAAATAACACTATAGTGTAGTGCATGCCCCCACTTCCAAAGAAATTACCAGAAATGTTTACAAATACAGGTTTTAACAAAGACCAGTGTAACAAGGTTAGGACCCCAAACATTTTGGCAAGAGATCAAACAAAAATTATTTTGGGGCTTCTGGAAGCCTCACTATCCAGATTGGACCTCATCTGCACCATAAATTTAAAGCAGTATCATACTACCTTAAGCAGTCATGGCTTCCCTCAGTGAACCCTGGAAATTATAATTTATTAATTCTAAGAACAAAGAGTTGTTAGAACCCTATTCCCCTTGCAGATGAGCAACTCCCAGATTGATTTAATGGAACTCTCAGAACTGTAGCTCTGTGAGGGATGAAAACCATGTCCTAACAATTATTAACATCCTTAATATATTTCCCAGGATTCTTTGAGGGAAGCCAGAGTGAAATAAGTGTATCATAGTGTCAAAGTGATATGGCATTGCCTTAAACCTATAGCACAGATGGGGCCTTTGTCTTAGTGTATAGGATGCCAGATGGCCATGGAATTGTCTTTGAATTTGTCTCCTCTTCAAAATCCATTTGCTGCTGTCAGTTTTCCCATTAACACTATCTCCCAGACCTTTGGCCACCACCCCTGTAGAGTGAATGAATTATAATGTCAGTTAAAAAAAAAAAAAAAAGGTAGCTATATTATGTGGCTGGGTAGGATTGCTGACACAAAGTAAGTTTTCAGCAGGAGTCTGAAAGTGTGGCCTCTGGCTGCCCTAACACTCCCTTCACTGCTTTCACAAGCACACATTAGATTCCAGCTGCACATGTCTAGCTATGTGTACTCAGATGTAGCAAATTCAGTGGGGTTGTCTTTCACATATGTAGGGCACAGATTGCAGCTCCTGTTACCATTTTCATCATCTTCAAATTGCCCGCTTAAAAAAACACCACCACCATAGGAGTTGTATCCAATTCTAGCCCTAATCAAAGTAAACCCTTTGAAATTAATAGACATCACTTACTTAGGCCTGTTAGCTTCAGTGGGTTTTCACTGAGCAGAATGAGCTTTGTGGAAAATCCTAAAACTTGGGCACTATCCCATGTTGTCTGTTCCACATTGTATGGTGATGTTCAGGTTAGAATATTATATTAGAATCTTTGGTTCTCATACTGATGTTTATCTTCCTCTTTTATTTTTTTTAATGAATAGTATATGTGAGGAGACCTGATCTAGACTGAGAATGCTATTTGGGGAAGGAATTTTATAACCCCCTTTCCCCTGCAATATTTTCCCATTGTGTGAAAGGCACCTTCTTCCTAAGGTCTCACCAAGCTGCTGTTTGCTCACAGTGCTGTCATTTACTGTAAAACCATGTGCCAGGAGCAAATAGCAGCTTTAAGGTGGGGGGGGGGGATTTTACAGGAAGATGCCTTGCATACCCTCCAACATTTCTCCAATGAAAATAGGGATGTCCTAAGGAAAAGTGGGACATTTCAGGATCAAATCAAAAACTAAGATAACTTCTGTAAATACAGGACTGTCCTTGGAAAATAGGCACACTTGGAGGGTCTGACCTTCTGCATTGTGATATAACCAGTGCACACATTCAAATTGAAGTCTCTAGCAAACTGTCCATGTGCAAATTCTGAAAATGATTTCAGAAATTTGCAAGTTGACTCAGAAAGGAGGAGGAGTGGTGCATAAGTGGGGCAGTAGATCATGCTTTTTCATCCACCCTCTTTTTATTTAAAAAAGTGAGCTCTCCACCTAGAGTTGTCATGCAGAATAGGGCTGGTTTTGTCAGTCTTGAATGATTCCTTGGGTGGTGGCCGGCTGTGCCGTGGTTAGATCACCCGCGGCCACACACACCCTGAAAGCTGATTGCCTGGGGCTGTCCCACAGAGGGAAAAACCCTAGCAACAATGACGCGGCCAGCATGACGCAGGGGAGAGGCATCATTGCTCCGCCCCTTAGGCCAGTAAGCTGTTTTGACCCGGCTGCCCAGCCACAAAGCTGCCCAACAGGAAAAGGTGAGCGGACTTGTGCTGAGATCTTTAGTTATCTTTGAGGCATAGATTTTACATGCTCCCAGAGATTAAATTTTTGAGCCCATTGTGTTACTGGCTCATTTTCCAACAGACTTTGCTCACAGCAGCATACCAGAATCTCTTTTAAATGGCATTATACAAATAAAATCCTGGATCCTAGTATTGTCTTGAAAAAAGATTGTGTGCACTCTGCATTCTCCACAGACCATACTGTTTGTTTGTGGCTGCTTACATTCTATTTTATAGTCTCAGGATGCTCTCAGTGCAGCTTACAAAAGAGTCTTGCAACAAAAATAGCATTCAAGTTTAGTTTCAGGAACAGAGAAAAACATGCTGGCCCTGTGATATAAGAGTGATTCATTTCCTGCCCTGGGCCTTCACTGGTCTCACCCTCAGCCTCCACCAACTAGGCAGCAGAGCCCACTAAAGGCAACATAGTGGGGCTGAATAGTTGGATCCCACTCAGCCTGTGTTGAAATCAAATTTCCCCTTTCTGTCAGCTGCCTGGCAACAGTTCCCAAAGAAGATCTCTGAGGCAAGCATGTGGGACCAAGCAGATGGAACTTGTTCAGTCCACAGTGGACTTTGATTCCCTAGATGTCACAATCAGTGATTCATTTGGGGCCAAAACAGACGCTCATTTTCAAACCCTGATTAAACATCTAGTCAGGAAGGTGGGATGGAAGGATAGGCACATCTCATTTCCACCACCTAACTGTATGGACTGTGCAAGGCCCCTGAATCACTTTGAAGTGCTGAATTGATCCCAGAACTGGATCAGGCAGCCTGCTAGTTTTCAAGTAGTTTTTCTTGTGGTTAGAGGGCTTGCTTATGTGGAAGAAGGAACTCAGAAGTCATGCTGAGCATGTAGATTTCCATCTGCAGTGTCAGAAAGCAGCAACAAAGGATTTTCAGATGATTTATGTGTTATCCCCCTCCTTACGTCTAGATAAAATATGAAGGGGCAATTCATGTATTGCTTCCATCACCACTTACTGGTAAGGTGTAGAGCAAGCATAGGCAAACTCGGCCCTCCAGATGTTTTGGGACTACAGTTCCCATCATCCCTGACCACTGGTCCTGTTAGCTAGGGATTGTGGGAGTTGTAGGCCAAAAACATCTGGAAGGCTGAGTTTGCCTATGCCTGAGCCTATTTGTGTAGTTATCTTGAATGCTGGGTTACATAGGGAAAATAACTGTATTGACATTGGAATTCTACTGAATCTGTCTGTATGAGTAGATCATACATTTGGTTTTTTTTTCTAGTAGGAAAAAGAAAATTATTGCACATAGAAAAATAGTAGATAAGGGGAAATATTAGCCTAGTATCCTTCATTCTGAGGTGCTTGTTTTCTTTGTTCAGGAAGTTGTGTGTGTTGTAAGGAACCATGGAAATAATATGATCTCCAGGTACAGTTCAGAACCATTACCCCATCATGCAATTAATCCAAGCCAAGTGATAATTATGCAGACTTTATTTTCTCATAAATTAAATTTGAAAGACGGATTTTATCTTTCATTTTTTGCTTGTGTCAGAGGCAGTGAACTTATTCCTGTAGTTTTGGATGAATCACACATTCCTCTCAGGGGTTAAGTATCTCATCAAATGGCCTTATCCATTTTATTGCCCATTTTAATTTTATTTTCTCTCCCCCCCCCCCTCTTTGGTATTTAACATCATTAAATATTTGTGGATACAGGAGAGCATATGCAATGACTGCCTGAAATATTTTGCCCTCAGCAGTTACAGAGGGCTGATTTACTAGGCTGCCTTAGCACCCAAAAAATTTTCCTTACAAAAGAGGCTCAGTTGCTCATGTTCTCCTTTACTGTAATTTTTATAGGGATATAAGACCCTTTTTAATCTCCCCACTATTTTTTCTAAACTTGGAGAACTCAGATGAATTTGATGTTTCAGTGTTAATGGCAGATACCAACTCTAAGAACGCAAAAATATAGCCAAATTCTTTGCTGTAGCCATCAAAACTAGGTCACAATTATTAAAGGAAAGATAAGTTCTGTGTCAAAATTGTCTGCATTTTTACTTGTTTCTGATTGTTTACAAAATTTGTTATGCTCTCTTTTCAGAAGGTAAATGTTCTGCATATATATTTAGCCTTCTCATTTGTTTGCCATGGTTGTCTTGATAACCCTACACTGTATTTGATGTATATGGTTTGCAGACTATAACTCGATAGAGGCTGGATTTGGCATAGTTGCTATGATAGAGATTATTTTTTAATGCTGTCTCTCCACTTGCCAAAAGATGGCAGTAGAAGCTTACAGTCCAGAGCTTAGTAGACACTATTTGAACAAGTAATTATCTACCAAGCAGCAATTAGGTATTATGGAAGGCATGTTTCTTTCATTCCTGCAGTATGAAATGAATCTTCAAAGGACACATTCTTAAAGTTATAAACCTCCTTAGGGGAAAAAAGTTATCCCTGTAGATATTAGGTGTGTGTGTTTGTGTTAGTATTCACTTTCCTTGCTGTTTAGTGTTTAGCTTTCCCTGTTGTGGACAATATTGTGGGTTTCAATCTATTTCACACTATCTTTTTGACTCTATTTCTGGATCCTGTAAGTGTTAGAATTTAATCAAGGTTTGGGATGTTACGATGGTTGCCAGGCTTCTCTAATCCCTGGATCCAGCAAGTGTTAAAAGCTAATTAAGCCAGGCTAGTTTCCTGTGTTGAGATGAGTGCCTGGATGATGAGCCATTAAAAGAACAAAGAATCAAAGGGCTCCTGCGAGATGGAAAATAGGTGCCTCCCCTCCCTCAGCAAATAAAGAGAGAGTTGAGAGTTAGCTGCTGTTTGAGCTAGAAGATGGAGGCAAAAGCAGCAAGATGGAAAGCCAGGGAGGCAGAGAATGATGTTTGAAGTCTGTCTGAATCCAAGGCTTCAGCTATGGGAGAAGCAGGACCCTCTTGGAGTGTAATACTGGAAACCCCTCCATCATAGGCTCAAGTTGCATATATGTGTAAATAAACAGTATATTGTGAAGTTACCACAGTCTGTGCTGTGTGAACCCTGAGTAAGCACCTGGATTCTCATGCCACTCTGAGATTGAAGTGGTGTGCAACACTATGAAACAATTAGCATTCTAAATAAATTGTTTCAAGTTGAATTTAGAAATGGGACATAAATAAGTCAAGGTGAAATTAATTTGCATTGGTTGGGATAACTGTCCAGTCTACACTCCTGTGTAGTAAAAGCTATAGCAAGTGTCCAATTATTTTAAGGGAGGAAGGGGGAGAGATGGTGATGCTGAACAATCTGTCTGGAACCACCATCATTGGAAACCAACATTTCCTCAGTGAGTCAGACCATTGGTCTATGTAGCTCAGTATTGTCTACATGGGTGGCACTGTGGTCTAAATCGCTGAGCCTCTCGGGCTTGCTGATCAGGAAGTCGGTGGGTTGAATTCCCGCAAAGGGGTGAGCTCCTGTTGCTTAATCCCAGCTCCTGCCAACCTAGCAGTTCAAAAGCACACCAAAAAGTGCAAGTAGATCAATAGGTACCACTCCAGCGGGAAGGTGAATGGCGTTTCCATGTGCTGCTCTGGTTTCACCAGAAGGAGCTTAGTCATGCTGGCCACATGACCCGGAAAAACTGTCTGCGGATAAACGCCGGCTCCCTCGGCCTGTAAAGCAAGATGAGCACTCCAACCCCAGAGTCGTTCATGATTGGACTTAACTGTCAGGGGTCCTTTACCTTTACCTTTACCTTTTATTGTCTACATTATCTGACTGTAGCTCTTTACAGTATCAGGTCTGTCTTCCATTGTTACTTGGAAATGCTGGTGATTGAACTTGGGACTTTCTGTATGCTAAGCAGGTGCTCTGTAACTGAGCTATAGCCCTTCCCCTTCTTAAGGGGTTCAGAAATGCTGTGCCATATATTTCAGGCTGTGTGGCACTGTGCATTTACTGGACCCTTCCATAGTTGTGATGGAAAATAAGCAGAGTTCCAAGGAACGTTCACTGTGTCATCCAGCAAATAAATGCAGTTTACAATGTGATCAGTGCAATAGCTTATCCTCTGAGCTCACCTATTTGACCACCTGGGAAATATTTACATGAGCGTTCTGTAATTTGGAACTGTGGATATGTTGGAGATGCCAGGGACTAAGTCTTTAGCTCCAATGATTTGGTTTTTAAGATTTGTTAAGGTGTGTTGTTGAGAACTTTTTTTCCCCATTTCCATTTTGGTAGATGGGCATTTTGAAGGAAGTCAGAACAATGCCATCTTCAGACGATGGGGGGGGGGAATCCAATGTATTAATCAAGTAGAGTTAGGAATTTCCAAATGATTATGCAGTTTCCAAATGATTTTGGTTGATTCCTCTGTCTTTCTGTGCAAAGGGATATTGTCATTATAACTGAATTTTGATTTTTTGAATTATGAAACAGTGACCAATTTTTAATTTTCTGGAGTATGTTGAGAAATCACACACACTTTGGTGCAGATTCCCCCCCCCCATTTGAACACTTAAAAATGTGTTTTGGAAGCTCTAGGGGAGGCAAAATGTTCCAGAGCTATATCACATTATGCATGATGGAGAAAGTGGATTCAGAAGTGTTTTCTCCTTTTCTGAACACTTGAATTCAGTGTCATCCAAAGAAATTGATCGGCAGTAGAATCAAAACAGACAAAGAAAACCAATTCCTGCAGTACATAATTATCTTAACAGAATTCAATGCTACAAGTAGTAGAGATGACCATTGCTTGGATAACTTTAAAAGCAGTTGGATCACCTCATTTTCTACAGGTTAAGAGGATGTTAAAGGAAAAAGAACAGAAACGCGAGCTTCTGGCCAAGTGGCAAATCTAATTTCACACACTTCACAGAGGTTGCGCTATGAAGCAAAAAGAGAGGCTTGACCATTCAGCATTATTAGTTACTATTATTACTTAATAAATTTCTATCCTGCCCTTCACTCGAGGATACAATATAGAAACACAAAAAAAATACATAACAGAGTAAGAAACAAAAACAATAGCCCTCCTCCCAGTTTAAAAGGCAATGGCTTGTATAATAAATGAAAGGCTTGGGAGAAGAAGAATATTTTTGCCTGCTGCCTAAAGGTATATAAAGAAGGCAGCAGGTGAGCCTCCTTGGGGAGAGCATTCCACAACCTTGGAGCCACCACAGAACAGGCCCGCTCTAATGTTGCTGCCCTCTGGAGCTCTCACAGAAGTGGCACACAAAGAAAGGCCTCAGATGATGATTGCAGGCATCGTATCAGTTCAAATGATGTTCATCATATCAGTTCAGAGGGGATCCTATTAAAAGCCACTGAGAGGTTGAGGAGGTTTTACAGGGACACCTTTCCCCCGTGTCCCTCCCAGCAGAGGTCATCATACAGGGCAACAAAAACATTTTCTGTGCCAAAATCAGGGCTAAACCCTGATTGAAATGGTTCTAGAAAATAATATGTTGAAGTCTCCCAGAAGTAGCACTGGGAGTGCTCAACACTGCCTCTGAGACCAGCTCTGTCAGCTTATGCAGGGAGACTGCTGGGCAATGAGGTGGGCAGTAAACCAGCAAAATCCCTAATCTGTTCCAATTGCCCAATGCCAGGAACATATATTTGTTCCCCACCCTCCAGCTGGACAGAGAACCAAGAGAGAGAGAGGTGAGCAACTCCCCACTCCCAACTATCAAGTCTACCGTGATGCTGCACCAAATACCCAGGTGGGCACAGCTCCAACTCCACCCTGCTCACCCACCCAGGTCTCAGTGATACAGACCAGATCAGCCCCCTCATCCACAATCAGGTCATGGATGAGGGAGGTCTTATTCAGAGCCAACCTGGCATTCAGCAACAGCAGCCGCAGACCCAAGGGCTGACTGATAGGACAACCACAATTCCCCAGGTAGGAGGAGGGGCTGGCACACAATGCAGTCACTAACTGCCTGTGGCATGTGCCCCTTACCTGGCCTGCCCCGCTTCCTAAACTATACTGCAGTTGGGGCTTCCCTGCTCTCCTCCCAGACACATAAGACACAAACTAACCCAGAAACCTCTGAATATGGAATTCCTTCTTCCTGGAGACACAGATGGTCACAATATTGATGGGCTTCTGTCATGTAATTAAAACACATCTGTGTCCTCCCAGAGTTTTGGAAGCATTGGGTTAAGCTTGCTCTGGGTTTCAGGATTGCCTGTACTCTAGTTGTTTATGCTGATTATTTTGGATGATTTACTTGTGTTTTGGATTTTAAAATGTGGTTTGATTTTGTCAGGAACTGCTTTGTAACAAATCTCTACCCAGCCTTGCCCTGGGTTCTATTCGTTCTCCCCAGCACTCAAATCTTTTGATATTCAGTGAGCTGTTTAAGGACCCCCACCAACAGTCTCAAGTGCTACAGGGTCATCAGAAGATGCACTGCATGATTCTGTGGCTACGGTGTCTGCTCTAACAAAATCCAGTTTCTTGTATTCAAAGCATTCTTAGCAGATTCTGCTTCTGGGATGGGGAATTGACCTCTAAAGCCCTAAATGGCTTCAGCCCTGTGTACCTGAAGGATACATGTATCCTTCTCATTTGGTGGAGGTCCAATTGGTAGAGGTCCAGCTCCAAGGGCTTTCTGATGGTTCCCACATTCAAGAAGTGAAGTTATAGGGAACCAGACAGAGAGACTTCTTGGTAGTGGCACCTGCTCTGTGGAATATCCTCCCATATGATGTCAAATAAATAAATAATTATCCAACCTTCCATAGACATCTGAAGACAGGAAGCATTTAATGCCTGATGTATTGTGTTTTTCATATTTTGTTGGAAGCTGCCCAGAGTGGCTGGGGCAAACCAGTCAATAGGGTGGGCTACAAGTAATAAATTGTTGTTATTATTATTATATCATTGTTGAAGGGTTAGCACAGAATTCAGGGATACGAGTGTGGTGTAGTGGTTAAGAGCGGTAGTCTCGTGGACAGTAAGTTTTTCCAGTATGCAGTGACGGCGGCAAGGGTGTTACTGGCACAGAAATGGAAACAACAAGAAATACCGACAGTGGAAGATTGGAGATCAAAGTTGTTAGACTATGCTGAATTGGACAAGATGACAGGAAAGATTAGATACCTAAGAGACCAAAAGTTTACAGAAAACTGGGGAAAATTTGTTGATTATCTGGAAAATATAAGTGAAGGCGAAATAACGCTAGAAGGTTTTAAAAGAGCACTGTGAAAATATGAGAGATATTGTCTAAAGGAAATGAAGGGAAAAGATTCAAACAATGACAATATAAAGGACAAGAAATGCGTAAACTAATAAAGACTACGAAGGATTTATGGAAAAGTTGAAGGAAGTCCAAAAAAGAAAGACTTTGAATATTTGAATGTGAAAATATTGTATATTTTGTTTTGTTTTGTTGTAAATTAATAAAAATTATTATAAAAAAAAAGAGCGGTAGTCTCGTAATCTGGGGAACCAGGTTCGCATCTCCGCTCCTCCACATGCAGCTGCTGGGTGACCTTGGGCCAGTCACACTTCTCTGAAGTCTCTCAGCCCCACTCACCTCACAGAGTGTTTGTTGTGGGGGAGGAAGGGAAAGGAGAATGTTAGCCGCTTTGAGACTCCTGAAGGGGAGTGAAAGGCGGGATATCAAATCCAAACTCTTCTTCTTCTTCTTCTTCTACGAATATTCACACTTCATTTATAAAAAAAGTTGTACGTTGCTGCTGCAGCAACTACTGTAATCCATCAATTAAAAAGATTAATCAAATAGAGCATTGGTGATTATCAGTTTTAAGTGGGCTTGGAAGTACAAGTTACAATTGCTTGTTTTGTAAGACTATTTTGCGTTAAAAGGCAATAAACACATTAAAGCTTGGTTTTCCTTTAATCGGTTAAAAGACAGATACTTAATCTATCGTCTTTAATCTGTTGACAGCTCTGTAATATTACTGTATGATGCATTTGAAAATCTTTGCTGAACTCCACATAAACCCAAATAATGTTTAATAGCCCACAAGACAGCCGAGGTGAATCTAGACTGGATTCAGGAAACTGCTGGCGTTTGAAACTTTGTACCAAAATTCCACACCATCTCTACAGTTTAGAATTTCTTACATTATCTATACATTGCTGACATTTATGTTGAGGATTTCACTGTGTATTAGGCTTACCTGCTTAGATGTGAGTTTAATAAGAAAGCCTTCTTAAGTCTTGAATGGTCTGAACAACAAATAGATCTCCCAGGACTTGATGTCCAGAGGCAAACCACTGACAAATAGCATTCTTACCTGTTCTTAAGGCGAAGCATACTTTGGTTCCTTGGGAGTGCTGGTCAAGTATGCAATATTTGTCTATCAAGATAACTAAGATGGATCTTAGGGACCATCAATAAAGTATGTCAGCAGATGCAAGGTGGACCTCAAGGAAAAGGGGCAAAGGGGGTCTTCTTGTCAACATCTCTCACACACAGTGAATGAGTGTGGGAGGCAGAGTGGTATCATGCCTTCTTATCATGCCCTCAGTGCCAAATTGTTCACACTCCCCAATGGTCACTATACTGGGTGTTAGTAAGAAAGGAGCCCTGTACGTGGGTGCAACTTTATGCACATGGGAATCCCCCACCCAATCAGGGATCCTCATAGGCTCCTCTGAAATGGTTGAATATGGCACCCACACCCCCTCCTGAGGGTATTATACCCTTAGCTTTGCACCTCCCTTGGGTGTTTTTGCCTGGCTTACATGAACTCTGATAAGGCGTTTTGCTTGCCTGGATGGAGGATAGAAAGGTGTGCATAGTTATGTGCATAAATTAGTCTGCTACACTAAAGATAGCATTTGCATTCATTGCTCCATTTGCCCTTGCCTCTGGCGCCACTCACCACTAGCATGTGGCCCCTGGAAGGTTGCCCGGAAGGAAATGCACTCTTTGGGCTAAAAAGGGTTATATAAAGGCTTGTCCTGTATTAAAGATTTGAACTCCTTAGGGTAGAGTTTAAATGAAAGGTGGTTGGGGGGATGTTTTTGAAGCTGAACTTGGGTGAAGCTACTTTTCCTCCCACTACTCATTGAATGTTTTAAAGAACTGCATATTCACATTGGGATCTATCTCATCAGGCAAATTCTAAATCCTTTTATGAATTTCAAGATGCTGAGAAGCCTGTAGCTCATTAAGAAGAGAGAGAAGGATGCCTAGGATAAGCCAGATATTGAAAGTGGTCCCCAAGGGAATTTGGGGGCAGGAGGGATTTGCGGTATTAGCATTTCTAACAGGATTTTAAAAGTTTCCGATGCCACCATCCCCCAAAAGAAACCCCTTAATAGAGAAAGCTATTGGGATTTGAACACTTTCATGAGCCATTCAATCACCTGGAGACTACCTTAGTTTGTAATATGTTATCTGCATTACTCTTTTGCGATTTAAGAATATTTGCCCTTTTGTTGGATATAGCACTGCTAACCTTCCTGTCTTTTGATGCCCAGTTGTCTTTATGGTGCATGCTCAAGAACATGCCATTTTAATAATGACCTCTTAAAGTACAGTAAACCATTGCGGTACCAGTCTCAGTGCCACCCTTTCCTATGCAGTGAGTACTGGGAGGTGTGATAGAACGAACTCCAAACAAACAATGATCTGGATTAAAAATGGCCACAACTTTATTGATTACAGGTGTAGGAGGAATTTTGGCTCAAGCTTTGGGTGTATATCCATTTCACCCTTCTGCCAGAGGGCTGACACCACTTCAGGGTCGTGCCAGGGAATAAGGCCTGCCCCAAGATGTTGATCTATTGAGGTGGTTGTCCTAAGGCAGGGGTCGGCAAACTACAGCCTGTGGGCCGGATCCGGCCCAATTACCCTCAGTATCCGGCCCATGGACGGTCTGTGAATCATGTGGATTCCTTTGTTAATTTTTTTTCATCAATTTTCCCCCCTGTGCTGCCATTTTTTTTGGGGGGGTGCCATTTTCCCCCTCCCTCTCACACACCATGTGTCCTCCCTCCCTCCTCCTGGCTTCTCCCCACCCTTCTCCCTGCCCTGCATAAAGGAGGAAGGGTTGAGCTGGCTGAGCGCCATTTTGGGCAGCACCTCTCTGGAGTCAGCCAGCCCTTGCGCCGGCAGCACCATAGGTAGGCAGGGGAAAAGAGGGGCTGGGATATAGAGGGGGGAGAGAGAAACCCCCTCCTCTGGGTACGCATGCATGGTCCAGCCCGCCACAAGGTCTGGGGGATGGTGAACTGCCCCCCTCCAAAAAAAGTTTGCTGACCCCTGTCCTAAGGCCTCCACTGAAAGTGCTATGGCTCATCTGCCCCATACCTGGCTTCAGGACAGAGAGTTCCACTGATACCCCTCTAATGGGGTACCCTGTTTATGACACTGGTTCAATTCATGGTAATGTACCACTTCACCCAAAAGCTTAAAGTCTAGGCATCCACCCAATGCCTTAACCACCCAAAGTTGTGATGATTTGCTATGGGAAAGGCAAAACCTCTAGACCAGCCAATTTGTCTACAGGCAAATTCCTACCTGGCTCCAAATATGGCAACTATTAGCAATCCTAGCAAGGTCAGGATGCACAAATAATAAAAACTGGATAAATGGAATAAAACCTCAGGAACAGAGGTTAAAGCAGGCACCTCAAAGGAAAATTATGATTAGAATGTATAATACAGAATAGTCCTAAAAATAACAAAATGCTAATAAAGGGTGGGAAGGTTTGCTCTTTGGCCAGCTGAGCTTTTATGCATTGCCTCTTATTGGCCCATTTGAAGCTAGCATTTTGGCAGGGAATCCCAGAATTCCCCTAATGGCTGGCAAAGACACATGGTCCTAACTGCTGTGGATGGTGATCAGAGGCAAGGTCTGCACCTGCCACCCACCTGAGGAGAGGTGAGTAGTCACTGTTTTACTAACATCTATATTTGGTAACTGAAGATTAGTATTTGTTTCTAGGATTTTTTTCAAAGTGTTGGCTGGTTGTAACTAGGAATGAAAAGATTTTAACTACAGATGAAGCCAGTGGAGCAGTTCTTTTCTTTCCTTTCCTGAAATTCTGACACCAAGTTAGTTCTCCAATTCAATGATAATTGAAAATACTGATTCCAGAATGTAGCTGGCGAACTACTGAACTTGTGGAATTGTGGTGGCCCCAGGACACCCTTTCAAACATGTTCATATGCATGACTGCAGAAAAAGAATCTTATGACAACCATCACAACAAGATTGCACTTTGCAGTGTTCTGTTAGTGCATATATGCAGATTGGTATCAGAACAGAGGAAGGGGAATAAATAAATAAAAATAATGGAAAGCTCTGAAGAACTGCATATATAACACACACACTCTCTCTCTATATATATAAAATAGAAACATAAAACAGGCAAATAAGGGAAATTTCTACTCCAGCTCAAAACCCACAGCTGGTAATTCAGAAGTCATGCTGAGTTGCCAGTGTGGTAAGGGTGTTCGGGTGTCAGACTAGGGCTTAGAAGATATGTTCATATCTCTACTAAGGCATGAAGACCACTGGGTGATCTTGAGGCTGCCATACACTCATGGCAGGATTCTTGTTAAAATGGAGATGGACTTGAATGAGTAGGTATTAGGAAGCTTCCTTTCAAAAAGGGATACTAGAGGCAAATGTTGTAGCTGCTAGTATCCCTACATGGGGCAGGAAAGTGCATGCTATCTCTTCCAACTTTTTGTCTACAGTTGTCCCTCAACACCTATTGAAATATTTATAAAACCTATGGTATTATTGAAACCTCCTCCAACTGCTGAATTGAAACTGGAAGCACACTTAAACTCATACACACAAAAAGGATTTCTTTAGGCAGGTGTGGGGGAACTGTGGCACTTCAGGAGTGGTTAAATCCCAACATTTACCAGTCACTAACCTGGCTAAAATTGGTGATGGGAAGTTGTAGTCCAGCATCATCCGAAGGATCACAACTTCCCCAACTTCTTCTTAGAGCACAAGTCTCTTTTGGGGCATGCCTCCAACTGGGTGGAGAGATGACTAGGTTATCAGTGCATCTTCAAAGAAGACTCAAGAAACCCTAGCTGTGGTGGAAGGGGCTATGTTTATTCAAATATAACAACACATATTATCTGCAAACAACCAAATAAACATAATTAGCTATATGAAAATATAGCTCCCTCCATACTCCTGAGCACATTTACAGGTTGCACCTGTTTAGAGAATTACTGGTCTATAGCAAATTACCCACATCAGCCTAGCACAGGGTGATGAGTGTGTTCCTTGAAATACACAGCAAACCTTCATGACTTGTCAAATACATATTTCTTGGGGAGCCTAAGACTGCTGAGTTGTTGAATAGAAATAATGGTCTGTTCATTCTCGCCTGCTCATATTGCACTGACACACACAACAAAATCTAGTGTTTGAAAAACATCTGTTTTAATAGCCTCACCTTTTTATTACATAATTCATCCTCCTTTCACTTTAAACTAAGTGCTTCTCTACCTCTGTAGGCCAACACTAAAAGTGACTTAGGAAAAGATGAATCAGAACACATTTCCTAATAACCTTGCAAATAAGGGAAGAAAAGTGGTTGACACTAATGTGCAAGCGCTACAATACACATTTAAGTGCATAGTGCAGTTGATCATTAATGTCGTTGGTAGAGTATCTGGGTTTTTCAGTCTCAAAAGGAAATAGAGCCTTTCACAAGGCTGTATTAGAGCCTTTAATCAGAGATGGATGCTGTTCAAAAGGCATTTAGCAGCTGGAGTGAAAAGTTTACCTAGTCACTGCCATTTCCCAAGAGGAGTACCTTCTAGAGCATGTGCACTTATGCCTATAAGCCGTGCCAGTCTTAAATGCATTTACTTGGAAATAAATTCAGGGCTGTGTGTCTTCACTTTTTAATTTAAAAAAGGAAAAAGAAAAAAGAAATAGAAATCCCTACATCCAGGCAATCCATGTTCTGCATTAAGAAAAAGCTGAGTTTTGAAATATGTGTAAATTATATTCACAGATACTTAGGGCTGCAACAGGTTAAACTGTAGAAATCACATTTGATTTTTATACCTGTTTGATTTTTATACCCTATGTTATCCTGATCCTAGCCTGATTTGGCATTTGTTTCAATTCAGTAACAAGTACAGTCGTACCCTGGAAGTCGAACAGAATCCGTTCCAGAAGTCCATTCGACTTCTGGAAACATTCGGAAAGCCAAAGCGGGCTTCTGATTGGCTGCAGGAAGCTCCTGCAGCCAATCAGAAGCTGTGGAAGCCCCATCAGATGTTTGGGTTCCAAAAATAGTTCACAAACCGGAACAGTCACTTCCAGGTTTGCAGCATTCGGGAGCCAAAACGTTCGAGAACTAAGCTGTTTGAAAACCAAGGCACGACTGTAGTGGGGTAAGTGCCAGGACAACCCCCACCGCCACCCCACCCCAAACAACAACAACAATGCTTGGATACAGCGGGGACCTGTGTTTAGAAAGTGTGGGCAAAAGCTAAGTGTGAATGAGCTGTTAGTGTTTGTTTCATCTTTCCTTTCTAAGGGACCAAAGTGCATAACACAATCAAGGGTTGACAGCAGGCTATGAGCAGGGAGAAACCAAAGCTGGTCATTGCCACTATGTTAATGTCATAGGCAACCCCACAGACACTGACACACATCTGCAAACACCTAGATCTTCTGCTAAGGGTCCACAGCAAGGATGGCAAAAGCTGGCCAGAACTTGGAATATTCTTTGCTGTAGTTAGACACTTCATCACATGAGGTAGTGGTCAGTGGTTCCTGAAAGCTTGCTATGGACGTGGAAGTGCTCCTGCTCAAAACTTCAAGGTAACCTCAGCTTGCTCCTGTAAACTTAACTTTGGGACCTTAGAAGTTGGCAATAAGCAATCCCAAAACCCAATGGGCGATATTTTACTTCCAAGGATTAAGACTGCAATCCAGCTACTTGTCTTTCCCAATGAGGAAACCCAAGCAATAGACAAGAGATTCTGCTCTGGTTCCAATGAAGTTCTAACCCTCTTACAATGGGTGCCTGCAAAACTATTGTACACTCTAGAAAATTTGGTTATATCTTTTAAACTACAACACAACAGCATATATATCACAAATCGATTCTAATAGTGGGTTACTTGCCAGTTGTGCTACATGAATGTTAACATGATTCCAGGCTACTATGAATAATCTGGAGCTATTTTCCTATTAGATGCCATGAGTCCTGTAGACGTGTCATGGAGGGAGTAGTTGGATCCTGAGGAGGAATGGGAGAAACTCAGGTATTTGGAGCTGGATGATCCTGGGAGAGTCATAGCAGGATAAGGGAGGTTATATTGGGCCCCAATAATTGTTTGAATCTGGGGCTTCGGGATCGGAAGGCGGGATCCTAGGAGGTACAAATGGGTTGATAGAAGAGTCTTTGACATCAGACACCCCTTGTCAGATACCTTGTGTTGTCAGTGAGGAGTCTCCTCCTTCAGTGGAGGTGACTAAGAGTAAAGCAAATGTTGAGCAAGTGGTAACACTCTCTTTGTCTCCAAGAACATGCCAGTGCAGTCCCAACCCACTAATAGGAGTGCCCATTTGCTTGCCCAGTCCTAGAATGTGCAAGAGGCATATTTTTTGTTGGATCAATGTATTAGCTTACACTTAGTTGTGTATCTATTCCTCTTATGTACCTGCTGCACCCTGTAACCTGTAATTTGCCTTATCTACCAGTTGGATTTATGCATTGATGCCTTTGGCAGAAACTGAGATGAAAGTTTGAGTTCTCCATCCAGCAGTGGGTGCATCATGTCTTAGTGCCCTATGTCTTTTATCCCTCCTTGCTCCATGGTCAAAGGCAGAAGTAGAGTCACAAAGCTGAGGGAGGAAAGATAATAAGCTGTATTTGGAAACCTATTACTCTCTTCTAAGAATACACCATCACCATATGAACAGTAGTAGAATCTCCTTCAATACCAAGGTTGCAACTAGAGAATTGGATTGCATTTCAAAGAAAAATTATGCAATTTGCACTTCCTGGACTAATGCAAAAGTCAGAACATGATTATTCTTCAAATTGTGCACATCTCTGAATTATGTGATGCATTTTCAAAAACCTATCCTCTGCTTATACAGATGTGTATTTTAGGGAAAATGCGTATAGAGATGTATAATTTAGATACAGTAGCAGCTGGTAAAGCACTCCTCTCCCTCCTATTTGCATATTTAAAAATCTAAGGCTTCCATTGCCAAGCAGACATATTGTAGAGATCAAATATTCCTACCATTTTTTGGTGCCTTGCTGGAATCAAAGTCCTGAATTCAGAGAGACACTTGTGAGAGGAGAATGGAACTGCTGTACAAGATTCCTCAAGTGTGTAATAGAGGCCTTTTGGGGTAATTGGGTGATAAGTGTCATTGCACAAAACAAAATCAAGATGAATATCTTTATTGAAGAACGTCCTATCAAATTCCACCCAGATGTTGTAGATAGTGTTTGTCTCAAAGAACTGGGGAATAAACTTATTTTTTCTCCCTTTGAGATATTAAGAAGTTGCCAGGAAAATGAAAATGAAGAGTGCGGTAAGTGCTGGAAATGAAAACATCAACCCTGAGGCATGAAGTGCTATTGGAGAGGGATCGAGAAACATACAAGAATAAATGGGTTAGAGCTGATAAAGTTTGAGAGCTCCCTTCTTGGTGCTTCACCTTGAAGTTGCAGAAATATTTCAGAAAGTGTATCTCTTGGTTGTATGGAGGGCATTTGGAGGGAGATAGAATCATGCTGTCGTTTGTCTCATATTCCAAAGTTGTTGGTTGTAGCTGTGTGCAGATGGAGAACGGTACATACAGGGCCCTCCTTCGCCTCCCCACTGATTTTCTTGAAATTTTCTCCCAAAAGGTGAGCAGATACAAACATATATAAGAAAGAGGCTAGGGCTAGAATAGTGTTTGCCAGATATTGTTGGACTCCAAATCCCATCAGCCCTGGCCAGCATGTGCAATTGGTAATGAATGATAGGGATTTTAGGTCTGCAGCATCTGGAGGGTACCACAATGACTAACTATAGGCTAGAATTTCTTTGTGGGTCCAAGTTGGAACCATGAATTAAAGGTACTGGAACCGGTACATATTGACAAACTGGCAGATCAGATTTAGAAAAGGAACAGTTTCGTTCTGAAATAGCAACCATTTGTTATGTATTGGGATCTTCAGTTGGACCATAAATAATGCATTTTTATGTATTAAATTTGTATACTGCCATATACCTGTAGATTTCAGGACAGCTCACAACATAAAATCTTTCTGCCTGGACACTGAAGTCCAGCGCCGAGGACCTTCTGGTGGTTCCCTCACTGTGAGAAGTGAAATTACAGGGAACCAGGCAGAGGGCCTTCTCGGTAGTGGCACTCGCCCTTTGGAATTCCCTCCCATCAGATTTCAAAGAAATAAGCAACTATCAGACTTTTAGAAGACATCTGAAGGCAGCCCTGTTTAGGGAAGCTTTTAGCATTTGATAAATCATTGTATTTTAATATTCTGCTGGAAGCCGCCCAGAGTGGCTGGGGAAACCCAGCCAGATAGGCGGGGTATAAATAATGATGATGATGATGATGATGATAATAATAAAATAACAATATAAAAACACAAAATGCATAATAAAAATAATGAAATGACATGTAGACTAATCTCTATGCAGCCTATTCTCTATAAAATCTAATTAATTCAAAGAGAGACTCAAAACATTGCATGAATGCACTGGCAAAGCAGCAAATAGAAAGCACCCAGACTGCAGTTGTTTTAGTAGTGATGTATGGAAGCGAGAGCTGGACCATAAAGAAGGCTGATCACCGAAGAATGGATGCCTTTGAATTATGGTGCTGGAGGAGACTCTTGAGAGTCCCATGGACTGCAAGAAGATCAAACCTATCCATTTTTAAGGAAATCAGCCCTGAGTGCTCACTGGAAGGACAGATCGTGAAGCTGAGGCTCCAATACTTTGGCCACCTCATGAGAAGAGAAGACTCCTTGGAAAAGACCCTGATGTTGGGAAAGATTGAGGGTACAAGGAGAAGGGGGCAGCAGAGGACAAGATGGTTGGACAGTGTTCTTGAAGCTACAAACATGAGCTTGACCAAACTGCAGGAGGCAGTGAAAGACAGGAGTGCCTGGCGTGCTCTGGTCCATGGGGTCATGAAGAGTCAGACACAACTAAACGACTAAACAACAACAAGAAGAAGATTGCAGTTACTTGGCTGGGTGCAATTTTCATTGCCACCACCACTTTCTCTTGGGGGATGAAGCACTGTGCAACTGTGAGACATGAGGCGGCTGTATCTGTATGCTTCTTTATTGCTCCCTCAAAAGCAGCAAGAAAAAGAAGTCTGGTGAGCAAGCTACTCTGCTAAATGAACAGTTTGTCCCAGAAAGGAGCTTTCTGTCCATTGTGACATAGAAAAAGCCTTCTGACAAAACTCCAGCTGGTTTTACAACATTCTCCCACATTGCAAGGAGGCAGGTGATTATCATATGATGTTCACTCATGAGCACATAGAAGGATAGAAAGCTTTCTTATATTGAGCCATCCAGTTAGAGCTGTTGCCACTGCCAATCAGTGGTTCTCCAAGGTATCAGAGATCCCTCTCTGCCCTACCTAGAGACATCAGGGATCGAACCTGGGACCTTCTATATGAAAAGAAGGTGCTCTAGCACTGAGCTACCCCAGAAGCCAGGTAGTTTTTCTTAACTGTCTTTGCTTTTGCTTTTGTGGATCTGTTGACCTTTTGGTCCATACCTGCTCCTTGATACTTGGATTAGACCAGCAGTAGCATTTATACCCATGCAAGGGAGAATGGTAGCTCCAGGAAAAGCTATGTCCCAGTAACTTGTGTTGCATCATTTAGAATTATTGACTTTCAGAGGAACCCACAAATATTCTGGTAGTAAACTCCAAGCGTAGTGTTAAGTGCATCCATCTGTCTTTTCCTACCTTCAGACTGACTACCACATTATAGCATTGCTGTAATTGCATATATAAGCAGAGAAAGGTGGTAATTGTTAGGAAAGCTTTTGTTAAATGTTTATCAGTAGGAAAGCAGAAATGCCCAACGCTTTTAATTGCACAGTGATTTTATTATTCAAATGATGGAATTTGCCGAGAACAGCTGCATTTTGTAATCTAACCAGCTCTTAAATAGTGCTTCTGATTTGTGGGTATTATATTATTTGACTGCAGAAGGCTAACTGCACTCAGATTCTTGTGCACATAGTAAGATTTTAAATTGGGGAGTTTGGCAATCAATACTGCAGCGTGTTTTTGAAAGAGGCCTTTGTGAAATTTAATGACCACAACTGTATTTAGAAAACCAATTCCCAGCATTAAATCAAGCTTAATGTTCTAGTCTTTCAGCACGCAAGAATAGTGAGGCTTATCATGAAATTAGTTATAGCTTTGCTATACTTTTTTAAAGAGGAGGAGGAGGAGGAATCCTTCTTATCCTACTGTCCTGCCATTCAGAAAGTATAGGGATTTTTATTATTTCTTTTGTTCTTCGAATAATAGTCCATCCTTCACCTCTGAGACCCAGAATGCGTTCCATAGATTTAATTTAAGTTACAGTTAAATACACAATTAAAAGCATCAGCCACACTACTACATTGCAGAAGGGAGGGTGACACCAGGAACTTATATTTCTCATCTACCTTCAAAGACATGAGCAAAGAGATGTGTTTTCTTAACCTGCTGGTGTTAATGTACAACAATAGTGCCAAGTACACTTTGGAAGGGAGGGAGTTTCAAAGCCTGGGGGCCACCATAGAGAAGGTCCTTTCATGTGCCAGCATCCTCCAGACCTCAGATGGCACCAACACTTCTAATAGGACCTCCCCTGCCAATCTTAACACTCAGACATATATGTTTGGGAGGAGGTGCTCTTTCAGATATTTGGAGCCCTGGCACTATATTGCTATGTAGGGATCAGTGAATTTTTCAATTTCAATTTCTTTCCATTTCTCATTTTTCCCCAGTGTTAAATTCAGTTCTTCCCATTTCTACACCAGTTTGCAATTCTTTTTTTAAAAATGCATGAAAATTTATCAGCATTTTAGTGTGTATTTCTGCTACTAACCACTTTTTTATTTACAATTTCCCTTCGATATGCACAATTTTTTGCATATCAAAAGTTCCCTAATATATAGATTTTTGTGCTTATTACTTGGCAAGAGATTTTCAATGCAAAATTTGGGTAAATGCAGATTTCAAAGGATAACTTTGTTTTGGTTTGCATGTTGTTCTGGAAACTGTGAATTGGAAAAGTTTGCCTTTAAATGAAAACTGAGTTGGAATTCTCCCCCATCCCCAATCATAGCTGTGCTTTACCAAAAACAACAACCCCAGAACTGATCAGTGCTCCTTGGGAAATTTTGTGGGCAGCCTCACTTCCTGCGAAGCTCATGGACCTAGAGAAACATAAAAAGTACGCAGGAAAACACAGCTAAACAATTCTTTGTTGGACCCATGATCTGACTTGGAGGGGGTGGAGATTATTTACATTGCCTTTCAACTTGAAAGTGGGGGACAGACCCACACAAACAACCCCCAATTCACATTGTTGTGCAGCATTCACACAGAGCAATTGCAACCCCCTAGTATAAGCATTGCAAAATGTTCCTACTTGCAGCTACAAATTTCACCAGCTGGAGCCAGAGACTCCAGTTTCTATCTCTTTTTTTAAAATAAAAAAAAATAGAGTGCTCTAATTACACAAATATTTTCTTGTACAGGCAAAAAAGTAATCAATTTGACATTAATTGCCTCTTCCCCCCCCTTCCCCTTTGGCAGCTGGCCCCTGTAAATGCAACCAAATCCTGTACTTTCAGAACTTTGCTCGTCAGTTGATTTGATGGTTAAAATGATAATTGGTATGAAAAGAATAGAGCAGCACTTGTGGGTAGGAGACTACCCTGGGGGATGTGAAGCCAAAGCAGAACAATGATTTTATATTTTTCCTTTTGTTGAGTTTTCATTGTCTAAGTGAGGTGCACATAAGAGAAAAGCGGCAAGAGAGCACAGGAATGCAAACACTCATTTTGTTCATTTCAGAGAGTCAAACGGCAAATAGGAAATTGCAAATCTGCAAGCTGTCTAAATTCTTACAATTCCCACATTGCAAAAAAAGGAATTAAATGACAACTGTAAGGCACCCATTGTCTCAAACAAGGCAATCCAGCAACCAGTCTTGGGCACCAAACTGTCTGAACAAATTGTGGTGGGTTATGAAAACATGGATTTGCCGCCATAAATCTCTGAGAGCCTTGAATGCCATCCGTACAGTCTACACCTTCTTTATCAATTGACAGATGACATGTGGGGACTAACAGGAGCAGAGGAAGCTGCCTTATATCAGGTGAGACTGTCTAGCTAGCTGAAGCCAGATCAGAGTAAGGCCACAACTTTACTGGCCTCATTCTGATCTGATCTCTAGCTTTTGTTCACATTCCTTGACGGGTAAAATTTGGACCAAGCAACATCCAGAGAAAATGTATTGATGTCAACAATTATTTTTAAAAGTCAGTGGTGGCTTTGCTGCATGAAAATTGGTCTGTGTCTGTAGTGGGCAATATCTGCCAGCAATATCTGCCTTTGAGAGCTTGATCAAATATTAAAAGGAAGGTGTGTAGCTCAGTGGTAGGGCTTAGTGGTAGCATAAGCAGAAGTTCCCATGTTCAGCGCCTGGTATCTATAGGTAAATCTGAGAATAATCCCTTTCTGAAAATCCTGGAGATGTGCTGGGGGAAGAAAAATACTGATATAGGTAGAGCAATGGTAACAGCTTTCCACATGCTTTCCTATTGCTCAAATGTAATATTATTTTTAATCATTTGGTTTATTTTTAGCACATAGTACACAGCTCACCAAATACCAAACAAAAAATAAATAAATAAATTCCAAGATTGGTTCCAATTGATTACAAACATTTCATAAACAATATGTCATTTCCCTCTGAAATTATAATCTATTATTTCGCTCAAGTGGAATAATAATGCTGTAAGAAAACTAAATTTATCTCAGGCGCCTCAGCAGGTTGATTCTTTGTTATCCATTAATTGTTAATGGCAGTGTTCCATTGAGTCTCTGCCAGTTCTACCAACCTCGGGTTTCTCAAGTGATGTTGTAGAATTCAACATAGATGTTAATTAAACTTAAAAACAAGATATTTTAGCCTAATCAGTCATCTAAATGAAGTATAGTTTGGCTCAGATTGCCTATTTTTGTTTTTAAACTGTAATCCCCCCACCTTACCATATATTTTATCTAAGTGTGGCTCATTAATTTGGAGGAACTGAAGGCCTAGTTTGCAAACTGAAGATCAAGCAGAATGTATCTGGAGGACAGCAGCCAGATGGTGAAAGGTCTAGAAACCATAATCCTATGCAGAATGGCCAAAAGAGTTGGTTATGTTTATCTTTGAAAAGAGAAAATTAAGCAGGGACATGATAGTGGTCTCCAAATATTTGAAGGATTCCCATGCATAAGATGGATCAGACTTGTTCTATGTTGTTCCTGGAGGCAGAACTAGATAGAACCAATTGCTGAAAACTGCGGGGAAGCAGGTTTTGGCTAAGCATCAGGAGACAATGATAAGAACTAATTGATAGTGGAACAGATTGGGTTGGTAGTTGGTGGACTTTTCTTCACTGGAATCAATTAAACAGAGGCTGGGTAGCCATCCATTGGGGACTGCTATAGTTTAAGAGTGGGAAATCACCAGCCAAATGCATCTGGCTTTTGCATGGCTGCAATGTAACCTACTGTACAAAGAGAAGACTCACATCCATTGCTTTACCCATTTCTGGCTCTGGCCCAAAGCATCACTGGCAAATTGCACCTGGAATGTAAGAGTCTGCTGAATCAGGCCACTGGACTATCTAGTCCAACATCCTGTTGTGGTTTGAGGACCCGACCCCCGCAATGTGGAATAAATACACAAGGACACGTGATATAAGGTTAATGGGCAAGAAAAGGCCACAACTTTATTGATTACAGCAGTGAAAAGGTATTGGCTTAGGCATTGGATGTCCAAAACAAGGAGGGTTTATTCACCAGTAGGTGGAGCCTGTTGATGCTAATCCAACTATAGACTCTCCCCTGATGTCACCGAGGGTCGTGCCATGGCCTCCCACCAAGCAGGCATCGGACAGAATACACGACCGCCAGATTCCTTTAACGGAATACCCAAAAATTGAAGGCATAGGCGATGGCCAGGCCTAGCCCTTAGACACACCACAACACATTATTCCAATGCCTACCATACCCAACAATACCACAAAAGTTGTGACGATTGCTACAAGGTAGGCGAAAAAACCAAAAAGCCTAATGCCAAATGGAAAAATTCCTACCAGGCCCCCGGACAACCAGGGCGACCAACCTAAGGTCCATAGCAAGGCCATGGAAAAAACTTAGACCCTGAGCTAAAAGGGAGTGGAGGGTGGGTGACTCGCGACGGGACGACGGAGAGTGAGGCCGAGGAAGGGCTGGCCCTGCAGCATATAGGCTGCTGTACACGCCCCCCTTGGCAGCACCTGGTTGGGTGCCTGCCGATGGGTGTGGGCGCCAGCCAGGTGAGTGGGGGAGGCAGGGGGCTAACGCCCCCTGCTAGGGGCGGTGCTCGGGCTCCCGCCCACAACCACTCCCCTCTCTTCCAGGGAGGAGAGTCTTTATCACAGTAGCCAACCAGATGCCTGCAACCAGGTCTCAAGCATAAGAGCCCTCCTCTGTTCAGTGTTTTCTAGCAACTGGTGTTCAGAGGCATTACTGCCTCTGACTGTAGAGTCAGAGTTATCATGGCTAGCAGTGCTTGATAATCTTATTCTCCATGAACTTGTCTAATCCTCTTTTAAAGCCACCCAAGTTGGTGGCCATCACAGCTTCATGTGGGAGCAAGTTCCATAGTTTAGCTATGTGCTGCATGTAGAAGTGCTTTATTTTATCTGTCTTCCAACATTCAATATCATTGGGTGTCTACTAGTTCTAGCATCATGAGAGAGGGAGAAAAACTTTTCTGCATCCACTTTCGAGTAGCTACACACCAGCCACGAAATCTTACTGAGTTGCAAAAGATCTGCAAAGAGGAGTGGGACAAACCTCCTGAGGTGAGTGCAAACCTGGTGGCCACCTATAAGAAACGTCTGACCTCTGTAATTGCCAACAAGGGTTTTGCCACCAAGTACTAAGTCACCTTTGGCAAAGGGATCAAATACTTATTTCACTCATTATAATGCACATCAATCTCTGACTTTTTGTCTTCTGGGTTTCTGGGGGTTTTCCTGTTGTTATTCTGTCTCTCACAGCTACAATAGACCTACCATTAAAATTATGGACTGGTCATTTCTTCGTCAGAGGGCAAACAGGCTTATGGGCAGGCTTGATATGGAGAAAACAATGACAACTCCAACATCCAGGGTATAATTATTTTTTGTTGGGTAGGAGATTCCATTGCATCAATGGGCATTCCCCTCTCAAGCCACGTATCAGCTTAGTTGGAGGATGAGGAAGTCTGATTTTCCTCCAGTCTGTGGTGTAGTGAGGTTTGACCCTATGGATGCAGCAGGAAGTTACCTTATGGTGGACTTTCCAAATGAAAAGAAGAAAACATAAACAAGTACTTAAAAGTGAAAATCTCAACTTTGCAGAGTAGACTCATTTGGAACTTGATATTACTATATGGCTGGGGAGCCAACAATATCCTCAAGATATAGGTAGACTGTATCTCCCACAATCTTTTGTCATTTGCCATCCTGGCTTGGATTGATGGGAGTTGCAGTTCAGCAGCATCTGAAGGGCTAACTAACTCCCTCTGCTACATGGCTACCATGCAGTTCATTGATTAATTGTTCTGAAGAGGATTAACAAGGTCCAATCACCATTTTGCGCAAAGATGGCAGAGGGAATAAAGGCAGAGAACATTTGAACTGTCACTTCAATATGGAAATTCTGTGCACAGTTTCGGGCCTTGTGGTATGTGTTCAAAATGGTAATTATTTTCACCTTTTTTTTTGTCCTTCCAGTAAATATTTGCTCAATAAGGTAATTACATCCCAAAGTGTAGGATTTTGTGTTTTCAACAAAAGGTATCTACAGAATGTATTTAAGCAAGCAATAAGCTGCCTTTCCAGTGGTGAAACTTCTAATAAATATGCCAGTTGCGTATAAGGGAAGTGGAAAATTAATAATGAATTTCTGACTTATTAAAATCTATTATTCTGAAGGAAAAAAAGAAATTGAAAAGAATGAGTGTTTAATAGAAGAGGAGGGAAAGCTCCCACACTCTGCTGTTCCCTTGTGTCTTAGTTCTATTTTAGAATAAATTATGAGAGAGAGAGACAATAAAATAACTGACAAATTAAAACACATTCCATTTTTGTTTTTTTTAAAGTGCCACTACTTTGTATATAGGTGAGGGTCTACATAATGCAGAAAGCCATCTCCTTCTCTTGTTGTATTCCAAAATTTCTTAAAGGTTGAAAGACTAGAATTAAAAAGACAATGTATCCAATACCCCTTTTCACATAAAAGCAGTGCATTTTGGCAGACTAGTTTTTCTACAATCCATTAGTCCCCATTCACAGCAATTCCCTTTAGTATTATACATTTACTTTGTTGAACCTCTTTCCAGACTTAGGCAGGCATCTTGTAAACATTTACCTGGGAGTAGGGTTATTTGAGCATGCTGGGACATTCCTTTGAGTAGAGATTGTTCTTGGTGTTTGCAAAATCCTTTTTCTCTTTACATAGGAAAGTCTACCCAGCTAGGAAACTTGACATGCATTTTAATATGTAATTTTATTTCCTAATATATATTCTACAAAGTAGTGATTTTCTTTAAATGTTAGTTGTCGGCTTGCTTTTAACATATGATTTTATCAGGGTTTAAAATTTACATTGTTATGCACTACCTCAATCTCCAAGTGGTCTGAGATTCCAGGGGCTTCAGGTGGCTTACCCAGGATTCATGTTTCCTTTTGGAAAATGAGGCACACCAGAGACTGTAGTGTCTTTATGATATATGGTTTATTTACACATGGATTCCAAAACAGACATTAACCATGGCTCTGACTTTCTGCAGCTTGCTGACTTACAGCCTGCAACCATTCCCCTCCAGCTCACATCATCCCCAACTGCAGTCCTAAACTCTTCTCTGCTTTGCCTCTGCTAACTATTTCTATGCTCAAGGAAGGGCCCCACCTCTCTGCCAATTGGCACAGAGTCTTCACTTTCTTAATAACCTATTACCTTCCCTTTGTTCCCTTATAATGACCCATATCTCAGGTGATCTCTTGAGGAAGCTGGCCTGACATATTTTAACATAAGCTGAATCCAGGGGTTTAGTGTCCAACACCCACTTTAATACTGCAATATTCATTCATTCGGCCTTCATTGGCATAATTACTGCAATCACTGATTAAATTCTAACATTTACACCATCCAGGAATTTAGGGGAGACTGGTACCCCATGACTCATAACAATATTTTGTTTAGAGGTTTTGATAACTAGGCAGTAGATAAATCGTGTTAATTAAAATAAAATAGAGGTTTAGTTCTGTGTCGTAAGATGACTTTTTTCACAACAAACAAACATATGCATAATGGAGAAGGAAAACTCTGATCCTAAACATCCACTGCCCTGCAGGTGTAGTCATTCATGCAATAGGCTTCGGGAATAACCCCTGAGGAACAAGGTGTACCTTGTGCCTTGCAGGACATCTTTGGGGGGGGGGAGTCTCAGGAATAAATTTTACACAAATCCATTGTGGGAGGCAGCACTCATGAGTTATAAGCTCAACCTCATCAGCCCAAAGGACTCTTCATACTACTCTATAAGATAGTTTACCTAAGCTCCACCATATGATTGCATCCTTCCATGAGAACATGTGTGGCACCATCCAGTATGATAGCTCAACCTTGGACACCTTCCAATATAAAGAACAGTGTGAAACAGGGCTTTGTCCTCAAACCAACTCTCTTTGGCATACTCTTCTTCTCTCTGTTGCTCTCATATGCCTTCAGCCTTAAGACAGTGTGCATATCCATTTCAGGAGAGACGGGGGCTTGTTCAACTTGGCACACCTCCATGCCAAGGCAAAAATATGGCTTGCGCTTATCTGAAACATGTTGTTTTCAGTAGACAAAGCCTTGACAGCACATACTGAGGGAGCTCTATAGAGTCTCAGCAACCATTTTGCCCAAGCCTGCATGGAGTATTGTCAGATCTTTGCCAGCAATCCACACATCAGTACTGGTGACCACATGCTTGAGGTGGTAGATGGTTTTGTCTACCTGGGCTCCACTATAACCAGCAACCTTTCCATGGACACTGAGTTGGACAAACGTATTAGCAAGACAGCTACAGCAATGGCTCACTTCTCCAGAAGAGTATGAGAGAATGTGATGCTAATGACCAATACTAAGATGAAGGCCTACAAGGCTTGTGTATTGAGTATGCTGCTTTATGGAAGTGAGATGTGGGCAACTTACACCTGCCAGGAGCACTGTGTCCATGCCTTGTGTTAGGAAGACTTTGGGCATTACATGGCCTGCCAGAGTCTCAAACAAAGATGTGCTTGCCCATGTCCACATTACAGTGCACCCCTGTTTTAGGGATTTCTATGTTGGCTTGGCCATGTCCACAGAAAGGAAGATGGCAGGGTCCCCAAGGACATGCTCTACAGGGAGCTGGCTTCATGCACTAGGCCTGGTAGGAAACCAACTCTGTACTACAAATATGCCTGCAAGCCTGACATGAACGCTATTAACATGTGGGGATCCCTTGGAGACGATCATAGTGCCTGGAGACAATCAGTCAGGTCATGTATCCACAGCAGTGACCAGCTGGGAGGAGCACAGAAAGAAGAATTGCCATGTTGCATCTGCATCAGCACAACCAGACACCTTCATCTACCACACCTGCAACAAAACATGTTTCTCCCATATCAGTCTCTACAGCCACAGCAGGCGCTATAACTCTCTAATGGTTTGACTTCACTCCTGAAGGTGCACTCTTCCATTGTTTCCTGAGACAGATGGATGCCAGCCAAAGCAGTGGGAGCCAATGTAGTGCTGTCCAGGTATTGTTTGACTCCAGGACTCAGTATCTTTGAGTACTGGCTCCCTTGGCTGGGGCTGATGGGAATTAAAGTTCTGGAGGGCACCATATTAACCACCTCTGCTTTAAGGAACAAAATAGGAGTATATAAATTGCCACAGGCATGAAGCAAACTGGGTGACTTTTGATCATTCTAAATACTCTTTTGTTCAACTGCTAGTGCACTTTCCTCTTTTCTCCTTTAATTCCTTAAATGAGCAGTAAGGTTTGTTCTGTAAAATCCATAAATCAGCCATTACAGTCAGGTTATTTATGATTAGGCAAGGGTTCATCAATCAGTTTCAGTGTCTGAAACAGCCCTTATTTTCAGTAGTTTCTTGTGATGTTTCCATTACAAGGCAATATATAGGTCTAGAAAAGAATGATACTGATGTCGAAGTAGGGCTTGGACATCTGGACAACTGTGAATAATGGCATTGACTCTGCACTTAGTTGAGATAATTTCTGCTAATGCAGAAGAAAGATAATGCTATACAAAGCATCACTACCAAACATAAAATTCAGCTGAGATGGGAGTGGCAAAATTACTGTTATCAGATTCACGAATGCACTCACAGCTCTCAATGTGTTGATTCTAAGGATGGAGATAGATTCAGTTCTATGCACATTTTCATTTGAACCTGTCATGTCCACAGAATGGAATATGGCAGGATCCCCACAGGCTCTACAGGGAACTGGCTTCAGGAAGTGGTACAAAAGTTATATTTGTCAAACTTAACTTCTTCAACCTGATTACCTAAATTCAGAATATATGCACTGGTGAGGTTCTGTAAAAATCTGGTAGCAACTTTTATAACTTGTAAAAATAGTTTTATAAGTTGTGTGTCCTTGTTTCTCAATTTGATCCTTTTACACGGTTTTGTATGTTTTGTGGTATTTTATGCTTTGTGATTTGCTGTTTTTTTATTGATTATAGATTGGGAATTCTTTATTGTGGTTGATAAGTGCAAACTGTTTGATTACTATTTCCTGATGTTTAATTTTACTGTTTACTATTAGATTCTGATGGCTTGTTGAATGTTGCTTTGTTTGATACAAGTTGTTTATTTTAAGGTTATTGTGACTTCTATATTGGATCAGATTGTTACTATTAATATTTGATGTTTTATTATGTTCTTATATGTGTTGGAAGCCGCCCAGAGTGGCTGGGGCAACCCAGCCAGATGGTCGGGTAGAATTATTATTATTATTATTATTATTATTATTATTATTATTATTTATTATCTCTCTGGCTCTATGGGTAAGTGTACAGGTGCAGTCTGTGACTCCCAAGCCAAGGTCTGGAATCAGTTCCTCTCTCCATGTAAGGTGAGCCTTTGGTATGTGAACCTAACACACACCAACCCCACAGTTCAGCATTAGGGCTGAACACGCCCTCCTGCACATGTGCAAGGATCCACCAAGCCAAAGGCAATGGAAGGGCAGCCTCCGTTATCATTACTAAAACAATGCTGGACTAGATAGGTTCTTGGCCTGAACCAGCAGGATCCTTCTTATGTTAAGAGTAGGGATGAATGTATCAGTCAATTTCAGTTTCTTTCAGTTTCTCATTTTTTCCAGTTTTAAGGTCATCACATTTCCACAACGATTTGCATTAAAACCACCACCACCAGCAGCACCAGCACCAGCACCAGCACCAGCACCAAGAATCTGCAATAAGTTTAGTGCATATTTGCCCTACCAAACTTTTTGTATACATTGTTGCCTGATGTTCATCCCCCCGCCCAAGCAATTTATCCTAATATGCATCTTTTATGTTTTGATAGTAATACACACAATTTTCTGCACTTGTTGTTGTTGTTGTTTAGTCGTTCAGTCGTGTCCGACTCTTCGTGACCCCATGGACCAGAGCACGCCAGGCACTTCTGACTTCCACTGCCACCCGCAGTTTGGTCAGATTCATGTTTGTAGCTTCGAGAACACTGTCTAACCATCTCATCCTCTGTCGTCCCCTTCTCCTTGTGCCCTACATCTTTCCCAACATCAGGGTCTTTTCCAGTGAGTCTTCTCTTCTCATGAGGTGGCCAAAGTATTGGAGCCTCAGGTTCACAATCTGTCCTTCCAGTGAGCACTCAGGGCTGATTTCCTTAAAAATGGATAGGTTTGATCTTCTTGCAGTCCATGGGACTCTCAAGAGTCTCCTCCAGCACCATAATTCAAAAGCGTCAATTCTTCGGCGATCAGCCTTCTTGATGGTCCAGCTCTCACTTTATATTTGTAAACAGTATTTCTTTGGACAGCTGCATTGCTAAATTTGAAGACCTACAAATCTTGAAAGATAGCAGTGTTGTGGTTCACATATTGGCTTAAGAAATATGAATTAAATCATTTTTTATTAAGAAACAATGAGAATCAAATTTCTCCCCATCTCTTTTAACACTTTTATTTTCAAATATAGCCATATCCCAACAGACAGAAGCTGCATTGTCCCGCAGGATCCTACTACCAAGCATCATCTTCACAGCCTTTGTTCCTGAGAGCCTGTTTGTCTCTTAATGCTCCATTTGACCCATCCTCAGCTCCTTACCTCCCAGAATGGTCCTTGCTAGCTTACGTGCAACTGCCCTTTATACAACTAATTATCCTCACCATTGCCTCCTTTCCAAAGGCTAGTGTTTGAAGGATTCCATTTGCTATTCTCCTATCATATGCCCTCCAGCTAAGTTGCTTCATACATTGGCAGGAGCAGGTTCTGAAGAGAAATAAGAGGTTGAAAGATTTCAAGCACAACAGCAGATAATCTGTGGGGGAGGGGAGATTCGCTGCAAATAATCTTGCACTCAGTGGGTGATTGTTTATTTTCAGCCTTGTTGAATGTGAATGAATTTTTCATCTTAAAAATGCTTCTATCACAGCAGTGCTTTGTTATTGTTGCCCAAGATCCTTGTCCTTTCTTGGAAGCAAACAAAATACACGATAAAAGGTAACTGTCCAGACTGCATGGCTGAAGTGTTAACAACCCTACCACCACCCCTTGTTAGCATCCACAATTCTACTAAGCATGACTGCAGAAGACTCAGAGGGAATGCAACCAGGAGTGGATGGTGAAGCGGGGCAACAACACTTACCTATCCTCCTGGTAAGTGCTCACCAGGATGGAGTGTGGGGGAGGCAAGGCAGTGGAGATGTCACAATATACAGATACTCTGATAGAGCCAATACAATGCTTCTGCTGGTGTATTTGAATGATTCTGTACTTTCCATCACCTTTCCCATCCTTAGTTGAGATTCCTGCATTGCAGGGGGTCAGACTAGACAGCCTTTGGGAGTGCCTTCCAACTATGGTTTTATGATCCCACTGTCCCTTCCAGTAACCGTTAGTGACCACACTACTGAATAAACCTGTAGTCCTGTTGCTCACAAAGTGAGGAATTTATGGGACATCTTGTAGTGTACAGAGAGTAGGATACTCTCTGTTTTAGAGTCTTTTAACTTCAGAGGAGTTCTTCTCTCTGTACAGACTTTGTAATCTTGTGTAAGTCAATGCATTTTTTACACATCGTTAGTTTGTTCGACAATCAATAGATAGAGATTTATGCAGCAGCTTGTAGCTTGTATCAATGTAAATAGAAATTGACTTAAAATCCTACGAAATAATAATTCCTACTTGTGTTGTTGTTTCACAAAACACAAATATAAAAGCCTTTTCAGCATGTAGCAAGACAAACATCCAAGCTTCCTATGTTTTTGGCAAACCCTTCCACATTCTTAATAGATTTGAATGGTTTATTGTCAGACTCCTGTGAAGATGCAGGCACTGGCTGGCACAAAAGCACTCTGTATATCCAGCAAGGCCACATCTTGTTAGTTAGTAAGGACAAAAATGAAATTTATAGAAAGAAAAAATCCCTGGATGTCAATATCCATATTTGGGTCAAGTACTCTTTGCTGAGAGAACCCCAGCAAAATCTCACAAAATATGCAGCAAAGTACAGTGTGGAAACATTGGCAGTTAGGCATTTGAAATTTGCCCTTCAAAGTTATTATTGGTATAGGAACACAAAAATGGCTTGTAAGAGCCATGCTGCCTGAGCTTGGAGCAACCAGCTCAGACCTCCTCACATGGTGAACTTCTTGGGTAGACTGAAGGAGAGCAATAGGCTTGATTACCTTCCTCCAAAAACGAAAGGGAGTGGCTTAGCTACGCCTGGCAGGACAGCTTATTCTATGGCACTAACCCCTTCATATATTCATATTGGTTACAAGAGCCTGGTTATTCCACACATCTCTGGCTTGATTAGATCAGCTTTTGATGCTCAAAAACTCATTAAGAAATTTCATGCATTTGAATGGAAGACTTGAAGGGCCACATTATTTCTGAGTCAAGAAATGGGATGCCAGTGCATCCCTTTGACTCACTATGAACCCCATATGACATGATGTTTATGTAGATATGCCGCCTTCATAGTTAAGTAACTATGAAGCTTTCCAGTATGAAACCCATCTCCCTTGCTAAACACATTCTAGACCGGGGTGGAGAACCTCAATCCCAGGAGCCATATACACCCCTCCGTATCTGACTCAGAATTCTCTCTGGGTCACACTCCTTTCTGCAGGCCATACCCCTCGCTGACCTGGCTTCATACATTTTTGCCTGTCTGAAATGTGTCATTGAATTCTAATAATCTATGTCTGCATGGAGGATAGAGAAAGGTGTGTGTAGAGACAGACCAATAAAATTTACATTTATTCTTCCACCCACTTTTGTCTCTGGCCCTGCCTACTACTGGTATGTGGTTCCCAGAAAATTTCACAGATTTAATTCAACACTTGGGTTAGAAAAATGTTTTACCCTCCAGCTTCTGCAGAGTCATGCATTTTGGATTTAAAACGATGAAATCTAGTATGTATTTTGGTACCTGGAAAATGTCAGCAGATTCCTGTAGACGTGAGAGAGAAGGAAATAATTTCCTT
The DNA here is from genome assembly GCF_965153285.1 of Podarcis tiliguerta. NCBI lineage: Eukaryota > Metazoa > Chordata > Lepidosauria > Squamata > Lacertidae > Podarcis > Podarcis tiliguerta. Next base: position 35,698,202 of record NC_139553.1, read on the forward strand.
GAATGAAAAGGTGCATGTGTGAGAGAGAAATTTCTTTCCCCTAATGGGTGTAAATTTTAGCTTTATGTAGTTTCAAATGGGACATCAATATTATTATTTTTTGCCACCCATAATGTGAAAGGCAAGTAGGTGATAATAACATCAGCTGCAACAGCACATTGTTGCTGATGGCTAGAACAAAACATGGTTTCTTTTCTCCTTTCCCCACCCTACGCAAGATTAACTTTTATGCACTAATTTGATGGAACACTGCAGCACAGAGAGAACAACATCTAAAACAAAGTGCCTATACATATGCAGTTTTGTTTTACTGTGTCTGCCATTAAATCGGGGGAGAACCCTGCAGAACCTAGTGCCCTACATTGCCTGACAAACATTTGAGAGTTTGGAGGAAATTGAAAAATACTTCAGAATATGATGAGTTCTGCTGGATCAGTCCAGTACAATCTGCTGCCAACAGTGACTAGCCAGATGGTTCTGGGAAGTTCACCAGCACGAGATGAAGATACCATATTTTTTGCTCTATAAGACTCACTTTTTCCCTTCTAAAAAGTAAGGGGAAATGTGTGTGCGTCTTATGGAGCGAATGCAGGCTGTGCAGCTATCCCAGAAGCCAGAACAGCAAGAGGGATTGCTGCTTTCACTGCGCAGCGATCCCTCTTGTTGTTCTGGCTCCTGAGATTTAGAATATTTTTTTTCCTGTTTTCCTCCTCCAAAAACTAGGTGCATCTTGTGGTCTGGTGCGTCTTATAGAGCGAAAAATATGGTAACTGCCCACTGTTGCCCCAGGATTGCAATCTAAGCTATTTTGTTCATTTGTCTTTTTTTGTTTGTTTCTTTTTTAAAAAGCGAGCCTACCTAATTCACACCTTATGAGAAGTACATTTAGTAAAATGGTAAGGAAATGTGGCTATCAACCCCAAAATTTCTAGTTCAAGCCTGACAAGACAACATCTTCCACAGCTTCAAGCTGCCTTCCACTGAGTACATTTAGTTCTGCTTCACCTTCCCTGATTAGCAACTGATCTTCAAAGTTTCTGACAAAGCTCTTTTCACTCCTGCTACTAGCAATCGTTTTAACTGGAGATACTAGCAACTGAACTTAGAACCATTTGCATTTAATGCATCTGGTCTGCCACTAATCCATGTCCCCTTCATTCACATGTTGAGAAACTTTAGGGACGCTTGTAGTTGAGTTGCTAACATTTTTATTTTTTTAAAATTGTTGAGCTGTTCATTACTAAGGGCAGAACTGAACTGAAAGGATATATGAAATCAGCTCTCACTTTCTTTAGTATTCATAGGTTTCTCGTCAAATGGAATTGCAGACACTAATAGAATAATGTTCTTCTGTCTTCAAAGTAAGAGGCTAATTTTCAGGCATGAAGGTGGTTGATAATGCATGAACATCTGTCTGTTTGTCTACCTTGGATATTACTTCGGGTGGAATTAACTCTGCGGCCTTTTTGTAATACAGATGGAGGAATAAAGCATATGCATGGGGTTGCAAGAGACCCATTTCCATTATTTTGTCACTGCTTTTTGCATACTTACATTTTCCCCTCTGTAATTGAGCAAATACGGTGTTCTCGCACGTCCACAGGCCTCTGTGCTTACTTTCATCTGCTCTGTGTTCATTGCTGTTCTGTGTTCACTTGAACATCTGCTATATCCTACCCCAGAGGAAGCTGCATTTTTGCAGTGGGTAGAATGATTCTTGTACATTAAGCCCAGACCTCCAAGCACTCTGTCAATGCATAGCCCATTTTACACAACAGAATGTGTGGTGGCAAGAGTTCATTGAGGATCAGGCTGATATCTTGCAGGCAGCATAGGGATCCTTGAAAGGTAGAAGGAATATATATATATATATATATATATATATATATATATATATATATGATTAATAATTACTTGCAACTGAAGCAATCATTATGTTGTAAATGTGCATAGCCCCCAAAGAACATTTTGATTTTTATCTGTGCTGCAATAAGAATTTGAACCAGAGTGTTTCAGAAGATGATAATTATGTGATTTTGTTTGCTTATCTTGCTGCAAAAAGTTGAGATTTGTGTTTTTGATAAAAGTGCTCTAAAAGAGAACAATGATACATTGGGTCTCATATTGAAAAGGCTTTTTTTAAAAAAAATTGCTTCAGAAGAGGGAGAACTAAAGCCCAAAGGGGATGCCAAGTGGGACAGATGTGCTATGCTAGCTTCCCAGCAAGTGGGTCCCTGTTGCCTACCAGTACAAAGAGGGGCAAGGTGATGGAGAAGTCAATGTGCGAAGCTTGCTGAACACCTGGTTCCCCAAGCAACAGTGACCCACCTGCTGGGATGCCAACATAGCAGCTTCACCAAGCAAACCAGTTCTGCCTAAAGCCCTATTCAGCCATTACATTCCCTTATGTGTAATGCTCTCACTAATGGGGCATTAAGGGGTCAAAAGTAGGAGCCACAGAAAAATGGTGGAGAACATTTATAGAAAAATTTGCAAAGATGCTTTTTCTAGGAGGAGGTAGGTGAGAAACATGTCTCAGAAAAATACAATTTCTTTAAAGAAATGTTGATTTAATGTTGGTCTTCATTTTCATTGAGTGCAGGGCTAACAATATCTAGTAGCCATGATAGCTCTGTTTCACCTCCTCTACAGGAGGTAGTATGCCTCCCCCAGGTGCTGGGAACGGAGAGAATTGTGGCATTCAGGTTCTGTTTGTGTACATCCTGTAGACATCTGATTGACCAGGGTGAGATCTGGGTGCTGGATGAGATAGTCCTTTGGCCTGATCCAGCAGGCTCTTCTTATACTCACTGCTGCCATTTCAACACTATTGTAGGGAGGAAATGGTGAAGAAATTTCTGTAAAGTGGATTTTTTGGGGGACAGGGAGTGAGAAAAAAAAAAGAAATATAAAACATCTTCTAAGAGGTTTTGGCTCAGCTCTAATTTTTTATCTTCATTTTTAACTTTATATCCCCCTGAAGGTTCTATGATTTTATCAAGCAGGTATGCAACCTTTTGTTTATTTGTAAAGTGGAGCGGGACTATTTTATCTGGTAGATTAATGGCATTCTGCATGGTGGGGAGTATGTGAGTTGTTGTTGTTGTTAGTATATGAGTTGAGTATGTGAGACCACCCCCTTCTAATCTCTGCTCTATTAATAATATCAGAGATGATACCTACTTCAGAAATCTATTTCTCCTATTGTACACTGTTGCTTAGATACAACGGATGGTTAGAAGTACATTGAATGGGGACAAGAAGAAGAAAAACAAGAACATTCAATATAAAGTCCAGCTGACATGCAGAATCCCCCTTCTCCATCCTTGATAGACTTTCAGATTAATAAGTCTGAGTCATCAAGACATGTAAATGCTCCCAGCAAGAGGTTTAAAAAATGGCTAGCACAAACCCGGGGTAACTTTTAACTCATCCTTCTTCCTGTTGTGATTCCACCTTCCTACTCGTAGTAAGCTTTTTTAATTTTGTTTTTACTCTGACCTACTCCCCAAAGTCAGAAATGCCTTTTTCAGGCATTCTACTTACGTGCAAAACCAACACATGTATTGGGAGAGCAGACATGAGTGTGTTAGCTCCTGTCATCATCACCATCTATAAACTGGAGGGCAAGCTTTTGAACTTCATGACTTAGGACCTTGATTTTCCATGGTTCTAAAAAAGGCTATGGAGTCTCCATGAGTTTAAGAGACGTCCAATCCCAGATGATCATCCTCCAAGCAGTTTTGATGCAAGTCTACTTTCCACCCTGGGCAAGACAAACTACTTGCACCTCCCCCCACCCCACAATGACTAACTTCAGTCCCCCCCAAAAAAAGCACAAAACTTGAAACTTCTAAATTTATTTTAAATTGCAAAAATACGTAATAGAACAATGTTTGATTATCTTTCTCAAATATGAAAGAAAATGTTTCAGTGTACAAATTATTTTGAATAATCTTGTGAATTGTTTTCTTAAAATTTAAGTATCTTAAAAGTTTCAATTTCAGGCACATTAAAAACTCACTTTGTGTGCCTTCTTCAAATTTGTTTGGGTAGGTTTTTTAGGGCAAAGGAACATTCTTCAAGGGCAAGTGCTCACAACTGTAACCCAATAACCTTCTAATAATATTAGTTTCCTAACATCATTTTCCAAATAACTATTTATTGAACAGATTTATGTATTGTTCTCACAAGGAAGAAAATGTTACCATTGTAAACAAACTTACACAGATGTATATTCCAGTTTACTTTTAAACCAAATTAATGTTCCTTTTGGATCCTTTAATACTGTAATTCCAGAATGTCATATCTGTTTTATTTCATCTCTGTGTATCTTTCAATAGTTATTAACACAGATGTGCTTCATTTATTGAGCCCCAGATTTTAACTTACACACTCCCATTTCAGCTTGGTTAATACCCATTTTTTTTTATTTGGTTATTGTTCTCCAAATCTCAGAACTCATCACTGAGTCAGCTAATTTGCCCCTGGTTAGCAATTAATTCATGAATATGAGATGCACAGACATTCTAATAACTTTCCATATTCTAACTCATGTCATGGTGAGAATGCCTTGATACTACACAGAGAATAACTCAGGGACGGGGAATCAAAAGTTGTTTGACTGCAATGCCCATCATCCCTGGCCACCAAACATACTGGCTGTGGCTAATGGGAGATGGAGTCCCACAACCTATGGAGGGCCACAGGTTCCCCATCCCTGGTAAGACTGAACAACCATAGCTTAGTGATGCTTGGTGGTAATTAGTAGGACTTTCAGAATTTACCCAGACAAGTAAATTTTGACATGTTTGAATCTTTTAGCTATTAATTTTAATAATATTTTAAAATTATTGATTATTTTAATATCTATTATAAACTGTTTGGAGGTTTTACTACAACCAAGAGGTGTATAAATTTGGATAAAGGGGGGGGGGAATAAACAGTGGTAGAGGAAATGGTTAAAAAAGACACCCTTCTGAAACACTAGAGAGCCTATGCCAATAAGAGTAGGTTGACTATATAAATTCTATAATTCGCAGATTAAACTTGGAGAATTAGCACTCCTGGCAGACAACTGATACTCATTTCCCTTCCCTTCCAGCCAAGGCCAGCCCACCCTTGAGACAAGGTGAAGCAACTACCTCTGGGGCAGCAGGTTCTGCTGTCAATCTTTTTCTCCCCCCCGCCTTTGTTCCTGATGTAGACCTTCCCTCACCCTTTCTTCCTTGGTGGGGAGGGGGGCACCATTTTGTAGATCAACTTGTGTTTCAAAATCCAGCTATAAGCAGGGGACTTTCGGTGATGCCACACCCAGATTTTGAAACTCCCTGTCTAGGTAGACACATTTTGTCACCTCATTACAGCATTTAGTCCTCTTTAGGAAGACTTTTGGCCTTTAGATGCTGGCTACTTGAGACTGAGCAAGATGGCCTAATGGCCTGACTTGCTGTCAGGCTGATTCCTATATTTCTATGATAGATTATTGTTATGGTTTCTACAAAGTGAATAGTAAATAGTTGTGAGATGGTGAATTGTTTGCACTCTGGCTGAAATATGTAGGGGCATGTTTACCACATGGATTATGAATCTGCCTGGCAACTGAGAATGTCATGGGGCAATGTGGGAAATGGGAGGAAAAAATGTGTCTGAAATGGGCTTAGTTTAAAATTAGGCCTGACGTTGAACTAAGTGGATCATGTTGATATTATCCATAAATCAGTCTAACATTCAGCAGTTGCCCCAAGCAAATGTGAATTAAAAGTGCGCTAAAACTGTGTGCTTTATTTATTATTCAAGAAGGGTTTTTTGTGTGTGTGTTTGTGGAAGGGGTTATATAAGCCTCTATACCATTGCAGATAGGAAGCCTACAAACAGGGTATGAAGGCGATGCCTGCACTCTCTTGTTTATTTCCTGGTAATTAGTATCCAATGGCATATTTTACATGCAGATTGAATTTCCCAACACAAACCCTTATATGAAAATTTGGCCTGAGCTGTTGTCAGTTTGCTTTTCTTTGAGCTCTTCAGCCTTTAACTTGCTTCTCATAATTCAGATGGATACTTCCTTACTTCCTATTTATCTCTTTCCCCCATCCTGATGCATGACACTTTTTAATATATTTGTGAGTTTAAAAAATAAATTTACAAAATCAATGTCTTTTATTTGACAACCCCTTGCTGTGTTCTTTGTTATAAATCTAGATTGAAGCTTTAATTGATGCAGGGTATTGTGGCCAAATAAAATATAATGAAAACATTGATAGAGCTGGTTAGGTGGAGGTTATTAGCATCCGTTTTAAAATATTAATTGACCTGGCAGGAGGCCTGATAGAATGAAAGAGTAAAGAGGGAAAATATGGTTTGAAACATTCAATGGCAGATGTATTACATATAACAGATAGCTATAACAGATAGCTTCAATAGGACAACCATGTTAATTTTCTCCTTGAGTGAAAGGCCAATGACTTCAAAAAGCCCGTGTTCCTACAGCAATAAAAGTTCTAAATCTCTTGGGACAAATATTTTCTTTCCTAACGAAGACACATTAGGTCACTCAGTGGGGAAAGGAGCATTTTAGTATAATGGAGAAAAATATATATTGAACATGACAGGTTCTATGCAGGGTTTATAGCCTTAATCTTCTGAATATGAGAGGATATAGGAATATGGGATAGGATTGTTTCCAGGCAAACTAGATGAGGATGATATGGCCCTCCAGATGTCGTTGACTATAACTGCCATCATCACCGGTCATACTTGCTGGGGCAAGACCCAGGCAGCCACAGATCCCTAAACCTGCTCTAAAGGAAGCATTTAGAACTGAGTTTTTAAATAAAGGGTGGCTCTAATATGCTATTGGGAGAAACAATGTACCTGGCCCAGGATGATGAGTAAGAGGAAATCTGGCCCTTATGATTGATTGGGTGGTGTAAAGTTTTCTTCCAGAAATTTCTATGCTGTTGTCAGCAACTCACAATAATTTCCCCCATCTGAAATTCCCCATTTGAGAAATTCAACACTTTAGCATGTTGTCGGGTTAACATTTGTGATGTTTTCAAGGCTAGCTATGATCTAGTGTCAGTCCTTGGAGGACAAACCAAACACTCCACAGGCCAATGACCTTGAGGACCAGGCAGAGGCCCCTGAAACAGATGCTGAGGATCCCCTTGAGGGGTCCTTTGGGGTGATACTTTTTGAATAACTCCTGACAGAGAAGGAGATGCCCCCCCCCAGTCCTCGAGAGTGTCAATGTCAAAAGATTCAGGTATAGCCTATTGATGTAGTGTGTGCATATATTCACCAGTCTCTTGTGAGTCTCTTGTGAGTAAGCAGTCTCTATATACTTTAACTGCCAGTGGTTCTGGTTAGAGTATTGTTAGGGAAGCCAGAGTATACAAGGCCTCCCTCTCAAGCCTTTGAGACAGCAGATATCTCTGGGCCCTTCTAGTACTTTTTCGAGACTACAGATATCTCTGGGCCCTTCTAGTAACTTATAATGCCTCCTGTCTTGCTGAATTCCCTGTGATCTTGACCATAGACTGTTGCTTGGTCTGGTTTCTCAGATATATTTTGGATCTAGGCTGATTCATGTGCTTGACCTTGGCTAGTTGAGTCTATGCTATACCTTAAATACTGCTCTCTTGGGGAAGTGTTTTGGTATAAAATTTGTCTTCTTAGGACTTAGACCCTATTGACTGAGGGCACCCCCCCTCCCCGGTATGTTAGACCAATATCTGTTCCTGGTTGGATTGTTGTTTTAACAATATTCACATCCATTGTGCTTTACAAATGAGGGGGAAAATAGGCCTTTATTTCAGTTCTAGGTACTTAGGATTGATTACAGTAGAGCAGAGTTAGGGTAGTTCTGGTCTTGGACTCCCATTATCCTTGGCTATTGTCTACGCTGACTGGGGCTCATGTGAGTTGGAGTCCAGTAATATCAGGAGGACCATAATTTCCCTGGCTCTGCAATAGATTATGGTGACTAGGGGCTTGTTTCAAAAGCTTCAAAGAAAAGGTATAGTTATGGGGGATTTTTGAGTGAGATTGGATGGAAGAAGGAAGGTGGCATCACAGAGATGCTATCTTGTTTATATGGGGAGGTGCTAGAATGAATAGGGATGCGGGTGGTGCTGTGGGTTAAACTACTGAGCCTAGGGCTTGCTGATCTGAAGGTTGGCGGTTTGAATCCCTGTGACGGGGTGAGCGCCCGTATTTCGGTCCCTGCTTCTGCCCACCTGGCAGTTTGAAAGCACGTCAAAGTGCAAGTAGATAAATAGATAGTGCTCTGGCGGGAAGGTAAACGGTGTTTCCGTGCGCTGCTCTGGTTTCGCCAGAAGCGGCTTAGTCATGCTGGCCACATGACCTGGAAAAACTGTCTGCAGACAAAAGCCGGCTCCCTCAGCCAGTAAAGCGAGATGAGCATTGCAACCAGAGTTGTCTGCGACTGGACTTAACTGTCAGGGGTCTCTTTACCTTTACTTTACTAGGATGAATAGATATTGTGAGTGCAGAAGGACATATGAAGAGGGAGAACTCTTCACGAGTAGTAGGATGTGTAGAACAAGGAACAGTTAAATTCATTATGGGCTGAATGTTCTGTAATACAAGTGAAGAATTTGCTGGAGGAATGCTTTTGAACTGTCCCTGTGTGAATGGCTGCCACTTGGTATCCATGAGAAAATTGTCCATTTAGTGTGGCCAGTCCAACAGTGTGGAATCAATGCCCTCCTGTTGGAGATCTGTCAGACATCTTCACTTCTTATTTTTAGACATGCTTTGAAGACTTTTTCTTTGTTTGTTTCAACAGCCCTTTTCAGTTGGATGACCTATATGAGATTGGCCAGAACTTCCTTATGATATTTTCTGCTTTTATATTTTTCTTGCCTATGTTGATATTTTATAGCTAGTGTGCAATGCTTAGATGTTTTCTATTCAATAAATAACTGATTGTGGCTGACTTTAGTATCAGCAGCAGCAACAATGTATGAGTGAGCTGGATATCAGTTTTATATGTTTGCTAGACACTGTCCAGAGAAGTTTTTAATGTTTGATATTTTTACTGTGCTTTATATTTGTAATTTGTTGGAAGCTGCCCAGGGTGGCTGGGGCAACCCAGTCAGATGGGTGGCCTATAACTAATAAATTGATTCCTTGCTTATTTATTTATCCATCATCATCATCATCATCATCAGGGTTGTGGTCCTCTCTGAATCAGCCTCCTTAGATGCCCCATACTATGGAACTAATCTCTGTGTGTAGATCAATCTGGGCTCCCATGAAAGGAAGTGCAATGCAGACAGATGGGCGGAGTATAAGTAATAAATTGTTGTTGTTGTTTTTATGGATTTGGAGGAGGGACGTAGGTGCGGGGAGAGAGCCCAGCCAACCATCAGGCTAGAAGAAGAGAAAGAGCAGCTGTTTCAAAGCAAATGCAAAAATTCTAATGTGAGAAGCATAGGCATCAGAATAATATTGAATTAGGCCCTTGGTCCATCTACCTCAGCACTGACTGGCAGTAGTCTTCTGGGTTTCCAGGTTTCTCTTCCAATCCTAGCTGGAGATATTGTAGATTGAACCCAGGACTTTGTAAGCAGTGTTTTCTCTCACACATGTGCAGTAATAGGCTATTTGTCCATTGTACAGTAAATGAATGTTCTTCTAAGTTTTATGTGTCCAGACAAATTCTAGCTCCTTTCTATTTTACTAAATAGGTTTAAAACCCACCCCTGCAATTGCTGAATTAATTCTGACTGGAAACGGGTCATTTTAAGACACTCAAAATATTCAAGTAAGTGTGTTTTATTATCTTAAATAAAATCTGTCGGGGAAAACATTATAAAAACAAACTTTTCCTCAGCACTTCAGCTTATACCACTGCTGCTATATTTATCAATAAAATGATAGCTTTGGTTTATGGGCTGTCTTGTTGACAGAACCTTTCTTGTAATTATTTATCTGGTCTCTTTCTGCCTTTTCTTCATTTGACAAGTTGTTTCAACCTTTTTTTATTGTTTCTTGACAACTTAAATACATTCCTTTAATAAAAGGCAAATATATTTTGGCTAAGAAATATTGGGATGCCGGTGTGCATTTCAGAATGAATCGATATCAGCTTCATTTTAAGCTGTGGCATTTTCTGTGCAGTGTACAGAAATACTTCAATTTCTTTGTTTCCTCGGTCTGGGAATGAGCTCTTAGACATGTGTTATTCCAGGGTAGCCACAGCACTGTTCCTGCTTAACAACACTGGGGCAAAATTGGTATATCTGGGCTGCAACTGCAGCCATTCTCTACCAATTGGCTCCAAGGTTTTTTTTTGGGGGGGGGGTGCTTTGAGCAACATATACTAGAAAATCGGCTTTGCATGCATAAGTTCCCCATAAGACATCACTAATCCTGCAGAGTTCATGCCAGAAATGAGTAACCAAGGCTGTACTAGACGGACCAGAGTTCTGCCTTGGTTCAAGGCAGCTTCCTGTGTTTCTCTCCATTTGCACCAATATCCTCCATGCTATTGTCACAACAGTAATTTGTCTGTCCTGTCCCTCTAGGTCCAATTTGCATCACTGCTCAGAGAGAGAGGGTGATGCAGCTACAGGTTGCTGTTCTCCTTTCTCTTGTAATACAGTGGTACCTCGGGTTACATACGCTTCAGGTTACATACGCTTCAGGTTACAGACTCCGCTAACCCAGAAATATTACCTCAGGTTAAGAACTTTGCTTCAGGATGAGAACAGAAATTGTGCAGCGGGAGGCCCCATTAGCTAAAGTGGTGCTTCAGGTTAAGAACAGTTTCAGGTTAAGTACGGACCTCCGGAACAAATTAAGTACTTAACCCGAGGTACCACTGTATAGGAAGCAACCTCATACAGGCTCAGACCATTGGTCCATCTCATTCAGAATTGTCTATGCCGACTAGCAGCCACTCTCCAGTTTCAGACAAGGAACATTTCCTGCTCTACCTGGGAATTCTGTGGATTAGCTCCGCCAACAGAGCAGAAGACTCTTAATCTCAGGGTCATGGGTTCAAGCACCACATTGGGAAGAAGAATTCCTGCACTGCGTTCTTTTGCATCTCCAGGTGGGATGGGGTGGGGGTTCTCCTTGATGGAGAGCTGCTGCCAGTCAGTGTGGACAAAGCTGAACTAAATGAACCATTGGTCTGACTAAGTATAAGGCAGTTTCCTGTGTTCTTATTCCGTCTGCTCACACAATGGCCCTCCAATTTATGGATTCCATCTCCTGTACATAAAATTTGCCCCAATTGCTGCCTCCCCACACCTTCCTCTTCCATAGGGAGCCAACCATGTTGGCACAGTCTACCACAGACCGTTTTCTGGACCTTTGTGGACTATTTTTTAAAATTACCCTTTCTCTTCATTAGATGCCTGGCTATCGCTTGCTTAACCTTTTTTTTTCTAAATGTACATTTTAATTGATCCTAGAAGGAAACTCTAATAGTTTCCTCACGGTCTCCCGGCAGCCAATGCCTCAGGTTTAGAAACATGTCAGTCCCGTGTCTGAATGGTTTCTAGCATGCGGAAGCTTGGGCTGAAATTTATGACACTGCCTTTGGACTTTTATTCTTTTACAAGCTGGGTAAATCATCAAGAGCTGAAATGTCTTGTTAAAAATGGAGCATGGGTTTATTCTGGGAGCCAGAGGGGAAATGATGCATGGGTTGGTTTTGCAAAATGAAAGCTCCATTTTGAACTCCATCATTAATGACACCGTGGATCAAATCTGCCCAGGTTACCCTTTTTAAAGTCTCAATGAAACCTGCTAATTAAAGGATAGCTTAATGAAGAGAATTAATGGCTAGGTAGCTAACAACTATTCAGGAGAGACGAATATTGTCACTTGGAGAAATATACTGAGCATGTAGATCAACATAGCGCACCACATGAAAAGTATCTTTATTTGTTGTGAAAATGAGTTAAGTCACACAATGGGCATAAAAACATTCTCACTAGCTATTCAAAACACTTGGTGAATATAAAGAGACTCAGTGAGTAGACCTCCAGGCTGTGCGGCTGATGAAATATCACAGCAATCTAATGATACCAATTCCAGCAGACTTCCTGTATTTTAATTCGATGGCGATAAGGAACGCTCCTCTCCCCACACCTCGGAAACTGTTAGTTTCACGAAATAAATTTACGACTGAACAATTGCTGTGTGGAGACATGGTTGATTCTGTAACAAGGTGCGTCAAAGGAAGTACTTTATGGTGGGATCAAGATAAGATCTCATATGAACCTCTTGAAGAGCTACACTCTGTTTCTGAGGCCCTACTGGACCGACCGCAAATAGAGCTTTAGCTAGTGAGAACAAAAGGTAGGGCCTTGTCTTTTGTGGCACCTGATTATGGAACCATCTCCACAGAGACCCTCTTCATTTCTTGCTTTTGAGAGTCCCATTTCAGTGAACTCCATTACTTGCTAAGGCCTTCAGGATAGTGTGAGCAATTTTTAAAAAATGTTTTCTCCGTGTTTTCCAATGTTCTAATTATCTGCTCTTTTACCTTCTAAAAAAATAATTTTATTGTTTTGGTTTGTAAACTTCCTTGTGTCTGCTGAGAAGTGAAAGGCAGAATACAAATGTTGGGAGGAATCAATAAGTTCAATTCGTTTTACAATTGTCAAAATCCTGGATTCTAACATTGTGTATACAATTATGTGTACTGAGGCTTTCTTCTATGCTGCTCTGGTAAACCAGCATCCAAAGTTTCAGGTTGAGGCTGAAGAATGATCTCACAGTTTAAGTCTATGGACCCAGAGTTGCTGGACTACATGTGAGTAAACAATCTCTGATACTCTGTCATTACTACCAGCTGTGGTTAGGGTGTGCATTATGAGGCCAAAGTATATAAGGCCTTCCTCTTGAGTCTTCTAGTTTATGAAAAGAGCAAATGTCTCTGGCTCCTAGTTTTTTATTCTAGTCTCCCTGCCTTCAGTTATACTGAATTCCCTGTTATACTGATTCTGAGCTGTTGCCTAACTTTGTCTATGGATCGTGTCTGGATCTAGACTGATTGTCTGTGCTTGACCTTGGTTTGTTTGCACTGTGCTGCATCTGCAACCTTTCCCTCATTGTTGAGTACTTTGAGTACTTTTGGTGGAGGATTATATTTTCTGTAACTGGGACCCTAGCCCCTGAGAGTATCCCCTAGAACACGACAGTATCGTGGTGGGTAAGCCAACCAAGGCCATCCAATAAGCTACATGGCTGAATGATGATTTTAATCAAAGTTCAAGTCAATTATTCTTTCCACCACATCACACTGCTTTTATGATATATATTCATGTTGAAAATTGCATTCATCAGGGATGTAGTGAGTCGGAACTTGCCCCTCAGATATTCTCACACAATACATGGCTCTGGGAAAACCTTTTTTGGGCCTGGTGAGAAGATTTCCTATGAAAATGTGTGTAAGGATAAATTCTCACTAAAGTGCAGATAATTTTTTATGAGAACTTAAATTTATTAAAGCAAACTGATGTGGAAATGTAGAGAATTGAGCTATGGAAAACTGAGGGGAACCATAACCCATCCCTGGCAAAGTGGCAGCATCTTGTAGCTTCACACAGGGATTAAGAAGGGGAGAAATGGGGTGCTAGTCACCTAATTCAAACTCATGAAACAATATTCAAACTGAAACCTGGCTATTCTTCAAATTTTGCACTTTTTCTAATTCTGTGATGCAGTTCTTCAGTCAAATAAAGGGTACAATAATATGTGTATTAGGGGAAAGTATGCAGAATGGTGAAAATAAGATACAAAATATTATATTGGGGAAAGTTGCTTGCAAAAGAATGTGAATCTTAGGCAAAATTGTATTCAAAAAGGTGTAGCCTAGGGGAAATGTGCAGCAAAATATTTAAAAACCATAAACTGATAGGAGAGTGCAGAGACTGAATTTGTGAGTTTCATCCATCCCTACCTGAGAGTAAGCCCGATTAAATTAAATGAAACTTACTTCTGAGTTGACTTGCATAAGACTGCGCTATTGATCTTTCATTCTGTGTGAGAACCCTATTTGAATGCAGTGCATGACTGGAAATTAAGGCCTCCAAACAATCTAATTTTCCATTACCACTATCCACTGTGTAAAGTTACTATGTTACTGATTAGTCTGATAAATGTATTGACCAAATGGCAAAGTGTTATTTACTGGGATAAATTCTAATAATGGAGGTAATTAAAGATACAAACCTAGAACAATGGCATCCAGAGGCTCATATATCATAATTTCAGATGAACGATAATTGTTTTAGGAATGGTTAAAGTCACCTTTATGTATGAAAAGGAATTCTCTCTGTAGCTTGGCTGCTTCTTTTCTGTGTTCCTTTATGTGGAACTAGCTAGCTATGTGACCCAACCAAACAGGATTCTTGTACTTCCTTTGTCCCCGCTTTGCATCTTGTAATAGCCAATAGAAGTACCATACAATGTCCTGTACTCACAAGAAATCAGTCTTTTATCTTTCCAGAACCTATGTTCTGGAAACCCCCCCCCCCCACCCAATGATTTTAGGCAGGAACTGTACTGTTTTCCAATGCCTGCTGAAACCATGTTTGTTTGTTTGTTTGTTTGTTTAGAGAAGCCTACACAATTTTGCAAATTTGACATTGTCAGGGGTTCAGGAGCAGAGGCACAGGAGAGGGAGGAAATGGAGAGCGAAGGGCAGGAGTCCGAAGGAAATGTCAGCGATGACAGCAATCCGAGGTCTCTGAGTCTTTCCAGTGACTCGGAGGATTCACAGAAAGGGGCCCCCATAGTCAGGGCAAGAGGAGTGCCCAGGGGGACACCTCGGGAAGAAGGGGCCAGAGGGGACTCAGAGAGCAGCAGCTGGAAATCAGGACCAGCGTCCCCCCCAGAGTGCAGTAGGGGGGAGGAGTCCCAGGCATCGGGATCAGGTGGCGCGCGGGCAGCGGGAGAACAGGAGGCAGGAGTGACCACACCCCCGTCGGGGAGCGAGGAAACGGTCATCAGGAAAGTTAAACGCGCGCGTGCGCCAAGTTCAAATGTACAGGAGGGCGGCACGGTGGGCAGCCCGGGTAGGGAGCCAAGTCCTAAAGCCCGCCGAAGAGAGTGGGAGGAGTCAGGGGGGTCAACGTCTGCGTCGGAAGAGTCCAGGAGGGAGGAGACCCCGGGGGGTAGTAGGACCCAGAGGAAAAGAGAGAGGAGGAAGAGGTGGAGTAAGATTAGAGTCTTAAACTGGTGTACAGGGGGCGGAGACTCAGACGGAGCTTCGCCGGTCTAGACTCTAGACGTAGAGCTGGGACGCTGAGGTTTGGAAATGGAAACTATACTTCAATAAAGACTTTGGTACTTTACTACCGGCTAGCGTTGGTCCTCTGTGAGCTGGGACCAGGAGCCAGCTCTGACAGACATGCATTTATATACACACAGTGAGACCATAACATACAGAGATTTAACATGTGAATATTCAGCTTTATGTGCACGTCAAAATAAATAAATAAATAGGGATAGAAAGGGGGCAGAGTTCTGGGGAAAGTGAGTCAATGCATTTTTGGCTTTAGGTACAATCCCTGGAACATGCGGGCCTTCTTTAATATTATTGTTATGAGTTCAAGGGTAGCAGACTCCCCTAAATTCATGGACCCAGTAAATGTTAGAATTTCATCAATGTTTGCAGCATTAAACTGGGTGCCAGACTGTGAACCCCTGGATTCATCTTATGTTGAACTGTAAGCCAGGCTGACTTCCTCATGAGGTAATCACCTGGGTGATGAGCCATTAAGAGGAAACAAAGGAAAGGTAATGGCCCATTAAGAACACTGTGGAGAGGAGCTATGTGTCTGATGACAAATGGGAGGGGCCCTTCCTTTCTCCAGTTTGGTTAGTTAAAAAGGCAAAAGGCGAGAGTCATTTAGTTGGCCTGTGAGCTAAAAGCAAGGTGCAAAAAGTTGCAGGCTCTAAAAGGAAGCAAGCTGGTCAGAGAGACGTCACATGATATGTATGTGTGTAAATGCATGTGTGTGTTTTTGTGTTGTGTGTGTATTCCTGTCTATGTAAAATTTTTACTGCCCTCATGTTTTGCAATTTACAAGTCCGCCAGTAGGTGACCACACCATCTACAGAGTGTGGCAAATGGCAGGCAGTCAAGTGAGGAAGCTGTGCCAGTGGCAGGTGGTCCAAGTAAACTGTTTAAAAGAGGGAGGCACTTTGCAGCAGTTTAGCAAGCTTTAAAAGTGGGTAAGGTTCAGGTTGAGCTGTGAGGTGTGTGTGTGTGGAGTGGGAGAGATATTCCCGCAGAAGTGAGGGAAGGGCAGCTGGCACAGTGGTAGGCGATGTGGTTGAGCAGAGCAAGCAGTCCTGTTTGATTTTTTATATATATTGACAAAAATCTCTAGGTTAACTATTTTTCATCAATACATTTGTTTATGTAAAGTGCTTAGAGGATTTTATTATTAAGCAATATATTAACTTGGGACCAGGATTCCTTAAGGACTGCCTAAGTCCATATGCCAGATCATGCACTACTAAATGTCTCCCATATTAGGTAAAGGATCCCTGACCTTTAGGTCCAGTCGTGGCCAACTCTGGGGTTGCAGTGCTCATCTCGCTTTATTGGCCGAGGGAGCTGGAGTACAGCTTCTGGGTCATGTGGCCAGCAGGACTAAGCTGCTTCTGGCGAACCAGAGCAGCACACGGAAACGCCATTTACCTTCCTGCTGGAGTGGTACCTATTTATCTACTTGCACTTTGATGTGCTTTCGAACTGCTAGGTTGGCAGGAGCAGGGACCGAGCAACGGGAGCTCACCCCGTTGCGGGGATTTGAACTGCCAATCTTCTGATCGGCAAGTCCTAGGCTCTGTGGTTTAACCCACAGTGCCACCCGCGTCCCATCTCCCATATTACAGTGGCTTAATTGGCCTCCACTAGAAGTCAGGTATTTATTGTTACTGGTCTCATACTGCAGAACACTCTTCTAGCTTTGGATTTTTCAAGCCTTTTTGAAGACCTTCTTGCTTAGACAAGCCCATGTAACTCTTTAAAAAATTTTTAACAGGTAGTCATTTTAATCATGTTGTACTACTTTAATGGTGGTTTAGATGTCACCGTATCTATATATATATATATTGCTGCAGACCACTTTGAGCGCTATAGAAATACTTCTATAAATAAATAAAAATGCAAATTGTGTTCAATAAACTAAAATAAATGCACCTGTCTACTATAGTGGGATTTATTACTCACAAGTCAGAAAATACAGTGACAATCCATGCACTGTTAACATGAAACCCAGACTCAAAGTGTGGATATTATAGGACAGGTTTTTATTTGCTTTCCTCCACTTCATCAGCATTTCACCTTGTTTGTAAGGGTTTTTTTATTTTTATTTTATATAACTCCAACACAGTTGGACCCATCTTTTGGAAGTGATTATGCAGGCTAAACTTCTCTGTGGTGCTCTTGGTAATTATGTGCCCAATACCCATAGTGATTCATAGGAGCAATTTCCGAAGCCTGCTATGCACCTTGCTGAAAATTTACACCTCGTAGTCATTTCAACAAAGTGTCAGTGATGGGTGAGTCTTTCCAGCTATGCACATGGTGCTTTGTTAAATTAAATTTTGCTTTTCAGCATGAAGTTAATTGGCACGTACTGACACTAAAGACCAATTATTATCATGGTGCTTGTTGTGGTGTTAGTTTCTTATCAGACTTCCAGAGAGTAACAGAATTTGCAATTAGTTTTGTAAATGACATAGTCTGCTTCTGAGCCTGTTCAGTCAGAAACAAGAAAACAAATTAAGCAGAAAAAGCTACTAAATTAAGCAGAAGAAACTGTTATATATTTTAATATGGGAGGAAGTAGAATATAAACCTGCTGTGTTCTCTTAGCTTGGCAGTAAGTGGCACTACTGTGTAAATCGATGTCCCTGGTGTTAGGTCGGTCACCTCAAATTAATATCCCAATCCAAAGGTGGAGAAATGAGACAGATATACACTGTTGTAGCACTGATAAACAATAATAATGCACATGACCTCCCGTAGACCTACTCTTGGGAATGCTCAGACACTTGTCATTACTGTAATTTGCTGACTGAGTGCCAACATAATATTTTGAAGGGAGTTAATTTGTACTGTCATGTTAGGAATGCATATGTGAATGGAATTCTCAAGCAGGTGCCATTGTAAAATGAACTTAAGGGCCACTTTTAATGGGTTGAATACATGGTCCAGCACCGATGCAAAGGGAAATCTAATTTTCTTGTGACTGCCATGATCTGATCAGGACCACACCCTACAGTAACAAATGTGGATGGTAGCGGGGAGAGATTTTTCAAGCAAATGTCAAACATTTGTCAAAGGTTTGTGGGTGGGTTTTCAAAGTCAGATATTCATACCTCTAGTATATGAGCATGTATGCATTTTACAAAATTCACAGTTGTGGATGTCATTAGATGGGGGCATTTTAGAAGAAAATCAGGATTTGGCATTGCAGCTTCTTGTTTGTTGTCCATCATGTTGCTAAGAATTCTTCAACATTAAAAGCCAAATTTAAAGACTCTAAAACCTGGGGTCACAGTGTCTTTCCTGCTTGGGAAGAGAAGTAGCTATGAATATTATTCAATATTATTTTTATTTCACACTTTGCAATGCAGTTCTCCAACCAAATAATATGTAAAAAAAAAACGTACATATGGTGTGTGTGTGTGTATGTATCTCACTTTATATTAGGGGAAAATGTTTGCAAAAATATATACATTGAGAGAAATTAACACAAAAATGTTGATAAATTTTCTTGGGACATTTAAAAAAGGAAATTTGCAAACTGATGCGGGACTGTGGAGAACTAAAATTAAAAGTGGGAAAATGAGACACTGATTGAAACTGAAATTGACGAAATGGCCCACCACTAGTCCAATGGGGAAAATATGCTTAATGCTTTTGGTTTCTGGCTGCTTCTTTATGGACTCTAACACAGCAGGCAGAGCACATGCTTTTCATGGAGAGGTAAAAACTACTGTCTGTAAACCGAGAGTGCCACTGCCAGTTTGTGCAGACAATACTGAGCTAGGCTGACTCGGTGTAAATCCTATAATGCCTAGATTTTACTTGGAGAAAGCTGGCAAGCAGCACTCATGGCAGGGAACTAGGAATCCCTTGCTAACTTCCCTTTCACCTATACACAGGTGGGTTGGACTAGATAACCCCCAGACCCTTTCAAATTCTACACTTCTATTATTTTACGTTGGAACTAACTAGGTACGTTCATTTTGTCCCATTTTCTTTCTTTAATTGTCATTTCTTTGTTTTTTTACCTACCATCTTGGTATTAAAATCTGATTAGGACGACTTTTTGCCCTTCAGAGGATAGATTGTACAGCTTGGCCATCCCATCTTTCATTCATTATGACATTTTGTGCAGCTACAGTTATTGGTCTTAATCTGCTAGCTTGCTATTTTTTTGTTTTCTTTTATCCTCTTTTTTATTTCATTATTTTGGTTATTAACCATCTTGAATTGCACAAGGAAATACAGGTGATAAGTGATTTAAATGCAATAATGACTAAATGTCATATCTCTCCCTTAGGGAAGCAATTAGAGTAGTAATCTACCCAGCTTCTGCTCACACATGAATCTTGGCAGATTTCTTTGCTCATAGGAACAATGTCCCATCCCCAGTGCTTAAAAAAAAAAATGTTTAGGGGTACTCACATTTCCCTATTTATATTGAAATACTGCCCCTCAATGAGGCCAAACTTAGATTTACAAAATATTTAGGGGTGTGTACACCCGTGTACCCCTAGGGAAAAAAAGCACTGCCCATCTCTATCCTTCACAGCTCGCAAATATCTCGGAGGAAGTACCATATTTTTTGCTCTATAAGACTCACCTTTTCCCTCCTAAAAAGTAAGGGGAAATGTTTGTGTGTCTTATGGAGCGAATGCAGGCTGCGCAGCTATCCCAGAAGCCTGAACAGCAAGAGGGATTGCTGCTTTCGCTGCTCAGCGATGCCTCTTGTTGTTCTGGCTTCTGAGATTCAGAATAATTTTTTTTCTTGTTTTCCTCCTCCAAAAACTAGGTGCATCTTGTGGTCTGGTGCGTCTTATAGAGCAAAAAATACAGTAATTAGAGCACTGATCTGTCCTGCCCATGCATGAATCTTGTGCAAACTTCCTTGCTTATAAGCACAACATCTTATCCTTCTCCTTCATAACCTATCAGAAAAGCTTGGAGGAAGGGTAGCAGATCCACTTCTTTTTTAAAAAACTTTGGCACATTAGTCTCTATAGTTACTAATCTGCCTATCTCAACCATTGGCAAAGACATGGACATCTTAGAGAGTCCCACAGTCAGGAGGCTAGACAATCACCTGATGGCCTCTCTGGAACAAGAACAGAAAAGCAACAAGGATTGCCTGATTCCAAACAATTGCAACTGAGTTCAGAGTGCCCTAATTACTTATCTTATATAATGACACTATCCACACAGCCAACTCAGTCCTGATGTTTTCAGGATGTTTGTGGTTCTGCACCTTCATAGCTGATCATAATCCCATTCAGATCTGTGTTCCTCATTCAGTTGTGTTGCATGTGGAAAGTTCTACCTTCACAAAGAGCAATGGTACTTATAGTTCACATGCCTTGTTAAAAGCCATAAAAAGTAAAGTGATGTGTGTGATAAAGTGATTGCATATGCTTATGATCTGACCTGCCTTGAGGCGATTGTTTTTGTTATGAAGCAGTTATGGATTTGTGCATTTTAAGGAATTGCTGATTTGTACCTTACCTTAACAATTGAATATAAATTCCATATACGGTGTCTGTTTGATAAGGTGTGGTTTGCTATGCCTAATAAAGGATATTTGATGAATATATATTCCCACTGCATTCAGTGGGGCTTACTACTTAGATAACAGTAGACTACTATCTAAATGGTTTGTTCAGGTGGTTATTGTATATGGCCTTTCTAAACCCATTCCTTTAGGAAATTGTGGCTTATGAATCAGAGGATTGCTTCAAGAACTGATATAACCTACTCACAGTTGAGTATGGGAGCAGACCTCGGGTGTTCGTGTGTAGGAGGTGGTATGTGAGCCTGATGCATGCATTGCAAATGTGTGAATGATTTATCCAATTTTACTCTTTGCAATGGGGGAAGAGCCACAGTAATTGGATTGTGTGAATACCCTGTCTCCAGTTTCCAAATTGCATTAAAACATGTGAAATCTTGACAGATGTAGCCCAATCTGTTGCAACATTAACATATTTTGACTTTGTTTTTAATGTATTGCATTGATATTGCATAGAAAAATGTATACAAATGAAAGAAAACTTAGTTTATGATTGCAAAACCTACAACTGACATCTGATGAAGTTGTGGATTATGTCTCGGTGCTGTTGCTGATTTATACCATAATGAGATTATGATTCTTTTCTGACAAATGGGAGCATTCAGCTTTTGGCAAAGCTGGGATAAATATTATGGAAAAACACCACTGCAAGGTCCTCCAAGTCATGTCTATAGAACATTCTTACGTTGCCCAGCAATGAACATTATTGGTTTGCTATTCTTTTGCCAATACTTCTCTTTGCCAGTGAGTCAGTAGTGCTGGTCATTCTTCAAAACACATTTCCGAGGCAGAACAGCATTGTAGGTTGGAGAGTAAAAGGGAAGAAAAAGAATTACACCAGCATAGCAGGCCAATCAATCAGAATGTTAATGATGGATCATGAAACACATTTGTTGACAAATAAAATGCAGGATGTTATGCCAGCGGAACCAACTGTGCCTTTTGCTCTCTCCACTTGCCAGCTGTGAAGCATTGCTTCCAACCTGGGATTTATAGATTGGAAGAGAATGACGTGTGCCCTGCATCAGACATCTGCTTTGCAGCAGGTGCATTTGCTAGCCACCAAGTATAGCCCCAGATGATGTGAATTCCAACTGTGTAATCCATTGTAGTGTTTTACTCATTTATGCTCCCTGGTTGAGTTGCTACCATTCATAGAGTTGTCTGCTTCACAGTCCAGAAACTTATTTTTCTTTCTTCATAGATCCAGAGTGTACAGTCCATTGCCATGTGAAAGGCTCGCTAAGAGCCAGTACACAAGATTATAGCAGTAGTTAATTTTGACTGCAGCATGCCCCTGCAATCAAACACAAACTGCTTATTACAAGTTCTGCTTTGAATGGGAGGTGCCATGCAATGTAGGGCTACCATGCACACAACAGTAGTTTCTGATACAAGCTAGATGGTCATGTTCTTTGGCCTTTGGCTTACAAAATGGTTGATAGAAAGCAGCTCCCATGTATGAAAGCAAGATCACATTTTGTGGGTTATAAGAGTGACTGTGAAACCTGGAAGAAAGCGGAGATGGTGTTATAAATGGCAGAGAGTCCAGATCAGAGAGGGAAGAGGAAAGCATGGGAGAAGATATAAGAACATTCAGTGACTGCTATAAAACAGAAACAATGATGAAGTCCATAAATGGGTGTCTTTTTTGAAAAGCCAGAAGGGCATGACTGTACATGAATTTCACAAAGGAAAGAGATTAGGGCTAACCAAATGGACACCGATGGGTGGCAGTGTGACAAGTCAGTGGACTTCTTTAGTCTTAAAAGCATCATTCAAGATGGCAGGGACTCCTTAATCAAACTGTCAAGTTACTTAGAAGAGTTGGTCCAAATCTGGCCATCTATGACTGCAAAAGTCATCTGTCAACCGTTACAAATGTTATTCATGTAATTAACTGGCATGTATAGTTAATGTGAGTTCACTGTACAGCAAGGCAAATAGTAGTACTACGGGTGGCGCTGTGGTCTAAACCACAGAGCCTAGGGCTTGCCAATCAGAAGGCCGGTGGTTTGATTCCCTGCGATGGGGTGAGCTCCCATTGCTCGGTCCCTGCTCCTGCCAACCTAGCAGTTTAAAAGCATGTCTAAGTGCAAGTAGATAAATAGGTACCACTCCGGTGGGAAGGTAAATGGTGTTTCTGTGCACTGCTCTGGTTCGCGAGAAGCTGCTTACTCATGCTGGCCATATGACCTGGAAGCTGTTTTTGGACAAGCTCCCTCAGCCAGTAAAGCAAGATGAGCACCACAACCCCAGAGTCGTCCACGACTGGACTTAACGGTCAGGGGTCCTTTTACTTTTACCTTTACTGTTTTTTGGGGGGAGGGCACCATAGAGAGAAATACTTCAGCTATTAACTGGATCTTAGAATAACTTTGTGGCTTCAACTCACTCATGATACTTTCTCCTACTTCTGTTTCAGTCTGCTTTTATTCAGTGATGGGCCTCAAAGTTATGTTGATTCCCAAATGTGACAGTAGTTTGTTATATTCCCTTAAAAAGCTTCTTTGCTTGTGCCATGCAGTTTCCAAATGCTATGCAGATGAAGCAGGGCTTTTCATTTTAGTAGTCTGGGCCGGTTAGCCAGCCAACTTATTCTTATTGCTGCTTGTGTCCTTTTCACTGAAGAACCTCTAGACTATAGAAAAGATTAGGAGTACCAATTCATATTATGAAAGTCTAGTTTTCAATCTCTCTGCTCCAAAATGTACGCCTATTTCCACCCCCTTAAAAACATTACTCTATAGTCCAAACATGACTTGGCTGAATTATGTGAAGTTTTGTCCAACCATTCTCGTCTGGCCTTAAATTAAACATGACATTTTCAGGCCGAAGTAAAAGCTCCCTCCACCCCTATTTAATTTTTAAAAAAATGTTTCTGGGAAATTTAGAGAGTTAAATCTGGCATAGCTTAGTAGGCTCCAATGTTGACCTTGTATGAGAAGCCAGGTGGTTGTTTAATTTTTATTTGTTTTGCCCTGTAGGTCTCTGTCTTATATTTCAGAAGCAAATATAATGAGGGTGAGATGATGGCTGATCTGTGAATGCAATATTAGAGCCTTCCAGGCAACATTGTTGATGAGATGAGGGGCTTTGGAATGAGGCTGAACATAAGTCCCAGTGCAGTTGTCCTAGTTCAGTTGCTGCCTGGACTGTCGTCCTAATACTCACACCTGCTCTCTGTCGTTGGTATTCTCCCTTGTGCCTTGGACACATATTCATCCTCAGATTTAATGTATGCGCTGCACTGCACAGCCCATCTTGCAGTTACATACGCTCTGAAATTACGCAGTCAGTTTCTCTCTCTCATTTAGAGGCGCATAAACACAGTCCAGCAGCATCCATTTGCCCAACAGGCTGGGGAAACGATTCAGAAGTGGAAGCCAAATAAAATATTTACCAAAAAAAAAATGAAAGAAAGACTTGGGAGCCAAATAAAACAATAACTCGCAGAAGGCAACCAGGCAACTTGACAACATATCAAGTCCAGCAAAATAAGCTCTTCCAAGAGCAGAGACATTCCTTTATTATACACACAACTGCAGGGCACAGAAGGGCTGTGGTTTTCCTTTTGTTCCCCTCAAGAAAGCTTCTTATTTGTCTTTTGCAAGGTGCTGGGATGAGGGATGGTTGGTGGGCTGGGTTTTTTATTAGGTAATCTGATTGTTGTAAGTGTGGGATAGGCAACCAGTTGTCATATAGGCACCACTGGACAATAAGTTCCATCTTTCTTGAACACTGGGCATGCTGGTTGTGAGTGATGGGAGATGGAATCCAACAGCAGCTGGAGGGGCATAGGGCTTCTCACTCAACCTGTAGGGCACTAAGTAGGCACACTGTGTTATAATGTAGACATTTTAGGACTCACTCAGATGATAACTGTAGTGACCTGTCTCAAATGTATGATGGACTGGAAGAGTGTATCTTTTCTTCTACAGTCTTGGCTCTGTTAGGCCTTTCCTGGGCCATACCATTTTCAGACTGCATCTTGGGGATTACATGGCTAAATGTTGCACCATATTTAACAGACCAACAAATTTTATACAGAGGAGTAGAATATTAATGGGAAATATTCTGACCTATCCTTCCAAAGGACATTCTAATTTTCTATACAATGGATATATATATTCAGACATTTAGTCCCATGGCTGCAGTGGTGCATTCCAGGAACAGTTTTACATTACAGTGAACTGCTTGTTTAGATGCAGCCAACTCTGCTGATAATTGTTTCCCAGCTGTTTACTTAGCCATTCATAAAATGGACCTTAGTAGTAAAGGAAACCCTTTGAGAATCGAAGTTCCTTCTCTCAAAGATAAAACAAACAAACAAGATTCTTACCACAGCACAACTGTGTGTCTCAAGATAGTTGACTGGCTTTGTTGCCCTAAGCCACAACACCTGGATTGTACCAGTAGATCTACAAAAATGTTCACTTATTAAAAGCTTGTGTTTCTTTGTCAGGCAGCACTTAAGATTTCCAAAAGGCAGTTGATGGCTGCAGGGGCTTAGCAACATCTGTTTCTGTAGTACACAACTGGTCCATTCTGAGGGGTTTTTTGTTTTTGTTTTGTTTTTTGAATGGCAGTCTTCACAGCTCATTATCAGTATTGTAGCTTTTGGGCAAGATTTCTCTGTGTGTTTCCATCACTCCGTCAAAGCCAATGAACATCTCAAGCCCTTGTTTAATCAGTGGCCCATTTCCCCCCAGTATTGCCCAGTCTGTGGTCTTTCCTGCGTGACACTTTATATCAATTGGTTTGGAGGAAGACGGTCCTTCATGCCTCCATAATTGAGCTGACAGTGATGGCATTTGTACCGCAAGCAACGTACCAGAAGGATGGCACAGCTAGGGGATTATCAAGGGAGCTCATGTTTGCCAACTCACAGTTTTTAGTGCTAAACAGGAGACACTGAGCCAGGTCATTCCAATGATACTCATGCAATTAGCTAAGTAGATAGAGAGGGAAAGCTGACCAGCAAAAGCGAGATTGTCCATATGAAATTGGCTTGTCAGCTTGCTTTGACAAGGACTGGCTATGTGGAAATTGTCTAAGCTGGCAAGGAGGTTATTCTGCTCTGCCTCCAAATAATTTAACCCTAGCACTGCACCCCTCAAGCATACTGGAAAAACTGAATAAAGAGCAAGGAACAAGATGATAGATGCACATTTGCATTTTGTATGTAGATTTTTTTTAAATGCAGACAGCATCAGCTTGTGATGGTGGTGGGCTGATGTTATTGGGGTTGCAGAAGGTGTGGAAGGGAAAATTCATTTAAACACTTCCTGTTTTGGTGAAGTAGAACCTGTCCTTTGCTGTTATTTCTATTGGGTAGAATTCGCACATTAGCTCTTTGATGGTGGTGGGGTCTAGAATCAGGCTCTCCAGCGTCTTCTCACACCTTTGCATATTCAGCCAAAGAGCTAGCGTAGTGCTGAGTTGAAAGACTCAAAATTGGGGTGGGAAGTGAAATCTCCCCACTTCAAAAATGAAGGCAGTTTTGGAAAGCACTCATTCATTTATTCATGAAGAAAGCTTATGATACCAATTGCCAGCCATGCAGGAACCCCAGAGATAATATCATTCCAGGACATCCTAGGATAAAAATGTAGCTGCCCATAAGCAGCTGCTAATAGGAGCTCCATTGCCACCACTGGGGTAGGGGGTTGGTTGAGAGTTAGGCCTGATGTAGATTAGCTTGAGTGTTGGTGACTGGCCCAAGGTCACTCTAATGATCTTCATAGCTTAGCAGGAATTCGACTCCTATCTCCCTAGTCTTAGACAGACACTCTAACATGAAACTGCTTTAATTTCCTTTCTACTTGTTTGCAAACTCACACAGATTAGGGGTGCAAGAGCCCATAATCATTCTTGAACTTGTATGGAAATTTATGAAGATATGAGAGAAGGAAAGTTTCTGCTTTTGTCAAGCCTGCCCTTAGAAGTATCAAAATGAGATTTTCTTCCAGGTCTCTCTGTGTGGTTGCCTCCCCCCTCCCTTCCCTTTTTTCCCTCTCGCGTGTGTAGACACTTCGTGTTAATGATATGCAGAGATAAGCTCTTTCCGCATGCAAATGATACATAATGTACTTGTAGAAATGCAAGACAGGGACAAAATTCTTCAAATTGACTTTGACAGCATTCAAGGTTGGTTCAAGGAAAAAAAAGTCTCCTTTTGAATGTTAAACAACGGTTTTCAAAACACAGGGAGCCTGAATGTAATGATAATCATCGCTGTTGATTGTGCTATGCATGGAGCAGATGACTGATTTAAGTGTCTGGAGCTGAGACTTTATTTTCAGTGTTTTGTGAACTGCATGGGTTTATCTCAAACAGGTAACTTCTTTCAGCAACTGATGCAAGTGCTATGTTTTCTATGAGTTACAGAGTTTTGGCTAAGCATAAGATGCATAGCACTAGCTGTGACATTACAGTAGGATAATCAGTCATCTTGATTCACTTTTGGATAGCTATGCTCACAAGCACTTCTTCACACTTCATCCGTTTATATTATAGGTGCTAGCTCAGAACAGATGAGACATGGGGATCACAGGTGGTGCTTGAAGGTGGTCTGAGCGATCTCAATAGGATTGATTATTTCTGCTGTGCTTGATATCAGAACTACTGTTTTCCATGTTGTCTGCTTATATATCTTATCCTTAAGAACAGAACAGAACAGAACAGATTTTGAGAGGTTCACTGAGATAAAAAGGTTTGTCCAAGGCCACAAGCCAGTGGTTGCCAATGGTATTTTTCTAGAAAAATAAGTGCCTGAACTCACCACGAATGCCTCCCTTGTTTTCTATCATGGCAATGGTGCCGGAACTGAGTTCTGGCAAGCTCTGGCTGAAACAATGCCATGTCTCTTTCATAGAAGGCAGCTTTACATGTGGTGCGGCTACTCCTGCAATGCAGGAACTTTAAAAGATTCACCTACATCCAAGATGGAGAATGTCCTGGAAATGTAAGGGAGGGGATCAACAGGGAGATATGTGAATAATTTCCTGGCACTCCCCTGCCTTATACTCAGCCAGGCCATTGGTCCATCTAGCTCAGTATTGTCAACACTGATTGGCAGAATCTCACCAGGGTTTCAGATGGGCGGGGACATTCCCATCCAAAGCTGGAGATGGTGGGGATTGAGCCTTGGGCCTTCTGCATGCAAAGCAAATGCAGATGGTCCTTTCTGAGGGCCATGGATGTTAGAGTTAAAATTGTTTAGTGGGAAGAGGGTGTTCACACAAGCTCTTTCCTCAGTGTCTCCCCCATGCAAGATCCTTTGTGCATTGGGCACAGTGGTCAGAAAGTAGTCCACACACTTTCTGCTGACCACGCATAGAAGAATCCTCCACACCTTTGGGAATCCATATAGGGCAAGTTTCCCAATCATGTAGAAGGCTATTGATCAAATTCTGTGGAATGCTTAGAAGTCCCTTTAAGATCTTGGCACTTACAGCAATAAAAAGTATTGGAAGAACCTGCATGTGGGAAAACACTAGAGCATGTGTGCCTCTCTGACAAAACAGAGTTTTTACCCTTAAGCATATTTATCTGTTAGCTACTTTATTTTTATTATTTTTATTTAATTATACCAAGCCTTGATGAGACTGGGGGGAAACTGAGCTCCGTACTCTTGACAATAGCTTCAAGGAGCAGTCTGAATGCTTCTCACTGAAATTATCTCGTCCATGATTAGATCAGCTGCCACAATAAATTAATGACAAAGTAAATTAAGGATAAGTGATAATACTTCAATCTCTTTTCTCTCATTTATCATTGACTTATTCTTCATTCTAATAACTCCTTTCCATGTACAACAGTGTTATATGCAATGCTAATATCTCACTCTTCAGGTTTTTGGTATATGTATATATGTGTATATAAGTACACACAACTGTTTAAAAATTCTATAAAAATTATTTAAGCCTAGGAGAACTAATTTCCCTCAATATATATTTTTTTGCTCTAAAAATCTGTATGCTGATAGAAAAGTATCAGGAGTACAGCAATTTCCTTCTTCCTTTTATTAAAGGAACCATCTGCTTGTGACCTTTATAAAAAGCAGGACTTTGATTTTCAATTAATATTTTATTGGAAGTTATTATGAAATCACGAGTCAGGTAGGGTAGCTTTTCAGATCCCCTCTTTCTATCATTTTGGCCTTTATATTACTCTATTTTGTTTTTCTGGTTTTTTACATAAAATAATCTCTTATGTGTTTTTTCTTCTACACTAGATCTATTGCTGTATGCATGTTGTGTATTAGCAATTTGATTTTAACTTCTGAAAAAGATGAGTAGTAAGCTGTCAAGCTGAAATTCAGTCATTTTATTTTTAAGGACGCAAATTATGGAAATCTGTCAAACTACCTTTGAGTGGCTGAGTTTTAGCGTGAGACAAATATTCTGAAAAGAATTCATCGCAGTAAATTTCTGGGGTAATTTCCCAGTTTCTCACTGCCCCTACAAAAAGGCCACTTTACAGACTTTTGTCTGTATATTCCACACATTATTTTTTTTCCTTCCTTCCTCAAGGCCCTAGAGACATAGGAAGCTGCCTTATACTGAGTCTCAGTGTAGCTCGGTGTTTTTTGTACACTGATTGGCAGTGGCTCTCTAGGCTTTTGGACAAGGTTCTCATCTGGAGATACCAGAGAGTGAACCTGAGACCTTTTGCACACAAAGCAGATGCAGATCTAGGAAATTGGTGGATCAGGGTGGAATAAACCTGAAAGCCCTGTCTTTTTGATTTCAACTCTGCCAAATATAGTACCCTTGTGTGTTTTTTCTCCCAGAGGTCCAGCATTGACCAATTCATCTTCACTCTTACTCTGGTTCCTATTAAAGAGGAGTCTCTTCTTTATTGCCCTCATTTGTAATAATTTATCTTTACACTTTACAACATTATTGATTTATTAAATTGATCATTAAAGATACAAGAAACTAAATCATTTAGCTGGACACCTGGAATTAAGTGACATACATCTCTTTGCAATCGCTGGCTGTGGAATCAAATAATGAAAATCAATCCCTGTTTTATTCAAGGAAATAAAAAATATAATTAAATAGTAAGTCATTTTCTTTCTTCATTAAGGCCTGTGATATTAAAAGAATATAAATCATTAACATAAAAATGCAAAAGGACTTACAAATTGCATCCAGTATGTCTATGTTATTGTTCCATTTCCTTGTTCTAAATCAGTAATGGCCAGTATCTGCACTGCTGAGGGCCAGTATGGTATCCTTTCTGGTCTCCAGCCTGGGACATTTTGGCACCTGAGGCAAACCCCAAAATGGGGTGCCACCCTCTCTCTGTCAGGGACGAAGGCGTGACTGAAGATCGACATCAGGGACAGAGGTAGGAGGGAGAGAATGATCGACATCAGGATTTGCTGCCCCTGGGGACCCTGCCACCTGAGACATTTGCCTTATTTGGCCTCATGGATAGACCAGCCCTGCCTGTCTACTCTCTACAAGTGGACAGTATCCTTAGAAATCAGGCTTTAAGAGTTGGTTTTAGGAGTTGGGAGTAATAAAGCTGATGATACAGTTGGGCCACTCAGTACTAAAGCCATCAGAGTTATGGCACACATGTGCTTGAATAAAGCATTACATACAAATATGCACATTTATCCATTGCATACAATGTCCAGGACAGGGCTTTAACATTAAGCACTATTATTGATGACAAGTACTATGAGCAAAATGGGAAATTTACATGGATATTTATTTTATGCTTGTTTGAAATTTGAACTTGAACCTACTTAGTATGTTGGTTGTTTTATTTGTTAGTTTTTCCTTTTCCTTTCTTTAATTACTTTATTTTTCGTTTTGTTTCTTCCTCTCTCTTTTTTATTTAAAAAAAGGCAAGCTGCATAAAGTGTGAGACTGAAGTTATTGACACCATGTTGATGTTTCGGAGTATTTTTCATGTGCTATCTTGGTTTTTAATAAATAAATAAGTACTTTAAAAATAATAATAATAATAAGCATTCACTCACTTAAAATAGAGCAATTAGTTCCTCTGTTTTCTAGCGCCTGACAGAGTTAAAATACCTCTGTTGCAATATTAATAACGGAAAGGATACCTGAGGGATCCCTACCCTGCTACCCTATCCCATACACAAGCTGGGCACCTCGCAGCAACTGCTCAGTTTGTTGAGCAGATTTCAGATTTCTCACTTGTAAATATAACCTTACAGAGTTGAGAATTCTGGATGTTTGCTGTCAGTGTGAGGTCCCTTCCCTGCCCCCCTCTTCTCCTCAGGACACACCTTGAATTAGGGGGAGGGAGGGAAAGGTTGTTCATTTTACTCCAATCTGCTGTCATGCTGACTAAGAGGGTTGTTGCATCAATGTCATTGCCGCAACAGCATGGCGCCTTTTGAGTTGGAAGAGGAGCATAAAGCTACCCCAGGGGGCATTCTTCTGAGTAGCTGTTATCTGATTACTTCAGCACCATTATGTCCTCACACCAGCTTGCTGCATTGCTGTGGGGATGTTGCTATTTAGCAGGAGTTCAGCCAAGCTGGAATTCACACTGCTTTGTGTATATCTGGGAGGAAAAGAAAAACAGCAACAGCCCACCTTTGCTGACAAGCATTACAGAGATAGGGAGTGATAAAAACCTATGTTATAGTGAGGGGCGGGGATCCTTTGAAACCAGGAATGCCAACATATCGCTACCTGTCTGGGAAGAAGTGCAATGGAAGAGCTCTTTGGGCAGCCAGTGTAGCATCTTCATACCTTGACTTTCTCTTGATATTAGTTCAAGCTGTTCCTGCTGTCATATTCAATTTTAAGCTCTTTCCTGTTACATCTGGAGGGCAAATTCTTTCCTCCCTTTTCTTTCTCCTCTTTTATTTCCAAATTTACAGTAGGAATAACAAAGGCAAACAGTCTTTTAACATTTCAAAACTGAATAGTGTTTTTTTGTTTTTTTAAAAAAAGCAAAATGCAACTGCCAAGCTGTCACCCTGCTTTATCGAACATGAGTGCCATTCCTTCCAGTGGATGGAGAAAGAAAAGGTACCCAAGCTAAAAACAAAACAAAAACACCCTCTAATGTTTTGCATAGCAGGCTCCCTGGCAGCCATCAGTGCCAGACACTAATTCCTTTTCCTGCTGGCAGGAGGAAGTGAGGGGGTAAGACAATGCCATTGACAGCTCATATTAAAGTCGCAACAGCAACACAAGGCATTGGGGGAGGGGGGACACACAAAGCCAAAGAAAACAGACTGATGCCACTTTTGAAGCTCTTTATGCCAGGCTGGAGAGTAGATGAGGCAGGAGGAGAAAGGAAAAAACAAGGACTAGTTTTCATCACCACCATTGGGGGGGGGGGCAGACAGACAAAGAACCCAAGAGGACATTGTCCACCCTCCTGAAATTCCCCATCCTTGTTGCAACACATTAATCCCAGGACTCTCTGGTGGGGTTTCACCAGTTCCATGCCTAATCTTTTTCTGATTTCACTCACATCAAATATTTGTAGCTCATAATACTCTGGCTACAGATATTCCTTTCTAAAAAACAAAACAAAACACCACAATTTTATATATAGAACAATTTTCACATCCCTCCTCTTGCATAGAAATAAATCCCCTTTAAACTATCAGTTGATAAATGGTCCCTATTATCTCTCATGAGACAGATGTGGGGGGAAGCATGGTTTTATTTTCCCTTTTGCTCTATCTGATTATTTGCCTGGGGTTGGGGGAAATCAGGTGCTAGAGGTTTTGTTTTCCTTTATCTTTCAAATCCTAGCCTCCGTACCTAAAGCTCATCTGTCAATATTAAGGACTTCCTGAAATGGCTTAAATGCTGTGAATCCCTGTATAGATTTATTTCTTTATTTGCCCCTCCTTCACCAGCTACAGCGACAAACTGCAATTCAAAGAGTAGATTGAATTGAAAATGAAAATATCATTTGACAGAGGAGGCTGATCTGTAAGGGCAAATGGGGCACACCACCCTCAGCCAGCTCCAGCTCCCTACCAGTTTATTTATAGTTGGTCAGTGGGTGACTTGGCTTATCAACCGTCTCCTTACCTTCCATCCTATCAGTCCAAACTGGCTCCAGCCCTCACTAGTGCTGCCCCACCAACTTCAATCTGCCTTCAGCTACCCCATCAAATGCCAATCTTCTTACTTCCAACTAGTCCAAAATGTGGCAGTAGCTTGTGTGCTTCATCCTCTTCAGTCTTGGTGTTGCTAATGTAGAACACAGCAGGAAAGAGGATGAGAACAAAATCAGTTAATTCTCTGTGTTGTTGGTTATGGCTCCACCTACTCTTGGTCTCCATGTCTTCTGCCCTACCAGTCCCCAGGGACCAGCTGCCACTGCAGTTGGAGATGAAACATATCTCTTGTTGATAACAACTGATATGCGAGGCTCATTGCCAGGCAGTCCAGACACACTGCAAGTCACCAGTGTGTGTTGACAAGCCTCATTCTGGGCACGATCTGCATATGGAGAGACTTTGCCTGGCAATGTGTGGCCCTGGAAAGCAGTGAGGGAGGTGGAGTTACAGCTCCCCCATACTGCTTATGCAAGATCTTGTGGGATAGGGAGCCTCCCACGACTTCTCATGAAAAGAGGATGGTATCAAGGTCCTGGGGCCATTTTGCCCCATGAGCTTGCCCCACAACAGCCTCTATAAGCTATTGGACTGCTGGTTGACAAAGCTGGAAATTATTTGTTTCCCTCCCAACCTCAGTTGGCTCCCCTGTTGGGTGGGGTGTGTGTGTTTGCCTTTCCTTCAGTGGAAAAAGGCTCAATTATGTTAGGCACTGATAATCTGGCAGAAATGGCACTGGGCAGGATCAGCACAGAGAAGTGAACCATGTAAGGGCTCAAGGGGAGAATTGGCTACGGCATGGCTTAAGATTGGGTTAGGGTTGTTACCTGGCTGGAAGGCTTCTGATTGCCCAATGAGATCCTTGGTGATTCCCATGGATTGGGGTTAGATGCTTCCCCAACCCTTATGGAATGCCATTCCACCCCTAGGGGCTGAGTAGAATGAAAAAATAATCCTTGCCCGATTGCAATGCCAACCCCACTTTCCACTGCAATCAATTAAAAAATGCCTGATTTCATCCAACACAGGTTCCATCTCTCAGTTACAGGGTAAGTCCACCCATGAAGCAAGTTGAGGAGGCTGCCTCAGGCAGCAGGAACCACACAGGCAGCAAATCCTGATGTCAATCTTTATTCCCCCCAGCCTGCTTGTTGCTGATGTATATCTTCACTCACCCGTTCTTTCCTGGCAGGGAGGGGGCGTACCTTAGGTACCAAAACGCTTTGGGCTGGTCCTGCTTAGTTAATTCACCATTTCCTCGGGGCTGCAGCTTGTGCTTGCCTGGGCAATGGTTCCATACCTGATGACAGGAGTGCCAACTTAACCATGGGTGCATGGCATGGGTGCAGTGTGCATGGCCCTGGCACCAGCCCATTCAAGGGAATTTTTTGCGGGTTCTTGAGTAACCACAGCCCCAGGGAGTTGGCACTGATAAGCTGCCTGATAAGCTATTTTGGGCAAGTCTGGTTTTAGCTCAACAAAAATCTTCGGGTTGGACAGGTGGGGAAGTAGAGCTTATTGAAATAAAATAGACATGCAGATTCCTTGTGTTGTTTTACAAAACATTAGAATAAAAAGAGTATACAAGAAAAGCCTATTTAAAGAATGAGGCATAATGTTTTAGTGTTACTATTTTCTAGCTATTATTTCCCAGCATTAGTCTCCCCCTCTTCTCCCATTATATGAAAGGAATGCACTCTTTTAATGTGCTGCATGCAAAATATTGCTGCATGCCATCCAAATCTCTAAGTGGTGTGAGAATCAAGGGGCTCCAGGTGATTACCCAGGGTTTGTGGAATCATAGAATTATAGAGTTGCAAGGGACACAAGGGCCATCTAGTCCAACCCCCTGCAGTGCAGGAATCTCAACTAAAGCATCCATGACAGGGGGCTATCCAACCTCTGCTGAAAAACCTTCAAGGAAGGAAAGTCCGCAACCTCCTGAGAGAGACAGTTCCTGTTTCATTTTGGAATGAGGCACAGCAGAGACTGTGGTGTCTTTATGAGTTATGGTTTATTCACACACACAAACAACCTGAGCCTTTGATGCAGTATTTCACAGAATTAAACACCTCCAAAAAATCTTATTTCTCCCATAGCTGCAGCCTTGGATTCAGACAGAAATCAAGCATTGCTCTCAAGCATTGTTCTGACTTTCTGTCCAGCTTGCTGCTTTACCTCTAGGTCACATCACTGCCACTTTGAACGCCATCTTTTTGAATGAGGACCCCCACCCATTTGTTGTCTCACACAGTGGGGCCTTTCCTTTGTTTTCTTAATGGTCCATCACCCAGGTGATCACCTCAACACAGAAAGCTAGCCTGGCTTATATTTTAACACTTGTTGGGTCCAGGGGTTAGGAAGACACATACAGCCTACATACAGCCTACTTCCTCTCCCCCCCCCCGCCCCCACCCCACAACTCATAACAATATTCACATATATCTATCTATGTGACCATGTGAATTGAACAAGCACAGGTGATGCAATAATGCCTTGTATACAGAGTGGCAATGCAAAGTCAAAAGGCTAATTAACATCCTGCAGTCCCATTTCCTTCTTTTTATGGGAAATGTGGTTTTATACAACAAGTACTTTAGATTGAGACATTATTAAAGAAGACAAGTGGTGCAGTAAAACATGCTTCTGCTGGGCAAGTGACTGAATGAATGCAAATGTCACATGGAAAATAAGATAGTTAAAAGTATTGGTTGTTATTCTTCAAAGCACCTTCCTTTATGCATTGTTGACTATGTACAAGGTGTAACTGACCAATTTTTAATCATATGCTCCTTTTTTAGCATTCTGAATTATTATCAATAATGATATTTTGGTTTAAAATTATGTTGGTTTGTTTTTAATGTTTCCTTTTGTCAGTATTTAATGATATTGTAGTTTGTTCTTTGTAAACTGCTTATGGGGTTTCTGATGAGTTAGTAGTGGTGTCATCATCATCATTTTATGTTAGCCAGGGATCCAAGTTGTGTTTTTTCTTCAAGCTAAAAGGTAAAAATTAGGGATGCATCTGAGAATTCTGTCATCCATATTCCTTCTCAGGTTTTCTGAATTCCCTCTTGCCACAGTGCTCACACCTACCCCTAATTTCCAGCTTAGTGGTGTGTTTGAGGTGAGCTGGAGCCTTTGTATCTAAAACTTCCATTTGTCATCCTCCAGCACGTCTCCAATCCACCACCTGTATCTTAGGCCCTATTGATGACAGAACTCTGGTGTTAGTAGGTCCTCAAGATTCCATGCAGCAGAAGCAGGAAGTCTGACATTGGGCTGTAGCACTCAGTTAACACTTCTTGTGCTGGCAGAATGTTGTTTCACAAGGGATAACACAAGTCGTTTGCTAAAGATTGTTGCAAAACATTCTGTTCCCTTGGATTTCTTCATTGCTCAACCATTAAACATTCTGCTGTCTGCTACTGCAAAGGACTGTTGTGGTAGTAGACAAAGAACATTGGTTATGGCCCTCTGAATTCTCCTCACTTATATCTGAGCTCTTCCTCCCCACCATTGGAGAAAGAGAGCCAATGCTTTCAGTGGCCCCAGAGGCACCCTTCCAAAGGACCTAATTGCAGGGTCAGTTATGACATTGTTTTGTCATTGTTTGAAGTTTATTCAATGCTATGCTATCTTTTTTTTCTTCTTCTGACAACCATTCACTGAACACAATGCCCCGATTTTCTGGAGCTTTGTTGTATTTGATGGAGGGGGAGGATTTTCCTACAGGTCTTTTCATAGGTTACCTTGGAAGCAGCAGGATACTTTCTTTCAGATAATTATTATTTTGAAAAGTGTTTTCTATTTATCTGCGTGTGGTTTCTTGTGCATAATTTTACAGGGTTTAAGGTGTAATGCTGTGTCTCCTCTGCTTCGGTTCAGGATATATTTGGGGCATTCTCAAGATTATCACCAGGACTACCGCTATCACACAGAAAACACACATGTTCTATTATCTCATTCAGTGTTTTTTATTATTATTATTTTCAGTTGCCAGAAAGGAAATAAGCAAGCATTGGAACTGGCAATGCGCTACAACTATTATTACTGTCTCCTTGGTGCTGCAGCAGCTTGATGGCAATACACTTCTCCAAAATATACAGTAATTTTCTGGATGGGTTGTATCCTGTCTCCTGAAAGTGGGAATGTTACTTGAATATGAAAATTGTAGTTGAACGAAAGATCTATAAAACACATAGTTGCTAGAGTTGCATAATTTGAGGCAGTAAGAAATGGGCATGTGTGAAGTAGAAGTAATTTTGAGTAATAAGCAGTAGGAATGTAGAAGAAAGAAAGGGAAATAGCTCAGTAATAGAGTACCTGCTTTGCATGCAGAAGATGCCAGGTTCAGTCCACAGCTGCAGGTAGTCAACATGGACAGTGATGAGCTAGATGGACCAATAGTTTGACTTTGGAAAAGGCAGCTTCCTATGTTCCTAAAGACAAAACTGCCTGTTTTTTTAGTCTGTGGTGCTTTTGTGTGTGTTTACTCAATTAGGTTATTCCATCCTGTTTATTTAAAAGTTTCTATATGGAAATGTGCATTGACATACATGTTACTAATACACATTTTAGAATATATTATAATGCACTTCCTCCTCCTCCTCCTCCTCCTTCTGACCTGAGACCTGCACCAGAACAATCAGGATGTGATGAATAGTATTCAACTCATATAATTCAATTTAGGGAGCAACCCTAACCCTTAATCTATCCCCTGGTGCCTAGATTATTGGGATTTACGAGAGAGCAGTACAAAGTCCACACAGAAATACAAATAAGACTTTTTTTTTTCAACCCACTTGTGGAGTAATTCGGAGGTGAAGGAAAAGGAAAATGTGGAACGACAAGGA
Organism: Podarcis tiliguerta; assembly: GCF_965153285.1. Lineage (NCBI taxonomy): Eukaryota > Metazoa > Chordata > Lepidosauria > Squamata > Lacertidae > Podarcis > Podarcis tiliguerta. The sequence continues at coordinate 35,735,980 of NC_139553.1, forward strand.
TTGAGAAGAGGACACTGGAAATATCATTCTTAACATGAAGGCAGCAGAAAACAGTTGAGGATTGGACTCCTGCCGATCGAGAAGCATGGGTACCCCCCACAAAAAGAATGTATGATTTGGCAAATAATTGGATTATATGATATGTATTGTTATAATTTGGATTAATTGGTTTGATATGTTTAATTTGGTAATATGAAACTTAATAAAAATTATTTGAAAAGGGGGAAAAAATCTATCCCCTGGTGAGAGATTGGATTGGACAGACTTGTCCCCCCACCTGGGTCCACTTGTAGAGAGCTCCACAATTGTGAAAGCTCCCACTGGGTTCACCAAAGCAGAAGCTGATGCATGGTTCTGAACCATAGCTGCCAACTTTCAGATTTGAAAATAAGGGATCAGCAGCCTCAAAAATAAGGGATCAGCAGCCACACCTGTCCTGGGGACAGTCTACGGGATATCTAACAATCCGGGATAGCAGCGGGAAGCAGTGGGAAATGGCGCTGGAATAAGGGAATTTCCCGCAAAAAAGGGAAGGTTGACAGCTATGTTCTGAACCTGGGGGTAACTGAAACCAGGCAATTCAAGGACAGAGCACAGCCCACCAAGGATTAACTAGCTCCCAAGATGCCATATTGACAGATGAGGGATTTTATTTGTGTCCTTCTGCTGCTCAGTCTGGATCTAGAGCAGCAAAACAAACAAACAAACAAACAAAGAAACAAAACAACAACAAAAAACCCCTAAACACTGCCCCTGTCTTCCCACCCTGACCTGCAGCAGCTGGCAGGGGTGCTGGCTCTACTGTTGCAATCACACGCCCCCCCCCCCGGGCTGGGTGGCCCTTGCTTACTTTTTCTTAAACATATTGGCAGCCTTGCTCTTTTATTGTGGGCCAGCTAAAGCTTTTGAACGTTTTTCATAGGCAGCCTGATGCATAGCACATCTATCATGGATATAAAAAAGATGGCTCCTCTATTACCATAATGCTGTTATAAAGATGTACAATGGTCTGCATTGCTCTTAGTGAAAGATTGCTTCTTGGTTTTCTTTTGGGTAACTGCACTATGATAGTCTAGCATACAGAGAGGAAGGGAACCTATGGTATTCCATTATTACACACACACACACACACAGAGAGAGAGAGAGAGAGAGAGAGAGATGTTAACTAATATTTGTGGGAAATTAATTGCTTTAGGGTGTAGGAACTCTTTCTGCACCTGTTGGGACATATCAAAATCCCATTTTGCTAATTTCTCTAGTTGGGTGATACATAGAGTCCTAATTACTGATCATAACATGCTACAGGGCTTCTGTACATGGAGTCTTCTCATCCAGCTGTGCTTATCTCACTGTTTATGTCTCTCTTGTGTTATGAGTCTCATCATAGTTTTGTTGTTGTTGTTTTAAATCTGGATTAGTGTTTGTTGAGAAACCATCCCATTATTCTGAGAACATATGTTCATGATGAGTAGAAGTCATGAACATTTGAACAGGCTCCATCTGGCTCTGATCAACCCAGTACCATGATACATGAAAAGTGTTAAGACAAAACAAAAAACCCTAACTAACTAAAATGATCATCAGTGAGCACAGAATGTAACCATTATTTACAGTTGGTTTTTATAAATTCATTTCTGTGTCTCAGGAATTGCTTCATTCACTGTGGATTGAGTTACAAACAGAAATGATACTTCATTTTAGCATAGCTCATTTTTAATGCTGGATAAATGCATCTGCCGTTGTTCTTGTTTGAACAAGCACTAGGGATAGGGGAGGAATGTGTTTGGTCCGCTTTTCGTAGTGGGCCAACCCAATCCAATGTTCTCAAACTTGTTTGTGGATTGGAATGCAACTCCCAGTCTGAATATACACGCCTTTGTATTTTGCAGTGCAGTTTCGGTACGCAAAAGCTATGCACAAATATATGAATTTTACATCAGGCTACATTACATCACATTAGGGAGCAGACATACAGAGGACTCAATGGGGAAGGGCTCATTTGCACCACTTTGGCCCCTGCTTTATCTGCTCTCCCAGCTAGCAAGAGTGTGTGTGTTCTGCCTGCATCCATCTGTACTGATGTAATGCCTGCCTGCCTGCCTGCCTGCCTGCCTGCAGGTAAGAGACCTTATTGGAATATTGCAGTGTTTGGTTGCTGGCTGAGTGGATACAGCTGGGGTGTGGGTATGGTCCAGGGCCTGCCTGGCTATAAGAAAATGTCTCAATTAATCAGGCGACAGATTGTGTGTATTTGTGTGCGTATAATTTTTAATACATGCACTTACAAAACTGCAGATAGCAAGCAGCATCTGTCTCACATCAGAGGAAATGCCTCTCTTAAGATGATGTGTGCTCCAGCACACACATGCATCATCAAAATGAAGGAAGTGTGCTTTATGCTTCAAAGCTATTGCTTTTAGGCATATTTGAATGTATGCACATTTAATCAATTAATCGGCTAAAACTCATACAATTAATCAACTTAATATTTATTTCACCAGATGGCACAGCACTCAGTAAAATACATGTTAGCTTTTGTCCCATAAGGATAGCCTCCTGACATCCTGGCTCTGTTGTTCTGAAACTTTTCCACCAATTTTATCTACAATTTCATCCACTGGGGTAGGGGTGGGGATTCCTGTCATAGAATCATAGAATTGCAGAGTTTGAAGGGACCCCAAGGGTCACCCAGTCCAACCCGCTGCAGTGCTGGAATCTCAACCAAACTATTAATGCAACTTTCTTTTCCTTCATTTTCCTTCTTCCTTCATTTTTCTTTGCAGGTGCTTTAGAATTTCTTTATAGTTTTGGTGGGTGTGGAATCAGTGGAGGCTGGTCCAAAAGAGCAAATCTACCTTCAGCCAGCCAGCCCCCCCCCCCCAATGCTTGCATTTTTACATCTAGCCACATCCAGAGAATGAGACTACCTGCCAGCTTCTGCCTACTTTGCCTTGGTGTTGCCCTTATGAACTCACCAGGGAGGAGGATGGGGCAAAACTGGAATTAGTTGGCTCTGGCTGTCATTGGTTCTGGCTCCACATCTTGTTGGGCAATTGGCCTTCTGCTCTAACAGTCCCAATGGGCACCAGTTGCCTCTTTATGGGATTGAGATTATTTTACCACTGAGAGATGGGCAAGAGTGCTGTGCATGTTGTTCTTTCCATTAAACAACTCCCCAATAAACTGCAGCCAAGTCTGCTACCCTCACTTCCTAATCTGAAGGTACTGAAAGAGTATCAAGTTGCAGTACAAAGGGCTTGAGGTACAGAATTGGTGGCGGTGGGGGTGGGGATAACACGTGCAGTGTGATCTTCAAGAGGCAATGAAAACAAGGGCACTTTTCATGAATTTTGGTTCATTTTTTTTAGAAAAAGGATGTGATTAGACAGTGTCCGAAATGCCTGGAAATATTTGGGAAGCTGGGTTCTAAGATTGGTCAGGCTTAGAACATAATGTCTGGTGGTACTAAATAAACTGCATAGTTTAGTTTTTAGCGTATTGCTGGTTTTAATTTTTTTAATGTTTTAATTGTTTTTACTAATAATTGTACTTTTTTTCTTTTTGTAAACTTCCTTGATGTTTTCTGCAGTCAATTAGATTGCCTTATTTGAAATATATAAAAATGATAGATACAAGGAATGCAATTTCTGGACTTCCGGGTAGCCACGCTATGGTGGGTCTGATAGCTCCATCAGACACGACTTCACAGAGCATCGGGGGGAAGTGCTAAGATGAAGCGCAGCCCCCCCAAAACTGGAAGGCAATCTGAGGTGTTGAGGGATCCTGCTATCCATGAAAGGGCATCTTCAAAGTTCCGATCCCTGCCTTAGTGCTGAACGGTGCTGGGAGTGGAGGGGAAGAGGTGAAAGCTGGCAGATTAGACAACAATGCGACTGTGAAAGTGAAGTCTCCGAATCAGCCTTACAGCGGTCGACTTCTCCAAAAGATTCCAAGTTGACAGCAAAGGTGAGGAATGCTCAATTTTACCAATTTGACAAAAATGGGAGTTTAAAAAGGAAGTTCGCTCCTGTCTATGGGCATTGTATTATGCATGCGAACTCTTACAAGGGAAGAGACTGAAGTCTACTGTGTAACTGAAGTCTAATGAGTAACAAGGATTAAATGATTCTACACAGCTTTACACAGCTTTTTGGTTTCTTTAAAACCAATCTTGATTTTCAACATTTTTCCTTTAATAATGAACTTGACATGAACCAGAACTGAACTTGAGATATGATTTTAACTTGACTTGAACTTGAATTTGAACTGTAGACAGATTACAACTTTAATATACAGAGGAGTGCTTTGAATTCCCTCTCTGAAAGAGAGACAAGATTGACTCTCTGAGACTATACTCTTGAAGAACCTCTGATCTTAGAGAGCATTGAAAATACATAATTGGGGAATGATTATATATTTTAGCTGGTCAAGCTTCAAGATTGAAAGAAGAGGATTACAATATCTGTCTGCAAAAACAAAAACAAAAATTTAGATTTAAATTAAGTTGATGGTTATAACATTTACCTGTATTGGACACTAAAACTATATTGATTTATATTGACGTAAAGATTTGAACATTATTTGTTTTTCCTTCCTAAAATTGTATTTGAGACTAACCTTAGTAAATGGGGGGGGGGGGAGTGATGGAAGGCTACTAAAATCTTGTTCTTTCCCAAGCTTAGCAAAGTAGCCTTGACAAAGTGGTGATAAGGGTAAAAACAACATTGTTCTTGGTAGGAAAGGTCACTTTGTTTTGGAACCTAATTTCTATACAGGAAATTGGGAAACTGGGGAAGTATTTAAGAAGTGTAGAATAGGCCCCTCTTTTCAATAGATTTGAAATGGCAGAGGAAAAAAATTCTAATATTAAAGCAAGCCAAAAAGGTCTTTATATAAGAAGCCATGAGATTTGAACTTCATGATTTGTTCTCAGAATTTAAAAAAGAATTGACTAGCAGGCATGTACAAAGTAAATTTCAAGTCCTTATTCCGGCCCGCTATTTGGTTTAATTCAGCCCCTTTATGGCCTTCACAGATATTGGCACGGCTTGTGTGTGTGTATATTTTGGCTGCTGAGCTGTGCTCACCATTGTGAGGGCTGAGGGGGTGATGGTGATGCCTCCCCAGCTGCTGCCATTGTCTGTGGGTTGACTGTGATGTGACAAAAACATTTGGCAGCTGAGCAGGTATAAATGTGGGCCAAGGAGCAAGCCTCGGCAGTTGCCCTCCCCAGAGAGAAATGGGCAGCTCAGTGGCACTCAGCCCAGGTGGTCTCCTGCCCCGTGGCGACAAGCTGGCAAGCGGAAGGAGGCAATCACCCGGTGCTGGGATGCTGTGGAGCAAGGAGAAGGCAAGTACAAAGTTTACTTGCTGGTGGGATTGCTACTTGAAGGTGACAGATATTCAGCTCTGAAGCTGGTTGATGTCTGGCAATGGACCTGGCAAGGCTGCAGCTGGTGGATGGTTGTCAGAAGAGTTTGCATTCAGGCTAGTAGATGCCATGAGGCTACGCCGGCTGAGATGGATGCAAACTGGTTTGGAAGCCTTGTTTGTGAACAGGCAGCCAAACAGGAGGAGTCTGAGGGGATGCTGTCGGATGGGGGCAATCCCACTCACCTGTTTGCCTTTGCCTTACAGGGATGTCCGGAGCTGGTGATGTTTTTCCCAAGTCCAGCCTTCAAAGTCATGAAGAGAACCACAGGACGTCCCTATTTACACCGGAGAAATGAACGTGAAATACTGGCAGTGAGCAATGGACAAGGCCGTGGCCATACCTGAGAGAAGGAGCTTTGAAGGGAGACTGCAGGCGGACATCTGCTGCATTGCAAGTGATGGGGCAGTGGGGAGAGAGAAGAAAATGAGGGAGGAAACATTAGGCCACATTAGGTGCACCATTGGAAGTGCTATGAAGACGCTTTGGACAGGAATGGCTTCCCCTCAGGGATTCTGGGAACTGCAGGTGGTTAAGGGGACGGAGACTTGTTACGGTGGTTTAGGATTAGGATTAGGGGTAGGGGTGGGGTAGGGGTAGGGGTAGGGGTAGGGGTAGGGGTAGGGTCTCTTGCCAGAGAACTCTGTGAATTGTAGCTCTAGTTAAGGGTTAAGGGTTAGAGTTAGGGTTAGCGTCAGGGGAAGGGGTAGGGTTGGGGTTCCCTTGTCAGGGAACTCTGGGAATTGTAGCTCTAGTTAGGGGGCAGGGTTAGGGTTCCCTCCTTGCCAGGGAACTCTGGGAATTGTAGCTCTAGTTAAGGCTTAAGGGTTAGCGTTAGGGTTAGAGTTAGGTTTAGCATCAGAGGTAGGGGTGGGGGTAGGGGTAGAGGTAGGGTTCCCTTCTTGGCAGGGAACAGGGGGTCCCCTAACAACTCTCGGCACCCTTTTCCAACTATAGCTCCCAGATTCTTTGGGGAATGAGGCCATGAGTGTTTAAAGCGACTTCATAGTGCTTTAAATGGTGTAGATGTGGCCCTAGCCTCCCTCACCCCACTGCCTTTTATTATTGTGGAATCGAACGGATTTCAATGGAGCCAGTGAGGTTTTTCTCAAGTCCAGCCTTAAAAGTCATCAAGAGAACCGCAGGACATCCCTATTTACATCGGAGAAATGAAACGTGAAGTACTGGCAGTGAGGAATGGACAAGGCCTTGGCCATACTTGAGAGAAGGAGCTTTGAAGGGAGACTGCAGATGGACATCTGCTGCTTTGCAAGTGATGGGGCAGTGGGGAGAGAGAAGAAAATGAGGGAGGCAACATTAGGCCACATGAGGCGCACCATTGGAACTGCTATGAAGTCGCTTTAAACAGGAATGGCTTCCCCTGGGAACTGTAGGTGGTTAAGGGGACGGAGACTTGTTACGGTGGTTAAGGATTAGGATTAGGATTAGGGGTAGGGGTGGGGGAGGGGTGGGGTAGGGGTAGGGGTAGGGGTAGGGTCTCTTGGCAGAGAACTCTGTGAATTGTAGCTCTAGTTAAGGGTTAGAGTTAGGGTTAGCGTCAGGGGAAGGGGTAGAGTTGGGGTTCCCTTGTCAGGGAACTCTGGGAATTGTAGCTCTAGTTAGGGGGCAGGGTTAGGGTTCCCTCCTTGCCAGGGAACTCTGGGAATTGTAGCTCTAGTTAAGTGTTAAGTGTTAGCGTTAGGGTTAGCGTCAGGGGAAGGGGAAGGGGTAGGGTTGGGGTTCCCTTGTCAGGGAACTCTGGGAATTGTAGCTCTAGTTAGGGGGCAGGGTTAGGGTTCCCTCCTTGCCAGGGAACTCTGGGAATTGTAGCTCTAGTTAAGGCTTAAGGGTTAGCGTTAGGGTTAGAGTTAGGGTTAGTGTCAGAGGTAGGGGTGGGGGTAGGGGAAGAGGTAGGGTTCCCTTCTTGGCAGGGAACATGGGGTCCCCTAACAACTCTCGGCACCCTTTTCCAACTATAGCTCCCAGATTCTTTGGGGAAAGAGGCCATGAGTGTTTAAAGCGACTTCATAGCACTTTAAATGGTGTAGATGTGGCCCTAGCCTCCCTCACCCCACTGCCTTTTATTATTGTGGAATCGAAAGGATTTCCCCATTGAAATCTCTCAGAAACAAGAAACAGGAAGAAGAAAGACTTTGTTTCTCATGCCATTTTGGAATGTCTTAACTTGAAATGCCAATAAATGTATTTTTATTGTATCGTGTTGTATAGTGTTGTGATTAACATGGGAAGTAGAGTGGTAAAATACATTTGTCTTTCTCCATGTGTTTATAGTATCCATATTGCTATTTGGAATACTCGAAATAGGAGCGGGGCCCCTCAGCTGCACACCCACCTCCCTTCATTCTCCCTCCCCCACCTGCTCAGCAGCTTCCCTGCCTGCTATCTTCCTTGCATCACCCCACTGGCATTGCATCCTTGCCCCCCAGCCCTCCCCAAACTTGCTGCGCCCCAAGGCGTTTTGCACTGACCTGAACCCTTGTGGGGAACGGGGCAGGGTACAATGGGAATGGGTGGGGTGACCAGGCTGCTTAAACCACACCCCTTTTCCAACGGAAGCGCCATGGGGGGTGGGCCCTCCGAGAGAAAACAACAGAACAGAACAAAGAACAAAGAAGACGGAAGTGGCGCACAGTTCCTTCTGTTCCCTCGCTTCCAAAGAATGGAATGTCAACACCCAGAGCATGTGATCCAGTATAGACACACACTCTGCAGCACGGGAGAGAATGAAACTGCTGACATCCAGCACCCCCTTCTCTGCTTCTCTTGAACTCTTTGACTGTAACCCTGTCCAATCTTTTTTCAAAGAGGGCCAGGTTTGTTGAAGTGAAGGGCTGTGAGGGCCACCGAAACAGCCAACCCAAGTTGTTAACCTTTTTGGGGGGGTTGAATTTGTTGACGGTTGTGTTTTTTTTAGGATTTTACCCCAGGAAATAAATAAACTGCCACAGGGGCCGGATTAAACTGACCGGTGGGCTGGATTAGGCCCCCAAAATGGACTTTGAACATGCCTGATAAGTGCACAAAAAAGATGTAGTGTGTGCACCATTTCATGTTTTACTGGAAAACTTTAGGTCACAGTTAACTTGTAGGCAGGGCCTTGGGGGCAAATCCCCCCTTGACTCTGACTTATGACTTCAGCACTGCCACTACAGAGTAACAGTGTCATCATAATTTCACCATGGCAACCAGCTGCTTCATTTACACTTATTTGAAAGGCAGGTCATTGAGTATTTATTTTATTTATTTATTTTTGTATGTAATATTTATTAGGTTTTCCATAACTGAACATGTGACCACTTTCTTTCCCTTGGAAATTGACTTGATGATCCACAGCCAGTTACCAAGCATCTAAGAATATAGAAAAGAGCATCTTGATCAGAGGTCAAGTGGGAACCTTGGCACCTCTTACTTAAGCTTTCAAGAAATATGTCTTCTTATGTCACAGATGGGTGATAGCAACCTCAATGAGCCTCCCCACGTAAATGTCAATTCTCCAAGCATTAATATAAATGTTGCCTCTCAGAAATAAAGATCTGCTCATGATCAGATCTCAAAACACAATTCCCTTCTTTTCTCTCCTGTTTATTCTGGAGTAAGTCACAACTAAGCCCACTAAGCTTGACCAAGCTAAATCTTCTGTTAATGAGAAGTGAATTGGGCCATTTACAGCTTCCTGTGCAAAGATAAGGCTTGCTTTCATTGGTCTGTTCATTTGTGCATTGGACTAGTGTTGTGTGGAGGGAAATGTAACCACTGGGCTGAAAAATGTCCCCCTCCTGGGGTTTTTTTCCGGTGTGGCCTTCACAGATATTGGCACAACTTTGTGTGTGTGTGTGTGTGTGTTTTGGCTGCTCAGCTGTGCTCACCATTGTGAGGGCTGAGGGGGTGATGGTGATGCCTCCCCAGCTGCTGCCATTGTCCGTGGGTTGATTGTGATGTGACAAAAACATTTGGCTGCTGAGCGGGTATAAATGTGGACCAAGGTGCAAGCCTCGGCAGTTGCCCTCCCCAGAGAGAAATGGGCAGCTCGGTGGCACTCAGCCCAGCTTGTCTCCTGCCCCGTGACGGCAAGCTGGCAAGCGGAAGGAGGCAATTGCCCGGTGCTGGGATGCTGTGGCCCTGGTGGTCTTCTGCCCCGTGGTGGCAAGGTGGCAAGCGGAAGGAGGCAATCACCCGGTGCTGGGATGCTGTGGAGCAAGGAGAAGGCAAGTACACAGTTTACTTGCTGGTGGGATCGCTACTTGAAGGTGACTGACACTCAGCTCTGAAGCTGGTTGATGTCTGGCAATGGACCTGGCAAGGCTGCAGCTGGTGGGTGGTTGTTGGAAGAGTTTGCATTAAGGCTAGTTTTGGCTGCTCAGCTGTGCTCACCATTGCAAGGCTACGCTGGCTGAGATGGAAGCAAAATGGTTTGGATGCCTTGTTAACAGACATCCAGAGGAGGAATCTGGGGGGACGCTGTCGGGTGTTGGCCATCCCACTCACCTGTTTGCCTTTGCCTTACAGGGATGTTTGGAGCCAGTGAGGTTTTTCTCAAGTCCAGCCTTCAAAGTCATCAAGAGAACCGCAGGACATCCCTATTTACATCGGAGAAATGAAACGTGAAGTACTGGCAGTGAGGAATGGACAAGGCCTTGGCAATATTTGAGAGAAGGAGCTTCGAAGGGAGGCTGCAGGTGGACATCTGCTGCATTGCAAGTGATGGGGCAGTGGGGAGAGAGAAGAAAATGAGGGAGGCCACATTAGGCCACATTAGGTGCACCATTGGAACTGCTATGAAGTCGCTTTAAACAGGAATGGCTTCCCCTGGGAACTGTAGGTGGTTAAGGGGACGGAGACTTGTTACGGTGGTTAAGGATTAGGATTAGGATTAGGATTAGGGGTAGGGGTGGGGTAGGGGTAGGGGTAGGGGTAGGGGTAGGGGTAGGGGTAGGGTCTCTTGCCAGAGAACTCTGGGAATTGTAGCTCTAGTTAAGTGTTAAGTGTTAGCGTTAGGGTTAGCGTCAGGGGAAGGGGTAGGGTTGGGGTTCCCTTGTCAGGGAACTCTGGGAATTGTAGCTCTAGTTAGGGGGCAGGGTTAGGGTTCCCTTCTTGCCAGAGAACTCTGGGAATTGTAGCTCTAGTTAAGGGTTAAGGGTTAGAGTTAGGGTTAGCGTCAGCAAAAGGGGTAGGGTTGGGGTTCCCTTGTCAGGGAACTCTGGGAATTGTAGCTCTAGTTAGGGGGCAGGGTTAGGGTTCCCTTCTTGCCAGGGAACTCTGGGAATTGTAGCTCTAGTTAAGGGTTAGAGTTAGGGTTAGCGTCAGGGGAAGGGGTAGGGTTGGGGTTCCCTTGTCAGGGAACTCTGGGAATTGTAGCTCTAGTTAGGGGGCAGGGTTAGGGTTCCCTCCTTGCCAGGGAACTCTGGGAATTGTAGCTCTAGTTAGGGGGCAGGGTTAGGGTTCCCTCCTTGCCAGGGAACTCTGGGAATTGTAGCTCTAGTTAAGGCTTAAGGGTTAGCGTTAGGGTTAGAGTTAGGGTAAGCGTCAGAGGTAGGGGTGGGGTTCCCTTGTCAGGGAACTCTGGGAATTGTAGCTCTAGTTAGGGGGCAGGGTTAGGGTTCCCTCCTTGCCAGGGAACTCTGGGAATTGTAGCTCTAGTTAAGGCTTAAGGGTTAGCGTTAGGGTTAGAGTTAGGGTTAGCGTCAGAGGTAGGGGTGGGGGTAGGGGTAGAGGTAGGGTTCCCTTCTTGGCAGGGAACAGGGGGTCCCCTAACAACTCTCGGCACCCTTTTCCAACTATAGCTCCCAGATTCTTTGGGGAATGAGGCCATGAGTGTTTAAAGTGACTTCATAGTGCTTTAAATGGTGTAGATGTGGCCCTAGCCTCCCTCACCCCACTGCCTTTTATTATTGTGGAATCGAACGGATTTCAATGGAGCCAGTGAGGTTTTTCTCAAGTCCAGCCTTAAAAGTCATCAAGAGAACCGCAGGACATCCCTATTTACATCGGAGAAATGAAACGTGAAGTACTGGCAGTGAGGAATGGACAAGGCCTTGGCCATACTTGAGAGAAGGAGCTTTGAAGGGAGACTGCAGATGGACATCTGCTGCTTTGCAAGTGATGGGGCAGTGGGGAGAGAGAAGAAAATGAGGGAGGCAACATTAGGCCACATGAGGCGCACCATTGGAACTGCTATGAAGTCGCTTTAAACAGGAATGGCTTCCCCTGGGAACTGTAGGTGGTTAAGGGGACGGAGACTTGTTACGGTGGTTAAGGATTAGGATTAGGATTAGGGGGAGGGGTGGGGGAGGGGTGGGGTAGGGGTAGGGGTAGGGTCTCTTGGCAGAGAACTCTGTGAATTGTAGCTCTAGTTAAGGGTTAAGGGTTAGAGTTAGGGTTAGCGTCAGGGGAAGGGGTAGAGTTGGGGTTCCCTTGTCAGGGAACTCTGGGAATTGTAGCTCTAGTTAGGGGGCAGGGTTAGGGTTCCCTCCTTGCCAGGGAACTCTGGGAATTGTAGCTCTAGTTAAGTGTTAAGTGTTAGCGTTAGGGTTAGCGTCAGGGGAAGGGGAAGGGGTAGGGTTGGGGTTCCCTTGTCAGGGAACTCTGGGAATTGTAGCTCTAGTTAGGGGGCAGGGTTAGGGTTCCCTCCTTGCCAGGGAACTCTGGGAATTGTAGCTCTAGTTAAGGCTTAAGGGTTAGCGTTAGGGTTAGAGTTAGGGTTAGTGTCAGAGGTAGGGGTGGGGGTAGGGGAAGAGGTAGGGTTCCCTTCTTGGCAGGGAACATGGGGTCCCCTAACAACTCTCGGCACCCTTTTCCAACTATAGCTCCCAGATTCTTTGGGGAAAGAGGCCATGAGTGTTTAAAGCGACTTCATAGCACTTTAAATGGTGTAGATGTGGCCCTAGCCTCCCTCACCCCACTGCCTTTTATTATTGTGGAATCGAAAGGATTTCCCCATTGAAATCTCTCAGAAACAAGAAACAGGAAGAAGAAAGACTTTGTTTCTCATGCCATTTTGGAATGTCTTAACTTGAAATGCCAATAAATGTATTTTTATTGTATCGTGTTGTATAGTGTTGTGATTAACATGGGAAGTAGAGTGGTAAAATACATTTGTCTTTCTCCATGTGTTTATAGTATCCATATTGCTATTTGGAATACTCGAAATAGGAGCGGGGCCCCTCAGCTGCACACCCACCTCCCTTCATTCTCCCTCCCCCACCTGCTCAGCAGCTTCCCTGCCTGCTATCTTCCTTGCATCACCCCACTGGCATTGCATCCTTGCCCCCCAGCCCTCCCCAAACTTGCTGCGCCCCAAGGCGTTTTGCACTGACCTGAACCCTTGTGGGGAACGGGGCAGGGTACAATGGGAATGGGTGGGGTGACCAGGCTGCTTAAACCACACCCCTTTTCCAACGGAAGCGCCATGGGGGGTGGGCCCTCCGAGAGAAAACAACAGAACAGAACAAAGAACAAAGAAGACGGAAGTGGCGCACAGTTCCTTCTGTTCCCTCGCTTCCAAAGAATGGAATGTCAACACACAGAGCATGTGATCCAGTATAGACACACACTCTGCAGCACGGGAGAGAATGAAACTGCTGACATCCAGCACCCCCTTCTCTGCTTCTCTTGAACTCTTTGACTGTAACCCTGTCCAATCTTTTTTCAAAGAGGGCCAGGTTTGTTGAAGTGAAGGGCTGTGAGGGCCACCGAAACAGCCAACCCAAGTTGTTAACCTTTTTGGGGGGGTTGAATTTGTTGACGGTTGTGTTTTTTTTAGGATTTTACCCCAGGAAATAAATAAACTGCCACAGGGGCCGGATTAAACTGACCGGTGGGCTGGATTAGGCCCCCAAAATGGACTTTGAACATGCCTGATAAGTGCACAAAAAAGATGTAGTGTGTGCACCATTTCATGTTTTACTGGAAAACTTTAGGTCACAGTTAACTTGTAGGCAGGGCCTTGGGGGCAAATCCCCCCTTGACTCTGACTTATGACTTCAGCACTGCCACTACAGAGTAACAGTGTCATCATAATTTCACCATGGCAACCAGCTGCTTCATTTACACTTATTTGAAAGGCAGGTCATTGAGTATTTATTTTATTTATTTATTTTTGTATGTAATATTTATTAGGTTTTCCATAACTGAACATGTGACCACTTTCTTTCCCTTGGAAATTGACTTGATGATCCACAGCCAGTTACCAAGCATCTAAGAATATAGAAAAGAGCATCTTGATCAGAGGTCAAGTGGGAACCTTGGCACCTCTTACTTAAGCTTTCAAGAAATATGTCTTCTTATGTCACAGATGGGTGATAGCAACCTCAATGAGCCTCCCCACGTAAATGTCAATACTCCAAGCATTAATATAAATGCTGCCTCTCAGAAATAAAGATCTGCTCATGATCAGATCTCAAAGCACAATTCCCTTCTTTTCTCTCCTATTTATTCTGGAGTAAGTCACAACTAAGCCCACTAAAGTTAGTGACGCTGGACCAAGCTAAATCTTCTGTTAATGAGAAGTGAATTGGGCCATTTACAGCTTCCTGTGCAAAGATAAGGCTTGCTTTCATTGGTCTGTTCATTTGTACATTGGACTAGTGTTGTGTGGAGGGAAATGTAACCACTGGGCTGAAAAATGTCCCCCTCCTGGGGTTTTTTTCCGGTGTGGCCTTCACAGATATTGGCACAACTTTGTGTGTGTGTGTGTGTGTGTGTTTTGGCTGCTCAGCTGTGCTCACCATTGTGAGGGCTGAGGGGGTGATGGTGATGCCTCCCCAGCTGCTGCCATTGTCCGTGGGTTGATTGTGATGTGACAAAAACATTTGGCTGCTGAGCGGGTATAAATGTGGACCAAGGTGCAAGCCTCGGCAGTTGCCCTCCCCAGAGAGAAATGGGCAGCTCGGTGGCACTCAGCCCAGCTTGTCTCCTGCCCCGTGACGGCAAGCTGGCAAGCGGAAGGAGGCAATTGCCCGGTGCTGGGATGCTGTGGCCCTGGTGGTCTTCTGCCCCGTGGTGGCAAGGTGGCAAGCGGAAGGAGGCAATCACCCGGTGCTGGGATGCTGTGGAGCAAGGAGAAGGCAAGTACACAGTTTACTTGCTGGTGGGATCGCTACTTGAAGGTGACTGACACTCAGCTCTGAAGCTGGTTGATGTCTGGCAATGGACCTGGCAAGGCTGCAGCTGGTGGGTGGTTGTTGGAAGAGTTTGCATTAAGGCTAGTTTTGGCTGCTCAGCTGTGCTCACCATTGCAAGGCTACGCTGGCTGAGATGGAAGCAAAATGGTTTAGATGCCTTGTTAACAGGCATCCAGAGGAGGAATCTGGGGGGACGCTGTCGGGTGTTGGCCATCCCACTCACCTGTTTGCCTTTGCCTTACAGGGATGTTTGGAGCCAGTGAGGTTTTTCTCAAGTCCAGCCTTCAAAGTCATCAAGAGAACCGCAGGACATCCCTATTTACATCGGAGAAATGAAACGTGAAGTACTGGCAGTGAGGAATGGACAAGGCCTTGGTGATATTTGAGAGAAGGAGCTTCGAAGGGAGGCTGCAGGTGGACATCTGCTGCATTGCAAGTGATGGGGCAGTGGGGAGAGAGAAGAAAATGAGGGAGGCCACATTAGGCCACATTAGGTGCACCATTGGAACTGCTATGAAGTCGCTTTAAACAGGAATGGCTTCCCCTGGGAACTGTAGGTGGTTAAGGGGACGGAGACTTGTTACGGTGGTTAAGGATTAGGATTAGGATTAGGGGTAGGGGTGGGGTAGGGGTAGGGGTAGGGGTAGGGTCTCTTGCCAGAGAACTCTGGGAATTGTAGCTCTAGTTAAGTGTTAAGTGTTAGCGTTAGGGTTAGCGTCAGGGGAAGGGGTAGGGTTGGGGTTCCCTTGTCAGGGAACTCTGGGAATTGTAGCTCTAGTTAGGGGGCAGGGTTAGGGTTCCCTTCTTGCCAGGGAACTTTGGGAATTGTAGCTCTAGTTAAGGGTTAAGGGTTAGAGTTAGGGTTAGCGTCAGGGGAAGGGGTAGGGTTGGGGTTCCCTTGTCAGGGAACTCTGGGAATTGTAGCTCTAGTTAGGGGGCAGGGTTAGGGTTCCCTTCTTGCCAGGGAACTCTGGGAATTGTAGCTCTAGTTAAGGGTTAGAGTTAGGGTTAGCGTCAGGGGAAGGGGTAGGGTTGGGGTTCCCTTGTCAGGGAACTCTGGGAATTGTAGCTCTAGTTAGGGGGCAGGGTTAGGGTTCCCTCCTTGCCAGGGAACTCTGGGAATTGTAGCTCTAGTAAAGGCTTAAGGGTTAGCGTTAGGGTTAGAGTTAGGGTTAGCGTCAGAGGTAGGGGTGGGGTTCCCTTGTCAGGGAACTCTGGGAATTGTAGCTCTAGTTAGGGGGCAGGGTTAGGGTTCCCTCCTTGCCAGGGAACTCTGGGAATTGTAGCTCTAGTTAAGGCTTAAGGGTTAGCGTTAGGGTTAGAGTTAGGGTTAGCGTCAGAGGTAGGGGTGGGGGTAGGGGTAGAGGTAGGGTTCCCTTCTTGGCAGGGAACAGGGGGTCCCCTAACAACTCTCGGCACCCTTTTCCAACTATAGCTCCCAGATTCTTTGGGGAATGAGGCCATGAGTGTTTAAAGTGACTTCATAGTGCTTTAAATGGTGTAGATGTGGCCCTAGCCTCCCTCACCCCACTGCCTTTTATTATTGTGGAATCGAACGGATTTCAATGGAGCCAGTGAGGTTTTTCTCAAGTCCAGCCTTAAAAGTCATCAAGAGAACCGCAGGACATCCCTATTTACATCGGAGAAATGAAACGTGAAGTACTGGCAGTGAGGAATGGACAAGGCCTTGGCCATACTTGAGAGAAGGAGCTTTGAAGGGAGACTGCAGATGGACATCTGCTGCTTTGCAAGTGATGGGGCAGTGGGGAGAGAGAAGAAAATGAGGGAGGCAACATTAGGCCACATGAGGCGCACCATTGGAACTGCTATGAAGACGCTTTGGACAGGAATGGCTTCCCCTGGGAACTGTAGGTGGTTAAGGGGACGGAGACTTGTTACGGTGGTTAAGGATTAGGATTAGGATTAGGGGGAGGGGTGGGGGAGGGGTGGGGTAGGGGTAGGGGTAGGGTCTCTTGGCAGAGAACTCTGTGAATTGTAGCTCTAGTTAAGGGTTAAGGGTTAGAGTTAGGGTTAGCGTCAGGGGAAGGGGTAGAGTTGGGGTTCCCTTGTCAGGGAACTCTGGGAATTGTAGCTCTAGTTAGGGGGCAGGGTTAGGGTTCCCTCCTTGCCAGGGAACTCTGGGAATTGTAGCTCTAGTTAAGTGTTAAGTGTTAGCGTTAGGGTTAGCGTCAGGGGAAGGGGAAGGGGTAGGGTTGGGGTTCCCTTGTCAGGGAACTCTGGGAATTGTAGCTCTAGTTAGGGGGCAGGGTTAGGGTTCCCTCCTTGCCAGGGAACTCTGGGAATTGTAGCTCTAGTTAAGGCTTAAGGGTTAGCGTTAGGGTTAGAGTTAGGGTTAGTGTCAGAGGTAGGGGTGGGGGTAGGGGAAGAGGTAGGGTTCCCTTCTTGGCAGGGAACATGGGGTCCCCTAACAACTCTCGGCACCCTTTTCCAACTATAGCTCCCAGATTCTTTGGGGAAAGAGGCCATGAGTGTTTAAAGCGACTTCATAGCACTTTAAATGGTGTAGATGTGGCCCTAGCCTCCCTCACCCCACTGCCTTTTATTATTGTGGAATCGAAAGGATTTCCCCATTGAAATCTCTCAGAAACAAGAAACAGGAAGAAGAAAGACTTTGTTTCTCATGCCATTTTGGAATGTCTTAACTTGAAATGCCAATAAATGTATTTTTATTGTATCGTGTTGTATAGTGTTGTGATTAACATGGGAAGTAGAGTGGTAAAATACGTTTGTCTTTCTCCATGTGTTTATAGTATCCATATTGCTATTTGGAATACTCGAAATAGGAGGGGGGGCCCTCAGCTGCACACCCACCTCCCTTCATTCTCCCTCCCCCACCTGCTCAGCAGCTTCCCTGCCTGCTATCTTCCTTGCATCACCCCACTGGCATTGCATCCTTGCCCCCCAGCCCTCCCCAAACTTGCTGCGCCCCAAGGCGTTTTGCACTGACCTGAACCCTTGTGGGGAACGGGGCAGAATACAATGGGAATGGGTGGGGTGACCAGGCTGCTTAAACCACACCCCTTTTCCAACGGAAGCGCCATGGGGGGTGGGCCCTCCGAGAGAAAACAACAGAACAGAACAAAGAACAAAGAAGACGGAAGTGGCGCACAGTTCCTTCTGTTCCCTCGCTTCCAAAGAATGGAATGTAACCCTGTCCAATCTTTTTTCAAAGAGGGCCAGGTTGGTTGAAGTGAAGGGCTGTGAGGGCCACCGAAACAGCCAACCCAAGTTGTTAACCTTTTTGGGGGGGTTGAATTTGTTGACGGTTGTGTTTTTTTTAGGATTTTACCCCAGGAAATAAATAAACTGCCACAGGGGCCGGATTAAACTGACCGGTGGGCTGGATTAGGCCCCCAAAATGGACTTTGAACATGCCTGATAAGTGCACAAAAAAGATGTAGTGTGTGCACCATTTCATGTTTTACTGGAAAACTTTAGGTCACAGTTAACTTGTAGGCAGGGCCTTGGGGGCAAATCCCCCCTTGACTCTGACTTATGACTTCAGCACTGCCACTACAGAGTAACAGTGTCATCATAATTTCACCATGGCAACCAGCTGCTTCATTTACACTTATTTGAAAGGCAGGTCATTGAGTATTTATTTTATTTATTTATTTTTGTATGTAATATTTATTAGGTTTTCCATAACTGAACATGTGACCACTTTCTTTCCCTTGGAAATTGACTTGATGATCCACAGCCAGTTACCAAGCATCTAAGAATATAGAAAAGAGCATCTTGATCAGAGGTCAAGTGGGAACCTTGGCACCTCTTACTTAAGCTTTCAAGAAATATGTCTTCTTATGTCACAGATGGGTGATAGCAACCTCAATGAGCCTCCCCACGTAAATGTCAATACTCCAAGCATTAATATAAATGCTGCCTCTCAGAAATAAAGATCTGCTCATGATCAGATCTCAAAGCACAATTCCCTTCTTTTCTCTCCTATTTATTCTGGAGTAAGTCACAACTAAGCCCACTAAAGTTAGTGACGCTGGACCAAGCTAAATCTTCTGTTAATGAGAAGTGAATTGGGCCATTTACAGCTTCCTGTGCAAAGATAAGGCTTGCTTTCATTGGTCTGTTCATTTGTGCATTGGACTATTGTTGTGTGGAGGGAAATGTAACCACTGGGCTGAAAAATGTCCCCCTCCTGGGGGTTTTTTCCGGTGTGGCCTTCACAGATATTGGCACAACTTTGTGTATGTGTGTGTGTGTGTTTTGGCTGCTCAGCTGTGCTCACCATTGTGAGGGCTGAGGGGGTGATGGTGATGCCTCCCCAGCTGCTGCCATTGTCTGTGGGTTGATTGTGATGTGACAAAAACATTTGGCTGCTGAGCGGGTATAAATGTGGACCAAGGCGCAAACCTCGGCAGTTGCCCTCCCCAGAGAGAAATGAGCAGCTCGGTGGCACTCAGCCCAGCTTGTCTCCTGCCCCGTGGCGGCAAGCTGGCAAGCGGAAGGAGGCAATTGCCCGGTGCTGGGATGCTGTGGCCCTGGTGGTCTTCTGCCCCGTGGTGGCAAGGTGGCAAGCGGAAGGAGGCAATCACCCGGTGCTGGGATGCTGTGGAGCAAGGAGAAGGCAAGTACACAGTTTACTTGCTGGTGGGATCGCTACTTGAAGGTGACTGACACTCAGCTCTGAAGCTGGTTGATGTCTGGCAATGGACCTGGCAAGGCTGCAGCTGGTGGGTGGTTGTTGGAAGAGTTTCCATTAAGGCTAGTTTTGGCTGCTCAGCTGTGCTCACCATTGTGAGGCTACGCTGGCTGAGATGGAAGCAAAATGGTTTAGATGCCTTGTTAACAGGCATCCAGAGGAGGAATCTGGGGGGACGCTGTCGGGTGTTGGCCATCCCACTCACCTGTTTGCCTTTGCCTTACAGGGATGTTTGGAGCCAGTGAGGTTTTTCTCAAGTCCAGCCTTCAAAGTCATCAAGAGAACCGCAGGACATCCCTATTTACATCGGAGAAATGAAACGTGAAGTACTGGCAGTGAGGAATGGACAAGGCCTTGGTGATATTTGAGAGAAGGAGCTTCGAAGGGAGGCTGCAGGTGGACATCTGCTGCATTGCAAGTGATGGGGCAGTGGGGAGAGAGAAGAAAATGAGGGAGGCCACATTAGGCCACATTAGGTGCACCATTGGAACTGCTATGAAGTCGCTTTAAACAGGAATGGCTTCCCCTGGGAACTGTAGGTGGTTAAGGGGACGGAGACTTGTTACGGTGGTTAAGGATTAGGATTAGGATTAGGGGTAGGGGTGGGGTAGGGGTAGGGGGGGTAGGGGTAGGGGTGGGGTAGGGGTAGGGTCTCTTGCCAGAGAACTCTGTGAATTGTAGCTCTAGTTGTTAAGGGTTAGAGTTAGGGTTAGCGTCAGGGGAAGGGGTAGGGTTGGGGTTCCCTTGTCAGGGAACTCTGGGAATTGTAGCGCTAAGTTAGGGGGCAGGGTTAGGGTTCCCTTCTTGCCAGGGAACTCTGGGAATTGTAGCTCTAGTTGGGGGGCAGGGTTAGGGTTCCCTTCTTGCCAGGGAACTCTGGGAATTGTAGCTCTAGTTAAGGGTTAGAGTTAGGGTTAGCGTTAGGGAAAGGGGTTCCCTTGTCAGGGAACTCTGGGAATTGTAGCTCTAGTTAGGGGGCAGGGTTAGGGTTCCCTTCTTGCCAGGGAACTCTGGGAATTGTAGCTCTAGTTAAGGGTTAAGGGTTAGAGTTAGGGTTAGCGTCAGGGGAAGGGGTAGGGTTGGGGTTCCCTTGTCAGGGAACTCTGGGAATTGTAGCGCTAAGTTAGGGGGCAGGGTTAGGGTTCCCTTCTTGCCAGGGAACTCTGGGAATTGTAGCTCTAGTTAAGGGTTAGAGTTAGGGTTAGCGTCAGGGGAAGCAGTAGGGTTGGGGTTCCCTTGTCAGGGAACTCTGGGAATTGTAGCTCTAGTTGGGGGGCAGGGTTAGGGTTCCCTTCTTGCCAGGGAACTCTGGGAATTGTAGCTCTAGTTAAGGGTTAGAGTTAGGGTTAGCGTCAGGGGAAGGGGTAGGGTTGGGGTTCCCTTGTCAGGGAACTCTGGGAATTGTAGCTCTAGTTAGGGGGCAGGGTTAGGGTTCCCTCCTTGCCAGGGAACTCTGGGAATTGTAGCTCTAGTTAAGGCTTAAGGGTTAGCGTTAGGGTTAGAGTTAGGTTTAGCGTCAGAGGTAGGGGTGGGGGTAGGGGTAGAGGTAGGGTTCCCTTCTTGGCAGGGAACAGGGGGTCCCCTAACAACTCTCGGCACCCTTTTCCAACTATAGCTCCCAGATTCTTTGGGGAATGAGGCCATGAGTGTTTAAAGCGACTTCATAGTGCTTTAAATGGTGTAGATGTGGCCCTAGCCTCCCTCACCCCACTGCCTTTTATTATTGTGGAATCGAACGGATTTCAATGGAGCCAGTGAGGTTTTTCTCAAGTCCAGCCTTAAAAGTCATCAAGAGAACCGCAGGACATCCCTATTTACATCGGAGAAATGAAACGTGAAGTACTGGCAGTGAGGAATGGACAAGGTCTTGGCCATACTTGAGAGAAGGAGCTTTGAAGGGAGACTGCAGATGGACATCTGCTGCTTTGCAAGTGATGGGGCAGTGGGGAGAGAGAAGAAAATGAGGGAGGCAACATTAGGCCACATTAGGCGCACCATTGGAACTGCTATGAAGTCGCTTTAAACAGGAATGGCTTCCCCTGGGAACTGTAGGTGGTTAAGGGGACGGAGACTTGTTACGGTGGTTAAGGATTAGGATTAGGATTAGGGGTAGGGGTGGGGGAGGGGTGGGGGAGGGGGAGGGGTAGTGGTAGGGTCTCTTGGCAGAGAACTCTGGGAATTGTAGCTCTAGTTAAGGGTTAAGGGTTAGAGTTAGGGTTAGCGTCAGGGGAAGGGGTAGGGTTGGGGTTCCCTTGTCAGGGAACTCTGGGAATTGTAGCTCTAGTTAGGGGGCAGGGTTAGGGTTCCCTCCTTGCCAGGGAACTCTGGGAATTGTAGCTCTAGTTAAGGCTTAAGGGTTAGCGTTAGTGTTAGCCTCAGAGGTAAGGGTGGGGGTAGGGGTAGAGGTAGGGTTCCCTTCTTGGCAGGGAACATGGGGTCCCCTAACAACTCTCGGCACCCTTTCCCAACTATAGCTCCCAGATTCTTTGGGGAAAGAGGCCATGAGTGTTTAAAGCGACTTTATAGTGCTTTAAATGGTGTAGATGTGGCCCTAGCCTCCCTCACCTCACTGCCTTTTATTATTGTGGAATCGAAAGGATTTCCCCATTGAAATCTCTCAGAAACAAGAAACAGGAAGAAGAAAGACTTTGTTTCTCATGCCATTTTGGAATGTCTTAACTTGAAATGCCAATAAAGGTATTTTTATTGTATTGTGTTGTATAGTGTTGTGATTAACATGGGAAGTAGAGTGGTAAAATACGTTTGTCTTTCTCCATGTGTTTATAGTATCCATATTGCTATTTGGAATACTCGAAATAGGAGCGGGGCCCCTCAGCTGCACACCCACCTCCCTTCATTCTCCCTCCCCCACCTGCTCAGCAGCTTCCCTGCCTGCTATCTTCCTTGCATCACCCCACTGGCATTGCATCCTTGCCCCCCAGCCCTCCCCAAACTTGCTGCGCCCCAAGGCGTTTTGCATTCACCTAAACCCTTGTGGGGAACAGGGCAGGGTACAATGGGAACGGGCGGGGTGACCAGGCTGCTTAAACCACACCCCTTTTCCAACGGAAACGCCATGGGGGGTGGGCCCTCCGAGAGAAAACAAAGAACAAAGAACAAAGAAGACGGAAGTGGCGCACAGTTCCTTCTGTTCCCTCGCTTCCAAAGAATGGAATGTCAACACACAGAGCATGTGATCCAGTATAGACACACACTCTGCAGCACGGGAGAGAATGAAACTGCTGACATCCAGCACCCCCTTCTCTGCTTCTCTTGAACTCTTTGACTGTAACCCTGTCCAATCTTTTTTCAAAGAGGGCCAGGTTTGTTGAAGTGAAGGGCTGTGAGGGCCACCGAAACAGCCAACCCAAGTTGTTAACCTTTTTTGGGGGGTTGAATTTGTTGACGGTTGTCGTTTTTTTAGGATTTTACCCCAGGAAATAAATAAACTGCCACAGGGGCCGGATTAAACTGACCGGTGGGCTGGATTAGGCCCCCAAAATGGACTTTGAACATGCCTGATAAGTGCACGAAAAAGATGTAGTGTGTGACCATTTCATGTTTTACTGGAAAACTTTAGGTCACAGTTAACTTGTAGGCAGGGCCTTGGGGGCAAATCCCCCCTTGAATCTGACTTATGACTTCAGCACTGCCACTACAGAGTAACAGTGTCATCATAATTTCACCATGGCAACCAGCTGCTTCATTTACACTTATTTGAAAGGCAGATCATTGAGTATTTATTTTATTTATTTATGTTTGTATATGATATTTATTAAGTTTTCCATTTTAATAATCCAAAAAGAACCACATTAAAACCTTCCACATTACAATACCATTTTAAAAAGTCAAATATAAATGCCAAATTATATATCATTGGGTGGCTTCCCAAGTTCTGAATTTCGCGGAGTTCTAATAATCTAATATCACATTGCATTTCCTAATTAGTCAATAAACCATTCCAATGTTAATCCTTCACTTAATTTTCATTTATGTTTACAACCACTGGTGTGTTCAAACTTTCGTCTTCATAGTTCTGTGTGAAATATTTTTTCCCCAGCAGTTTTATTTCAAACCCACTTGCATATTTCAAACCGTTACCTTTCAGGGAGGTTTACCAGGTAAACTGCAAATACATATATATCAAAAGAGAATTAAAAAGGCTCCCCTCCCCCTGGGGCTATACAATTAATCCATCAATTAAATCAACGAGTGGGTCAGTCCTTTGTACTGTTGTTTCTGATCTCAGCAATCTTTAGTTTCATTTTGTACACAGCAATATTTTAACTGCGTCATAAAAAAAAAAAGTAAAGGTCCCCTGACAGTTAAGTCCAGTCGCAGATGACTCTGGGGTTGCGGCGCTCATCTCACTTTACAGGACGAGGGAGCCGGCGTTTGTCCACAGTTTTTCTGGGTCATGTGGCCAGCATGACTAAACCAATTCTGGTGCAAAGGAAAACCAAAACCAGAGCAGTGAATGGAAACAATGTTTACCTTCCCGCCTATTTATCTACTTGCACCTTTGGGCGTGCTTTCAAACTGCTTGGTTGGCAGGAGCTGGGACTGTGCAACGAGAGCTCATCTTGCTTTACATGCCGAGGGAGATGGTGTTTGCAAACAGTTTTTCCGGGTCATGTGGCCAGCAGGACTAAGCCACTTCTGGCGAAGCCAGAGCAGTGCATGGAAAGGCCGTTTACCTTCCTGTTGTTGTGGTACCTATTGCACTTTTGGGAGTGCTTTCAAACTGCTAGGTTGGCAGGAGCTGGGACTGAGCAACAGCAGCTTACCCTGTGTGGGGATTCGAACCACCGACCCTTTGATCGGCAAGCCCAAGAGGCTCAGTGGTTTAGACCACAGCACCACCCGTGTCATAGTCCACCATTAATCCTGGGCAATTATCCAAAACTCTGTCTTGGCCTCCTTCCAGCTGTTAATGAGATGATCTCTCTACACTGAAACAATAGCTCCTTCAGGATTTCCTTTCATCTTTCCCTTAATGATCATTGCCAGAATCATAGTCAAAATTTCACACAGTCCATTTCGTAATTAAGATAGCATCCACTTACGTATTTCAAGCCATTTTGTTTTGGTCTTGACAAAAGTCTTTCCCCAGATCAAATCCTTCTCAGTGGCTGATTAAATCAGCAAGTTATTTTATCTCCGCTGGTTCAGAGCATGCCCGTTAAGTCCGAATTTTTATCTTAAAAAATAGGTGTCCTTTGCTCATGGGGCCAGCTTTGGATAGTTGCCACAACTGTGCGACTTACAGACAACTGCCCCTGTCCCCTCTTCCTTCTGGGCGGATAGCAGGTATCAGGACGATCTGCGGTTGGAGTGCCCCCCAGGGAGGGTTGGAGGGATAATTACTCCCATATTATCCTCAATTACCAGCATGGAATGGCTCCTTTGTAATTGGCACAGCCAATTGTCATGGCAGACAAACAGGAAGTGCCAGGTCATTGAGTATTTAAACACTGAAGCCCAAACGAAGCTTTTGTTTTCCTTTAGGTCTCAGTCCTTTGAGAACGTGAAAGAACATTTTGTGAAAGATAATAATAATAATAATAATAATAATAATAATAATAATAATAATTTATTTATATCCTGCCCATCTGAAGTGCTCCGTTTTAGGTTTTTATTTCAGTGGTCTCAAGCAAGGCTTAATTCTTCTCTGGATTGCATTGAATGCTTTTGAACTCCCAGAATAAGTGGTTAAACCTTTTAACACCTCAAGTTGTACCTAAACGGTGACATTATGCAAGACCAAACACCTCGTTTTCATTGTTTATCCTTACTCAACTGCACCTGGCTCCCCCCTGAAAATCAGCTGCTGGGGCTGAGAGCAAGACACAAGGAAGTATTTTCAGAGCTGAACTGCAAGAAACTTACTAAGTGCCTAGGAGCCCTAAACAAGCAGTTAATATTACGATTCTTCTGCCTCGCATACACTGAAATTATACCCTATGTCTCTAATCATTCAGCTTTAAAGGCCTTAAAAGACATTTTGCAGGAAGAATCACAAGTCAATGGCAGAAACTCAGGGATCTATCTTGCTTATTCAGTCAGAGTTTAGAAGATTGAACTGGAGAGGAGAGTGAAGAATCATAGAAGGGACCCGAGGGTCATCTAGTCCAATCCCAAAATGCTGTGATCACATACCCCAGGCCTTCCAAAGCTGAAGCTTATTATTCCTCCCACCAAATGGTCTTTATTATTATTATTATTACTTGCCCTTCAGCCATAGATGTCAGGGATGGGGCTGGTGGAAGTTGGAGTCCCAACAATCTCTGCTGGACACCAGGCTCCCCATCCCTGGCCTATAGGATAACCAGCATCATAATCCTAGTTAAGTATTTCGTACCATACCTTGTATTGGTCATTGGGTCCCAGCTTGTTCCAAGGCTCTGGGATGCTCTTTTTGTCCCAGCCAGGTAGAGAAATGTGACAAGAGGCAGACAGCAAGGAGCACATCTGTGTAAGAAGAAGAAAAGCATACCAAACAGATAATAAATACTGTGAGTATGGCAGCCTCTCAAATGGAGAAAAATGTGAATTCACTGGCACAGGTGATGGGACAATTTATGGAAGCCTTGACAAAAAATGGAAGCCTTGACACTGGTTTATCAAGGATTAAATGTTTTCATAGAGCAGAAGAATTTCCTCCTGTATCTGATAGCAGCTGCTCAGCCATGATCCTCCCAGAATTTGAAAAAGAAGAAGCCCCCACCAAAGAAGATAAAGAAGGTTGGTAAAGCAAATTTAGTGGACTATACAGAATTGATTAATTGATTAGAAACCCAACAAAATAAGAGGACAATAATTTGAAAAATGTGAAATATTTATTGCATATTTCCATAGCACTGTGTACACTATTATACATTAGCAGGATTTTGAAAAACACTTGTAATATGATGAATAATGTATAAAATTGGAAATTATTGTGAATTGAAGATATTATGGACGTGCATGAACAAATGTAAAACAAAAGAACCAAGAAGGGGAGTAGAGGGAAGTCAAGGAATTTTAGAAATCTCATCTTTGCGAGTTGTTATGGATTGCATATGTAGTTGATCTAAGTATTATGGTATGGTTATTTTTATGTGGTATTTTTTGTTATATCACATAAAACACTATTTTTAAAAAAGGAATGCAATTTCTCATGTATCAACTGTTCTCCTGGAGACAAATATACTGCTATCTTGGGAAACGTTCATCAAGCAAGGCATTTGCCTTGTGCAAAAATAACTTGTACTCATATGCAAGATAATTGACCACTTTGTTTCTAGTGAAATAAAATTTCTTATTAAAAGAAAGGAATAACTTTGATGTTTGTTTGATGTTATCTCTTTAACCAGAAAGTATTCAGTGCAGCCAGTATGGTTAAAATAAGATGGGGGGAAATGGTGTGTGGGTGTTTATCTATCTATCTTTAAATGAGAAGTGTACATTTCACATTTTGTTGTTTTTATTTTGCCATATTGATGAGTGTGCGTATGAGGGAGAGAATGCATTCAGAAAACTTTGGGCTATACCAGCAGACATATTGATGATTCTTTGGACATATTAGACAAAATTTCCACACAATGCTCTGAAGTCCCCCAGAGGGACTTCAAGGTCTGCGGCAGGCAATGCTGGATGGCAGAGATCGGTCGTCTCGAGTGACCCAATTGCTGTGAGGAGAAGGAAAGGTGGCGAAGGCAACACACCTACGAAACCCTCCCTGAAGGTTTTAGTTTGGGTTCTGGAGGGTCCAGGAGTGTTGGTGAACCCTCTCACGAAGTTCTCAGAGCTCTGGAGGGAGATGAAGGGGTCCAGGATTGAACACAGACACACGCTGAGAACGAGACCACACAGCAAAAAGCTTTGAGATCCGTCATCAAAGCGGTGACCTCTGTAAAATAAAAGGATCAGGAACCAATTCGAAAGGTTAAAAGGATACAATTTTTTGATTATGAGATAATTTGAGCCAAACCAGGGAGGAAAAAAGGAGCCCCCCTCCCCGGATGTGGGTACAGAACTGCATGAAATAAAATCTTCTGGGGAAACAAAAGAATAAAGAATAAATATCTACCCGCTAATGTGTTTGAACACAAGAATACCAGTAAATGAACTGAGTTAAGACTGTACAAAATTTGATGCTCCCCCCCCCCCATTTTATTTTTGAAAGTATCTTCTGGGAAGTCCACCAAACTGCAATTGGAAAAGTTATTTTGAGCAGTGGGAAAATGAAAAGACGACCTGGATTTTATTATTTATAGAACTGAGGTTTATGAATATCTTTTCCCCCCTTTCCCTTTGCTTTCCATTTCCATGTGATTCAAGAGACAGGTATCACAAGTATAGATTTTAGAACTTTAATATTGGGAAGTGCCAGGATTAGAACTGTTTGGGGGGGGGGGCTGACACTATCTAAAGCAAGCTGATAACATCACAGCAGTTGAAAACATAACAACAGATATTAAATAATTATCTCATAAAACATTAGAATTGGAGAAAACAGTGCAAGAATTAAAGCTCAAAACCTCAAATTTAGAAAAATCTTCTAAGAAAGTACACATTGAGGTAAGGGAAGCAAAGAGAGAGCAAGAAAGGATGAAAGAAGATATGGAAGCGGTAGGTACTTCATAAACAGACACTGGATGCAATGGCCATTTTAGAATTAAATCCAAAAGAACTGGTTCTTTGATTGAGCAGCATTCCAGAAGATTTGACAGTAGAATTGAGTGAAACAACAATAATAAAAGAACCTACTAATTTGATTGAATTGGGAGAAGATGAGGTCAGTACAGGTGTGGACAAATATTTTGAGTAAAAGCAAAGTATGCAAAAGCAAAAAACAAAAGAGCTGCCAGGTGACGGTATGGTAACTTTTAATTCAAAAAGAGTTAAAGACAGAGGAATAAAAATGCATTATCAGAAAAATCTTCAGATTGATGGTCACCTTTGGAAGCCATAGCAGTGAAAAGGAAAAATATGATGGAAAATTGGGCAACTTACAGAAATTTCTTGAGAGAAGAAGGTGGAGAATTTAAATTAAAAGAATGTAAGGATTTATCAGAGATGTTGACAACATGGTTACAATATCATCATCTGAATGAAGTATTTAAAAAGGATATAAAGCGGGGGTTTGGGGAACAAACATCACAACTAGAAAGTGACCTGTAATGTTAAAGTGATATCTAAAATATATAAGATGTTATTGGAATGAGAGACAAAGAATGAACATGTGAAATCTTTAGTGATACACTGGGCAATAGATATTGGTCATAATATCAGTGGTGGAGCTTCATGCTCCAGCACCGGGGGGCAGAGAGCAGGCTGGGGTGGGGCTGACGCATGTCCCAGGGGTGAGGCGCACCGCCCTTAGGGGTGTGGCGCACATCCTGGGGGCATGGTGTACTACCCGTAGGGGCATGGCACCCAGTGTGTGTGTGGGGGGAGCTGTGATGGCACCCCACCAGGATCACGCTCCCCCCGCACGCCTTTTCCTCCACCAGTGCATAATATAGAAATGGATGCATGGGAACATTTATGGAATGTGGATATAAAATTTACAGCATGTTATAGTTTAAGGGAAAACTATATGGAAATGTTATATAGATGGTACATAACACCTAGTAGATGGGCTAAAATATATAAATCCAAATTCAATATGTGCTGGAAATGTAAAGAGAAAGAAGGTACCTTTTTTCATAGGACTTATAATGAGGTTAAAGTTTACTGGGAAATGATATATTATGAACTGAAAAATATGTTTAAGGTCATATTTATTTTAAAAACCAGAAGCTTTTCTTTTGGGAATTATGAGATCAGAACCACCTAAACAGTATAGAAATGTATTTATGTATGCAACCACAGCTACAAGAATGTTATTTGCCCAAAAATAGAAAGAAGAAGAGGTCCCAAGGAGAGAAAAATGGATACAGAAGTTAATGGGCTACGCAGAAATGGTGAAACCTACTGGGAGAATAAGAAATCAAGATAACAATTTTTAAAGAAAGGAATGGAAATGATTTATTGAGTATTTACAAACAAACTGTAAACAGATTAAGACATTGACAGGAATAATGTAAAAACCTGCAGTTTCAATATACATATAGGATACATACGGGAATAGATATATAGAGGTAATTTGGAGTATGCAGGAAGATAAAAATAAATGTAAAGAACCACATAAAGAGAGGGAAGAGAGTTAGAGGTTTAAATCTTAAAATTATGATTGAATAATTGTGATATATATATATATATATATATAGGGCACAAGATGTTGGTCATAATATAATGTTTGCTGACTGGGAACGGTTATGGACCACTGGAATAAAGTTTATGGCATGTAATGCCTTAAGAGAAAATATAATGAAAATGATTTACAGATGGTACATGACACCAGTCAAGCTAGCAAAAATTTATCATATGCCTGATAATAAATGTTGGAAATGTAAAGAATCTGAAGGTACATTTTTTCACCTTTGGTGGACGTGCCCAAGGATTAAGTCCTTCTGGGAGATGATTTATAATGAATTGAAAAACATGTTTAAATACACGTTTAGAAAGAACCCAGAAGCCTTTCTCCTGGGTATGGTCAACCAACAGGTTCAGGTGAAGGACAGGACCTTTTTTATGTATGCCACAACAGCAGCAAGAATACTCATCGCACAGTATTGGAAGATGCAAGAACTACCCACACTGGAAGAATGGCAGATGAAGGTTATTGACTATATGGAACAAGCAGAAATGACTGGCAGAATCAGAGACCAGGGAGAAGAGACGGTGGAGGAAGATTGGAGGAAGTTTAAAGACTATTTACAGAAACATTATAAGATAAAGAACGTGTGAGGACATCAGATTGAATTTAAAAGAATATTAGCATAAAAATTTAATGAGTAAGAAAGACTAATGTTTTAAGACATAGGGAAATGCAACTATGTTAAGACATTAAGTTAATTTGAATCAAAGATATACCAAAGGGAAAGAATTTACTGTCAGATTATAAGATCTAGAATACAGAGTGGGAAGGTTTGGGGAAGTCGCAGACCCAGGCTAATGTCAAATAACGTAAAGACACAATGATTGCTTTTAACTTTTTTTCTTATTTTTGATTGTATATTGTTTTTTATAATGTTTGCATGTGTTGTTTTTATTTTTGTGTGTGTATTTGTTTGTTTGTATTGTTTGTTTATTGATTGTTAAAATAAAAAATATCATTATATATATATATATATATATATATATATATATATTTGCTTTCGTAGATTTTCACGGGTACAGGAATGCAGGTTTTGGTGTCCTCGGGTGTCTTCCCGTGTAAAAGTTGGGGTGTCTAGGCGACGTTTCGACGAGGTCTCACTCGTCATCTTCAGGCTGGTGCTTTCGGCTTCTTGTTACTGGAACAGAGCAGGATCTCAGTGTTTGAGTTCCTATAAATACTGTTGAGGAGGTGTGGTGTATAGCCTCCAATGTTCTGGGCAGAGAGGAGGTTCCCAGGCAAGTGTGCCTTTTCTTCTTTTGTTCCTTAATTACTTGAGGGATATCTTGAGTGATTTCTTGAGTGATTTCCTGAATCCCACTTAGGTGGGTCATTAGGTGTGGATTAGTTGCTAAAGCCTTCGTGTCTTGAACTCTTGAACTTTGTGAAGAGTTTTTCTGAGAAGATGGCTGTACTGCACTTGGTTGTGCTCTGGCTTGGCTTCGTGTATAGGGGCGAGCTGTGGTTTTGTGGCCTGTGCCAGCCAGATCTGTGTAGGGATTGCAGGGGGGTGCAGCATCCGGAGGTGCCACCCTGGTTTGGCTACTGGATGGTGTCTGTAATTTATCTGTGGAGAGGGTCTGGGTTTGGGTCTGGTGTGGTTGATTGGTGATGGCGTTCTGTGTGCCTCTGGATTTGGTGTCAGATTTTGTGGGGAGGGCTAATTTCCAGATGTCTGGCAAGCGGGATGTGTCGTCACGCTTGTTCATGTTGTGAGGGTGTTTCTCTATCTCGATGGCTTCCATGATTATTCTCTTGTGGTGATGTTCCATGTTAAAGAGCAATTTGGAATCTGCAAAATTAATTTCGTGTCCTGTTTCTTTCATGTGTTGGAAAAGAGAGGAAGTTTTTTCTTCTTTTTTGACGGCATTCTTGTGTTCTGCGATCCGTGCATTTATTCGTCTGTTTGTTTGTCCAATGTACGTGGCTGGGCAGACTTTGCAGGGTATTTCATAGACCCCTTGGTTTTCCAACTGAATTTTATCCTTGGGGTTTCTGAGGATATTGGCTATTTTTTGGTTGGTGCAAAAGGCTGTTTTGATATTGTGTTTATGGAGGATTTTGCTAATTTTATCTGTAGTGCCCTTGATATAAGGAAGGAGGGCTATGCCATTGTTTTCTTCTGTGTCTTGGTTTTTGGGGGGTGTTTCTTTTTGGATTAGCTTCGTAACCCTGTTTTGCTGGTATCCATTGGCAATTAACACATTTGAGAGATTCTGTAACTCAGTTGTCAAGTGGTCTTCGTCAGCCAGGCGTTTGGTTCTGGAGATGAGAGTCTTGGCTACGGAGTTTATTTGTGCAGGGTGGTGGTGTGATTGTGCATGTAAGTAGCGGTTGGTGTGTGTTTTTTTCCGGTAGATAGTGTGTCCTAGGGAGCCATCAGGTTTTTTGTAGATTAGGACGTCAAGGAAGGGAAGTTGGTTGTTGGCTTCTATTTCCATAGTGAATTGTATTTTGGGGTGTAGGCTGTTGAGATGTGTGAGGAAGCTATCCAGTTTTTCCTTCCCGTGTGGCCAAATTACAAAGGTGTCGTCAACATATCTGAGCCAAAGTTTGGGTTTGTGTTCTGACTTGTCTAAAGCATTGGTTTCAAAGTGTTCCATGTACAGGTTAGCGATGACCGGTGAGAGGGGTGATCCCATAGGTGCTCCTTCTATCTGTTTGTATCTTTGTCCATTGTGGATGAAGTACGTGTTGGTTAGGCAGTGGTTGGTCAGGTCCAAGATGTATTCGGGGGGATTGTATTTGTTTTGAATGGCTGTCAAGGCTTCATTAATGGGCACTTGTGTGAAGAGAGATACAACATCGAAGCTCACAAGTAGGTCATTGGGTTGTAGGTTTTGCTTCTTTATTGTTTCTATGAACTGGAAGGAGTTTGGAACGTGTGAAGAGATGGATTCTGCATAGGGCTGAAGTTGCTTGGCGAGAAATTTAGCGAGATTTTGTAGAGGTGAGCCTATGGAGCTGACTATTGGTCTGAGTGGTGTTCCTTCTTTGTGTATCTTGGGGAGGCCGTAGAGTTTGGGGCATCTGGATGATTTTTCTCTGGGGATGATTCTTAGCTGGATTTCTTCACTGATAGGAGAGGCTTTTATTTTGGATTTGGTGGTTTTTTCCAGATAGGTGGTGGGATCTGTTTTTATAGGTTGGTAGGTAGGGTCTTGGAGTAGATTTGATAGTTTTGCTTGGTAGTCCGATGTGTTCATCACAACAGTGGCATTACCTTTGTCTGCTGGGAGAATGATTATGTTGTTGTCTTTCCTCAGGTTGGTGAGTGCTTTCTGTTCTTCTTTGTGTAAATTGCTTCTGGGTGGTTTGCTGGAGCAGAGGATGTTGGTGACTTCAAGTCTGATTTTATTGGCTTCATCTGGATTGATTTTGGTTAGGCTAGCTTCGACTCCGCATATGATGTTTTCCGTGGGGATGCGTCTCGGGGCGACTGCAAAGTTGAAACCTTTGGAGAGTACTTTGGTTTCAGTTGAGGTGAGGATCCTGTCTGATATGTTATGTACTGTTTGTTTCATGGGTTGTTGTGGAGGGTGGCTGGGCTTCTGGCGTTTCTCTAGTTTGTGGAGTTTGTTGGTGTGTGTGTCTGTCTTGTGTGAGGTCTCCGTTTCAGCTCTCCAGACGGCTAGTTGTTTGCATTTGTCCCAGAGTGCAGGGTGGATTTTGTTACAGAGTTTGAGGTGAAGAGTGAGTAGATCTTTGTTGGTTTGGTTTAGTAGGTATTCCTCTCTTTTCCAACACATGAAAGAAACAGGACACGAAATTAATTTTGCAGATTCCAAATTGCTCTTTAACATGGAACATCACCACAAGAGAATAATCATGGAAGCCATCGAGATAGAGAAACACCCTCACAACATGAACAAGCGTGACGACACATCCCGCTTGCCAGACATCTGGAAATTAGCCCTCCCCACAAAATCTGACACCAAATCCAGAGGCACACAGAACGCCATCACCAATCAACCACACCAGACCCAAACCCAGACCCTCTCCACAGATAAATTACAGACACCATCCAGTAGCCAAACCAGGGTGGCACCTCCGGATGCTGCACCCCCCTGCAATCCCTACACAGATCTGGCTGGCACAGGCCACAAAACCACAGCTCGCCCCTATACACGAAGCCAAGCCAGAGCACAACCAAGT
Source organism: Podarcis tiliguerta (assembly GCF_965153285.1). Lineage (NCBI taxonomy): Eukaryota > Metazoa > Chordata > Lepidosauria > Squamata > Lacertidae > Podarcis > Podarcis tiliguerta. The sequence goes on from NC_139553.1 coordinate 35,769,630, forward strand.
GCAGTACAGCCATCTTCTCAGAAAAACTCTTCACAAAGTTCAAGAGTTCAAGACACGAAGGCTTTAGCAACTAATCCACACCTAATGACCCACCTAAGTGGGATTCAGGAAATCACTCAAGAAATCACTCAAGATATCCCTCAAGTAATTAAGGAACAAAAGAAGAAAAGGCACACTTGCCTGGGAACCTCCTCTCTGCCCAGAACATTGGAGGCTATACACCACACCTCCTCAACAGTATTTATAGGAACTCAAACACTGAGATCCTGCTCTGTTCCAGTAACAAGAAGCCGAAAGCACCAGCCTGAAGATGACGAGTGAGACCTCGTCGAAACGTCGCCTAGACACCCCAACTTTTACACGGGAAGACACCCGAGGACACCAAAACCTGCATATATATATATATATATATATATTCCATTTATATATATTCCAACAATTATTATATATTATTATATATAAATGAGAATTGCCCCAGAGGAGAGTACTTATTTAAAGTCAATCCTGGAAATGTACATTCCCTGAGTGACAAAATTATGGCTTTCCATAATGATGGGAGGTGTGAACTCCCAGTCTTGCTGCTGGCTTCAAAATAGGATCAGACAAATTCATGGGTGATAGGGCTATCAATGGCTACTAGCCTTTATGAGTAGCAATCTGCCCCCACAGATGGGGGCAGTATTGCTTCTGAATACCACCTGCTGGATACCGCACCACAGCAGGGGAACCTGCCCTTGTGCTCTGGTCATGCTTGTGGGTATCGTCTCTCGCAGTGGTCAGCCAGATGCCTGCAGGAACATGATCCTAGATGGACCACTGTGCTGTTCTTAAGAGCTGCATTCCAAATATGCATCCAGTCATGCAGCTTGTTGAGTGGCCTTGAGCAAGTCAGTATTTCAGTGTCTAAATTATTCTTAGAGGACTGTTGCTTATTTATCTATTATTATTATTATATCTCATATTTTCTCCAATAAACTTAAGATGGTGTGCATGGTTCTCCCTTTCCACATCTTACCTTCACAACCCCCTACGCAGTCGGTCTGGATGAGATCTGGTGACTGTTCCAAGGCCCGTCAGTAGGCTCTGTGGCTGAGTGCGACTTGAACCCTGTTTTCACAGGCCCTAGTCCAACACTCTAACCACTACACTACACCAGCTGCTTAAGCTAAGAAGGGTGAGAAATGTGCCAGACAAACAAAATGTAGAAGAACACTCACTTGCGTTCCTCAAGCCAATGATATTAACAGGGTACAGGCGAAGAAGGATGAAAGGTGGCAATGAAACTGAGCAAAGAGATTGGGTGTTCTTGACACATGTCCATTTCATTGCTTCCTTTTTGCTCAAGAATTAAGAGCTACCTCAATCTACTCAAGAGCCATTTTGCTTAAAGAACACATTTGCAGTAGCTGCTAATACCCCACCAGTCATAATGTAACTAGTCACAACCATTATCTGCTGTAGTAATCTCATTACTGACTGCAAGCCAAGCAGCTGATGTTGGCAGAAAACAGCTCTCCGAGTTGACTAAATGGGATTTAGCAAATTGAATTTACTCAGGTAATGTTGTGACTTAATTTTTTTCTTCAGCATTTTAAAACTCATCTGCTTGTTACATAAGAAGAAAACATACTGCGAATCTCAAAATGCCTCTCTTAATCTTCAAGCAACAAGGAATCATGGTGATGGAATGTGTATTTTGTACCTGTTATTGATTCTACCATATCTATCACATTAAAGTGAGGGTTTTTTTGTCTGAATACAGGATGGATTTCACTTACTTACATAGCTTACCTTTAAATTAGAAATGAAGCGTCTGTGGTGTGCTCTTTGAGGAATCCCATTAAGGAAGATATCACTCTCTGGCAACCATTTCTGATGTCCCCTGATTTTCCATGGTTCTAAAGCATGCAAGAGGTTCCATGGATTCAAATGCAAGCAGTCACCTTCCATAAATTGGAAGTACCAGTGGATTATGGGGTTAAGTGATGACACTTATGTGACCTCCTGGCAAGTGGTATCCTGCCAGTGTGTTTGCACAATGTTGACCTTCCAATCACCTTGATCCTTCTGCCATCCCACATAGTAAGCAGCAGTGACCCACCTGCTTGGAGATTAGTCAAGTGCCACTGCCCCACCATCCACTACTGGTTGGAAAAAAACAGGTTGGTGATGGGAGGTTGGTGGCAGAGCCAGTGTGCACACTGTCATGACTTCAGAGTCCTGTGGTGACTAGGACACAGAATTGGAGTCTACAGTTCTACCAGCTAAGCAGACAGATAAATCTAGTTCCTGCTCTAAGCCTGATGCTGGTGGTCAGGAAACTATTGGTCCTGAAACTGTCTGGCAAGCGGGCGCACAGCACCATGATTGGAGACAGAATCTTCATGGGCTTGAGGAACCAAGTGTCTCCTACATTACCTCAGCAGAGGTGCACGAAGTACACCCACTTAGAGGATACATAATTCAGAAGAATCTATTTTCAGGGCAGAGGGATGACTGTTTAGAAGACTCTACTTCTTCTCAAGGACGCATAACCTACGAAAAGCGGACTGGTGCCAGAGGCTTAAAAGGGCTTCACATCCTTGCTTTATCAAACAAAGCAAGTAGTCCCCCAAGGACTATTCTCAGTGTTGCAGCCATCTGCCTTGCTCTGTTGTGTTGTAGGCTCCTCCGTAACTCCAGAATAGGTACTCATCCCTACTACTCCCTCATATTTGTGGGATTCCCAGAGACATCTGTTGGCCAGTGTGAGAAAAAGATGTTGCATTAGATGAGCCATTGGTCTGCACCAGCAAGGCTCTTCTTACCTTCTAATGTGCAGGGAGTTAGAGCTAGAAAAGACTTTGGATGTAATCTAATTCAACTTTCTGCTCAGTGCAGTGAAACTGCTAAAATACAAGGTCTCACCATCTCCCAAGGCAGTCTGTTCCATTCTTAGCTTCTCTAATGTGTAGCTGAAATCTGCTTCCTTGCAATTTCTAATTCCTTGATTCTAATCCTGCCCTCTGGAGCAACAGAAAACAAATCTGCTCTATTGTCTACATCACAACCCTTCCTCCTTGGTGCTAACAACCAAAGAAAGCAGAAGAGGGTGCAAAACCCTGCAGCACTTGACAGTGAACACAGATTCAAATGTGCAAAAATCTTTCAATGCCATGTTTTATTTCCAAACTTTATCCTAACCTGATATTTAGTTACTGTTTCCCTCCCCCATCACCTCCTACAAATGAATATATGTCTTTCTTTCTGCAATGCTCCTCAGAAAACAAACAAAACAAACGAACAAAAAAGAATAGTCACTCCACTGATCATTTGTCATGGCCTTAATCCAGGGAAATAATTATACAAGTTCTCCTCATGCAAAATTTCCTTCTTGCTGTGGCCACCACCACTCCAAAAGATATGCCCCAGGGGGTTGTTGGAACCATCAGAGCAATTTGTGGGGGGAAACAGGGTGCATGTAGGAGGAGAGGGAGGAAAAACGTTGTTGAAGTCAGACCCATAAAAACAAAGAAAATGTTCTGAGATCTTGCAGCAGCAGTGAGCTGCTGCTCCCTCCCTACTCTAAACCCAAGAGGCCATGCAGATTGCAACGTTATAAGGCAACTTAGAATCCCAGAATCAGAGAGTTTGAAGGGACCACAAGGGTCATCGAAGCCCAATCCCCTGCAATGCAGGAATCCCAATAAAGCACTCGTGACAGATGGTTATCCAACCTCTGCTTAAAAACTCCCAATGAACCTCCAGAGTGAGTCCATTACATTGTTGAACAGCTCTTACTGTCAGATAGTTCTTCTGATGCTTAGTCAGAATCTCCTTACTCGTATCTTGAAACCATTGGTTTGAGTCCTATTCTCCAGAGCAGGAGAAAAACTTCAACACCTTTGGAAAAACCGAAGCAGTATATGTTATGAAATAATAAATAACCTTCATGGATGACCAGGACGTTGATACCAGAAAGCAGCAGCAGAGACAGGTAATGCAGAAAGGAAAATGTGGAGCGCGCACGGGGGGGGGGGACATTGCTTAATGGAGCATCATAAATCCTGATGTGGCTTCTGGGTGTCACAAAGGAACAATGTATTATGTAAGTACTCAGTACAGAAATTATGCAAAGCAAAGTGGTTATATTATTAACTATATTGATTTGTGTGGTATATCCCAGAGCTATTGATCTACTGATATTAAAATGCTTTCATTGCTGCTTTAGACATTTCTCTTTCCCGCACAACAGCTGAGCAGGAACTTATAAGATTTTCTCAAAGTTTCTTTTTTTCAAAAAAAAGGAGAGGAGGGTACTAACTGTAGAGAAGGCTTTCTTCCAGAAAATATTTTGCAGATAAAGGGAAGAACAAAAGATGATCTCCAAGGCTAAGTCATACTCAGATTGGACCCATTAGCATCTCTTGACTTCCTCTCATCATTTTTGTTGCATCTACTCCAAGTATGGCTTAGTTTGATATCATTTAGAACGTATAAGTTATATAAACATACTGAAAGTTATATAACTGAAGATAATTTAAACACATATAAGGTTACTAATTTTTTTTGGTGACAGTTTTGAGAGTTCAAAACAGCTAGGACCTTTTCTGTTTTTTCAAGGCAGGTTGACAGAATCCCAGAATCCCTAGAAACAGCTGAACTATAACTTCTATCAGCCCCAGCCGGCATGGCCAGTGGCCAGGGTTTATGGTAGTTGTAGCTCAGCAACATATGGAGGGCCAAAAGTTCCCCACACTTGCAACAAAGGGACGTTTGAGGAACTCAATCTTTGCAAATTCCAATCTGAATAGACCTGATCTGCACCTCTAAGAACTATGTGTAGTTTGGAACTTAGTTATCCACCAGATTTCACACTTTCACACTGTAGTTCACATTTTCAGAAAGGCATGCTTTTGGATAATGTGTGTTTTGAATTTTGTATATAAATGCATATTTTAAAATGAATTTTAATTTAATGTGCAAAGAGAGTGGAACAGGAAGCCTGGAAGCCTCAAGCAGATGGAATAAGGGCAATTACAGCAGAGGCCTGTAAATTTTGAAACTTACTCCCTGGGGAGGTATACAAATCTCCATCTTTGTTGGGATTCAGAAGATGATGCGTAATGTTTCTTTTTTGGCAAGCATGTGGTTGTTTGGGCTGCTGCTCTTTATTTTAATTATGTTATGATAGTTTCATTCTTATCAGTACTTAAATCTGGCTCCTAAGACAAATGAACAGAAGGAAGTTTGTTTTAGGAAACTCCTTATATTTCCCTCTTCCTTGCCACTTCCCCCCAAGCCACCCCCAAAAGTGTTTCTGGAGCATGAGGACTTTGAACAGTATGGTTTATGGCAGAGGCACTCAGGGCCATGCCAAGGGATTTTGCCCCTTGGGACAGAAAACAAGATGGCATCCCTTTCTCATTCAAAAAACCAGGCATTCTGAACAATGACTGAATCTTGGTTCAGCACTTGTAATGTGATTCTGTAACCTACTTTGCTTAAAACAGGAGGTCAGTTTACCATACCCATGTGACAACAGAGCAAAATAGCTGAGGGGCTTGAAAGGAACAGCTGGGGGGGTTCTGTTGTTGCTCCCCAGCATCTGCTACCTAAGGCAGACACCAGACTCTGTCTCATAGCAGAGCTGAACCTGGAGGCTCTGTCTGTAATATTTACAAAAGATGCTTCCACCCCATTTGTAGGAATTCCCCCTTCCACCAACAGCACTCCCCATTCCACCCTGCCTTTGGGAAAATCCATAAAGGGGCACTTTTTTTGTTGGAAGAAAGCTACAGGCAGTTTCAGGGGAGTGAAGGAGACAGGGAACTTACCTTCTGTGAACTCTTTCCATTTATTTATCCAAGTCAATTCTCTCTTCACTAATTCGCCACTGTTTAGGGCAGGGGTGGTCAACCTTTTTATACCTACCGCCCACTAATGCATCTTTCTTGATGGCAAAATTTCCTTACCGCCCACCCGTGCTCGATGGAAGGAGGATTCAGCTTGTGCCATAGAACCCCCTACCGCTCACCTAGAATCCTGAAACGCCCACTAGTGGGCAGTAGGGACCAGGTTGACAACCCTTGATTTAGAGCCTTCAAATAACAGTTTATAAATATGTAAATTAATAAATAATCTGTAGCAGGTGGCTGAATATGCCTGCTTACCTGATCACTCATCAGTAGCATCGTTATGATCTACCAGGAAAAAGAGGAGGAAGCTAGTGGTGTTGTAGTTGATGTGGTGCAAACACAGCAGTAGGAGTGAAGGATTTATTTACTTTTTTGAAGGGAAGTGCTGATTTGGCTCCACGAGTGCATTTTCACCATGCTGACCTTGCCCCCGTCTTGCCCCTCTGCCTCTTCCTTCCCGGCTACAACAATGCTGGTTATGGGATATCAGCTAAGTGCCCTTCCAACTACTACTGTAACCATTGGCCATTTCTTGGTAAGGGAATATTTCACACATCTACAGGTGACGCACTTGTTTGTATTTTCCAGTTAGCCCCATATTGTTAATTAACTCATTTCTCGGTTTCCTCAAGAGGCCCTCAAGAAGAACCATATCAGACCTCCTACACTGTAAGTGACGTTAGAAGGGTTATGACAAGGACTTAGTGAAGTGTCTATGTTGTTGGAATCTGGCTGTGAAACAAACCTCCATTTCACCTTATGCTCCTTCCTATCTCTGCAGAGTACCGAAAGTTTTCTGTTGTTTTTTCATAAAACAATCTTGAGATTTAGCTAAAAAATATTTGAGTTGTCAATAGAGCTGTAATGAGCCACCTGAAGCTGCAATAGAGAAACTGCTTACTTTACTAGTCAGGCTTGTAACTGCCAGCAAAATGTTCTTTCCTCTATATTTATGTAGGGCATCCAGATGCCACTTTGCTAAATCATAGCCATATATTCTCTTGAGAGGTTTTAAAGCGTGTTTGCAGCTAAATGGTAAAGCCCATGGTAAAATCAGGATTCAGAGTTGGTTATTGACTCTTCATAAGTTTGCCATGCATTTCTGGTGTCTTCCTGCCCTGCAATTTTACATTAGGTGACCACCTAAAGTTGTGTACAAAATAATAAAGCCCTAATCAACATTATAAGAATACAGTCATATGTATGAATACTTGGAAGTATCAGTGGTTTAATGATGCTTAAAAGGTACCCCTGCCCATACGGGCCAGTCTTGACAGACTCTAGGGTTGTGCGCCCATCTCACTCAAGAGGCGGGGGGCCAGCGCTGTCCGGAGACACTTCTGGGTCACGTGGCCAGCGTGACATCGCTGCTCTGGCGAGCCAGAGCCGCACACGGAAACGCCGTTTACCTTCCCGCTAGTAAGCGGTCCCTATTTATCTACTTGCACCCGAGAGTGCTTTCGAACTGCTAGGTTGGCAGGCGCTGGGACCGAACAACGGGAGCACACCCCGCCACGGGGATTCGAACCGCCGACCTCTTGATCGGCAAGCCCTAGGCGCTGAGGCTTTAACCCACAGCGCCACCCGCGTTGCTTACTCACAGGTAAATGGCTAAAGAAGTTCAGCCTAATAGTTCAATCTTGATGTATGTTTGCTATGATGTGAGGCCCACTTTTTCCTGTGAGTGGCATTTTCTCACATGTAAGGATTGCCTCCTAACAGTGTGTACAAGGGGACTCAATCTTAGGGATATGATTTATTTATTATAGTTGCTTACATCCTACTTCTCAGGTTGCAAATCCTTTCAAGGCAGCATGCAGTTATCATTGAAGTATTTTTTTAATGCAATATAGAAATCTTGATGCATTAAAAAGGCATCAAGATGCAGTCATCAGGACAGCTGACTATAGATTGCCCTGCAGGACAAAGTGATACTGGAGCAGGCTTTGATGTAGTCTTTGCCTCCCTCCATCTCCTGAAATTCTTCCCACAGGACAAGGAGGATAGGAATTGTAGTCCAACAATATCTGAAGGGCTCCACATTGACTGCTCATGATCTACACAACAATTAGCATAAGCCAGCTTTCACAATCCTTTCTGTTCTGTGATGTATTGCAATGTGAGCTGGGAGAGGCAAGTTCAGTGCCTACCACAAAATTATTATGGGATAACAATTCAGCACTCTGCAAAGCCGCCCAGTTCAGGGTGGACCAATATGGATGCTGCCCAACTGAACACAGGGATTCAATACTTATTTTCTACCCCCACCTCAATTTCCCCCTAAATGGACTTTTCATGATAAGGAACATAATCAGAAAATGTGCTGCAAAGTGTGGGATGACGTTACTTGATGCATCGTCACCTATCTTACCTGCAAGTAATTCAAAATGAATGCTAAAAAAGAGGGGGGGGGCAGTGTTGTCTCTTCTCCATGCAAACTTTGTGCAAACAGATCAGGATGAATGCTCAATAGTCTGGTCATTGGGAAGTGTTCTCAATCATTTTGCAATTGCTAAAATATAGGAACCATTATGGATAGGCACCACTCTTCTACCAATGGAGGACACTGACTTCTGGTGTACATGTGCAGTAGGAATCCTGAAGTGGTGGCAATGGGCTGTATATTGCTGGGAGGAGCAACACCATTTTTGTATGCTTCTCTTTTTTCCTTAAAAATGTCATTGCAAGTGAACATGGGTGGCGGCTGGGTGTGTGAGAGTATTTCTAGCACAATTTGTTAGAAATTGTGTTTAGTTTTCAACATACAGTGGTACCTCGGGTTACATACGCTTCAGGTTGCATACACTTCAGGTTACACACTCCGCTAACCCAAAAATAGTGCTTCAGGTTAAGAACTGTGCTTCAGGATAAGTACAGAAATCGAGTTCCAGCAGCGTGGCGGCAGCAGGAAGCCCCATTAGCTAAAGTGGTGCTTCAGGTTAAGAACAGTTTCAGGTTAAGAACGGACCTCCAGAACGAATTAAGTACTTAAGCCGAGGTACCACTGTACAGGGAGATTTTTCAAGCAGAGAAACATTAAAAACGGGATTCTATTTCCACATGGTCCACTCTACTAACATATTACAGGACACTTATGAAAGCCTATGAGATGGCTCTGAAAGCTGCTAAAAAATCTTACTTTGCAGCTTCCATCGCATCCGCTAGCTCTCGCCCGGCACAACTTTTTAGAATAATTAGGTCAATAACGTCCTTAGGAGGACAACCAAATTTAAGCACAAATTCGACCCACAGCTGTGAGGCATTCGCGAGCTTTTTTGCGGAGAAAGTCCTGTTGCTCCGCCGTGACCTCCCTGCCAATTTAGATACAGTGACTGAACTGGAGGCCCCTCGACTGACTTCAGGTCCAGTGTTGGACCATTTCGATCGGATACTCCCTACTGATGTGGATAGATTCCTCCTGCAGGATCTGATTTCTTTCTGCAGGGCCTGTAAGACAGAGTTGTTCCGCCTGGCCTTTGGCTTGGAGCCAATTTGATTCCCTCCCTCCCTCTCTTTCTTTTTTCTTTTCCTTCTCCTCCTGCAATGAGGCTACATTTTAATATTTTAATGTTCCATTATTTTAATGTTGTATTTTACTTTTGTTTTTAAGTTGTAATCATTCATCTTGTTTTTGTTATTGCTTGTAAGCCGCTCTGAGCCCGGCCTTGGCTGGGGAGGGCGGGGTATAAATAAAAAATTATTATTATTATTATTATTACTACTACTTTATTTCTTTCTGCTGCATACATAGGCCAGGCCTGAACACTTACTTTTCCGTTCTTGAGGTGAAACCAGCTTTCTCTTCTCCAATTTAGGCTTGCCTTCTCTGCTACGAATGAAAGCATATATATTAGCATTGCCAGCTGTACAAATCACTCCAGGAAACAGGCTGGCAACCTGCAAACTGCAGGCTACATGCAACTTTCAGCATTGGAACTACTGTGGGGAGGGGAGGGGCTTAAAGGCCCCCCCAGCATTTCTGATGTAGCCAATAGTGCTGTCTCCAGACTGATAATAGCAGTGTAATAACAACAATCTTTTGTTCATTGGAAACTTTTTAAACCCTGCCTCCCTGTATGCCTCATGAAGCCAGGTTTGCTGCATACAGTTGTCTTAGCTGTATAGGGAATGTGTATGGGATACTGAAATGTCTATGATGAGGAGAGGAAGAGATTATCTTAACTATATAGGAAACTTCTTTTTGTTTCCTGTCAGAGCTTTCCATTTGGAGGATGCATGTGTGGATCCTAAAAAAGTAATAACACCTCGCTAGAAAGGGATGTGCTAATTCTGTAGGAAGGGACTTCATAATCAGTCCCATTCATGTGATTGGATCATGTAAAAAATTAGCTCAGGAACTGATCACAGAAAGACAGCTCTCATCTGTAGGAAGATGTTTGTGGGTTTGACTGTACAGCTCCCAAGTGTCTATGGATAAGTTCCTTCAGGGCCAAAATGTCCCCACCCATCCCTGCTCTATGGTACAAAGAGGGAGAAGAAGGGGAACTTCTAAACCTTTAGCTAGGACAAAGTTGTATCCTTCATACTACTTTCTACAACTCAAAAATAGTTCCTTGTAGTTGTCTTTCGTAATGTCCGTTAGCTGTTCTTAAACTGTGTTAATTAGTCATTTCCAACTGATTTATTCTTAAGCTCCTGACAAGTCGAGAAGATTTCTTTGTATCCATGAGATGCAGCGGTGGCTGCTCTTGCTAATTAGTCAAGTCAAGCAGTCACTACTTATGGCCAAACAATTTTGATACGCCCCAAAGATTCACCACTGGCCATTGGGATAATTCAAACTGCATTAGATGCAACATGGACATTTTTGCAACACCAAAGATGGCTGGAAGCAAACCCTTTGACAAGGCCTGTGAATTTTAAATGAGTGTGAATGCTGATGTTTCAACAAAATGGAGATGCTGGAATAATAAGATTATAGTATGTGGCAGGATGGTATTAGCTTTTTAACTGGAGAGTCACCTACTGGGCATTTCAGGACAAGTCTTTTACTTTGAAGTTTGTAGTTGGCCAAGACATTAAATTTGTCCCTATGACACAAATGAAGCTGTGGACAAAGTATCAGGAGTTCAATAGGAACCACCGTTCATTTTATTTGCTACATTTATATATATTGGGCTCCACCCCCCTTTTTTTACCCTGTTATCTTCCCTGTGTTGAATTATAGATTGCAAAACCCTGAAGGCAGGTAACTGTCCTCATGTACTTTGCAAAGTGGCATACACATAGATGGCAGCATATACAAGAATAAATAATAAATTGCCTTTCTCCCAGTGCACTCAAGATGGTTCATAGCTTAAAATAATGGCTTCCAGTTTAATACTAATGATACAAAAGGGAGAAGGGATGGAGACAGAGAAAGAGAGAGAGAAGGCAGTAGGGGGAGTAATAATCTCATTCTAACAGGTAGAGGAGAGGTGAAGGAAAATTCATGATAGCCTGCTTTTGGCAAGGGTTATGGATGGATGAATCTGCCATTCTCAATTTCAGTTTCTCATTTTTCCAATTTGAAATTCAGTTTTTCACATTTCTGCATTATTTTTCAAGTTTCCCTTTTCTTTTTATTTTAAAAAAGTTCCTCATGAAAATTCATCAGCATTTAAACATGTGGATTTATCCTAATATATACCTGTTTGAAGTTTTGACTTATTTAGCCATTTTTGTATATAAATATATAAGCAGTTTCCCCTAATATAATAGATTTTGTATGCAGGCATTTTCATGCACGCTTTCCTCTAATACATGCATTTTATACACGTTGGTTAGGCAATTGCATCACAAAATTTGGATAAGTGCAAATTTCAAACAATAATTGTCTTTCTGTTCATTTATTGATCTGAAAAGTACAAATAAGGTGGCTTCTCATCAACATATGAACAAGATCAAATTTCTCCCCCATCCTGTGAGTGGGGGGTAGGGGTGAAGGGAAGGAATACCCACTTCACTTTACTTGCTCTTTAAAATTCAAACCAAGGTCAAGCATCTCTAGTCAGATTCTTGCCTCACTCACCAGTGTTGCTTTTCCCATTGTGACTTTGGAATGGGTGATATCTATAATGTTTGATTTCTACTAGGCATGATACTGGCAGGTGAAAATAACTGTCTTTACATGAGGCTGTTTTTTGTTGCCTTCCTAAAAGACAGGAGAATATACCTTCTGGATCAGACAAAAGGCCCATCTAATTCAACACTGTGGCCACAGTGGCCAGCCAGCTTTCTAGGGGAAGTCAACAAGCTGGATTTGAATGCAATACAGCCTCCTTCGACTGTTGTGATCCCCAGAAACTAGTATATATAACCACTTACATAACCACTTTGAATAGTAGCCATTGATTCCACTCCATCTAGGGATTGTGGAGGTGTTAATGTGGCACTTAAGGAAGTACAGTGGTACCTCGGGTTACATATGCTTTAGGTTACATACGCTTCAGGTTACAGACTCTGATAACCCCGAAATAGTGCTTCTGGTTAAGAACTTTGCTTCAGGATGAGAACAGAAATCGTGCTCCGGCGGCGTGGCGGCAGTGGGAGGCCCCATTAGCTAAAGTGGTGCTTCAGGTTAAGAACAGTTTCAGGTTAAGAACAGACCTCCGGAACGAATGAAGTACTTAACCCGAGGTACCACTGTAGTTAGATATATGTATAAGGATCTAGATTTATCTTCAGGCTCATACGAAATGAAGGATGTTATTAAATGTAGGATTAAGGAGTGTGGAGGTTAACAGGATGTTTGATGGAATAGGGAAATGAGGTGGCAAGTTGATACTGGTGATTCTGGATTGTTTAGGTAGCACGGGTGACTGAAGTGACTTTGTTGAGATCAGATGGCTGATGGGATACCAAGCTTGGTGTTAGGGCTGTGCATGCTCCTCCAGAATCCAATTCATGGCCCAATCCAGTGTTTTGGAGCAGCCCCAACATGAACTGGGATAATATGGGGCTGCCCCAGCCTGGATCCTGGTCCCAAATCAATTCAGGGTCATGCAGCTGGAGCAGGGACAGGGCGGAGAAGCAGGTGGGCCTCTCCTTCCCTCCCTCTCGACTGTTAGTTTAAACAGGAGTTTGAATAACTGTCCACCACGCCAAATCCTGCTACTATTTCACACAAATTCATCCCTTGCCTTAGTTGCCCAAATCATAGTTTGGGTCTTCTTATCCATTGTTAGAGATCAGATCATGCAGCATGGTTGTTCCCAGGAGTAATACTCCTATTTGGGAATAATACGGTCTTGATTTTCAAAGCACAATTCCATATTTGTGCAGGCTATAAATGTAATTAATGAATTCCTTAATGTTTGACCTTGAATAATGCCATAGGTTCCCTATCTCAAACCTAGGTGCTGCAATAGAAAAGTGAATAGCTGCCAATGCTAAATAAAGGTTTTTGAGCAACAGTAAGAGTTTTAATGGCACCACTGCAAATTTATTGAATATCTGCAATAGTGAAGTTCAGTCTGTAGCGTTTCTTAATGAGAAACTCTAAACGTTCTGATGAGGAAACATGCATCCATTGATTTTTCTGGAGTATGTTCATTAAGCTTTATTTTATTTTTCTTGTTAAAAAAAACTCACAAAAAGGATTGTATAGATTGATAAAGCTGTACTAGAGTGATAGGTCACATCAAATGAATAAAAAATCAATTGGAAGAGAGTGTGAGAGAAGTCTTTACAATTTCATTGTCTGGATCAATAAGGCCAGAAAATTAAGATGTCTTTGCAGAGTAATCTGATTTACAGGCAAACTGTGATCATCTTTGTCTCATATTCTTTATTCATAAATATAGACTTCTGTCCTCTCCTATCTGCTTTCCATTGCCTTTCAATAGTACCTGTTACAATGCTTCTTTGGAATGATAGGGCCACAAATCCATCTTAAGTACAAGAAGGTTTTAATTTTTTTAATCTTGATCTACCATTGTTCTACATTTCTGCAGCCCATCCAAAAGTGTTACTGGTCTATTTTGAGAGTCTTAATTGGGACTTACTTCAGGAAAAAACGTAAAACTGCACTGCTGGGAAACTACCTTACAATGAGCCAGATAATTAGCCCATATAGCTGAGTATTCTCTACATTGGCAGTGGCTTTCCAGGGTTTCAGACAGCAGTCTTTCCAGTTGTACCAGAAAACACCAGGGATTGAACTCTGGATTTTTACAATGAAAAGCATGTGCTCTGCCATTTAGCTAAACAGTTCTCCACCCCCATTCCTCTGTTAGGTACAAGAAACACTGGTGAGGGTTTGAACCACTCCATGGTGTGCCGGTTTGCCAGTTTTGAACAACAACAACCACAGCAACAGCAGCAACAGCCACAACAACAACTAGTTGTACACCAGACATCAAAGTTAGCAGTTAAAAATTGTAAAAGTGAAAATTCCATTTACCTCTATCTTTGAGATTGTGAAATGCCTGCCTGCTGTGCAGATGTTATAGGCACCAACGTTGTGTCAGAAAAGGCACCCAATGGTTCTGATGTGCATCACTGGACACTACATTGCAAGTACTGACAGGCAGATGAGAGGAACGTATAAGAGATTAAATCTTCATTACTGAAAATCTTTAAGAACAGGTTGCAAAAGTTTAGATAGATATTGTCAGAGCTGGCTCCGGGTCCCAGCTCACCAAGGACCAACGCTAGCCGATCGTACAGTAACAAAGTCTTTATTGAAGAATAGTCTCCATTTACAAGTCTTAGCGTCCCAGCCCTACGTCTGGACTTTAGACCGGCGAAGCTCTGTCTGGATCTCCGCCCCCTGTGCACCAGTTTAATACTCTAATCTTACTCCACCTCTTCCTTCTCTCTCTCTTCCTCTGGGTCTTACTACCCCCCGGGGTCTCATTCCTCCTGGACTCTTCCGACGCAGAGCTTGACCCCTCTGACTCCTCCCCCTCTCTTCGGCGGGCTTTAGGACCTGGCTCCCTACCCGGGCTGCCCACCTTGCCGCCCTCCTGTACATTTGAACTTGGCGCGCGCGCGCGTTTTACTTTCCGGATGACCGTTTCCTCGCTCCCTGACGAGGGTGTGGTCAGTCCTGCCTCACGTTCTCCCTCTGCCTGCGCGCTCCCTGATCCCGATGCCTTGGACTCCTCCCCCCTACTGCACTCTGGGGGGGACGCTGGCCCGGATTTCCAGCTGCTACTCCCTGAGTCCCCTCCTTCCCGAGGTGTCCCCCTGGGCTCTCCCCTTGCCCTGACCATGGGGGCCCCTTTCTGTGAATCCTCCGAGTCACTGGAGAGACTCAGAGACCTCGGACTACTGTCGCCGCTGACATTTCCTTCCGACTCCTCCCCCTCGCTCTCCGTTTCTTCCCTCTCCTGTGACTCTGCTCCTGAACCCCTGACATCCATCCCCCCCTCGAAGCCCCCCCTTCCCCCCTCCCCTTCCTCC
Organism: Podarcis tiliguerta; assembly: GCF_965153285.1. Taxonomy (NCBI): domain Eukaryota; kingdom Metazoa; phylum Chordata; class Lepidosauria; order Squamata; family Lacertidae; genus Podarcis; species Podarcis tiliguerta. Next base: position 35,784,935 of record NC_139553.1, read on the forward strand.
GGCGGGGGTGCTGGGTGCTCCGTCGTTGTGGGGGTGAATGGTGGATACAGTTCGTCCCCCGTGGCGTGCATCCAGTTAGAGAAATCCGGCTCGTCTTCCATGTCTTCGCCGACCTCGTTCTCCTCTGCTTCCATCTCCGTGCCGCCATGCTCGAACCCAACGTCCTCCCCCATCACGTCCATGTCCCTCTCACCCTCGTTCCCCTCTGGGTCCGTTGCCTGCCAAGGGCCCCTCAGCCACCTCTCCTCTCCTCGATTGTCCCACCAAAAGGAGCGGTCTGAGGCAAACCCCGAGGGCGAGCCCTCCGGTGAACGTGTTTCTAATGCTGGTTCTTCGTCCGAGGTGAATCCCTGGAACGTGCTGGTAGAAAGCGTGGGTGTGAAAAGCCAGTCGTCGAAATACTCGGCTGGCATGGGCCTGTGTGGGAACAAGGCATGAAACTCCTCTGTGAGGAGAGGCTCGTCCAGGGCATAGTCCGGCACCCAACTGTTGGCGCTGGCCGGGGTACCTTCCCTTGCGAGAAAATATTCGACTCCCTCTTCCCCCCATCTCGAGTCCAAAATCTCTGTGACCTGGTTGATGGGTTCCCTTCTTGGCGACTCCCTCCTTGGGGGGATCTCCTTATACTGGTCTGGTGCCGTGCCCTGCGCCTGAAATCGGTGAGGTGCTTTGTAGGGCGTGAGCACCGACCTATGGAATACTGGGTGCATTCTGGATCCTTCCGGAAGTGTCAACCGGAAGGCCACCGGATTGATCTGTGCCTCAACTAGGTAAGGTCCTAGCTGCTTATGTCCGAGTTTCTTCTTAGCTAAGGATCTTGTCGGCACTGCGTGGGCCGCTAACCACACCCAGTCTCCCACCTGTATGTCTTCACCAACCCTCCTGTGCTTGTCAGCCTGCAGTTTGTATGCGTGCTTTGCCAGCTCCAACTGCCTCCGAAGCTGCTCGTGAACTTCCTGCAATTCCGCCGCCAAGACTTCCGCTGCCTGTGGCTCCCCCTCCCCCAGGCTCTCTAATCCCGGGAAGGTTCTGGGATGCCTCCCGTTGTTGGCGAAGAACGGCGTCACCCCTGTGGACACGTGTTTCGTGTTGTTGTAAGCGAACTCAGCGAGCGGCAGGTAGTCCACCCATGTCGTCGGCTGTTGATTTGCATAGCATCTCAGGTACTGCTGCATGACGGCGTTGACGCGTTCCGCTTGTCCGTTGGTCTGCGGGTGTCTCGCCGACGCTAGGTTGATCTTGACATTCAGGAAACCCATCAGCTTCTGCCAGAAGCTCGAAATGAACTGGCGCCCCCTGTCGGACAAAATAGACCGTGGCAGTCCATGCACTCTGAAGACGTGGTCTATGAACAGCTTGGCGGTCTGTTCTGCCGTGGCCACCTTCGCGCACGGAATGAAGTGGGCCATTTTAGTGAACATGTCCACCACCACTAGCACTGCCGTTTTACCCCTTGAGCTGGGTAAATCCGTGACAAAGTCCAGGGCCACCCTCTCCCACGGTTCGCTCGGAGTCTGCAGCGGTTCGAGCAGTCCCGCCGGAGGTTTGTGCACTGATTTGGCCCTTTGGCAGGTGTCGCACCTCGAGACGTACTCCGCGACTTCCCCCCGCATCTTGGGCCACCAAAAATCCCTGGCAACAAGGTCTGCCGTCTTCTCCTTGCCAAAGTGCCCGGCGGTGGGTGCGTCGTGTAACTGCTGCAGTACCTTCGCCCGGAGGTCGTCTCCCGGTACATAGAGAGCTCCTCTGCGGATGAGCAATCCGTCTCGTACTTGGAACTCGTCGTCCTTCACCGTGCCCTTGTGCACCTCCTCCATCTTGGCTTGTGCAAAGGGGTCCCCCTGCAGTGCTCGACGGACCGCCTCCAAGTCCACGGTTGCTGCAGCGCACGCCCACGCTTTCGGAGCGAAAATGTGCTTGGCCGCTGCTGGTACCGCCTCTTCAAGGTATTGCGGCTTCCTGGACAGTGCATCCGCCATGATGTTGTTGTCGCCTGGGATGTATTCTATCCTGAAGTCGAAATCCGCGAAAAATTCCGCCCATCTGATGTGCCGCTGGTTTAGGAATCTTGCCGTGCGCCAGTACTCCAGGTTCTTATGATCCGTGCGAACCTGCACGGTGTGCTTGGCCCCGACGAGGAAGTGCCGCCACGCCTTGAATGCTGCATGAATGGCCAGCAACTCCCTGTCCCAGATGGTGTAGTTTTGCTCCGACTTGCTGAGCTTCCTAGAGTAGAAGGCACACGGTCTCCAGTCCCCATGCGGGTCCTCTTGCAACAGTACGGCGCCCACGGCTCTGTCTGAGGCGTCTGTTTCAACCCTCAGCGGTTTGCTGGGATTCACATGCAGTAGCTGCCCTTCGGACGAGAAGAGACGCTTAAGGTTCTGAAAGGACTGCTCCGCTTGCTCCGTCCAGATGAACTTCTTCTTCTTAGAGCTGAGCGTGTCCGTAATGGCCGCCGTCTGCATCGCGAACCCCTTGATGAACTTGCGGTAAAAGTTGGCGAACCCCACAAACCGCTGGACCTCCTTCCGATTGCGCGGGCTCTTCCAGTCCAACACTGCGCGAACCTTGGCGCTGTCCATGGCAAGCCCCTTGTCCGACAGCTTGTAGCCCAGGAAATCCACCTCCTTCCTGTCGAACTGGCACTTCTCCAGCTTGGCATACAGTCGATGCTCCTGCAGTCTCTGCAGAACTTCCTTGACGTCTCTCTCGTGGGTCTCCTCAGATTCTGAGAATATCAGGATGTCGTCCAAGAAGCAGACGCATGTCTTGTAGAGGAGACCCGCCAGGACGTGATGCATGAAAGCTTGAAAACAGTGGGCGCCATTTTGTAAACCGAAGGGCATAACTCTGTATTCATATGTGCCCAGGGGCGTGAACATGGCAGTCTTCCACTCGTCTCCTTCCCGTATGCGAATCAGGTTGTACGCCCCTCGCAGATCCAACTTTGTAAAAACGCGTCCTTTCCTCGCCGTCACCAGCAGGTCATCTATCTTGGGCATGGGAAAGGCCGCGGGCTTGGTCTTTGAATTTAAGAGCCTGAAGTCTACCACAAGTCTTTTTTGGGGCGTGTCCCTTTTCTTCACAAAGAATACAGGACTGCCCCCCGCTGCCTTCGACTCCCGGATGAAACCGCGCTTCAAGTTGAGGTCTATGAACTCCTTGAGCTCCTGCAGCTCGTCCTCAGACATGGAATACAGTTTCCCGGCTGGCAGCGTCGCTCCTGGCAGGAGGTCAATCTTGCAGTCATAGGGCCTGTGGGGAGGCAGCTTGTCCGCTTCCTTCTCGCAGAAAACCTCCAAAAACGCTGCGTACTTGCGCGGCACTGCTTGCAGCGTGCCTAATTGTAGCTGCGGGTCGTCCCCTCCTTCTTCCGGGCTAGGAAGGATGCAATGTTCCGCGCAATAGGAGGAGCCGAAGGTCAGTTGGCGCTGGTACCACGCCAATGCTGGGCTGTGCCTGTGCAGCCAACTCATGCCCAGGACTACAGGCGTGTCCGACAGGTGGGTGACGTTAAAGCTGATGACTTCTCGGTGATTTCCAATCCGCATCACCATTGGTTGCGTTTGTTGCACCACCTGCCCCCCTAACAAGTCTCTGCCATCCACCGTGACAACGTTCAGGGGCAGTGTGGCTGGTAGCAGTGGTATATTGTGCTGCTGAATGAATTCCAGTCCTATAAAGTCAGCGTTGCTGCCGGAGTCAATGGTGATCGGCACCTCCACAGTGCGTCCATTGGGCAGTTGGAGAGACGCTGTAAGCTGCACCACTGGTTTGGGTGGGAGGGGGTCTGTGGGTTGCAAAAGTGCTGGGGATTGTTTCATTGACTTGTCTGGCTGGACCCCAGTGCCTCTTCCTCCAGCCAGACTCCGTCGTTTAACTGTTGCTGCGTTTTCAATTGAGCTGCTTCAGCGACTGTTGCCGAGGCTGCAGTGTGCTTGTGGAGCCTCTGGGGACACTCTTTCGCCATGTGTTGAGCACTGTCGCAGATGTAGCACTTCCTGTTCCCTCTAGGAGGCTTCGTTTTGGCTGCTCCCGGCGTTAGGGCTCTGTTAGCTGACTGAGCCCTGGCACCTCCTATCTCCATCGGCTCTTCTCCCCCTCCCTGCGAGGGTGTGGAGTGCGCACGCGCTGCTTCTCTGGGAAAGAAGGGAGGTGCTCTGGCTGGTGCCCTTCCCCAACGCCCTTCTTCCCTGTTCCAAGGACGTTCTTCCAGATGCACCCCGATCTCCAGAGCCCTCTGGACTACCTGCTGGGTGCTCTTTGGTCTCTCCCCTCTTCCAATCTCCGCTTTTACATCTGCATTCAACCCCTCCCAAAAGAGGTCTCTGACTGGCGCAGAATCTTTTTCCCACCCCAGGGCATGAACCAGTCCGAAAAATCGAGTATGGTACTGCCGCACGCTGGCTTTGCCTTGTTTAAGTCCATGTATGTCCCTCCTGGCAATATCGACGTCTACCTTTGATAAAAAGCATGAGTCCATTGCTTTAATAAAAGCCTTCGCATCTTGGAGCGCTGGATCATTGTCCCTCCATAGATTCCGCAGCCACGTTTTGGCTTCCCCATGCAAATGGGACAGGATAAACCCCACTCTCTCTCTCTCATCTCTAAAGTCTTTGTCAAGGAGATCCAGCGCAAACAGCAGGTCTGCTCTGAAGTTGGGGTACTGCTGCAAACTCCCGTCGAAATGCGATACAAGGCTGCCTCCCCTCCTCCCCAAGCCAATGCCTTCTGCCTTGGATCCCGTTTGCCCCTGTTTAGAAAGCACGTCCAACCTGGCCTGGAGATCCCGGCAGGAGGTAACCATTTCCTCCTCTCTCTTCCTGGATGCAATTACCTCCGTGCTGAGGTGCGTCACCGCTTCTTGCAGGGCTTTTATCTGCTCTTCCGTCGTCATCTTGCCTGAGTTTTGTGAGCTCTGTAAGCACCCCTCCTCTGTCCTCGCTGCGTCGACTCACGTGGCGAGGTTCTTGGTGCCAAAACTTTAAAATTGGAGACAGAGCTTACTGTCAGAGCTGGCTCCGGGTCCCAGCTCACCAAGGACCAACGCTAGCCGATCGTACAGTAACAAAGTCTTTATTGAAGAATAGTCTCCATTTACAAGTCTTAGCGTCCCAGCCCTACGTCTGGACTTTAGACCGGCGAAGCTCTGTCTGGATCTCCGCCCCCTGTGCACCAGTTTAATACTCTAATCTTACTCCACCTCTTCCTTCTCTCTCTCTTCCTCTGGGTCTTACTACCCCCCGGGGTCTCATTCCTCCTGGACTCTTCCGACGCAGAGCTTGACCCCTCTGACTCCTCCCCCTCTCTTCGGCGGGCTTTAGGACCTGGCTCCCTACCCGGGCTGCCCACCTTGCCGCCCTCCTGTACATTTGAACTTGGTGCGCGCGCGCGTTTTACTTTCCGGATGACCGTTTCCTCGCTCCCTGACGAGGGTGTGGTCAGTCCTGCCTCACGTTCTCCCTCTGCCTGCGCGCTCCCTGATCCCGATGCCTTGGACTCCTCCCCCCTACTGCACTCTGGGGGGGACGCTGGCCCGGATTTCCAGCTGCTACTCCCTGAGTCCCCTCCTTCCCGAGGTGTCCCCCTGGGCTCTCCCCTTGCCCTGACCATGGGGGCCCCTTTCTGTGAATCCTCCGAGTCACTGGAGAGACTCAGAGACCTCGGACTACTGTCGCCGCTGACATTTCCTTCCGACTCCTCCCCCTCGCTCTCCGTTTCTTCCCTCTCCTGTGACTCTGCTCCTGAACCCCTGACAGATATGCTTCACAAGAAAGGAGAAGGTGGTTGACATGACACCAGTCAAGCTTGCAAAAATGTATCATATGTCTGATAATGTAAATGTAAAGAAGCAGAAGGTACCTTTTTTCACCTTTGGTGGACGTGCCCAAGGATTAAGGCTTTCTGGGAAATGATTTATAATGAATTGAAAAAAAATATTTAAATACACATTTAGAAAGATCCCAGAAGCCTTTCTCCTGGGTATGGTAAACCAACAAGTTCAAGGGAAGGACAGAACTCTTTTTATGTATGCTACAACAGCAGCAAGAATACTCATCGCGCAATACTGGAAGACGCAAGATCTACCCACGCTGGAAGAATGGCAAATGAAGCTCATTGACTATATGGAACTTGCAGAAATGACTGGCAGAATCAGAGACCAGGGAGAAGAGATGGTGAAGGAAGACTGGAGGAAATTTAAAGACTATCTACAGAAGCATTATAAAATTACGAACGTTTGAGGTTATCAGATTGAATGTAAAAGAATGTTATTATAAAAATGACAATGTTAAAGAAAGTATATTTAGGAAGACATAGGGAAACGTAAGGATAAATAAGACAATAACATTAATCTGAACCAAAGATACGCCAGAGGGAAAGAGTTTACTACCAGAATATAAGACCTAGAATACAGAGTGGGAAGGCATGGGGAAGTCGCAGACTTAAGTTAATGCTGAAGAATACAATGACACAATATTTGTTTTTAATTCTTTTATTTTTACCTTTTTCATTTTTCTTTTTGTCTTTGTACAATGTATGTATTGTTTTTCTTTTGCTATTTTCTTTTTGATGTGTTTGTCGATTTGTTTTTTGTTTGTTTACTGAATGTGGAAAATAAAATATTATTTAAAAAAAAAAAAAAGAAAGGAGAAGGTGGTTGATCTACTACTCCTTAATTATGTTTAATTTTGAAAATGGTAGTCTACCACTTACAAGAACAGATGAAGAGCCCCACTGAATCAAACCAAAGGTCTATCTAGTCCACCATCTTGTTTCCTATGGTGGACAACCAGATGTCTGTGTGAAACTCACAACTAGGACATGAGGGCATTAGCCCTCTACTGCTGTTGCCCAATTACTGGTGTTCTGTAGGTACCTTTGGTTCTTTAGGCAGCATATAACCATCATTACTAACAGCCATTGATAGTCTTATATTCCATGTGTTTAGTCCCCTTTTAAAGTCATCTAAGCTGTCAGCAATCATCCCATCTTTAGGTAGCAGTTTCCACAGTTTAACTAGATACTGTGTGAAGCAGTATATAGGTTAATATAAGATTGCTGCTGCTAGCAGAACATTGAACTTCATGCCCATCCTAGCTCTATTATTCAGTAGTTCTAGTACTCCCTGGGGTATATTTATTCATTAAAATATTTGTATGGATTTAACACATATATATAACTTTAATTCTATCGATGTTTAATTGGGTTTTTTTAATGATTGGTTCCCCTCACCTACATTTTTAGATGTGACCTTATTTTGTATATCAGATGTTAATATTATTTTTATCTATAAGCTGTCTTGAATCCCTGTCAGGCAAAAAAGTGAGGTATAAATAAATAAATTTTATACACCGCTATTTCTTACAAAGAAAAATTTGAGAGCAGTTTACAAGTTATATATAATCCATACAATAAAAACCATATATTAAAAGGTAAGATCAGAAATCAGGTAACGATTGTGGAAAGATGTGTTCTTAATCACATGCTTAAGACTGACAGAATAGAAAAGTTTCCACAAGGCATGTAAAAGTTGAAACAGAAGGTGCCTGCTGAACCTGTGTTGAGAAAATATTTGACAATATTGGGCTGATGACTCTAAAGGCCCAGTTTCTTCTTGTTCTTGTTCTTCTTGTTTTTGTTCTTCTTGTTTTTGTTCTTCTTGGTGTTCATGATGACCCTTACCAACCTGGTGAACAACTTGCAGTTGATCCCAGTGATCAAGCAGGGACATAACGGTTCAGGTGATCCCTGAGGTATCCTGGACTTAAGTTGTTCAGGGCTTTTTAAATAAATTCAAGTTCCTTAAACCTGCCTTTATAGTAGATACCAGTGCTTTTCTTCTGGGGAGTACGCAAGGGTACGTATACCCCTAAACATTTTGTGAATCTATGTACTTTTTCCCATTTACTGCATTTATTCTTCCTGATTTGAACTATAAAATGGTGATTTTCTTGAGTCAAAATGAGAGTACCCCTAAACATTTTTTTAAGAAAACATGCACTGGTAGATACCCGTCATAGACTACATTTTAAATTTGATGGTTATTATTTTTTATTTATATGGCTATCATTCAGAAAAACTTTCCTGCACAGCTTACCAACAAGACATATCTTTTTAAAAAATATAGTACAGAATTTAATAAAAAAAAATAGTGATCAACATTTACATTTTTTCAGCATTCTAGTACATAGCAGTTGACTGAGTAAATGAAATGCTGCAATCCTGTCGCAGCTAGTCTGTACAACTAAGCATTGTGTGATTCCTAATCTTTGCCATCTCTTAGATTACGCCCCTCTGACTATCTGCAAACATGAAGTCTTCCAAGTTCCTCATCCTCTGTGAAACTTCAGATGAAAGTATTGTAACAGAAATCACTCAAGCTGCAGATCCCCTGTTCAAAACCCATCAAATAGAATGGGCTTTGAACTGCCCGAGGACTCATTTTCTCCTACCAAATGTTTATGCAAATGCATCCTGCAGAAGTGAACGTATTACACCAGCTGAATTTCCCACTCAAGCTTAACATATCACTTTATCAGTTTGTCATTAAAAAAAAAATAGCCAGTTGCAAATTAGCAATGCTAACCAGCGCTCTAATAAATCTGTAGAGCAATTGTAAGGTTCAGAATTACTTTCAGAAGCATTTAATAATGACAATCTTACACATTTATCTTGCATCCCCAGATAAAAGGAGCTAATCATTACACAGAATCTAAACAGAGACTGGCAGATACACATCAGGGCAAGGGAGAGAGAATTCTTGCTAATCTTTCTCTTTCTGCCTTCCCTCTCACAAATGGTGGTGTTCTAATTGCCTCCTGTTTGCTCAGTATGAAAGTGCAGGATCTTGTTTTGGCGTGATTGATTGCCGAGCTTGGCCCTTAGACTGAATTTTCTGTTCATTGAAGAGTGTTTACAGACCTGACAAACCCTCCATTTTGAACAGGGCAAACTGATGATAAGTGGATTAATTTCCCACGTGGAATCTAATCTTCAGGCTTTACCTATTCCTCTGATCAGTTTTAAATTCCACGAAGGTTCCCAATTAAAGTTATTGACATGGGCAGACAAATCTGCTCCCCCTGCCACCCCAATTGCAAATCTAAATGCAAAAGAAAAAGAGCCATGGAATATATATAGAATAAGTTTTGGCTAGGGGTGGTGAAGAAATTTCATTCAGTAAAACATACCAAACTAATACTTTCCAAAGCAATATGCAAACCAAAACACAGCCTTCCTTCAAAATTCACATTTAAAAAAAAATTGTAATGCAGTTCTCCAGTCAAGCAATGAACAAAAAAGGATATAGTGGGCTATAATATTCAAAAGAATGCATAAGAATGTTACTGAATATAACATGATATACAAAAAAACATTTTCTCTTGGAGAAAGACAGCTGTACATGGCCCTGGAAAATATGAGGGTCTGGGGCAAACAAAAACCTTATCTTATTCTGAATTATTATTTTTTAAACAAACTTTGCTAAATGTAAGCTGGCAGAGAATTGCAGACTGTATGCGTTAGACATTTAGCAACAATGGAACAGCAGACTTAAGTCAACAGTTGAACATAAACACAATGTGAAGCATCTGATGCTGTTGACGCGTGTGTGTGTGTGTGTGAATATCTTAAAATGTCTAGTGTGGCATTCATGTTTTTGATTCTGTGATTGATCAAGTAGTTGAGGGGCAAAGGTAGGTCCTTTGGGATCAATAAATAACCCTAAATGTATTTGATGTCCCCAACACGTGGCAGCTGTTTGTGAAATAACTGAGTTGGGAATGAGACTTGGAACTGCATCTCCCTCCTGCTGCTAGCTTCTCTGTTGGTTAATGCTGTGCATTTCACCCTCCCTGACATTATCTGAGACATTATAATCTTCTATTACTGCAGGGGAATGGCCTGCTATCAGTAACGAGCTCAGCTTTGAAAGATTCAATATCAAAAGCCATTTTGCTTCTGTGGAGTTGGTGGAGAGCGGGGGGGGGGGGGGGGAGGAGAGAGGAGAGGCTGGTGTTAGGAGTCTTGCTACATTTCTGACTAGTTAGAATGGCCACCTTGTTCGACAGCAGTAGCGTCTTCGATAGCTCATTTATATAGGCAGGTTTTATGTCTGACATCCTAAAAGCTGCCAGGTCCAATACATTATTGAGAATCCATTATTTTGCTACTGACTATTTATTTCTGTGCATCTATAATCATAAGTACCCTGCATTATTCTGTCACCTTTCAGCCTTGCCATATAAAATATTCAGCAAGCCACACACCCCTCACAGAGAGAAACTCATTGACCTTGATGCCTTCAATGCATATAGAAGAAATATTCAAAAGTGGAGAAAGTAAAAGGCCATTCTCTGATCTAAGCTGATAGTAGGCAACAGGTACTGCTGTAAAACTTTATTAGGCTGGGAATATAAATCTGTAGAAACTGGGTATCCCGCTTTAATATACATATTTTTCAAGGTTGCAATGTTATGGAATTATACCGGATAAAGTTTATAATGGTGGCTTTACCCTTCCTATGCTCGGGATTGTTTCCAACTAATTTATACTTGATATTCATAGAGCTAAGGAATGTCGATTACTTGTAATGGGGCTACTCTAAGTAGGATCACCATTGGATGTGATCCTCTTCTCTTATTACCTCAGTCCAGAATTAAACAGAATATAATCATGATATATGAGTATATGGTATCATCTGCTAATTGCACAGCTACAGGGATTGGTTGAAATGTCAGCAATTCAAGCAATAACTCTGCACCTGATGAACTGACTTCCAAAGTTTTAGTAGCTTGACCAAAGCAGTTCCCTCTTTATGGTCAATTTATTCATATACTGGACGGAAAATATCCTCTAAAAGGAAAACTGAAACAAAACAGGGACAGCCATATACCAAGAACCAGCAGCTTAAAGTAGAAAGCTACATAAAATTGCTTGGAGAAGTCACACAGAAGATTGAGCTGAAATGTCATCAATGTACGGGTAGTACTTCTCTCTTACATCTTCTTATCCCAGGAAGACTGTTGGAAGTCCTGACTCAGTCAGTACCTGGAGGATGGTTGAGAGTGAGCTGGATAAACTTTAGTCCACATAAGGCAGAGGAGCTGTGAGTAGGGAAACCTCATCTGGTCTTAGATGTGGGTAGCAATATCAAGTTGGCAGTTCAGAGCGCTCCTGGGCTCAATGCAAACTGGAGAAGCTGGGCTAGTCATGGGCAAGAGTGCCTTTCATCAATTGGTTACAATAGTTGCAATGCTACCTAGAGACAACTGGCCTCTCACCACAGCTACCCATTCAATAGTGACACCTGTGCTTCCAGAATGGACTGCTGTTGCATACCCTTTGTTAGACTTCCTATAAAGATGGTTCAGAAACTCCGGCTGGTAAAAAATGCAGCTGTTCAGCTCCTGACTGGAACCAGGTAAACAAAGCATGTTGTACCAGCTGCACTGGTGGCCAGCACACTTCTGGGCACAATTATAACATGTTGATGATGACCTGTAAATATCTGAATGGTTTGGGACTAGATTACTTAAGGGATCACCTAGATCTACGGAAGTCTGCTAGTACTATAAGATCTCCACAGGAGGCCCTGATAAGATGCCAAACAGGCAAAATAAGCTAGGCTGGCAAGCATACGCACCAGGATTTTTTCAGCAGTGCCCCATAATTGTGGAATACTATGCTGTGTGCTTTGAGGCAGGCCTGAGCCCTGGATATTTTTAGATGACTTTTACAGGAACTAATTACTGCTGGGATTTGATTGCATGGTCTGCTCTTAGTGATTATATTATGCTGTATTTTTTTTTGTTAGATTGCTAGTTTTAATAAGATGGGGTTGCTTTATTGTAGAGGTGGAGAACCTGTGGCTTTCTAGATACGCTTGGACTTGAGCTCCCATCAGCCTCAGCTGGCATGGGATGATTTGTTGTAGTCTAGTAATGTCTGGAGCATACTAGATCTGCTACACAATCACACCTCTCCCCCCTCCCCCTGCTGCAGCTGCCACACTCTGTTGACATCCTCAACACCTTCCATGAGCTAGAAGGATAACTTCTGAAATAGCGAGCCTATGTGTATGTTCTCTGGATAATTTAGAGCTCTGGAAAATCAGGGTTCTGAAATGTGGAGGGAGGCTGCATGAGTAGGAAAGGCAATCCACTGCAGCATGTGCAGTGTCATGATGACAATGACAGAGGGAGGGAGATGCTCACTTTCTCTTATCACTTGAGGGAAGAGGCCTATGCAGACTTAAAGAGTAAGACCAAAGTTGCCACTAAGATGCTCTATGTAGAGCTGGACAAATCTTGTCACGTCGATCTCAGGTTCCCCCCCCCCCTTCCAATCTTAAATTCAGTTCTCCACAAATTGTTTTGCATCATTATTTTTTTTTAAATGTCCTCATGAAATTGCATCAACATTTTGGTGAGAATTCCTCCTAATGTACACAGCTTTGTACAATTTTGCCCATTCCCCCCCCCAAAACAATTTCCAATCCAAACAATTCATTTGCATATGTCACCCCCCCCCCAATACATAATTGCACACTTTAGTTTAGATTGTTGTTAGCCGCCCTGAGCCCAGCTTCGGCTGGGGAGGGCGGGATATAAATAAAATTTATTATTTATTATTATTATATGCAATTTTGGAGATACGGGAGATTACTTGGCTGGATAATTATCTTGCAAAATCTGAAAAGTGTGAATTTTGAAGAATAACTGTATTTTTGCAAGTGCATATTGGGTAGGTTTGCCTTTAAATGCTCACCGAAACAAATTTCTCCCCATCTCTACCTCTGTACCTGCCTGCCTATTTCCTGGCTTGGCTATCAGGTCTACTCTAGACCATGTGCCCTGGCACTGACAAATGGTACATGGAAGTCATCTGTATCATAGAAGTATGCCGAACAGAGTCAGATTTAATTGCAACTCCGTTGGCATAAACTCAAAGGTGGGTTTGTTGCTGTATGTTGTAGTTAAGGGATGAGAAAAGATTTTGTTCGCTTTGAACTTTGGAACCAATTTACCTGTTTTACCTTGACCTGTGCATAGATTAGAATGTTGTTATGCAGGGTAGTCCACATATATATGAACCTTTCTGCACACAGCCAAACAACTCACAGTTTATGCCCTTTTCTTCCTTTCTTCCATCACATATTCAAACTGTTTGATGCAGCTGGTAAGTGTAATGTAAAGGTAAAAGGTAAAGGGACCCCTGACCATTAGGTTCAGTCATGACCGACTCTGGGGTTGCAGCACTCATCTTGCTTTATTGGCTGAGGGAGCTGGAGTACAACTTCCGGGTGATGTTGCCAGCATGACTAAGCCACTTCTAGCGAACCAGAGCAGTGCATGGAAACGCCGTTTACCTTCCCGCCGGAGCGGTACCTATTTATCTACTTGCACTTTGACGTGCTTTCGAACTGCTAGGTTGGCAGGAGCAGGGACCAAGCAATGGGAGCTCACCCCGTCGTGGGGATTTGAACCGCCGACCTTCTGATCGGCAAGTCCTAGGCTCTGTGGTTTAACCCACAGCACCACCCCATGCAAATAAAATGCTTGTGTGTGTGTGCGTGTGTGTGTGTGTGTCTTTGTGTGTAATGCTCCAGGAAGCAGCCATACATCATAACATGCAGTCCCTTACAAGGTAGTCTTTCGGTGCTGTTGTACGGAGAAAGAAATGGCTTCCCTAATAGGTATGAGGGGGAAGGAATCTTTTTCTCAGTCCAATTTCCCAGGAAAGGACTGCATGCTGTGATGTACAGCCACTTCCTGAAGCATCAGAAAAAGTATTTTACCTTTGAAAGACACTACACATATTAGCTGCTCCAAACAGCTTGAAAGTATGAATGAAAAAAGAATCCCTGGAACCACTTTCATATAAACAGGGTAAAAAATGCTAAAAGTATGTAACATTTTTAGGACTTTAAAAAAATAAAATAAAAAAATCTTAGTGCAAATGCAATGGAATAAACATTCTGATTAACATGTGTGAAAGGGACATGAACTGATCAAGACCATTCTGTCCATTGAGTGTGAAAGGGCCTCACAGTTATACAGCAGCATATTTGAAGTGACTAATGTGTTGTATTGATAGACATACCTGAAAACCAACCTTCCTTCCTTCCTTCCTTCCTTCCTTCCTTCCTTCCTTCTAGGGTTGGTTTTTGTTTTTTGTTTTTGGTGCAACATCACACTCTTGGAGAGAGAGAAAAAACTCCAAACTTAATGAATAATCATCCTCACACATTTCCAAATTGCATCTGATAATTTAGCTCACAGGGGAATATACAGTTCGAGGAAATTGTCAACATAAATTTGTTTGATAAGGTCATAGTGATGCTTTTGACAAGAAAATGAGATGTGTGTGTGTTTGTGTGTGGAGATATATTACCACTGCCTTTGGCTTTGTATAAAAAGATGTGCTTTGGTGTGTGTAGATGCTAAGAACAAAAATACAATGCGTTTGGATTTTAGAAAGGGAAAGGAAGTGGAAGAGAGAAACTACAAGAAATACTCAGTTCTTACATAGGATATTTACAGATGTTCTGTAAGTTACATCTTACAGATCATGTGGGTTACTTCCTAGATCTGGCCCTCTTGAAAAGGATTGTAGAGGTTGAAGTCTAGTTTTGACTAAAAGAATGTTGCTCCGACATGACTCCCCCACCAATTTGGATACAATAAAGGAACTGGAGGCCTCTCTACTGTCCTCGGGTCCAGTATTGGACCACTTTAACCAGATTCTCCCAGCAGATGTGGACAGGCTCCTCCGTGCTGGAAAGCCCACCACTTGTCCTCTTGTCCCGTGCCTGTCGTGACTGATTAGAGCATGTCCAGAAGAGGTGTGGGCCCCCCTGAGTGAGATCATCAATCTGTCCCAGGAGATTGAAGGAGGTAGTGGTGTGTCTGCTCTTAAAAAAATAAATAAATCCTTTAGATCTATCCCAATTACCACCAAGTTTCAAATCTTCCATTCCTGGGTAAGGTGATTGAGAGAGTGGTTGCTGAACAGCTTGGCGGATTTCTGGATGAAACATCAGCTTTGGACCCATTCCAGTCCGGTTTTCGCTCTGGCCATGGGACCGAGACAGCTCTGGTTGCCCTCAAAGATGATCTGGCCTTGACCAGAGCCAGGGCCTTTTCGACCATGGCTCTGTCACAAGAGACTAGGGCTCTGTGGGATTTGATAGCTTTCCGCAGGGTCTGAAAGGTGAAGCTGTTCCACCAAGCCTTTAGTCAGGGTTCAGTCTTGTTATGTACTGAAGTTCTCACCCTGGGCCAGCAGGGGGATACTGTAGATAGTTATGCAAATGAAGGATCAAAAGTGACATTCAGTGATTGGATAGTTTTAGAAAATGGCAACAGTTACATTGTTCTGGAGCTCTATATAAGCAGGCTGACTGAGCTCCTCAGTTCAGTTCTGTTCCAGCTTACAAATAAAGAGCTGCTTTGGAAGAATTGCTGTGTCGTCTGATATGTTCGCCCACAACTTAACAAGTCTGACTTATTTTCTCCTTGTATAAGAACAACCACGAAGCAGGTTCCCAGCCCACTCACAGGTGCTTTTAATATCAGTGGAAACAGTTGGCAACCGCCTTCAATTTTAACTTGAAGATTGCCACTTGTCCAGTATTAATTTTAATTTGTTTGAATTAATTGTGGGATGTATCTTAATTTATTGATCACTTGTTTTTATGCATTGTCTTACAGTGGTACCTTGGGTTACATATGCTTCAGGTTACATACGCTTCAGGTTACAGACTCCACTAACCCAGAAAAACTACCTCGGGTTAAGAACTTTGCTTCAGGATGAGAACAGAAATTGTGCTCCGATGGGGCGGCGGCAGCAGGAGGCACCATTAGCTAAAGTGGTGCTTCAGGTTAAGAACAGTTTTAGGTTAAGAACGGACCTCTGGAACGAATTAAGAATGTAACCAGATGTACCACTGTACTTGTATGATGTTAGTCACTCTGAGCCAGGCTTTGGCCGTAGAGGGCGCGATATAAATAAAATTTGTTGTTGTTGTTGTTGTTGTTCTCTGTACCTGTACATAATACATCAATCTTCATTATTGTATCAAGATATCCAATACATATATTAGATTGTAATATAGGTTTTGCATTTTACCTATTTGAAAAAGAAGCAAAAGGAGATAATCTGCTAATTAATAAAGCAAGGATGCCTGAGGAATTCTGGAGAGGGGTTCCACATTCTGAAGCAAACCTTTCTGATCCATAGCTTCCTAATGCAGTTGGAGTTTGGGACATTGTCATTTTATTTCTGTACAGTGTCTCTCTGAGTTTCTATCAAGTCAACTAATTAGCTACCATACTTTTCTGTGTATAAGACACTCCCATGTATAAGATGCCCCCTATTTTGGGGGACTCAGATTTAAGAAAATGGGGGGAGATGGCACAAAGTTGTTGAGCTTTTTTTGGGGAGGATTGCCCCAAGTTGTTGAGCCTTTTTTATGCGGGAATGCCAAAGATCAAAAGATCACTAACCTGCACGTGCCACAAAATCAGCCTCTTGTCTGTCCCCTCAAAGGCAGAAGCTGCACACCACCCACCCAATTGCTGTAGCATCCGCCAATCAACAACACCCATCGACGCAGCAACCAATAACATGCATAATAGCCGCTGACAGCCATGGCAGCAACCATTCAAATGTCCACCCTATGCACTACCCATGTATAATACAACTCCCACTTTTTAGCATGATTTTTTTAGGCAAAATACTTAGTCTTATATATGGAAAAGTATGGTAAGTTGTTTTTCAGGCAAGAGGGACACATATCCTTAAATTGGCATGAGAAATTGCTCTACAGTGAAATTTGAATGGAGTTGTTTGCCAGGGAAAACACACAAGGAACTTTGAGAGAAGGCAACAAGATGGGGGTAATTCAATCCACCATTGTCAGCTGACACAATGAGTGTAATTTTTTAAGAGCAGGACTGAGTTCACTGGAACTCAGTTCCGGCACCTCTCAGGTGGGCGCCATTGCCATTATAAGACAAGGGAGGTGTTCATGGTGAGTTACAGCACCTATTTTTTCTATATTAAAAAAGCAGCACTGGTTAAGGTAGAGGTCACACATCCATGGGATAAATGCCATGGACTGGAATCCTTTCTGATACTGGGAGGTCAGTTGGTTCAGGAGAAACCAGCATGTATTGCCACATGCTTTATAGCTCCAAGCCCTGGCGAAATCCCTCTGTGCTTCCAAGCTGAGCGCCTGATAACTGAGTTACAGGATTTAATGCCTTTTTTATTTCTATAGAACAGAGATTGGAGGAGGGTGGGGGTGGACCAGAGAAACTCTGTCCAAAAAGTAACTTGTAGAGCGATTTCAAATCACCTAATAATAGCTTGGGGCCTGTTAGACGCTAGAAGATTGAATGATACTGTTTTCATTTTGGATTACTGTGATGTATGCACTATCAGGCTGTCAGTCCTACTATCACAGGTATTTATCACTTTGTATTTGTGATTTATTCTTGAAGGACTTTTGTTCACATGCCTTAGATTGTGTCTCCCAGCTTGGCTCATTTCCCCCTCCCAGCTCTTTGACTTTAACAGTCTTCATTATCTTCATTAAACCTATTTTCCCCCTCTTGAGCAATATTTCCCCTCTGCCTTGTAAAGGACATTTTTGTTGTCGTTTTATTTGTTAATCAGGCCATTTGGACAATCAGTCTGTATATACCTGCTTCAGCTGCTGTGATACAAGGCAAGTCTTACAGAAGCAGCAGAAGCAGAAGTTGAACCCTTTGAAAACTACTAGGGTCTGAGTAGTTGCCAAATTACAAGGCAAAGAGGAATGATTCAAGTGAGGAGTTCATATTCCCAACTCAGA
Source organism: Podarcis tiliguerta (assembly GCF_965153285.1). Lineage (NCBI taxonomy): Eukaryota > Metazoa > Chordata > Lepidosauria > Squamata > Lacertidae > Podarcis > Podarcis tiliguerta. The sequence goes on from NC_139553.1 coordinate 35,802,798, forward strand.
TTGCAGTATTAACAAGGGATCTGAAGTTGATCAGGACCTTTCTAAAGTCCTTAGTGGTTCTGTTGACTCAGATTTTTAAAGCATTTAAGCAAGCAAACAAGCAAAACCTAGCTAACAAGAGAAATACTCTGAGCATGATGGGGTGGAGATGTCAAATAATTCCAATGGAAGTGGAAGCAGAAACTGCTGGTGTTTCATCACCTGTCCAGAATAAAAAAATAACCACATTTCAGGGCTCTGAGAGTTGTTGCCTCACAGAGTTACAGTTCCCAGCATCCTTAGCATACTGTGGTCTTCAGATTACAGTGGTACCTTGAGTTACAAACACTTCAGATTACAAACACTTCGGGTTACAAACTCCTCTAACCCGGAAGTAGTACCTCGGGTTGAGAACTTTGCTCCAGGATGAGAACGGAAATCGCACGCCAGAGGTGCAGCGGCAGCAGGAGGCCCCATTAGCAAAAGCACACCTCAGGTTAAGAACGGTTTTGAGTTAAGAACGGACCTCTGGAATGAATTGAGTTTATAACCTGAGGTACCACTGTACTTTGTGGGAAGCCATGACTGTCAAAATGGTATAAAGGTCCTGTAAATGTATGGTGTGGATGTGACCAAGCTGAATTACTCAGCAGGTTGGAACTTGCTTTTCTTAATGTCTAGAGTCACTCATGAGTGGCTTTTGATAGCTGGGATCCTTGTCTGCTGTTCTTATTGGCTAAAGTTGTATATACGTATTGTATAAAAATGAACTGCATGGACCTTTTTGCTGCCACCTGTTGGTTGCTCCCCCCAACTTTAGAGAAATTATTGGAGCTTGCTGATACCATTTGCTGGAACAGTATTGCTACGTTTTCAGATTGTACATTGGCTAAAGAATCCCAAGGGACCATGAGCAATGCTAAAGGACATAGACATTCATTGGGACATCAAGACCCAGGTAAGATGTGAGTTTTGAACTTGGGAGATCTTTGTGTTTTTGTCAAAGTTACTAATTTGCTGCTGCAATTGATGGTTACTTTAAATAAATACTGGGCTATGCCCTGTACTGTGTCTAAGGCCATAAAAAGGGGAGGAGCCATAACTCCCAGAACTTGGCCCTGAGTGGTGGCCCACAGTCTTCTCAAAATTCATTTTTCTTTCTTCAGAAAAAGTCTGGATGCCTTCCCCAAGAATGAGCTTCTAAATTTCCCTCAAAATTTTACTTTAGTAAAAATTCAGTGGCACCACTAGTAAACAGTTGTGCTGGAATTGTACCATAATTAGGCCAGTTCTGATAATATGAACGGCAGTCATAAAATTCGACATCCTTTCAACAGAAAGTTAAAAAAAAAACAAAAAACAGGGACATTAAACCAACTGGGAATTGGATGGTTTATATCTTATTGTGTTTCTGCTGGCCATGCCACATCTAAGCATTTGTGCCTCATTATTAGAGGGGGAGTATTTTTGTCTATGAATTCCCTTGGAGATCCTACCAGCTTAAGAGGCCTTGTAATGCAGATGAGGAACATCAGTGAGTTGCTTCCTCTGAGAATACAAAATAGCAACCCAGATCTGTGGATGCATTTCAAATTGATACAGAAGTATGCCATACTAATATGAGGCTTGTAAAAACCAAGTCATTTTGCATGCGGGGTGGGGGTGGGTGGGGTGAATTTGCATCAGCTGGAGAATAAAAAGGTTGTGACACCACCATTTGGGGTACAGTTCCAGCTTTCAGGAAAATGTATCAATTGGCCTCCATTGTCAGAAATGCCGCTCTGCTAAATCTTTCTAACTTGCTTGAGATTGGTGGCTGGGTGTTTGAAAGGGGATATCTCCTGCAAGAGATTGGCTCTGGCAATTTGTGGTAAGACATGGCAACAGGCAGCAGAGCACACAATTTGCATACATCAGGTTCTGGGTTCAATCCCTTGCATCTACAGGAGTCTTGTCCAAACTGTTACCAGGTAGTGCAGACCAGCCTTCCTCAGCCTGGTGTCAATATGCACTGGGCTACAGTTCTCATTAACACCATCCAGGCTGATTACAGATGTAGTCTATTCAAAGCATTTGAAGGTCAGGAAAGACTATTAGAGAATAGATTTAGCTAGGTAGATCTACAGTCTGACTTCATATAAGGCAACTTCCTGTGGCTCCTAAATTCACATGCTATTATCTTTGGTGCAGCAGTTGACTCCTCGCCCTTCCTTTTTGCTGAAGGGGAATGATTTTCATAAGTATTACAATAGAGGGCTGTGTGCTCGCCGGTGTAGTAAATCTGGAAATCTGGAAAGGAAATTGAAAATGTGTCTGCTGTGCTGTATACTATTAGAGGGCTGCAAGCCTCAATCCTAGGCACTTTAGAGCTGGCTAGTTAGGGATGAACACCACAGCTCTAGATAGTGAAAAAGTGGGAAATATGTTGTGTTCCCTTCTCTCTGAAACATCCCTGTTGGGAACAGCCAGTGGGGAAGGGTGATGGTGCTTACCTAGCCTCCAAAACCTACAGCATACTGGGCAGTGAATGTGATGGGGAGGCTGCCATGGTATGAACACACTGGAGAGTCATTGTGGTGCTCCAAACTGCCTGCCTGCACCATGCCAGAATCATTGCAGGCTCAAGTTGCTGGCACATGGATAGCTCAGAAGGCTGGGTAGCAGACTAAGGCTTTTTAAGCCTCTGTCTCCAGACATAACTCTATTCCTTTAAAGGGCAAAACATCTGGTCTGAGGAAAGGCACTCCTCCTCCATTCCATGGCTTCTCTCCTGGTGTGTTCCCTTCATCCCCTGTCTGGTAACATATGGTGAGTGGCATCTGGTTTTTAGGGCTCAGGGGGAAGGTGCATGTGGCAGTCCAGGGTCTTGCCCTAAAGGCTGTTTTCCCAGGTGCAGCTGATCCCACTGGAGCTCTGTCAACTAGTCCATTCAAGCTCCTGATTGTTCCTTGAGCCACGTTCTTACCTGTCTCATACATGATGTCACACATGATGTCAGGTGTGGCATAGGTGGACATGGTTTGGAGAAGCAGCCTCATGGGCCAAACTGGGACCTATGTTGGGCCTAATGTGACCCGTGGTCCAGACATTCCTCACCCTGCTCTAGATGTCCACTTGCAATAAGCATTCCTTAAGCTCACAAATTCTTGTCCACTTATGTAAACAAACATATTTATTTTTGTTTAATGTATAAAGTTGTATATGTGGCAGCATATCTAGTGAGTTCACTAAACATGCAGAATCCATTCCCTTATTTTGTGTGGTCCTGTTTCCTTTCCAAATTGATTGGCACTATGCCACCTGAGTTTGCTGTTGGAAGGAATGATGTTATCACCTGCCCTGAAGATTCTGGTAAAAAAGGGAAAATACATGCACATCTTTTTTAAACAAATATGTAGACCTGCCAAGAATCTAGCTTTTGCCTGGCTCCCAAGCAGCCAAAACACAGGAAGAAAAAATGGCTGAGTTAGGGTTGTTGTTGTTTTACACACATACCCATTCTTCCTGGCTTCATAAACTTTCAAAAGGACATCACTATTTCTGTGCTGGAAAGGAATTCTGCCAAGTCCTCTAATTTTAATTAAAAGCTTCTAGTAACAAGATGGAGAAGTAAAAGTAGGAGCTGGCTTATTTCCAGCTGCTCGTGAATTACCAGCCAAATCAAAATTAGCTGGTCAGGAAAGAGCAAGAGAAACCCTGTGGGGAATCTTCACTATTAACTATGCTTGTTCTGTGGAGAAAAAAACACACACACCCCTATGCTTAGAACAGTCAGCGTCTTTGAACCTTTGATCAGACATTGCCCATGCTTTAATTGGATGTGAAACAAATCTTTCCACCCATAATATGTTTGCTGTTGTTTCACTGCCATGCAGCATATGGACTTTGCAGGTGCTGTCATCAAGTGTAAATGAGCAGAGAAAGCAGGGACAATTGAGATAACTCACCACCAGCTCTGTCCCCATCACCATCATAGGGAGGATAGGACTAAAGAGATGGCCAAGTACAAGTGATGTGTTGCCAAAGGAGCTAGCTGTCAAGATATCATCCTGTATATAGGCACGCCTTTATTCCCCTCACCCACATCCTCTCCTAGATCATGCCATTAAAGGGCCTCTGTACAAAAGAGGACAATGGATTGGGAGTGAGTTCTATATTGCATCATGAGAGATAAGATGTCGTCTTCTGGAAATGAATTAATCTGGTTGATAATACTAATATGTCCATGGAGAACATGAATCCAGGTGCACAAACACACAGTGCTGCAAGATGAATTCCTATTGTTTGAGGAATGAATGAAACTGTGAGTTCTAGTTTGTGGAATTCCCTCCCTTCTCAAGGTTTTTGACAGCAGGCCAAGACACATATTTTTGTTCAGGCAACTTTGGAAAGGGAAGATGAGATCTGGATGTCCTCTATTTCAGTACTGTTTTTGGTCTTGACTATTACTTAAGGTGGATTTAATTGTTGGCTTTGTGAGGCTTTATTTGTTGTATGTATGTAATCCACCTCAAGATTGCTTGGTGTTGGACAGTGCAGAGATAGAGATAAGCAAGTAAACAAGCAAGCAAGAAAGTAGTGGTTACCTTCAGTTTCTCATTCCTCCAGTCTCAAATTCAGTTTCCTGCTTTTGTGCCTCATATGGGGATTTTTGTGTGTGTGTGTTTTAAGTCCTCACAAGAATTAATCAGTATTTGCTGCACATTTTGTCCATTCTACATGTTTTTGCAATCGATTTCCCCTAAAATTCTCAATTTAGACCTTTTTTGGGGTGGTTATGGTACAACACTCAGTGGTGTAGATTTCAAAGGACAGCTGCATTTCTGTTTGTGTGTTGCTTTAAGAAGCACAAATTAGGCAGGTTTGCATTCAGCAGTTCTCAGGAGTAGGACTTTGTTTCTTTCCTAGCTTTCAAATGTCACACACAGTGGCTGCTGCTGCTGACTGAGATGAAAGTGGGAGGGGCAGGTCAGCAGAGACCAGGTGATGTGGTGGAGCCAATCCAATGCTCCTGGTACTGCACCCATACTATACTGAGTTTCCTATAGCCTTAAACCTCCCTTTCAGCAGCTGATAGCAACACATAGCATTTGGGAAGCCAGGAGAGCCCCACCAGCACCTCCATACTGCCTACTACTCTTTTCATTAATACCATAGCTGTCAACTTTTCCCTTTTCTTGCAAGGAATCCTATTTGGAATAAGGGAATTTCCACCCCCATTGTGCAGCCCGGACACTGAGATCCAGCGCCGAGGGCCTTCTGGCGGTTCCCTCTTTACGAGAAACAAAGCTACAGGGAAGCAAACAGAGGGCCTTCTCGGTAGTGGCACCCGCCCTGTGGAACGCCCTCCCTTCAGATGTGAAGGAAATAAGTAGCTATCCTATTTTTAAAAAACATCTGAAGGCAGCCCTGTTTAGGGAAGTTTTTAATATTTAATGCTGTATTATTTTTAATACTTGATTGGGAGCCGCCCAGAGTGGCTGGGGAAACTCAGCCAAATGGGCGGGGTATAAATAATAAATTTATTATTATTATTATTATTATTATTATTATTATTATTAGGGAAATGTTGACATCTATGATTAATACACAAACCAAACTGAATTTCTACTTTGCATACAGATCCCCATTTCAGTTACTGGTATCATGAGTTGAAAGGCAGCTGGTGAAGAGAAAAACCTCTGCCTGAAACCTTGGAGAGCTGCTGATAGAGCTGACTAAGGCTGAAAATAATTTGACCAGAGTCTTTGAAGAATCCAAATTCAGACCAGTGGGGATGGGTTGGGAGAAGCAATCTGCTTCCACTTGTTGATTGTAAATAGATTTTAGCACTTGATGTTCTAAATTACACAGTAAACAGATTTTAGTATTCAATTATTCAAAATTGCATGCTTTAACTTTTGGGCTCTGTCCTGTCTTGCAGATCCCTCTCTCTAACTATGTGTGTCCAAATGAGAATTATTTCTCCTTCTCAGATATATTTCTATTTTATGCCCTCTACCCTGTCAGACACTGCAATGAGTTTAGGGCAGAACATCTCTATTAGTTATGCTTTATGCTATTTCAGTATTGTTTATGCTTCTTAGTCTTTTTCCAGATGAAGACACTAAATTATTTTTCTGTTTCCATGAAGCACTTGGAGATGGAGTAGATGCAGTAGAGTCTCTACTTCTGTTATTTCCCCAACCTTTGATAATAGACGACATTAACTTCACCTTGGAGTTGTTGATCTAAAATGCATTTAGTGGGATTTATACCACCCTTTGATTTAACATTTGAGATAGTTTAAAAGATAATGTTACAATTTTTATTTTTTTACAATGTGTATATGAGTATTTTTCAGTGAAATGTTTACTGCTCCAAATTCAAGAAAAGTTTTCAAAATGTTGTGAAGAAATGTATGGTCCTCCATTCCTAGTTGGCCACCAGGACAGTTACTGGGGTATATAGAGACTTCGCTACAAGGACAATTTGTCCCAGTGCATACCTATGGCACCCTGTAGTTCTTCACTCAGGCCTAGAGTGGCTGGGGAAACCCAGCCAGATGGGTGGGGTACAAATAATAACAATAATAACAATAGCAATAATTATAGAGATTATTCTCTATAGGGCTTGATGATTCCCTATGCTATTTCTCCAACAATAGAATAACTAAATCAATATATCATCACTTGTTAGGGAGAAGGATTATAGCAGCTCAGTGGTTGATCATATGCTTTGCATGCAGAAGGTTACAGGATCAATCCTTGGCATCTTCAGGTAGGTCTCAGAGGTGGAAACCCCTACACTGGAGAGTTGCTGATAGTGAGTGTTGTCCAAGAGTGGGAAACTTGTGACCCTGAAGATCTTAGAGTCTACCTCCCTTCACCATCCCCAGTCATTATTTTTCTATGGCATATGAGTTACAATCAGGGATGAATTATTACTGTGAAGTAGAGGGGGGAAAGGATCCTAAGGCCCATTTTATCCTAAAAGTTCCCACTCAACCTCTTTAACAGGTGACTAGCTAAAGTCCATACTGCATTAAGAAGGGAGAGAACTGCCAAGTAGAATAAGGGCTTAGGGAGGATCTGGCTTATAGAAGCAGGATTGCACCCTATTCTGCTTGGCCCTGAAAGCTCATGTGAACCCCTCATTCCAACTCCCTCCCATCTTTCTCAAGGGAAGGAGTGGAAGTTAACACGCCCCCACACTAAGAACAGGAAATAACATTCTATTTACAACTGGAATCCTCTCAGAAGGCGCAGCAATATGTAATGGGGGGAAATGAGTCAGCTCTCCAGTATTTTTCCTCTATAACAAATACTAAAGTAAAGGCACATAGTTACTGATAATTACAGTAATTGCATAATTCTCAGCAAAATCCCTTCTCAGTCAACAGCAATGCAAATGTTTCAGATACTTCAAGACTGGAAAAGAAGAAGAAGAAGAGGGGGCGTTCTTAGAGATTTCACCTACTGTTTGGGGACAGCATTATTTCCTTGACAGTTGGTGAAGGGAAGAGTTTCACAAGTCTCAGCAACTGTTTTCCTGGTGGAAAAATCTAAGTGAAATGATTAGAACATCTGGCAAAATCCATAAATAAAACAGTGCTTTGGAAAAGCAACGACTCATTGTATCCTAGGCCTCTATATCAATGACATTAGAACAATTAATATTCAAAACATGCTTAATTATAATTATGCTACACAGATGTTCGAGCAAAGAGAGAGAGAAAAGGAAACAGGGTGATTTCAGGTTGAGCTCTCATGCAGAAAAACTAATCCCATAGTGTTCTCTTTCTTTCACCTTGTTGCTGCAAAGAAATGTTGAATTTAGTACAAACTCAGCATTAATGGGAAAGTCTGAGGAAACAAAGAAAGTATGGAGAATATTAACGTTCTGTGGGGATGCTTGAGGTTTATTTCACTGCGATCCTCACATTATTTTTTGTTAATTTTATTTAGTTATCCCACCTTTACTCAAAGGAGCCCATAGCGGTGTATGTGTTCCCTTATCTTAACAAACCTGTGAGGTAAGGCAGGCTGCTAAACAATCCAGATGGTTTAAAAGAAGATTGCACAAATTAATAGATAAAAGTTATCAATGGCTACTAGCCATTATTGCCATGTCCTTCCTCCACCCGCAGAGACAGCAATGCTTCTGAATACCATTTGTTGGAAACCACAGGAGGGGAGGGTGTTCTTGTGCTCAGGTCCTGCCAGAGGATGCTGGCCTGATCCAGCAGACTCATGTTCTTATGCCCAAGGGTACCCAGCAAGTTTTGAGGCTGGGAACCCAAGTATCCCCAAGCCCATAATTTTAGCTACTACACTGGCTCTCTAAAAGGGCCTAAATGTGCAAAATCCCTTGCATATGTGTGCATATGTGTGCCTTGCACAGTTGCCCTTATCCATGTGGAAGAAGGGAGGCAATAGGAAAAGAGTTAGCAGCAGTGGAATCCTGTGTACAAGATGGCAAGGGATTAGATTGTGCCAATAGGCTGCACAGTTAAGAAAATTTACCCAGAAGTGGGCTTGCTCCCAGTGCTTTTTTCTGGAGGAACACAGGGGTATGTGTACCCCTAAACATTTTGTTTTGCCCCAACTGACAGACAGATGGACTGACATGCTAGCTGTCTCTGCAGTAGCAGCACGGACTGGAGCTCCGTCATTCTCCCAGCCAGTGCCCAGGGAGTGGAGTCTGGGGTGACTGCGGTGGAGGCAATGATGCTCCTCCTCCTCCTTTTCTTGCTGGGCTAGAGCTGTCATGTAACAAAGGTCTGTGAGAGCAGATGCAGTAAAGTGTAGAAAGTGTTGAAAAATGCTGAAAAGTGCAGGCTCATTCAGCTAGCTGACTCACTCTGACTCATCCTAGATGACTCATTCCTTGTACAAATATTGTATCTTTTACAGGAAGACACACGGACCCAGGAAGGATAAATACAATGGGCTCAGTGATCTCTAGCCTAGACTAATCTCCTTCTGTGTTACCTTGCTCTCCTATGTTATGCGTTTGCGTGTCGAGGTCCCCAATCCACCCCCCAAATAACTCACAACAGACACGTAATTTTTGTTTAAGATTTTTGGCATGATTTTGGCCACAACTTTATTCAAATACAAACCGTGAGTGGTTGTTTAGGCATTGGTTAAGACTATCTGTCCCCCCGCCTGGGGACAGAACTGACTTCCGGGCACCACCGAAAGACAGTGCGGGGGAAAGCAAGTCGGGGAGGAATTGGAGCTGAGACACAACCCTCAACTCTCACCCGCCTGCTCCCCGAAGGCTTGCCGGCCCTAGTCCCATTCCAGGGATTGGACGAAAAGATGGCAAGCCCCAGGATTCCTTTAACGGAATTCCCTTTCCGCAGCAACCATGGAGGGGCAGGCACAGCCTATCCTGACCCCTCCTCCAACGGAATTCCCTTTCCGCAGCAACCATGGAGGGGCAGGCACAGCCTATCCTGACCCCTCCTCCACCAGATTTATAACCAATGCCTAACCACAACCTTACAAGTTGTGACGATTTGCTACGTAGTAGGCAAAAACCACCCAGCCAGCCAATTTGCCAGGTGGAAAAATTCCTACCAGGCCCCTGCTCAAAGGCAGACGACCCCATGACAGGCAATAGCAAGGTCAACGCAACAACCCCTTACTCTAGGGCGGGTGGGCGGGTGATCCGTTGCACGCAGCAAAAGAGAAAGTACAAGGCTGCGTGCAGAGTATTTAAACCTTTTTACCCCTCCCACCAAAATTGCAACATAACTTTTACCCCAGCAACCCAGTGAACCAATCACTGCCCCAGGCCATCTTTAGAGACCTTGCCTGGTAACAGAGGGGTGGCTCAGTAGACCCCACCGCAACACGTGCTCTCCCTGAAGGAGAACACGCTTTGCGTGTCGAGGTCCCCAATCCACCCCCCAAATAACTCACAACAGACACGTAATTTTTGTTTAAGATTTTTGGCATGATTTTGGCCACAACTTTATTCAAATACAAACCGTGAGTGGTTGTTTAGGCATTGGTTAAGACTATCTGTCCCCCCGCCTGGGGACAGAACTGACTTCCGGGCACCACCGAAAGACAGTGCGGGGGAAAGCAAGTCGGGGAGGAATTGGAGCTGAGACACAACCCTCAACTCTCACCCGCCTGCTCCCCGAAGGCTTGCCGGCCCTAGTCCCATTCCAGGGATTGGACGAAAAGATGGCAAGCCCCAGGATTCCTTTAACGGAATTCCCTTTCCGCAGCAACCATGGAGGGGCAGGCACAGCCTATCCTGACCCCTCCTCCAACGGAATTCCCTTTCCGCAGCAACCATGGAGGGGCAGGCACAGCCTATCCTGACCCCTCCTCCACCAGATTTATAACCAATGCCTAACCACAACCTTACAAGTTGTGACGATTTGCTACGTAGTAGGCAAAAACCACCCAGCCAGCCAATTTGCCAGGTGGAAAAATTCCTACCAGGCCCCTGCTCAAAGGCAGACGACCCCATGACAGGCAATAGCAAGGTCAACGCAACAACCCCTTACTCTAGGGCGGGTGGGCGGGTGATCCGTTGCACGCAGCAAAAGAGAAAGTACAAGGCTGCGTGCAGAGTATTTAAACCTTTTTACCCCTCCCACCAAAATTGCAACATAACTTTTACCCCAGCAACCCAGTGAACCAATCACTGCCCCAGGCCATCTTTAGAGACCTTGCCTGGTAACAGAGGGGTGGCTCAGTAGACCCCACCGCAACACGTGCTCTCCCTGAAGGAGAACACGCTTTGCGTGTCGAGGTCCCCAATCCACCCCCCAAATAACTCACAACAGACACGTAATTTTTGTTTAAGATTTTTGGCATGATTTTGGCCACAACTTTATTCAAATACAAACCGTGAGTGGTTGTTTAGGCATTGGTTAAGACTATCTGTCCCCCCGCCTGGGGACAGAACTGACTTCCGGGCACCACCGAAAGACAGTGCGGGGGAAAGCAAGTCGGGGAGGAATTGGAGCTGAGACACAACCCTCAACTCTCACCCGCCTGCTCCCCGAAGGCTTGCCGGCCCTAGTCCCATTCCAGGGATTGGACGAAAAGATGGCAAGCCCCAGGATTCCTTTAACGGAATTCCCTTTCCGCAGCAACCATGGAGGGGCAGGCACAGCCTATCCTGACCCCTCCTCCAACGGAATTCCCTTTCCGCAGCAACCATGGAGGGGCAGGCACAGCCTATCCTGACCCCTCCTCCACCAGATTTATAACCAATGCCTAACCGCCAATCGAGCTCTTATGCTCGCCGCCAACCACTCACAATCCCAACCCAACCTTCAATCCTCCAATTACCGCATCCAACCAGACATCATTCCCCAGCTCGGAAAGAAGTACCCCATCATTGCGGTAAAGGGCCAGAGCCTTGAAGGTAATATCTGGGTGGTAAATCACCAATCCACCCAATTCCGCTACCCTCTTGCTCACTGCGGAATTAATGCGCTTCCTGGCCCTTTCGGCAGCCTTGGGTTGAGAAATGCCCTGCCAATTGCTCCTTTGCAGTAATTGTGACCAAAATATTTTAACGGTAGGTATTAAGGTCACCAATTCCCCCAAGTCTCTTAGAATCACGGATTGCAAAGTAAAGCAATCAACCTTTGCCATATCATTCTCCCCCAACTGCACCAAAATTGCCAAAGGGGGGCCATGTGAAAGCACCCTCTGCTTAATTAGTGGGATGAATTCACTCCACCGCATTCCCCGTCTGGATATCCACGGCACCTGTACATGCTGTGGGAAGCCGAGATCCCCTTCCAGACTGCCTCACTCTGATGCCAGCCCAGTACACGATGCTGTGCCCCACAATCCAGATACGGACTGGAGCGAGACCTGCACATGCTGCGGGAGGCCAAGACCCAGTCCCCTTCCAGCCTGCCTAGCTCTGATGCCAGCCCAGTAAACGATGCTGTGCCCCACAATCCAGATGCGGACTGGAGCTAGAAACATGGGCAGGAAGGCTGAGATGGCGCCCCCAGTCCAGACTCGTCAGGGTGCTTGCCAGCTCAGTGCATGATGCTGTGGCCGACAATCCAAATGTGAACAGCTGCTCCTATGAAAAAAGGAATAACAGACAGGCATCAGCACAGGCATCATTGGCGATGCTTCCTGACATAACCTTTTGTCAGCGTCAGACTTCCAATGACCCGTATTCACAATCCTGCCTACTAACAGGCCCCAGTGCGCAGCCTTTGCAGCAGCACCTATTTGGAAGGAATGAGGTGTGTTCAGCGGTAGGCAAGCCGCAGGCTGCAATAACAGGCGCACAATGTGAGCAATTAGATGCCTGTCGAACCAGAACCCATTTCTGTGCACTAGGATCGAGCCAGCCCCCAGGGGAACGAAAAGCCAAATATTTCCGGTATCCAATAACAGGGCAAGGGCCCACCTCACCTGTGACTGGAAGCCTGATGGTGGCAACCCTGCTCACTAGGTCTGACTTAGAGCTCCAGACACTTATGACAAGCTCCAAAGCAGATAAGGAAAAGTCCTGAGGCAATAAGCCTCCGAACTCTCAGCCCCGTGCTGGCTCCAACACAATTTCCCCAACCCTCAGTACACCAAAATTACAATGGAATACTGAAATAAGTCTTGTCTTGATCTTGAACCAGCCGACAAGTCTTAACTTGTTGCGGATACTGCATAGGTCAAACATTGACCGGCTTCCTGCCTGCTGGCCTGTGAAGTTCGGAGCCTATTCCAACCTTCCGAGACCCTGCGCACGACACACTTTTAGAAGGGTCTCTGAAAAATTAAAGCTTTACTCTAGCAGACATTGCAGCGGACTGAATTCTGATAGTTTTAACACTGCATCCGATCTGCAGCAGATGGGTGAATTACTGCAGGTCCTGCTCAGAGGATGGGGGCAGGTTCCTCTGAATGGCCGAGGACTGCCAGCTAAATTTTAAGAAATCAATCCCGGCCTTCTCATAAGACCTGAAAGCAGATGGGGAAACGTAAGCTACTACTCCTCATAATTAATAATTGTTGCCAAGTGCCAAAGGAGCTACAGAAAATCCGGTCTAGCTGGGCGTCCAGAGCCCAGGATCTGAAGCTCTCCAACTGAAAAAACGGGATAGAGCGACAGCAAAAACATTAGATGATCCCGAAATAAAGCGAGCAGAAATGCAATATTAAACCTTAAGCATTGCGAAGACTCTGCCAGAGCATGAAGACCGTTTTGCCAGGACTCTCATACTGCCTGGTTATCAGACCAAGACAGATCCGACGGTCCCTAAACTCCTCAGTCCAGATGTGCACTGACACTACAATGGGGAAAACTCGAGAAAAGTTAGGTTACATGTGATTGCCTTGCCCTGCCAGGCTCAAGGCCACTGTACATGATGATGAAGGGACCCCGGGCCATGAGACCACCTGGCCAAGCAGGAATGGAAGGAGCAGCCTGGAGCAACCACCCTGCATGCAAAATTTAACTGACCTAGGAATGATAGGATCTGACAAAGCAACACTTGCTTCAGAGGAAGTATTACAAGAATAACATCCTTCAAGGCAAACAGATTTTCCACAGGCAAGCAGATGTTTGAGCAACGGTATCCAGCTAGCCCCAAATACGTTAAAAGGGGCAGTAGGACCCACTATCCTCCACTGCCAACAGAACACCCAGCTCCTCAGGGAATAAAGGGGCATCCAGTAAGCTAAGCAGAGGCTGGTGTCACAAGAAACAGCCAGTAAAATAATCCACATAACGATACCCCCAGTTAAACGAGTCTTGACTCGCAATGTTCAATCCAGAAAGGCGCTAAAGGACTCCAGTGCTGCACAGCCTATTGAGCAACCCACTGGCATCGCCTTATGAATATAAGGACCATCCAATTAAAGCCTAACTACTTAAAATCTTGAGGGTGAACCGGCAGCAGCCTAACAGCCAATTCAATATTGCATAATGCCAACAAGGCACCTCCTCCAATTTGTTGGTAAGCTCAACTGCCTGATCCAAAGATGCATATTTCACGGAACAATTCCGGAGGGATAGCATCATTCACTGAGGTGCCTTTGGGATGTGATAAATATGGATCAGATGGAATCGTATGGGGCTCTCTTAGGGACGATCCCTAAGAAGTTCCAACAAAGCTGCCACCGGGCCAGCTTCCTGCATACCAGCTTCAGGTTCTATTGCTCAGGGAATTTCCATTTGAAATGTGGAGCTGTCCACATGTCCCCGTCCCTGTGATCCTAGCGAGCTAAGGGGATGATGGCAGCCCTGCGTCTAACATTCCCATCATAGTGAATTACCACTTATAGAATAGTGGGGTTGGAAGGGACTCCGAGGATCATCTAGTCCACTCTCCCACAATATCATCATCATCATCATCATAATCTATTTGTACCCCGCCCATCTGGCAGGGCTTCCCCAGCCACTCAGGGCAGCTTCCAACAAAATATTAAAATACAGTAATGCATCAAACATTAAAAGCTTCCCTGAACAGGGCCGCCATAGATGTCTTCTAAAAGTCTGGTAGTAGACATCTGGTGGGAGGGTGTACCACAGGGCAGGTGCCACTGCCGAGAAGGCCCTCCACCTGGTACCCTGTAACTTGGCTTCTCACAGTAAGGGAACCACCAGAAAGGCCCTCGGCGCTGGACCTCAGTGTCCGGGTAAAGTGATGAGGGAGCATGCAGCTGTCCCATACAGGGACCAATCCTGCAACCTAGGCACTACCGGCACCATAGGCTGACCGGCTGAGCTATCCATGATGATCCCTAAAGACTTGGAACAGCCTCACCCTGTCCCCTGGAGAGGTCCAAGGTGATGTCTGAATCATCATCAGCCCAGTGATGATTTACCTGCAAGGAGGTGTAAGCCTCATCCCTGCTCCGCTTTTTCCTGCCTCTGAAGACGCTTCCTTCCGGAAGAAGGCACCTGGGGCATCAACATGTCATCCTCTGCAGGAGAGGCAAGCTCTGGAGGCATCTGCAAAGGCCCTGTCATAGTCTGCAAAAAACCTAAACAATGTGAGGAACAGGTGAAACCAATGCTTTGTGCACCACATGGGGACGCTATTCAGGCCAGAAACGCTGCCAGAGGCCATCAAATTCTAGGGCCAAGCGGGCCAAGCCCTAGGATCACCTGCTAGGCCAGACATAAATGTTTCCAATGAGATAACAAACTCGAGGCAGCCCACCGCCTGTCCAGGTACCCCTGCTTGCCCTTTAGAGGGAAGCACCTCCTCAAGAAACCCCAAGTTCTTTTTGGGAGCAATATCACAAATGCGCCAAACTACCCAGCAACAAAATAGTCCAAAAGGAGCAGCTTGTTTTGTTATGTGATAACAATGGCTAAGTGGGGGATATGAACCCTGTCTCCCAGGTCCTAGTCCTGCGCTCTAGCCACTAAGCCACAATGGCTCGTCTCTAACTTGCAGAAAATAAACTTGTTCGGAAACAGCATAGTTAAAGAGCATACAAAGAGTGCTCATTGGAGGCACAGAGAGCCTCTGGCTCCATTCTGTCTGCCTAAGATATACATTAGCAACAAGTGAGCCTGCAAACAAACAGATACATTCTTATAGAGAGAATGAATCACATGTCACAGGAACTTAACAATTTACTGTACTGCTAACTGTAGCAGGCTTAGGCCTGAATGATATGTGCAGGCCGTGCAGGCCTCCCAGCTTCTGCTCTCTGCCTTTTTTGTCTCATTGCAATATTAAAGGAACTCAAAATAGTGCTCCCGCCCAAGGCTAAATTAAAACTCAGCCAACAGCACTGCAATCACCCAAAATAAAGCCAATCTATGAGGATACTATAAACGAAAGTGATTCCAGGTAACCTGGAAATTTACTGTACTGCTAACTGTAGCAGGCTTAGGCTTGAATGATATGTGCAGGCCGAGAAGGCCGTGAAGGCCTCCATGCTTCTGCTCTCTGCCTTTTTTTGTCTCATTGCAATATTAAAGGAACTCAATATAGTGCTCCCGCCCAAGGCTAGATTAAAATTTTGGCCAACAGCACTGCACGCACCCAAAATAAAGCCAACCTATGGGGATGGTATAAATGAAAGTGATTCCAGGTAAGCTGGGAACCGCCCTGGCTAGCCCCACAATTAAACAGGCAAAAATGGGGAAAACCTTTTTGCAAAAGAAAACCCCTAATGGGGGCTCTCTCCCTATTGGGAAAGGCAAGCCAAGGAGGATTAAGCACAGGCAGTGCTCACAGGTACAGGGAGAATCTTCCCAAAGGGCAGGATAAGGGGTGGGGTGGGAAATCAAACAGGAAAAAAAAAAGGGGGGGTAATTAAATTAATTAAGGGACTAGAGAAGATTAAAAAGAAGGGGAAAATAAAGAAATGTAACCAGACAATGAGAAGATCGCTCCACTGTCCTCCAGACGGTCCAAGTGCTCCAGGTGATCCGTTGCACGCAGCAAAAGAGAAAGTACAAGGCTGCGTGCAGAGTATTTAAACCTTTTTACCCCTCCCACCAAAATTGCAACATAACTTTTACCCCAGCAACCCAGTGAACCAATCACTGCCCCAGGCCATCTTTAGAGACCTTGCCTGGTAACAGAGGGGTGGCTCAGTAGACCCCACCGCAACACGTGCTCTCCCTGAAGGAGAACACGCTTTGTAAAGAAATATGTTTTGCCTCAGTAAAGTTTTATTCATTTACTGTGAAGACTCTGCATTTTGACTTCACTGCACGTCAAGAGCTAGCCAGCGAGTGCTCGCCCCTCCTCGTTCAAGCCGACCCCGCCATTTAGGTGGGCCTTCCTGTCCTCTCAGCACTGCCACTGCTGCATCGAGTCCCTCATCCAGGGGTTGGAGAAGAGGAAGGGGGCTAGGGGAAGCAGCCAAAATGAGAGCACCCCTAAACATTTTTAAGGGGGAAAAGCACTGGTTAAATCTAACTCTTGTGCTCCAATTCTGCTAGTCGACTTCCTAATAGGAATATGGGTGGCCACTGTAAGAAAAGGATGCTAAACTAGATGGGCCATTAGCCCAAACCATCAGCTTCTTCTTATGCTCTAGTGCTGCAACGAGACCTGTGCTTTGCCAGCACTTGTGCCCCACCAGCTCTTCTCCATCAATTTTTGGAAAGTTTTCCTCCCGTGTCGGAAGAAGCTTCTATTTTTCCCTTCAGGGTGCTTTAAAACTCCCTTCAAATTTTTGTGGCTGCAGGTTGGGCTTGTGTGTTGTGTAGATTCCTACCCATCCATGTAGGAATCCCTTGCAGCTGACCATGGTGCCTGGAGACAGACACTCAGGTTGTGTATCCATAGAAGGGACCTGAGGAAGAATGATTGCTGGGAGGAGCACATAGAGAATAAACACCATGGTGCACCTGTAACAGTGAAAGTGGATGTCTTCATCTGCCACACCTGCAATAAAACATGTTTCTTCCATATTGGTTTCTACAGCTGCAGCAGGTGCTGTAACTATCCAATGGTTTGACTTTACCTGTAGTGGCGCTTTCTTTCATTGTCTCTTGAGACAAATGGATACCAACAATAAAGCAGAAATATATATATATATATACAAAATTTAAACTGAAGCATTCATGAAATCTCTGTCACTTTGTTTTATTTTACTTTATTTTACATTGAACTCTTTCAGCAACTTGCCACCAATTAGACATTACTTATTAAATGTGAACAATCTGCTTCAGTAATTAACAGTTCAGGGAAAAGCCACAGCACAAACATTATCATCTAACAGTTGTATTCTATCAAATGAGCAACTGAATTTCAAAGAGCGAGGATCAATTACTCAAATCTGCTGCTTGAAACAACATGAAAATGTGTCCTCCCTTTGCACTAATTAAAAATATATGTGCTTGTTTGGCCTCTATGTTTTAATTACCGTAAAAGTCTCTCTCTCTCTCTCTCTCTCTCTCTGTGTGTGTGTGTGTGTGTGTTTATGTGAGAGACAGAGAGAGAGAGACTGTTTCCTTTTTTTGGTATTTGGTAGATATATATTGATTTGTTTCTCAGCAGAGATGGGTGACCTTGCCTTGGATTAATTCAGAAATGGTACAAGCTCTTCTCCCCATCCCCATATTTTTCCAAACCAATCCAAAGCTTTGTACTCTTTATGATTTAGCATGCTAGGGGAAGTTTGTGCCTTTCCTCTCTTGTTACTGCCATGCAATGCTGGGACATAATGATAATGACAATGATAATGATAATATTTTTATTATTATTTGTAGCCCACCTATCAGACTGGGTTGTCCCAGCCACTCTGGGTGGCTTCCAGCATATATAAAATCATAGTAAAACCTTAAACCATAAAAAAGCTTCCCTATATAGGACCGTCTTCAGATGTTTCCTGAATGTTATATAATTACTCATCTCCTTAACATCTGATGGGAGGGCATTTTACAGGGTGGATGCCACTACAGGTTCCCTGTAGCTCCACTCTCACAGTGTGGGAACCACCAGAAGGCCCTCAGAAGAGGCCTTCAGTGTCTGGGCTGAACAATGGGGGTGGAGACGCCCATTCAGCTATACAGGAATGAGTCTGTTTAGGGCTTTAAAGGTCAGCACCAACACTTTGAATTGTGCTCGGAAACGTACTTGGAGCCAATATAGGTCTTTCAGGACTGGTGTTATGTGGTCTTGGCGGCTGTTCCCAGTCACCAGTCTAGCTGGATTCTGGATTAATTGCAGTTTCCGAAACACCTTCATATATAGCCCCACATAGAGTGCATTGCAGTATTCCAAGTGGGAGATAACCAACACATGTACCACTCTGGCAACACGGTGCGCAGGCAAGTAGCGTCTCAGTTGGCATACCAGATAGAACTGGTAGACAGGCACCCTGGATTTTACGCAAATGTTTTTGGAAATCCACCATGTTTTTCTTCAAGACTTGCTTGGCGATGATTACCAGGAGCTGTCGTTCTCAAGGCCAATATACATTGATAGTGTCAAGCTTTAGGGAACTCCCACCCCATAAAGCTTCATTTGGCTCTAATGCAAAATGTTAAGTGTTTTTGTTTTTTTTGGTTTTTTAAATAAAAATGTTTTGGACTGCTTTTTTCATGCACAAGATCTTCATTGTTATAAAAGCTATCCATTTTAAAGCAGTTCTCAGAGTCTGAATTCACACGCCACATTAAACCATGGTTAAATACAAGCAGTGTGTCAATGTGAATGAACTCATTCAGGTTGCTCATAAGTTGCAACTCCACTCCTCCATTCCTGCTGCTGGTGTATCACCAAGAAGCAAGCTAGAGTCTGGGTTATCATGACATCAAAACCCAGGCTCTTGTTTTGTTTCCCCAGAGAAACCGTAAGCAGTAGCCTAAGAACAAACCATGGTTACTGCTCATTTGTTTGACGAGAAACATGAGCCTGTGCTCAGATGTCACAACAAGCCCAACTCAGTGGCACAACAGAAGAAAGTACTGTAGAGAGTAATAACTTTTCAACAGTGTGCAGCAGCACACTTCACATTAAACCAGCATAGAATGTAAATCAAAATGCCAAACACAATCAGCTAGAGAGCATATAGTTATAATAGAGAGCTAAAATAGCTTCTTAAGAGGTAAAAACAAGTGCTGTAAAAGCAGAGATAAATATCATTAATCTTTAAATTATGTTAAAGTTGGTGTGAGAAACTTTTGACCCTCCCAATACGGTTCAACCTCAACTCCCATCACTGCCCTATTCAGCATGGCCAGAGGCCAAGGATTATGAAAGCTGAAGTTCACAAACATCTGATCGGTCACAGGCAGGGATGTAAGACAACAGCAATTTCTGTTCTGACCTTTATTTGTCACAACCAGTGCTGTTTACAGTCCACTGAAGTTTGGTTTGCACAAAATATTGCATTACTTGTCTTGCTGTTTGCTATTTAATGTATGTTGTGTCGGTTGCATAACTAATGTAACTATTTGTATAACATATTCATTTCAATGTAAAAGAAATGTCAAAATGATATTTTTTGAAAAAAAATCAGTAATTATGCATCTTTTGTGAACTTAAATACAACAATGTGAACAGATACCAGTTGTATATGCTTGACTGGTTTCCTTTCCTGTCCACATATAAGCTGTAGCTTTCTGATTCCTTTTCCATTTTGGTAAAGGGATTTCTGATTCCTTTTCCATTTTTGCCAGAATTCTCCAGCATCCCTAGTTACAGGTCACTCATCCTTGTGTTAAAAGATGTTGAAAGGCATGGTAGAATAAATAAAAATGCACCACCAAAAGTACCCTCTGCCCTGGAACCACCCGGCTTCTTGAGATAAAGGAAGCATTTAGAGAAGAGCCTCCATCCATCATTTTAGGGCTCAGGTAGTTCCTTTAGTTATCAACAACACCAAGCTGCCTTCAGAATATTTTGCTTCTGAATATTCCACACTGTGATGCATTTATGTTATAAATGAACTACAGACACCCCATTAGTTTGTGAGTCTTCTAAACAACACCTTTTCAAAGTTTATCGCTCTTACCATATCCAAATATACCCCCATCCCCATTTGGGCTTTGTGACTAGGCTGGTAATTGGTTTCCAAATTGTCCATAATAGTCAAATTATTATTATTAATTATGACAGTGATGATAATGATTTGATTCTAGAAAGCAGATTCTGTGGGAGATGCCTCTGTGTGTACTACCCAGAAATTTTGACTCTTCTCAGGCAATGGAGTTTTCTCACAAGGGAGGTGCATTAGCATATCCATATTCTACAGCAAATGCTCTGAGGCTGCCAAGTTGCTGTGCATAAAATCAGTCTCACACTGTGCTGGTGTTTATTAGTCTCCATCTACCAAGCTGCTGCAGCCCCACTTGAATAAATCTATATTTAAAAATCTTTAGAAGATTGGAGAGAAAAGGTGCTCCCAACTCCTAGTAAAAAATGTGGCCCATTTCTGATGGGATAGAGAGAGAGAGAAGTGGAATAAATAAAAGCTATGAAGTTAAAGGTTCCTACTTGACAATTTATTTATCTTCCTACAAAAGAGAGAGAGACTTACTCTTACATATTAGTTATCTGGAGGGCTGCCTTTGCCTTAGAGTAAAAAAGATGTGAGTTTCCAAAGAGTTTGTGGTATGCACTGAATTGATGCATAGATAAAATTCAAAATGGTAGAGCATCACTGCAGGAAGGGAGACTCAGACCTCTTCTTTGCAATCCTTTCTCCTGAATTTCTGCCATACTTAGGATTGTGTGTGTGTGTGTGTGAGAGAGAGAGAGAGAGAGAGAGAGAAATGGAATTTAATCCTATGGTTATTTTAGTTTTAAAATTGTTGTGAACCCCTCTGAGTTTTTAAAATGGGGCAAATGGAGTTCTCCAACAAAAGTGTGGTTATTAATGGGAGGTACGAAGATACACATATAAGTGAAATACCATACACAAATACACACCGATCCCACTATTGAATCATAGAATCATAGAATCATAGAATCATAGAGTTGGAAGAGACCACAAGGGTCATCGAGTCCAACCCCCTGCCAAGCAGGAAACACCATCAGAGCACTCCTGACATATGGTTGTCAAGCCTCTGCTTAAAGACCTCCAAAGAAGGAGACTCCACCACACTCCTTGGCAGCAAATTCCACTGTCGAACAGCTCTTACTGTCAGGAAGTTCTTCCTAATGTTTAGGTGGAATCTTCTTTCTTGTAGTTTGTATCCATTGCTCCGTGTCCGCTTCTCTGGAGCAGCAGAAAACAACCTTTCTCCCTCCTCTATGTGACATCCTTTTATATATTTGAACATGGCTATCATATCACCCCTTAACCTCCTCTTCTCCAGGCTAAACATGCCCAGCTCCCTTAGCCGATCCTCATAAGGCATTGTTTCCAGGCCTTTGACCATTTTGGTTGCCCTCCTCTGTACACGTTCTAGTTTGTCAGTGTCCTTCTTGAACTGTGGTGCCCAGAACTGGACACAGTACTCCAGGTGAGGTCTGACCAGAGCAGAATACAGTGGCACTATAACTTCCCTTGATCTAGATGCTATACTCCTATTGATGCAGCCCAGAATTGCATTGGCCTTTTTAGCTGCCGCGTCACACTGTTGGCTCATGTTAAGTTTGTGGTCAACCAAGACTCCTAGATCCTTTTCACATGTACTGCTCTCAAGCCAGGTGTCACCCATCTTGTATTTGTGCCTCTCATTTTTTTTGCCCAAGTGCAATACTTTACATTTCTCCCTGTTAAAATTCATCTTGTTTGTTTTGGCCCAGTTCTCTAATCTGTCAAGGTCGTTTTGAAGTGTGATCCTGTCTTCTGGGGTGTTAGCCACCCCTCCCAGTTTGGTGTCATCTGCAAATTTGATCAGGATGCCCTTGAGTCCATCCTCCAAGTCGTTGATAAAGATGTTGAATAAGACCGGGCCCAAGACAGAACCCTGTGGCACCCCGCTAGTCACTCTTCTCCAGGATGAAGAGGAACCATTGATGAGCACCCTTTGGGTCCGGTCAGTCAGCCAGTTACAAATCCACTGAGTGGTAGCATAGTCAAGACCGCATTTTACCAGCTTCTTTACAAGAATATCATGGGGCACCTTGTCAAATGCCTTGCTGAAATCAAGGTAGACTACATCCACTGCGTTCCCTTCATCTACCAGGCTTGTAATTCTGTCAAAAAATGAGATCAGGTTAGTCTGACATGACTTATTTTTCAGAAATCCATGCTGACTATTGGTGATCACAGCATTCCTTTCTAGGTGCTCACAGATTGTTTGCTTAATGATCTGCTCCAGAATCTTCCCTGGTATTGATGTTAGACTGACTGGGCGGTAATTATTTGGGTCCTCTCTTTTCCCCTTTTTGAAAATAGGGACAACATTTGCCCTCCTCCAGTCTGCCGGGACTTCGCCTGTTCTCCAGGAATTCTCAAAGATGATTGCCAGTGGTTCTGAGATCACATCTGCCAGTTCTTTTAATACTCTTGGATGCAGTTCATCTGGCCCTGGAGACTTGAATACTTCTAAACTAGCCAAGTATTCTTGTACTATCTCCTTAGTTATTCTGGGCTGTGTTTCCTCTGCTGAATCATTTCCTCCAAATTCTTCAGGTCGGGCATTGTTTTCTTTATCGGAGAAGACTGAGGCAAAGAAGGCATTGAGGAGTTCAGCCCTTTCTGTGTCCCCTGTTTGCATTTCACCATCTTCTCCTCTGAGTGACCCCACTGTTTCTTTGTTCTTCCTTTTGCTACGAACATACCCATAGAAGCCTTTTTTGTTGCTTTTAACCTCTCTAGCAAGCCTGAGTTCATTCTGTGCTTTAGCTTTTCTGACTTTGTGTCTACACGTGCTGGCTATTTGTTTGAATTCCTCTTTGGTGGTTTCCCCCCTTTTCCATTTTTTGTACACATCCTTTTTTAATCTTAACTCAGTTAAAAGTTCTTTAGATAGCCACCCTGGCTTCTTTAGGCACCTTCCATGTTTCCGTCTCATTGGTATTGCCTGAAGTTGTGCTTTTACTATCTCCCTCTTAACAAACTCCCAGCCATCATGAACTCCCTTTCCTTTTAGTATTACTGTCCATGGGATCTCACCCAGCACTTCCCTAAGTTTTATGAAGTCGGCTTTCTTAAAGTCAAGAAATTGAGTCCTAGTATGCTTGGCTGCTCCTTTCCGTTGTATAGTAAACTTCAGAAGAGCATGATCACTTGCGCCTAATGATCCTTCCACTTCTACCCCATTAACCAGGTCATCGACATTGGTTAGGACCAGATCTAAAATGGCTGTTCCTCTTGTTGCTTCTCCCACTTTCTGGACAATGAAGTTGTCTGCAAGGCCAGTGAGGAATCTGTTTGACCTTATGCTCTTGGCTGAGTTTGACATCCAACAAATATCTGGTTAATTGAAGTCCCCCATTACTACTATCTCCCTTCCTTTTGCATGCTTGGCCATCTGTTCCAGGAAGGCATCATCTATGTCCTCCGTTTGGCTTGGGGATCTATAGTAAACTCCCACAATGAGGTCACTATTATTCTTCTCTCCCTTAATTTTGACCCAATCATTATTGTGACAATCATTATCCAAAATCTAAGTTATCTGAATACAAAGGGGGAAAATGGCCCAACCTCATACACAAAAATGGATTAAGATACCTGAACAGTGGGAAATTTCCTACTTCTTTACTTGATTGTGTTTTGCTGCTCAGCTGCAGCCATTTCTGGGCAGAAAACAGGGAGTAGGGAAAGGAGAGAGAGAGATTGGAATATCTTTGGGGGAAAATAATAATGAGTAAACCTTGTACACCTCCTTCTGGCAACTTCTGCAGCCAAACATACTGCTGTGCTTTCCTTTGGACCACATCAGCGAGACCCAGAGAGTGGTGGTCTTGTCAGCTGAGCAGCCCAGGAACACAGCCCAGGCTTGCATCCAGGGAGGTCACTTCCATGCTGCTAATGCAATGGTTTGACTTGGACCCCTGGAGGCGCACTCCATTGTCTCTTGGGACAGATGGATGCCAACAATGATACCAGTCCTCATTAGGCAGTAAGTTTATAATGGAGGCTAAAACTGTGCTCAGGGAGTGGATGGGAAAGAAATCTAAAACGAACTCTGGCAACATGTATTTTTTTTAAAAAAATCAGAGTTTGTGTGTGATCACCAAAATTTGGACAATATCTTTTAATGCAAATATTACTATTATAACATAATCTCTTAGGTGTCAAGTTTTTCTCCTTGGCTATATGAATTTATTATTTAAAATGTTATATATAAATTTGATATATCAATGACATTATATGACTGATAACGGCGGGTTTACCATTGGCCTATTATAGTTTCCTTCCTCTGCTCAATTGTCAGGGGCATTTGAATCACCATCTAGTATCTTGAGAATGACATTAGCGGGCACTGATGCAGGTGGGCCTTGCTCCTGTCTTGATTTAGATGGCAGCGGACTATGGAATGGCTGAGGCCACCGGCAGAAAAATCCATCTCCCCAACCTTGTTAGCAATGAGACGACTGTTCCTTTCCCATTACTTTCATCTTATTTGTGCATCTAGAGAAGTTAATAGCAGGCTACATAGCTGTACAACAGCATTTGACACATTTCAAATGCTTTAGAAAAGATTTTATCTGACGAAACTTTGTTAGTCTTCCTTGAAATGCCTTCAGTGCCTGATTAGTTTGGATTACATGCTACAAAAGTTTCATGCAATGTCAACTTGCCGCCCCTCCCAAACTGTCCCCATCCACGCTGTTGTCCCAGTTTCTCATTTAGAGAACCATCTTATGTCATGAATTTTGTACATATCCCTGACAATGTCCCTCAAGTCACGGAGCTTGTTTTAAGTCAGTGACGCTGAACTTAGTACATAGAAAATCAATTTCTGTTTGCATTTGGCTGTCATACAGATGGAACATTATTCATACATTAGGCTTTTCTAAGTGGAGATAGAAAGCACCTTGTGTTTTCTTCTGTATAATTGTATCTGCATCTTTGTATTATCTCTGGTTCAGTAACCTTTAGTGGAAGACCAGAAGATGTCTCTAGAGGCTAAGCATTGCTCATCACAACTGATTTATACTCTAACATCTGTCAGCTTCTCCCTGGGTTCCAGTTGTGCCAAGATATACATGTCATCTCTTCTAATGACTTATCAAAGAATGAATGCTAACTTTGGGAAAGCAGAGTGCCATGGGAAGCATTTGGATGCGAGTGCACTGCTGCCATTTTCCTAGGGAATCCTTTTCAAATGTGTATTTTGGTATGCAACATCTCCTCCCAGACTGATCTCTTTTAACATGTATTATGCCCACTGGGTGAATCCATTTCTATGCATTTCTGAGAACAAGGGATGAAAATGAAGTTGCAGTGTACGTCCCTGTAATGGCAGGGAAGGACCCACAGCATGTCAGACACCTTTTTAAACACAAGAACTTGCTTCAAGGCCTATAATGTCACAAAAAGACTGCCTCCAAATCCTGACCCAAGGGAGATTATATCAGGTGCACATAAAATGTATTGTTTCAGTGAATAATCAGAATCCCAGTGTGTTTTGAGCTGTGCAACCCATCTTTGGGGGGGGGGATTTTTGATGCCAAAATGTAGCAGCATGTAAAGAGAGAACATTGAAATAAGCATAGTTGCCTGAGGCTAGAATTTAGACATTCAACAATAAACACAGGTTCCCAAATTGATGGGAAAGCTGGTGTCAGAGCTTGGCTGGGAGAAGAACTGCACTTACAAAGATAAAAGCAAAGTATAAATGGAGGCAAAAGAGCACTCTGAAAATAGGATGGAGGAACATGTGGCCCTCCACATGTTCTTAGGCTTGGCATCTCCCATCAGCCCCAGCCAGCAGGACAAAAGGCCAGGGATAATGTCAGTTATGGTAAACTTAAGAAATAAACATTTATTTTAACCTGAGACGCACATGTGTTATGCACTTTGTCCCTCCCTCCCTCCCTCCCTCCCTCCCTCCCTCCCACCCTCCCTTCCTTCCTCCACCTCCTCCTCCTTTAGCCAAGAGCTGCATCATGAAATTCAGAGGAATGAAAAATCCAAAGGATAATTGCATTCTCATCCATGTATCAAGAAATGTGACTTAGGAACATTCATTTGAAAATGCAGACCCGACAAAGGATAATTTCCGATGTGGATTCATACCTGGCACTGAAGAAAATGGACATTTTTTGACATAATGATCCTAGCTTTCTAAACCATGGTTTTGCAAATCACACATGAACACAAAAAGCTACCCCATGCTGAGTCAGGCCATTAGTCTACCTATCTCATTATTGTCTTCACCGACAAGTAGCAACTCTCCCAATTTCCATGCACAGATATTTCATAACCCTAACTGGAGAGGATGAGAATTGAACATGGGACTTTTTGTAAGAAAAAGGAGATGTTTACACTTTTCAGTTCTACCATGTATTTTTAACATGCAGCCCTTTTCCATTCCACTGTAGGTCACCCTCTGTCAAAAACTACATCAGTCATCTTGCTGTCCACTATGATGAAATTACATTAATTACATTTTAATTATGTTATTCCACCCCATTCATTTCAATTCAAAGGATACACTATGCAAATGAGGAGGAAACAATTCTGAATCATTTATGGACTGAAAGCAGCAACAGCAGCAGCAGCAGCAGCAGCAACAACAACAACAACATACAAATCATATTCTCTGGATTGATTTTTATTCCAGATAGGGTATATGTAGACATCAGCAATTTCCATTCCAATTTCTATTTTGCTCCGAATTCTCAGGCTTGCCTATAGCCAAAGCACATACTCTAGTGCTGAGTGGCAGCCATTCCCCAAGTTAAGGTCCCCTTCATCAAAGTCAAGAACAAGTATTGAGCAATCATGCCCATTCATTGCTCCTCCTTTACTGTTTTACATACCTATGTCACTATTAGCCTCTTTAAACTAGACTTTCTCAAAGCATCCAAAATGTGGATCTCTGGCTTAAAGTCAAAATCCTGGTTATTAGACTTCCATGAAGCTAGAGTTCTGTGTCCCTCATGCAGGGTCCTTTTCAACTAAGTCCTATCCAGAGTAGATTGGTTAAAATTCATGAACCTAAGTTAGTCATCTCTACTAATTTCAGTGGGTCTATTACGTGTAGGCCCAACAAAGCCATGAAGAGATGGGGTGTAGTTGGGTACACTTGTCCCAGGCTTCAGAGGGCTATGCTGGCCAGGGGGTGCCACAAGAGTATTGCCAGACTTATGCTGTCATGCCAAGAAGTTTATTCTAAGAAGACTCATGCACTGGGCCTCAGACAAGCTCTGTACGAGCCTGAGGACTAAAGTTAAAATATCATCCATAACAGGCAATTCTGCTGTAAAGAGACTGGAACTGAAGCCAATACACAATGGAAGGAGGTGAGGTTGGGGCCTTCACCCTCTTTCTTGGCTTGTGAATCCATAGTTCAGAAAGTTGGGGTTGTTATATCCCATCCCGAACAGCCAGTTAATGCAGAGGACTTTGTATGTATGAGACATTCTGTGTTCATACTATAGCTGCTACTACAAGGACCCTAGAATGAAAATGTTGAGTGTTTGGCATTTGCAATTCAATGTGGGGGAGTCAGGCGGAATGTGATATTATTCAGAATAAATAACATAGGAGAAGTGGCCTGCCACTTATCTTTCTTCCTTAATTTCTAGTTTAGTGGCAAGCTCTCAGTAGGGAAAATTGGTATTGAATTATATGTGTCTCATGGACTTATTTTAGGCTTTGGATTAATCATCTGATTACATTGTACCATTGTCAATGGTGGCATTTCCCCCCAGTAAATCAGAATAGGTGACTAAGAAGCCTGGAATAGGTTGAACGGAAGCCTTATTATTATATAACATATGTCTAGAATTCCACCATTTTTGTGATAAAGGTTATCTAAAATTATTCTCTGCTCTACAAGACCAGTTTATGTGATCATTTTCTCTTTTCCATCAGTGGATTGTTTCACTCTCACCATGAGATGATTGCAATCTAGGAGAAGTGGGTGAGATGCATTTGACTCCCCCACTCACTAGCAAGAAACATTTGGCATTTGTATGCAAAAAGCCACAGGTTCAGCCCCCAGCTTCTCTAGTTAAAAGAATAAGCTATAAGGTATGGAGAAAGAATTCTTCTTGGGACTCTGAAGAGCTGCAGCTAGTCAGAATACTAGACCAAATGTATGAACACTTATTTAATTTCATTTGTTAAATTTATATCCCACCCTTCCTCCCAAAGCAGCAAAAGTAGCTTGACCTGGTAATTTATCTCACATAATATTGGTGGAAGGAAAGAAAATGGAATCCTGAACTAGCACACCTTCCATCGGCATCTCAACATTGAATGGGCTGCAAAATAATACCAGTATTCATGAAAATTGCCTTAATTCAACTCTGAAAAGAGATGGTGTTAATTTGGCCTGCAAAAGGTATAACTAGCCAAGATGAATATAGAACATATCCATGTAAGAAGAACCTGCTAGAATCATACCAATGGCTTTTCTAGTCCATCATCCTTTTCTCACAGTGGCCAACCAGATGCCTATAGGAAGCCCTAAAGTGGGATCTGAGCTCAACAGCAGTCTTCCCCAATGGTGATTCTCCAGCAATGGAGAAAGAACACAGCCATCATGGCTAGTAGACGAAGACAGCCTCATCCTCCATGGATTTGTCTAATCCTCTTTGAAAGTTATCCAAGTTGGTAGTTAGTACTATGTTTTAAGGGAGCAGATTCCTACACGAAGAAGTACTTTATGTCATCTGTCCTGAATATTTCAACATTCAGCTACATTGGATGTTCCTGAGTTCTAGTGTTATAAGAGTGGAAGGGGGGAGAGGAAGCCTTTTTTCTATCCACTTTTTCCACATCATGAATAATTTTAACACCTCTATCATGTCTCCTTTTACTCACCTTTTCTCTAAATTAAGAAACTCCAAAGGTTGTAACCCTTCATCATAACAGAGTTGCTCTAACTACATGATCATTTTGGCTGCCCTTTTCTGAACAGTTGCCAGCACCATAATACTATTTTTGAAGAGAGGCAACTAGAATTATATGCATATTACAAGTGTGGTTACACTATCGATTTGTATGATGCTGTTGCGATATAACCAGTTTTATTTTTAATTCCTCTTCTAACGACCCCTTACTATGGCATTGCCCCTTTTCACAGATGGCACTCACTGAGTCAACAGCTTGCCAGCCACAAGTTACAGATTGCCATTGGCTCACCAATCTCCAGGGTGGGGGGAACTCTAAAAATAAGTAATGGGGTAAAGAAGGGCTATAGCTCAGTGGCTGAGCATCTGCTTTGCAGCTTCAGTCTCAGACATACTTAGGTACTGAAATACATACTGAAGAGCTGCTGCCAGTACTAACTAATGTAGGGTTGCCATACATCTGGTTTCCCCAGGACATGCCCTTTTTCAGGTTTAAAATTTCTATCCAGATGGATTTTTAAAATGTGCCCAAATTCGTGGGTTGTTTTTTTAGTCCCACTGGTGGTTTGGCAATGCGCACTGTTCCATTTCACCAAGCAGTTCTTTGTGAAAGGGGAAAGGACTGAGCACCGTGGGCCTCAACCTCCATCTGAGCAAGCAGGAGGCTGGAATAGCACCTAGACTCTACCCCTCACCTTCCCCCCCCCACCGGCACGAAGTCCATGACGCAGGAGGATTGTGGGCTCTGCAAAGTTGCTTATGTTGGCCGGGCCTCCTGCACACCCCACAGTCACTCTCTCCAGTGCTAGATGGCTGGTGGTGGTCCCCCTTTCTTTTGGGGGGAAGGGGAAGGAAGAAGGCAGCAGGTGAGCTTGATCCAGTGTGGTAATACTCCTTCATGAGTGGCTTCCTTGCACACAGGGAAGGCAGTCACAAAGGAGAAGCCACCAAACAAACCCTTTGTTTACAAGCTGCTAAGCAGGGTGCTTTGATTCTGTATAGTGATGCTTCCAGGTGTACGAATAAGGAATGGTTGGCGGGGGGAAAGCATCCAGCCACCCACACTCCGCCTTCTCCTATGAAGATGCAGCCAACTAGTAACAGTGGCAGATATAGGGCGGTTCCTTGGCCAAGGGGCACAAAATTAAGAAGATCTGTAACCGAGAAGATCCATTTGGGAGCACCACATTTTGGCCTTGCACAGGGAGCTATATTATGAAAGATTACCCAAGTCTGTCCTTGCTGGTACCGTATTATGCAAATCTAATGCGCCATTGAATCTAATGTGCACCTCTATTTTCAAAGCCTTGAAACTAAAAAAGTATTTGTGGCAAAAGTAAATGCATCATCAAATCTAATGCACACCCAAATTTTCGCAACATAATTCGGCCAAAAAATGTATGCATTACATTCAGGTAAATACGGTAAGTCCCTCCTTTATGTGATTTCCTTTTTTTTCTTGTCCATATCTGTCTCTCCTTCCTAAGCCCTATCCCCTGACAGCTCTGGATTGCTCTGGGCCACACAATCTGATATGTGTTGATTTGCAGTTGTCTCCACCTATGCTCAGATTCCCCCCCCCCCCAAAAAAAATCAGCTTTATTTTGTTTGAGACTTGGCCCAATTTTTTGACCTGATATAAAAGAGATTCTTATGTTCCATCCTGCAATCCATGCAGCAGAGTTTTTGCCATGTCTCATAGTCCTGTACTTCACATATCTTCAGTATAGAACTGTGCTCAGAGAGTTGCTCTTTAGGTACGTGTATCAAGCTGACATTTCATCAAAAGGAAGAGCAGTTGTGGTGGGACAAATTGTCTAGAAACTCTAAATACGTTGGAATGAATTGGACTCAGAATTCCCCATAAATACATGTAAATAGAAATTGTGGATTTGATATATTACTGCATACTATTGGATAAATGATGTAATTAGAAGACGTCAAGCCTTTTTGTGTTGAGCAATTGTTTGAGGGATACTTTGCATTTAAAAATAATACCAGAAACCAAATTCTGAAAATGTTAATGCAGATTCAGAATTTTTGACACAATTCAGATCTGGCACTATGAGGTTATTCAGGTCAGAATGATAGTTCTGGCTGTGGTGGTGACAGTATTGCTACCATCAGCATCACTTACTAGTATTAAAATTTATATACCATTCTTAATTTTGGGAAGAAATACTGTAGAGCCCTTGTCTAAAGTAGAAGAATAGGTGGTCAGGGTGGGATTCCTGATATGTGCACAACTTTCAAGGTGTGGCAGTGACAGATACAATGTGCATGAATCAGGAGTGTAAATGAATTAATGACAAAAGTAATTGATATAAATAGTCACCAACTGTTTCTGTAAATGGAGGGACATATGGAACATCGTAACAGAGGGGTGGACATCTTGTTCAGCAGCACAGCCATGCTGGAAATACATCATGAGCCAGAGTAGCACAGCTAATTGCCTACTGAGTTGCCCACAATTAACCACATTTGTGCAGCATTTTTTTTGGAAATCTGGCAGATGCCAGACTATATTTTAGAGGCAATCTGTCCTAACTTTCTCACAATGCTTCATCAGAAACAGGTACTTTCCAATGTGAGAAGCCTTGAGTCCGACCCTGAATATTTTTGATACACAGGCTTCAAAAACACAGATTATTATTTTTTTGAAATAGATAAATTATATCACCTTTCCATTTGTTTCTGTTTGCAAGCCTTCCAGAGATCTGGCTGCCATATTTTCAAATGTGTCCTGGCAATCAAGAGGAAAGGAGACCATATTGTATTTTGTATGGGATTTGTCAGGATGCTAACAAGAGCTTTATTATGTTTGAAAGACTATTTTTTTATTTATTACATCCTGGTTTTCCTCTACAAAACCTACAGCAGCTGCTAGAGGGGTCTTGAACTAGGACTTAACTGGCAGCTAGACTTCACTGCTTTGTCCCTGTGTAATCAGTTCTCTGGCTCCTCAAGTACATATACAAGTAGACTAAGCCCTATAGATCATAAGCACCTCTAAGATGCAGTAGTGGCCTGAATCCTGTCAGCTGACCTTGCAGCATGAAGCCAGTGGAGATGCAGCAGACCTTATGAAAGCTCTCCAACCAAGCTAGTTCCTTAATCTAAGTGACCGGTTCAGCTGCACTTGGCACCAGCACCACTGGGCGCACCACAACCACAATGCTATGCTGAACATAGCACAAGAGGTGGGGCACCTAATTTTAGGGTCATATAGGCACTGCTGAAATTTGAGAGCGCAAAGTCAGACACTGCTCATACCCAGGTTTACTTGTCATAGGCTTGGATGCTTTTCAGACTGGTTTTAGGCAGCAGCTTGTCCTTCAATCCCTTGGGTTTCCCATGCAGGCAGCATGCAGAGCACATGCATTTAACCTCAGCAATATAACATAATTATATGTTTTTCTTCATAATAATCACTTGCAAAGCTTGACAAAGCATATGGCAATGTGGCTGAATGAATCAATTCCTCTTGACAGCTCAAATATGTATTCTAAACATCAATATAAAGGACATCCTCTTGAATTCTAAGTTATTGCTTAAAACTCAGTTCCAATTCTGATTCCAGGAAAGTGTGGGCCAGGTGGTCTATAGGAACATAGGAAGTTGCCTCATACTGAATGAAACCATCATAGGGTTGCCATATTTTGAAGAGCAAAAAAGAGGACACATATAACTACGGATTGCTACAACGACTCTACAGAAGTTGTGATATAGTGCTAGTAGCAATGTTCTTTCAACAACAAAATAACAATAATAACACAAACAATTTATTTGCCACAGAGACAAACATACCTATTTTACCTATCATGCACCTGGAAGCAGCCCTATACAGGATCAAATCCCCCTGCTTAGCAGCTGGTAAACAAAGAGTTTGTTTGTTGGCTGGCTGCTTCTCCTTTGTGAGTGTCTTCCGTGTGTGCAAGGAAGCCACTCATGAAGGAGAACTACCACACTGGATCAAACTCACCTGCTCTTGGTTGTGGGAGGAGGAGGAGATACAATGTCTCCTACTCCAACTGCCCCCTCCCATCCATATGTTGATAGTTGAGTTTTAAACCCCCTAAGCCACACATCCCAAATTGCTTTGGGAACAGGGGCAGTTGATTCCCTGTGGGTTGGAACAGGGCAGGTCATCCTGAAAAGCAGCCTTGCTTTTCATACTGACTTGCAATGGTTCTCCAAGGGTTTCGGTGAAGACTGTTCCAAACCTTTCCTGGAGTAGTTGGAGACTGTATGAGACCTTCTGCATGCAAAGCAGATACTCTACCATTGAACTACTTCCCTGTTTGTGTGTCTGTTGGAGATGCTGGGTGTGTGCCCTTGTACTAATCTGTTCATTCATCATGGTGAATTCATTGGCTGCCTCTGTGTATTTTCAGAGTGTTCATCTCATGACTAGCACAGCTGCTGATTGGCAAGCTTCGATGGCTTTTCAGGGGATACATGTGTGCTGTTTTTACAGTGCTTTTGGATTTTGTGGTTGACTTTCTCCTGCCCTGCATTCCACTAAGCTGAACATTCATTGCATGCAGTTACCCTTCCACTGACATAGCAGCAGTTTTGGCAAAATGTGAACATAGATTGTTCTTCCATTTCCCATTCAGTGATCTCAGGTATCTCATATTTTGCCCCAATATCATAGCCCTGACTGCTGTTAGTGTCGAATATAATTGGTTTAATTCACACTAAAATGGGAATGCCTGTATGCTTTGGTGAAAGGTTCAACTGGAAGATTCCACTGAAGCTTTAGAAAAGTAAGAAGAGCAACTGAGCTCCTTTAACTGGTAGAAAATTAACTGTTATTCTTCTCAGGTAGCTCTGACATGATGTTTTCACTGTAGATCACATGAGAGGTATTGAATTGCAAATTTACCTTCTTGGAAGGGTGGTGGCTGAAATCCTTTGTTCTCAGACTCTATGTGTGTAAGGATGTAAATGAAGCTCTCTAGGAGCATGAAGCCTCTCGCTGGAATGCAGGCTGTGGGGAGTTATTTCTTATTTTTGTGAGATGCTGAGTCTATGCCTTGGACTGGCATATGTCTTATGGAATGTTTGGATGTATCATTTGCTGTTTTTGTTCTGTTTTGAAAAAAGTACTTCAAGTACAGTTTTAACAATATAATGGGTATGGACAATGTTTTATTTCCAAAAGGAGACAGTTTTTATGCACCCAGCCACTTCAAGCTGTGCAGTATTAATATCTGCAATAGTTAGTATACTAGAATCTGATACCATGTCCCAAGCCTACTTTCTAGAACACACACACACACACACTTAACAATAGTTGACCTCACGGATATATGTTTCTGCTGCATAAACGTCTACCAAGTTTTTATTTTTATTTTACCATCTTATTCTCTTGATATTTTTCACAAGAGCATAAGCAGGTTATGCATCTTGCATTGTGCAATTTATTGTACACCTTTGCTGTGCAATAAATTGCACAATGAGTTTCCATCAGCACAACCAATGTGTTGGATTCCTGTGTTGCACAAAATTAAAATTCATCCAAGCACAAGTGCCTTTGTGCTAGTGGACACAGAACACTGGATACAGCCCTTTGTTGTTAAGCATGTTTCCCTGGTAGTCTGATCTCCCTTTTAAAGATGAGGCATTATATTGCTCAGCAAATATTTCATGCCAATGTGTATGTTCCCCCTGCCTTTGTATGGATGTGTAAGATAACATTCACGGATTCCCCCCTCCTCTGTCTTGGTAAGCTCTACACAGATCTTTTCAGACTAACTCTAGTTGTTTCTTATTGACAATAGGATTGTAAATCAAAGGCCTGTGGAAGGCTGACCATACATAAAATAATCACTGATGAAACTGCCCATCGATTAGCTGCTGGGCTTTCATTGATTCCTGAGTTATCTCCACAGTTGCATTTCAGGCTTTATTTGTGTGGTTCTACAAAATCATGAAAGAGCATCTCTTTTCTTCGTATGCAGTGGTAAATCAGTTTTTTAAATAATAAAAAAAACCCAGAAGGAAATAGGACAACTGTTTTTGCTAAAATCTTCTATATTGTCATAGATGATGGACTTGTTTTGCTCAAACAAGAAATGCTTACAGTATAAACTGGGCATTTGCAGAGGTGAAATAGAGATGGGCATTAAATAAGAAGTTAATTAGGAGACAACTTTATTAAACAACAATGACACAGATAACAGCAAGAAGCAAAGGTCACTGTGAAGCTGGGGATTCTTAAATTGTAACACGTAGCCCAGGGGAATAGGCATTCTTAACCAATCTATGATGCCTTATTCCCAACTCATGCCTTAACTCTTTAATTCAGGGATAGAGAATTTGTGACCTTCCATAAACTGTTGAATTACAACTCCACTCATCCCTGATTATTTGCTATTCTGATGGAGGCTGATGGGAGATGGAGTCCAATAACGTCTGAAGGGCAGTAGATTTTCCATCTCCATTCTTATTAACAGTCAGATCTACCTATACCTTTGCCTGCTAGATAGGCAAGCAGGGAAAAATCCGAAAACCAGCTGCCTAGCTCTGCAGGGTAACACCTATGTCAGCATCCTAGACAGCGACCTTATTACAGAGGCCACCCAGCCTCATAAGAGTGGGGTTGTTTTTACCTGAGTATGGACAGCACTCAAGCACAGCATCCAAAGCTCTCTGATTTAGAAGACTTCTTGATATCCATACTAGTCAATCTACCAAAGTTATGACAAGAAACAGATAACACTGAAACAACAACAGGCCATTAAATCATCAGGACAGGAGCATCTGCTGAAAGCCTAGCAATGGGTAAATGGACAAAATCCTTCCTGGACCTGCTCTTTCTCTTAACCATTGCAGCCTCCTTGTTCACTCATTTCGTGCTCCAGCCCAGACAACGGTGGTGGTAGAGAGGCAGAACAGTAGACACAGTCTGTTTGATGATTGGCTCTCTGCCTGGCAGGCAAGTGGGTGGAAGCAGTGATGAACAAAAAAGAGCACAAAAGTAATGGTTAGTAAGGAAGCATAAAGGTAAAGGTAAAGGGACCCGTGGCAGTTAGGTCCAGCTGAGGACAACTCTGGGGTTGTGGCATTCATCTCGCTTTACTAACCAAGGGAGCCGGCATACAGCTTCCAGGACATGTGGCCAGCATGACTAAGCCGCTTCTGGAAAAACCAGAGCAGCACATGGAAATGCCGTTTACCTTCCCATCAGAGCAGTTCCTATTTATTTACTTGCACTTTGACGTGGTTTCGAACTGCTAGATGAGCAGGAGCTGGGACTGAGCAACGGGAGCTCACTCCGTCGTGGGGATTCGAACCGCCGACCTTCTGATCGGCAAGCCCTAGGCTCTGTGGTTTAGACCAGTTATTAACACCAACATTATATTATATGGTTTATTCTGCAACTTTTTGCTGCTTCCCATCAGAAATCCAGCAATTTATTCAACAGTGATTGGGAGGGGCCTATCATGAGGCAAAGTGTGGCATCTGATTTTGGATGCCATAAAAGGGCAAATGTAAGGATCCACCTGCAATATGCTTTTAAAGCAGTTTCATGCCACTTTAAACAGCCACGGGTCCTTCCCATAGAATGCTGGGAATCATGGTGTGTTAAAGGCACAGAGACTTTATATCCCAAATAGCACAATCTGAGGCATATCTACTAAAACGTAAGCTTCCCAGAGTTAAAGAGGGTTCACTCCCAAACAAATGTTCATGGGATTGCAGCCTTCTTATGGCAAACAGAGAGTTAAACTAAACATTTTCACAAATTCTGTTTGTTTTTTTTATTGGGGTGTGGGTGCTTATTTTGTCTTCTAACAAACATGTTTTCTTACTTTATTTTATATTTATTCTTTAGTAATGTAACAGCAGGGAGGAAATAAACAGACACTGTGAGAAATATTATATATGGACCTTTCATTAGGTCTTACAATGTTTTGACTTGTTGGGATTTCATAGCCTTCTGTCAGCCCATAAAGCACACCAAGTGTTCCTACTTAAAATGGCTGGAATGATCGCCAAGAGAATACAGTGCTTAAGAACAACACATTGTCAACCAAACTCAATAGAGTTTGTCAGCATACTCATGTTCTGGCTAGCTACTAAATGCATGCATTATAAATTTTACATGTAGAATCTTAACTTCTATCATTTCCCCCCTTTTTAATGTAAGGATTATATATATATATAAACTTCAGTTATTGAACACAAATAGAAGCTTCCACCACCAACATCACCCTGAGCAAAATTGCAGTCATCAGCCTGTGAATCTAGACTCAGACTTCAGCTGGGGGCCCAAATCTCCCTACTCCTATGTGAGGTTCCTGATCCAGTTGCTGCCACGTAGGCTATTTTTGTGCACCTAAGGGCAAACAAATCATGCAGTCAAAGTTTAACTATGCACTATGTGAAGAGATGCTTCCTTTTTTGCTGCCCTGAATCTTCCACTGTTTAGCTTCATAAGATAACCCCAGGCTCTAAAGGTAAAGGTCCAGTCGCAGACGACTCTGGGGTTGCGGCACTCATCTCACTTTACAGGCTGAGAGAACAAGCGTTTGTCCACAGACAGTTTTTACAGGTCACAGGGCCAGCATGACTAAGCCGCTTCTGGGGCAACGGAACACCGAAACTAGAGCAGTGCATGGAAACGCCATTTACCTTCCCGTCGGAGCAGTACCTATTTATCTAGTTGCACTTTTTGGCGTGCTTTCGAATTGTTAGGTTGGCAGGAGCTGGGACTGAGCAATGGGAGCTCACCCCATCGCAGGGATTCGAACCGCTGACCTTCTGATCGGCAAGCCCAAGAGGCCAGTGGTTTAGACCACAGCGCCACTCGTGTCTCTTAACCCCAGGCTCCAGTAAGGGAGAAATAAGCTTCTCCCTTTGCAGGTTCTCCAAACAATGCATAATTTCACTTGTGCTGTGGAGAAAACAGATAGGAAGTTTGGTGTGTGTGCTACCTCTAGTATTGTAGGCAGCATGCCTCTAAATAACAATTGCTGAAGATCATGAGCAGGAGAGTACTACTGCATTCATGTTTGTTTATGAGCCTCCAAAAAGGCATCTGGTTGGTCACTGTGAGAACAGAATTCTGGATGTGATAAACCTTTGATCTAATCCAGCAGAGTTCTTCTTAAGTGGCCCTGCTGTGTTCCACTTCCTTAATGAGGATAATTTCTAAAATTATAGAATTTGTACACACACAGTCTGTCACACCCTGGAGGTCCTTCACTTAAATGGCAACTCTTTATTTCCCCAGTTCACATGTGCACGTTGATAAAACCGCACTTGACATTCAGTTCACCCAGCAATTGTGGGAACTGCTTCCAAGTGTAGTTCAGAGATTTTTGAACTAATTCAGTAAACTTAATTAATCCAGAGTAGTTCATTTCAGACACTGAAATTGCACCCAGTGGGGTTTACAGCAGAGTCAGAATGGTTGAAGAATTAGAGCCTTGTTTAATTATGATGCAAAGTAACTTCATCTGTTCTTCCTGGACCAATGTGCAAATCAGAAATTAGAAATCCACATGCTTAAATGCTCTCCAAATTTTTGAATGTGTGTTTGATATAAAATATGGTTTTAGAAAAGAATTCATTTTTAAATGCAAATCTTAGGCAGATTAAGAAAGAAAGAAAAGACATGAGACAAAGTGGACTTCTTAGTGAATACATGGGGAAATGACATAGACCAGAAATAAATAAATTCATCCACACCTACTCCTGATCAAGCATGCAGGAGCTTTATGCACTGGCCATGTATTCATGTGCATATTCAACTGGAAGTAAGTTCTAGTGTTTAGTGGGTCTTACTCCAGAGGCTTGGTTGCCTTGGAATGCAAACTTAACCATGCAGTTTTTATTTAAGAGTTCATAGTGGATGCTTTTGTGTGCTCTTATATTTAAACCTTTTTAAAAAAGAACAACACAAAACAAATACTTATTGATTTTTCACAGAGCCAATGAGGATCTAAAACCAAACAACACAAGCAGAAAGACAGCCTATGCATCTGATTCTGATCAGGTCTTTAAGTACCACAGAGGGGGAAAAATATATAAACAGATCTGGCATGGTAATTGAGAGGTCTAAATAGCAGGGAAGGTGTAAACAGGTGCGCAAGAGCGATCATTAGCATATGTGTACCAACTCAGGAGATGTTAAGCACTGTCTCATGCAGAGGTGTTGAAGGTTTGGCTGTAGAAAACACAAAATCTAAGCAAGTGGGGGGGGGGGAATCAGTCCCTTTCTTGAGCAGGCTTGTCCAGTTTTGTGATCAGTACTCCCAGCTTATTCCGCCTATGCCTCTTTCTTAGAATCTTTAGTTTAGCCATCAATCTTCCTGGGACTCATATTGTTTTTGTTGGTTGTTATCATTTTAAAATTCTACTGAGCACTATAGAAAGAATCAAAACAGCCCACTGTCTTCCATGGTGACTTACAATCTAATATCCAAGGTGGAAAAGGAAAAGCTGGACAGTGGAGGGGACAGAATGATCATATTCAGAGTTAAAATATGGTGGTTTTACAAACTGCCTGGTGGAATGCTGATTCATGTTTCTCTTTTGGCAATCCAGAGGCATTGTTAGCATTAGAGGACCAACCAGAGCCAGACCAGCCATTAGGCAAAGTGAGGCCACTGCTTCAGGTGGCAGAAGCCCCCAGGTCGCATGCCCATAGGAACCACATCTGCTCCACTGCCTTTGCCAGTGGCTGAAAAGTGGTGCTGCCATTGGTGCCGATTTTGGGCAACTTTGCCTTCATTTGGGGCAAGATCTCACACAAAATCTTGCCCTAAATCAGTGCCAATGGTGGCACCATTTCTCTGCCAGCAGGGCATGTTGCAGGGCACACAGAAGTAACAGAGCAGGTGATGGTAGCAGGAGCAGGAGGGGTGGCAGCAGCAGGGCAAAGTGCTACCTCCCATTCCACCTCAAGCGGTAAAATGGCATGCACCAGCCCTGGGACCAACATATGATTTCTCAGGCTCCTATTTTGTCAAGGTGGCAATGCTGCAAGGATTGTAACCTAAGGGAAAGGACTGTACCTCAGCAGGTTCCTGGTTCCAACTGCACAATCTCCTGTTAGGATGTAGAGGGCCCTCTGCCTGGAAACCTGGAGAGTCACTGTGTGGACAATACAGAGCCTGACTAAATATGGGTGAGCTTCCAATGTTCTAATGCCCTATCAACATAGCTGTCAACTTTTCCCTTTTCTTGTGAGGAATCCTATTCGGAATAAGGGAATTTCCCTTAAAAAAAAGGGAAACATTGACAGCTATTCCTATCAATGATCCTGGGCTCTTTCCTTTCTAGACAGACTCAAATGAGGATCAGCATCACTGAAAAGAGGATTCCAGTGACAAATGGTACCAGCCAGGTTGATGAAAAAGGTCTATGTATTGCCAACTCTGTTCATGCCTTTAGTCCTTGTGAATTGAACCCCTGGAAGGAGTGCTGGGTAATATATATATTTATATATATATTTCATTAAATTTATACACCGCTTGATTGTAAGAAACCTCAGAGCAGTTAAACTTTAAAACCAGGGGGAACGTTAGAATTGTAAAACATACAAAAGTTAAAATACTAAAACAGATTAAAATTACCTCAACTTTCTAAGCATCTGGGCAGGCTTGACTAAACAGGAATGTGTTTCGCAGTTGCCGAGAGAAGTGCACAGTGAAGGTCTCAATGGGCAGGTTGCCACACTAAATAATGGAATTTCCCCTGAACTGGAGTGAGTATTGTGAGGTACCTCTAGTAGTGCCAATTCCACTGATTGAATCGGTTGAGTGGGCACATGCGGGGTAAGGTGATCACATATGTAAACTGGTCCCAAATTGTTAAGGGTTTTATATACTAATAATAGTAACAACTTGAACCTGGACTGGCAGAAAAAAGGCAACCAGTGCAGATGTCCGAGCACTGGTGCCATATGCTGACGAGGTTGTGAGCTCTTTAGAAAGCTGCAAGATGGCAGACCACTGGTGAGCCAATTTTGGGAGGCTGGATCCCAGTGACAGTTGCTTCTGCCTAGGGCAAAGGAAGAAGCAGAGGTCTCTATTGTCTCCCACTCCTTCACTTTAGGATTGGATTCTTCCAGTATTGCTGCCCTTGACCATGACACATTGGCTACACGAGGAATCATGTGACTACTTTCTTCTTCTAATACTACAATCTGTAAGATGTATGTGGTTGTTTGGGGCATTTATCCCCAACTCCAAAGGTGAAAAATGAAGACTGACAGACACAGCAGCCTTTTGTTGCTAATTGCTATCATTACCTTGTAGCTAAACATGGTGACTCAGCATCACTGCTTAGATTCTCCTTAATTGCCTGAGTATATTTTGTAGCCCCAAGAGCTAGAAAGGGAACAAGATGATGATTAATTGTGATGGAAAACTAGAGGTCTGTATTCGTCCAATGTCAATTGCTGAAGACCTATTAATTTCCCAGTGTTTTATGCCACTTGGCTCTGATAGCATGGAATTGGACCATTCAGTGGTCATGCACATCCAATAGCTGGAGTGCTTTCTGCATTAGTTACTCTAGAAATGGATGCTCTTTAGTGGAGGGATGGGGAACTTGTGCCCCTAGGAATCCTGCTGTCTGAGTGGTCACCTTACCTGGCCTCATGGGTGGACCAGCCATCTGAAGGACCACAGTTCTCAAGTCCTTGCATTGCAAACAGTCACAAAAGAAGACACAGAAGAACTTGGTTCAGCTTATTACAGAGAGCACATTAAACAAGCACTTGATTGAGCAGTATTTTCACTTATTGTCAAAGGGTGGGTAGAAAAGGGGAATGAATCTATTGGGGTAT
Organism: Podarcis tiliguerta; assembly: GCF_965153285.1. Lineage (NCBI taxonomy): Eukaryota > Metazoa > Chordata > Lepidosauria > Squamata > Lacertidae > Podarcis > Podarcis tiliguerta. Next base: position 35,844,914 of record NC_139553.1, read on the forward strand.
AGAAATATCCCAGGGACACAAATCCCAGAGTGAAGCATCACTGCTGAGAAGACTTTCTTGCATGCCCTCCTCAGCTGGGGATGTGACAGAGAACAGGTCTTTCCCTGATGGTTTAAGCATACAGGTTGAATTATATGCGAGGAGGTGGTCCCTTAGAGAACCTGATTCAAACAATTGCTTTGGACATTACTATTGCCACTGTTCACATTGTTAATAATAAAAACACAACATTTTAGGAAGCAGCCTTCACTCTGAAACACATTTCCTTTGCAGTGCATTGCTACTGTTTTGTGCATAGGCCTAACAAGGGACCCGCGTGCCAATTAGGGTCAGTGTAAATTTTGCATAGTGGCTCAAAAGCTGGAGGAAACCTATTAAGGCATTATTTGCAACTAGTAGTTTCAAGGGACATGGCGAGAGGAGGAGAGGGGAAAATGACTTTTTGAAAGGGAATGAGAGTAGGCGCCAGATGGTTTCCATTAATGTCCACTCAGCTGAAGCACTAGTATTGCTCCATTAGGCAGTGAAACATGGGGAAAGTACAAATTCCTCTTGTTAAAACTTGTTTTAACTGTCAGAACATTTAAGTGGGCATTTATACCAAGCCTCACATAAAGGCTCACATAAAGTGTTGGGGGAAATGGCTGAAAACTGGAGACTTCCCCATTTTATCTATTTAAACTACATCAATGAGCATCCCATCATCTCCACTCTGTTTCACACAGGGAGCAAGTCTGGACCACTTCTCCTCCCCCTTCTGCTCAGGTCCCACCCACTCTGATGATACCTTTTATGAGGTCTCCACATCCAGGTCACATCAAGCTTTTCATTCTAGCAAGTGTTTTGCCTGTTCTGTCTCTTCAAAGTAGGATTAGGGACTTGTGATCAGCATGTTCATACTCAGTTCAGAATTAGGCTATATGTTTTCTGTAAACCAGTCAAGCAACCCCAAAACAAAAACTGAAAATAGCTCCCTCCCCCCAACCAGTGCTGAATTTAGACAGGAACATGTTCCTGATAGCATCACCTAAGGTGTGATAGGTTCGATCTCCTTCCATGCCAGCATTACACCCCATCAGTGGCAGCACCAGAAAATATATACTGTATATAGGTAGGCAAGGAAGGGCAAAGTGTATTTCTAGGATGGCGAGCTGTGTTGCACATACAAAATAACAATATATGTTAACGAGGGCAGTCAATATATATGTTAAGGAGAGGGCTGGAGATGGACAAGCTCCTTGCCTTTTGGGGTGCTTGCCTCCCTGTCCTCCTGCGGCACCAACCATGACCCCCCAACCCTTTGAAGCATCTGAAACTTGCCCCTCCACCTTTTTACTCCCCACTTAGTGGTTGTGTCATTTGGGAAGATGTTGGTAGAAAACACACATTTTTTCTCTCTCTCTCTCTCTCTCTCTCTCCCCAAACACTCCATTTTGATTCCACAGAGCTCAAAGCAATATATAAGGTCATCAGCATCTATCTAATCCCCAATAGAGTAGACTTAGACATGGTGGCTGGCCTGTGGTCACCAGGGATGGGGTTAATGTATAAATTTCAATCTCTCTCAGTTTCTCATTTTTCAAATCTTAACTTCAGTTCATCACATTTCCACATCACTTTGTGGTATCTTTTTGAAAAGTCATCACAAAAAAAATCACCAGAACTTTAGTGGGAATTTCTCCTAACATATATATTTTGGAACGTAATTTTTGCAAAGTGTATTTTCCTGAGGCAATGCATTCTCGCATATTGCTTTCAGTAAGTAATGCATTTGTAGGCACACATTTTACCCTATTATGCATATATTGGATCCATTACTTTGCGGGAGAACTGCAAAACAAAATACAGAGAAAAAATCAGTTTCAAAGGATGCCTGTGTTTCAGTCTGTGCATTGTTTTGGAAAGTGGAAATTAAACAAGTTCACCTTTAATTGCAAATTGCATTGAATCTGTCCCCCATCCCTAACATTCATCTTATGAGCTTCATGACTATGCGGGGATTTGAACCTGAGTCCCTAGGCCAACACTCCAAATACACTACACTAGCTCTTATTGGCTACTTGCCTTTCTCATATCTAGAACTCGGCTGCAGAAATATATCAGAGATTGTGTACCTTGGAAAATGTATAATGCGCCTGAGTCTTTTGCCTTGGCTTGAATGCATTGGTAGCTATGCAGGCCAGTGCTCTTAGCAAGGGAAAAGCATATTTTATCTGCAGTTTACTGGTTTTGGTGAGGACCATGACTGTGGCAGTCCTCTAACATTTAAACAATGTTGCTTGCAGGCAATGAGACATATTAAGTCATATCCAACTATGTTCTAACTAGTGTAGGCCCACTAAAATTAATAGACAAGTGAGTTATGCCCATTAATTTCAGTGGAACAGTAGAACTAGCATTGGAAAGCAACCCTTGTCTGTAGACATTATTTTACTCCATCACTCATAAGTCACCCATTTATAATCAAGGAGTGGGGGCTCAAACAAAGTCATGTTCTTTCTTGCAGCTTGTGATAAGGGTGCAAAGGGAACTTTCCCAATGAACGTAATTGACTAATTTTTAATATCTGGTGTAAGGGAGTTGCATTTTCATAACTTAATTACAGTGTCAGCAGGTTGCCAATTAATTAATTGAAATTCTCTTTCCCCCCCCTCTTTTGGTGCAGTCTCCAGCTGTATTTAATTAGCACATGGCTAGGAGGGAAGAGATGGCTATTGTCTTCTGCCCGGCTAAATGATTAAGTGTTTTCTGCCGTGTGCTGTTTACTGTATTTTGCTTCCCACTGAGATGTTTGCCACTCTTAGGATTCAGCTCGAGCAGGTCAGATTGTCCAAATTGCTATTACACAGTAGTCATACATTTATAGGGACATCACATGGAGAACTTCATCAGGTATAAGAGAAAAATGTTCTGAAAAGTTCCAAGAAGATGACACAGATTATAGCTGTGCCTTTGACACTAGCTGGTTTATTATGGCTGAAAAATTCACAAGACAAGAGTCATTTTCTTGTATATAGCATAAAGCATATAACATGGCTTATTTTTTAAGTTGTCCTGTTGACTTCCTCCTAAAATATTTTGTTGCCTCTGTAGATACACTACTGGAAAACCAATATGGAATGTAATAAATATGGATGGAAAAGTTTGTTTTTGTATCTACAACTTCCAGAATCTGTTGAATTCTAGAATGGCCATTTGAGACTCAGAAGTACAGCTCATGATGCTTGTCTGGAGAGGTTACATATCATTCTAAGCTCAGAAGCATTATGCCACTCAATACAAGAGAACAGGCTGAGAGTTTTTATTGCCCTTTCACCATTAATATGCTTCCTAGAGGGAACTGCTTGTCCACTGGGGGAAGCAAGATGCTAGTCTTGATGGACCTTTGATCTGATCCAGCCAATCATGTATCTAAAGACAATTCACTGAATACAAGTTAGAACAATAAAATCATGGATTTGTATCCAATACAGCACTAAGCAAGTCACTTAGGGGTATGCATGTTCTGCTGCTGAAATGTTTTGCCGTAGCACAGTGTTTTCCAAACTTGGGTCTTCAGCTGTTTTTGGACTACAACTCTCATCATCCCTAGATAGCAAGACCAGTGATCAGGTATGATGGGAACTGTAGTCCCAAAACAGCTGAAGACCCAAGTTTGGGAAACACTCTCCTAGTAGAACATTGTTGTACAAGAGAATGCATAAGCAAGTTGCTGGCAACAGGCTGTACAAAACACAAAATTCTCTAGTGCAAGAGTCTTTGTGCTAGAGGACAGATAACATTGGATACAGCCCCACAGAGTTGGAAGGTACCATAAAAGTTACCACACTAAATCAGATCAGGAAAGATGCAGCTGGTGACTAGTAAGAGGAGGAACTGGTAGTGAGGTTATCAGCATACCTTGACAAGACTGTGCCCAAAGCTGCAGGCCTCTTGTGAGGCCATGCTGGTCCCTTTCCTGTTTTCCTTTCACTGGCAAACGTTTTTGTTCTGGCAGGCCTTTGGCCACTAACTGGCTGCAGTGGCAGGGTCTAATATGTGTGGATGTTGTACTCTGTCTCTCTTTTTACTTTGGCCCTACCCACCGTTGGCATGTGGCCCTCAGAATGTTGCTAGGACGGAATGTGGCCCTTGGACTGAAAGAAGTCCCTCATTCCTGCTCTAGAATGTTTGTGTTCTGGCCCTAGGTGCTGGTCACTGACACATTATATGAAGCTTTGGTTTGCCACACATATACTGGAGAAGTTTCAGTGCAATTGTATGTCTCCAAAAGCTCATAATGAACTATGGTTCATTATGTAGTCTAAGTTGTCTGAAAATATTGTTAACTTTTTTGAAACAGTAGATGAATATTTATTTATAACAATTCCTGATGCAGGTTTATATGCAGCAGAGATACCAAGAAGAGCTACCAAATGCTTTGTTCTTCCATTCCACCATGTGAACCCTTGCAGTAAGGAGGTCTAAGCTGGGTGCTCCAAGTTTATAACATGTGGCTTAAGCAAACCATGGTTATTTTTTCTATACAATTTTTTAAAGAAACATTTACCAATTTGGAACAAAGTTTTACTGTCTGTCTTTTCTTGTTGCTGTATGGGAATGCACAAGAATATGACCTTTGAAAGATTTGTAAAGAAACAATTTTCAACTTACCAAAAGTGTGGTCTCTTTTTATGCTAAAGGAAGTAGGATACTTTGGAAGCAGCTGAGAATGGGATATTTGAAACGTCTAATAGCCCATATTTCCATGGTTTACTTTGCTGCATGTTTTGTGATTTTAAATCTTGGCTGGGGCTCTCTCACCAAAGAGTACTGGTACCAAACCTGGATTTGGCATCCAGGGAATTATCCTTATTATATATCATATCTATATTTTTCCTCTTACCACATCAGCCAAGACGTTTAACATCAGGTTTATTTCTCCCTTTAACTTCAGCACTGAGGTATTTAGAATGTGTTTGGCAAAAGATAACACACACACACACACACACACAGAGAGAGAGAGAGAGAGAGAGAGAGAGAGAGAGAGAGGTGTTCTGGCATCACAGCCAACCCAGCAGATGCATCCACTGTTATAAACTATTAATGTTCTGCAATGAAAGTTACCTAGGCGTCCTCATCATACTGCAGGACTCTAGAGTACCTGTACATTTGCAGACAATGCAGCTTGCCATATCACCCCTGCCATTTTTCTGTATTGCTACAATCCAATAAACCCCCATTATGTAAGTGTCAAGTATGTTGCATACACAGCATAGATGTGGTCATTTTCTGAATAGCACATAATGCTTTGTCTCTCTGCCACTCATCTGAGTTTTAAAAGTGACATTTTCTTGCACACCTGCTTGCATCCTTTTGCTTCTCTCAGATGTTTTCAATGAGAAAGAATCTACACATTCATTTGGGAGTTTGCTGATGTGGGTGCGTGCAGAGAGGACTGCTTGGGCCCATTTCAGAGTGCTGGATTTGCCCTATAAAGTCTTATATGGCTCAGGGTCACAATCCCTCAAGGACCACCTCTAACTAACCCAGACCATGCAATCATCATCTGAGGCCCTTCTTTGTTTGCCCCCTACACAAGAGATTGGAGGGTGGCAACAAGAGAACAGCCCTTTTCAGTGGTGGCACCCTGCTTGTGGAATACCCTTCCTGGGGTGGTTTCCCTGATGCCATTGTCATATAACCAAACAAAACCATTTTTTAATTAAAAAAAAATCAGGTATTTGGGTTTAAAATATATATAGCCTTTATGCATAGATGTGATATTCTAATGTAGATTTTGTTTGTTTTGCTTGTTTTAATGTAAGCATTTGTTTGCTTAAAATATTTTAAGCTATAGCAAAAAAGGGCAACTATTAAATTAAATTAATAAATGGTAAAAGTAAATGTTCCTTGAGCATCTTTGGAATGATGCCAGCAGTAGGTATTATACTGTATAGGACTGGTTCACACAACTGCCCATGGTATAGTCATGTTGAAGTGAACTAGTTCTATCTGCAAAGCTCCAGTTCCGTATATGTATGTCCTAGCCCTGAATTTTGTTTCTTCTTCCTCTTTTAAGAGGAAGTTTAAGAAACCGTATTCAAATAATATAGTACTTACAGGGAAATTTGTGGTCCTCTAGATCAGGATTTCCCAAACTTGGGTGTCCAGCTGTTTTTGGAGAACAACTCCCATCACCCCTAGCTAGCAGGAACAGTGGTGTGGGATGATGGGAATTGTACTCCAAGAACAGCTGGATTCCCATGTTTGGGAAACCCTGCTCAAGATGTTTGTTGGACTGCAACTGCCTTCATCCCTGATGGATGGTCATGCTGACTGAGTCACAATATCTTGAAAAGGATATTGCGGTGCAGACAGAGGTAACGAAAATTACCAGTGGCCTGGAGTATCACAGCTGTGAGGAATGGTTACAATGTTTTGAGCTATTAAGACTATTTAAAAGGTGAATATGGGGAGGTATGATTTATAAAAGTGTACATGGAACAGAGAAAGTAATTCTAGAAACTGATTCACCCAATAAAGATGAATGGTGGGAAATTCAGGACAACAAAAGGAAAACATTTATTTCCACAGCATGTAGCTTAAGTCTGGAATTTGTTACTACAAGCTACACTGATGTCCAAACTAATTACAGAAAAAGCTATTAACGACTGGTGATGGCTATTTATTATATACTACTGTCAGGGATGCCAGATATATGGGGTGCAAGGGGCTTCAGCCCCCCATATTTTGGGACAGGGGCTGTGCCCCCCAATGTTATGGGGCCACCACTGCAGGGCACCGTCTATGCACCCAAGTCCCAGTTGCCACCCAGAAGCCCAGAAGCTGGGTGGCTGCAGGGAAGAGGGAGGGCACCATCCACACGAACCGCCCCGCAGGACCCCCCTGACTAGTGTATATCATCATGATAATCATTTATTTATTGTACCTTGCCCATCTGACTGTGTTGCCCCAGCTTCTCTGGGCGGCTTCCAACAAAATATAAAGGGACAAAACAAAACATCAAACATTAAAAGATTCCTGACACGGGTTGCCTTCACCTGTCTATGAAATGTCATATAATTATTTAACTTTTTGACGTCTGATGAGAGGGTGTTCCACAGGGTGGGCATGACTACTGAGAAGGCCTGTTTCCCTATAACTTCACTTCTCACAACAAGGGAACCACCAGAAGGCCCTCAGAGCTGGACCTCAGTGGGGCTGAACACTGGGGGTGGAAAGCAGTTGCTAGGTTACATGAGCGGGAGAGTGCTATTGTGCTCATGTCCTGCTTGTGGGCTTCTCATGGGCACCTGGTTTGGCCACTGTTTCTATGTGGAAGGAGGGAAGACTCCTGGATTAGATAGACCAGCTATCTGGAGGTTCATGCGTTCTCTAATACTGATACAGCAGATCTTTTATTTTACTCTCTCAGTTAAGCGTGCATAGCATTGCAATTTAGTTACTGTAAAGTGCATGACCATTTTGTCACTTCTTTTACGCTTGAATGCCAACATTAGTCTATAAATACATTTGGTGGCTAAACTCCAGTCAACCTTTGGACAAAGGAGTTTTGTGAGATTGGTTTTGGACTTTTTTGTTATTGTTGGATATGAACTGGTGGACGAAGGCATCTAACAATGCCATGCTTATTGGAAACAAAACAAGAGGTCTCTTTCCATTGCCACTTGATCTGCCTTTGACTGCCACATAGAAAAACAGTATGATGAGCCTCACAGCTTCACCCTCTTGCTTCTTTTCCATCCTTGTCTGGAGTGAAGAAGTATGCATCATGATCGGCACCTGTCACAAAGCCTGAGTTAAAGTTTATCTAATCGTTAATGCCTGAAAGCAGACCCCGTTCTACTTTCCTTGGAGAGTTGTTAAATCGGTGACTCCTTTCTGACCCCCTCTTTCAACTGTGAAAGGATGCAGAAAGGCTTGGTTTGACACCTCTCAAGAGTTCAAGTAGAGTCATGTGTTGCATTTTACCTTTATTTCTTGATATTGAAGTTAAAGAAGAAACTTTTTTTGCAATAACTTTCAGGCAATGAAATTTTCAATTCCACACTGCAGCCTAATTGTTCTGAGACAGACTTTGCACTGCAACCTGATAGAGGGGAAAAAGCAGGTCCTCAGTAGGGCACAGAAAGAATGTATCTTTATATAAATGGTTAGAGTTTTAAAGAAGTTGAAGCAGACATGTTCACTGGCAGTTACTTGAGCTTAGCAGTTGCTTACACACTGCACATTAAAGTATTTTGCTTTTCAAATTCATTTGTTTGTTCAACATTAACAATCCAGAATAGCAGCCTTGCTGGTTCAGACCAAAGGCCCATCTAGTCCAGCATTCTGTTCTCACAGTGGCCAACCAAATATCTAGAGGAAGCCCACAAGCAGAACACAGATACCCTTTTCCTCGTGGTCCCCAGCAACCAATATTAACAGGCATACTGCCTCTTATACTGCAGCTGCTATAGCAATCATTATTTATCTTCCAGCATTTGTCTAATCATCTTTCAACACTACCCTAGTTGATGAACACCACCACATATTTGGGTAGGGAGCTTCATAGCTTATGGGCTTTGTGAAGAAGTTACTACTTTGATCTGTCCTGATCACCTGTCATTTAGTTTCATTGCGTAGCCCCAAGTTTTCTTGTTAGGAGAGAGGATCTACCTTTCCATTTTCTCCTTGTAAGTGAACCTTTGCTGCAATTTGGGCGTATTTCTCATTGAGTTAATAAACCTTCCATGGAGCTGTTCTACTCCGGCTGTTGATTGGGGAAAAAACATAACAACATAAGAAGAACCTGCTGAATCAGACCAATGGTATAGTGTCCTGTTCTCACAGTGGCCAAACAGTAGGAAGCTGGTAAGCAAGATCCAAGAACCAGAGCTCTCACCCCCTCCTGTGGTATTCAGCAACTGATATTCAGAAACATTATTGCCTCCAACCTTGCAGGAAGAGCATAGACATCATGGATCGTAATCACTGTAGCTTCAACCTCCAGAATTTGTTTAGTTCTCTTTTAAAGTTATCTAGCCAAGTTGGTGGACATTACTGCCCCCTATGGGAACAAGTTCCATAGCTTAGCTATATGCTATTATCTGTTATGAATCTTGCAACATTCAGCTTCATTGGCTGTCTATGAGTTCTAGTGTTTTGAGAAAGGGAGAAAAGCTTTTCTCTACCCATTTTATGCTATGCATAATTTTCTAAGATTCTATCATGCCACCTCTTGCATTTTCTCTGAACTAAAAAAGTCCCCAATGCTGCAACCTTTCTTCATAGGAGAGTCATTCATTCCATCCCCATGATCATTTTGGTTGTCATTTAGTTTAAGGTAGTACAGCCCAGATAGTTTTACCACACAAGTTAGAACTAGTTGTGTGGGATGTGAAGGCCTTATCAAAATTCCCTTAAAAATTCCTGTACAGCATGTTATCTCATCTCCATATTCATAGGAAAGTTTCATCTTAGCAGAAATCTTGTGGTTGCTTTATACTGTCTTGTTCAACAGATGGTCCATGCAACATCTCCTTGAACACCAGACAGTTCCTTTTTCCCTTCTGTTGCAACTGCAACTGCCCATCTGGCTAATACTTTGATTACATGTGGTTGACCTCTTTTTGAACACTGCACATCACACTATCATTTGTTCCCACTTAGAACCAAAATTCTAAATGCAACTGCTGGCGATTCAGATTAAAATAAGTTGGCACTAGTATTTTAGGCCTGTGGATTTATTTATTTTTAATTTTAAACTAATTTATTGCTTTCACAGAAGCCTGTGGGTTTGAGATGGTTAGAACCCCACTGGAGAAATTTTGCTAATCTCCTAGAAGCTCTCTTTGCTTTCCTTTAGAACTTCTCAGGTGATTTTCTCAAGAAGAAATATTCAAATTTACCTTGCAGTTTCATTGTTCTGTGGGTGGAGCATCTGCTTTGCATGAAAAAGGCTGAATGTTCTGTTCCTGGTGTCTCATCTTCTAAAAGAGAAGGCAATATGAGAGACACCTGGCTGAAGAGTCTCTTGTCAGTCAGAGAAAAGTGTTGATTATAGAGAAAGACAGTGGCAAGTTCTACACCCATATCCTATCAACTTTGTGTATGAACTAGGAATGTTTCCATCAGCACAAGGCTCCCAGTACAGCATCCCAGTATGATAACCTGTGGCAGCTAGAACAACATTGAGAGATGGTTGTGAAGGTCATCATGCCACAAGGATTTCCTATGTTTTCCTTTCAAATGGAAGAAGGAGCTTTGCATGGTTTCCCCCTTGAACTGCTGTTGTTCATCTGCATTTTCACAGACAAGTTGGCCCTTTGCACAGATACCAGATTTTTTGCCATAGCTGGTGACATCAGAGACTGCATCTCTCAATGATAGGCAAGTGTTGCAGAGAATCTTGTACAATATGCCAATAGCTCAAGGGTGGGAAGTTATTGCTGGACTCCAGCTCCCACCAGCCCCAACCACTGTGGCTGGTGGTGCAGCAAGAGGAGCTGTATTCCAGCACTATGTGAAGGAGCATAGGTTCCTCATCCCTCCTGTAGTTGACCTCACTTGAATATTGTCTTTGTGCATGTGCATTTGTGCAAGGGAGAATGAAATTTCAGCTGAGCAGTGAAAAAACTAAGGTGTTACAAAGAGACATCATCACTTTCTTGTCACAGTTGAGAGAATCTTACATTAAAACTTTTTTTTTTTTTTTTAAGTACACCTCTGGTCCTTTTCAGTGTTGTTATTAAAGTCAGTCCCCAGAGCAGATAACTTGAATCCTGCAAATCACCTACCCAATGTAACTTTCCTCCCACTGTAATATATCATCTGTCTCATCAGAAAAAGAGTACATAAGGAGAAACAATTACAATTGCAAATATCTGGTTGGTGATTGCATTATGTCCAGGAAATACTGGTGATATTTTGACAGTGACTTGATGACTAATTGAGGGGGTGGGGGAGCTGGTTTCTCCTCTTTCTGTGGATTCATATCTCATTCCCTACTTGGACTATATGATGATACAGTGGTCTCAAGAAGATGGTTCAGATATTAGAATCTTTGTACACTGAATTATTGATAGGAAATTGGATGTTGCAGCATTTGGAGAATTTTGGGGGAGTTGTTTTAACTCATATTTTATGCAGTGTTCATGTACCCTTTATAGGTAATATGTTGCAGCATCCACTACGAAAGGGTTGCCATATTCCAAAGAGCAAAACCCTGGAAACATTAAAGTTGCACGCACCACCATTCTGCATCTCTGTGCTCGCCCCCTCCCTGACGCTGACCTACAGTTGCCATATTCCCAAGAGCAAAGCCACACAAACAACAACAACAACAACAACAACAAATGAGAGGGAGGTTCCAACTGGAAGGGGCAGTGGTGGGGGCAGCAGCTCCACAGTCTTCTCGGTGGCACCAGCTGCCACAGCTTGGCTCATGGTGTCCAGCAGTGGCATGTCTTGGGAGCTGGCGAGGAGGAAGCCACAGCTAGGGGAGGACGCAGAGCTGCATGGGGTCAAGCGCAGCTGCACAGCTGATAGGGAAGAAGTGACAGCGGTGGCTCCCGAGGGACACTCCCAGTGGCCTGTCCAGCTCCATGCTTCACACTTTGCACAGTTGCTTCTGCCTTCAGTCTCAGCATGGCTCCCGAATGCTGTGCCGCCACACAGGTCTCTTGTCAAGAGCCTCCTGCTGCCACCTCCAGTGTTCCCAGCCTCACCACTCCTCACAGACTTTAGGCTCTAGGAGGCTGGAACAGAACAGGAAGGGGAAGCAGAAATGGTGGCAGCAGTTTCCTTAGCAGCTACTGCCAGCCCAATCTGGGAAAGAGGCGTGCGGGTCTGGCAACCATGCAGGTGGTACACGGGCCTTGCACATGCTCACCTCCAGCCAAAATGACAACTTCTGATTCCAAGGCACAGTGAAATAAATAAATAAATAAATAACCCTCCGAAAACATGGACATTTCCTATAACATGTAAAAAATATCCACCCAGATGGGCATGTTGGCCCACCCAAAAAGGACATGTCCAGGGAAACCCAGACACATGACAACCCAACACTACAAAACATTCTCCCCATGGAATATTTCTCACATTTCCTTGAGGCTGAGATAGAAGGATGTCCATAAGACTTTCCCTTTCCTTGATATCGGTGCAGGATTTACGTATAAGCTAAACAAGCTATAGCTTAGGGCCCCACTCTCTTGGGGGCCCCGCAAAAAAATGGGTGTACATTTCCAAAATATAAGATAAAAAAACAAATAAAACAAAATCTACATATAGCAACAGTGTTTTGTGTTGCGTAGGCTCCTGTGATGTAAGTAATGGGCCCTGCCTGCTAGCCTGCTCCCTAAAAGATCACACATTTTGTTACGTGCAAATGGCTTTAGATACCTATTAGGTCCCTAAATTACCATATAGCATATATTCAACACATAAAACAGCGAAAATTTGTTGTTAACAAAGGACAGCTGGACATATAAAGGACGCCATTACCTTCAGTAGCTTAGGGCCTCATCAAACCTAAATCCAGCCCTGCTTGATATCAGCATAAAATCAACACTCTCCTTTTTGAAAACTGAGAGGAGGGAGGGGAGGGAGGGTTGGTTGGTTGATACTCAGTAGTCTCTCTCTCTCTCTCTTTCCCTCTTTCCCACAAATACCATGAGTTCATCATACAGTCATACCTCGGGTTGAAGTAGCTTCGGGTTGAGCGTTTTCAGGTTACGCTCCGTGGCGACTCGGAAATAACAGAACGTGTTACTTCTAGGTTTTGCGACTCACACATGCGCAGACACTCTAAAATGATGTCACGTGCATGCGCGGAAGTGGCGAATCGCGACCCGTGCACACGCAGACGCGGGGTGTGTTTGCTTCAGGATGCGAACAGGGCTCCAGAACGGTTCCCGTTTGCATCCAGAGGTACCAGTGTATGTTCACACAGAGAACATCCATGAATATCATTTGCACTTACATACACACTTTCAGAAATTATGCTAACCACTCATAACAATTCTGCACACTGCAGACATCAACTGTACACAAAGGTCCTAGAAATGTCTGGCCAGTTTAGTTTATTCTCTTTTTAAAACAAATCAATAGTTGGTATATTTGAGGAAGGGTCATCATTCCCTGGTAGAGCATCTGCCTTGGTTGCAGAAGGCCTCAGCTTCAATCTGCAGCATCTCTGTGTAGGACTGGGAGAGTCCTGGAGAACCACTGCCAAGCAGTGTAGACTGTACTGAGTTAGATGCAACAATGGCCTGACTCAATATAAGGCAGCTTACTATGTCCCTATTTCAGAAGATAGTGTTAGTATAGGTAGAAAGGCTTGATTTGGCTTAGGGGTTTCCCATTCACATTTCAGTGGACAGAAATAACCAATAATCTCTCTCTTTCTTTCTTTCTAATATTCTTTATTGATTTAAAATACGAACATATGCAAAAATATACAAAATCATTACAACAGAAATAAAGGTAAAAGTGACAGAAATGACAACAGAAATGAAAGTAAAGAAAGAAGTCAAAAAGGAAGAAAAAGAACCAAGAAAGAAAGAAAGAAAGAAAGAAAGAAAGAAAGAAAGAAAGAAAAAGCTATGTACAAAAAAGAAAAATATCTTCTTGAATAACACTTAAATAAAAATTCTGGATGTAAAACTTCCAATCGTTCTCATTATACTGTTTGTACTGTCATTGATTTTTTTGCAGAGTTTTATATTCTTTTATATCATTTCCATCTAGTCAGAAAAATATTTGTTACCTGTTTTCACTTACAAGTAGCATTCAAATTCTGCTAATATGGTAGGATTAGTACAATATAATCTTAAATAATACTTAAATATTCTCCATTCTCCATGCATTTTCTGATTTAAGACTCCTCTAACTCTTCCAGTCAGTTTTGCTAGTAGTAAATATTCTATCATGAATATATGCCAATCTGTTATCATTGGTAGTATTTCACTTTTCCAGTTCCTCGCCACAAGAATTCTCGCTGCTGTAATTGCATACATGAACATTGGTCTTATATATTTTTTAATTTCTAATGGTAGTATACCTAAAAGAAAAATCTCGGGGGGGGGGGGCGGGTTTAAAGGTTAATTTCAATAGTTTCTTAAATTCATTGTAGATACTATTCCAGTATTCACCAATAACTGCACAAGTCCACCACATGTGTTAGTATGACCCCCACATCTTTTTTATATCTCCAACAAGTTGGTGATCTTCCTTTGTACATTTTAGCAAGTTTTAAAGGAGTGTGTTGCCATCTGCATAACATCGTCATGGTGTTTTCCCTTAGGTTATAGCGTGCTGTAAATTTAATATCTATCCTAAAAAAAGAAAAGAAAGAAATATGAAGGGAGAGTGGCCTACGTACCAATTAATTTTAGAAATAACCAATAATCACTTTCTAAATCACATGTCAAAGCTATACACATGTACCATTATCTCTGAGGTTTCCTGCAATAGGACTCGTGTTGTTATTTTTCCTTCACCAGCCAGGTCAGTGCACATACCACAGGTTTCATAAGTGCACACACTGAAAATGTCAGTTTGAACAACAAATGGGAACAAACTTAGTTTTGAGTGTATCATGTATCAAACAGATATGGTCGTAAGAGAACCAGGACTGATAGTGGTTCCCTGCTGAATGTACTTGCAGTGGCAAATCTGCAAAAGGATCTCATTGATAAATAAATATGACCTTTTTGTATTCATCTTTCAAATTCAGGCCTGGTCCACACATGAACAAAATAACAAGGTGGTAGGGTCCAACTTTCATTTAAGCACTTTTCCATTGTTATTCCTTCATCTTGGAATACTCCTTATTAAGGCTACCTGGCCATTTGTTTTCAGCATCTGAGCAAAAATACCTATATAATAAACACTGCATAAACATAAATTTAAAAAATTTAAAAATTGTCCAGTAGCACCTTAGAGACCAACTAAGTTTGCTCTGGGTATAAGCTTTTGTGTGCATGCACACTTCTTCAGAAAAACAGATACTTCAGATACACAGATTCTTCAGATACACAGAAGCCACCAGACCCTTATATATGGTGACTTCTGTTTCAGTGTATCTGAAGAAGAGTGCATGCACACAAAAGTTTATACCCAGAGCAAATTTAGTTGGTCTTTAAGGTGCTACTAGACAATTTTTAAATTTTTTAAATTTTATTTTGACTGTGTCAGACCAACACGGATATCTACCTGAATCTAGATTGCATAAACATGACCTCCTTCATATGATGATGATGATGATGATGATGATGATGATGATGATGAAAAAAGAGGAAAGGTCTAGCTCAGTCTTTCTTGACTAAGAAATGTTTTGAATTGTAACCATCAATATTCTCTGGTCACTTGCCATGATGAGAGCTGCAATTTAAAGTATATGAAGGGCACCAGACTGAGGAAGGGTAATGTAGCTCATCCCTCTCTGAACTGTTAGTTTTTACTTTTGTGGTGGTAGTGATTTTACGCAAGGAGGCAGTTAAAAATGTGATTCTGCACACAGCTAAAAGTGGCATAGCTCTGCCATTATTAACATTCTGAAACTCTTATGTTTTATTCTGTTGCATTTGCAGATCCTTAGCTCCATTTAAGCATTACACTGCAGGCTTATACACATATACCTGTAAGTCACATTTAGTTCAATGCATAGGATTGCATTGCAAGTGTCTTTTGGACCCATCCAAAACACTAGTGGCAAACTGAATTAATTTTGAGACAGGGAGGTCTTTGGAGTTTTGCCCAGATTCAGGATGCAAGGACTTCACTACTGATTGCCATGCCCCTGCTAAATCAACTAGTTAAATTATGTGCAGTTAGTAAATCATCCTCTGAATTTTTAAAACGTCATTTTCATTAGCATTTGTAGCTTGATAATTAGCAGTGTATTATTTTTTCAGAGCTACAAGCCTGGCTGACACAAGAGTGATAAGTGATTATCATTGTGCTGCTGACCCCCACACGCTCTGTGGGGCTGGCCTTGAGATTGGTTCGAAAGCTGTAGCTGGTTCAAAACATTCTACTCACTAGGGCAGGATATTGCGAACGTGTTGCCAGGCTGTTGAAAGCATTGCAATAGCTGCCAATTAACTAGGCTAAGTTCAAGGTGTTATTTCGGTGGGGGTGTATTATTCTATGCAACTTGGGACCAGGATACCTGGAAGATCAAGCAATCATTGTGCTTTGCAAGCAAGAGCCTCTTACAGATACCATCTTACCAAGTGTGCAAGAGGGCTATTCCACACAATGTAGCAAACAGAGCTTTAGTGTTGTGACACCTACCCCAAGGTATCCCCTCCTCCTCCATAATATTAGACAGGCACCATCTCTGTTGTCTTTTTGGCACCTGCTTCTTCCCGGTCTGCATCTCTACGGGATTGTTCTTAAGATGTTTTAAAGATTAGCATCATCTTCATCATCATCATCATCATCATCATCATCCATGTTCTTTCCTGTTCTGGCTTCCTTTGGGAGGAAGGATGGGGAATAAATTCAATAAATTAATAAGTGGACTTGGAGGCTACCATGATAAACCTTCAGGTCCAAACATTGTCTGTGTTACTACAAATTCAAAATCTTGTCAGGGACTTGACCCATCTTTTTACCTTAGTTGGTATGTTGTAGGAAACTGCCCTGTGCCACTTCGGACTTTTTGTTCATTTAGGTGGGATCCTCTTTAAGGATGGTCCTGGTTGCGGGCAGGCCCCCAGGCCAGTTCCTCCCCCCTTGGCATGGGTGGAATAATGCTGTCATGCCAGGGTGGCACCATGATCACCCCGGCTTCTTGGCCAATCACTTTTGTGTGGGGTGATCATGGGGGGGGGATATAAAAGTGGCAGCGTGACGTGTGTCAGGCAGCTGCTTCATGCTGCTGAACACCCGCACACACACCCTTTATTTTAGGTGTCCTCTGGCCTTGCTTTGGACTTCGGTTGGTCACCTGTCTTGGGATAGGAGCCAGGTAGGAATTTTTCCATTTGGCAGATTGGCGCTGGCCACTTGGTTTTCGCCTACCTCTTAGCAATCGTCACAACTTTGTAAGGTTTGGCAGTTAGGCATTGGCTCATTGATTTGTGGGGGAGGGGAGGTCAGCCATCGCTTGCCCCTCCATTGACCAAGGGTATTCCGTTAAAGGAATCCAGGGTCTGGATCCTGTCCAAAGTCTGCTTGAGGGGCTAGGGCCATGCCAGGCCTCTGGGGACACTGAGAGCTACAGGCAGGTTCCCCCGATGTGGCTTCCTCTTTGGGTGGTTTACCCTTACTGACTTCCTGCAAAGGGGGCAGGAGTCCGATATAGTCCTTTGCCGGTGCCTAAGCCAATACCACTCACATTTCTGTAATCAATAAAGTTGTGGCCTAAAATTCTGCCCAATAACCTTAAACCAAAATTCTGTGTCAGTGTGAATTTTATTCTAATGAGGGGCTGGTTTGGGGGTCTTGCCAGGCAACCCACTAAGTTGGACCTCTAGGCAAACGGTGTAGCTCAGTGATAGAACATCTGCTTTGCATGCAGAGGTTCCCAAGTTCAGTCCCTGACATCTCCAGGAAGTACTGGGAGAGACCCTGGCCTGAAATTGTGGGTAACTGTTGCCAGTCAGTATAGACTATATTGAACTAGATGGACGAATGATCAGGCTCAGTAGAAGGTGACTTCCTATGCCCCATGCTGTTAGCCCAGTGGAAGGCATAAGCACCTTGTCTTAGCTATTCTTTGGAATTGTTGTGGCAGTTCAACATGAACTGCAACGCAAGAAGCATGTAATCATTATTATTATACTGGCATCAATAGGTGTTGGACCATTGCATTTAGCCAACATCTCCTAATTGTGTGAAGGAGCAGGGTTGTGAGTCACTGCTGGGGTAAGGCAATGTGCATTATGACATCCTCCAGCCTGCTGACTAATCTCTAATTTCTTCAATTAGTGAATTAAATACAAATTGTTTCAATATTCTGGGCATTAATGAAGAGGGAAGAAAATATTGTACAAATTGCTTTCTTTCGGGGGGATAAGAACTTCACTTCCTAACATATAAAATGGGATGAAGCCATAGGGTGCCTCCTGTAATTAGCACTGCCATGATTTGTCTGGATTGCAAAGCCAAAGCCTTATTTCCCTCCCTTAAATGGTTTCTATTAATTCTCTGAATAAATGAAATTAGATTGGATAAAGGTATTGTCCTGCATTGATGCCTGAATAGAATGAAGCAGATTATAAAGGGACATGCGCTCCACTTCCTTGAGCAGAAAGAGGTTCCAGGGGCTTTTGTTTCTTTTGGATGAAAGAGAGTGCTGGAGACTTAAACTGTCTTTGCAATATCTACTTTATAGACAGGTTTAAAACACTGAGTGCAAATGGGAGCAAATGAACACTCCAGCAGTGCAGAAGACACCCCAGACAGGCTGCCTCTATGATTAGACAGAGAAAGGAGGATCTCAGGAATTCTCTCCCATGAGAGATAGTGATGGTCACAAATTTATGGAAGCTAAACCTACCAGTGGTTACTAGCCATGGTGGCTATGTCCTAACACCACTGCCAGAGACAGCATGTTTCTGCATACTTGCTGTCAGGAATCACAAGTAGGAGAGCCCTGTTGCATTCAGGTCCTGCTGATGGGATTCTCATAGTTTTGCCAAGATCCTTGGCTAGATAGACCTTAGGCCTGAACCAGCACTGCTCTTATGTGATTGTGTTCTTTAGTCACATGCTCCCAAATCTAGCTCATTCAAGCATAGTGGAGGATATTGTGTTGGAGTTGGAGTCAGCTTTAGGTTGGCTTTTGTATGTGGACTGTGGGGTGGGGTGCGCAAGCACCATCTTGTCCTTCACCAAGATAGCAAATCATTCAGTGCTGCCCCTAAAGGGCAATTTGGATAGACTATAATGTTATGCTCCCTGTTTCCAGCTAACTGGAAACCTTTGGAGCATTCTTTCACCTCCATCAATTCCAGGAGCAGAGCAGTATATTTCAGAGTCACCCTGGACATGGTGATGAGGGAGCCTCACATATGTTATCAGTGTGTCAGCCCCATTCACATTAAGCTGTTAACCTTAATTAACTCTCAGGGGAGAACACTGGCAAAAATTGGATCTTGAACCTGGGAGAATGAAAGTTTTTTTGGCCTTCTGGGTTTCATTGTTGAGCAAGGGAAATGGAGAATCCAATATAAAACAGTGCATGTCAGGCAAGGAATGGTCTATTTCATTGGATGGATGAATCTGTATATTTCCAGTCCACTCACTTCCACATGTGTTAACTCATAAATTTGTTCCATCCCATTTTTGTGTTTGTGTTTTTGGGTGTTTTAACCTGACCTAAAATTCCCACTTAAGTAGGTTTTAAAATATGCATTTCTAAATGCATTTTCTCTTAAAATACACATTTCTAATGATACTTTTTGTGAGCCAAGAATTGCATCAAACATTCAGGAAGTGTGAAAACCAGAGTATAACTTAGCCCAGTTCTGCAGTTTTGTCTCGGAGGTGCAGATCAGGTCAGTCCTTGTTGAAACTTGCGAATAATGAATTCCTCAAGTATGCCTAACAGCATGGGCTGACAATAAAATACAGCATGGGGGACCTGATCATACACACAAACATTATATAGTGTTACAAAGAGCAAAATTTGATCATGTCAGGAGTTGTCTGAGTAGATACAGAAAAAGTCAAAACTATGGGTAAGATTTAAGGATGTGTTTGTTAAGGGACGTGGGTGGTGCTGTGGATTAAACCACAGAGCCTAGGACTTGCAGATCAAAAGGTTGGCAGTTTGAATCCCCGCGACCGGGTGAGCTCCTGTTGCTCGGTCCCTGCTCCTGCTAACCTAGCAGTTCAAAAGCACGTCAAAGTGCAAGTAGATAAATAGGTACCACTCCAGCGGGAAGGTAAACAGTGTTTCTGTGCACTGCTCTGGTTCGCCAGAAGCAGCTTAGTCATGCTGGCCACATGACCCGGAAGCTGTACGCCGGCTGCCTCGGCCAATAAAGTGAGATGAGCGCCGCAACCCCAGAGTCGGTCACAACTGGACCTAATGGTCAGGGGTCCCTTTCCCTTTACCTTGTTTGGACAGTAGACAATCAGATTTGGGTTTCTGATAAGCCAAAAAACACATTCTTAATTGTAACATTTCCCACTTGCCTTGTGGCAAGCTCATGTTAACACCCCGTTCACAAAACTCCTTACTGAAAATTCAGAACTTAGCAAGTTAAATGTTTAAGGAAGTTAACTCTTATATGTTAGCATCATGCAGCTGAAGAACAATTCAGCTGCAGTAAAACTACAATGAACAGCTTGGGTTTAGAAACTTGACTTTAAAATAATGTTATTCTAGCCACTCTTTCCTGAGTATACATGAATGGAGAGAAATACTTGCAGTGGATCATTGTGGCACAGATGTGGCATTTAGGTACATGTGATCACAGAAATAATCAACACTGAGACCTAAGATTCCATACATTTTGTATAGTCATTCACAACTCCATTAAACCTCCAGGGTCACTCACTAATTAAGAACTAAGAGGAGACCAGAATAATTAGGGAAGTGAAATCCAAGTCTTATGGTGCAGGATCTGTAAATGGCAACTGTGCTGAATACATAACCCCCCTTTTTTTTCTTACACAAGGACAGGTGTTCTGGGAACTTGGAGCCTTGGGACAAAAATACTAATTAGCTGAGATCAAAGAGTATGTCAGGACTGAAGGACAAACTATGAGTAAGTGAGAAGTTGGTACTGAAGAGCAAGGCAGAACAGAAGGAAAGAAGCATGAGGTAGCCATATTAGCCCGACACCAGAAGCAGGGCTGACCCAATACATTTTGGGACCTGAGGCAAACCACACAATAAGTGGGAGAAGACCAGCAGTGCATCTTATTTCCCAAGAGCATTCCTTGCAGGCCAGATTGCCAGCTCCCAGTGTGTGTAAGAGCCACTGTGGTGTAGTGGTTAAGAGCATTGGACTCGTAATCTGGTGAACCAGGTTCTCTTCCCCGCTCCTCCACATGCAGCTGCTGGGTGACCTTGGGCTAGTCACACTTCTCTGAAGTCTCTCAGCCCCCTCACCTCACAGAGTGTCTGTTGTGGGGGAGGAAGCGAAAGGAGATTGTTAGCTGCTTTGAGACTCCTTAGGGTAGTGATGAAGCGGGATATCAAATCCAAACTCCTTCTCTTCCTCCTCCTCCTCCTCCTCCTCCTCCTCCTCCTCCTCCTCCTCCTCCTCCTCTTCTTCAAGGATCCACCTCACTTTGCCACTTGGCCCTGACCAGAAGTCATGGGATGAAGAAGCCAATAATCAGGATCAAGAAGGACAAAGCGGGAAGCAGGTTTGAGAAACTGGAAATCAGAATCAAAGGGCGACCAAGAACACCCCACGGTTCAAAACAAACTTCTTGCTCAAATATGGCTCAGTTGGAACAGGAGGCATCTAATGGTCTTTCCTGTCCAGGAAGATCTAATACCAGCCTGGCTGGCTGGGTCAGTTGGGGGCTTAAGGATACTGAGCTGCCTAGGCAGATGCTGCAATATGCAGTTCATTGGCTCTTTGTACAGGGCAGTCACACAGAGAGCTGACGTTTATGAGTTTGTGCCCTTGACAGACTTCAGTCTGAGGGTCAATGTAGTTAAAGCAACCTTAGGACATAGGAAAGTCCTGCTGGTTCATGCCAGTGATCCATTTAGCCCAGCATCCTCTTCTGGGAACAAAACCTGGGCACAAGAGCAATTGGTACTCAGAAGCATTAATGCCTCCAACCTTGAAGGCAGAGCATAGCCATTGATAGCCTTATCTTCCATGAATTTGTCAAATCTTCATTTTTCTTTAAAATGAATCACAGATTGCCACAGAAGAACTGAATTTCAGATTGGAAAAATGAGAAGCAGAGAGAAGCAAAATTAACAGATCCACCCACCCTGACTGTACACTTTGTGCCCGCCAGTCAGGTTGATTGCTCAGTAAACA
The DNA here is from genome assembly GCF_965153285.1 of Podarcis tiliguerta. Lineage (NCBI taxonomy): Eukaryota > Metazoa > Chordata > Lepidosauria > Squamata > Lacertidae > Podarcis > Podarcis tiliguerta. Next base: position 35,866,870 of record NC_139553.1, read on the forward strand.
GGTTGTCTGGAGAATCAGCAATGATTTAATTAAGGTAGGGGTTTCAGTTATTTTAAACATTCAGGGAAGAACTTCTGAGCAAAGCTAAATATAGTTGCTCTGTGTGTGTGTGTGTGTGTGTGTGTGTTTTGTGTGTGAGAGAGAGTGAGTGTGAGAGAGAGCACATTACTGACAAAAATGTAATAATTGTGTTTCCTTGCCTCCATAACATATACCAATCCCACATCAAGCTATAGTTCTTACAGTTCCACTGTTTAATACAGACAATGTTTTTGTTCTTCTTGTCAATGAAAAGATTAAGCTCTCTGATTATACCAGTCATCCATTAGGGCTCTCCTATATGGAATAGATAAAAGAAGAAAAACGCAAAGACTTCTCTAATTAAATAATTCATTTATTTTTTTAAAAGCCATATTTTTGTACCCATTTAGTTCATAATATAAACTAATTTCCTTTCAGTGTGTGAAAGGTGTGGGGGAGTACTATATCAGAAAATATTAAACTTCTGTAATTGCATGCAACACATGCCAAGTTTAATTTTACCTTCCTGAAGCTTTGTAAGGTTGTTTTTTTTTTACATCAGTAAACATCAAAATTACATAATTACACATTATAATTACCAATTACATGTATTTACACTAATTACATAATTAGATGAAATTACATTAATTATGTTAACAATGCGGCATCTAAAGAAGTGTGGAAAAACAAGAACATTCCCGCAAATTGAAAGGAGTAAACTGCACTTCGGCATAAGGGGTTGGTGCAGAGAGTTGGTGGGGAGAGAGAGTTGAAACATTAACATTAAATCAGCATTGCTGAGCCACAAGTCAAACTGATTGTGCTTTGTCACTGTTTTATATGAAGTTTGACAAACAATGATCCACACATGTATCCCACCAACCAAGACCTCAACTAACACCAGGTTCAATTTTGGCATCTCCAAGCAGACTTTGGAAAAACGCCTGCCTTAAACACTGGAGAACAACTTGTTAGGGGATGTGTGGGAGTGTTCATTCTGTCCAGAACTCAATGAAAGTTCTTGAAAGTTCCAGAAGGTTCCAGAAATTGCTAGAAGCTGTTAGAAAGCTGTATGCTAGTCTTAGGACACCTGAGAGCAGCTGAATCTTCACATGTTCAGTTCTTACGGTAGCTGTTTATAAAAGATTGTGTTGAGTCAGCACTTCACCAAGAAATCTCCTGGCAAGCCCACAGAATGTAGGAGAGAGAATAGAAGGCTTTGTTGCTTGCAACTGCAAAGCCTGGACCTCCTCAGTAAAAGACTTTTCTGCAGATGGACTCTGTAATTGGAAACTATGAGGTTTTTCTAACCCGGGAGTAAAATACTTCTGTCTGTACTTAATGGCCTCTGTGAGATATTGCCTTTGTTTGGCTGGGTCAGAACTCCTGAACACTTTGACGTTGCACATCACTCTGCTGATTTACGACTGCTGGCACTGGGAAATATGCCGAGCACCATAAAATGCAACACAACTGACAGTCGGTGCTGGCAGTGCTGAGCTAGATGGACTCATAGTTGATGTTGGGCTGTGTAGAGCATACCCCTCCCTGGTGACTATAGTTTGCTAGGTGTGCTGGGGCTTGTAGATTTTTGGGTGTTGAACTATCGTTCCCAGGATTCTTGAGATGGCGTTTGTGCTAAAGTACTTGTTTACAAAACCATTGTACTATCAACCTTACTGTACGCTTGTGAAACATGGACCACTTATAAATGCCATCTCCAACTCCTTGAAAGATTCCATCAACAGTGTCTCTGAAAATTTTTACAGATCACTTGGGAAGACAGGTGAACTAATGCCAGTGTACTGAAAGAAGCAAAGGTCACCAGTGTTGAAACAATGATTCTTTAACATCAGCTTCATAGGACAAATCTAAAATAAATGTAGCATAAACACTGACAGTTGGGAAACACTGGCCTGTGAGCACTCCGATTGGAGAACAGCCTTTACCAAAAGGTGTCAGGGACTTTGACGACACTTGAACTCAGGACGAAAGAGGAAAACGAGCTAAGAGGAAGACACATTTGGCAAACCCTCACCATGGAATCAACTCCCGCCTGGAAACTTATGTCCCCACTGTGGAAGGACATGTGGATCCAGAATTGGCCTTCACTGTCCCCTATGAACACACCATTAAGACCGTGTTCATGAAAGACACTTGGCCATGAGTGATCGTGAAAGAAGAAAAAGAAAGCATACACAGGCTTGGTACTTAGCTATACAGCTGCAAATATAACGTTTTAAGTGGTGATTGTGAGTGTATGGAAAATTCAATATATATTTTTAAATGCTTTTTTAAAAAAAGTATTTTCACAGCGTTTTCTATATGTGTCTAGATCTCATAATTTTGTATGAGCCCAGTTGCACTGTGCTAAACTGAAACAAATTGTCTTCTGCACCCAAAAAAGGAAGCTTTTGTTTCTCTCACTTGTTCCCAGGGCACACTAGAATTTCTTTCTCATCTGAGGGGGGTGGGGGGTGGGGTTGTGCTTTACTTATGTGGGTTGGCAAAGGGTGGTGTGATGTGTGTGTTTCTTTCCGTTACATATTTCCTCAGTGTTCTGAAGACCTTGAAGACCCTTTTCATGGTGCTTTTCCCAGTGTTTTTATTAAAGGGCTTCAGAGACTGGCTACCAAGCACATGAGGTTGGAACACTCACTGGTCTTGTTTCTAAGGGAAGTTCTTCCTTTTGCATTAAAAAAAATACATCCGTATTGATTTCCTAATTTTTTAAAAAGGTTTTTAAACATAACAATAAACAGTTTCCAGGGGCATGGAAGAGTCATTGGGTCTTGTCTTACTCACAGGAAAAGCCAGCTGAGGAGCTCATAGGGCTTTCAAGAATTGTGGACATCAAAGGTGGCTGAAGAATGCAGACCACTGGAGAGACTGCTTGTAAAAGGAACTCATTTGGTCACTATGAAAATAAGGGTAGCCCATCAAAAACCTATCATGCACTCCACCCATTATAATTTTGCCATTTCCTTCCTCCACTTTGATAATTTTTCAGTGCAATTAATGGAGAATGATAAAAAAGGAAAATGTTCAACATATCACTCCCCAGATTCAATGAGTGTTGTTTTTTTTTTTAAATGCCCTTTAATTGTGATTGAAAATCACTTCAGGACTTTTTAGTGTGAAGCAATGTACAAATTTCATAAACCAAAACCTAAGTATGTGCATTGGATTGGAGTCTTAATTCCTTAACGCAAGGCTGACTTCAGTCCTGTGTGGTTTGCTTTCTCAAGTCTCAGTGGACATTGAAGAATTTTAAGAGTACAAAACATGAACTGATACTCTCAATCTCTTAAGACATAAGAAAGGGATAGGAAACCTGTGGCTCTACAAATATTGTTGGACTCCAGCGACCATGAGTCAAAGACAGCATGGTTTATTCTCAGAGATGTTGGCAACTGAAGTCCAACAACATCTAAAAGGGCACAGATGCCTCATCCCTGACATAAGGTATACCTTATCTAATTCACATTTAACGCCCAATTTAAAGCAGTACCATCTCTCTTTAAACAGTCATGTCTTCCTCCAGAATATCATGGGAAGTGTAGCTTATAAAGGGTGCTGAGAGTTGTTAGGAGACTCCTATTCCCTGCACAAAGATACAGTTCCCAGAGTTCCCTGGGAAGAGGGATTGTTAAACCACTCCTATAATTCTTATAGGTCTGTAGAGAGAACAGGTGTCTGCATCCATAAGCACCCCCAGACTGAGTGCCTGCTCCTTCAGGGAGACTGCAGTTCCATACAGAGCAAGCAAATGAACAATCTATAAGTCACACAAAATTGCACGAAGAAATCACATCTAACAATTGCACGGAAATCAAGTGGGATAGGCTAGTGGTCTGACTCTGTATAATGCCGCTTCCAAAATTCCTAAGGGATCCAACATATGGGGTGGAGTTGCACATGTGTCTTTGTTCTTCACCCTCATACAGTGGGGATTGTGTGAAATCAAATGGCTGAAAAGGCCTTCCATCATCGTCCAACCCATACTACTTCAATCTACAGATTACAAGTGTGTGTTTTTTTCAATTTAACTTTAATATTTCATGACATATCTATCGCAGAATCCAGAGCTTAACAGAAAATACTGTATTCATTAGCCCCAAGAAAATCTATTTCTCCATTCCTGTGACTTGTGAAGAGAACTGGATGACTTCTCTCTTTATTAATAATGCTGCCCTTTGTCACTTGCTTTTTATTTTATTTTATTATATAACACTATACAAAAACTACCACCCAAGTCTCCCTGAAGTGATTGAAGGCACTCAAATTAAGTTTTGGGTTTCTGTAATTTCTCCCCACTAAAGAGGGTCAGTGCCTGAGGTGAACTAATTGTGAATCTGTCTTTGGAAAAAGCTGAAGCATTTCCAGAAAATTCTGGATATTTCCATACAATATACAGCCATTGTTCCTACGTTCCTAGGTACATACAGTCTACTGTATGATCACTTTTCTTAACACATATTTCATTCCTATATATCACAAATCTATATATTCCTATTCCAGCCGTGTAGACATGGCACATTATTCAAGAATCAGTGGAGACTTCTTTTTTACCTGGTCGGCACATAACCTAGACCTATGGCATATTTTTGCCTCTCAAAAGCGCATTTTGAAAATTGGATTCGTTCAAAACACAGTGGCTCTTTGCAGATTGATTCTGAATTACTCTCTACTGTCCATTTAAAATCAGATGTAGCCTTTCCCAAGAAAAAGGTGTGCTATTACACCTGCCGAATGACATTGTGGCTGGCCATATAGCAAGAATGCAAAGGGATAGTTTTCAAATACTTTATTTATTTGTTTGTCTCCTTGTTTCTATATCTCCCTTCACCCAAGGATCACAGGGCTGTTTATAATATAAAAACACAAAAATGCATAACATAGTAACAAATGAAAACAATTATCCCCCTCCGTTTAAAAGGCAATAGATTGTTTAATTAGCCAAAGGCCTGGGGGAAGGGGTGGGTTTTCAAACACATATCAAGTAACCATACCCACCAGTCCGGACAGCAGGATCTGTAATCAATCTAGATTGGAAGTAGCATGGTGAGCATGAGCATGAAGAATCCTATACAGAGAAAACCTACCTATTTGTTCCACAAATGTTTGTGTGTGCAGCCTCTATATCAGTGGCTTTCCATATATTATATCCAGTTTCAAATGCTCTATGTCAGTGAAAAATAGTTTCTGGGAAACACAGACGGAAAAGTGCTATTCCACTTGAATCTTGCTTGTGTGATTCCCTTAGATATCTGGTTGGCCACTGTGAGAACATAATGTTGGGCTAGATGTTTTACTCAAAAGAGCTTGTCTCCCTCTCTTAAACTGAGAGGTGTGTGAATGCACACTGATAAATTTAGCATTAATTGCTTGAAATTTATAATTTACCGGTAATTTATTACATTAAATTAATTAATTAATTAGAAATTCCTACTTTCAAATTTTACTTTTGGACAAATTCATTGGTAATTGTGTGGACTGTGAGCTCCTTTTCAGCTTTTAGTTCTTCTCATCCCAAAATCAGCTTTAAAGGTCCCCAGTACAAAAGCCCCTGAACTTATTTGCCTTCAGCTTGGCAGGGTTCTTTCCTAGGAGAATCTCACATGTTCAGTTTTCATACCAATGGTCAACTAAATGCTAATGGAAATAATGTAACCCCCAGCTCACCCTAAAACTAATTGCTGCCCTAATTGCTGTCCCTGCAGGAAAACCACTGCAAACTATCATTATGAAATTTAGCAGGATTCATGCCCTCAGATAGAGCGATGTTACGTGCAAATATCATTCAATTCTGCTTTCTCTCAAAATTAAAAACATTTCTTTTTCATAAAGTTGGGGGTTTTTTGGTGGAGAGAATGAAGCCATATCAAGAAGACTCATGCAGAGCAAGGTAAAAAGGTAAAGGACCCCTGGAATGGTTAAGTCTAGTCAAAGGTGAATATGGGGTGTGGCACTCATTTCACTTTTCAGGCCTAGGGAGCTGGCGTTTGTCCACATATATACCCCTACATAGGACAGGGCACATATGGTTCTGTCCTTCAATACTTCACTGCCACTTTCCACCCCACCACTAACTGTAACCTAAGGCAGCTGCACTACTGTGCCTTATGGTAGCACCAGCCCTGAATAAAGCCTCTAGTATTCAGGCAATGGAGTATTTCAACCAAATTTTAAGCAAGCACATGTTGCACCCACCCAGGGCTGTCCTACCCATGAAGTAAGGTGAGGTGACCAGATCAGGTGGCAGGATCCACAGGGGCAGGATCCAGCCTCCAAGGAATGCATTGCCTGCTGTCGCTGTTGCCACACTCACCATTGTTCCCCATAAAGAGCGTTATCCCCCCCCCTCCCCGTTCCTGATGTACTTCTTCAATCACCTCTTCTTCCCTGGTGGATGGGAGTGCAGTTTTGTGGTTTGCCTCAGGTTCCAAAATGTCTTGGGCTGGGCCAGCAACCACCCACTTATCACAATGCTCATGTGGTTCCCTTTTGATTTTCTTCAGGGTGGCAAAGCTTGTTCAATCATATTATATCATGACAGCAGCTTAAAGGTACCCCTGCCCGTACGGGCCAGTCTTGACAGACTCTAGGGTTGTGCGCCCATCTCACTCAAAGAGGCCGAGGGCCAGCGCTGTCCGAAGACACTTCCGGGTCACGTGGCCAGCGTGACATCACTGCTCTGGCAAGCCAGAGCCGCACACGGAAACGCCGTTTACCTTCCCGCTAGTAAGCGGTCCCTATTTATCTACTTGCACTCGAGAGTGCTTTCGAACTGCTAGGTTGGCAGGCGCTGGGACCGAACAGCGGGAGCGCACCCCGCCGCAGGGATTCGAACCGCCGACCTCTTGATCGGCAAGCCCTAGGCGCTGAGGCTTTTACCCACAGCGCCACCCGCGTCCCTGACAGCAGCTTAGGGGCAGGCAAAAGGTCTCATAACCTCCACCAAGTGGTACCTGGGGCTTTAAGTCTATCTGTGCCTCATGCTTCTTTGGCCCAAACAATGTGTATTTAATTAGCATCATTTTACCTTCACAGTGTGTTTTCCTAGTTGACAGCTTCTGGCACCAAAAAGAATGTCCTTGAGGGGAAAGTCAGGCCTATTGACTTGTGCATGCTGTTTGACTTAGCGTTCAAGTATTCTGAAGGAGCAGCTTGAAATAATGAAAGACAGAGCACTGTCGAGCCATCTTAACTGACAGTGTCAGGTGGGTCGAAGCTATTGAACAGTTCCTATTAAATTAGCTTAACTTCATCTCGTATAGTTAAAGCTGGAAGCTGACAAATTAGTTGCTTTTTGTATATAAAAGAGGAAAGCCACAATGAGACAACTGTTCACTAGCATGACGACAGCAGATAAGTCACGTCAAAAGGTCAATAAGAACCTGCCCATGAAAGAACTGCAAATGTTTTGCTTATGTTGTCAATATGCTCAGCCTCAAATAGTGAAATATTTATTCCTCCAGCTGACAAGTTCATTGCTGCTACAAGGGACCAGTAGTTAATTAGAATGCTTCATCTTAAATTAGATTTCAAATTTTCTTTTGTTTCTTTTTTAAACTTTTAAAGCTATTTCCCCCACAATCTCATGCTCTGTACAAATAAGAGTCTAAAGAACTACGAAACTGATTCCATGAGCATGAGTTACAGACCTGCTCCAGGTGGAGAAGCCAAATTACAATTTGGACTTTGGGCTAGTTTGGTCCCAGTTCTCACTCTCTTTTCTGTCATATACTCTTATTCCCTCCCTGCCTTCTTGGTACAATAAATTTGCACCATCCATACTTTGCCTCCAAAGTGAAATTAACTTCAAAATATAGTTTCCCATTGTGACTTGAAGGCAAATTATGGTTTGTGGCACCATACTGCCCAGTTTTGATGTCATGGCAAATTATGGTTTGCTTATTCAAGGGAAAGAATGAGGGAATCAGAAAATCAGAATATATGAGATGGAGGGGAGAAACTTGCAAACCATAATTTGCCATGACATCAAAACTGCAGCTATTGTGTCTGAACTAGCCTTAGAGTTGCTATTTTTCCTTCAAAAACAGACCTCTGATCATGACAAACCTATCTTTAATCTGGGGAAATCTAAGATACCTAGAAGAGCCCTTGCTAGATTAGACCAATGGCCATCTAGACTAGTCTCCTCTTCTCACGGTAGCCAGCCATATACCTATGGGAAGTCCACAAACAGGACATAAACACAACACCACTTCCCCTACATTGATTTCCAGCAACTGACATTCTGAAGCATACTGCCTCCAACCGTGGTGGTAGTTCATAGCCGTGAAGACTAATACACATGCATAGTCTTTTTCAGAAGAATATGGCCTAATCTCTATGTGGAATTGAATGTGATCATTCTTGCAGAGCCAAGTGGGCTGTCCAACATAACATCTTGACCATTATTGTGGAATTGGTTTCAGCTGGTGAAGACTAAGGGTGTGGACAAGGAGCTTGCAGGAGTTTAGCCCACAGCATGCCTCTTCCACCCTTTCCAATCATGGGTAATTTGAGCTAGTTGAGGAGAGTATCGTGCCTGGAGGGAGGTGAGAATGTAGTTCCTCCTAAGTAAGTTCTCCTTGAACCCTCCCTTGACAACTACAGGCTAGTCATAAATACCCCTTTTGGGGATGCTATGACAGCTTAGTGGCATTTCAACTTCAAACGCTCATGGAGGATCATAAGTAGAAATTGAATCACATCTATTTTTTTCTTTTCTTTAATGAAGCTGAGATCCAGCTCCTTATGAGTAAAGATCCTTAGGTTTTGATGAGTTGTGGTTAATGCATGACTCCCCACTCCTGTGCATGCCTGATGTCAGATAATGTTCATTGTGCATTCAGTTCCAGAACCCTAAAATGAACAAGATATGAAATGTATATCTGCACTTCTAATTAATGCCAGTTTTTATACCAGTGAGACTATCATGGGTGCCACCCCAAAAAATATGGGAATTGCAGGAGGGGGAGTTTCTGTTAAAGATTCTTACCCAACAATAATCAAAACAATAATGATAATGATTATTTATATGCTGCCCAGCTGACTGGGTTCCCCAGCCACTCTGGACAGCTTCCAACAAATTAAAACATCAATTCAGAGGCTCTTCTATCTGTCCTATAAATGTGAAAGATACAACAGGTAGACAAATGAGATGAAGTGTTCTTCAGAGTACTGCCAAACAACCCAATCCTAACCATGTTGCACCTATTGAATTTAATGGTGCTTACTCCTAGGCAAGTGAGGCTAGGATTGCAGGCCAATTCAACCTTCCCCAGACTGGTCTTTCTAGAGAGTTTGGACTATAGCTCCAGAGGACAGAGACAATGGGAGTTGTAGTTAAAATAAAATTGGAGCAGGGAAATGATAGATTAGGAAATGATCTTTCTGGATAGATTCACCAGGCTACTATTAGATTGCTTTTTATTTGGGCATGTAAGGACCTTGTGTTGTCACCAAGACTTTGAGTTTGCATGGTGGCTGTGTTGGAACGTTTGGTTGATTTGATGATGCTTGTTTTGTGATATGTTATATTATTATTTTTCCCAAAAAATTATTAATTTTCTCTTATAGAACACAAACATTCACACAAAGAAAAAACATTACACTTAACACCACATAAAAACATCACAACAACAAAAAATAAAAATAAAAGAAGAATTGTTTCTTCTTGTTTCCTGGTTAAATTACATTGCTAAATGACTTATTCGACACCCTCCAATCTGAATTTCATTGTATCACATATTTAACAGTTTCCAATTTCATATTTATAATATCTTCTTTCAGTTACAAACTTCTTTACTTTCTATTCTAATCCATAATATTCACTATTACTAATCTTTTTCTATCCCTAGGCCTGATTTGTTACTTCCAATATTTTTTTAGTTATCTTATATTACAATATATAGCTAAATATTCTTTAAATTTCTTCCAATCTTCTTGTGTTTCCTCCTCTTTCTGGTCACAGATTCTTCCAGTCAGGTCAGCCAGCTCCAAAAAGTCCATCATCTTCATCTGCCATTCTTCTATTGTCGGTATTTCTTGCAATTTCCAATGTTTGGCTAATAAGAGTCTTGCTGCTGTAGTGGCATACAAAAACAGTCTAACATCCTTCTTGGGCAATTCCAATCTTAAATTTGTGATATGTGATAGATGAGAAGAGGTGCTGATGACCAACAACACCTGATGGGCCACAGATTCTCCATCTGATTTAGCAGGTATGGATGCAAAGAGGAATCCACATGAAGATCTGTTTCTTCCCTTTAACATAAATCACACATAATTTGGTCCTTGGGTTTATATAGGTGTCTGTGGATGTCATAGCCCATGTAAAATAAGACCTTACATACCTTGAGAATCTAATGTTGCTGGTTAGCTCAGTTGGTTAGATCAGGCTTCCTCAACCTTGACCCTCCAGATGTTTTTGGCCTACAACTCCCATGATCCCTAGCTAGCAGGACCAGTGGTCAGGGATGATGGGAATTGTAGTCTCAAAACATCTGGAGGGCCGAGGTTGAAGAAGCCTGGGTTAAACCATGGTGCTGATAATGCCAAGGTCATGGGTTCAATCTCCATATGGGCCAAATGTTCATTCCTTCGTTGCAGGTGGTTGGACTAAATGAACCTTGTGTACTTTCCAACTCTACAATTCTATTATTCTATTGGAGTGGGGTGTTTCTGTTTCCTTCAAAGTTCAAATTATCGTTCCCAGCTAGAGCTTATGCTGTAGCAAGGTTAAATTGATTTCACCACTCTTTTGTCACACTGTTCTCCTCCATTTCAACTTCGATGTGCTCACTGCAGCACCCTATCTGGCAGAGAGACTCCGGCACCACTGCTGGCATAGTCATTTCAAACTCTTTAAATCTGAAGGCTTTGATCCCAAATAAACATTGTTTGCTGGCTAAAAGGCTGCATTCTTCCCCTCCTCCCATCTGCAGGGAATAATCTCTGGTAAGGACACACTGCCCTTTCTTGGCACTTAGCCTGTTCTGAAAGAAACACACTGCTAATTATTGCCAAGTTAACTAGTGCCGTTTTGAATAAAGTCATGCTTTATTCCAAGCATGGAGAAATGTGAAAAAGCTCTTAACTATGCTTACTTGCAGTTATATATCATGAGTGCAAGTGGGACCTGCTAGGAATGGAGGACAAATTTGACACAGCTCACATTTCAAGGTGAGTCTATTTCATTTGCACCTCTCCCATACAATATGCAAACTGATATATAGCCACCCTTTGAAATTCACAGACCAGGAGACAGCACCAGCCCCTGCTCTCATCATACCCCTGTTTAACAAACACAAGAAGAATCTCAGTTCTTGTGGGCACAGATGACAATTTTGTGGGAACTCCAGAACTGAATGCTGCAAGATCAGACTGTCCTACTTCCTAGAAGAAAATATACTGGGAAACAACAACAAAACTAATTTCTAGAACATACAGAATACTGCTAAAATAGGGGGCTTAAAACAAATTAGTTAAGGCAGCAATGATACACTGGGCATCAAGTATGGGCATCAACATTGAAATTTCAGTTTGGGAAAAGCGATGGAATAAAATGATAAATTTCTCAGCTTGCTATTCGAGAATAGACTAAAGATGGTTTATGGGTGGTGTATGGTGCCCAGCGGGCGGGTGGCGCTGCGGGTTAAAGCCTCAGTGCCTAGGGCTTGCCGATCGAAAGGTCGGCGGTTCGAATCCCCGCGGCGGGGTGCGCTCCCGCTGTTCGGTCCCAGCGCCTGCCAACCTAGCAGTTCGAAAGCATGTTAAAGTGCAAGTAGATAAATAGGGACCGCTTACTAGCGGGAAGGTAAAAGGCGTTTCCGTGTGCGGCTCTGGCTTGCCAGAGCAGCGATGTCACGCTGGCCACGTGACCCGGAAGTGTCTTCGGACAGCGCTGGCCCCCGGCCTCTTTGAGTGAGATGGGCGCACAACCCTAGAGTCTGTCAAGACTGGCCCGTACGGGCAGGGGTACCTTTACCTTTACCTTTTATGGCGCCCAGCAAACTCGCTAAAATGGATAAAAAAGGGTCCGAACTGTGTTGGAAATGCTCAGACAAATAAATAAATGAATGAAAAGGAGCACTGCAGAGTACCGTTTTCACTTCTGAAAGGAATATTCCCTTTCACTTTCACAGATCCCTCAGGAATCTCCACACCCTCCTCAGCCACATCCTTCCCCCTGGGCCACATCCCTCACTATCCCTGCTTCCTGCTCCCCTTTTGTGTTTTTGTTCTCAAACTCCACTTGGTTTGCCACATGGGACGTCAACAACTATGTGATTCCTCCATTGCAAGGTAACATTTCCCCCTGTTGTTAATGGCCGCTTTTGTCCCTGGCCTCACCCACCACTGACACTTGGCCCACAGAAGTCTGCTCTGTCAAATTTGACTTTGGGGTGTGTCCCTCAGTAAAAAAAAAAAAAAAAGTCCACAGAATTTTGGCATCACACATGGTGCAGCTGAAATTTGAGACCCCAAGATCTCCCACTGTTATTCTGTCCACTGAATCTCCCTTTAGCTATGAAAATGACAGGGTGCTTAAAGTGTGTATATGTGTGTGTGTGGGTTTTTAAGGGAGGAAACAAAGAAGTCACTATTTATTTAAGAAAAGTATTCATTATAAGTGAGTAAACTTCCGAAGTTAAAAATAACTATTATTATTCCACCTGTGGCTTTCTAATGCTAACCAATCTTAAACACTTTGTCGACCTATGGAGCACGTCAGTTCAACATAATTGAAGAAAATAAAAGTGCTGCCCTCTCCGCAGCATAGTTAAGAATCATATTTGGTTCGGAATCGGCAAGCAAGGGCATGCATTACTTCCATGTAAGTGCCAACACTGTGTGAGTAGTTTCATCAAACGAGCAGTTTAACATATTTAGGAACTAGGAAAGCAGTCTGGCCGCATCAGCATCCTGCCGGGGGGAAAAACACAACCTCCTATTTAAATAAATAATCTGGAACACTTAAGTGCACCTGGTGGGCAAAGAACTGACATATCGCTTTAATGTGAGCATGCTGGCAGCAGGGTAATAAACGAACTGTTCGGCTTCTGATGAGTGTCTTGTAAGGTATGGAAATAGAAGCAGTAAAATATAACTCTTTCAGGTGGCATATTCTGTGAGCTCTGCCTGCTTGCTCCAGTCAGCCTTCTAGAATAAGAGTTTCTTCTCCTCTCTTGGATCAATACCACATTGCAGGAGGTGGGGTGTTCAGGTATGACACCTTGGGTAGTCCATGACAACTAGGCAGTCCATCTTGAGTAGTAAGTAAGGTGCACCAGTGTGTCTCTATAGCAGTTTATGAACATAAAAAGAGCTCATTTTCCCAACCTTATGTTCAATCCAGTTTCTCTGCATTTTAGTTTATATTGCTCATAGAATACACATTTTGTATAATCTATTGATTTTTGCAAGTGACATCTCGTAATATAATGCATTCTTTAAAAGTTATTTTCATTAATATGCATGTTTTTAATCACATTTGCCTGTATTCTGTCTCACATACTGTTTTGGAAGTACAATCACTCTCACTAGCCCATGATCCCTGCTCAGTGGGAGAGCATCTGAAATTGAAGAAGCAATGAATTTGTGGGTTGTGTTTCAGACACTTTGCATTTACAGTGGGAATTTAGGGAAGGGTCATAGCTTAGTTGTAATGTATCTGCTTTGTATGCAGAAGATCCCGGGTAGAGCTCAAAGAGACTGCAGCCAGTCAGGGTAGACAACACTATGAGTTGGATGGGCCAGTGTCTGACTCAGTAGAAGGTGTCTCCCTATGTTCCACACTGTTAGCCAAATGAAGAAAAGAGAAATGCCCTTTGCCTTGTCTATCTCTTGGAATTATCTGGGCAGCAAGAAGCACAGTGATTATTATTACTGTACTGATACCAATAGATGTCAACAGGTTTGCAACAATTATGATATATGGAAATAGTCTCCAATAGATTTTGGACCATTGCTTTTAACCAACATCTCCTAACAGGGAAAAGGAACATGGGTGTGAGGTCCACTGCCAGTCACTAGACAATACTGAGCTAGATGGAGGAAAGGTCTGACTCAGTATAAGGCAGCTTTCCGAGTTCTTAAAATTCAGGCTGAATCCAAATTCTTCCCATCCCAACTAAAGTATGGTGTCTTCTCCTCCCTACACAGTTCAGGGAATAATGTCCGAGAGGCATTCAACTTTATTATGTGTCCAGGTTCAAAGTGAGTTATCTGTGGATCTCTTTGAGATCCTTTTCCTGTTTGCAAGTAAGCCTACGCAGGATTTATCCTGGAATGGCAGAATAGTCACCGGAATGAAAAATTAAGGATAAGTGAAAACTCCTGGGAAATTTTGCTCGTGTTATACAAACTCTTTTTGGCTAAGCAATAAATTTGTTGGTGGTTCTACCTGGACATTGCCTCAGTGTTTTTGCTGAAGGTGCAACCTGATGGCAAGGCGAAGTAGCACGACTTGACTTCCAGGCTCTTTACATCTCACTATGCTGGCAAGGTTGTAATAATGAAAACTGCAAGAAGAGCTTTCTTAATTGATTGTAGCAAGACCAATGAAGAGCCCTGCGGCATTGGAAAGGCTAACCAGATGCAATGTGGCATGAACTTCCTAGGCTACATCCCAGCTTATCAGCATATTTATTCATCATCCTAATAACTTCTGTTTCCTCCAAAGAACACAGAATATGTTATAGCCAGTTTGGAGCAGGATCCCAGAAGTGCACAAGGTCAGAAGTTCTTAAATTCACAGTAGATCCAAGACATCTTAACATGCTACTCACATGTAGAAGGTATGCATGTTGAAGTGGGGCTTAGGGCTGAACAGTCCAATGTCTGGTTGCAAATCATGTGGTGCCAGATAAAGAGCCCTCTAAGATGCTCAAGAGGACAGAAGGAATGAAAATGGCAAGAAAGCAGAGACTGGCAGTTTCTGCATTAAGCTAGATGACCTGCAAGGTACCTATCAACTTATTTTTCCCCATTCCAGTTTGTGCAAAAGATATTTCCGGGTGATGAATTTGAGATAACAAAAGATCCCTGGGATAAGTGACTGGAGATCAGATAGGCAAGAAAGCATCCCTCATGTACACTTTATAAGAATGGAGATCAGGGTTGTGCACACAAGCAACAGTCATGGTCTGTTTGTGGTGGCTGGAGGGATGCTACAATCGACTGAGGGTATGCTGGACATTATGTATTGACTCTCTGTTTTCAGAACATTTCATATGCACTTCTGTTTCCATGGTAGCCATGAATCTGAATGAAACAGAATTTAATAGACTGCATGTTAGCCTTAGAAAGCTTTGGTGTGGAACATCAAATGACCAGCCTTCTGTCCCAGAACTGAAGACTGCCAAGACAATGTTTCTCAGTTATTATATACACACACACATTTTGTGTGCACTCTCCTGGTTTCTTTTGGCAAATTCCTTTAAAAAACAAACAAACTGCAAATCGCTTAGCCAAATGCACTAGCCAAGCAAACGAAGTTATTGTTTGAGAAATCTGGTGCCATAGCTGTGTCAAAGGGGAGAAATAAGAACAGGTGCCAGTACAGGCACATCTGAGAATGAAGGTTTCCTAAAATTGAAGCAGACTCTGCCAACAATGCCTTCTTTTATGATTTCCATTCTCATTGTTATGGCACTGAAAACCTGTATCAGTTGGCTGGATCAGGCCACCACATCCAGTATGCTAACAACAATCAGTCAGATAACTATGCAGTGTTTGTAAGAGAACTGAAACACAGCTATCCCTTGAAATTCACACCTCTCTGTCTCTTTTTTGTACTAGTCTGTACAAAAATGTATACACTAGGGTAAAATGTGCATAAAAATGCACATATTAGTCAAATTACGTACAAAATGCATTCTGTTAAGGAGAAATGCTTGCAAAAATGTGTATATTAAGCAAAACTGTTTATAAAATCATGTTTGTTAGATGAAGTTAGTACTAAAATACTGAAAAAATAGGATTTAAAAATCCCTTTAAAATCATTAAAATCCTAAATTTAAAAAATGTGGTGTTTGTTTATTTGAAATCCAAGTTGTTGTGGAAATGTGGAGAATTTAAGACTGGAAAAACTGAGCAACTTGGAGAACTGAAATGGACAGATTTATCCATCCTTAAAGGTAAAGGTAAAGGTACCCCTGCCTGTACGGGCCAGTCTTGACAGACTCTAGGGTTGTGCGCCCATCTCACTCAAAGAGGCCAAGGGCCAGCGCTGTCCGCAGACACTTCCGGGTCACGTGGCCAGTGTGACATCGCTGCTCTGGCGAGCCAGAGCTGCACACGGAAACGCTGTTTACCTTCCCGCTAGTAAGCGGTACCTATTTATCTACTTGCACTTAGGGGTGCTTTCGAACTGCTAGGTTGGCAGGCGCTGGGACCGAACAGCGGGAGCGCACCCCGCCGCGGGGATTCGAACCACCGACCTTTCGATCGGCAAGCCCTAGGCACTGAGGCTTTAACCCACAGCGCCACTTAGTTGCAAACAAATCACGCATCAACCTATGGAACACAAGCATGGTTGAAAACATTGTCTTCAGTAGTTGCATACCCCCTATCACAGAAACACGTGCGTGTCAATGGGGAGGAGTGCAGCTAAATCTTTCATGGGCACTCTTATTTAAAGACTGTCCATTCACAGACTGTCCTTCACCAACTGTCCATCTCCTTCATCTGCATGGTAGAGCATCTTCATCACATGCAAAATGCCCCAGCTTCTATCCCTGACACCTCCAGATAGGGTTGAGAGAGAACCCCATCTGAAACCCTGGAAAACTACATGCAGTCAGTATGGACAATCCTGAGATATGCCTCACTCAGCCTAAAGGCTTGCAGTTTCCCACAGGCACCTGGTCAGTCACTATAAAAAAAGGAATCTGGAATAGATCCAGCAGGATCTTACTATGTTCTGAGGCAGATTCTTATGTTCCTATGAGCCTGAGATTGGCACAAATCCACAAGACAGTGGTTTACCTGGCTTAATCCATTCACAAGGTAGGGAAGGGACACAAGAAATACTGCAAAAATGATAAAAAGCAATTAAGCTACACTCAATGTGAACGAAGGTTACAATGAACCAAACAGAGATTCTTCTCCTTCCATCCCCGCCCTCAGTTTTCTATTGTGCATTCTAGTTTGGAGGAGACATGCCAGAGTGCGGAATTTTATTTGAGTCTGACGGTGACATTAATATCCCTAGACTCCTGATAGATTTTCAGTCTACTGTTTTATTCATTCCGTTGACCACCTTTGTGTGGTCTGACAGCAGTGCACTTATTAAGCCAAGAGTTATCTATAAGATGTTATCCCAACTTCCACAATCATACAAAGTCAGCATCTAACCATTTGAAAACAGGTCTGTGCCTTGTCATGGATTTTTAGAGACCCTTATAAGACCAGACTATCATATTGGGGATGTTGGGAGCTGCATCCATATTTCTGAGCTTTTTTCTTTTCTTTTTACAAGCAGGCATTTAGCTGTTATGGCTGTGGAGATATGCATGGAAACACACCTGCATTAGCATTCTCAGGTTATGACCTCCAGCAGCAGGACCCACCAGGGCTCATTCTTGTCCTTGTGTCACTTTCAAGCTGGGTCAGGGAATCTGCATTTCAAATTTACCACAATGCCTTGGAATGCCCTGGAAAAGCACCACTCCAGGACATTTGCTTATTTTTTTTTATGTACTATAATTTATTTAAAGCCTTTGTTACCCCAGCACCCTTCAGCCCAAAGAGTTTCCCAAACAGTGCCAGCCCAAGGCTTTTTGGCACCTGAGGAGAACCACAACATGCCACGTCCCTCTCCACCAAGGAAGAAGGGGTGAGTGAAGAGCTACACGAGGAACAAGGCAGGAGTTAATATCTACATTGGGATCTGCTGCCCCTGTGCATCCTTCTGCCTGAGGCAGTTGCCTTACTTTGCCTCATGGATGGGTCAGCCCTGCTCCCAAAGCACCTTACAGAATCAACTGTGAAATGACTCAACACAGCCTTTTTAAAAATACAGATATTGTAAGAAGTGAGCATGTGCAGAATCAGCTGCTCTCACAGCTTAATTAAAGACACATACAGCTTTCTATATAGTGGTACCTCGCAAGACGAATGCCTCGGAAGACGAAAAACTCGCAAGACGAAAGAGTTTTCCATTTTCTGAGTTGCTTCACAAGATGGATTTCCCTATGGGCTTGCTTCGCAAGATGAAACGTCTTGCGCCTTTTTTTAAAACCGCCAATGCATTCCTATGGGAAACCGTCAATACACCGCGGTGCTTCGCAAGATGAAAAAACTTGTAGAACGAAGAAACTCGCAGAACGAATTAATTTCGTCTTGTGAGGCACCACTGTATTGTCTTCTGGAACTTTCACAAACTTTTAAGTTTCTCATGTTCCAGCAGGGTCCAGGAAAACATTTCTGCCCTTAAAACAGACATTCAGGCCTGCTTAAGCCATGAGCCTGATTTTTCTTGGCCAGAGTTTGCTTCCATTCCACTCTGTTGCTGTCTAGGATGTTCACCTTCACCATGCATACAGATTCATCCCCATCCCATAATGAGCTGAATAAAAAGCTGTTTCTGGCAATTCATCTACTGAGATGCCTTGCCAACCACTGCTGCTTAAGAGGAATTACAGGCAAAAACTGTGACAAATAAACACACCCACCCACCCTAAAAAGGTCCCATAATTTTCTATCCCATAAGAACTCAAAAACAAATTGAGCATGTATCCCAAATTTCTTTCTCTAAATTTTAATGGCTTAATGCCACCCGACTCCTTTTTTACCCCTTTTTAGATTTTAATGTTTAATGAAATTATTGTAAAAATAATGTAACACTATACTAATTAATTAGTTTCCTTATATATTTCTACAGAGGGCACAGTGTCGCAGATTCATGGCAATTATAATCAAGTTTTAATTTTCCATTACCACTAATTAATGTTGACTGTTCATGTTTCATTAATGCTGCTTCTGCTGACACTGAGGGTTAGTTTTTTGTGTTTTTTAAAAACTCTGGAATGATGAGAAGTTAAGACTCTTTACTCAGGTGGAAAATCCTTTGCAATACCCAGAACATTGTGGGGTTGTTTTTTTAAGGAAAAGGTCTCATTTTGAGTTATGAGAAACTTTTAAAAGTTACAATTCTTTGATAAAATAACTCATGAGTTTAAATTTTCTAGAATTTATCTGTAAGTTTCTTTCTTTCTCCATATCAAATTGTAGTTGATGAAAGGAAATACATATATATATATCTTTAAGATGCTGTACCACGAATCCTTTTTTGAGTGGTTGCTGTAATAGACAGGCATGACTACGCCTTTACAATATCCCTCCCCTTTTGATTCTCATGATTCTGCCTGAAGGACCTATCGTTGTATAATAATTTCATGCTCAGGAATTTCATGCCTTGGACTTCTGGGTTAGCGCCTCTGGCAGTGGCAGATTTCCTCTAATATAGAGGAATCCGCTCCACGAAAACTGGGGTCTGGACCGCCACGGCGAGGCGGAGACCCACAAAAACCACAGGCGGGAGAAGCCTGTGGACCTGGGATTCGGCTGGCACCTTTTGCGCCTCCCCTACTCGCGGGGAAACCCGATTTCGGGGATCCGGAGTGACGTGGGGTGAGCGGCGCGGTGCTTCGAATCGATCGCTTTTTTCGTGGAGCGAAGCTGCATTGCTGTTGCTGGAGAGCACTGACTTTTTCCTGTGGACAATTGGACTTTAAACAACTACTTGTAAGTAGAACGGGAAATTGGACTTTCAAACATTGTAATTCGGCACTGAAACAGGAAGGTTATAAACAGGAAGTCTGCCTTCCGTTTTGTAAATAGATCAAAGCAAAGATGTCGCAAGCTAAAGTCTGGGGAAAGTCTTTTGTAAAGGATTAAATTTTCACCATTTCAAATATTAAACCCCCCTTGGAAGCAGGAGAAGAGGGGGGATTCTTTTTGGACTGCTTAAGCCAGCAGGAGAGAGAGTGAGGAGAGAGAAATTACCACCGTTTTGAACCTGGGACCGGGCTGTCAGTAAGATGGACGATTTGGGAAAATTCATTGACTGCGAATAGAACATATGCTGATAGATAGCTAAATAAGAGATATACATTGTTTCCACTGCTTTCCTCTGCATTTAAAAAGGAGAAAAAAGTAACTGAAAATTGCAAATTAACTTTGTTACTGGATTTGGGTCTAAAAGGACAGATACAAATAGAAATTGTTCCCTCTAGAGGGAGCCTTTGAAACTGTTGCAGGAGTGAAGGGATTTTCCAGTTAGAATCAAGGACCGTGAGAAATAAAAGTGACCTTGGACAAGAATGTCAAAACAAGAAGCCCTAGTGAATGCATTTTGCAAGATAAGTGCTTTACTGGAACAACTTCATGAGAAGACGGATGTGATGGTTAATAAATTTGACAATCTGGGACAAAAAACAATGGATTTTGGACAAAAAGTGAACATTTATATGGAAAATATTCGGGTACTGACTCAGGAACCCATCTTGAAATGGCAAGCTGTGGAGAAGATGATGGGAAAAACTGCTTCTGAATCTCAAGCAATACCAGTGGAGGTCTTGTCCTCACAGAGACAATTTGATGGATATAAGCTGATGCCATGTGTGATTGATTTTGAAAGTCAGATTTGGAGATACGATGTCCTGCTTGGATCGGAGAAGGAAAGTTGGACAGACTCCCTTATGAAGGGATGCTCTGGACTTTGTGATTCGGATCTGGGCCAGGGGGAGATTGGAGTTGTGGAGGCCTTCAGCCTCGAAGGGACTTTGGAGCATGTCCTGAAACATCTTTTGGACTTTAGTTTTGACTATGGAGTATGGGCTGACCTGTCGACAAAGAACAAAGGAACTGTCAAGATGGAAGTAAAGTGTAAGCATAAATTTGAAGAATACCTGCAGAAGGGACATGGAGAAGAGTTAAGAGCCTCGGATAGAAGATCACCAAGTTGATGGGCTATATAGAACTGATAGAAAGGACTGACAGAATCCAAGACCAGGGAGAAGAGACGGTGGAAGAAGATTGGGAAAATTTTTAAAAAATCTATTTAGAGAAATATTGTAAAATTAATGAATGTTAGGAAATGTTGGGATGAAATTACATGACTTTAGTAGAAATATTATAAGGAGTTAAGTATAAATAAATTTTAAGGTTTTGATGGCAAGATAATGTTAAAATAAATTAAGATAACTAAATGATAGAAAGCAGTGAAAGACAGAAAGGATTTGTTGACACAATTAATAACTGGAATACAAAAATGGGAGGTGTGAGGAGGTCGAGGAAATAAGTTAATGAAAGATAAGGATAAATATTGGATGTGTTTTTAATTGTTTTTGTGTTTTTGTGTTTTGATGTATTGTTGTTGTTTTGCTTTCTTTTTATGTAGTTTTTTATTCTTTTTTTCTTTTCTCTTCTTTTTTCTTTTTTGTGTAACCTTTAAACTTCTAATAAATATTATTTTTTTAAAAAAAGGAATTTCATGCCTCATTACATGTGAAGGATGGTGACACCTTTCCTCTTCCATGGTACTTATCTAAAGCAAAAAACGTCTCCAGCCTACATCTCTCTCTATCCTATGTATGTCTTGTGGCTTTTGTTCTAAGCATGTGCAATGGTTGTGGTGGTGGGAGGACAGCTTCCACTGGCCTCACAGGTCCTATTAAAAGGTTAAAAAGCAAGCCAAGTGGGAAGCTCTTCATATTTTCACCCCTGCAAAATGATGCCACTAAAAATGGTCTAAATTTATTCCAGTCTTAGCTAGAACCATGACCATCCCGGAATCTCAATGCCATTCCAGTAGTATTACCCTTTGTTGCTAAAGGGTTGAAAGATCATTTCTTCATAGAGGCATAATGGGCATTTCACAATCCTTAATGGAAGCATTATAAGGTACCGCTCTATCACTTGATCAGTCACACGGCTTTTCACATTGCCATCTTTTCTGTTGGGCTGACGAGCAAAATTGACGCCTTCTGCTGCAGACATTATTAATGCATCTACAAGTATTGAAAATGTCTGTAGGTCAGTTCAAGAGGTCAGAGTTTCAGAAGCACTTCAAATAATGATATTTTAATGTGTCTCTAACTTGCCATGCACAAGCTCCAGAGAGTACAATTAAGTTCAAGATTCCGGTTACAATTATCCTGAGCACATACTTTCAAACAAATGTATGTTGGATAGAAACAGGCTTGTTCAATACTGATCTCCTACAGTGGTACCCTGGTTCTCAAACACCTTGGTACTCAAACAAGGTGGAACCCAAACACTGCAAACCTGGAAGTGTTCCGGTTTGCGAACCTTTTTCGGAAGCCAAACGTGCTCCGTTTTGAGTGCTACACTTCTGATTAGAGTGTTACACTTCTGATTTGAGTGCCACACTTCCGTTTTGAGTGTTATCCTGAGTTCTGTCTGTTTTGGCTATTTATTTTGTGTTTCTGTTTTTGTGGCTATTTTTGTTTTGTTTTTGTGACTGTGTGGAACCCAGTTCAGCTACTGATTGATTGTGTGACTGCAGTACATTGTTTATTGCTTTCATTTCATGAATCAATGGTCTCTTTAGATAGTAAAATTCATGTTAAATTGTTGTTTTAGGGGTTGTTTTTAAAAGTCTGGAATGGATTAATCCATTTTGCATTACTTTCTATGGGAAAGCGCACGTTGGTTTTGGAATGCTTTGGTTTTGGAACGGACTCCCAGAATGGATTAAGTTTTAGAACCAAGGTACCACGGTACTTTGGAGACCATATGTGAGATGGAACAATAGGGTTGGAGGATCAACAAACTGGAAAATGAGTATGTTCAACATGGATGCAAAATGGCTATTTTCCTCTCTTCCAAAGACTTACATTGGTAAATAAAGGCTAAGTAAAGTTAGCAATGACATTTCAAAAAATAAAAATAAAAGAAAAAAAGATAGCAAACCATATTTCAATGGTTTCTCCTCTGGTGGAGTGCATGGGGGAGATTATTATATTTGACAGAAGTCAATAGGGTTTCTAGTACAGAAGGGCTAAACTTTAGTAAGGCCCGAAGTTCATCCTTTCTTTTGAAGAGAGATTCGGTGATGAAAGAAGATATGATCTTGTCTTTCTCTTTTGTATTCTAGAATACACTGAAACATGGGGGAAATCTCCATTATGAGTATCCAGAGGGAATCTAATATATTAAGGCATGCTAGCTTAATGTCTATTACAGGAAAGCTGGTTCAAAGCATTATTAAACATAGTATTAGCAAGTACAGTGGTACCTCGGGTTACATACGCTTCAAGTTACATACGCTTCAGGTTACAGACTCCGCTAACCCAGAAATAGTGCTTCAGGTTAAGAACTTTGTTTCAGGATGAGAACAGAAATCGTGCTCCGGCGGCGCGGCAGCAGTAGGAGGCCCTGTAGGCTAAAGTGGTGCTTCAGGTTAAGAACAGTTTCAGGTTAAGTACGGACCTCTGGAATGAATTAAGTACTTAACCCGAGGTACCACTGTATAAAAGTAAAGGTAAAGGGACTCCTAACCATTAAGTCCAGTCTTGACCAGCTCTGGGGTTGCGGCGCGCATCTCGCTTTATTGGCCGAGGGAGCCGGCGTACATGACTAAGCCGCTTCTGGTGAACCAGAGCAGCGCACAGAAATGCTGTTTACCTTCCCGCCAGAGTGGTACCTATTTATCAGCTTGTACTTTGACGTGCTTTCGAACTGCTAGGTTGGCAGGAATTAGTAAGTATACAGAAGAACAAATCTTGCTGAAGCAAAACTCAGTATGGCTTCTACAAGGCCTCCACAAGGCTTCACCAACTTTTTAGACCCAAAGTCCCTCACCAAAGCCTCCTGAGTAAGCTTAGTAGGTATGGAGTAAGAGATTTCCTCTAGTGCACCGTCAACTGTTTAAGAAACAGGAAGCAGAGAGCAGGAATAAATGGAAAGTTATCCTACAGGAAGCATGTAGAAAATGAACTTGCCTTGTGCATAAAGTGTGAAAATAGGGGTAAGCAGGGAGATAGCTAAATTTACTGATGATACAATATTGTTCAGAGATTACAAGGAACTCAAAAATGATGTCTCCAAATAAAATGTAAGTAAATCCAAAGTGATACACATTTCTGCAGCCTCTGATTCAAACACTTAGCCCACTGCTACATTTGACAGACTGATACATTTTCCCCACAATTATGACAACTGGAATCCTAAGACTTCCTCCTGACAAAAACCTTGGAATTATCTTCTGACTCACTATCTATGAGCTCAGGGTGGAGCTCCATCCATCTGCTGGCTGGTAGAGAATCTATGCTTTGTCAATCACTTTCTTGATAGCTCTGCCTATTCCCTTTGTTCTGTTTCAATGGTCCATCTCCCCAGGCAATTGCCTGACATGGAAAGCTGGTTTGACCTCTTTTTTAACATGCTAAATCCAGTATCTCACAGGAGCCCATCCTAGAATCATAGAGTTGTAGAGCTGAAAAGGACCCCAAGGGTCATCTAATCCAAACTGCTGCAATGCAGGAAACTCAGCTAATGACAGATGGCCATCCAACCTCTGCTTAAAAACCTCCAAGGAAGGAAAGTCCACAACCTCTCAATTAAATTCTAACATTGACTAAATCAAGGAATTATGGGTGCCTTGCACCCACAAACTCTGGCACCCAAACGAGGGTCTAAACTAGCAGTGACTGATCAAGAACAAAATTGGAGGGTAGATTGAGGTACCTCCCTCAAATGATACCCTTGCAGTGTCATTATCCTCTCAGAGTCTAGTAACTTCTTTGGGCAGATAAACATTCCTTAAGCGTTCCCAGTTGTGAAAACTGCATTCAGAACACTGAAATACTTTTCAGGTCTTCTCATCTAAAGAAGATTTTTAAAATAGGACCTTATCTGGAAGCCAGTTGTTGTCGACTGCTTAAAGCATTCTTCAGTACAATAACAATTATTTTTGTGCCATATGGTTCTTCATAAGCCTTGCTGAAATGTACACCTTTGCAACTTTAATGATATTTTTGTCTACTTTATATGAAAAGAAAACATACACATCATCCTCATCTATTTCACAATTATAAATGTAAGGTCAGAAGCAAAACACCCACACCAAATTGCCAGAGACATGCTAAATAAACTCCCATGTGCCCTGAGTTTGGGGCAAAGAAATTGTGAGCCTCCTTCACAGGGAAAGACAACTTTAATTTGAGGGCAGACTGTTGGGCAGCACTAGAGAAAGTACAGCGCTACACCTAGTTGTTGAACCAGATCTTGAGTGAGATTAGTAAAACCCTTGCAAAAGATGTAAGGTGATTGGAGGTGTAGCACTGGTGGGGATCTGTCAGTACAAGATGGGAAAGATTAAAAGTCAAGCCACACTGCCTGTGTCATTCTCTCAAATTTCCCCATCTTGTGCTGGCGTAGCCCTTCCTGTAATATGTCAGCAGTTGCCACCCACCTGTGCCTCTCCCCTCTGCTAGAGTAACATCATCCCCTATGATACAAAATTGTGGTGAGTAGAGGATGGGCCAGTGGGGCAAATGGGGCACTGCCCCACTAACCTCAGTCTTCACTCAGCCAGCCACCATTTGTTTGCCTTCCTGCTTACAACCATTCCAGAGATTAGCCTGGCTGTCAGCTTTCGCCTCCTTAGTCTCAATGTTGCACAACTCAGTGGGGACAAGGTTGGGGACAAACTTAGAAATAGCTGGCACTGCCTGAAATTGGCTCTGGCTTCACCAACTGTTGGACTCTCAGCTTTGTATCTCAGCAGTCCAAATAATCTCATCATCCCTCACTGATTGTGGCCTGCATTACCACATTGTGTGAGCCTCACAGAATTGCTGGTTCTGAAAGTTTTCTGCTCCTACATCTAAGATATTCTAGTATAAATGCTTTTCAGCCTCTGCCTCTCTTTAATATACCAAGATATGCCTCAAAACAATTGTGGTAGAGGCACTACCACATCAATTTTTAGTAAGACTATTACTTTCTCTCTTTCTTTCCCATCTTCTCTCTCAACATTATGCCATTTTGTGTTTATTTCTTATTGCGCCTGATTACTATAACATGATGCAAGGTAACCCAAATTAAGATGACAAAACACACAGGAAATTAAAAACAAGTTCGGGTCTCATCTTGTTATATAATGAGTTTCCAATTAAAAATGGAACAAGCTCAAGCAAATACAAACAAAAAGACATAATGAAATCTGCCCAGCCTTCTTGAAGTAGACAAGCACAAGAGTTTTTAGAAAGTATACAGTCTCCATGGAGACATTGTATTTCTCTCCAAAAAGTTTGAACTCTTTTTTATAATAGATCTTAGTGGTTAATAAAACAATTCCCAGTGCACTAAACTCCTGTTACAATGCAGAATTGCCAAAAGAATGGATTTTAATGGAATACAATAATACTAAAAATTAAGCCTTCAACATCTGTTCCATGCTCGTGTTCTTGGGGAACATATTTCACAATTATAATCAATAAAATTAAGATAAAAGTGATTTATTTCAATGTGGGGTGTTTTTTTCCACAATGCCGCATGCATAGTCAATGATCTCCTAGCCCCTACAAATATGTTTTTTGTTCTCTCTCAAAAGTTACAGAATGTCTAATGCAATTTATGGCTCTGAAGCTTCATGGAGAAGCATGAGCTTGCATCCTTAAAATGTTTAAAGTACAGGTTAAACAGATCCCCCTTTCAAGATGTAAGGATTTCATTGCTCACTTTATTAGCTCTTTCCTCTGCAATTAAGCAAGGAATGGCTTATTCTAGCTGCAGCAGTACATGAGCATACTTTTGAGTAGGTCTACTGATTTCAGTGGGAATGTTGAATGTGTGAGTACAGAGCCATAGGAAGGATTGTGGAAGGGTTGGAGACTCTGCAGGACTGGGACCCACGTGCTTTCAAGTGTTCTGGAAATGAGGGTTGGAGCAATGCAAGGGATTAACAGTGTCCCTAAGCCACAGCAGTTTGTGTCTTTCAAATTTGGCAAATTCACCTTTAAATGAGAACTGAATTGAATTCCCCACATCCCTACCCACGACCATCCAGAAGTTGTAGGGATTCTGACTGCCATCATCCCTGGCCATTGGTCATGCTGGCTGAGGCTGATGAGATTCAGAGTCTAATAACATCTAGAGGGCTACAGGAGCTCCATCCTGCGGCATGAAGGAAAAATTAATTCTGTCTCTACACAAGGAAGACTGGGGAGTATTGCAGTTACAGAACTGCTCCACGAATTCTGAAATCCATACACTGTGTTCATATAGCAGTTTATTTCATTTTCTGGATGTTTGTACAATTCTTATTTGCTGCATTATATTTGATCTTTCAAACAACATAAAAACCACTTCTGAAAATATAGCAGAATATAGTGCAAGTTAAGCTCTCTGTTTGCAAAAAGCACAGAAATGAGTGCTAAGTTTAGGCTGTACTCTGTGGAAATTAACAGTTAGGGAAACATCAGGAAAGCTGAATAAACTACTGTGTGTATGCAGCCATATTCATTCTCTCTCTCTCCACAATCACCTGCTGCACAAGTATTTGAGCTGTGGTGGCCCTTCCAGAAACATACCTCACCTGTAGGCTATAATAATGTATGTCTTAGATTTTCAGATAAATGGTAGAGACTAGGGACTTTTTCTCCCCCTGAAGGGCACATTGGTTTTTCTTCGGCTAGTGAATGTCTCTCTTTATATTTTCCAGAACATTACTCACTTGAATGCTGATCTCAAGCACTCCTATTTCTTTCCACAACAGGAAGCCAAACAGATTTTAAAGCTTGGGACACTTAATGTCCATACTGACATCCTCCACAATTCAAACTACAATCTCCCCCTCCACCCTTTAATTGCTTAAATGCTTTGTTCAAAACTCTCTGGGGCTGTGCAGTCATTGGCCAAAGTACTATTATTCTCTTGCGTGTAACATTACCAAAGCTTATGATTAAGCATCTTTTCTTAAATAAATAAATAAATCAGAATAATCGTTTTTCTATTGGTCATTTTGACTGTGGTTTACCCCGCAGTGTTTTGAACTATTAAGAAAGCCTGCTTCCTGCTATACGATTAGACAGCGGTTATTTATTTCTCTATGTCTCCAGTAAATTGACAATGTTTGGAAAGCCATTCAGTAGGTTTCAGGATTCTTTGGTGAAAAGCAGTTTCACGTCATGTCAAATGATTTGGGTCATGAAAAGTATCAAGACCCAGCACTCTCAGCATTTGCTACGCACCAGTATCTTGGTGAGCCCAGCAAGTTACTAAGAACTACTTTAAATTTCCCATAATACCCAGAGTGCCTGATACAGTACTATTCCAGTACCTAGCTTTCTGGTGAATCCAGGGCCAGGGGTAGAGCTGATGTGGAAGGGAGCCTACATGCATGATGACCATGTGAGTATTATAAGCTTGGGACAACTTTTTGAAGGACAGCACATGACCTTCCATTGTGTACAGTAGAAAGTTTCAGGGCCCTCTTTCCATGGCAACCTTTCCCCAAAGGTAAAGGTAAAGGACCCCTGACAGTTAAGTCCAGTCACAAACAACTCTGGGGTTGCGGCACTCATCTTGCTTTACTGGCTGAGGGAGCCGACGTTTGTCCGCAGACAGTTTTTCTGGGTCATGTGGCCAGCATGACTAAGCCACATCTGGAGAAACCAGAGCAGCGCATAGAAACACCATTTACTTTCCCGCCGGAGCAGTACCTATTTATCTACTTGCACTTTGACATGCTTTTGAACTGCTAGGTTGGCAGGAGCTGGGAGCAATGGGAGCTCACCCCGTCGCGGGGATTCAAACCACTGACCTTCTGGTCGACAAGCCCTAGGCTCAGTGGTTTAGACCACAGCGCCAATCATGTCCCACCTTTCCCCAAAGCCACCCCTAAATACTAGGATCCTTTATACTGGCATTTAATACCAACTCAAAGCTGCAGCTAAATGAGAAAATGCGAAAAATAGACCCATAGAAATAAATGGATTGAAGTAAGACATGGAACATATACACAAAGATCAACTGGATTTATTTATGGGACATGTGTGCATGTACATGTTCATATGTGGAGAGATGTCTATTATGGCACTTTTGCAATCAGTGGGGTGTTCAGTGGACATGGGGGACTAGGCTAGTCCCTTAAATGTTTCTGGTAAATTGAAGTATTAAAGTATTAAAGCCTGGCACCTCCTTCCCAAATCCTGGGAAACTTCTGCCTGGCTTAGGAAGGGAGTTGTGATGCTTCCACACAGGACATCAGCTCCCCCCCCCCATCACCCTCACAAGCTGGAGCTTCTGGCCCTTATTGTTCCCCTATGAAAAATTTCATCACATGCCACTGATTGCACTGGGTACAACAGTTGGTCATCAACAGCAGTACTGTTTTTCTAGAAAAAGAGGTGTTGCAACTCACCATGTACACCTCCTTTGTTCTCTTATACTGGCAATGGTGCCCACCTGAGAGGTGCCAGAACTGAGTTCTAGTGGGGGGAAAGCCCTGGTTAGCAGTACCTGGTCAACAGATTGAGCAGGCACACAAGTCATACCTACTATGTTGATATGTATTTCCATTTAAAGGTACCCCTGCCCGTTCGGGCCAGTCTTGCCAGACTCTAGGGTTGTGCGCTCATCTCATTCTAGAGGCCAGGAGCCAGCGCTGTCTGCAGACACTTCCGGGTCACGTGGCCAGTGTGACAAGCTGCATCTGGCGAGCCAGTGCACCACACGGAATGCCGTTTACCTTCCCGCTAGTAAGTGGTCCCTATTTATCTACTTGCACCCGGGGGTGCTTTCGAACTGCTAGGTTGGCAGGCGCTGGGACCGAGCGACGGGAGCGCACCCTGCCGCGGGGATTCAAACCGCCGACCATGCGCTCGGCAAGTCCTAGGCGCTGAGGCTTTAACCCACAGCGCCATTTAAGCGATAGTAATTCTTAGGGCTGTGCATGCCTCCTCACCTGCTGTGGAACACCGATAGGAAGTCCCTGCACCATGCTCACCCACCCCTTGCTGACCCAGAGACCATTGGTCCCAGATCAATTTAGGGTGAGGGGTAATGTTCAAATGGGATTTTTAAAACTCTAATTAAGTACCGGTATATGGTGCATTCCCTTTCCCCTCAATACTATTTGGGTTATAGCCAACACAAGACTCTTTGGGTTATAGCCAACACACCAATATTATAGGACCTAAGTTAGTAATCTCCATTAATGTTAATGGCTCTACACTGCATATAACTAATGTTGCTAAAATCCTTTGTTGTTTTCTCTGCAACAAACTAAGCCAGCTGTCTCTGTCTTAGTCTTGCTATGGCTAGAATTGCTATATTTATTTGTGATTAATGATACTTAAGACGTAACAGTGTTATTACATAGCAAGTATTAAATAGTATAAGCTTAATGCTCTACTTATCTACAAGTGTCAAGGGCTCATATGAGCAGAAGGTTACCAGAAGGCCTGTAACGTCCTTCAACTGCCTTAGGCACAGAAGTGTTCCTCCTTGCAGCGGCATTTGGCAATTAATTTGCCTCTCGGTTCAACTTGAAAGCCAGCAAATAGAGAGCATTCATCCCTGTTCCTTTCCCCCAACACTGCTACCTACCAGGCAAGCCTGAGGGCATGGAGGTTCATAGTTCACCTCCTGGTTGACTTTGACTGCCTACCAATAGCCTCCTTTTAAAATTCAATTTACTGTGGCCACTTTATAGAGCAGCTGGAAATGCAGTTGGCCCCCTCCCTCTCGTGTGACAGAGCAAATTATGGCACAGGAGGGGGTTAATGAAACTGTCTGCCAGTGGACTAAATAATTGAAGGGGCCGAGTTCTGGGGATTAGGTTGAAGACAGGCTTGGTGTCCTAAATTATAGCTTGTTAGAGGTAGGGGAGCTGTGTGTTGTTTCTGTGAAAAATGATGACATCGACTTAGCAGGAGCTTTGTTGCACACCTGATATTTTCCTCCACAGCAGGTGATTTCATCCTGGAGGGTCCAACATGAATAAAGTGACGGGGATTCTAAAATGTGCACGTTAGATAATAATAAATCTTCACTTCTTGTGCTTTTGTGGATATATGCACCAATTCTATTCTGCAATTCATTTACACCTACGAATGTAGCTTGGGAGCATCACTTGTGGGTGGGTGGGGGGAGAGCAATCATCTGCATGAAAATTGTTAGCCAGTCAAACAAAGGAAGCTGTTTTCACATAGGAATGTAGGAAGCTTCCTCAGCATTGTCTACAGTTGCACGCAACCCCGATCTCTGAGCAGTGCGAAATTTCAGGGGTTCCAGCCTCTTACCCAGGGTTCAGTTTCTTTGAAATGAGGGACAGTGGAGACTGGGGTGTCTTTAGGATATACATATTATTTGCACATATATGCAACCTGAGCCTATGATGGAGGGGCTCACTGCTTTTTTACACCCCAAGAAGATCTTGCTTCTTCCATAGCCACACCACAGCCTTGGATCCCAGCAGAAATCAGGTATCTTTCTCCTTCTCCCAGCTGCTCAAATTGCAATCTTATTTCTAGTTTCTGGCTCACACACTCAGCACTCAATTGTGGCCTTTGTCTTTCTAACCACCAATGAGTTGAAGGAGAGCGGGGGGAGGCACCCATTTGTCACCTGGCACAAAACCACTTCCTTTTCCCACCTTAATGGGCCACTACCAAGGTGGTGCTGTGGTCTAAACCACTGAGCCTCTTGGGCTTGCTGATCAGAAGGCTGGCAGTTCAAATTCCTGTGATGGGGTGAGCTCCTGTTGCTCTGTCCCAGCTCCTGCCAACCTAACAGTTTGAAAGCACACCTGTGCAAGTAGATTAATAGATACCACTGTGGTGGGAAGGTAAACGGCATTTCCGTGCGCTCTGGCACTCATCGCGGTATTCCATTGCACCAGAAGCGGTTTAGTCATGCTGGCCACATGACCTGGAAAGCTGCCTGTGGACAAACACCAGGTCCCTCAGCCTGAAAGATGAGCACCACAACCCCATAGTTGCCTTTGAATGGACTTAACAATCAGGGGTCCTTTACCTTTTACCAAGAAACTTGTCTGGCTATTTCAACAATTTGAATCCTTGCTTAGATTTTACCCCCTATGGCAGGCTTCCTCAACATCGGCCCTCCAGATGTTTCAAGTCTACAATTCCCATCATCCCTGACCACTGGTCCTGCTAGCTACGGATCATGGGAGTTGTAGGCCAAAAACATCTGGAGGGTCAAGGTTGAGGAAGCCTGCCCTGTGGGAATCAGGAATAGAGCCTACCCACCCACTCACCTCATGACACTACTCTGACTGGCAGTGGCTCTCTAGAGCTTCAGGCAGGAACATTTCTCAGTCCCAGGCAGATGTACTCTACTACTAAGCCAAATGACAGAACTTTCAGCTCTGGGGAAGGAATCATAACTGATTTCTGCCAATTGAAGTGCAGAGTGTTTGAGGACATTTGCAGGAAAACCAAAATGCTTGTTTACAAAGCTATTGTACTACCAACCTTACCGTATGCTTGTGAAACATGGACCACTTATAAATGCCATCTCCAGCTCCTCGAAAGAGTCCATCAACGGTGTCTGTGAAAATTTTTACACATCAGTTGGGAAGACAGGCAAACTAATACCAGTGTACTGGAAGAAGCAAAGATCACCAGTGTTGAAGCAATGATTCTTCAACATCAGCTTCATTGGACTGGTCATGTTGTGCGGATGCCTGATTATAATCTTCCAAAGCAACTACTCTATTCCGAACGTAAAAATGGAAAGATTACTGCTGGTGGTCAGCAAAAGAGGTTTAAAAACTGTCTCAAGGCAAATCTAAAAAAATGTAATATAA
Source organism: Podarcis tiliguerta (assembly GCF_965153285.1). Lineage (NCBI taxonomy): Eukaryota > Metazoa > Chordata > Lepidosauria > Squamata > Lacertidae > Podarcis > Podarcis tiliguerta. Next base: position 35,899,715 of record NC_139553.1, read on the forward strand.
ACACCAACAATTGGGAAACACTTGCCTGCGAGTGCTCCAATTGGAGAACAGCATTTACCAAAGGTGTCATGGGCTTTGAAGACACTCGAACTCAGGACCAAGGAAGAAATGTGCTAAGAGGAAGGCATGCTTGGCAAATCCACACCATGATCAACTCCCACCTGGAAACCAATGGCTCCACTGAGGAAGGACGTGTGGATCCAGAATTGGCCTCCGCAGTCACTTACGGACCCATTGTTGAAACTGTGTTTATGGAAGACAATCTTACTCGGCTACGAGTGATAGCCAAAGAAAGAAAGAAGAAAGAAAGATTGTTGGATGCAAGCCAAACACTGCAGAAGCAGCTATCTTAATGTGCTCATACTCACATATTGATTGCATGAATATTCTTTGTGTGTGTCTGTGTAGTGATTCACTGATACACACATGTACTCTTGTGGCTGGCAAAATGCCATGCAAAATACATATGTTCTTTATTATCACTAAACTTTATGCTATCTACCAGTGTGTAACTTTGTTTTTGTGTTGTTTGATCAATGTGGAAAATGCTCATCCATAATGTAGATTAGGTGAAACACTGTGTTAAATGTAAAATTATTTCTCTTTATGTAGCCCAAATGACACTGTTAACATACATAAGGGAGCAATCAGCATGCCTAGAAGAACCAAAGACTTGCAGAAAACACAAACATTTTCAGGGGAAGGGGGACTTAGGGTGGAGGTTTGGGATGCCCCACTATGCTGTCTGCTGCCAACGAGGAGCTAATTTGAAGTCTCTCTTCTCATAGCACTGATCTCAGTAAAAGCTGGAGAACATAGTCTAAAGGCTCACATTCAGGTATGAACATGCACGTCCTTGCTCTGCTGGTGCATAATCTGTAGCTATTATACACTGCAGACACCCTCTGTAGTGTACCTTTGTGGTTAATGTGAGGAAGAAGCAGACTTTAGCCCCATCTGAATGATTTATTTCAATTTGAAAGTTATCGAAAGAAGAACTGAAAAGTTTGAGTCGGAGCAGCAAAAAACATTTCTGTTATAAAAAAAATCCCAACCTCTCAAACAATCAGAACCATGGCTGCAGCTTCTTAAATTTCATATCGCATAAAAACATAGTTCAATCCTTGACCTTTTCGTTTTCATTTGTTCCCTTCTTTTTGTCTTTTAAAAGTCCAAGTTCACCATTCCACCTCCCCAGAGCTGCAGCCCCTGCCATTAACCCTGAAGTTTGGTGTGTGTTTTTTTGTTTTCCCCAATGCAGGTCTTTCTTACAATGAAATTATCCATAATTGTTTTAGTTCCTGCTGACTGGTTAACTGTAGCTCACATTAAGCACGGCTGGGGATACTTGCGGGGTGTATGTGTGTTGGGTTTAATAGCAGCCAATTGTCTGGATGTTAGCTAATAGTCAGTCTCTTTGGATCAAGCTGGAGAGGCACTCTGCCTTGTCACACTCCCCTAGCAGATCAGAGCCTCTGCAGTTCAAAAGAGGACTGCAGTGTGTGTTGATGTCCTCCTTGTCTATTGCAGGGTTTTATGAAATCCCACAGCACTGAAGCACTTCAGCTGAGTTCCCATCACATAGCTTAGCTCGCCCTGGTGAATCAACAAAACATATCGACAGCAAACACCTTATTGTTTGTAGGCACCCGAGGCTAAGAATTGGGTTTCCAGCTTGCAAGCCGGCACAATGAAGGACAAATAGCACTCAGATCTGTACACATCATCAAAGGTGACAGGAAAAGATTAAAGGGGAAATCATAATTTTGGAAGCACTGGTTTCCTAGTACCATTTCTTTCTGTTGGGGTAATGTGTGATTTCCCAAAAATAAATAAATCCAGACTACAAAATGAAGCTTGTATCCAGTTAATATTTTTTTTGTATGCCTCCTTACATACTGGAAGTAGGGAGAGAGGAGAGCCTGAATTGTATCCTGAAGTTTGCTCATCACTCTCCTGTGCCTTGGCAGATCTTGTGGAACTGGGCAGGACACCTATTACTATTCTGTCAATGTACATGGTGCTTTGCAGTGTAATATGAGAAACATACAGTCTAAATCTTGACAGTGGGTGAGATGAGAAGAGGTAGATCGGGAAGGGAAAGGTACATATAACAGATTGGGGAGGACTGGGGAATAAATGAGTAGATGGTGATATTCAGCAAATGGAAAGAATTAAACTGGCTGCATTGGCTCATTAAAAATAAATATAAATGTCCATATTAGGGCAATATCTTTATAAGACCAACTGAAATATCACAAAATAGTGTACAAGTTTTAGAGCTATCCAGAACTCTTCATCAAGTTAGATGATGATTTGCCTTGGGCAAAAAAAATGAGAGGCACAAATACAAGATGGGTGACACCTGGCTTGAGAGCAGTACATGTGAAAAGGATCTAGGAGTCTTGGTTGACCACAAACTTAACATGAGCCAACAATGTGACGCGGCAGCTAAAAAAGCCAATGCAATTCTGGGCTGCATCAATAGGAGTATAGCATCTAGATCAAGGGAAGTTATAGTGCCACTGTATTCTGCTCTGGTCAGACCTCACCTGGAGTACTGTGTCCAGTTCTGGGCACCACAGTTCAAGAAGGACACTGACAAACTAGAACGTGTACAGAGGAGGGCAACCAAAATGGTCAAAGGCCTGGAAACAATGCCTTATGAGGATCGGCTAAGGGAGCTGGGCATGTTTAGCCTGGAGAAGAGGAGGTTAAGGGGTGATATGATAGCCATGTTCAAATATATTAAAGGATGTCACATAGAGGAGGGAGAAAGGTTGTTTTCTGCTGCTCCAGAGAAGTGGACACGGAGCAATGGATACAAACTACAAGAAAGAAGATTCCACCTAAACATTAGGAAGAATTTCCTGACAGTAAGAGCTGTTCGACAGTGGAATTTGCTGCCAAGGAGTGTGGTGGAGTCTCCTTCTTTGGAGGTCTTTAAGCAGAGGCTTGACAACCATATGTCAGGAGTGCTCTGATGGTGTTTCCTGCTTGGCAGGGGGTTGGACTCGATGACCCTTGTGGTCTCTTCCAACTCTATGATTCTATGATTCTATGATTCTATGATGATGATGATGATGATGATGATTTTAAGGTGGGCAAGGGGGGAAGACTGAATCTGGTAAATTTTAAGTTGACAGGCTGGGATGAGCTAGTAGGCATTGTGAAAGGAGATGCTTGTAGGTTTCATGTAACACCACCACTTCCTGGGCTGAGGCCTCAATCTCATCAAAGACAACAACTAGCTGTTACTCATTTCTGTCGCCACCCTTAGGTGAAATGGACATATATTCCTGGTAGGTAAGTAACAGGAATAAAGAGAAATTATGTAGTACTTTTATAAACAAGACTAATGAATTCCAAACATCGTTAAATTTGTCCATGGCAAGTCTACAAGGCTAGAGTGTGACCTGTCAGACCACTTGAAAAAGGAGAAGCCAGACAATTGAAGGGTACCATTTGGGCTTCATTCCTAGTAACCCATGGGTTGTCACAACTGAAGCACATACCAAATCAGTTCTGGATTAAGTGACCTTTATTTGGAATGACAAACAAACATGAGTCTGACAAAACTGCTGGAGGCAGTGGAAGACAGGAGCGCCTGGCATGCTCTGGTCCATGGGGTCATGAAGAGTCGGACACGACTAAATGACTAAACAACAACAACAATTTGGAACGACACACAGGCTACAAACATTTATCAGTTTTATTATCAGGTGTTTCTCTCTCTTAAAAACTGAGCCTTTTAGCTTTCTTTCCATGTATGCCCTGGAATCAAATGCGAGATCATGGGTGATATCTTGTTTTCCCTCAGCAACCCTGAAAAGAGACTTGTCTAGGAGAAGCTTAGCTTTATATCCAAATGGAAAGTGAACACTAGTTGAGTCTATACTATGGTTTTCTATTTTTGAAGGAACAATGCTGCAATTTATTTTCAATTGGATTAACCATCTGAGGTTTGATTGCCCTTTTGTTTGGCTTGATGATTCACATTGATGTCACAGTGATCAGCAAAGGAAGCATAAGTGTATGCAAGGTTATATTGATACACACACTTGGTTTTTGAGACTACAGCATTAATTGTGTGCGCTGGTGGAGCAAAGGAGTCAGACGGCAATGTGTCTCTCATTCAAATGCTTCTGCAGCTGTAAATATTTCTTACTGAATCCCTGAATGTAACCAAATGCCTTTGACATCACTCTCTGCTCCTCATTATTCCTTGAGACCTTTAAAAAATCACAACCACCAGCAATAAAGACATTATGCCAAGACTTTCCCCCAAGGGTAAATTGAATAAAAATTCTCCGGAGCCTATAAATCTATTTGAAGGAGTTAACCTAATCACTTGGATGCCTGTCAAACCACAAGGAAAAGTGATAAGTAAATCAGTAATTCTATGAAATATGGACTTTTACTTATCTGGCTTGACCTTTCTTCCTGCTCTTTGGCCTTTCTGTCCTTCAAACCTCCAAGCAGTTGTGTATAAAAGTTAATGTGTAGCAAACAGCTACTTGGTAAACTGGTGATGTTTGCAAGATGGAACTGTTGGTGTTTCGCCTGCTGATTAGTTTCTTATCAGAGCAGACTATGTCTGTGCATGTGTATATACACAGAGACACAAACACCCACCCACCCACACCCACTGTGTTGAGTTCTTTTTGTACTTGATATATCTTTTAAATTGTTTCAACATATCATTGTAAGACACATGATCATGTGGTGGAGACAGCAGATGCTCAGATTCTCCAGATAGTTGACTAAATGAGCCATGGATTATGGTTATTGCCTATTGCTCCTATTTCAACATCACATCTCTCTCCACTGTTTGTCACCCACACCTACATGGCTTCTGACTTCTCTGGTGTATCTATACCTCTGGTGTATCTATACTTTAAGTCAGAGATGTGGTATGTGTGATCCTCCATATGTTGTTGGACTACATATCCCATAATCTCTGCCTATTGATCATTCAGGATGGGAGTGATGGCTGTAGAAGTCCAACCACATCTGAAGGGCTAGAGCTTCTCCATCCTTGCATTACCTGCTGTCAGGGAACTGCCATCAATGCCGGAGGGAGAGAGCAAAATCCAGAGGGGTTCCGGAGAGCGTCCCGGGATTGGGAGAGGCAGCCCATCTTCTGGGGAAGAGAATCAGCGTAGCACCAGTGGAGAAAGGGGGGCAGATGGGGGAAGCGGCGAGGCGGTCCCATGACTCCTTGCCGGGGACCAGCGGGGAGAGTAGAGGTCCTCCGCTGCCCACGCCCTCCTTGCTCAGAAGGCTTTCGCGCAGAGAGAGTAGGAGGAGACTAGGCGCCAGAGAGCTTCTTTGCTGGAAGAAGTTTAAGAAACGCCCACTGATGGATTCTGCCAGCGACTGAGTCAGCCACGGGTGAGTGGCTGTCCGGACAGAAAAGGTTCACTCAGGCAACCCAGGCAGGTGTTTGCACCGGCTTATGCACGAGCAACCCCTAGAACCATTACACCTGCTATTGTAAAGTATTGTGAGGGGCTGGTCTAGATGACCATTGTAAACCCTTCCAATTCTACAATTCTGTGATTCTATGATCAGAATAAAATGGCTTAGAAAATCACTAAAAGTTCAAAATGCATATACTGGCAAAAAAGTGTGCAATTCCCCCCCCCCCATATATTTGTAAAAATAACATGCAAAGGGTTTTGTGCTAGGGAGGATGGCTTTGCAAAATTGTGTATATCAGGTTGTGCGGCACACACACAAAATACATTAAAAGAAATTCACACAAAAATGCTAATGCATTTCCATGAGATTTTTAAAAAGCAATTTGCAAACTGGTGCTAACATCTGGAGAACTAAGCTTAAGACTGGAAATACAAAAAACTGAGAATCTTAAAAAAGACAGATTCACCCATCCCACACCAACAGTGGTGACATCTGTATTCCCAACCACCACCATTGTGGAACTACTAACAACTAGAGAAAGATTTACCTGTGAGTGAGATCTTTCTAAGTTGGTGTCTGCGGTGTTCTGAAATGGAAGTGCTCCAATATCCTAAAGCTCTTGGTGCCCTGAACCCAGTGGCGTAGCGTGGGTTGTCAGCACCCGGGGCAAGGCAAGTAATTTGCGCCCCCTAACCCGTGGATTTGCGCCCCCTAACCCTAACCCCCAGATGTTGTGCCCGGTGCGGCCGGCCCCCCCTGCACCCCCCACGCTATGCCACTGTCTGAACCATGGAATGTGTTAGACCGTATCTGTTCCCTCATCTCTGCTATCTCCACATGGCATTCAGGAATTTTGACCATAAGCGGAATAAAGTGTTTTGTGTAACCTTGTGTTTGATCACAAACTGTTCCCCATGTCTTCTTCACCCCATAGGTATGTTGCATCTTTAAAGGCTAACCTTACCAATATCTCCATTTCAAGTAAGCACAGAAAGAGAACCCATATTGGGACGACTTTTTGTGTGAACAGACCTATTCTCTAATTCAGGTCAGTGAAGAATTCTGTGCAAGTCAAAAACCTGTGGTACAACTGTCTGAGCTTAGTTGCTTTGTTCTCAGAGCCTAATACAGCATAACAATTATATATATGTATATATTTGTGTGTGTGTGTGTGTGTATTTCCAACCACCGGTCAGCACCTGCAAGGCTACAAATTGCTAGCAACAAATGGCTGAGCAAATTTTAGTTACCATAAATACAAATGTTTTTGGCACCTAGTGCAACGATGAGGCATTTCTCCATCCAAACTGCTTGCAAGCCAGTTGGTCTCCAAATTCATCACGCATTTTAATCTTGCCTCCCATTAAAGGAAACCTCTTCCTAAATGTATATTGAAATGATTTAGCTCAATAAACCTATTTTCTAAGGTGTCTCTTATCGAATTAAAGAAGAGAGCAGTTGTCGCACGGTTAATCTGCTGTTGGAATTGATGGTGATGGAGGGCATTTATCAACATTTTAAGGCTATCTTAGCCACCCACCCAGATGGATGCTAATTTTCAGTGCCAAAAGCATGCTCTAGGAATAGATCTCTGTTTGAGCTAGCCTTGACATCCTAAAATGACTGCAATAATGATTTTTTTCTTCTTCAAAAAAAATTATTGTCAGTTCACTTAAAATCTTAACCAGTAGCAACAATGCTTGTATGTGTATAGTTCAACCCATGAATATGAGTTAGAAACTGGTCTATTTGGATTTCAGACAGGGTTCTTTCTCAGTCATACCTGGAAATGCCAGGGATTGAAACTGGGACCTTCTGAATGCAAAGCAGATGCTCTACCTACAGTCCTTCCCATTCTGGGCTTACCATTTATGAGCACCTGATTTGCCAGTGTGGCAGCTGAATGCTATATGATATGAATCTTTGGTTTATCAGAAGGATGCTAAAAGACCCTGCATTGCTTATGTCAATCAAAGAAGAACAAGCAGCCCATCGGCTGTGGTGAGGACTGCAGGGCCTGCTCCCTTCCAGGGCCTTTTCCAACTGGCCCAGGGGGTGTGGCCCAGGCCCTCACTCTCACCTACAGTCCTTCCTACAGATCAGTTTTGTTTGTTGAGACATTAGGAAGAAAAGGGGGAGAGGAACACAAGTGAATAGCAAAGAACCTGTACAAGCGACGCTGACACAAAACTCCACATATATTAAGTAAAATAATAATATATTTATACCCTGCCCATCTTACTGGGTTTCCCCAGCCTCTCTGGGTGGCTCACAACAGAATATTAAAAACACCATACAGCATTAAACATTAAAAACTTCCCTAAACAGGGCTGCCTTCAGATGATGAAGGTAGGCAGGAACATCAGAGATTTGGGAGGGGCTTTAAAATCACATCTCTTTTTGTCCACCAACTCACCAAAACTATTAGTTAAACATGCAAAAAGTTCTCAGAGGAAGTTACAACTACGACCCAGTTTGTGAAAATAGTTTGCTGCACCAGAAAATTGCTTCACTATAACTATTAGAATTTTAGTTCAGTAAGGGGGGGGGGGGGAGATGAGAAAAGGGACAAGATTCAGGATTAGACCAGAAATGCAACAGGGAATGAATTGCATATAGAATTTAGAAATATAAAAATCAAAATGGTTTCATTAAAGGAAACTACTCAGAAGTTTCTTGTAGGAATTGAGATTAAGAAGTAATCCATGCTTTAAAAGTAGCACATTGTAACTTCTTGTTTTAGTAGCTTATTAAAGCATTTTCCTCTGCTTTACTTCCATCTGGATATTCTGCAGTCATGCAGGCTTTAAGGAATAAACGAAGAAACGTGGGGTGGGGGGTGGGGGGAGAGAACACTGTGTCTTTATGATAAAATATCTCACTCCCCCTTATTTTATGCAAAGAAATAATATACTTGGAAAGAACACAGACCATCTTGAAACAATACGATTCTGTAATTTCAGTTTTCAATCACCAGATAAATCTTAGGAGAAGAGCACATCTTTGTACCCTGGAGGCCACAGGTTCAAACACAGTTTGCTTGCTTGCTTTTAGATAAGAAGGCAGCTGATGAGGAAGTCCTTTCCCGGGGACTCCAGATAGTTCATTTCAGTCAGAATTGACAATGCTGGGTTAGATGAACAACTTGGAAGGCTTTAAAAGTGGATTAGACGAATTAATAGAATATAAGGTTATCAAGGCCATCTAGCCATGTTCTACCTCCATTGTTGGATGAAGCATGCCCGTTGCTGGGAATCACATGTGGGGGAGAGACCTCTTGCAGTTAGGTCCTGCTTTTAAGCTTTCCATGGGCAATCTGGTTGGCCATGAATAGCATGCTAAACAAGATGGTCATTTTGTTTGATCCAACCTTTGGTTTGCTCATACATTCTTATGTAGTCTCACTTGGTATTAGACAATTTACTGTGTCCATAGGATGTAACTGGCACACCTTGTAACTATTATTGTTTTCAGTTTATTCATCACAATCGCTTTAGTCCCACTTCCTACAAATAATTTCTTGAGTTGTCCCAGCTCATCCTCATGAAAATCCTGGAAGATGAGTAATACTGCAATAAGACTGTGTCCAAAGTGACAGAATGAGCATCATGGCAAAACAGAGATTTGAAGGCAGGTCATCTATTGCCTCATATATCATACTACCTCTCTCAGGTGTTCTCCCTTTTCATCTACAGTTGCTGAACTATAGTAATTAATATACACAGTGAAATCACATGAACACTATTTTATGATTCTGTGATTCTCAACAAGGACCTCACATTGCATGTGTGGGTGTTTTTGTGTTTGTGTGTTCAAAGACAAATGCCTTCGTACATTAAATGAATGTGCAGTGTAACATTCCAGAACAAGATCCAGTTCCCAATAGGCCCAAATATCTGTAGTGGCTGGCGAATATTGAGACAGGTGCTGCAAAAGGCAGGGAGACCAACAGTACAGTGGTACCTCGGGTTACATACGCTTCAGGTTACATACGCTTCAGGTTACAGACTCCGCTAACCCAGAAATACTGCTTCAGGTTAAGAACTTTGCTTCAGGAAGAGAACAGAAATCGTGCTCCGGCAGTGCGGTGGCAGCAGGAGGCCCCATTAGCTAAAGTGGTGCTTCAGGTTAAGAACAGTTTCAGGTTAAGTACGGACCTCCGGAACGAATAAGGTACTTAACCCGAGGTACCACTGTAGTTGAAACATGTGCCAAAGACAGGCAGAGCCAACTCACACTAAAATTCTGGTGAATTTTTATGTGTGTTTTTTTTTAAAGAAATTGCAAGGTAATATGGAAATGTGGAGAATTTAATTTAAGACTGGAAAAGTGAGAAACTGAAATTGACAGATTCTGTCATGCTTACTACCAAATTTAAAACTTAAACTCTGCTGCACTACGTTCAGCTCTGACTTATCTCAGCTCCTTACCATGAAAATCATGACTTTCTCATTAGCTTTAGTATGTGGGCAAGAGCAGGATGGGCCCACATATCGCTGTGGTGCTTCCAGAATTTACAGCCCACTTCAACCAGGAAAAAGACTTGCCTGAGGAATCTTAAGCAGTGAGTTAAGTTTCATGGTCTTTAGTGCATCTTCTGGTAAACACTGGTACACACTGCTGTAAAATGAAATTGTTTTCCATCTTCCTTTTTTATATCTCTCAACTATGTGTCAAAGGACAGAAGAGCACACACACAAAAAACAAAACCACAAACTGAACGGACTATTTTTTATGATAGACGTAACAAAAGACAGGCAAAGAACCCATTTTCTTCCTCTGTAGCCTAATAATGCATCACTTCTTGATCAGACCTAAAGTCCACCTAGTCTAGCTTTTTGCTTGCCATGATGATCACTGACCAGCCAGATTCTTCTCAGAAGCCCATGAGAAAGATAAAGTCCGCAGCAACGGCAGCACACACCTCTTGATGTTTCTCTGTTATTTTGAGGAACAAGTGCTTGAAGAATCCAGTCTTTGTGAATCGCAGTTGGGATAAAAACCAATGTCAGGTCACTCTTCTCCTGAATTCTTACTTTGCTCTGTTCAAAGTTTACCTGCATGCCACCACTCTTTTCCAATGTGTGCCCAGCTGTCAACCTTCCTATTCTGATTGGCCCCACAATTCTAAAGGTGGCACTTGATTAGCACAGCTCAGATCACAGTCATACTGTTTGCTATGATGTTTTTAATGAAAATGGAAGCAGCCACCTGGCCTCCCCTGATTGCCAGCATGCCACAGCTTGCCACCTCAACCTGGTAGCCCAAACTTTGTGGTACCACTGATTCTGATATGAACTGACCTGATATGCCCCTTGCAGAACAATGTAAAGAACACAATATAGTTTCCCTTCAGATTTTATACTTCTCTGGATTATGTAATGCTGTTCTCAACTCAGCTGAATTGAGAGTGTTCCATTCTTCAGGGACCTTGGTGTTTGTTTTGTCCTCCCCTCAATGCCCACACTGCTGTTTACGGCCCTCTAAAGATTCCCTCTATATATATACAGTCCTCTGCTGTTGCTTCAACTCTTCTTGAGGAATTAGTAGTTTGTTGATTCTGACATGAATGGAGACCTGATCCTAAACCAGTGTTCTGATCAGAATGTTGCTAACCTTCATACTTCCCTGAATTTTGTACGGCACTTCTTGGCTTTTTTAAAAAAAGTATTTAAAATAGTTTTTGGGGGTAGAAAATGGACCCGAAAATACACAATTACATATGAAACTTTGTGCTCCTCCTCTTCTTCTTCAAAGCAATTTCTGGTAAATGTAAAACAGCATTAATCTTAGGAACTCACTGTCACAGGAGGCAGTGATAGTGACCAATTTGAATAGTTTTAAGGTAAGATTAGACAAATTCTAAAGGGTAAGGCTATCCACAGTCAGAGTAAGTAATGCTTTAGAATTCCAGTTGCTTGAAACTCCAGGGCTGGTGGGGTACTGCTCTTGTGCTTGGGTTTTGCTTTTAGCCTCCCCACAGGCATCTGGTTGGCCACTGTGATAATAGGATGCTGGACTAAATGGGCCTCTAACCTCACTAAATGGGCCTCTAACCTCACCCAGCATAGAAATGCAATATGAAGATCGAAGCAGTATGGCAATCAAAGCAAAGGAGCAAAACTTCTAGGGGGAAAAAGGGGTGCCAAGTGCTTCAACTGCTCCCTCCACTCTTTCTCCCCACCACTGGTGGAGGAAGAGGGGGGCGGGGAAGCACACTGCCTCTGGCACCACAATCCTGGTGGGGTGCCATTGCAACTGCCTCCCCCCCGTGCTGGGCGCCACACCCCCACAGGTGGCGCACCACACCCCCAGGATGCACGCCAGCCACTTCCCCGCCTGCTCTCCACCCCCAGTGCCGAGCATGAAGCTCCACCATTGCTCTCCCAACCCCTGAAGGTAAAGGGACCATTAGGTCCAGTCGTGGCCGACTCTGGGGTTACGGCGCTCATCTCGCTTTATTGGCCGAGGGAGCTGGGTACAGCTTCCGGGTCATGTGGCCAGCATGACTTAGCTGCTTCTGGCAAAACCAGAGCAGCACAGGAAACGCCATTTAACTTCCCGCCGGAGCGGTACCTAATTATCTACTTGCACTCTGGCGTGCTTTCAAACTGCTTGGTTGGCAGGAACAAGGACCAAGCAATGGGAGCTCACACTGTCTCGGGGATTTGAACTGCTGAACTTCTGGTCGGCAAGTCCTAGGCTCTGTGGTTTAACCCACAGTGCCACCCGCGTCCCTCCCCCAACCCCTAGCACTTTATTTACTGGGTTATTCAGTCTGCTAAGATTTCAGGACACCACCACCACACAAATGTGGAGGGGGGCTTTCCCCGACCTTACATGAGAGCTATGCAATTTAACTTACATTCAATAATTGTGTTTAGAGGTACCCACAGTGATTTGGTTAATCTCCACACTAGCTATCCAAATGCCCATTGGCCTTACACAAAGAACTTTTAATTAGGACTGGGGGAGCTTGGGGGAATCCTTTTTACTAGCTAGCTCTTTCTTTTATTAGATCTTTCCAATATTGGAAACAGAGTCAACTTAATTGCAATCAATAAGGATAATGCACTAGGATGGGGTGGGGATCCTGGCATGAAGGCACACAGAGTATATGGGAGACCCTAAAGTGGGGAAAGGGAGAAGAGGAAAGGGAGACAGAGAGACCCCCCCCCTCAGGGAAGTGACAGCAGATACCTCTTTGGGGAGTCTTTCCCACCTGCTCACAGGCAGCTTACTGGGCACAGGCATGGTCAACAGCTCAGAAAGGTCTAGGTAGCAGCCTGTCAATCTGCCTAATCCCAACATCCAACATGTGGGCGCATCATAGAGATAGGAAAAGGTTAAGAGTGCTTATCCGATGCACACTTCCTGACTCCGCTTGCATAGCAAGTCTTTGTACAGAGAGCAGGTATGTCCATAGAGACAGGAAAAAGTAAAGAGTGATAATCGCACACACATTTCCTGGTTCTGTTTGCAAAAACCCAGACATTTTGACAAATTCAAACAATCTGCCTGGATTGAAATTTTACCCCCAATAAAGAGGACCTGTCTAGGAAAAGAGGACATATGGGAGCCCTAACCCTACTGAGCTTGACAAACCTTAGTTTTGATCCCTCAAATGACTTCCATCAGCCCTAGCAATATGCCCATGGGCTGGGGAACATATTTCATATACAGTGGTACCTCAGGTTAATAACTTAATTCGTTCTGGAGGTCCGTTCTTAACCTGAAACTGTTCGTACCACTTTAGCTAATGGGGCCTCCCACTGGCGCCGCACCGCCGCCACACGATTTCTGTTCTCATCCTACAGCAAAGTTCTTAACCCAAGGTACTATTTCTGGGTTAGCGGAGTCTGTAACCTGAAGTGTCTGTAACCTGAGGTACCATCTATCCTAAAGCTTAAATTTAATTAAGATTCTACACCTGAAATGGACTAAGAAATACCTGTTCATATCGGTTTTGTCAGTACAAGTTTTTATTTGTATGACAAAGCACAATTCATGCTAAGAACTGCATCTTTTCTCTCTCTCTTCAGGTTTTGCCAGTACAGCTGGATATCTCCTCTTCCTCCCGTTGCCCAATATATATTCAAATTGTAATGTTTAACAGAGGCCATAAAACTGACAAAGCAGAAAGCACAAGTAGTTTAAAGTGCTCCTTGGCAGCATACAAAAAGTCATGATAGTGAAAACATTACATTTACCAAGTTGGAAGCTTATGCAAAATATGTACTTAACATGCCTGAGAGCCTTTGCTGAACATCGTTTGGTGAAGTGCTATCATATCAGCAAGGCACATGGGGGAAAAATGGCCTTGGACATTTTTGTTTTGTTTCGTTTTTGCAGTAGAAGTTGCATCCTACTTATTGGGGGAAAGTTAGGATTTCCCTCATTTGAAATCTTCTCATAGTTTTGGTACATGTGCGCTTGTGTGCACAAGTAAAACACACTCACACAAAAGCAAATTTTGACTATCATATCATCGTACCCAAATCATTTTGAGTGGTGTTTTACTTAGATGCAGAAGGTCAAGTGAACATCAGTCAAATGAAACTCAGGCTTCCCATGGACATCTAGTTGGCCACTGAGAAAACAGGATGTTGGACTAGCTGAGCCATTCATCTTATCCAGCAGGCTTTTCTTACGTTCTTACAACCTCACGAGGTGAATTATCTTCTGACTTTGTTAAAACCCATTTTTTGTAAAATAAAAAATAAAAAACCCAAAAACGAATACAGTGGTGCCTCGCAAGACGAAAAGAATCCGTTCCGCGAGTCTCTTCGTCTTGCGGTTTTTTTCGTCTTGCAAAGCAAGCCCATTAGCGGCTTAGCGGATTAGCGCTATTAGCGGCTATTAAAGGCTTAAGGGATTAGCGGATTAGCTGCTAAAAGGCTATTAGCGGCTTAGTGGATCAGCTGTTAAGCGGCTTAGCGATCAGCTGTTAAGCGGCTTAGCGATCAGCTGTTAAGCGGCTTAGCGATCAGCTGTTAAGCGGCTTAGTGATCAGCTGTTAAGCGGCTTAGCGGCTTGGGAAATGGGGGGGGACCCCGTAGGAACTCGCAAGACATTTTCGCCTTGCGAAGCAAGCCCATAGCAAATTTGTTTTGCGAAGCACCTCCAAAACGGAAAACCCTTCCGTCTAGCGGGTTTTCCATCTTGCGAGGCATTCGTCTTGCGGGGCACCACTGTACAATTGTTGTTGTTGTTTCAAATAATAATAATAATTTATTATTTGTACCCCGCCCACAGAGGCCAAAAATACACTAAAATGTCACACATTAAAAACTTCCCTGAACAGGGCTGCCTTCAGATGTCTTCTGAATGTCAGGTGGTTGTTTATCGCTTTGACATCTGATGGGAGGGCGTTCCACAGGGTGCGCGCACTACCAAGAAGGCCCTCTGCCTGGTTCCCTGTAGCTTTGCTTCTTGCAATGAGGGAACCGCCAGAAGGCCCTCGGTGCTGGACCTCAGCGTCTGAGCAGAATGATGGGGGTGGAGACACTCCTTCAGATATACTGGGCCGAGGCCGTTTAGGGCTTTAAAGGTCAACACCAACACTTTGAATTATGCTCGGGAAAGTACTGGGAGCCAATGTAGGTCTTTCAAGACCGGTGTTATGTGGTCTTGGCGGCCGCTCCCAGTCACCAATAGCTTTGGGATGGGGATGGAGAAGAGCAGAGCAATCAGTCCAGGGGTGAGTCCCAGCAGACCTGCTCAAGATTGTAATCCAACCACAAGCCATCGAAATCTCATTTGTGTCATGAACTTGATTTTTAGCAGAGGTAGGTGTCCCTATCTGGTGTTTTTTGTTTTGCTTTTTAGTATTTGTCCAGTAGAGGCAGGTATTGTTAATTGGAGTAGGAGGATGTGCCTGGGCTGGGGGGGGGGGTCGCCCCTTCCTTCACTTACTATAAATATCCAGTTAGTAAAACTGCCCGACAGATTTTTGAAAATGCTATCTCCTGAACATGCTGATTGATGTGCTTTTTAGAATGCTGCCTCCTAGACTTGCTGCTTGACTTTCTTTGGAATGTTACCTCTTGGTAAATAAAGGTCTGTTAAACTCTTTGTGGTACTGCAGAGAGTGTTTGTTATCTTGTTAAGAGAATGGAAGAAAGAAGTGTTCGTTTGTTTAGAGAGCAGCAGGAAGAAAGCTAGTTGAATGACAGCTAGAGGACTTTGGATGCGACAGATGGAGACCTGGATGGAGAGCACAGTCAGTTGCTGAGACTGGAGACAAGCCGGACAGAAGCTGTTTCTTCACAGTGGGAATGTCGATGAGAGCAAGAAGTCCCTACTTGGAGAGCCTGTTTTTGAGGAAGTGAAACTTGAGAAGTGACCAAGAAACCCTTCAGCTTTTTTTATCAGCACACACCCAGTGTTGGAGGGAGTGTGGAATGAATGAGTTTACCTAGATGAGCTATGTGGAGGGTGACTATGACTGGTTGCCAAGGAGAAGACTGCCCCAAGAGACATCTGTTGATAGACAAGGAAGAGCCACCATCTCTTTGTGCTACCTTTGTGACAATTTGTATCATGATCTCTTGGCTAGAATTTCTGCTTTAGAATCCAGCCTGTTGACCGCGGAGAAGGAAAAGAACTCTCCTTGTTTATCTATTCCTGGCTGCCTACCATGGGAGGGACTGGATTACCTGACACCTGACAGATACAGAGCCTAGCGGAGAAACCAGATTTGGACGTTAATTGAGGACAGGGAGGGGAGAGATCTCTTTGAGAACAACAAAGATGCGGTGGTGACCTTTGAGCTGGGCGAGATGCTTCCCATGCTGTTGGTGGTAGAAAGCAGCAGTTCCCTGACAGTTTCCAAGGATGAATGGGACTTGTTTCATGAGAAGCTGGAAGACTATGACTTGGCTCAATAACACCTCTTTCTGAAGTTTTGGACAGCCTTTTCAAGTTTTCAGGAAGTTGCACTTTTCCTGTGGTGTTGTGGCAGTGCCTATTTCTTTTTCCTTTTTCTCCTAGGCAGGCCTATCCATTCCAGGTACTGCTGGTGTAATAATAACTTTTTACCCAGGGTCTGTCTCCTCCTGTCCCTGAACCCCACCCTACCCTATTTGGGGATAGGTAGGAATTTGTCCATCAGGCTAATTGGCTCTGGCCTTAGGGTTTTGCCTACAACATAGCAATCGTCACAACTTTGGCAGCTTAGGCATTGGGTAACAACAGAGGGCAGGTTGTAGTTTCTGCTTGTTCCTCCAGAAGTAGGGTATCCTTTTAAAGAGATCTGGGAGGAAAAGCTTCTGTCCATATGTTCAGGCAGGGGCTTGGGCCACAGAACTCCTCAAGTGAACAATATTTTTATAGTCTTATATTTCAGACTTCTGTTGTTATTTTGTTTAGAGAGATAAGCAAAAGGGGAGATCTAGCCTGCCAAAGACATCCTGGATAATTATAGAAAGCTACAATAATTGAAATAAATGAAATGAAAAAAACTGTAGTAATATACATTAGTACAGCAGGAAAATAATTTTAGATGGTGCTTTAATTTACCTCACAATGGATCATGCATCTTCTATCACCTGACAATCGCCATGCCATCACTGAAAACAAGAGCCATTTAATTTTATTTTTGTCATTTCCCCTTCTCCTCAGTTTAAAGAAATTGATTTTGAAAATAAAGATCTGAAACATTAAAAAAAGGTACGGACGAAGCCAATTGGGGCCATTCAGGGACATGAATGCAAAGTTAGGAGCAGATGGGCTGGTATTGCTAAGAGCCTGCAATCTTTGCCATAGTATTCATGAAAGAACCTGAAGGTCATCTCTTTAAGAACAGGACAAGAGAGAGAACAGGAGAACTCTTTTCTTTCTCTCTCTCTTTTTTTCTGGGAGATGAAATGCTGAGACTTTCTGATTACACAAGGAGCCTGCCTGGTAGTTTTACAATATAACCTATTAGAAGCCTGTCATTGTCAGAGATCAGGATGAGCTGAACCTTCACTATTATTTGGAAGAAGAGCAATGAGAAGATCATTTATTGCAGTGTTTGTGAAGAGTCTCCCCCCTCCCCATGTACATTGCGAATTTATCAGAGGACTAGCAGGACATTAATGCGAAGGGACAGTTTCTTCTGGGAAAAGAGTGCTTGTATGCAGAATGAAGGAATTTTCAGATATCAAAAAGAGAGCAGAAGTAGAGAAATAAATGAAATGAAAATCGTGTAGCATTTATGAAAGTCGGGTTTGAGGAGTTACTTCTTCCAAAATTAAACGAGAACTGGGGGAAGGGAACTGGACAAAGTTGACTCCATGTCTGCTTTGTTAAAAAGGGATTTGATGTTCCCTTGAGGAACATTTGAGCCTTGTTAGCTTAGGAGAAAAGGAGCAAGTAAAAGGTGGCATGATACAGAAAGTGCATAGGGAGAGGTTTCCCCTCCATTTCTAGATATGCTGGAATCCAAAGGGGTCATCTGATGAAACTAAATTTCAGATGGTTCAGGGCTGGCAGAAGGGTAGGGCTTCTTCATGCAGTACAGTTTATTTAATTAATTTATGGAGAATAAGACTATACATGTCTAATGGTGATAATGGCTATGCTCTCCCTCTAATATAAGAAGCCATAACCCCCTTATATCAGTCGCTGGGAAACAATGACTAGAGAAGGTTAGCGCATTCATGACCTGCTTGGAGAAAGGCCCTACCTCTGCATCTGAGCACCTGCCTTCCATGCAGAAGATTCCAGGTTCAATATGTTGCTGGCTGAAATTCACATATATTTGACAAACAATGAAAACAAATACAGTGGAACTTCGGTTTCAAACGCAATCCATTCTGGAAGACGGTTTGACTTCCAAGACATTCAAAAACTAAGGATTAATGGGTGGTCAGCAAACTTCATTGAAAAAAATGGAGAAATGCACATCAAAAACCGTTTGACTTCCAAGGCCCGTTTGAAAATGGAAGCAATTACTTTGGGGTTTTCTGTGTTCGGGTTCCGAATCGTTCGGCTTCTGAAACGCTCAAAAACTGAGATTCCACTGTAAACACAAATCCCAAATTCATAATTTAGCAGTGAAATACTTCATCAAAATGATAAAGAGGTGGGATCAGTCTCAGAGGCTCTCTTAAATAAAACTGAATTAATTTGGGGTTGAAAAACTGAGGGCTCATCCACACTTCCATTTGGTCCATGATTTCCAGGTCACTGCTGCCAATTCAGCAGTAAACAGTGGTGGTTTTCCGGGGAAAGTGGCGGGACCGAAGAAAAACCTCTCGGATCTGACACTAGAAGTTGCAGACCAAGTGGAAAACATCTCATGAGAAACAGAAGTGTGAGTGAGCCCTAACAGGAAGAATTTTCCCCAGGAAGGAACCTCAGAACTGATGTTGCTACTAATAAGGACTTGTGCTTAGGATCTTTGCCACCAAGTTTATTTATTTTAATATATTTGCACTCCACACTTGTCATAAAAAAGGCTTCCAAAGTGCCTTCCAAATAATGAGAGAGAAGCCTACCTTCAAGTAAGGAAGGACTTGACTTAATTTCTTAATTTCAATGGATCTACCTTAAGAAGCACTTAGTTGGATTCAACCTACGGTAATTAAAATGATAAAGTATCAGTCCTTTGATATAGAAGCCATCTGGATGAGCTTTAAGGATCAAGGTTTCCTTGTATCCGACTTGACTTTTCAAAGCCTGCAAATGCTGCTCTACGGTGGTGGCTCTGTCTGTTAGCTTTCTTGTTGAGATTTCATCTCTCCACAATGTCTTCAACTAACAGCCTGCAATTGTGACAGGCGAGATTAAATTTTTTCTTCTTCTTCCCCAGTTAAGAGACTGAACAGAATGCTTGTGGTGCTATGTGTGACCAATTGCAATGACAGGGCTGTGTAGATGGCGGCTCATGATGCAGAATGAAAACCGCAGCCACAGAGCGTGATAAAGAAGGCTGGTATATAGATGCTTCAGCAGTGATTTGTTTTTGGGATGTAGTGTAAAAGGCCCCATATTAGACACTACATCCAGCCTTCTGCATCGTGGAGAGGGCCCCGTAGATAAATAGCAAACTGCATTCTTTTTATACCTTCATGCAAATAGCCTTTCAAAATTATCTTCTCTATTTGTGAGCAGAGTTAGGTGTGGTTTTGGTGTATGTGCGGGGGGCGGGGCTCATTTCACAAAATTGCTCTAGAGGCAGAAAACACACCCTAACAGTTCATTGTGGAGGTACTGCTGGTACAAGTAGCTAAAGCAACAACTGGACTGCAGCCTGGATACCATTTTGCATCATCCATTATTCACCGGATCAAACCATTATTGTAGAGGGGCTGTGGGAACAATGTTCAGCTTGAGGGACACATTCCCTTCTAGACACAGTCCCTTCCAAGGAACACATGCTGGTGGTGGTTGGGGCCAGAAACAAAAGTGGGCAGATGCCAGGCCTGTGCTGGCGTGGAACAGCCTGGTGCCCTTGCTCTGGGCCTTGGAGGGCTAAACAAGTAGGATTGGCTGGAGGCTGCAGAGGTCTTGTCCTCTGCATGCTCTTCAGCTGTCTAATTCAATGAATTTAATTTAATTCCCATGCATCCTTGGGAATACTACAATGCTACAATTCTCACGGGATACTACAATTCTCATGTATATGCAGGACCACTTGTACCTTTAGACAGTCATGGGGCTGCTCTTGCTTAGCAGCCTAGTCCCCACCACTCTACTTCCCAAGAGTATCTTTGCATTGAGAATATGGCCTGGCAGGGAAAGTTAGGGAACAAGTTCCTGATTTGGTTCTGGATCTAAGACTAGGCTAGAACCAGTGCCCAGCCCTGATGTAATTCAGGCATAGGACAAATGTGAGACTAAAGAGCCAGGCTGAATTTTTTTTATATAAGAAAAGGGTATGAGGCCATGAGCAGATAGGGAAGTTCAGAACTCACTACTGTGGTACCTCAGGTTAAGAACTTAATTCGTTCTGGAGGTCCGTTCTTAACCTGAAACTGTTCTTAACCTGAGGTACCAGTTTAGCTAATGGGGCCTCCCGCTGCCGCCGCGCCGCCGCGCGATTTCTGTTCTCATCCTGAAGCAAAGTTCTTAACCCGAGGTACTATTTCTGGGTTAGCGGAGTCTGTAACCTGAAGCATCTGTAACCCAAGGTACCATTGTATCAGTTCTGGCAAAGCTGAGGAGCAGGAAGTGATCCAGCAACACCAGGGATGAAATAAGGTAGGAACAAGATGAAATGCTTAATCTATGAACTTCACATAGAAGGTGCTTTCTTGTATGCTAGCAAACAAGGGAGTTGAATACTGGAGAAGGGCAGTGGCCAATAGAATAGGAAAGGCATGGAGTTAGGCAGGTGTCTGGTAAAGCTGTTTGGGATGTCAGGGGGCTGTGATTTTCAAGAGCAAGCAATAGCTCTAACTTATCCCTGGAAGTGTTTCAGTATGAACATCCTGTGGCTGGTGATCTTGACACAGATAATTGGCACAAGACTCACTGTCTCCACCACACTGCATTTAGGTAATATCTGTTGCATCGCTTGCATGTCAAAATGCATCCTTTACAACGCGATTCCTAAGCAACTAAAATACTTTAAGGACTTCTCAGGAGAGCATTGGCTAGGTTTTACTCATCTGATTTTCTAAAATGAACTCCAGTAAAGCAGTTTCAAGCAGGTAACAGAAGGTGCTTTCTAAATGAAAACACAAAAGAAAGCAAGTAATTACAATGTAAAACTTCAATGTTCCCAAGGTAAGGATGAATAGCTATACATATTCAATTGGTGACTGAGTGCGCAGTGACAGAAATTGCCCAGTAGGTGCCAGCCTAAGCTAATTGAGCTGTGCAGAAATTTTTATCAAACCCATTGAAGTCCAGTGGGTGTGGGTGTGTGGCGGGGAAAATGAATCAAAGAATAAAGAAAAGGTGTAGATGGCATTTAACTGAAGTATTAGTAGCACCTGCTTCTCCAGATTTCTTTACAAGAGAAGCGTAGAGATCTAAAAGGCAAGAAACAAAAGGAGAATTGATAGCACAGCTGCTATTTAGCAGTGTTGGAAATGAAATTTAAAGGCTAATTCGGAGAATCTTGCTTGTGCAAAACATTTGAGTAATTCAGATAAAAGCAGAAGAGAGAAAAATGCAAACACATTTTTCTCAGGATGCCGGGGTGAAAGTTCCTGAATGGGACTTAGAGGATTTCACCAATGTTATTTAGCAGGACAAATGGTGTTGTGAGTGGCAGTGATGGGGTAGGCTGTGTGCCTGAGTCTCTTTTTAATTCCTGGATCCAGTAAGGATTCAATTGCTGGAAAAGTCAGGGCAGATTCTTGGTAACAGCCTTAGTTCCAGAGGGCAAATAGGTGGCTGGGAGGAAGAAGGACAAAAAGCTAGGAATGAGAAAGACAAAAGTCAGAGTTGTATGTGAGAGCTGGAAGCTGACAGGCTGTAGGGTGAGCAGCTGAAAGACAGAGCCATGCCTGATTTCTGCTGGGATCCAAGGCTGCGGCTACTGGAGAAGCAAGACCTTACTGGGGTGCTAATGCTGTTAGTCCCGCCATCGTAGGATCAGGTTGCATATGTGTAAATAAACCATATAACCTAAAGACACCACGATCTCCATTGTCTTTCATTTTGAGGAAACTGGACCCTGGGTAAGCAGCTGGAGCCCCTGAAATTTCGCACCATTCAGAGATTGGGCTGGTGTGCAACAATATTGAACATATTCAGGACTCCCCTTTGATAGCATGTACTCCGAAGATGTACTTTTGCCAAACTATTGGCACAGGCATCTTATAGTTACTACCCTGGTCTTACATTATAGAATCAGAGTTGAAAGGGATCCTAAGAATCATTTAGTTACATCTAGCAACTTCATAAATATCTCTTTTCCCAGTTCAGTCTCACTACTTAAACAAAGGACTTTAGCTCAGCAAGAGAGCATATTCTTGCATGCAGGTCTCAGCCTCAATAGCATCTCTAGTTTTTGATCAGGCAGCAGGGTGTGCCAAACACCTCTGCCTGCAACCTGGGAGAGTGAATACCAGTCACAGTAGGCTAGATGGACATGCAGTCTAACCTAATCTAAGTTACCTTCTTGTGTTTGAAATTCAAGTTACTTGCATTTTTAGTATCTTAATGTCAACTGTGTAATTCTGCATGGAATAAATTATGCACAATACAACTACATTCCTGTTTATTGCACAGATGGTGATCCCCCCCCCCCCGTCTATCAAAGAAATATAAAAAAATACCTCCTTCTGTCATGCTGTGCTTTAAAATGGAACGTCCTGCTAAGTGTCTGTGTGGACTCTCTGTTGGGGAAGACTATCAGAGTCCAGGACATGCAAACCTAGCACTGGTTTCTGTTCTGCAATTATTTAGTAAAGCATTGAAATGTAACACACTGAGGTTGAGCCTGTTGGTGGCAGCAATAACTTACCTTTAATTTCTCATCAGCAGCATTTGGAAACACACACACACACACACACACACAAAAACAGTTGTCATGCCATCCACTGATGACTTGCTTTGATGCAAAAGCCCTTTCGTGAGCTACATGTTTGAATTCTGTGCACTGATTCCTTCTCCAATACATCTCAGAATTCAAATTTAAAAATAACACCCTTGCTCTGAGCAAATAAGTGCGCCAAGGCTTTGTATCGGGCTGAACAATAATTGCTTATTGATAGCTGTGAAAAATAGATATGAAAGCAACTTATCTGCAGCAATTGCAGCAATGGCTCTTCAGTGTTATTCAGAGGCAATGCTGGCTCATCCAGTGGACAAAGGGAGAATTCGATTTGGACAGTGGAAGGCTGCATATATTACATGGAGTGACTAGTCGCTTGTATGTTCCTTTGGAGTCCTCTCTTCATAAAGCATCAGGAATGTTTTCTATTGTACCAGTTAAGGTGGGGGTCATTTGACCGAAATTATCATTTCTATGCTCCCATCATTTTGCCACTAGTCTCAGGCCTTCTTATCAACACTAGTTGATTGTGGGAATTTAAAATGGCAGCACCTACCCTCAATGTCATGATGGGGCATTATATGGAATTGCAATGGCCAAGCACTGACAGGAACACTGCCTGCCACTATAACTGCCTCTAGGTCAGAGATGGGAAATATTTTCCATTCTGAGGACCACATCCCATTCTGGGGAACCTTTGGAGAGCCACACGATTCCCAAGAGCCAGAAAAAGAGGCCAGGATGGCTGTATTTGTCCACCCTGGCATGCGGCTCCCCAGCCCTGCTTTAGATAAAGGGCTGTATCCAAAGTACAGCTTAGTTAAAGTCAGTTAACAGTCTTCTTCTTCTTCTTCTTCTTCTTCTTCTTCTTCTTCTTCTTCTTCTTCTTCTCAAATGGTTTGCACTGGTGGAACATTGTTGCACAAGAGAGTGCATAAGCAAATTGCTGGTATGTTTCACAACAGATTGCACAATATGTTGCACAATAAGTTTCTGCTGGTGCAGGAGTTGCACTGGATTCCTCTTTTCCACAACACAAAGCGTCATTAGTCAACTACAGTCATATCTTGGTTCTCAAACAGAATCTGATCCGGAAGTCCGTTCGACTTCCAAAAATGTTTGAAAACCAAGGTGCGGCTTCTAATTGACTGCAGGAGTTTCCTGTGCTCAATTGGAAGCCGTGGAAGCCGTGTCAGACACTCGGCTTCCCAAAAAAGTTTGAAAACCGGAACACTCACTCCCGGGTTTGTGGCATTCAGGTACCAGAAGGTTTGAGAACTAAGCTGTTCAAAAACCAAGGTATGACTGTACTACAAAAGCTCTTGCACTAGCAGGCAGTAAACATCGGATATAGCCCAAAACATTGCTTAAAAGCACATTTTGTATGTATATGATTAAATACATATTTTAAATACACATCCAAATAACATCTTTGTACATTTTTTAAAGATAAAATAATTCACCGGTGCAAAAATGGGATTGAATATACTTTTGAACACATGTGAAATAGACTAATCTAGCCATACATGTGCGGCAGTTGCAGTATCTGAATGCTCCTTCATGTTGGGGATGAGGAGGGCACTTAACCTCTGTGCATGCATAAAACCACAGCACACAAGGAAGAATGTCTGCATCCCAACATGATCTCTGCTATACTTGTTTTGTGCTTGCAAAGAATTTGGTACACAAGTGAAGGACATCCAAAAGACATTATTCTTCTGCCTATACTTTGAAGTGCTACAATTCATTCAACTGCTTCCCTTCCCTTCCCTTTTCATTTCCCTGAATGAGTAGACCAGTCCTAAGAGTCAGGCTATGGAGTGAATGAAGTTGGAGGGAAGGGTGGGAGGGAGAAGAAGCTAGTGTTGTTTAACCTTATTCTCATTTGACCTTCACAACAAATATTGTTCCTCCTAAGTTGTCCTACGTTCCACATCCAGCTGCCTTACATTTTTGACTTGAGGAAATTATTGCTTAATATGAACCACCAATTCATTGGCAACTAAATGTGTGTGTGTGTGTGTGTGTGTGTAGTGTGGAGATTAGTGCTGCAATTTCAGAGGGCAATTTCGGGTGTCCTCTAATGCCTGACACAAGAAAATCCTGCTGTCATCCGGACATTTCAACAGCTTTTGCAATTTGCTCTTATGTCGTCTGATAGCCTATCTTTCTCCAAAGACACTCTTATACATTTGCAGAGTCTGAAAGGCAGAGAAACAGTCTGAAAGGCAGAGAAATATTCTATACTCTGAAATTAAGTTGCTGTCTTAGTCCTAGACCATAACATAGCATAGAAAAGAGATAAGTGGCAGATCATTTGATGCTATGGTTTATGTATATACTGCTTTGGGCCGAAAGGGGCCACATAAATACAAAAGAGAGATACAATATTAAAATGCAACAAAATAATCAATGCAATATAACATTGCAAAACCACCAAATACACACCTGGATATACGTCTGTGATCTGCAAAGCAATTGCCCAGTAGGTATGCCCTTCCAACACCTCTTTAATGGCAGTCTCCAAATATACAGGCTTCCCTTCTGGAAACCAATTTGGCACTGAGAATTGTGGAAAAATAAAGCTTCACCATAACCAGAAAAGATAGTGAAAATATAGGCTGGGGGGGATATGTAACCATTAATATATATAATGTGTTTACAGAAACAATAGGGTATTTTGCTGGGTGAGGGGTTCTCCCATTTCTCAGTCAAACAAGTCTCACCTGTCTGAAAGCTATAGAATGTTGGGGTTCTCCATGATCATGAAGAGCCTTAACATAAAAGAAAAGAAAAAAATCAATCTCTGCACAAATTTGTTTATCTTTCTCAGAGCAGAAATTTATCTTCTGGACTAGACTTAAATTAAAAAGCAATCTCTTTTTAATTCATGTACAGAGTCTCATCTCACATTCCAGTGTGATAGAAGAGCCTCTGAGGATAATTACAAGCTGGATAAATTCCTATTTTGACCCAGGCAAATATGAGCTTTAGAAACATTGATATTTTCCCCTGCCCCTTGTCACAATCTAGCCCGCATCTCCAGAGAGGTACAGTTTGATTGGAGACGGAAGTAAGATTTGGAACTGGGAATTCTAAACATTTAAAGGTAAAGGTAAAGGGACCCCTGACCATTAGGTCCAGTCGTGACTGACTCTGGGGTTGTGGCACTCATCTTGCTTTATTGGCCGAGGGAGCCAGCGTACAGCTCCCGGGTCATGCGGCCAGCATGATTAAGCGGCTTCTGGCGAACCAGAGCAGCACACGGAAACGCCGTTTACCTTCCTGCTGGAGCGGTACCTATTTGTCTACTTGCACTTTGATGTGCTTTCAAACTGCTAGGTTGACAGGGGCAGGGACCGAGCAACGGGAGCTCACCCCGTCGCGGGGATTCGAACCGCCGACCTTCTGATCAGCAAGTCCTAGGCTCTGTAGTTTAACCCACAGCGCCACCCGTGTTCCTAAACATTTACTGGGGAGTAAATCCTTTCAGCAACAATGGGATATCCTTCAAGCATGGCTGAATAGAAATGTCAATTTCAATTTCTCTCAGTTTCTCAGTTTTTTCAAGTTTGCCCTATTTCTGTATTGGTTATTTATTTGTTTGTTTAAAAAAGCCTGAACAAAAATTCATATGGATTGTCATGCTTATTCATCCTACTCTGCACATTTTATATGCAATTCCCCCAAATATGTGCAATTTGAAACTGATTTTCCCTAAATAATTTTTGCATGCTATAGTGACTCATATACAGATTTGTGAGTGCAATCTCTCTCAGTGTATCAAGTTATTGGTATACTATTTGATTTTTGGTCAGAGAACCGCACCCTGAAATTCAGAGATGTGTGAATTTCTGCCTTTGGGATTTACAGGGTGGTTTGGCAGTGAGAATTTGACAGGCTTGTATTAAAATGAGAACCGAAGAAATTTCTTTCCTTGGAATAATTACGGATAGGATTGCACAATGGGTATTTTCACAAAGTCAAGGATGTTGTGCCATGATAAAAGGAGATGATCATGAAGAGTGCTGAGTCCTAATTATTCTCTCATTTATTGTGATGGCTGTCTGTCTATTGCACAACTTAAAAAACTAACCTTGGGAGAACTTCATTGCAAACATTTCCATGAAGCTGCAATTGATATGCATTTCAATATGGGAGCTTCAAAGTGAGGTCTGATGTTTTAATTCTGTGTGACATTTGAGAAATAGTGCAGTCGGAAAGTGATTTCCCCCCCTCTCAACAAATATAGGGAGTGTAATATTAAAGATTATATTCTTTTGGTGGAAGCTAATAGTACTGTTACCATGGTGCACTTATTCCTTTAATTTCATGTAAATTTAAATTTTATGATGTTTGCTTCTCCGAGATTATATAATCCCTTTTTTATTGAAAAGAATCACAATTATGCAAATGATGATATCCAAGGAGACAAGTCGCAATTAACTGTGAAAGACAGGCTGTTACCGTAAGACATTTATTCACACTGAACAAAACAGGGCTTGCTTTAAAATAAACCTTCCTCTAAAAGAAAGAAATCAATTTGGCATAGTCTTTTAAGGGAGACATTTCTCTCAGACAAAAGTTTGCAGTCTTGGTGTATTAATGTCATTAGTTTTTAATACCTTGTGCTCCAATGCATCAGTCTTTCCCTTTGTTCAGTTAAAATAATATAAAACAAAACTCCAATGATGGTAATTGTGGCTCTGATAATCTGGTTTATACTTAACAATGACAAGCTGGTGTATACACCTAACAGTGGATATGTGTCCACATTGTCACATAGGTGAAGACTGACCTTCATGAAAACATTTTTCTTCCCTTAACATTCTTGAGATTGCCAAATTTCCCCATGATTTCACATTTGGATGGAATTTGAAGGTACTCTTTTAGGTACTTGTGTCCCAAGCCATTTAGGGCTTTATATACTAGTATGAACACATTGAACTGGTCCTGGTAATTTACTGGCAGCTGGGGCAGTTCTTTCAGACCCAGTGATGCATGGACCCATCAGGCTACCACTTTTACCAACCCAGCAGCTGCAATCTGCACTAGGTGCATCTCATGGGCCATCTTCAAGTGCAGCATCATTGCCAAAGGGCAACACATTACAGTACCCTAAGCAGGAGTATGGTTAACTGAGGCCAGGCTATCCTAAGCATAAGCACTCTTAGCCACTCCAGTGACAAGATGGAATCCAGGAGTATTTCTAGACTATAGACCTGTTCTCTCAAAGGGAGTGCAACCCTACCCAGAACAGGCATTACACAGGAACGAATCACCAACATCACTTCTGTCTTGTTGGCTTTTCCCCACACCCCCATCACTGCCTTAGGACTCTGCCTGGCACTTTAATAGCCTGCCCTTAATGCAATGCAATGTAGGAACAGGGCTGTGTGTCACTGACATACTGCTGACACCATTTCCCAGATCCCCAGATGTCTGCTCCCAATGGTTTATTATAGATGTTAAATAGCATAGGAAGTAGAATGGATCCTTCTAGGAACCCAGATGCCAAAACTCATGGAGCTGAACAACATTGTACTTCTACTTTCTGGTAGCAACCCCAGAAGTATGACTAGAACCACTGTAATACAGTACCTCCAATGATCATCTCTATCCGTTGCTCCAGAAGAATGCCAATTGCTCAATGACCTCAGGAGCCACTGAAATTTCAAGGAGAACCAACTGTATTACATAAAGGGCAGACATTAGGCATAGGGCATAGGAAATAGAATGGATCCTTCTAGGAACCCAGAGGCCAAAAGCCATGACGCTGAACAACATTGGACCTCTACTTTCTGGTAGCAACCCTAGAAGTATGACTAGAACTACTGTAATACAGTACCTCCAATGATCATCTTTTTCAATTGCTACAGAAGAATGCCAATGGTCAATGACCCCAAAAGCCAATGAAAATTCAAGGAGAACCAACACTGCCAGTACAGGACTCAGGACATGGTATTGTGGAGAAAAGGTTATACAAGTATCTCACAAGTTCTGAATTGTATGCATTTGGCTTTATGAGCTTGGAAAATGTTTATTTTTTAGAAGGGGGCAGAAACGGGGCCCACATCCAGAGATGGACTTTGGGTTCAATGGCAGGTGGGATTACCAATGTGTTTTGACTATATTTTCTTTGGCTTTACATGCTATCCCTGAAATTTAACCCCTACGTTAAAGTGAGAGTCACCTGTATTTAGTAACTATAAATACCAATACATGTGTTCCACCAAAGGAGGAATCCTTAAATTCACTTCATTTGTTATTCTGGGCAAGATATCCATGCATTTTTTGGTTTTTGTTTGCAAAACTTTCTTTTTAGCTTTCCTGAGAGCTTAATTCAGATTTCCTGATCCCCCTAAGTCAATATACACATTCAGCTGCTAAATGGATCAACGCTTTATCAGATGAACTGAGCAAGCAGAGTTGCCTACCTAAGAGGAAGGTGATGCATCCAATCAATGGAAATTCAGGGAGTGCTGTTAAACTAACTGCTGCTGTCTCTTTTTATGGCACTGAAATAACTAGGCATGGGATGGGTCAGAAGCCACATTATTTACCGCAAGTCTTTATAGTACTATAAATGACATTTTAAACATGTGCATTGTTTGTTACTCAACCAATATGAGAAAATGATAGAGTGGAAAAGCCTGGTTTATCAGTGGAGATAAGATATTATGATTATAGCACTGAGGATTGTTGAGAGAGAGTTTATTGTTTTGTGAAAACTCTATAACGCTTCCCAGCAGTGTCGTTAACTTACTTGCTGACCCTTGTGCTACAAAAATCCTGCCACACATTATATTAATACTAAGCTCTTATCAGACAGCTCCATTCACATAAATGGGCTGCTCTGCCTTCAATCTTCTGGTTTATAATGACAAAAAGTCTTACATACACACACACACACACACACACACACACACACTGCATGATCCCAATGGTTCACCCTGCTCCCAGTGGTTCAGAATCTGAGATTCCTTTGAAATGTATGGATTTAAGATCCCTCCCCCACCCAATGTTGAAGTCCAATAATTTCCCTCCCTCTCTAATAATTCTAAGGGTTATTATTTGAAAACTGCCTGGGAAGAGTTTCAGGACAGACCTAATGAGGTCTGACCTGGGTAGGGAATATATTGCGGGTCCAGGTACTGTGCAGCCACAGGCAAGGAGGTGACTACACATAACTACAGTAAGACACAGGACAGCAATACAGTGGTACCTCAGGTTACATATGGTTCAGGTTACATACGCTTCAGGTTTCAGACTCCGCTAACCCAGAAATAGTGCTTCAGGTTAAGAACTTTGCTTCAGGATAAGAACAGAAATCGTGCTCCAGCGGCACGGCAGCAGCAGCAGGCCCCATTAGCTAAAGTGGTGCTTCAGGTTAAGAACAGTTTCAGGTTAAGAACGGACCTCTGGAACGAATTAAGTACTTATCCCAAGGTACTACTGTACTGGGATTTAAACTAGACACAACCTTATTGATTACAGTTGTCAGCAGGTTTGGGTGTTGCATGTGTATCTTGAAATCAACCAGCCCAATTGCTGATTGACGACTGGCAGGATTGACCAAGCTTAAGAGTCACCCTACAACATGTATCATATCCATTTGGGGTTCTATAGCCCATCAGCCCTCAAGTTGGGCATCTGGACAAGAAGTACTTCCCCATGGCTCCCACTGAGGTATGAGTACAGGTCATATATTGTGGCCTATTCAATACCAGTCTTTGCAGCCCTGAGAGTAGTTGAATGTGTGAATGAAGGTAGCAGTGAAATCCTCTCCAGAAGGCTTCTGTATCAGGACATATAATTGACTCCAGAGCTTTCAATTTGTATTCGCTTCTCAGAAAAAGATCAGGCCTGGTTCACTGCTCATCCACAATGATAGCTCTCACCTAGCCAGGCATGGGTGTTGTGCAAAACAATAGTGGCATGTGGCATGCAACCCTCAGACTTGTCAGCTCACTCTTTCAGAATAGGTGCCACCACAACTGCTACCTCCTGGGGCTTTCCTGCCGAGAGAATTAAAGCCATGGGCCGGTGGAGATCCACAGCATACAAAAGATATTTGTGCCAGAATACCCTGGACATCACATCTTCCTGTTGCCTCTTCTATTGCAGGTATGCTGGTCAAGAAGATCTGGATTTGGGGTTAAGCATCATCCACTGGACCTGAGTCAAGTGGAAGAGGAAGCAACCTTGCCTTTCCCCCAGGCATCCAGATCTCCTGACTAGGAAGGAGAGGCATGAGAAGACAAGAGTTCATGACCATGGCAGCAGCCAAAATTGACGCAGGTGGTCCCCCAGACATCATCATTATACAATTTGGGAGAAATGGTTTAGGTCTCCAGAAGGACGCTGACCTCACGTGGGCCATAATCGAAGACTTACAATCACCCCGGCCCAATCCCAGGCATATTTGTCAGGTGGTCAGTTACTAGAAAGGTGGCAGTGACGCAGGAGCCCTAACCTTGAGAGCTTGAACTAGGCCAGAAAAAAGGCCAATTGCACAGCTGGGTGCAAGATGGTTCTTTGGAAAGGTTGGGTGAATCTGCACCCCAGGATCACATTTGACCAAGAAGTGCTATACCATCCTGATGGAGTTCACCTCCCTGATTGCACAAATTACATCTGGTTGAATGATGTGGTGGAAGGATTAAAGGGCTGGTTGCAGGTGCAAAGGTTGATTTTGATCAACTGACTGGCAGTGCCTGCATACTCCTTTTTGCTGCTACCAACTTCATCTGCCCCACACCTGATGCCATTTATGATGTTAGATATAGGGCACTTGGCCTTTCCTTAGCCAACATGGTCTGGCAAGCCTAATTTCTGATTAGCAATTAGTGGTCTGAAGCCTTCCCACCCCTGGAATAAGCCTTATTTAATGCAGTAAGTTGCATAACTGAATAAACCGAATAAACATAACAAGCAACTGGGTGACCTTGTATTGGTCTCTCTCAGACAACCCTACAGTTTGTTTGTTGTGAGAATAGACAGTAGGGGCATCTATGTTGCCATGACCTCCTTAAAAGGATGGTGGGATACAAGTTGAATTATTGGAAGGAGAGAGAAAGATAAGAAATGCTCCCATTGACTTAAATGAATTGCTCTATGTCTTTGATTTTTGTTCAGTGCCAATCTAATCTCTTCAGGAAGAGAGAAAAAAATCTGCGCCACAGAAAACTTGCTGATAGTTGCTTGCAAAATCACTCAACAGGTCGGAAAGCCATGACCCAAAAAATAAAATAGGAAACAATCCCCCTACCCACCCACCCCCTGCCCATCTTCTGGCTAACATTTTTTTATTGTAAAGCTGTAGCTAGCTTAGTAAAGACTGACGTTTCCATGGCTCATTGAAGCAGATACAATAATTCTGTCCCCATGATTGAAGATATTTCAATCAGAAAGGAGCAATCGTTAAATATAGGGTGTACAAACATATCAGGCTGGACACAGAGGCTTAGTCTGTCCAGTGGGCTATGATGGTAAAAATACATAGCTTGAAATGAAGACCAGCTGAGCCTCAGTAGCACAGAAATGGTTTATTCATGAATGTTATTCATGAGATTTGCAACACACATACACACCTTCCTCCTCCTCTGTCACTGAATATTATTTTCCTTGTGTTATTATTCTCCTCAGTTGAATTTTCACACTGCTTGTCTATGTTAAAGAAGTAAAGTTGTTCACTTTAAACAACCTTATATTTAAAGATTGTGTGTAAATCAAAAATTCTCAATGTATTTTTAAAACCAGACAGTCCCTGAAGTCTCCAGTTCAATGGGAAATAAATACTATAAACCTTAGACATCCAATCCCCCCCTCAATTCAACTGGGGAGAATTAAAGGGCCTAAATTTGGCTGGACTGTGCGACATGTAGGTATGGGGCAAAAATCTGAACTGGGAAATTACTAGCATTGAGTACAATTTTAATCTGCAGAGCCAGTCAAGCATTTATACGTAGGTGTTGAGTCATAGCTCTGAGACAGGTTGCATCTAGGATCCAGCTTGGGTGCTGAGATCAGAAATGCAAAAGGGAACCAGACAGCAGGCTTTATTGGTAGTTGCACCTCTCCTGTGGAATGCCCTTCCATCAGATGTCAAGGAAACAAACAACTATCTGACTTTTAGAAGACTTCTGAAGGCAGCCCTGTATAAGGAAGTTTTTAATATTCAACACCTTACTGTGTTTGTTGGAAACTTCCCAGAGTGACTGGGGCAACCAAAATTATTTATTATTGTTGTTGTTACTGTAATTGTTATTATTTGCTATGGTGGCTGGTGGCTGGTGACTGGAGCCCAAAAACACCCTGAGGGACTCACGGCTGCATCTGAGAAAACTGGCTTCTGATTTTGCACTAATTCTTAGCTCCAGCTTTTCTTGAAATTGTCTCCACTGCTTTTGCTGGTTTCCAAGTACAGATGCTGTCAACATTCCAGGGTAACTGTCATCCCAGGGCTTAAAGTGAAAAGTATTGAGTGCATGAGCATTTACCAGTGAGAATAAAATGGGCTTATTTATCAAAGTCCACATCCTTGGTGAAGGGCTTACTTCCTGCATCTCTCATAAACACACTTGCTGTGCGTGTAGGATGATAAATATGCATCAAGTATGTCTCTTTCTTTTCCCCTATTTAATTGCCTGGCACATGGCTCTGTATAATCCTCCCCCCCCCCCGAAGTGTGCAAAATGTTTATTGTAATAGCACATAATGGAAGACATGATATCTCTGCACACAAAAATGATGCACTACTTGATCATTGTAAGCTGACTTCCCCGCTAGGCAGGTGTAACTATATCTTTCTTGAATTATATTATACAGTAGGAATAGAAAATTTCTCTAGATGGTAGGGGGAGAGAAAAAAAGAAACTAATCTTTCAAAACCAAGATGTGCTAAGTTAATGCCAAAACTCTGCTCTTGGCTGAGTCTGTGCGAAGAGGAAGGTTAGCGAAAACCAGGTAGCTCAATACAGGGAAACTTTTCTCATGCTTAGTATTATTTCTGAGCCTCACTGGGGCTTCTTGATGGCATTCTTGTAACACCTCAATCTTAACTTTGGCTTCGTGAATGGAGAAACACTTAGCATACAGAATATGATGTGATATGTTACTAGTGCACTGCCAATATTTTCTCCTGCATATTTTCATTCATCATCAATTTGCAGTAGAACTAACATGTATAATATGCAATGAATTAAAAACAAAACAAAACTCAAACCCTAGATATTATGGTGGGTGTAATACCTTGGAAACACACATTG
Organism: Podarcis tiliguerta; assembly: GCF_965153285.1. Taxonomy (NCBI): domain Eukaryota; kingdom Metazoa; phylum Chordata; class Lepidosauria; order Squamata; family Lacertidae; genus Podarcis; species Podarcis tiliguerta. The sequence continues at coordinate 35,933,846 of NC_139553.1, forward strand.
GTAACCCCCAGAGAGTTGATTAGTACCATGCACTTTACATGGGGCTGCTGTATGGTTGCTCTCTGAGGCAACCTTTCAACAATTTGTGATACCTTTACCGACTTTCTTTACTTTTCTTACCAACCTTACCAAACTTGATTCCCTCCAAGTGTTGCTGTTTCTTTAAACCATTATTATTCAGCATCAAAATTCATTAACATCTGAGTCAAAATAGTAGGAAAAGTACCAGGAAAGCTCCATGGTAAGGAAAACCCCATTTCCCCTAATATAATGCATTTTTACTTGCTGTTGGTTCACATATTGTTTTGGGAGGTGCGTATTAGATAGGTTCATCTTTAAATGTGAATTGAGTTAAACTGAAACATATATGCAATAATGCGTGTAGTAGAATACAGTGTGTATAAAAATGTGAACAGCAGTGAAAATAACATGGGGAAAATGCATCGTACTTAAGAAAATTGCATATAAAAATGTGTATATTTGGGGGGGATGCACTAAAATGCTGATGAATTTCCATGAGGATTTTAAAAATAAAAAATAGTAAAAATGGCCAACTGCTGGGGAAATGTGAGGAAGTGAACTTAACATGGAAGAAATGAGAAACTGAAATTGATAGGTTTGCACCTTTCTGTTGAAAATGCAACATCCACTCAGGATCAGGAGAACACACCCCATTTTGGGGTGCCTTGTTTACCCTCTTCTGCTTCAGTCTCTGATTCATCTCCTTTTCAGTCTGATTTGGGGTGATATGTGGTGTCAGTGAGGGCAGAAGCAGCACAGAAAACACAGCAGCGACATCAAAAAAAGAGAGAGGGAGGGATCCAGTTCTCTTTATTTATTACCTGACATCTTCTTTTCCTCTGTCATACTGCATTTGTACTCTAATAAAGCAAGTGATTCCGATGACACAACAGCAAGTCCTTCATCATGTTAGGAAACAAAAGTGATTGCTATTGTTCATCCTTCAAAGAGGGTTGAAAAAATAGCATTGAGGGAGGAATGCAATCACCCACTTTCTATGAAAGCACAATTTGTTTTTAATGCGTTATTGTTGTAATGACAAACATCCATTTATTCTTCCTGCCTCAGCTCGCTCTCAGGTCTCATCCTTGGCTCTCTAAGACTTTTGACATCCTGTCCAATTACCTTGCATTTGCTTCTACAGGAGCCTTGCTTTTTCCTCATAAGGACAGTTGAGAAGTTTGGATAAAGTGTTATCCTTCTCAGCGCCCTCAGGAATATCCATCCTGTTTGGATGGCTTTGTGAGAGACAGCCACACTGAATCGCAAAAACCTCTCATGTTTGACAGGAATACATCCGCTGACCTTCAATTAGGCTGCAGGTTAAGACAATACTGGAAAATCAATTGCTCATTTTCTCCCTTTTGCTCTCTGATTTTGATGTTTGCCAAGATAAAGGATGACAGTCTTGAAGGCGGGACTCTCCAAAGTACATCCATTTGATGTTACCAGAAGCTCAAGGGGTCGTGCCTTGGCGTAATCGTCACAAAGCTCCTTGCCTCTGTTCTGTCAATAAACATCAATCCCACCTCTGGACAAATGTTGCTGTTTCTCTTTGGGGCCTCAGATATTTCTTTATCTGTCTTCAGACTCCATATTCTCTCCCTTCCTGAATACTTTTTCACCTTTTCCAGGGGAGAAATAATAGTATACGACAATGGAGCATGTCATTTAATTTTATCATGGCTTGGCAGGTGACTCAGCTGACGTTGCTTACCAATTACAGAAAAGGAAGGAATTTTTTTACCTCTGTCTAAAGTGTGGAAGGGAGATGGAGGGGTGTTGTGGTTTGGGGGTGGTTTTTTTTTTTTAGCAATAAAGCTTTGGGGATGAAAGATAATTAGGAAATGTCTATCAGTATTTTAATCTTGGAGGGATGGGAATCAGTGCTAAGCACACAATAGGCTTTGCTCTTATCGTGATAAGTACATCCCCCCATTTAATTCGGTAAATATCTTTCATTTAAAAGAGGAGACAACCTCCATCCCAAATTACATTACAGTTTCACAGCTCAGTCATATTAAACCTCATGGGAGCCGAGCTCCCTTTGCCTGCCCCTGTCCCAAATAAAATGCCAAATTCTACGGGTCTGCTCTGTTTGGGCATAGTCAGAGATAATGTTTCAGCATCTATTTTCTATTTTTCTCAGTGCTATTGTCAAACCTGCTGAAGGTTTGGGACTCAGCCAAGAAAATGCAAATTAAGTTCCCCCTCCCAGTTCACTTCTATTTTCTATTGCAGCCGGAGTGTAAAACCATAGATTAGGGTGGGTGAATCACCATCTTTTTTTGATCTATGTTACTTTTGCATGTGGATACCCATAAGCTCGTTCTGACTCATTTCTTCAATCTGCAAATTCATTTTCAATGGATTTACACAAAAAATTAAACATACATTCTAGACTTATCTTCCATTTAAAATATGCATTTTAAGACACGTTTTCATGTTGTTTAGCTAGTCAAAACTTTCAGGAAGTGTGAAAGCCAGTGGATAACCTAAGCTATGATCAACACTTTAGTAAAGGAGATATAGATGGACACATCCATCAATTTCAAATCCTCTTTAGTTTCTCATAATTCCACTCTTGAATTCACATTGGATTGCATTTTTTAAAAAGCACCTTTTAGTCTACTGCTGTTTTTAATTACTTGTTCTAAACTGCATAGTGGTGGCTTTAATATTCCTGATAGGCCACTTAGGGTTTTTGTTAAAATTAAGCGGTATGTAGATTGTGTAAAATAGATAAACAAAACCATAAAGTCATGTGAAAATCCATTAGCATTTTTGTCTACATTTCTCCTAATATATACTTTTTTTCTATTCAGTTCTGCTTACATTTATGTGAGCATGTTCCTTTAATACAATGCAATTATTTATGTTATTTTCACTAACATGCATTTTTAATGCACATTGTTTTTACACTTGTTTTGTTGTTGCTAAGAACTGTTTGTTTTGCAAAATTCTGAGAACTGCACATTCTGAATGAGATTGGTGTTTTGGTTCAGGTTTCAGGATCTGCACATTAGGTGATTTTGCATTAAATTGCAAAGCAAACAGAATTTTGCAAACCAATATGAGTTTCTTCTGTACCCCAGCATGTATTAGGTCATGTCTGCATCCTGCAGTGCTTCAGGAATACTTTAAATATCACTTTACTTAGGGACTGTCTGGAAAACCTAAGTGGTCCTAGGAGGAGCTACAATCAACTACAGCAGTGCTCTGGAGCAATGCTACGGTATGTTGTAAGTGTTCAGAAATGTAGGAAATTAGCTTGATCACAATGTATGTTAAAATTATTCATTAATACATTTTATGTATGTCCATACTTTTATTTCTTCAGCAAATTTTATTATTTATTTGGAAGTATGTAAGCACTGTTAAAGAAAAGCATTTGGAAGATTCAGTATATCTGATTTTTTAAATAATAATAAAAAAGAAATAGCTGATATATCACTATCCTTAAACAAGAAATAAAGATCTTAAAGTGTTCCCAATAAAACATGTTGGAATCTTCTTGTGTCTTGCTGTACCAGTGCATGACAAGGAGTTGAGAAAAGCAATTCAAACTTCCCTTGTGCTGGCCTAAGGACAGTGTCCAGCTCTTTCAGCTAAGCTAGTCTCCTGCCAGCTGCTGAATATGTGAGTGGGTGGGAATAATGCTGGAATTATATTCACCAGATGTAGCCAGGAAAAAGGCCCTGGAATTGGGGCAAGGAATGTTGGTGAAGGTGGTGGTAAATTGCACCCTTCACCTTTAGCTGCTTCCCATAAAGGTGCCAACAGAATAGTCACTTGCTTACAATATGATTTCTATTTGCATCTGAATTCTGTTGGGTGGCTGTCACTGATCTTTGCTTTTGTTGTTGTTTAGTCATTTAGTCGTGTCCGACTCTTTGTGACCCCATGGACCAGAGCACACCAGGCACTTCTGTCTACCACTGCCTCCCGCAGTTTGGCCAAACTCATGCTGGTAGCTTCGCAAACACTATCCAACCATCTCGTCCTCTGTCGTCCCCTTCTCCTTGTGCCCTCCATCTTCCCAACATCAGGGTCTTTTCCAGTGAGTCTTCTCTTCTCATGAGGTGGCCAAAGTATTGGAGCCTCAGCTTCAGGATCTGTCCTTCCAGTGAGCACTCAGGGCTGATTTCCTTAAGAATGGGTAGGTTTGAGATCTTTGCTGTAGAATGGCACAATCTAAAAAAAGACCCTTTTGTTTTTAAAAATATATTTATCTATCATCCATCTATCGCTGCAGAGCACCTTTAAAGTGACACTTGCAAGCAAGGGCAGAGATATAGGATATAGATAAACTTTAATTACATCAGTGGTTAAATGGGTGTTTAATTTTAATGAACTGGTAGTCTGGGGGCTCATGTCAATATCGGGAATGAGGGCTACCTTTGCCGAAGAGACGATCTTGTTTCATTCTAAGTGAGAGACAAATGGAGCTGTTCAGAGCTAATGGAGATAAAAGACATCTCTGGTGTTTTGTTCACCTAAGGAAGAAAATGCAGCCATCAATAGACTTTTAACCATTTAGGCTTTGATTTGAACTGTCTGTGACAGCCCCAGAGAGGCCAAAGCATGTAGCCATGTTAATGGTGGGGCTAACCTCAAGCAATGTGATCAACTATTGTCTAAATGAGAAACAACAGAGTCCTATGGTGCATTAAAAAAACCCAACAACTAAAACTAATGCGGTTATTGTGCCATTGGTTTGGGTAGAGTATAGTCTGGTTCATCATATCCAAGAAGTCTCCAGGAAGATTACCAGCAAGTGAATATCTTGCACAGATATAGTATCAGAAATTTGGGTATTTACAAAGTTAGGAGTGGAGCATTGGGAAGTTTGGATGGAGGGGTAGGGAACGTATTTATTCAAGATGTCAGAATAATCAAATGAAAAAATACTCCTAATAGATAACATGGAGGATGAGAAATTATTTTCAGTCTGAGAACCACATTCTCTAATGAGCTACCTTCTGGGGGCTACATGTAGTGGTTGGCAGCCAGAGGCAAAAGTGTGCAGAACAATGAATGTAAATGCTTCCTTTGTTCAGCAGGATTCCTGTATTTTCCCTCTGTATCTTCCATCTATCTAAGCAACAAGAGGCATTATCAGAGTCCAAGGACACATCCCAGCTGGACAAAAACACTCAAGGAGTGTATGAAGCAGATCTCACCTGCAGATAGTGGGGATGAGGTCTTGGCTTTTTTAAAAAATGATTGTAATTAGAAGATTTTCAGGGTCCCAAAAGTACATGCATTGTCTTTTTTTTCAGGTCATAGAAGCATTTCTACCAATCAGTTACAGTCATTGTGAGACATTAATTTTGTATACAGTACAGTCATACCTTGGGATAAATACGCTTCAGGTTGAGCGCTTTCGGGTTGCGCTCCACAGCGACCCGGAAGTAACGGAGCGTGTTACTTCCGGGTTTCGCTGATCGCACACGCACAGACGGTCAAAATGATGTCTCGCACATGCGTGGGAGTGGCGAAATGCGACCCGCGCACGTGCAGCTGTGCAGTCACGTCTTATGTTCTGTTCAGGATGCGAATGGGGCTCCAGAACGGAGTTTCTAAAGTTTGAATTCTCTCTCCCTCCTTCTCTTACAATCAAACCCTAAGCAATCACCTGAAATAATTTCCTCTTATACTATTTGGACTTTCTGACTATTCTCCAGCATTGCCCTTGGGTTTGTGAGCACTATTGGGACTTAAGTTTGACTATGCTGGGCTTCAGGACAGGTGCCCACTTCCCGGAAGTCCCATGGTGTCCTTGACAGGGCTTCACTGTGAAGGTGAGGAGGCTAGAAAGGATGGTTTTTCTGAGCCTGACCACTGTTCATTGTTTTTAAGTGACTTCTTTATATTTGCTTTTATTGTTATAAGAAGGTAAGAAAACCTACAGAGATAGAGAGGACAAAAGGATATGGGGAAAAAACCCTGCTCCTGAAACAGTTTTGAGGTTGAACTGTGGCTCCTAAAGTGCAATTCAAATTGGAAATTGAAGCTGAAGAAAGGCAGAGTTGAAGTTCAGATATGGAATATGCAGCCATAGCCCTTCTCCTCCATTGAGCTCCCCAAGTCCCATCATAGCAAGGCTCCTAGCAAACATAATTCTTCCTTAGATGTGTTCATTAGGAATATGTCATAGTTTTTATGATGGATAAATCTGTGTCAGCAGAAAGAAAAAGGATTCAGAATGTTAATATTTACCCTGTACCTGGCCCCTAGACCATACCTAATGTTCAGATCTCTGTCCCACATGTCCAATCAGGGACCAAGGTTATGTTTTTAATGACATGCCAGAATATAATTTGGCAATTAGCCTGTCGGATCCCTCCAGAGTTTTCACTAAATGAAGCTCTTTGAACGTTTCAAAATTACAACTTAGCCTGGTGATGGAGTGCATAAGAATTGCAAGAAGAAACCCTTGGTTTATTGAAGATAGAAGAATGAGACATTTATTGCTCTCAGCATAGAAAATGATGTCCTTTTTAGAGTCTTGGGCTAACTAACTTCGTTTTTTTTCTTTTTTACCTTTATATGATTTAAACAATGTATTCCATTCTCATTAACGTCTAATCACTGCATGTGTTTCACACATGGAATAAATTTGGCTAGAAAGGGTGGAAGATGCTAAGCAGTGTCAAAAATATAAAACACAAACATTTGTGGGACTGTATTCTAAATCATTATTGCAAGAGTTGTTTTGTAATTGTTATATTTTATCATCATCTACATCAGCTTTATCCAACCTGGGCTTCATTCAGACATGGGGTTTATTATGCTAATTTTACTAGTTGCAATTCAGGCTTCTCCTGCTGCATTATGGAATTGTGGCTTTTTGATCAATATACCGCAATGTAGTGTGAAAAAACTGCATGCTAGGATACTGCCCCAAATTTCATCAATGATGATGTGATTAGGAAAAGAACATGCAAACTACAACACAAAGCTCCTGTGATTTTTCAAGTTAACAGGGTGGCAAATGCATTTTTTCTGGAACCCATTAACATAGAAATGAGCACTAAACTTCCGCTAGATTTCCAAAAGAAGTGTTTACATCATGTGAAAGAGTCACAGCTTCCCCATCCCTGATCTGTGAAATCTCAATAAAGCAAAGACATCTTGCTATTCAAAACTCATTGCTGTTCTGAGATGTTTTATTATTTTCATATTTATGGTCACTTTACAATACCTTGTTGGTGACGTAGAACGTTGGTGACGTAGAGTGTTAATAGAAAACTTTTAAACATAACAATGAGTGATAGATAACAACTAAGTGATAAGGGACACGGGTGGCACTGTGGGTTAAAGCCTCAGTGCCTAGGGCTTGCCGATCGAAAGGTTGGCGGTTTGAATCCCCGTGGCAGGGTGCGCTCCCGCTGTTCGGTCCCAGCACCTGCCAACCTAGCATTTCGAAAGCACCCCTGGGTGCAAGTAGATAAATAGGGACCGCTTACTAGCGGGAAGGTAAACGGCGTTTCCGTGTGTGGCTCTGGCTCGCCAGAGCAGCGATGTCACGCTGGCCACGTGACCCAGAAATGTCTTCGGACAGCGCTGGCCCTTGGCCTCTTTGAGTGAGATGGGCGCACAACCCTAGAGTCTGTCAAGACTGGCCCGTACGGGCAGGGGTACTTTTACCTTTACCTTTAAGTGATACTCAGATGAGACCGATTGAAATCAATACTCCATAACATTGGATATCACATGATGCAATAGAAAAAACAAACAAACAAATAAACCCTCAAAAATAAAAGTGTCAAACACAATGTTTTTTACAAAATAAACTAAAACCACCTTGAAGAGTTAAAACAACAACAAACCACAATCAACAGCAGATACTATAGCAAAGAAGTATAAAGGTAAAGGTAAAGGACCCCTGGATGGTTAATTCCAGTCAAAGGCGGCTATGGGGTTGCAGTGCTCATCTTGCTTCAGGCCTAGGAAGCCAGCATTCGTCCACAGACAGCTTTCTGAGTCATGTGGCCAGCAGGACTAAATCGCTTCTGGCACAACAGGACACCGTAATGAGTGCCAGAGCACACTGAAATGCTGTTTACCTTCCTGCTGCAGCGGTACCTATTTATCTACTTCAGTGCCTTGTTGGTGATATCACCAACAGGGGCTGCCTGGTTAACAGTGATCTTTGGCAGGGCCTTTTCAGTGGTGGTTCCTGGCAACCCTGAGATCACTGCGTGAAATAATATTTTTAACTAACTGATTTTTGAATGTAACTGTAATACAGAGAGGATCCAAAATTGACAGCTTGTCCTTCTCTACCTGCTGCATGGGACGGATTAAAAACTGGCGTTCTGAAAACTAATAAGCATGAGGATTGGTGCCCATGAGGAACTCATCACATTTTAGGAGCTAGCACATGTGGACTTTGCTGTTTTGTGTGAGCAGTTTCTCACCCTAATGGTGATCAGAATAGGCTTTCTAAAGCCCTTTAGACCAATGCTAGCATTGTTGTCGTTTACTCGTGTCTGACTCTTCGTGACCCCATGGACCAGAGTACACCAGGCACTAGGCATTGCTAGCTTTACTGTAGCTAATAATAATAATAATAATAATAATATTAACAACAACAATAATATCTTAGCTTGGATACACAGCCCAGACAAATACTAGTTTTACTATGGCCATGAAAACCTGATTCTGATATACAGTTCTTACAAAGCTCATGGCCTTTATCATCATATAACCTCATGTTATGGACTCGCTCCATGGATGACTAAGAATGTTCTGGGAAATTAGGAGAGCAAGACAAAGGGCTTTCTTTTCAGGGAAGAAGCTGATATGGTACATCCCCCCCAACACCTTTGCTTCAGATTTTCTTTGTTGTAGGCAGTTCCATAGAAATATACTTGGATCATCAAGTGAGAATTTTCATTGTATACCCTACAAGTGGCAACTATTCCCATACCTTTATGGCAACAAGGTGACCCATTCTTTTTCAGCTATAAAACTTTTAGTACTTCATTTTATTGAGCCCTAACGAACACACAAAGCAGCCTCTGTGCTTTGAGCCCTGTGGAGCTGTTAAGTAGCTATCGCTCCCACTAGTCCAGGAAGAAAGCTGAGGAAAGCCGAGGTTCATTAAGGAACCTTGAATCTGAAACATCCTCAACTGGAAAAGAAACATTAGGACACCCCATAATGAGTTAAAGGCAAATGAGATTATTGGAATTATATTACCTATAAAGAGCTACACAGAGGCTGCCAACATCACAGGGATGTAACATTTCAAAGCACTGTTATATTTCATAGCTGGTTACCAGATTCCCTGGTGAAAAATATTGATTAATAAAGAGGAATATATGCCACCCTATACACCTCATCATGATACTTCATATGCCCTTAATGCATTATTTTTCTCCTGGGAAATTTTTTATTTGGAAGTGAAATGATTTTCAGAAGGCACTGATGAGATAGTTGGATTCCTCAAACTTAATCCAATATTGCATGTTTTTCTGTATACGTATATACCTCCCAGTTACAATGATCAAAGTCAAAACATTGCCCTTTTCCATATATTACAGTGCTACTCCAAAGCTTGGGTTGCACATGGAATACTCCACTGCAGTTTTTCCCCGCCCTCCAGATCATGAAGTTCCATTTTACCTGATAAATTCATTTGAACAGGAATGGACAGTAGTGTAGACTATACTGAGCAAGATGGACCAATAATCTGACTTCATATAAGGCTGCTTTCGATGTTCATATGACAACAGAGCAGGAGGAAGTTAGGGAGAACGAAACAGATAATTTTAAAAGGTCATTTTTAAAAGATCCCTCTTGGTCAGGTTTATATTTTCCCATTAAACAGGCTTAAACCTTCCCATTATTAAACAGTATTTGCGCATGTGTGTTTGTGTGTTTCAAACATTTGTTAACCATATTGTGGAAGCAGTATGGTACTTCTTGTAGCAGAAAACAGTGGATGCCAGCAGTGTGGTTACAGTTATAAAGCTGTAACATGAAATTTTAGTAGCTCATTTAATATTTCCTAGCCTGGGGCTACTGACAGGCTAGGAATTGCACCCATGCCTGTAGGAGAAATGTGATTGATTGTGGAATTCAGAAACCATTTCTTTTACTCAAATCAACCCTTCTTTTTCACAACATGTACCAATTTTAAGCTCATATAGCTCCCTTTTAATAAGCCAGAAATATTGCAAGTGCTTGTCTTCTAGAACAAAGCTCACAGTGGCTTTATAATATATATACCCTAGTGCTTAATCATCGCACCTGTGTTGCAGCAGTGGAAAGTTGTGTGTGCTCCATTAAGACACAGCTCTCAGCCGATGGTTGCATATATAGGGTGAGACAGAGACAGAGAGGCAGACAGAATTCCCCCCAGGGCCTTTGCTTCAGTTAATAAGTATGTCACAGTAATGTTGAGGAGTCCAGGCCATGAGGAGGCTCTTTCCTAAGGAGCTTCAAGCTACGTATTAAATATTTATTAGAAGGGGACCAAGATAGAAAACTGCATTCCCTATATAGAGGACTAATAGAGTCTCTAAATACATAATCATGAACAGCACTCTTCCAGTTTGATGCAACTCTCCTCCTGGGTGTGAAAAGAAGAAAGAAATGAAGACGGTACTTATGAGACAGGAATGATTCCCGCAGTTGTCGCAAGAAGGGTTAAAAATGAGCTCCAGTTCCTGTAAGCTCAATATTTTCCTTGAATGGTGTTTGGATTGAGGTGTAGGCTTGTTAATAGCTAGAAAATGTCCCTTAATAGCCACTAACCGTCTGAAAGATCATGAAGAAATTTTCCTTTTTTTTAAAGGACAACTTGGCTCAGACAAGCTTATGGCAGGATCATTTTATGCACTCGACTCTGGACAATCCCCATTTCTGCATTCTATGCTACTTTGCAACTGTCAGGATGGTGGTGTGACCCTGGGAGGTGATCTAAATGTATGTTTATATCGTACCCTAGACAAAAGCAGTAAAAGACATTCTACAACCACCACTGGCAAGCAACTTTCTGAACTTCCAAAAGCTGAGAGTCTGTGTGACTCCTGAAGAATTCTGTATCCAATAATGAGATCATATACATTCCATTATAATCATTTCAGGACAAGATCTTACAGTAGTTATTTGTTCATGTCATTGGATATTTGGGCACAAGGTAGTTGATACTGATATTGGCTTAATAACTATCTGATCATGCCCCTATCTCTGTGCCGCTTAAGCTGGGCTCTTGCAAACCCAGAGAGTTTTAATGGTATTTTGATGCATGTTTGTTATCTGATACTTTGTATCAAGATCACCTTTCTCAGACCTTAAAATATAATTTTGAAGAAAATGCTCAACCAAGTATCAGTGACCCCTTGATGTGGAACACAATTAAATTGGTAGCCAGGAGACATTGTATAAGCGAGAGCTCTAGATGTAAAAAAAATGGATAAGGTGAATATTGGGAGGAAAGCCTCTTAGCTGAATTAAAGACCCTAACACATGACTTTAATAAATCTGGATCTAAAATATCATTTAGATGTAGGAAAACAAATGCAAAAGCTGAATTACAAATATTATAAACAGAGTTTTTAATGAGCACTATCCTATTTAAGAAGTCTTATTACAACTTCCGGTTAAGGCAGCATGGTGGACGCCATGGCAACGGGCAGCTCCTGAAGCCAGCCAGAACCTACAAAGCTACCTGGCTGGCTCCTGGGCTGGTGGAACTACCGCTGCAAGTGCCACTGATGCTGATACCAGCACTGACAATGGAGAGGAATGGGGGGGGCGCCCAGAGCAAACCACAGCCCCCCCCCATGACCTTGACCGAGCCGGGACCAAGGGCACCCAGCCACCTGGAGCTCCAAGGTCAGGAGGACCTCGGAGCCAGGGCAGAAGCAGGAGGGGAAGGAGATACCTAGGGGTACAAATAACCAGAAACCTCAATAAACTGTACCTCCACAACTACAAGCCCCTGTGGCAACAAATAAAGACCTAAAGAGATGGAACAACAAGAATTCCACTCTCTGAGACAAAATAGTCATGATCAAAATGAGCAAAACTAACCTGCCTATTCCAAACCCTCCCAATCTGGATTCCCTAAACCCAACTCCACAGATGGCAGAGAAAACTACCCTCCTTTATCTTCTCACACAAAAAACCAAGAGTAAGCTCCAAATACCTGCACCTCCCCACCTCAGAAGGATGATGGGGAATCCCCAACATAGAAGCATATTACAATGCCAACCAAATACGCCATATAATCCCATATATACTAGACGATGAGACAAAACATTGGGTACACCTAGAGAGGGACACTATTGAAAACAAACTAAGAAAAATTCCCACAACACAGGTACACACAGACCACTCTCAAAGCATGGAAAACAGTAATAGGCAAACTATCCCCAATCCCATCCCCACTAATTCCCCTGGCGTATCACCCATTATTCCACCACACTGCATAAAACCTCCAGATTAAAAACTTGCAAACCAAAGGCTTATATCGCCTAATACAGTGGTACCTCGCAATGCGAATGGGATACATTCCGGAGCCCCGTTTGCATCCTGAACAGAATGTAAGGTGTGACTGTGCATGCGCGGGTCGCATTTTGCTGCTTCCGCGCATGTGCTTGGCGTCATTTTGACCATCTGCACATGCACAAGTGGTGAAACCTGAAAGTAACGTGCTCCGTTACTTCCAGGTCACTGCGGAGCACAACCCGAAAGAGCTGAACCTGAAGCATATTTATCCCGAGGTAGACTTCTATAAAAATAACAAACCTTTGTCAACACTAGAAATACAAGACAAACTAGAAGACACCCAAATTCCCTGGTTAGCACAACACCAATTACATGCCCTCTTAAACAATCTGGCAGTAAAATCAGCAGCAACTAGGCCCCTGACAACCTTTAAAAACCGTCTCCTAACAACAAAGGGACACGATAAAGGGATGGTATCTGCAATATACAAAATACTACTCCAAAATCCCACAAACTCCCTAGACGCAATCAAAAAACAATGGGAGGATGACATAGGCTATGAGATTAACCTCACTCAATGGACCAGAATTGGTCTAAACCCCCCTTTAAATCCATATCAACAAAAGGAAAAGAACTCACTCTGAAACTCACCTACAGATGGTACCTAACACCAAGAAAACTAGCACTAATACGACCAGAAACCTCACCAAAATGCTGGAGAGGGTGCACCTCCACAGGCACTTACCTCCACATGTTGTGGGAGTGACCCAAAATCCAACTATTCTGGACAACAACCATATGAGAAATATGTAAAATAACCAAGCAAGTATTAGAAATCACTGCAGAATTGGCCTTACTAAATATCTTCCAAGACAATAATGTCCACTTACACCACAAATAAGTCATAACCCACCTACTTTCAGCAGCCAGAAACAGCATAACCAAACACTGCAGAGACCTGTCAGGGCTAAGCATGGACCAATGGTACCAAGTAGTATGGGAAACAACCTTACTAGAAAAATTAACCAATAAACTGAAACTGACACAGGGACAATTAGAAGAAGACACCTTCACCCCAGTATGGCTCCCCTTTATCACATACACAGTCCAACAAGACAATGACAAAAATCCACCAACAGCATACAAATCACTATGGCTAACCTGATCCAAAACACCCACCCACCCCATTCACACATGAAAACAAAGACCACCACAGCCAACCACAAATGAACAACCACACCCTAGGCCAACCCCAACCTCTCTCACTACCAAAGGAACACAAGTGAACAGCAGAGAACCCGCACAAGCAATGCTGACACCAAACCCTACATATATTAAGTAAAATAGAAACATTGCCACCCAACCCCACCCCTACCCATCTTTCTCCCCCCTCCACCCCTTTCCCCCTTTTCTTCCTAATGTCTCAACAAATGAAACTGATTTGTAAAAATGTTACATGGAAAAAATACGAGAGAGAGAGACACATTGCATATTCTTTTGTAAATCAATGAAAATCTTTAATAAAAATACATTTTAAAAAGTTCTTATTATGAGCACAGTGTTAAAGCATAATGTGGAACATAATACAGTGGTACCTCTAGTTACGAACTTAATTCATTCTGGAGGTCCGTTCTTAACCTGAAACTTTCTTAACCAGAGATGTGCTTTCGCTAATGGGACCTCTTGCTGCTGTTGTGCCGCGGGCACATGATTTCCATTCTCATCCTGGGGCAAAGTTCTCAACTCGAGGTAACTCTTCCAGGTTAGTGGAGTTTGTAACTGAAGCATTTGTAACCTGAGGCGTTCGTAATTTGAGGTACCACTGTATTTTGAATCCTCCATTGGCTCTTTATAGCATGATACTAGTGCCATCTCAAAAAAATCTGATATATATGACAATTCATCTCCAAAGGTAGTAAGACTCCTACCTCTTTAAGTTGAACATGCTAGTTCTAACTCAGGAGCACATAACTCTTTTGAGTGATTAGATTTCAGAGCAAGAAGTAACTGATGCATTGGGGTGAAAATAAAGAATGGAAAATCCCTGGGCCCAGGTGGGTTTATCAATGAGTTCTATAAAGTCTTTAGAGGCTTCTGGTTCTGCTCTGCCTTAATGGAGGCAGCCCCCATAACAGTGGGAGATCATTGTCGCAGGAAAAACAAGGATGATTGAGGGTAATTATCTTTGCAAATTCTCCCCAGGGATGGGGGAGAACGGGCTTCATTTGCAGTTCGTCTTGGTACCAGGCTCTCGCTCCAGCATGGAATGCGGGGGACAGGGGGGCACTGAGTGCAAAAGCACTTCACATGCCAAAACCCCTCCATTAAGAAGCAGAGGTTCTCCTGTTAATTAGAGCTTAGTTGGACTAAAGTAGAGGTGTGTGCGTACTAGATGAAGTCACAAATTGCAGAACAAACCAAAATTGCAGGACTAATTGCAAGGACTTTAAGATTTGAACTTGAGAGAAGGCTTCATTTGGTGCAAAAGACGGTGGGTGAGGGGAAGGGAGCCTGCAGTTTCTCTATTTAAAGTTTTCTTCTCTACATTTATTATTTGGCAACCCCTGTCTGAATGTTAGTTTAAATTATATTTGTAGAAGCGAGGATGGAAGAAATTGGCTTACAAATATGGAATATAACATTCAATGGAGCAAGGTGTGTAAAAAAGGGGAAAGGGAAGGGAAGCTCTATTTTGCAAATGGTTTACGAGGGAAACTTAGAGCTGACTCTTCCCCATTCTTTATTATTATTTTGCAAAGGGAACTAAGAGGACTTGGAATTTCATTTAATTGGAAGTACAATTGCTCATATATCTTCACAGTTGGAAGGAAGGATGAAAGAAGTCTGTCAACTGCCAAGGAACCAATAAGGTTCTATATTGAGTCATCTGCAGTATGAGAGACCACTCTTCTTCCCAGGCTGAGAAGAAAAATGGTGACAACAGGTAACATTTACTGGGAAAGAGTGACTTTTGCAGCTTTTGTTAAAGTTACAAAACAACAAAGCGCGGGATGGAGCGATGGAGAAATTTCTGGAGCAACAATGGATATCAGCTCCACCCAAGGCATGACGGATAACAGCAACAACTGGGGAAAGAAAGAAATAACATTTAAATAAAATCAATGAGGAAACCTAGCTTGAACAGGGAATACTGTAATACTTTAATATTTCGCTGGAAGCTGCCCAGAGTGGCTGCGGTATAAATACAGTGGTACCTCTACGTATGTTCACCTCTGGTTACGTATCCTTCGGGATTCGTATGCGGTAAACCTGGAAGTATTTTTCCTGTTTTTCTGCTTGCACACATGCAGAAACACTAAACCACGCCATGTGCATGTGCAAAAGCGGCACCTCCAGATACGTACACCTCGGGATCCGACCAGAGCTCCTGAACAGATCCCATGCGCAACCAGAGGTACCACTGTAATAAATTATTATTATTATCATTACAAGGACAGGAAAAAACACCATGGACAGAATAATTGCCACACAGGAAGAACAAGGATATAGTATGAGTTCACTTGTAGTTTTATAAATCATTTAATGTGTCAGCATGAAGAGAAGTTATTAGTATTGCAGTTGTTGTATGAAGGATTATTTTTATGACCAGAATGTAATTGAAATTAATAAGATTTTGGAACACAGAAATAAAGTAATCAAACCGTCAAATCTAGCACACGGGGGGGGGGGCACTTTATCTATACCAATCAATTTGTGCACTCCCATTTCCACCTGTCTCCAGAGTAACAATTAAAAAACTAGAAAACTCAATCTCAAGGGTTTCAATTCTAGAAACTATGTGAAGCACAGCTGGCACCCAGAGTATTCCCTCATACACCTATTTTAGACCACCCAAAGCTCCACTATACAGACAAGTATAGGCAATATAAACAATGGGAAAGAGCAGGTATATTCAGGATAAAGATCATTCTCCCAATTGCTGAGAAAAATCTTAATTGAAATATTCCTAATTTGTTTCTTAATTTGATCCAAATATGCCATATTTGTTTGTTTGCTCATTCACTTATTTGCAAAAATGAAGGCATTCAACCCCTAGTGATGTTTGAAGTTTGGAAATTAGATCTCCTTGCGAAACCCTAATTAAACATTTAAAATGGAGTGTGGCCTTGCTAATAGCTAGAAAATGTCCCTTAATAGTCACTGACCATCTGACTCACGAAGGAACTTTCCTCTTTATTGAAGGACAACTTGGCTCAGACAAGCTTATGGCAGGATCCTTTTATGCCCTTTAAACATTTAAAATGGCAGCAAAAAAATCTCAGTTAAACATTAGCCCTGTCCTCCCCATTAACTCTGGTCCAGATCTGGGATACACTCGGTGATCTCCAACTTGGCCAAAGTTGAATGAGGGCCAACTTATGCCCCCAAATTAAGGTCCTGGATCAGGATGGGGGGGTATGCATAGCCCCAGCTTTCCTTACACTTCTATACCCTTCAATGAGTCTTGCATGTGAGGCCACAAATGTGTGCAGCACATGCAGCAGTGATGTTTGGCAGGTTGCACCTAAAAAGCTATGAAGAATGTTCCTTTCTGTCAAATTAATCTTGCATTCAAGTTCCATTACTACAAACCTTTCCATTTAATCACTGACTTGACTTGCATAGCTGTCAATATCTTAATTTGATTAAAGGTTTCCTTCAGTGGAATGTTTCTCAAATGAGATCCAGTAAGGTCTAATTTAGGAGGCATACTAGGCAGCATTAATGGCTGAAATTACCTTTATTATGATTAAGATTAACTCCAGGAAAAATTGTCTTACAGGAATGGCTATACTAAGTATTTATCGGAACAAATATAACACTAATAAAGAGTTCATAACAAAGACATGCTGTTCAAGAATAAATGAAACTATTGAAGTTCTTCTGGCTCCTACGGCTTCCTGGTATTAGGGAAGGCACACTGCAAAGGTTTCTGTGCACAATCTCCCACTTAATGTACAGTAGCCGCTGCTACTGAACATTAAGCCACTACAGTCATGGCTTTCCTCAAAAAAATCCTGGAAACTGTAGTTTACTTATAAGTAGTTTTATTTTTATATTAACCTCTTTTTTATTAACTTTC
Source organism: Podarcis tiliguerta (assembly GCF_965153285.1). Lineage (NCBI taxonomy): Eukaryota > Metazoa > Chordata > Lepidosauria > Squamata > Lacertidae > Podarcis > Podarcis tiliguerta. Next base: position 35,951,418 of record NC_139553.1, read on the forward strand.
CTATCTTTCCTTTTGTGACTGTGCAAAAAAAGAAGGGGAAGAAACCACATTTTTTTATTACTATTAATTTTTGCTACCTGGTTTCTTTGCCCTTCCTAAAGGATAACAATTAAATTGACAAATACAGTGGTACCTTGGGTTACAGATGCTTCAGGTTACAGACTCCGCTAACCCAGAAATAGTACCTGGGGTTAAGAACTTTGCTTCAGGATGAGAACAAAAATCGTGCGGTGGCAGTGGGAGGCTCCATTAGCTAAAGTGGTGTCTCAGTTTAAGAACGGACCTCCAGAATGAATTAAGCTCTTAACCCAAGGTACCACTGTACATCATCCATATAGACTGCATAGGGACTCATTTGTCCAGTATGGAAATTTCAGAATGTCCCTCAACTTCATTCAGCTTTCCATGCAAACTGAAATTAGTTTCAAACACACCCCTCTGACTGCTGAACTTTCCTCCTCATCTTCTGTTTTTGAGGCACTATCTTCAAAAAAAATGGGGGGGGGGCTCTGCTGAAAAGCCTGTAAGGGAAGCATTCTACACCTGCAGTGCGAATTTTACACTCTTTGAAAGATGCAAGAAGTTAAGGCGAATCCTTTAAAACAGGCACCCCCAACCTGCAGCCCTCCAGATGTTTTGGACTACAATTCCCATCATCCCTGACCACTAGTCCTGTTAGCTAGGGATCATGGGAGTTGTAGGTCAAAACTTCTGGAGGGCCGCAGGTTGGGGATGCCAGCTTTAAAATGTTTTCCAAGTATTCAGGGAAGGAGAAAGAAACCACCCCCAGCCCCTGTCTACATTCAATGTTCAAAGTAGTAGCATACTATTTTAATTAGTCATGGTTTTCCTCAAAAAGTCCTGAGAACTGTAGTGTGCTAATCATAAGGTAGCAGTATGCTTATATAATTTCCCTCTCTATTAACTTTCCTGTCTCTTGCTTTCCTTTTGTGACTACAAAACAAACAAACAAACAAACAAACAAACAAACAAACACACACAAATAAACCCACCATTTTTGTGGGATATTTTTTACTTCCTGGCTTCTTTGCCCTTTCTAAAGGATAACATGGACCTCTTTGAATTAATTCAGTTGACAAATAACCCATCCATATAGACCTGTGACAGAGCAAAAGTCATGCATGGGGACTCATTTGTCCTGTATGGAAACTTCCGTGTCCCTCAACTTCATTCAGCTTTCCAGGCAAAGAGAAATTGTGTGAATTTTACCCTCTTTGAAAGATGCAACAAGTTGAGACTAATTCTTAAAAATGTTTGCCAAGTATTCAGGGAAGGAGACACATTTAGAGAAAGCAACCAACACCCAGCTCCCATCAGCATTCCGTGTTGAAAACATAGCACACCACCTTAAATAATCATGGCTTCCCTCAATGAATGCTGGGAATTGTAGTTTGTTAAGACTTCTGAATTTTGTTAGGAAAAGTCCTGTTCTCTCTACAAAGCTATAATTTTCAGAGTGGCTTACTACTTGGTGCATCTCCCCAGGGAACTCTTGGAATTGTATGTCTGGAAAGTAATAATCTGGAAAAGAGTAAACTGTAGTTAATAAAGCGTGTTCTCCCTAAAGAGAGCACGTGTTGCGGTTGGGGGAACAGGCCACCTTGCCATGACTTGGCATTTTTTGAAAGGAACCCAGCCGTTAAATGGTTAAATGGGTTGCTGGGGAGTATTGATTGTTGCTAATTGAGAGGAGGGGTCAAAGTCTATAAATACAGGGGACAGACGTTAGCACGGCCTCTTGGCCGTTTTGCAGCGGATCAGGAACATCGGAGACGGTTGTATTGAGCTTACCTCGGGTTCTACTTTCGTTTTCCCCTTGGCCTGAAAATAATAATTATAATAATAATATTAATAATTAATTGAATTTACTTTCTTATTCCTTTACCTTCGTTAACCCCCCCCCCTTCCTCCCTCACCTCCCCCACCCCCCCCTCCTTTTCGTCCTATACTGCCAATAACCCCCGTTCTTTTACCTTACATCTGATATATTAAAAAAAAAAAAAAAAAAGCGGGAGAAGGCAGGTTTGGGCGTAGAGGGTGGGGTTCCCCCCTCCCTTCCCCCCCCCCCAGCCCGGGATAGGCTCGGGCCCTCCTGTTTGAATTTGGGGGCCTGGTTTTTGTTTACCGGGAACCGTAGGCCGCTCGCCGGTCTCCGGTCTTATTCAGCGGCCACCGTCGGTGGGAGGGACTCTGTCTGGCCTCCCAGGCCTCCCGATCAGCGCGCTTAAGAGCTGTAAGCAGCGGCCGGGTCGTTTCGCGCCTCGGGGCGGCCAACGACGTTCCGGGCGGCGTAGCGGCGCCCTTCCCCCCCCCCCCACGTGGCGTTGGCTGGGGACCCAGCCGCATCTTCCCCGTTCTCCGCGGGCCCCTGACGGGCCGCGGCGCAGCGGCACGCCGTCATTTGCCCCCCCCGCGCTTACAGCCGCGCGTAGAGAGGGGCGGCGAGGTTCGAACGGGCCCGGGAGTTCGCGCCCGGCCGGGGCTCCGACCCGCCGTGCCGTGCTGATCCCACGGACGAGCGAGGGGGCCCGGGCCGTCGACGCGCGACGCCGCCGGGCGCGAGGGCGGTGGGGGCAAAAAGGTCAAAAATTGAGGCCGGCTGCGGCTCCGAGCACCGGCTCGGGTTGTTTCGGGGTGACCTGCTGCCTCCTTTACCGTTTCAGGCTGTGCGCCTGTTGCGCCCGCCATTTTGTTAGAATCCTGACTCATCGGCCTTGCTGAGGCTTCCTGGCCTCTCGGCCCTCTGGTGGCTGCAGGAGGTATTGCAGCAGGCTGAGTGCCGGGGCTCCCTCCAGTGGCTCAGAGGGGTACTGCTTCCTCCCTTGGCTGAGGTCGAGCCGGCTGGCGACCCCTGCTGGCCGACCTGAGGAGGTGCACATAATATTTTGCCTGGTAGCCGGTTTAGATAAGGTGTTCAGGCGGATACATATTAAATAGATAGATAGATAGATAGATAGATAGATAGATAGGTACCTAGTGGTTGAGGTATTGGCTGAGTTCGCTTGATTTCATCTATTGCTTATTCTCTTCCAATTTCAGGAAGAATTCCTTGGCAAAGGCAGTACTAATTTATTGTTCATTTTCTGCCTAAAGCAGATATGGCTCCAAAGAAGGACGCTGCCCGCCCCGGCCCTTCCATTGCCTCAAAGCGGCCTATTAGAGGCCCGTCGCAGGCTCTTCGTTCACCTGGCCCGGCCCAACCGGTTGGGCGGGTGCAATCCTTGGTGGAAAGCATGGCTGGCGATCCAGCTGCACTGTCTCGCTTCGCGGCAGACATGGACGGTTTCCTCCAGCAGTGTTCCACCCAGCCTCCAATGTCCACGAGGTCGCGTGGTTCAGCAGTGGCGTCCTACCCGGCATCGCCTTCGTCTAGCGAGGATGGGAGAGAAGGGTCTTTCTCCAGGGCTTTGGTCTCGGATCCCCAGTCAACCCAATCCTCCATCCTACCTGGGGTGCGGGGCCGCTCGCGGAGGGCAGGTCGATCCACTGGGGGGGCCTCAGGGCGTAGGGGCCCTTCGGCTTCTTCCACCCACCAGGTTATCCCTGCTCAAAATCCGGCAGCGGTGGCATCTGGATCTGGCCTCTCACGTCTTGTATCTTCACAGTCAGTCCCAGGTGCATCGCAGCTGTGTCCTGAATCGGAGTCCTCTGTCGATGACAGCCTGCCAGTCCCTCCCAAGAAGTCTTCTGGTGGAAAACGTCGCCGTGGAAGATCTTCCCGGAAGCACGCCAAGCGAAGGAGGGACGACACTTCGTCTTCTTTTTCTGGTACGTCTTCTTCCAGCTCTGACGATGAGGGGGGTCGTTCAATGGACCTCTATTGGGGTTTTGGCGAACTGGCTTCGGGGCTTCCTCGGTGGGCTTGGGAGCGAAGGGCCAACACTCATCGGGCAAGGTATGGGGCTGTCCAGGAGTGTAGGGATGGTGTGTTGGTGCCTGACGTTAAAGTCTCCACCAATTCTGCTAGGGACATCATACCTGGCTCGCATCTGTCTACAAAGCTGCGTTCCAGGATATTGAATGGCCGCTATGTGGACATTTTCAAATTGGCCCCTCCTTCGGAGGAACAAGAGAAGGGGACCTCCTCTAAGAAACGCCCACCGACAGACAGGACATTCGAGCATTGGCTTGACTGTTTCCAGGTCTTCGCTGGTGTGGTAATGGCATGTTACCCACGGAGATCTCTTCATTTGTTAGTTTACCTATCCATTGTTCGCTCTGCTTTCACAAAAGCTGGTGAAAAGGCTGGGATCAAATACGATGAGAATTTCCGGCGCCGTGCTGCCAGGATCCCATCAGCCCGCTGGGATCGTAAGGATCTCGATGTGTGGACCACTCACGTGGCTCCACTCATTGAGAAGAAGGTGCAGGACCAACCAAAGGCGAGGTCTTCGGCCTTTAGGTCTAGCCGTCGCCTTCTTTGCTGGGATTTCAACAAAGGCTCCTGTCAGCGACAGGGGTGCAAGTACGCGCACATGTGCGAAAAGTGTAATGGCCTACATGCTGCCGCTTCTTGCCTTGGGGGCCGGCGGCCCTTTCGAGGGGGCAGGGGCGGCTCTCAGCAGCCCCCCAAGCCAGCCCCTCTCCCTTCAACCTCAAGCACAGGGAAATAAGGTACTGACCTCATTGGCTCATACCCCCGTTTGTCTGCCGGCCCTGCACACTTGGTTGCAGTTGTACCCTGATAGGGAGGCTGCATATTATTTGATTGATGGTTTTTCAGCTGGTTTTCGGATTCCGGTAGCCATGTCTCCCGTGGCACGGAATCCTGCTAATCAAAAATCAGTTCGCGAGCTACCCGAGGTCGCACGCAAAAAGATCGCAAAGGAGTTAGCTATGCATCGTATGGCTGGTCCTTTTGGTGCTCCACCCTTCCATAATTTGCATATATCCCCATTGGGTATTGTGCCAAAGAAAGCCCCAGGTGAATTCCGTTTGATCCATAATTTGTCGCATCCCAGAGGGACATCCGTCAATGATGTGATTCCCCCGGAGCTTTGCTCCGTAAAGTATGCTTCCCTGGATCAGGCAATCAAAATGATTCGGAAGTTTGGCCACGCCGCTTTGCTGGCGAAGTGCGATATTGAGTCCGCATTTCGTCTCTTGCCAATTCATCCGGATGACTTTTGGCTGCTAGGTTTCCAATTTGAGGGCAATTATTATTTTGATAAAGCCATGCCTATGGGCTGTTCTATAGCGTGCGCGGCTTTTGAATCATTTAGCACCTTCTTAGAATGGGCCCTCAAATTTAAAACCGGACTATGCGGGGTCACGCATTATTTGGATGATTTTCTGTTGGCCTCGGCTTGCGATACCGGCGATTGCTCGGCGTTGCTGCGGGCGTTTGCCGACCTCACACAGGAACTGGGGGTTCCGCTAGCAGCTGAAAAAACGGAGGGCCCGTCCACTCAGCTCACTTACCTGGGTATCCTCTTGGATACGGTCGCTCAAACTTCCAGCTTACCAAGTGACAAGCTGGTGGCCTTAAAGAGGGTCATAGAGGACTTGCTCCCTATGACAAAGGTGTCTCTCAGGCAGCTTCAGTCTCTTCTGGGGCATCTGAACTTCGCGTGCAGGGTGGTGGCTCCTGGCCGCCCCTTCTGTTCTCGCCTGGCACGGCTCACGGCAGGGTTGAGAGCCCCGCATCATAGAGTGCGCCTCTCTAGCGGGGTAAAAGCTGATCTGGGCATTTGGTTGGAATTCCTGAAGGAATTCAATGGGGTGTCGCTTTGGCAGGACACGTTAAATCTGCAGAATGATTTCCAAGTGCAATCAGACGCTGCGGGGTCCTTGGGTTTCGGCCTTTATTGGAAGGGCCGCTGGTGCGCCAAGCGTTGGCCGCCCGAATGGCGGGGAGGAGAGATTACGCGGGACCTAACTTTTCTCGAGTTTTTTCCCATTGCAGTGGCAGTGCATTTGTGGGCAGAGGAGTTCAGGAACCGTCGTATTTGCTTCTGGACTGATAACCAGGCGGTGGTTGATGTGCTGGCCAAGCTGTCGTCACGCTCCCCCAGGGTGTCGGCCCTCTTACGGGCCTTTGTGTTACACTGTTTGCGTTGTAATATAGTGTTTTCGGCGCGCTTTGTTCCGGGGGTGTCTAATGAAATTGCTGATGCTCTGTCCCGTTTGCAGATGGAGCGGTTCAGACTCCTGGTTCCAGAGGCGCGGATACATCCGGAATATTTCCCGGAACATCTCTGGAACCTTGGCAGCAATTAGTTTTGCAGGGAGTAGCGGCATCTGTTTCCCCTTCTACCCTCAGATCATATACAAAGGCCTGGACTGATTTTTTGACATTTATGCGTCAGTCAGCATGTGAAATACAAGGGGTTTCGCCCACCTCCTCGCAGGTGTTGAGATATTTGGCGCATTTATGGCAGTTGGGACGGGCAGCGAAGACAATTCGGATGCAGGCAGCTGCTATAGCGTTTTTCTGTAAAACGCTTTTCGATAAGGACCCTTGTGCGAAGTTTATTGTACGCAAGGCCCTTGAAGGTTGGGGTAGACTTGCTCCTTCTCGGCCCACTACAAGGCGCCCAGTCTCATTTGAACTGTTGTGCAACATGCGCAGCAAGTTGCGGGGGGTATGTTGGTCCAAGTATGAGGCTCGCCTGTTTTCGGCTGCCTTTTCTCTGGCTTTCTTTGGAGCATTGAGAGTGGGGGAACTCGTGGTGGAGGATCATAGGGATGGTCGCTCCAGGGGCCTGTTGCTCCAGGACGTGCAGTTATCCCCAGTTGAACTGAGAATCACTATCAGGAATTCAAAGACGGATCAAAGAGGTAGGGGGGCCCTTATTCGTCTCCCTGCTACAGGGGAAGCAGGTCCCTGCCCAGTAAAAGACCTCAGCAAGTTCCTGACGCTTCGTACCCCTGGGGATGGTCCTCTGCTTAGGCACCAGAATGGGTTGCCTCTAACAAGGCAGCAGTTTGCCAAGGTGCTGCGCAAGGCGATTCTGGCCTGTGGTGGCACGGCCGAGGGTTTCGCGCCCCATTCTTTTAGGATTGGGGCTGCCACGACGGCGGCTCATTGGGGTTTGTCAGCCGCCAGAATAAAGGATTTGGGCCGCTGGAAGTCGGATGCGTTTAAGGGTTACGTTCGCTAACAACTGGTGTCTTACATGGTTTTGCTTTGTTTATCTTAGGAATGGCAGTCGTACGCATTTGGATGGTGGGGCACAGCATCATCCATTGGGCTGGCGTCGCTGCTCGGCAGTCCGGAATGGGTCCAGGTCTTGGCCTTCCTCCACACGTGCGGGTGTCTTGGCTGTCCCGACGGGGTATGCGCTGGTCAGAGTTCCTGCCGCAGATTCGGAGCCAATTGCTGCAGGAAGGGCCACCCACGGCTATTGTAGTACAACTGGGTGAGAACGACCTGGTTTCCATGGACTGTTTTTCATTACGCTCCGCAATCTTGACGGACTTGGAGACGCTGCGGGCACTGGTGCCGACAGCGAAAATATTTTGGTCAAAGCTGTTGCAGCGACGTGTTTGGATGGGCAGTCGTTGCCCAGCTGCCACGGAAAGGGCCAGGAAACGCATCAATTCCGCTGTGTCCAGGAAAATTTTTGAGTTGGGTGGAGATGTGATTTCTCACCCGGGGATTCTTTTTCAGGCTGCATCCTTTTTCAGAGCGGATGGCGTGCATCTTTCAGCCTCAGGGAATGAGGCGTGGCTGGGTGCAGTGGTGGCCAAGCTGAGGGCTTGGCTGGGTTTGTGAGTGGTTTGGCGGTGAGCCGTGGGGCTCCGTGGCGGTTAGGCATTGGTTAAATTGGTGCTTGGAGGGGTAAGTGCCTACCCCTCCAAATGATGTGGAAAGGGAATTCCGTTAAAGGAATCCAGGGGCTTGCCATTGTTTTCGTCCTTGTCCCTGGCATCGGACCTGGGCCGTGCAAGCCCCACAGGAACATGAGGGTGAGAAGTGAGGGACTGATGCCCAGCTTCATTTTCTCACCCAATACTTGTTTCCCACGCTGGCTTCCGTTGGAGTCCGGAAGACCAGCTCTGTCCCTGAGGGCAAGGACAGATAGTCATAACCAATGCCTAAGCAACCACTCACATTTTTTGTATTTGAATAAAGTTGTGGCCAAAATTTATGCCAAAAACCTAAACAAAAATTGATGTGTGAAGTGTGAATTTTTTGGGGGTGGCATTGTGGGACTCAACACGCAAAGCGTGTTCTCCCTAAAGAGAGCACGTGTTGCGGTTGGGGGAACAGGCCACCTTGCCATGACTTGGCATTTTTTGAAAGGAACCCAGCCGTTAAATGGTTAAATGGGTTGCTGGGGAGTATTGATTGTTGCTAATTGAGAGGAGGGGTCAAAGTCTATAAATACAGGGGACAGACGTTAGCACGGCCTCTTGGCCGTTTTGCAGCGGATCACCCGCCCTCCCTCCCTTTAATAGGGTGGTTTCTGATAGGTTGACCTTGCTATTGCCTGTCATGGGGTCGTCTGCCTTGGAGCAGGGGCTCGGTAGGAATTTTGCCATCTGGCTGATTGGCTGGTGCCATTTGGTTTTCGCCTACCGCGTAGCAAATCGTCACAACTTGTAAGGTTGGCGGTTAGGCATTGGTTAAATTGGTGCTTGGAGGGGTAAGTGCCTACCCCTCCAAATGATGTGGAAAGGGAATTCCGTTAAAGGAATCCAGGGGCTTGCCATTGTTTTCGTCCTTGTCCCTGGCATCGGACCTGGGCCGTGCAAGCCCCACAGGAACATGAGGGTGAGAAGTGAGGGACTGATGCCCAGCTTCATTTTCTCACCCAATACTTGTTTCCCACGCTGGCTTCCGTTGGAGTCCGGAAGACCAGCTCTGTCCCTGAGGGCAAGGACAGATAGTCATAACCAATGCCTAAGCAACCACTCACATTTTTTGTATTTGAATAAAGTTGTGGCCAAAATTTATGCCAAAAACCTAAACAAAAATTGATGTGTGAAGTGTGAATTTTTTGGGGGTGGCATTGTGGGACTCAACACGCAACTACAATTCCTATAATTCATTGGAGGAAACTATGACTTGTTAAAGGAGTGCGATACTCCTTTATATGCATAATACAGATGGGGCCAGTGAAAAAGTGATATTTCCACACACCCATCCCTTGTCAAATGCAGGGTGAATCTTTGAAGCTCAGCATAGTCATTGTGGTCATATAGAAAAGATTTCTGGGCTTTACATAATCCCTGCAACCTTTGCCTACAAGGGGTTGATAGATCAATTTATTTCCTGAGTATTTCAGTGTTGCATATTCTCAGTCATAAATTAATCTCTTCCAATTCTCTGCCACTGTGCAAGCTTACACACACAGCATTTAAATTGTACATAAAGGTAAAGGTAAAGGGACCCCTGACCATTAGGTCCAGTCACAGTCAACTCTGGGGTTGTGGTGCTCATCTCGCTTTACTGGCCGAGGGAGCTGGCGTACAGCTTCTGGGTCATGTGGTCAGCATGACTAAGCCGTTTCTGGCAAACCAGAGCAGTGCATGGAAACACTGTTTACCTTCCCGCCAGAGCAGGACCCATTTATCTACTTGCACTTTTTGGCATGCTTTTGAACTGCTAGGTTGGCAGGAAGCAGGGACCGAGCAACGGGAGCTCACCCCGTCATGGGGATTTGAACCGCCGACCTTCTGATTGGCAAGCTGTAGGCTCTGTGGTTTAACCCACAGCGCCACCCACATCCCTTTTTTGTACATATTCCCACCTAAAAATTGTGTTCACATTGCATGCATTTATTCTAAAAGGTTAAGAACAAAGGATAACTGCATTCTGACCTGGAAATACAAAGCAAGCCATTTTGCTTTAAAAAATATGGCCAAAGTGAGGTAATCCAGGATTCCTAGAATTAGCTGGTATCTTTCATTTCCACCTCTACCATTCCTTCACCTGTAACTAGATGCTTTTTGTTGTTGTTGTTGTTGTTCTGTTTTGTTCTGGCTCTTGTTTCATTCCTTTCCCCTTTAAGAACATATTTGCTTCTCAGCTGGGGAAGTTTATTTATGACTTGTTTAATGGCTTCTATGAAGGGCACGCCATGCACTCGCCCACCACAGAATGCATTTATTCAGTTCCATAGATTCGCCATTTGCTTTTAAATAGCTTAATGAACACACCTGAAATATTCATAATGAAATGCAGGATCCTGGAGCTATAACAACTTTTGGTTCCTGAAGAGTGTGTAGCTTTTCTATTAAAATGTATTAAGTTACTGTTAATGCATTTATGGGGGCATTATGCTGGGTGGCAATGATTATAGTCATAATTCTGGGAGGCTGACAAAGAACCCGAGACTAAGTCATTACCAGAAAGTTTTTATAGGATCACTGAATATAGCAGACCTTAGAAATGATGTGAAACTTCACTGCAGGTTAGACTGTATGCGTAGACAAGGCTTCATATATGGTCAATCCATATTTTGTTTGCTTAAAATAATTTGGTTTTACAATTTGATAATGTTTTGCAATATGTTACACATTACTCAAAAACAGTTTTATCTTAAAATAACTGGGTAACCAAGACTTCCCATTAAACAAATCCTAGTTGATTAATGAGGATCAATTAATAGATTAAGGTTGCAATCTTATACACCTTTTTTTTCAGCCCCAGGGCCATATTCCATTCAGGCACATACAAGTGGTGGGCATAGCTAGAGGCAAGAGTGAGTGGTACAAGTAATACAAATTTTACGTCTGTGAATAGACTAGTTTATATCCACATTCACATACAGCCCTTAGTCCTCCACCCAGGCAAACAAGAAGCAGTTCAAGGATACACTCCAGCTAACAAAACCAATTCAGGTGTGAAGCAGGGCTAATGAAGTGTGTTGCCTGGACATATGTGGTATGGTCTAGGGGAGAGAACTGGAGGTCCACATTTGGCCTAGAGCCTGCGGCTTTCCATTCCTGCCATACACAACTATCTGGGAATATATCCAGTTGATATCAATGGGGCTTACATCTGGGTATACATGGAGAATATGGTTCTGTTAATTAGATTAGTGAATTAAAACCCTTTTTATATGGCTGCAACTCTGCAGGAAAGGGTGCAATCCTAACGTAATGTGAAATGATTTTGTTACTTGATGCAATTTTTGTACACACCTTCAATTTTAAAAATGATGTTACTTCATACACTGGCATCAAAGGCATAACTTTAGATACAATGCATTATATTGTCCTTCTCATGTTCACCCATGGCTCTCCAGATTTGTAGCTTCATTAACAAAATTACTGATCCCCACAAACTCATGTCAACGTTTAGTGCTAGTTTTGTGCTGTTTTGTGCTGCCCCCCCCCAACTGAGTAATTGAAACTCAAACTTGGGTCATAATTAAATGGCCAAAAACCCAACCTGATCCAATTGACTCCAAATAAGTGTCAAAGTGATGTGCTGGTTTTGTGCCATTTTGTGATGCAAACCCCACTTTCTGAGCAGCCCCTAAAACTGAGTAATTGAAGTCAAACCACGGGCAATAGGTATACCCCAAAACTGAACCTTGTCACACTCAAACCTGGGTCACAAGTAAATGGCCTAAACCCCCAAATGGGGATTGCAGCACAAAGCAACACCAAACCAGCACAATACTTTGGCACTGAATTGCAGTTAATCAGACAAGGTTTGGGGTGGGGTTTTTTTGCTCAGAGATCTCAATGTCTCTCTCTCTCTCTCAACGTCTCAGAGATCAATTAAAAGTGGTGAAGAGATCAGAACTCCACCTCCTGCCCTTTCTGGGAACAGAAACAATTTGGAGTATTGCTTGTCTGTCTCTCTCTCTCTCTCTCTCTGGTGTGTACATATGCCCCCTGGTTTGAGGGTCAAATACTGAGTTTGGAGGATGGCACAGAAAGTGCAGTTGGCAGCACAAAATGGTACCAAACCAGCATACCACTTTGGCATCCGTTTGTTGTCAAAATGGAACAAAACAAGCACTAGTTTAGGGAATGGGTAGGCAAACTAAGGCGCGGGGGCCGAATCCGGCCCAATCACCTTCTAAATCAGGCCCATGGACGGTCTGGGAATCATGTTTTTACATGAGTAAAATCTGTCCTTTCATTTAAAGCATCTCTGGGATATTTGTGGGGCCTGCCTAGTGTTTTTACATGAGTAGAATGTGTCCTTTTATTTAAAATGCATCTCTGAGTTATTTGTGGGGCCTGCCTGGTTTTTTACATGAGTAGAATGTGCCCTTTTATTTAAAATGCATCTCTGATTTATTTGTGGGGGCTGCCTGGTGTTTTTACATGAGTAGAATGTGGGTTATTTGTGGGGGCATAGGAAATCATTCATTTTTATTTTTATTTTCAAAATATAGTCCGGCCCCCCACAAGGTCTGAGGGACAGTGGACTGGCCCCCTGCTGAAAAAGGTTGCTGACCCCTGGTTTAGGAGGATCTGGAAGTTTGGGGTCACACATTAATGAAGCTCAGATAAGTTGGTCTTCAGATTCCATCAGCTCTATCTAGCGTAGCCAATGATCAGGGTTGATGAATTATAGGTCAACAATACCTGTTCTCCATTCCTAGAACAACAGAATATTAAGGAGAAGAAAATATTACCTTGCGTTAGAGACATCATGAAAAGCTCTTCTTGTACATCATGTGACACAAGGTTTACATTCATTCTTCAGAAAATAGGCTCATGTGCATATATTTAGTTTTGCTCCTCTCTTTATTGCAGGTATAAGATACTTTCATCAAATGTCTGAGTGACATTTGTTCTGCAAAGGAACAAAGACAGAGAGTTGTTTCCCTAGCAACCACCCTTTAAAAGTTGTTCAGATACCACCTTGGGCCTACTCCAGCTACTCCTGCCCTTTGCTTGTTTGTACATAGATTCTCTGGGTAAATTAGACAGGTCCCAGATGCCAGGCTTACTGGAAGGTTGGAAATGGAGAGAAGATTCTCTGCTTATAGAATGACTTTCCCAAAGAGTTGCCTGCAGTGTTTGAGGCCTTGTTCAGATGTAATGAGAAACCATGGTTTCCTATTATTTAAACAAACTATGGAAAGTATTAGGTTTGCATAGCCACCAACTACTATTCTTCTTTTTCATGTTCACAAATAGAAGATTAAAATATATATTTTTGTAATTTAAAAGAATGGGTAGGGAACTTGCGACCTTCCAGATTTTCTAGTGCTACAACTCTCATCATCTTCCCCTTTTCAACTTTGCTTGGAGAGCAACCTTCTCCAGGATTTCTCTTTAGCACACTGTTCCTGTTTTTGGAAAGGGGAATGAGGACTGTTTTCCAGGTTTTCCTGCCTCCCCTTGCAAATTAGCATCCCTCCGGTGCTCAGCAGGTCAAGATCCACCCACACTGCTATGAAAGACAGGAAGGACACTTTAGACTCCAGAGCTGCAAGAAGAGGCTGTGGTCGGAGGAAGCCCCCACAAGCTGGGAACCTCAGTGGCACCCCTCTAGAAGCTTCACCCAGAGCTGAGACCTTGGCTAGCCTCCAGGTAACTATGGCCCTGAGCATGTTCACTAACAGGAACACAGGAAGCTGCCTTATTCTGAGTCAGACTATTGGTCCATCCAGCTAGGAAGTGATATTCCACCTGAACTATTTAAAATTTTAAAAGGTGATGCTGTTAAGGTGCTACACTCAATATGCCAGCAAGTTTGGAAAACTCAGCTGTGGCCAGAGGATTGGAGAAGATCAGTCTACATCCCAATCCCAAAGAAGGGCAGTGCCAAAGAATGCTCCAACTACTGCACACTTGTGCTCATTTCACATGGATTGGGAACCTCGACACGCAAAGCTAGAGAGTCCCAGAAAAACATCTACTTCTGCTTCATTGACTACGCAAAAGCCTTTGACTGTGTGCAAACTATGGCAAGTTCTTAAAGAAATGGGAGTGCCTGATCACCTCATCTGTCTCCTGAGAAATCTTTATGTGGGACAAGAAGCTACAGTTAGAACTAGATATAGAATAACTGATTGGTTCAAAATTGGGAAAAGCTGTATTTTGTCTCCCTGCTTATTTAACTTATATGCAGAATTCATCATGCAGTAGGCAGGGCTGGGTGAATCCCAAGCTAGAATTAAGATTGCCGGAAGAAAACCTCAGATATGCTGATGACACAACCTTAATGGCAGAAAGTGAGGAGGACTTCACTCAGATATGCTGATGACACAACCTTAAGGGCAGAAAGTGAAGAGGAATTAAAGAACCTTTTAACGAGGGTGAAAGAGGAGAGCGCAAAATGTGGTCTAAAATTCAACATCAAAAAAACTAAGATCATGGCCACTGATCTCATCACCTCCTGGCAAATAGAATGGGGGGAAATGGAGGCATTGAGAGATTTTACTTTCTTGGGTTCCATGATCACTGCAGATGGTGACAGCAGTCACGACATTAAAAGATGCCTGCTTCTTTGGAGAAAAGTGATGACAAACCTAGACAGCATCTTTAAAAGCAGAGACATCACCTTGCCGACAAAGGTCCGTATAGTTAAAGCTATGGTTTTCCCAGTAGTGATGTATGGAAGTCAGAGCTGGGCCATAAAGAGGGCTGATTGCCAAAGAATTGATGCTTTTGAATGCTGGTGCTGGAGGAGACTCTTGAGAGTCCCAAGGACTGCAAGAAGATCAAACCTATCCATTCTGATGGAAATCAGCCCTGAGTGCTCACTGGAAGAACAGATCCTGAAGCTGAGGCTCCAATACTTTGGCCACCTCATGAGAAGAGAAGACTCCCTGGAAAAGACCCTGATGTTGGGAAAGATTGAAGGCACAAGGAGAAGGGGACAACAGAGGATGAGATGGTTGGACAGTGTTCTCGAAGCTACAAACATGAGTCTGACCAAACTGCGGGAGGCAGTGGAAGACAGGAGTGCCTGGCATGCCGGACACGACTAAACGACTAAGCAACAATAAGCTTAGTAGTGCCTAAGCTGACTTTCCATGATTTTCAGACAGGGCTTACTTTCCCAGGCCTCCCAGGAAATGTAAGAATTGAAACTGGACCCTACTGCATGCAAAGCAGCTTCTACCCCTTCACAATGGCCCATCCCCTATTAGAGTGGTTAAAAACAACAACAGAACATTGCTTTGCACCTTAGGGGATTGGATATTGTTTGCATCATTGCTGGTTGCTGTCATCATTCAAAGACCTCAGTCAACTGTTACTATGACAGGCAATTTTAGCTGTTGCGATTGCTTTTGGGGTTGGAGCTACAACTAATGAGAACAATGGATGATAGGATTATTAGGGTCAACTATTAGCCAAAGAACATCTTACTGTAGTACATGAGCAAGTTTGATATCCTATTCCTTCCTTGCCCTACCAAATAGGTAATCCTCTTCCACATTTTGACTTGAGTGAAATGCAAGGAGATTTGAGTTTTCATCTTCATCCTCAGGGAAGACATTTTCTGTTCCATTTTCCTTCTCTGATCTAAGAAGTTGAGTAGGAGGGAGGGAAAGGGGGATTTGAAAGGTCAAGCATAAAATAGATGTACTCAATCCTCTTGTGGAATGTTCCAAAATTAGCCATGTGATTGGCTTGGCATCTGAAATCAACCCACAAGTTTAAAATAAGAAGTGCCAGCAGTCCGTCTCTGTTTCTGCATTGCATTTACAAAAGTGGCCAGGCAGGTCTATCCTAGAAACTCAGATGCAGAGTATGAAGGCAGTCAAGTCTGCAAATACTGTTTAGTTATCTTCAGCTCATGGTAATAAGAGTACAGGTGAAGAAACAGTCCAAAACAAGCCAAAAGGGTGGGAGAAATATTTACAGTGGTACCTCAGGTTACATATGCTTCAGGTTACATACGCTTCAGGTTACAGACTCCGCTAACCCAGAAATAGTGCTTCAGGTTAAGAACTTTGCTTCAGGATGACAGCAGAAATCACACAGTGGCGGCACAGCAGCAACAGGAGGCCTCATTAGCTAAAGTGGTGCTTCAGGTTAAGAACAGTTTCAGGTTAAGAACGGACCTCCAGAACGAATTACCTACGTAACCAGAGGTACCACTGTATATCTAAACCAACCCAAAAGGTTCAGGGGAAATACATCTCCCTCATTCCCAGATATTTTCCCTTAGAGTTGTGCATGCCCCTCATCCGATTTAGGATCCAATCTGCTGCTTTGGATCCAACCTGGTATAATCCAGGACTGCCCCTCCGCAGATCCAGGCCCTGAACTGATTTGAGCATTTTGAAGAATCAGGAGGGGATGGAGAAAGAGATGTGTTTCTTCTTCCTTCCTTCCCTTCTGACTATGTTTAAAAAGGGTTTTAAACCTTAGTTATGCATGCATTTTCCTGAAGTCAGGCCAACCCTGCTTTAACAGTCCTGGATTGCTCCACATGGCTCCTACAACCTGATCAAGGTCAATCTTAGGGGGACTAAAATCAGCCCAGCTGGGTTTGTTATCTGGTGTTTAGATAGACCCAGTGTGCATTCCTACTTTCCTTGCCAGTCTCCTACAGGGCCCATTGAAATTCTTGTTACTACTTTTTGGGGAAATCTGGTAAAAAGTGTATGGGTATGCCCTACTGTGCAGCTATTCCCTTCCATCAGGATTTTGCAGGTGACAACTTGTGGCATTCAAGCAATAAGCTAAAGGATACCCAGTATCAAAAGATGAGGCAAATATTTGCATTTTATTTTCTTGGAGGAGGATATGTCCAGGATATGCTTGCTGAGTATGTGTGCCTCCACAGGATATGCTTGCTGGGTATGTGTGCCTCCACATGGTAAATGCATGGCCTGTGGCCATGTACAGTATAGTGCAAGTGATCATCTGGCCCATCACCATGCCACCGCTGTATCTCACTTCTACCCTGTATTTTCTACCTTGACTAGGTGCAACTCTCCAGGGTCATTTTTTTTCTATCAGGTGCTATCTGCCCATTTAACCGGTGATGCTCAAAATTGAACTTGGGAACCTTTTATATTGAAACCTTATACTCTGGTCTATGACTGTCATCTTCATCAGAACTCTGCATTTGATTTTTCCAAGATGAGGCTCCCTTTCCCTTGGGGTTGCGAAAAGGAGCAGCAATGTGGACACTGCCCCATAAGAACAAATGGGACTCTGCCCCACTGGTCACAGTCTGGCCTTAGCCAGCCCCCACTTACCTACTTTTTTGTTTACAACTATGCAGTTGTTTGCACTGTCTGATAGCTTCCTCCACCTTAGTCTCAGAGTTTCCTTCATGGAACAAAATAAGGAGGAGGATGGGAGGAAACTAGAATTAGTTGGTTCTGCCTCCCTTGGCACTGGCTCAAATCTGCTCCCCACCTTTGGCTCCAAATAATATAAAGCAGATCAGGGAATTTGACTTTTCATTCATTCATTCAGCATTTATTGGCATAATGACTAGACATGTATTACAGTTATCATGGTGCAACCAGTTCAGTTTAGGATAGTTCCAGAATATGCACATAGCATCCCATACATTAATTTCAAAAGAGAGAACTCATACCCCTCAACTGTCCCAATTAAATTGGGACATTCTGTTTTTGGGCTCTGTGCTCTCACGTGAGAGCACAATACCCAAAATGCATGAGATTGTGGCACCCAAAAAATGTGTTTTGGGGGGCTCCATATTCTTGCATTGGTCATGTGACTCACCCAGAAGACATGTGTCTCTTTTTTTGCAGCAGCAGCAGGTTGGAGGGTATGAGAACTCATACATGCAAACAAATTCATAGATTTATTCTGATTCTTTGTTGCTCTTTTTAATTAAGTATGACTTCTATAATTTTATTTGCACAATATATACATGGTTCTTAAATATCCTGTTTATTTTTGCAGTATCTAAAGGCAATGTGTAAAGGCAAAAATGGCTACTTTTCTGGTAATAGGTCAAGGAAAGAACCCAGCACATACTGCAAGGACCTTTCAAGACCTGCATTCTCTTGATTTCACAGCAACTGTTGAGATGCTAATTTATTAACTTGCACAAATTGACCTTTGCTTTTTTTCCTAAATGAGCTTAGCCCATAAAAAACTGTGATTTGCTATAATTGTTGGTGTTTATTTTCCCTGAACTAGGCTTAATTACCACATAAATATTCCAGTTAACAGAAAACAGTGACCGTTTAATACTTTATTTGCTATGTCCAATTAACATTTGTGACTGTGGGGCTATGGTTAAGTGAGAATTTTATCCCAGAAGGATTGTCCCCTCTAGTCAAGCCAAAGTCTCGTGCCATTTCATACCTCCCGCAAACAAACACAGAATAACTCTCATTAAGCTACAACAAGAGATCATTATGAATGTTGAACAATGAGTTGCCAGGAGCTTGATGGTTATATTCTGAAATACTTGGTTGATGGTAAGGGGAATTATGCAAATTTCTAGTAATTATGAATATATTATATAGCCTTGGGGGAGGGGTGTCCATATAAATGTAAAGCATTTAAAGCAAAATAAAGCAGTGTCTAATATCTCTTAGTTCCAAGGACTGGGCCTTCCTATCTGCTGCCTGCTCAGTCATGAGTTCACTTCTTTATTTGATGGTATATTGGTCTCCCCATTTTGGATTCTCAACAATCAGCTCAACAATCAGTTTTCATCTCTCAGGGTTATTCAATGTTCTCATTAAATGTTCATTATAGGCAACAGATTGAATTCCAAACTCACATTAACCACAGACTCACTTGAAAGAATTCTACCATTTTGTAAAACAGGAGTGGGTAATCTTTATTAATCCAAAGGGCCACATTCCCTTCTAGGTAACCATCTAGGAGCCAGTAGGGCCAAGGCTAAAGGCAGAATTGGGCAGAACAATGAATGTGATTTTTACCTTCAGACAATAGGCTGGTTTATACCTACAACCATGCACCCCTGTCTCCTATCCACCCACCATCCAAGCAAGAAGCATCATGATATTTCAACATACTCCAGCATGGAAGAAATATGCAAGGACTACACTGACTATTGCATGAGGAGAAAACAAGCTTGCACCATCTTCCATGTGACCACACTTCAGATATTTGAAGATGCCTATCCTATTTCCTCCCAGTCTCCTCTTATCCAGGCTATACATACACAGCTTCTTCAACCATATCTTGCAAGGCTTTGTTTCCAGACCCTTTATCATCTTGGTAGCCCACTTCTGCATACATTCCAGCTTGTCTAACCAAGGCAGAATAGAGTAGAATTATTACTTCCCTTGATCTGGACACTATACTTCTATTGATGTACATTTTGGTTGAATGCTAGACAGAGGGGCCTGAGTGATTGTGTCAGGTTGTGTCATAGCCAAGTCTCAGCTAGCAAGGAGAGAGTCATTTTCTGAGCAGTCACAGCCTGATTAGTCCACAGCCCATATTTCATTGAGTATTCACAGCCTGCAGCAGCATCACATTCAGTGGTACCATGGTTCTCAAACTTTATCAGTTCCGGAAGTCTGTTCCAAAACCAAAGCATTCCAAAACCAAGGCACACTTTCCCATAGAAAGTACAGTGGTGCCCCGCAAGACGAATGCCTCGCAAGACGGAAAACCCGCTAGACGAAAGGGTTTTCCGTTTTGGAGGTGCTTCGCAAAACGAATTTCCTATGGGCTTGCTTCGCAAGACGAAAATGTCTTGCGAGTTGCTGCGATTTTTTTCCACTCCCCACCCCCTTTTTCTAAGGCACTAAGCTGCTAATAGCCTTTTAGCAGCTAATCCGCTAATCCCTTAAGCCTTTAATAGCCGCTAATAGCCGCTAAACCGCTAATAGCGCTAATCCGCTAATGGGGTTGCTTCGCAAGACGAATAAACCGCTAGACGAAGAGACTCACGGAACGGATTCTTTTCGTCTTGCGAGGCACCACTGTAATGCAAAACAGATTAATCCATTCCTGACTTTTAAAAACAACCCCTAAAACAGCAATTTAACATGAATTTTACCAGACCATTTCTGGGTTAGGGTTAGGATTAATTTTTGGACTGGGTTAGGTAAGGATTTGAATTAGGGTTAGGGTCAAGGTCAGTGTTATTTTATGTTTTCTTGTGATTTTTATTCATTTGCGGTTGGTTTGCTTTTTCAATTTGTTGTTTTGCTGTTTTTTCATGAGTTGCAAGTTTGTTGGCTTTGTGGTTTTCTGGAAAGTTTCAGTTTTAATTTTGAATGCAGCCCTGCAGCCCCAGCTCTGAGCTGATCTCTCAGTTGGGAAGTGGAGGCTTTGCACGCCCCAGCTGAGCTGCCTGCTCCCGCTCCTACTTGTGAGCAGCAGCGAAGGGATCAGCGCTGGAGGGCAACCCGTGCCTGCTCGCTTGCCACCCTGACCACCTTCCCTCACTTGGAAAATGGAAGTATGGCATTCAAAATGGAAGTTATACTCAGAACACATTCGGCTTCCAAGAAAAGTTCGAAAACCCGAACGCTCATTTGCAGGTTTGAAGTGTTCGGGTTCCAAGTAGTTTGAGAACCAAGCTGTTCAAAAACCGAGGTACCACTGTACTCAGGGGTTTGGAGAGGTGCTTCCCTACCAGAGCTAGCTAGATTACTCATCAGCCCATAGTTCATGAATTCATTTAGTTTGGTTTGCAGTTCCTTTGAGTAGTTATATTAATAAATATAGCCATGATCCCAATGCTGTGTCTCACGAGTCTTCTTTGTGCAGGTTCAATATTTTTTATTCTTTACAGGATTGATCTTTCTTTTTGTGTCTTTGTGTGGTATCACCAAAGAAGACTTTTATAATGCATCTATAATTATTAAAAGAAACATGAGCTGGTGAAATAAATGTGTCTGGAATGACACTGATGTGAAACTGAAGTGTTTAACTCTTCCAAAGCTGAATTTCTTCATATTTTGAACAGCTCTAAGACAAACTCACTGTGGCTAAATCTTGAGAACCTCAAGTCTGAATAATGTATAGATAAACTATCTGTTGACTTACTACGGTGGCACAGGCAAATAAACAGTTGTGCTGTGGGTCCCTTTAGAACAGGAACAAAGGTTGTTGAATCCATTAGTTATCAACATAAATGGGAGCAAATACTGATCACAACTGCCTGTTTATATTCATATATGTTTATGTATTTCACAAATAGTGTAATAATGGCATGCTTAATACTCCAAGCAAATTATAACAACTCTATTTGGCTCACCATAAAGAGCAGTATAACTATATGCATCACCCATAAAACTGGTTAAAGAGCTTGAGAAACCATTTTGCTCAGAAGTACAACTGTCCTATAAATAGCCTTATAAGTCATGCTTGAGAAGTATTATGCTGTTTAATCACTTGTGCTCCCAAGGATACATCTTCCAGTCACCTGAGGCACGGAAAGAGAGACAGAGATAGAAAAAAATCCCATCTACCAAGTTAGTTCCTTGTCTCAAGCATTGTTTATCTAATTGTACATCTAAATTGCAAAGAGAATCTCAATCCAAAGGTTACCCAGTTCTCAATTAATAACCTTTGAAGATAAGAAAGAGCTCCCATGTTCCCTTATTTGACGGAACTCATAGCTCAGCCATCAAAATCTTATTTGAATGTAGATACAGCCAACAATTTCCCCGTTTTCATATATAAAGTATAAAAGTCTTTCATTTCTGGTAATTATAGAGAAAACAAATAGAAGAAGAGGAGGAGTTTGGACTTGATATCCTGCCTTTCACTCGCCTTAAGGAGTCTCAAAGCGGCTAACATTCTCCTTTTCCTTCCTCCCCCACAACAAACACTCTGTGAGGTGAGTGAGGCTGAGAGACTTCAGAGAAGTGTGACTAGCCCAAGGTCACCCAGCAGCTGCATGTGGAAGAGTGGGGAAGTGAACCTGGTTCACCAGATTACGAGTCCACCACTCTTAACCAGTACACCACGCTGGCTCTTGAGTGTGGACAATGTCCTAGCAACTCACTCAAAAGATCTATTAAAGCCAAACTCTCATTTATCAAAATATTTCTTCCGACCCTACATATTCTTTTGAGGGTTTTTTTTCTTTTTTCATGCTGATAATGAAGAGAGAAAAGTGAAAGTCACAATGTGGGTTTTGCCTTGTAGGAGCACTGCATTCCTGGATGTCTTTTTCTGGCACTCCAATGAATTATGGGTGGCTTACAGCTACCCTTTAAATATTCTGCATTACTCCAGAGTATGTCCTGGTCAATCATCACTCTGATACATTGTGAATATCTTCAAGGACAGCACCAAAGTTGTTCAGTACATATTGGTGTACCCTATTGCTCCTTGCTGTCATCAACACCCACTAAGTCCTGCGGGACTCATGGATTCCCTTGACAAAGGAAGAAGGCACTTGAAGGCATTATGTCAAATCCACAGCTGACCCTGATGACATTTTTTGTGTACCGGTATGTTTCACACTGGATCTCAACTGGTAATCTGCTTGCCCCCAAATCCCACCTTGGATGTGCTAGGAAATATGGTGGTGGTTGGAACTGCATAGCCCTTTGAACCTCTACTGATACTTGACATGAAGTCATTTTATCTAAGCAGGTTGTTTCTGCACAGTTGTGACAGCCCCCCCCCCATCCTATCATGTAAAACTCAGAGGTAATTTGGACATTACAAGAGGCATTGAACATGACATTTTAAAAGTCCCATGCTTCTGATGCAATATTAGAACCTATTATTGGCTCTGTGCTCAAAGCCTAACAAAATGCATTAAAACTCATTAAGCTGTCGATGGGGGAGTTTACTTACTTACTAGCTTACCTTCTGCATGTGTGTATAATCTTTCTGAGAACTTTTTTGAATTGATGTGGTAGTGGTGGAGTTTGGAGGGGGGAGCAGTTAAACCCCAATTTGGCAACAATGAGTACTTGTTATAAAACTGATCCGCCTTGTATGAATGAGCTGCCATTTATAATACTAGGTTGAGTTTAAGGAGTAGGAAAACAAATAATTGCCAATTGCTAATTTAACTTGAAAGATAGCAATGCTAGACAGTATCGCCAAAGGCACGACATATTTCTTCACCATCCATCAGTTATGGCAGATATTGTCTTGAACAAATCTGTCATTGATCAGATTTCTGGGTTTTTCATTAGGATTGCCTTATCTATATAAACATGCCCTGTTCCACCTTTTCAGACTCCCCTGGAGGTTTATAATAGTTTCCAGTAATCATGTATTACTTTTTTTTTTTAATCACCTATCTTTGATCTTGATTTAAGCTGGTTCTTCTGTAGTTAGCCGGTGGGTGTTTTCCTTTCTCGCTCCCACAGACAAAATGTCATAATGCAGCCAGTTTATATGGCACTGCCAGCATTAGGACAAGAGAAGGGCGAAAGGAGAGGGAATTGCTGTTTTTTTATAGCGTAGAGGAGACAAAAGAAAAGCTGGAAACAGTATGATTGTTCCCCTAACTTTCAGAAAAGAAAAGGTGCAGGCAGAATAATCTTTGAAGAATGTTTAGCTTTGAAATTAATTGGACCCTCAGCAGGACTCAGTGGCCAGTGATCGGTAGCTTTTAGACTTTCTGCCTTCAGAATATCCTTTCCTCATAAGCACTCAAGAAACCTGAACATTTCCTAGAAACCATAATGCTGGGCTAAAATGTTCATCTCAAGTCATGCCTCAGTTTGCAGTGGAGTGCCTGTTTCAGTTATTTGTGGGGAGGGCATGAAGTATGAATGAAATTCCCTCATGTATTTCCCAGCATCTTTCAGTTGGCAGGATGCATAACTTAGCATATTCCAGGACTTTCTGGTGAAAAATCCCAATAGTCAGCTGAGAAGAACCAGAAGTAGTATTTGTGAGTTCCAGCACCACCAGAACTACCCGTTGACCAGCACCCTTGAAAAAGAGGCGGTTTCATCCCTCAAATTCCCAAGTCAGCCTGAAAATTCTCATTGGGAAACATCCTGCCCAACCCAATTGAGTAGGACAATATGTTAAACTCCTTATCATGTGGGATTTAT
The DNA here is from genome assembly GCF_965153285.1 of Podarcis tiliguerta. Taxonomy (NCBI): domain Eukaryota; kingdom Metazoa; phylum Chordata; class Lepidosauria; order Squamata; family Lacertidae; genus Podarcis; species Podarcis tiliguerta. The sequence goes on from NC_139553.1 coordinate 35,975,267, forward strand.
ATGGAGTGTAGGGACATATACCCCTCATCAGTAATAACCCATAGAATGCTTTTCTTCAGAGTGGGTGCATTTAGACTGTTGCAAGTCTTCCTGACTGTAATGCTAGTGCTTCTGTTCCATTTTCTAATATTCCTTTCATACTCCAGTACCTGTTGCATTATGGAGCTGTGTCTTTTTGGCCAACATACCAGCATGTCATGCTAGATTTCATTCACCCATTGGGGATGTTGTAGCACAACAATGAATGTCACCAGAGAACATCACTACTTGCCTACCCTATCCTCACATGCATGCTAGTGTTACTCCATGATTCAGAACTGTATACCAGTGAAACCTTCAGAGTGCGCAGCCTCCAGAGGAAACTGTCACAGGGCTCTAACATCTAAAGGAAATCAAACTATGTAGTGCAATCCCTGGAACTTCTCTGAGCTCAGGGAAGTGGGAAGAATGTAGCAATACTGATCAGAATATACACAATGCAGCACCCATTGAAGCAAGCAAGTCTTCATCTGCTCAGTACCTGGATTGGAGACAACCTGAAAATCTGCGCTCCATTGAGTTGTATGATCCAATAATGTATTAAATACAAAATATACAAACATACAGATAACCAAAGGCACACGAGATGAGATATGGATCACCATTGCTTATAGTTTCATTCATTGGTTGCCTGTTAGGACTTTGTAGTTTGATTCACCTTTCAAAGATTTGATTTTCGGGAAGTCCTTTGGGAAAGCATCCTAACTCAAATCATGCTGTCACAAATCTTTTTTCCCTTTCTCTTGGAGATCAAATGTTGCCCTCCACAACTACAGCTAACACTATAAAATATGGCCTTAAGGTTTTCATCTATCTTCAGCGGTGGTGTGTGACCCTGTTGCAGGGCAGGGCAATTCAGATTTGAATGCAGTTAATCATTCTTTCATTTGTCATGTGCTACCCATGCTGGTGTGCTCACTGGAAGGACAGATCGTGAAGCTGAGGCTCCAATACTTTGGCCACCTCATGAGAAGAGAAGACTCCCCGAAAAAGACCCTGATGTTGGGAAAGATGGAGGGCACAAGGAGAAGGGGACGACAGAGAACGAGATGGTTGGACAGTGTTCTCGAAGCTACCAGCATGAGTTTGACCAAACTGGTGGAGGCAGTGGAAGACAGAAGTACCTGGCGTGCTCTGGTCCATGGGGTCACGAAGAGTCGGACACGACTAAACGACTAAACAACAACAACAACAACAACACCCATGCTGGTATTGATTCACACATCATTCTCATTGTGCCAGGCAGAATAATGATGGCCAGCGTGGAATCATCAAGGAATGCTGTGCTGCTTTGGAAAATTGGTTTGATGAACTGAATGACTGGAGTTTGGTATCCAGTGTGATTGGGTCTACTGGATATGTGAGGATTCAGTATTAGGTTGACTTCATTGTAGTGCTTTGCTGAAAACCCTGCCTCAGCCACTGTAATCAGGACAGGAATGCTTTATCCAGACTTCTTGGTATTCCATCTTTTTATATGTAGACTACATTATTTTAAAATACCTGAGTATGGGAGAGGATGACCCAGTTGCATTTTCATCTAAGCTTAGATTAATTCTTTTTTATGCCTCAATTTAATAATTTCTTATTAAAAGACGAGCAATTGTCCTCTGGTATTTTCTCCCTCACCTCAATTTTTGTTGGGTAGAATCCTCTGCTAAATATCTTATAATCCCCCCCCCCTTTGGGTTCTCCAGCAGATTGCTTTATCACATACAGTTAAGTATGCTGAAGATAATTTATTCTCAAAGGAGTCAAATGAAGCTTTTCAAGCTTGTATCACAAGAAAACTCTTCTAGAGTCTAATCTTAGAAGTATCTATGGAAACTAATTGCTGGATACCTGTGCATTCACCATCTAATTCTACAATCTCATAGCTTCAAATAGACCAAGTGTGTGTGTGCTTGTGTGTTGGAAGGGACTGTCAGGAGTGACCAGCATAGGGAGGGCAGTGTCACAGAACCAGTCTTCTGACCCAAGCATCACTTCCACTTACCTGGACAGGACAGGCAAGGCAGAAGTGAGGCTGGGGCTACACTGGCAGAGATACAGTGTTACTACTGGTATGGCCACAAATCCATGGTCTTGCCATGATCTCACACCACCCAGGTAAGTGGCCACAGCACCACTGTTAGAATGCAGTCACCACACTGGTCACTCATGGGGCATTTAGGCAAGGAAGATGTGCACATCTAAGTGTTGGACATAAACCATAGATGGAGAGTAAGGCTACCCCTCAGATCTGATCCATATTATGGATGGAAGTCAGCAGGCTTGGGAAAACATCAAGGTTTGAAGTTGCGGGGGGGGGGGGCATGCAGGAGGTGAACCCAGCTTGGAATAGAATGGCTGGAAAATTGATTTAGAGCACTCAACAGTGCAACAACAGGTTACAGGGGCCACTTGTTTTAGCTGAATATTTGCTACCTCAAAAAGTACCTAAATAAGTTGCACATGCAAGGAATTCATCTTTCAGTGTGACAGCATCAACACTCTGGAATTTCCTTCCCCATTAACATTAGGCAGGTGCCTTCACTGTGCTGTTTTTGGCACCTGCTAAAAACTTCTTTATTTAGTACAGTCTGTGGGTTAAACCACAGAACCTAGGGCTTGCCGATTAGAAGGTCGGCGGTTCAAATCCCCATGACGGGGTGAGCTCCCGTTGCTTGGTCCCAGCTCCTGCCTACCTAGCAGTTCAAAAGCACGTCAAGTGCAAGTAGATAAATAGGTACTGCTCCGGTGGGAAGGTAAACGGCATTTCCGTGTGCTGCTCTGGTTTGCCAGAAGCAGCTTAGTCATGGTGGCCACATGACCCGGAAGCGGCCTGCAGACAAACGCCAGCTCCCTCAGCCTATAGAGCGAGATGAGCGTGCAACCCCAGAGTCATTTGTGACTGGACCTAATGGTCAGGGGTCCATTTACCTTTACTTTTACCTTTACCTTTAAGGAGAGAAAGAGTGAGAATATATTTGACTCCTGTTATTATTTTATTTATTTCTTCTTTTTTTGGTCTACTTGTTTTTATTTAACCCCTCCCCCCATAAAATGTATACAATGCTTGTTTGTAAAAAATAAAATAAAAGATCAAAACAGTTTACAAAAAGACAAAACAATAAAATCAGGGGAAAGTCACAATAGTGCTCAACTTTCTAAGCACCTGCGGAGGCTTGTCTAAACAGGAATATTCTTATCAGGCACCAAAAAGAATATAGTGAAGGTAACCGCCTGATCTCAATAGGTAGGGAGTTCCAAATTCCAGGGGCTGCTACATTAAGTAATTGAGTTATTACAAATGTGGAATGGCTATTATGTGGCAACTGTTGTACTACCAATTCTGCCAACCGAAGCAGTTGAGTGGGCACGTGGGGTAAACAAGCTCAGGCAAGTTGCTTTTCCCAAGTTGCTTTTTTCTAATTATGATTTTATGAAAACCACTCAGAGAGTTTACCTATTTCTAACTATTACGTGGTCTACAAATTCTGCTGGATAAATAAATAATACCATGGACAAAATTCCAAGTGATTTGAAATGGATCTTGCCACTGAGTAAATTTAAACAATGTAGGCTCTGCCTCTTCTCGTGGTCAAAGTCATCTGTGAATTTGTCAATGCAGGCCTCAAGAACCTGCAAATTTCCATTTGATGAGGAATTCTGTTCTACTCAGAAATGTACATAACCATTCTACAGCACAAAGTAATCCCAATAAAAGAAACTGTATAATGTACAGCTCAACATGTTACACTTCTGACAAGTTCTTTCTCTTTCTATTTCAGATGAGCACTGAGCTGAGACCAAACAGCAACCCTAACAATGAATTCCCCTCTTTCAGTTCTTTAATTAATGCATTTTTTTTTACCATTGCTGTTCTTTCCAGTGAAGCAATTTTGTCCAAATTCCCACTTCTTTGTGATGGTGGCAAGGGATAGAATGCACCCATTTTCTACATGTCTGCATCAATGGACACTCTAATGAATGGTTGTGGCAGTTGTTTTAGAAAAAAAGGTTATATTATCCATTTGCTGGGCAAATTCCAAGTTTCCAAGCTGCTAGGCAAGCTTCAGAGAACACCCTGAGTTTAATTAACTGACTCTAAATATTTCCCAAATGAGAACTACCCAAAATATACATCAAATGTGTCAAACCCCATTTGGAGTCTGACATTTGTAAGGGTATTCAGCTAACCCGTGACTAGAGAAAGTAGCAAATGTTACTAAATGAGATGTAGAAAATCTTTTAATTCTTAAAAAAAAGTGCCTCTTTGAATACTACATAGCATTTAGACAGTCGATGTAAGTGTTTAATATATTGCCAATGTGAAATAGCCCCTTTTTAGTCCTTTAATTCATACACCGCTGATCAAATCATTCCTTTATGTCAGCTGAAAATATCAAAGGCTCACTGATCAAAAAGTAGTTGGTTAATAATAAAACAGGAGACAAAAGCCACTGAAAATCTGAACATGGTGAATATGTTCTGTGGTAAAGTATAACACTCTTTCTAAAAAGAAGTCAAATGTTCGATTTTTAATTTTATTTTTTAAAAAACTTTACTCTTCCATTCCTGCCATGAAATACATATTCTGGGATAAAAGGTACACATAAGCATACACATACAAAAATGCATTTCACTGGGGAAAATTGCTTTGCAAAAAAAGTATAATAGGCAAAATTCACACTAAAATCCTGCCAGCATTACATGGAAATTGAAGGCATGAATACCCCTTCCTAGGATATGAAGCCTGCTAAATTTCATAAGGGTAGGTTCAGCTATCCTCCTGCAATGACAAACTTTTACATTTTTGGAGGGCAAAATAGAAACCATGTCCCCTTCCCCACCTCTTTTTTTGTGGACAATGAGTTTGAAAACTGGACACATGACGGAACTGTCCCTGGGTAAGCAACCTTCCACAGTTCAGACAAACAAGTCCAGAGTTTAATGTGCTAGACAATTTCAGCTATGTTAAATAACTTGAAAGGATAGTCCCCCTCCCTGCTCTTGCCATTCTAGATCATAAGCCAGATCGCCTTGATTTGCCTCATCCAGGGTATACACAGACCACCAGATGTACACCCCTAACATATACCCTTTATGAAAACCAAAAGCATAAAGTATGTGGTGTATTCAGGTGGATCAAAATTTAACTGGTAGTAAGATCTGAGGAACATATTCCAAGCAAATTTGACTGTTCACTTTGAGCATACTTGGCCCTGATTTGGGCCTTGTTGTCTTCAGAGATTAGTTGGCTGACAAACTGTGACTGTTGTTTTCCCAACCCTGCTGCTTCCATCCCAAGATATCACCCTCTCTCTGAACAGTAGTCCACTTGATGCTTAATATTCTGTCTTCCCAGCTTCAGATGGAGATTATTTTCTTTTCCAAAACTTCTGTCTAACTGGTTTATTTTTCTATTAGTTTTTATATGACCCAGGTAGTTTGATTTGTTCATTTGTCACTATAAAACTCAAACTTAGGAAAGAATTTTGCCTGTTCCATTCCTGAAATTACTTCTATTTCATCTTGGCCTCCCCGATTTTTAAACTATAATTTTTTAACAGAAAGCTTTTGTTTCAACAAGTCTGAAGTACAGTCATACCTCTGGTTGCGAACATGATCCGTGCAGGAGACACGTTCACAACCCACAGCGTATGCAGCCTGAAGCGCCGCGTCTGCACACGCTTGTGATGCGATTCAGCACTTCTGCACATGCACGAGCGCCAAAACCCGGAAGTAACCTGTTCTGGTACTTCTGGGTTCGGTGCAATCCGCAACCCAAAAGCACACAACCTGCAGCATTCGTAACCCAAGGAATGAATGTAGCAAGAGTAAATGTACTGAGCGACTTGGCCACTGAATTCATCACTAGCTAATGTTTCCAAACCGTCTTCAGAGGCAGCCCTATGTATAATGTGTTGCAGTAATCTAACCTACAGGGAACCTGAGCATACAGATGACAAGTTATGCTATCCCCGTCCAGATAGGACTGCAGCTAAACCACATGCCAGCACTGATGGAAAACACTCTGGACCATTGAAGCCACCTGAGCCCCAAGCAACAGCAAAGTTTTCAAAAGTACTCCCAAGCTGTGTACCCACTCTTTCAGAGAGAGTGTAACCCCCTCAAGAGCAAGCAACTTCCCAGCTGCTTGGTCTTGGAATCTACTGACTAGCAGTGCCTCACTTTTACCTGGACTGAGCTTCAGTTTGTTGGCTCTTGTTCAGTCCATTACAGAGGCAAGACAACAGTCCTGCATATCCACTGCCACACCTGCAGATGTAAAGGAGAAGAGCTGAGTGTCATTAGCATATTGCTGACAATGTACTCCAAACTTCTGGGTAACCCCACTCAGAGGTTTCATGTAGGTGTTAAACAACATAGGGGATAGAATCAAATCCCAAGGAACCCCACATTGAAGGCTTCACGGGACTGAAAAACACTCCCCAAACAACACCCTCTGGAAATGTCTATCCAAGTAGGAGTGGAACCACCACAAAGCAGTGCCACCCATCCCTAACTCGGATAGCCATTCCAGAAGGATACAATCATCAATGGTATTAAAGTGGCTGAGAGGCCGATAACTAACAGGGACAGATTTCCTCAGTCTCTCCTGCAACAGAGGTCATGATACAGGCAACCAAAGCAATTTCTTTGGCAAAACTGGGTTTAAACCCTGACTGAAATCAATCTAGAGAATCAGTTGCTCTGACATACCTGCAAACCACACACACAAATAATACAATACACTCAGTACATGTAAGCACATAATAACCCTTAGATTTGTTGTTTCTCTTATCCTGGTGTAGATTTCAGTCTGCACAGTATATCCCTCCAAATAAAGAACATGTGACTGAAATCCACAATGCTTTTTTAAAATAAGTATGTAGTTTAAAGTAAAACCTTTGAAAGTATTTTAGAACCTGATATCAGCCAGTAGAAAATTGTTTTTAATCTTCACCTAGAATAAAATTGGTGTGCATTGATCTCTGTGATATTTTTTTTAATCAGACATGTCTTAAATGGTCCTGTCCAGGTTTATGTCTTTTAAATCAGAGGAGAGACTTAATAAAATCAAAGTCTCTAAATCTTCTGGAAACGAATGTTCTAAGGGTTGCAAGATTACGAACATGCACACACACAGAGTAGTGTAACTGGATAACTTTATAGTACCATTTACTGGTATCATAAAGTACAAGATGTCTGACTTCAAGAATACATTTGCAAAGCGGAGTGTAAACCAGTTTACGCATCCATAGACACTTTGGCATTCATTTCCTATAGCATCCATAGACACTTTGGCATTCATTTCCTACGAAATTTGAACTGGAATCAAGGCACTGTTTTGCCCCAATTTGTGGGTAGGTAGGTATGTGAGAGAATTTCAATGAAAAGGGGAGCAGAAGTTGCCAGAAATTGTTTATTCTTGCCATGTCTGGAACAGAAGTCAATCCAGCAAATATGTTTGGGATTCACTGTTGTTAGTTTTAGTCCACAAACAATATGTAATTGACTAACCCCCCCACCCCGCTTGAATTATATTTCCTTTGCATTGAAATGAATTGGGTGAAATAACGTAATGACAACAAATTGGGTGGAAGAGCATAATGACAACATAATTTACATAATTAGGAAAATTGGGTAAAATTTGAGACAATTTGAGTCTTTAGTAGAAGGCAAACTACATTTAAATGGAAGCAGTGCTGCATGTGATGAATAAAGGGTGGGGCAGGTAAATGAAGCTTTCTCACATCCCTATTTGGGAACCAGGATTTTGCCCCATGACATGATTTCGGGGTGGCTGGGAACCAAAGTTGCTCATCTAATTTCAGGGTAGAGATGATGCAATGATTTACCATAGAAGTCAGTGGTTCTTGAATTATGATAAAAATAACAAAAACAAAAAACAAAACAACCGACTTGCTATAACAACAGCTGTTTTCCCCCATTATGTGTTTCTTTCAAAAGTGGGCAATCATAGAGTCCTTCTATTTTCTTTTCTTTTCTTTCTTTTTTTTGCATACAGAAGGATTGAAAAATTCATTTTAAATTGTACACATTTTCCCTGCATCATATGGGGGCCCATTCCCCCTAAAATAGGCATTTTGTATGTCTTTCAGTGTGTTTCCCCTTAAAAGGTTAATTTCTGTGCACATTTGTTTTCTCCAAAATGCACAAAAGTGCTTGATCTGACTGAAAGCAGCCTTCTGATCTTCAGATAAGTCCAGGAGCGGTGAATTGGGTTCGTTTGCTTTAAAACGCAGGGCAAAAGTACTTCTGCATTCAAATCTGCAGCCTCTGAAGGTGGTGCAAACTGGAACTCTAGAGCATAGCTCTGTCTGTTAATTTTACACTCAGGGTCCCCTGGAGCTAGTGGTGTGAAAGTGGCATAATTCCAAGGGAAATCTAGAAGGGAACAGTGGTTGTGAGTTGAGGTGGTTTTAAAATGCCTAAACGGCCTCGGTCCAGTATACCTGAAAGAGCATCTCCACCCCCATCATTCTGCCTGGACACTGAGGTCCAGCGCCGAGGGCCTTCCGGCGGTTCCCTCACTGCGAGAAGCCAAGTTACAGGGAACCAGGCAGATGGCCTTCTCGGTAGTGGCACCCGCCCTGTGGAACGCCCTCCCACCAGATGTCAAAGAGAAAAACAACTACCTGACTTTTAGAAGACATCTGAAGGCAGCCCTGTTTAGGGAAGCTTTTAATGTTTAATAGATTATTGTATTTTATGCCCCAGATGGGTGGGGTATAAATAATAAATTATTATTATTATATTATTAAAATAGTAAGAAAGTGGTGGAGGGTTGTGGGTACCACCCCAACAGGTAGCATATATTAATGGTAAAAGAAGAAAGAAGTGGCTGCCACCACCATGATAAGTTATCTCTCCCTAAAACAGAGATGGGTAACGGGATCCAGAAGGTGGGCTTCTGGACACCCAGTGTCATAATTGGGGGCTTACGAAACACTGCAGGAAGCTTTGCTGGGCTGCCAGTCAGCTGACTAGTGGTGCCTCCAACCTCTCTTTTAGCCTTGCCACATCTTTGTGCATCCCACATCTGACATCGAACTCACCATAAGTTGTAGGGCAGGTGAGCATAGGTTGTCTGCAATGGATTCATGGGCCAAATAGGGAGAGTTGGCAGGACCAAGGCTATGCAATCACTGAAATGACCTATCCCGTTTTGACACATACAGGTGAAGTGATGAATCTGGGGGAGAAGTTTGGCTTAGACTTAGACTTCAGCATTGTGAGCTACCCTCAAATGCAATAAAGCAGACTTTTGGGAAAATGCTGCCTTTTTATTTTATTCTTTCTTAACACAACTTGCAGGAAAGCAATAGGTTATGCTTCTGAAGGTTTTGTAGTAGATGTAGCATCCATATCATTATACAGAGCTGAGCTAGGGGGTACAGACCCACAAGTACAAAGGTGGTGAAAACATTGTTTCGTTGAAAAGCTCTTATCCTTGAAAATGTCTACCCCGGGCTCTGTGATCTGTTCAGAGATGAGATTATTGAATGTTTCCAGCCAAGCACAATTGAGAAGCATTAACTACTAGTAAAAATTCAAACGTGGCTGCACTTTTCGATTTCTCTTTACTTGATTACTTGGTATTGTGGACAATAAGAGCTTTAAGCATGAGTAAGAGATTGACAGAGCAATTGACACCTCAGGAAAGAACTGCTTCCTGTGTAGAACACCTCTGGCCTCTCCCACAGCAAAATGGTAGCTCTGCATGATGCCAAACCTTCTATATGTCAGAGAGTAAAATGCTAGCTGTGGAACAAAATGTGTAGATTGTACAATATTGGTAGAGGTTGTGTAGATTTAAACAGAGGGTTTCTCTGGCTTCAAAGCTGTTTCTGTTCGCATCCTCATTATGAATATTTTCTTTCTTACATCAGTTTGTGGTTGTGCACACATTTAAAGCACACTTAAAGATCATTACCTTCAAAGGATCTAAAAAAAATCAGTTAACCCTCACAGAGCTACAATTCCCAGGACCTTTAATTAACTACAGTTAGGCCAAAACCAGGCCTAAACCCTGATTGAAATGGATCCAGAAAATCAGTTTCTTCCAAAAGCACCTGGATCTGGTTTGCAACCACTCGCTCCAGAACCTTGCCCAGGAAAGAGAGATTAGCAACTGGCAGGTAGTTTGTTACGTTTTCTGAATCCAGGGAAGGTTTCTTAAGGGGTAGTTTCACCACTGCCTCCTTCAAACAGGCAGGGACCACCCCTTCTTGTAAAGAGGTATTGATCAGCTCCCTGGTCCAGCCAGCTGTTCCCTCCCTGCTGGTTTTTATCAGCCAAAATGGGCAAGGGTCTAGAGCACAAGTGGTCGCCCTGACTGAACCGAGCACCTTGTCCACATCCTCGAGCCTTACCAACTGAAAATCATTCAACACAACAGGACTAGACTGTGCTCTGGACACCCCGTGAGATTCATCTGCTATAACAGCAGAGTCAAGGTCTTGGTGGATGCAAGCAATTTTATCCTCAAAATGCTTTGCAAACAGGTCATAGCAAGTTATCATTGGTTCTATCACCTCCTTTGGGCCAGCCTGTAAAAGGCCCCATACAACCCAGAAAAGCTCTCCTGGATAGCATAATGAGGATGCAATGGAGGCAGCAAAGTGTGCCTTCTTTGGTGCCTTCACTGCCACTGGGTAGGCTCAGTGATGAGCCCTTACCAGTGTTCAGTTGTATTCATTCTGATCTTTCCTTCCACCTTGTTTCTTCACCCTAAACTATGGAGTATACCAGGGGGCCAATCAGGCTCCACAAATTGGGGAAGGGCACTCAGGGGTGATCGTGTCAATAGCCTGAGCCATTCGGGTGTTCCAGAGTTCAGCCAGGGCTTTGAGCACCAGTCATATCGGCTGGGGGGGGGACCCCATAGCCATTTGGAATCCCACTGGATTCATCAGCTTTCGAGCGCAGACCTTGCTAATAGGTCCCCCACCTCTGCAGAGAGGAAAAGGTGCTGACATCCTAAATCTCAGCAGGAAGTAATCTGACCATGACAAGGGACTGATGTCAATATTCGCCACCTTCAAATCACCCTCTTCCTGCCCAGTTGAGAAAACAAGGTCCAGAGTGTGGTCTGCCATGTGTATTGGGCCAGTGACATGTTGGGAAAGCTCCATGGATGTCATGGTGGTCATGAAGTCCTGAGCCGCCCCAGAGCCAGCTGCTTCGTCATGGATGTTGAAGTCTCCCAGAACCAGCCATCTCAGAGTCCTCAACAATGCCTCCAAGACCAGTTCTGTCAGCTCAGGCAGGGAGACTGCTGGTCAGTGAAGTGGGCAGTGAATAGGGATGGTTTCCTGGTTTCCTACCCCATCACATGTGTTGCCTAACTGTGGTGTTATATGTGTGATGGCTTATTCAGACATTGCCTGGTGGGCACATATGTGTCAACAAGTTTGCAAGGGAATTTTCTTTCTTTTTTTAAACTTTGGGTATGAAGCTGCTTCCTCCAGTAGGGTTAACCTGAGAATTTGCCTTGCAACAAGTTTTGAGAAGAATTTTATTGGGTTTCTGAAGAGTGTCTACAACGCCATCTCCTCTTGTGCAATCACTGGTTTTATGGGGCATTGTTAACTCTTGGAGTGATTTAGTGTTTTTATTATTCCTTTTTGATTAGTGTTTTACAGAACGGAGCTAAATCGCTCAGAGTAGAGCAGGCACAGTTTATCACAGACAATGCCTCTCTGCTTCTCTCCCCCTCCACCATTTTTAAGGACTGTTTCTATATAATGCATGTGTTCATACAAGTCACTTTTATAGCAAAAGCAAAACAAAACAATTAGGGATGCAGGGAGTTGTCTTACACTGTGTCAGACTGTCAGTTCATCTATCTCAGAATTATAAAAAATGAAATACAGTAGCTCTCTAGGGTTTCAGACAGGAGTATCTCCCAGCTTTACCTGAAGAGACCTGTTAGCTGTTATCAACCCTGGAACACAGGAAATGGCTGTTTCTACAGAGCCACTTCCTGCTCAGAAATGCTCAAATTTGGGAGGTGGGGGAGCTGTAGTCCATCTAAAAAATCCACATAAAATGTACAGGATATGCATAGCTGTGGCAGATTACCATTGGTTTTCTGCTGAAACTACCACAATCAGATACAATCCAGTACAGTCTATGGGGCTTTCTAGCAGTTGGGCCATTGGATACTACTGGAAGATCTAATATTAGAATTCCCACCAACTTCGTCTAAAGCAAAATTTTGAGGTGATTTTGGAAGTTCCTCCCCTAAGGGAAATATTAACAACATTATAGTTTTTCTAGGACTAGTATTCTCAAGGGTATATATCAACATCTGTGATAATTATGATGGAGCGTGGTGTTATATGATAGAAGTATACAGAGTTATTTTAAGCCCACTATTTTCCCTCTTTTTTATTATTTTATCTAAACCTTTTCATCCATCCCAATAAAGAAGAGAAATAATGGCTGATCCTCCTTTCTGTGGGTTTGTGGAGATATCCCATCAATATCCCTACTGGCAACATTACGCTAAAAGCAATTCACTTATTGGCATATTTAACAGCCCCTTAGTTTATGCATAGCTTTGTCAAGTCTGATTGGAATCAAATCAGTCAGTTGACCCAATGCACTAAATCTAAAAAGTGGCAGCCCCCAGTTCCTCTGTTATCAGAAAAGCCGGCCTTCCCTAGCTTGTTGGTGAGGTGGATCAATGCAATTATCATCCCCTGACATATGGCAAGGAGCTATGAGTATTTTCACATGAACTAAATTGAATGGGACACAAATCATTGGCTTATGTCAAGGAAACCAGAGTCAGCACCTGAAATGCTGCAGATTTCAGAGGGTGCTGACAGCCGGTGAGTGAGGCAAACAGAGCAGCATGCTTCTGCTATCGTGATGGACAAAACTCACTCAAGCACAGCTGGTTTTTAATATTTGCTCTGTCACCCAGAGCAAGTTAAGTTACACAATCTGATCTATGCTCTAGGTTGTCAGGGCTTTATTGTTATTATTATTATTTATGTGCAATTCTTCATTTATTTTCATATTCCCTCCAGAGGCCAAGCATCTTTCATTCCCTTGGATGCTATGTTTGGTTAACTGTAGTAGTGTACTGTGCAAATTTTCATGGCACTAACTATAGGGGCTAAGAATCATTCCAACTCTGGTGGAAAGAAAGAGAGAAAAAGTATTGCATTGTGGGTTTGATATTTCCATTGCTTGCATTTAGGTCACATTTAAAAACTGACATTTGAGACCTCTTAGGGTGATCTAACTATTTTAAATGGAAGTATATATTTGTACTGGAATTTGTGATATGCAGTTTTGCCTACTATATAAAACATTTTAATGGAATTTCCACTGCAATTTTTACAATGCCAATGCAATTTATGTGCACAATTTAACTTAGCACATGCATTTTTGTATACATTACTTGACTGGAGAACCAAATTTTGAAATTCAGAGAAGTGGCAGTTTTAAAGGGTGGCTGGCTTTCAATTTGAAACTCCTTTTGAAAAGTGAAAACAATGAAGGCTTGCTTTTATATGTGAACTGAATCAAATTCCTCCCCCATCCCTGGTTGCTAGTGACAGAAAGTGGAGGGGCAGGAGAGGAGTGAAGCTACAACAGAACTCAGATGGGGGCTTGGATGATGGTGGAAGAGAGAAGTTCCACTCTGGCTCAGATGAAAATCCACGTTAGAGAAGAATCACAGGGCTGCATTGCTTGTTTTGTATGGAAGGTGACATTATGAGTTGCCACGACTCTTCTTCTCAACCAATGAATCACAACTTTGGCAACATTAATAGTGATTACTGGAAACCATGGTAGACTTTCTGTCACATGAAGTTTTAGAATTGGGGTAAGATGTCTTTCTGAAAGATATATTCTGCTGTTAAGCTCCAAGTTATGCATTTGATGCAGGACTTACTAGATAAAAATTTCTTGGCCTTTGATATACAGAGATCAGACTAGGCAATTGTAAGGTCCCTGCTGGCCTTCAAATCCATGAATTGTGTATGCCAGGCTGGGAATTGTACATTCAAATGAGTACTTCTAAGGACTGTAAAAGCCAAGGAAAAAAGTTTGCCTGAGCTCAGAGTTACACACAAATATTTCTTAAGATGAACTTTTCTCTGTGATGGTACTAATCTATCAACTGAAACCTTTCAAATTCACTTCGCTGAGTATTTATCTGAACTTTCAGCAGGTCAAAATTCAATGAAATGTAAAAAGAAAATCAGGGGGAGGGGTACATTGCCTGAATTCCCTGGGTTTGATAATTCCTTCCTTCCACTGAAGTGATCTTATCTCCAGACCAGGAGGGGCTCATAAATTGGGTCCAGTGGGGTGGAAAGCAGTAGGGTAGGAAGACCTTCAGTAGGTGAAGGCAGAGCCAATGACAAACAAACTATACTGAATTCTACAAAGGCAACACAGAGAAAAGGAGTAGGAAGCTGACAAGTAATGGAACACCCTCCCATCAGACGTCAAGGAGATGAGTATAGAAGACATCTGAAGGCAGTCCTGTATACACTTTTAATATGTAATATGGTTTTATATATGTTGGAAGCTTCCCAGAGTGGCTGGGGAAACCTAGTCATATGGGAAGGGTAAAAATAATAAAATTAGTAGTACTAGTAGTAGTAGTAGTAGTAGTGTCAAACCACCACCACCCCGTCTGCTTACAGATAAGAACACAGGCAGGTGGCTGAAGAGTGACTGAACTCAGAGAGACAGTGCTTCATCACACTATTGGACTGAAATCAACTGACAGCCAGGTTGGATCTAGAGGGATGATCTAGTTGTGTGGAAGAGGATGTTGGCGAGTCAAAATAAAAGCCATTTTTGGCAGTAGAACCTTATGGAATTCATGATACAGTTCTGCACTTAATTAAATGTTAATGGGCGAAAGTGAAATTGTAGCAGTAATGCCACCAGAATGCAACCTGTAAGTGTGTAAGAAGAGCCCTGCTGGATCAGATCAAAGTCCTTTGTGGGCCAACATGCAGTTTCTTATCCTGTTGGCCAATCAGATCCCCTGAGAACCTTACTATGAATGGCCCGTCAGTTAAGGACCTGTGTTGTAATCAACTTGAGAAAAAGGGGTGCTCTGAAATACCATTTGAGGTTGTAGGATAGTTCAGGTAAGCCCTTCAATGGTATTTTGAACCCAAACATTCCTTTCACAGCTTTATGCTTTCCTTTCGGGAGGGTATCATTGGCAGAAATGGTTAAATAAATAATAATAATAAATAATTATAAAGTAGCAGCTGTTTCACTCTGCAGGAGTGCATATTGCTCATGGAAATGACGTTTGATCATAAAGCAAGCCTACAGCCTTCTGCCTTTCTACTTGCTGTATTTATTTGTTGTGTATAGAGTGCACTGCGCACTTATCTGGATACCAAATACATCATTATAAAAGCTGACAGATGGAAACGGGTATGTACATAAGATATACATAACTGTTCCCTGGGAGGAGGGATTGACAGCTAAAACACTCTGTAAGGACAATATGGGTCTTCTAACAACTCTCAGCACCCTTAACTACAGTTCCTCGGATTCTTTGGGGGAAGGAAGCTGTGACGGTTTAAAGTAGTATCATTGTTTTTCATACATAGAATGTGGATACGGTCAGAGAGAAACTACTTGTGTAATTTGGCAATCTCTTTCTCCATCAATGATCCAGCTCTCACTGCCCCCCCCCCCTACTTTGCTGTATTCTCCCTAGAACTACTTAAAAAGTTGGCAAACATGAGCCAGAGTGGAGGCCTACTGGAGCTTCGCACACAAAGCTGTGTTAGAAATTAAAGCTGGCAGGGAAGGAAAAGGAAGAGGGAATTGGGGAATATTTAAATCTTCTGCCTTACTCATTTTCTTTTTGCAGCATTCAAGTGCTGAAGACTTTTCATACAGGTTGTGCAACTTGAAAGAGGGGGGCTGAACATAGAATTATGAATAGATAGACAGTTTGCCTTTAAGAGGATTTTGTTTTATTTTTTTAAAGGCAAGTTTCTTGTGGGAGCTCAGAAGCAGAACACCTGCTTTGTATGCGGAAGGTTTCAGCATCTCCAGTTAGAGCTGAGAGAGAGCTTGAATCTCTTCTGAAAAGCTAACCATAGTTAGCAAAACTTGCTACAGATATAATTTTGGAACATTGGTTAGCTCTAAAAGTGAAGGGAGGGTGAGGGTAGATGAGAGGGTAGTAGTTACAGTGTTAGACTCGAACCTGAGATTTTTGTTGTTGTTTAGTCGTTTAGTTATGTCCGACTCTTTGTGACCCCATGGACCAGAGCATGCCAGGCACTCCTGTCTTCCACTGCCTCCCGCAGTTTGGTCAGACTCATGTTTGTAGCTTCAAGAACACCGTCCAACTATCTCGTCCTCTGTCCTCCCCTTCTCCTTGTGCTCTCAATGTTTCCCAACATCAGGGTCTTTTCCAGGGAGTCTTCTCTTCTCATGAGGTGGCCAAAGTATTGGAGCCTCAGCTTCACGATCTGTCCTTCCAGTGAGCACTCAGGGCTGATTTCCTTCAGAATGGATACGTTTCATCTTCTTGCAGTCCATGGGACTCTCAAGCGTCTCCTCCAGCACCAGAATTCAAAAGTATCAATTCTTCGGCGATCAGCCTTCTTTATGGTCCAGCTCTCACTTCCATACATCACTACTGGGAAAACCATGGCTTTAACTATACGGACCTTTGTTGGCAAGGCAATGTCTCTGCTTTCGAACCTGAGATAGCAGAGTTCAATTCCCCATTTATCATGAAGCTTCATCTTGGGCCTGTCACCAACTCTCAACCAGCCGTAGTTCATAGGGCTGCTGTGAGGATAACATAGAGACAGGGGAGAGCCAAGGATGCCACCTTGAGCTAATTAGAGGAAAGACAGGATATAAATACATTGGGTTGCACGTATGCTAGTCCCACAGAGAGTATAGCCATTTAAATTAATGAATATGGCTTAATGTGGGTCTATTAATTTCAATGGGTCTTAGTTGGATAAAAGGTACAGATAAAGGTACCCCTGCCCGTCAGGGCCAGTCGTGTCTGACTCTAGGGTTGTGCGCCCATCTCACTTAAGAGGCCGGGGGCCAGCGCTGTCCGGAGACACTTCCGGGTCACATGGCCAGCGTGACGAAGCTGCTCTGGCAAGCCAGGATCAGCACAGCACACGGAAACGCCGTTTACCTTCCCGCTATAAAGCGGTCCCTATTTATCTACTTGCACTTAAGGATGCTTTTGAACTGCTAGGTGGGCAGACGCTGGGACCGAAAGACGGGAGCTCACCCCGCCGCAGGGATTCAAACCGCCGACCATGTGATCGGCAAGCCCTAGGCACTGAGGTTTTACCCACAGCGCCACCCATGTCCCCCCTTAGTTAGATACAACACATAAATAAGCAAACAATAATATATATATAGTCAATAATATTAGGATGATTGTGCTCTGGGGTCTTTGTGTTCCTACATAAGAAGAAGAAGAAGAGTTTGGATTTGATATCCCGCCTTTCACTCCCTTTAAGGAGTCTCAAAGCGGCTAACATTCTCCTTTCCCTTCCTCCCCCACAATAAACACTCTGTGAGGTGAGTGGGGCTGAGAGACTTCAAAGAAGTGTGACTGGCAGCTGCATGTGGAGGAGCAGAGACGCGAACCCGGTTCCCCAGATTACGAGACTACCGCTCTTAACCACTACACCACACTGGCTCAAATAAACATTTGACTTCTGCATTCCAAACAAATTGAAACCCATTCTTTGTCTTTGACCATTTGTTCCAAGAGCAAATATGTAACCGAATGTTTCCTTTTCTCTTCAATTTTTGCTGCTAGTGGCTTTCTGAATTTTTATTTGTCTTCCATCGTACAAACCAACAATAATAACAACACAAACTCTAAAGTACAGAATCCGGTGCATGATATGGAGAGCAGAGGGCTAGGGGTTTGCAAATTTGTATTTTGGAATGTTTTCCAAAGGATTTCTGCATCTATATTGTTTCTATAGTAGCACGCCAGGAAATGTCAACCCTTCTTTATAAGACATTGCATGATGTACATTGTAAATGGTGCCAATTTATAGATGGAGGAACTGAAATTTGAGAAGGAGACTTTTCCATCTAGTGAGTTCAAGGGGAATGTAGGAGGGATGTAAATCTATTCCAAGGAGAGATGCATGGATCTGTCAATCTTGGTCCTCTAAGTTTCTCTTTTTCCCAGTCTTAAGTTCAGTTCTCCAGGTTTTTGAAAATATTTGATGATGCGTGTGTGTGTTTTTAAAAAATCATCATGAAATTTTCAGTATTTTTGTGTAAATTTCTTCTGATAAACACATCTTTGTATGCAGTTTTTATTTATATACATATTTTGCAAGCATTTTTCACTCATAATGCTCTTTTGCACTTTATGCATGTTTCTCCTTAGGATATGTGTTTTTGTGCAGTGCAAAATTCAACAAAGTGCAAATTTCAAAGGATAGATAGGTTTCATGAATCATTTTAGGAAATGCAAAGTGGGTAAATTAATTTAAAATGCATACAAAACCAGAATTCTTTTAATACCCCTTCCAAACTGGATTGATACCACTTTGTCTCCAGAGACTGTCAACTTTTAAAATTTATGGTAGTACCACCTTCTTATTTTATTTCCTTCCCCACATGAACATCCTAATAAGGACAAATTTGAGTTTCCTTTATAATCATGTGATATTATTTATGTAACACTCCAAAACTAGAGTCCCAAACTGGACAGTACACCATTTAATGCAACTCGCTGAATTATTACTATTATTTTTTTAATGTCAGTAGCAGGATATCTGTGGCTGAATGGGCAGAATTTAAAATGGAACTATGTAGGGGGGGCTTACGTAAGAGGAAGGGGCTTTATATCAGTGGTAGAGTTTATGCTTTGCATTCAGAAGGTGCCTAATTCGAGCCCCAGCAACTTCCAAGTACAGAAGGAAAATATTCCCTGTCTGACACACTGGGCAGCCACTTGGGTTGGATTTACACTGATCTGGAAAATGTTATTTTTTTAAAAAATAGTATAACTCTCAATGCAATTTTACATTGACAATGGATTGCTCCTCTACAGCGCCCTCTGGTGTCACATTTTTATAACACATTTTTATAACACATTCACTGACCAGTGTAAATTAGTCTTGTATACTGAGCTAGATAGATGGTCTGACTTAGCATAAGTCAGCATCCAAACTGTTTCTGCCCCCCAGCCCCAGCCCCCTCCAGCCCCATAACCACTCCTGAAGTGTCATTTCACAAAAACAAAGCAAAACTAAAATATAATAACATACCAAATAAATCACATTTCAGTACTACAGTGGTACCTCTAGATATGACCAGAATCTGTTCCGGAGCCCCGTTTGCATCTAGAGGTAAGCGTATCTAGCGACGGCACGTCTGCGCATTCGTGTGTCGCTTTTCACCACTTCTGCGCATGCACGTGAGACCATTTTGAGCGTCTGTGCATGCACAAGCACCGAAACCCAGAAGTAACGCGCTCCGTTACTTCCGGGTTGCCGCGGAGCACAACTCGAACGCACTCAACTCGAAGCGTATTTAACCCGAGGTATGACTGTATAACTATATCAAGAATATTGGATACATGCACTACCCAACAGGGAAAATAACAGTTTCACCTTGTTCCTAGAAACACTCCTCCCATGTTGCTCACAGTCTTTCTCCTACAGCAGCTTCTTATAGTGCTTCCTTGGGCAGTGGGTAGAGTAGTTGGAAATGTCCTTCCCATTGTGTTTCTTATCATGAATGCACAATAAAAAGGATGCCTGGGGGAGCATATATATAGATGCTTTGTATTCAATGCAAATATTAACTGCTAAGCTGCTTGCCAGGCTAGTTGACTACATCATGGCTGGCCTTACTATAAGGAACACAAAGGGCCACCTGGTTTGCAATTCACACATGCAGAGTTATCATATGATGGCTACAAATCCAACTAATGACTTGTGCGGGGCAGTTGACCTTGAATGACCCTAATTTGCTGACCCTGTTTTGCCCCCATCCACCCCATGAAAGTTCAGAAAAGATTCCCCCCCGCCACTCCAGTTCTAGGATAGGGTTTTGCAACCTTGGTGGCCTGCCAAAAATTGGGTAGTGGGCTAGTATCTGTCTACTGTCCGCCTTCTGCCATAAAGAGTATAGAAGTCGGAAGAATGAGTCTGATGAAAAGTGTGTGTGTGTGTGTGTAGAAGACATACTATCAGACCAAAATTGCTGCCTACTAGTTTTATGCTCAAAGTGGGATAAGCATGTAGTAGATATTGAAAGACAGTGAAAACTGTAGTAATTGCTAAATCAATTGAAATGTCCTTTTAGCTCAAGAATATGCTTCCAGCTCATTTTACCCATTTTCTGCTATCATATCTCTTGCAGGGGAACACAGTTCCATTATAAATCTATTGAGTACAGTATACCTATTTTCTACCCTTTTTTTGTTATATCTCCATTATAACTCTATTGCCATGGTTGGGAATCCTTGGCCCTTGGACCTAATTAGGTCTGCAAGGCCTCCCCATTTTGCCTGTGATGCTGCTATGAGTCACACCGGCTGTAGACTGGAATCATATGAAGGCAGGTGTTGGGTAGGTAATGATGGAGCTTAACTGAAAGCAGGGTCTGAGGGCACTGCTGATCAGCTGCTTTCAAACCATGTGGGCAAAGGAAAATAAAACCATTTTTTTTAAATTTGTAATCATTTTCCCATAATGGGAAAAAAACTATTATCATATTATTATTTTATAATAAATAATTCTTTATAATATAGAACAAGCAGTACTTAGTAAGCAAAAGCCACCCAAAAAGAAGAACAGAGCAATAGATTTTAGGCTATTGCTTGTTACAGATATAGTCTTCTTGATTGCCATTACAGGCTAAAAGTATAAGCTACAGTGAGGAATGCTTGGGTTAATTAGAGATCATATCATGAAAAAAACGAAAGAAAGGTCAGGTCAACCAGATCATCTTGTACCATCCTGTCTCAGATTTTGATGTGTACAAGATAAACAGTGGCAAATTGCAT
Organism: Podarcis tiliguerta; assembly: GCF_965153285.1. Taxonomy (NCBI): domain Eukaryota; kingdom Metazoa; phylum Chordata; class Lepidosauria; order Squamata; family Lacertidae; genus Podarcis; species Podarcis tiliguerta. The sequence goes on from NC_139553.1 coordinate 35,996,352, forward strand.
GTTTCAGATGTTTTGATTTGCCTTACATAGATCTTATGTTTAGGACCAACATTTTTTAATTTAATCATGAGGCTACCTGGTAACTAGAGGTGATATCATAACACTAGTGTAAATTTGCTTTGATGTGAGCTCGCTTGAGTTTGCATATTTGATTGTGCGAAGGAATTTAAAGCTTTGTGGGGCTTTCAACCCTGCCAAGTCTGCCAACACCCCAGCCTCCTCAAAATCACATCTGGCAATTTTCCCAGCTGTTGAACTTGCTTGGAACACAAAGACATATAGCCTCAAGGGCAGTCAAGGACAAAATGTTTTTCGTCCCCTTTAGAAGCTGTTGTTTACATCTAGTGTTTAAAAACTGGATGGTTAAAGAAGACTATTTATTCTGAAGAATGAATGACACCTGCCAAATGTCATTAAAACCCAATCAAAACAATGGATTCTGCTTATTAAATCTGCATATTAATTCCACTTGAAACACAATATTATAAAGCAGGTAATAAATGTTTGGGTACACAGTGATTGTGTGTGACAAGCCATCAATGCAACTATTCACTTTGAGAATGGCTTAGTAAATGGTTTATTAATCCAAACCTTGTTGTTTCTCTGATTTGAGATGCTCTTATAGCTGTAGGGCCTGTGTTTCTCTCTCTTTCTTGTGTTTAGATGATGGGAAGAAATGTATATTTTATTCTCTTTGCTTGAACCTTAGAAAAGGCATCAGGCTGTAATGTTGAAAAAAATATTAATAAGCAGAGTACATGCTGGACAGCTCAGTTGGTTAGAGTGCAGTGCTGATAGTGCCAATGTTGCAGGTTTGATCCCCATAAATGACAGCTGCACATTTCTACATTGCAGGGGTGGACTACATGATCCCCAGTGTCCCTTCCAACTTTATGGTTCTTTGGTTCTATGACAGTTCTTAGGGTGCAATTTAATTAGTATTATGAACAATGGCCATGCAGAGAGTGAAGTTCATGTGCTTTCTGAACTGTTTGAGACGAACTCACTATAAAAATCTTGCATCTTCATGTGCAGCAACATTTGCCGTCTAGATAGACGATCATGGGTGTTTGTGTGTAATGGAAGTGGAAAGGAAACAGTGTGCTGGTGTTTCAGGACACTGAATGTGTTTCACATGCATAGACACTATAGACTATATGGGAAATTGGAGAGAGCAATGGGGGTTAAAATGCTGAGAATAGTATCTGAGGAATGAGCATTTATTACGGTGGCTAGAGACCTCCTTCAATTCCTTTCACCCTTCTTTCCTTTTTGCTATTTAAAAGACTTTTGTTAATAATAATAATAATAATAATAATATATTAATACCCTGCCATCTGGCTGGATTTCCCCAGACACTCTGGGCAGCTTCCAACAAAATATGAAAATACAATGGCCTGTTAAACATTTAAAGCTTCCCTAAACAGGGCTGCCTTCAGATGTCTTCTAAAAGTCTGGTAGTTGTTTTTCTCTTTGACATCTGGTGGGAGGGCGTTCCACAGGGCAGGTGCCACTACTGAGAAGGCCATCTGCCTGGTTCCCTGTAACTTGGCTTCTCGCAGTGAGGGAACAGCCAGAAGGCCCTCTGTGCTAGACCTCAGTGTCCAGGCAGAACAAATGGACCGAGGCCATTTAGGACTTTAAAGGTCAGCACCAACACTTTGAATTGTGCTCGGAAACGTACTGGGAACCAATGTAGATCTTTCAAGACTGGTTTTATGTGGTCTTGGTGGCCACTCCCAGTCACCAGTCTAGCTGCAGCATTCTGGATTAGTTGTAGTTTCCGGGTCACCTTCAAAGGTAGCCCCACATAGAGCGCATGGCAGTAATCCAAGCAAGAGATAACTAGAGCATGCACCACTCTGGTGAGACAGTCCGTGGGCAGATAGGGTCTCAGCCTGCATACCAGATGGAGCTGGTAAACAGCTGCCCTGGACACAGAATTGACCTGCACCTCCATGGGCAGCTGCGAGTCCAAAATGACTGCCAGGCTGCACACCTGGTCCTTCAGGGGCACAGTTAGCCCATTCAGGACCAGGGAGCCCCCCACACCTGCCTGCTTCCTGTCCCCCCAAAACAGTACTTCTGTCTTGTCAGGATTCAACCTCAGTCTGTAAGCCTGCATACTGGTGAACACCCAGTCCAAACCCCCTGATGATCTCTCCCAGTGGATGCATGTAGATGTTGAAAAGCATGGGGGAGGGGACAGAACCCTGAGGCACCCACAAGTGAGAGCCCAGGGGTCTGAACACTCATCCCCCCCCCCACTTTCTGAACACAGCCCAGTAGGAAGGAGCAGAACCACTGTATAACAGTGCCCTCAGCTCCCAGCCCCTCTAGAAGGTCCAGAAGGATGTTATGGTCGATGGTATAAAAAGCTGCTGAGAGATCCAGCAGAACTAGGAAACAACTCTCACCTTTTTCCCTAGTCCGCCGGAGATCATCAGCCAGTGCGACCACGGCAATTTCAGTCCCATGATGAGGCCTAAATCCTGACTGGAAGGGATCCAAATGGTTCGCTTCTTCCAGGTGTGCCTGGAGTTGTTCTGTAACCACACTCTCAATCACCTTGCCCAAGAATGGAAGATTTGATGCAGATGACCTAGTTTTGACACTACAGGAGCCAGAATCTAGTGTGAAAAGAGTTCTAGAATTGATTCAGGAGTTTGGTCGATTGGCAGGCTTTAAGTTGAACAAGACTAAAACAAAGGTTTTGGAAAAGAATTTGACAGAAATCGAGAAAGAGAGGTTTCAGAATGAGACAGGGTTGACTGTGGTTAAAAAAGTAAAGTACTTGGGTATTACTATGACAGCTAAAAATGGGAATCTATTTAAAGACAATTATGACAAATGTTGGACGGAGATAAAGAAAGATTTAGAAATATGGTCAAATTTGAAACTCTCACTATTAGGCCGTATTGCAGCGATAAAGATGAATGTATTGCCAAAAATGTTATTTTTATTCCAGACATTGCAGATTATTGACAAAACTGACTGTTTCAGGAAGTGGCAGAAAGACATATCTAGATTTGTCTGGCAGGGCAAAAAGCCAAGGATAAAATTTAAAATATTAACGGATGCAAAGGAAAGAGGAGGCTTTGCCCTGCCAGACTTAAAATTGTACTATGAAGCAGCAGCTTTCTGCTGGCTGAAGGAATGGCTACTTCTTGAAAATACAGACATATTGGATTTAGAAGGATTTAACAATGTATTTGGCTGGCATGCATATCTATGGTATGATAAAGTTAAAGTGCATAGAATGTTTAAAATTCACATTGTCAGGAAAGCACTGTTTAATGTGTGGACTAGGTGTAAAGATTTACTCGAAAACAAAACCCCGAGGTGGCTGTCACCAATGGAAGCAAAAGCTCTAAAAAGACTCAATATGGAGGCCAATTGGCCAAAATATTGGGAGATTTTAGAGCAAGAGGGAGATAAATTAAAACTGCAGAGTTTTGACAAACTAAAAAGTAAAGTCCGTGATTGGCTTTAATATCATCAGATAATGGAGGCTTATAAATTGGACAGGAAAATTGGCTTCCAGGTAGAAAAATCAAAATTGGAAACAGAACTGCTAGAACCCAAAACGAAGATATTGTCAAGAATGTATAACTTGCTGCTGAAATGGAATACACAGGATGAAGAAGTGAAATCAGTAATGATTAAGTGGGCACAAGATGTTGGTCATAATATAATGCTAGCTGACTGGGAACGGTTATGGACCACTGGTATGAAATTACGGCATGTAATGCCTTAAGAGAGAATATTATGAAAATGATATACAGATGGTACATGACACCAGTCAAGCTAGCAAAAATTTATCATTTGCCCGATAATAAATGCTGGAAATGTAAAGAAACTGAAGGTACATTCTTCCACCTTTGGTGGATGTGCCCAAGGATTAAGACCTTCTGGGAGATGATTTACAATGAACTGAAAAAAGTGTTTAAATACACATTTCCGAAGAAACCAGAAGCCTTTCTCCTGGGCATGGTCAACCAACAAGTTCATGTGAAGGACGGGACATTCTTTATGTATGCTACAACAGCAGCAAGAATACTCATCGCACAGTATTGGAAGGCACAAGAATTACCCACGCTGGAAGAATGGCAGATGAAAGTTATCGACTACATGGAATTGGCAGAAATGACTGGCAGAATCAGAGACCAGGGAGAAGAGACGGTGAAAGAAGATTGGAGGAAGTTTAAAGACTACTTACAGAAATACTACAAGATTAATGAATGTTAGAACAACATCAGATTGAATGTAAAAGGTTATTGGTTAAAAATCTTAAAAATTAAAAGATTCAATATTTCAAGCTATACGTATTGAATAAGTTAAATTAGGATATTTAAATTAAGACAAGAATTTAAATAAGACAGAGGGAAGGGATTTGTTGTTTAATTGTATGATTTGGAATACAGGGAAGGGAGGTTTGGGGAAGTCGGAGAAATAAGTTAATGCAAGGCTATTATGAAGATAAAATTGTTTTTATTTTTGTTGTTTTCTTGACTTTTTTGGTTGTTTTATGTTTGTGTAATCATGTACTTTTTCTGTTTTGTTTGTTGTTTACTGTATGTTGTTTTTACTTTTCATGCAAAACTTAATAAAACATTTATAAAAAAAAAAAAGAATGGAAGATTTGAGACTGGGTGATAATTGGCCATATTGGCCGGGTCTAAATATGTTTTTTTAAGAAGCAGTTTAATGACCTCCTCTTTCAGCGGGTCTTGGAAGGCTCCCTCACAGAGAGAAGCATTCACCACCCTGCAAAGCCCATCGCCCAGCCCAGCCCGGCTCGCTTTTATCAGCCAGGATGGGCAAGGATCAAGGAGACAGGTGGTTGGTTTCACTCGTCCAAGCAGCCTGTCCACATCCTCAGAGGTAACAGATTGGAATTGATCCCATGCAACTTGACTAGACATGACACTGGTATTTTCCTGCCCTGGCCCTGCTCCCACGGTGGAATCTACCTCTTCCCAAATCTGAGCAACTTTATCTGCAAAAAACTTTGCAAAATCATTGCAGGAGATCTTGGGGTCCCTACCAGGCCCCGGTGATGACTGTGGTTTCCTGCTTGGCAGGGGGTTGGACTCGATGACCCTTGTGGTCTCTTCCAACTCTATGATTCTATGATTCTAAGATGGCAAACCACCTGAAAGAGTCTCCTGCTGCTGTTTTCTGCAGATGCAATAGAGGCTGTGAAGAAAGTTTTCTTTGCTGTCGCCATTGCCACTTGGTAGGCTCGACATTGAGCTCTAAAAGAAAAAGAAAGAAAGAAAAGAAACTTTGACAACATAGTTCTAGCTATCACAGTATATCACATGCATAGAGCCACTGCTACGACGCTAGTGACAGGTAGAGTGGGGGTTTTTAAGTGTAAAAATGGGGGAAGGGAACAAAGGAAGACACCGGCTAGGAAGAGAAACATTCCTTCCTGATAATATTCTCAACAGTGTAGTGTAATGATTAGAATATTAGACGAGGATCACGGAGACATGGGTCATAGAATCACAGAATCTGTGGAGTTTGAAGGAATAATGCAGAAGGAAAATGCAAGGTTATTTTGACCCAATCTCTATCTATCACAGTGTTCTGAGGAAAAGATAAAGGGGGAGAACCATTTAAACTGCCTCAAGCTTGGAGGAAAGGCAGGATATAAACATAGCTCTTGTTGCTTACTACTACTACCTGTTGTTGTTATTATTTTACTTTCACTTACAAAGGTCAAAATTATGAAGATAAAACCATGTCTTCAAATTAAGGAGAGTCATTGGGAGAATCCAGCCCAACCCTGGTGCCTTACAGTTCAACAAAATCTCTCCCCCCCCCCCCGCAAAGCACCCCCCAATGTCTCCTTAAATATCTATACAGGAATAGTAAACAGGAAAATAAAGTAGCAACAGCCTTTGTTTTGAGAACTCACCCAGTCGGCAGATTAGTAAGCGGTCATAGACTAAACAGGAACAAGCAGTAAAAAATTGAAAGAGAGAGTACTATTAGTGAGGAAAGTGAGTACTATTAGTGAGCACATAAGTAATGATAAGTTGCTACTTTGTAAATGGTCATCTACATGACCCACCCACTTCCACTACCTTCTCCCGCCTTCCAATTGGATCCTCCATTACTTGTCAATGAAGACTCCTCCAAGTACGAAAGCCATCTGTTAAATCTCCAGTTCTCCAAGAAAATCCTCACAGAAGCAGCATGAGTATCGTAATAAACGTATTTTAGGACTTCTTTCCTCAGGAAACAAACATGCACACACACTCCCATTTCAGCCTTATTCGGAGCAGAAGTTTTATTTTGATGGGAGTACTCAAAAATAAGTGGTTTAAGTACTCCAGCCTTGGGAAGAAAAACACACAAACCTACACAAAGCCCTTTATTTTCTGTTCTAAGGTCATACACATCTCCCAAGCACAGCTGCTATAACAGCCAGGAGATCACAAGCCTTGCCAGCAGTAGGACGCTTTAGTGAAACCTATGTGTGTATATAATGCATAATTATCCATAAATCCATGTGCATGCAGGCACACACACTCACACTTGTACACACACTACACAATAATACCCAGGGAACTACACAATTTTTCCTCTTTAAACTTCATTAATCTTCTGTGCAAATGGAAAGACTTCCCTTGAGTGACATTTTTATGTTAAAATTATATTATATTTGATTTGAAAAGCAACCTAATTAAGGTTGGCTTCCTGTAAGCTATTTAAGTCTCACCTCCCAATGGAACCGTGGAACATTTAGAAAAATAATGAATTACATCTTATATAATCTTTATTGCTACTTTTTAAATGAGTAATATATTCAGTTTTGGTTGAAATAACATATCCCTGAGGAGCAATTCATTTCCACAAATTAGATTGGCTCCTCACAGACAAGATTATTAAGCATGAAAGTTATTGGGCTTTTTTGTGCCCTATAGGAACCATATTTTTTGTCGAACCAAGCACTGAAATACAACTTAAAACCTGGCGATAAAAAATATATGCAACAACAGCTACATTTGAAGTGCTAACAGTTTCTCGCTCCCCATTTTCCCTTTTGAACCCTTTTGGCATAAGATCAGTTAAAACTAGCTCTGAGCAGATGATAGATCTTAAGAACTACTGATAGTCCATCCCACTCAGCACTGTATCTCCTGAAAAACACCATCCAACAAGGAAGCACAGCTGAATGATGTTTCTGGAATTGCTGACCTTCCTCTTTTCTTATGTTGACATTTCGGTAGTTCTGTGCAGAGAAGAAAAATGGGGAAAGCAGAAGGGTGGTACTATTGTACCACATTTCCTTCTGCGCAACCTTCTCAGGGCCTTTCCAGGGGCCACATTTCCTTCTGCGCAACCTTCTCAGGGCCATGTATTAGTGGTGGGGATGGTCGGTTACTTCATTCACTCTTGCACTTCCCTCTCTATCCTCCACTAGGCTAGAAACTTTATAATATTTCAAGGGCAAATTCCAGGCAGGCAAAAACATTCAAGTAGTGAGCAAAGCAGGGCTGATGAAGGGTGAGGTTCAGGAAAGTGTGGGGGCTGAGGAGAGTCCCAAGGGGATGCTTGGAGGGTTCCATTTTGCCCTGAGAGAATCTGTCTCTGTAATAGTTCATTGCGTGTCGAGGTCCCCAGGGCCACCCCAATAACTCACACATCACACAAAATTTTTGTTTAAGGTTTTTGGCATAATTTTGGCCACAAATTTATTAAAATACAAAAATGTGAGTGGTTGCTTCGGCATTGGTTGCAACTATCTGCCCCCCAGTGGGGGACAGTCTGACATTCTGCACGCCTGCGAAAGTCAGAAAAGGGGAATACACTTGGGGGTAGCGACGGAGCAGGGAACCTGCCCTCAGCCCTCCCCAAATGCAACCAGGAGCTCTTGCAGTGGCCCGAGCCCCCTTGACAGGGTGGGCAAGCAATAGTTAGCCCCCGATTCCTTTAACGGAATCCCTCGCAGCAGCAGCATTAGAGGGGCAGGCACAGCCAATCCATGCCCCTCAACCAACCAAACCATAAACCAATGCCTAACTGTAACCTTACAAGTTGTGACGATTTGCTACGCAGTAGGCAAAAACAAAATGGCCCCTGCCAATCAGCCAGATGGACAAAATTCCTACCGGGCCCCTGCCCCAAGAGCAGACGACCCCATGACAGGCATAGCAAGGTCAAAGCAAACAACCCTAAATATAGGGAGGGTGAGATGGGCAATCCGATGCATGGGCGAAAAGAGGAAGCCCTAGCCTTGTGCAAGGAGTTTTGGCATTTCTGGCTGTCAATCAACAAATGGCAACATTAACTTCTTCCCAACAACAAGGGAAGCCCAATCGCATCAGTGGCCAATGATCAATTAGCCCGCCCCACAACTTTGGAGTGTCCTGGTGGCCCCCACCACAACACATGCTCTCCATAAAGGAGAACACACTTTGTTTTCACAAAGGAAAACTTTGTGTCAGGACAACCTTCTTTGTGGTCACGTTCTGCTCCCTGGCTTCCCACATACATCTGGCTGGGCACTGTGAGAACATGATGCTGGATGAGATGGGCTATTGGCCTGATCCAGCAAGCTATTCTTATGTCCTTATGCTCATGTTCAAAATTATATAAGGCTTTCTGGAGGAATCAATAAGGAAACATGTTAACAAACATACAAAGAATCAAATTCCAAATTAAGTGTAGCATTGTCATGTCTGAAACCTGTGATGGATTATAGAGTCGGGAAATTCTTCTTGTTCTCTCTCACCTGCCACCCCCTGCCTAGCCTATGTGGCTCTAAATCTGCCAAACAGCAGGGACAGCTAAGGGACAGATAAGAGGACCATGAATGGACAGCATAGGATAAGTCACAGTTCTATCTTCTTCTGCATTCTCATTATAACTTTGAACAGGGCATGCAGCATCCCCAGGCTTACAAATTAGTTAAAATTGTGTAATTATCCCCACCCCCAGAGTATTAGGAATTTCAGTGTATTGGTGACTTCAATGTTGATTACTGCAATGTACTCTGTATGAGTTTTCTCTTGCCATTGATCTGGAAGCTGTAATTACAGGGGTTATTGGGTTGTTGTTTTTTATTTTGATTATGTGTTTTGTGGTTTTATATTTTGATTTTATTCTGTGAACTGCCCCGAGACCTCTGGGTATAGGGCAGTATATAAATTCAACAACAACTTTATTATTTATACCCCATCCATCTGGCTGGATTTCCCTGCTCAGAGATCTGCGATTCCTTCCTTTTTGTTCATGTTCCACACTTAAAAGAAATTGATATTTTAGTGTGGCAGCATCCAGACTGTGGAACTCTCTTTCTACTAACATCAGACAGGTGCCTTCACAGCTCTCTTTTTGTTGCCTGCTTAAAGCATTTTTGTTTAGGCAAAACCCTGTCTGGACATGTAGAAGTTACATATATTTTATTTATTTTCAGAAAGCATAAATTTGAACCATCTTTTAAAAAAAAATTAATACCCTTTTCTAACTGCTTTTTTGGTAATTTTAATGTTCTATTTTACATTGTTGTAAAGAGCTTAGAGGGTTTATTTTACAATCAAGTGGCAAATACATTTTGTAAAATAAAATAAATAAAGCTATTTTGCAAATCCTTGCTTAATTATTTCATATATGGGATTCCTTTGGGGGTAATTTGCTTGTGTTACCAAAACTAATTTTGTATCCTTAGAAATGTAGCCTAGGTATAAAACCTTGACATTCTCCTTGGTTAAGGTAAAGTCTGGTAGAAACTCTAAATGTGACTGGAGGCTCACAATTTAATTTGCTCACATTAAGCTCATTGATATCCTCTTCTACCCTGCCCCGCTTGAAGTAGGGGATGTCTGGATTGTCCATACTTTGTTAGGATAAAGCCTAGAGATTAATTGCACTAGTAACAATTGTTGTAAATTGTTGTACATGTTTGCTGCCAACAAATTAAAAATAAGGACTAGATTCATTACTTTCGGGTACATGTCTGAATTTAACATAAAAGATGGGCTTTATGGGATTTTTCTAGCATTGCACTTTCATAGAATGTGATTTTTCAGTTTCCTTTCTTGCTTGACTCTTTAATTTTGTCACTATGATTCAGTTCAAGTAAAAATTTCATTTAAAAAAGAGATGTCCAGATTATTATTAGTTCCCAGGTGAGATGTACCACAGGAGTAGGGAGCCTGCAGTCCTCCAGGTGTTGCTGGATTCAAAGTCCTGCCTCCTCTTGGTCAGGGAGATGTCATAGATTCTGAGAAAGAGTGGGAGGTGTTTGGGTAGTTGGAGCTGAATGACCCTTTCAAGGGTCCTAATGGAATGGGAGGTGAGTTGGCAAAGGAATGTTCTGCCCCTGTGACACTGAAGACCCTTAGCCAGGTATGTCTTGTTGTGGATTTGCCCCCAGTACAGAACCTTTTGCTTCTGGGTAGGCAGCTGAGAACAATTGCTGAGCCAGCACCAACTCTGCCTCAATTTCCAAAGACACAGAGATGCCAGTGCTGGTGTGAACAAATCTCAAATGCACAGCCCACTTGAAAAAGTGCCCATCTGGGAAAGCGGCCTCTTGCCATACTAAAAGCTGTGCCTACCCTGTTCTTCAAAAGGGCGGTGCATGGGTATGACACTTGTTGGGTCAATGTCTCAACTAATACTTAGCCATGTGTCTGTACACCTTATGTACCTGCTGTAGCTTTTAACCTGTGCCTTGCCTATGTTACTGATCTGCTTTACACATTAAAGCCAGTGGCAGAAACAGAACAGGACATTTTTCATCCAGCAGTGAGGTCCAGGACACTGATGAAGACGTGACAAAAGTTCAGTCTCTCTGCCTTGATTTAAGGAGAGGCTGATCTGTGAATCAGTCAATCACTTCCTTGCAATTGCTGGCATTAAGTACCAGCTACAACTGGGGCTCATTTGGAGAATCTCTGGCGTAGCAATCAACTGCTCAGAGAAACAGAGGAAATAAGGGCAGTCCTAGTGTCAAAAGATGAGAAGCAGTAACCTCTCATGTACTTCAGGGCTTGCTTGAGCTTCGAGCTCCAGGGAAATGGGTTGAAATGTAGAAAGCTACAATATGTACATTCTGACCACCCCAAATTACAAAATTGTGTCTTACAGAGGGGAAAGGAATACAACACCATCTTCGCTGAAGAGTGTAGGCCTCAATCACCAGTAAGAAATAGCCATCTTGGGAGGAAATGGTAAAAAAGTAAATGGTCTGTGGGTGTCATAGGGATGGATGAATCTGCCAATTTTGATTTCTTTCAGCTTCTCATTTCCCCAAACTTATCTTCAGTTTGCAATATTTCAACTTCAGTTTTTCCAGGGGGTGGGGTAGGGGCACAACATGAAAATTTGACAGCATTTTAGTGCTAATTTCTCCGAATATAAACATTTTTGCAAGCAATTTCTCCTTATATAATGCATTTGTAAGTTTTTTATATGTTTATGTATTTTTACACACAATTTCTTCCAGTATATGCACGTTGGTATATTTTTGGGGCAGTAGGGTATCTGCATCACAAAATTCAGAGAAGTATGAATTTTGAAGACTGTATTTCAGTTCACGTATTGCTTCTGGAATCACAAATTTGGTGGGGATAACGCTGTGTCCTCTGCTTCTGCCTTTATCTTAGGTGCGTGTATATACAGTGGTGCCTCGCAAGACGAAAAGAATCCGTTCCGCGAGTCTCTTCGTCTTGCGGTTTTTTCTGTCTTGCGAAGCAAGCCCATTAGCGGTTTAGCGCTATTAGCAGTTTAGCGGCTATTAGCGGCTATTAAAGGCTTAAGGGATTAGTGGATTAGCTGCGAAAAGGCTATTAGCGGCTATTAAAGGTTTAAGGGATTAGTGGATTAGCTGCTAAAAGGCTATTAGCGGCTTAGATCAGCTGATAAGCGGCTTAGATCAGCTGTTAAGCGGCTTAGCAAACAGCTGTTAAGCGGCTTGGGGCTTGGGAAAAAGGCAGGGAGGGGGAAAAAACCCCAGGAATCGCAAGACATTTTCGTCTTGCGAAGCAAGCCCATAGCAAATTCGTTTTGCGAAGCACCTCCAAAACGGAAAACCCTTTCGTCTAGCGGGTTTTCCGTCTTGCGAGGCATTCGTCTTGCGGGGCACCACTGTATTAGTAATGTACTGAACCAAATCAGGCAAATCTGGAGGGCCTCTAGCCTTGGACAAGTTCCGTACACACAGCACAGATTGCTGTGAGTTGAGTTGAACTGACCCAGAGTGATCTGTAGTGATCTGTGGTTGTCCACAGGCAAGGCCTTAGGTAGGAAGAAGAAGTAGGCAGAATGCAAAAAGGGCTGAGACTTACCTGACCAGCAGCTATGTCTTCCTGGGAGAAGGTGGGCCCAAGCTGGGATTTTCCTTGCAGCCTGATGTGCCACAGGATAAATGCCTCCACTGCACACCCATTGGCATCTGTTGAGCGGGTGCACAGGAAAGCTGCTTGCAAAGCAACATATATGTAGGATCTGATCTTGCATGGTGCCAGCTTGTGTGCAGGATTCTCCCACTTAGCATCTGTGAAGCCATGCACCCCCTGATAATTGTTAAGGTTTAAAAAAGTTTACACAATTTTTAGCCTTGCCTAAATTGTTTCAGGGACAAATTCAGAGTGGAGATGATAGAATCCAGGACCACATAGTAGATTGGGGGTCTATTAATCAAAAATAAGATTAGTACAATTCATTATTTGCAGATGCATTCTTAGCTTATTTTAATAGATATACTAGACAGAAAGACAGACAGACAGACAGATAGAGATTATAGATAGATACAGTATAGCAATCTTTCTCTTTGACAAAATTCAACATGTGCACTGTGACTAGATCCAAACACACGTAAGTCAGATATGTCCAATTTCCATTAAGAAATGTTGAAGTTCACTGCTGCTCCTGGTGATGTGGATTAATTCCTACTCATCTTTTATGGCTTCAGGGGACAAGTCGATTCCTGACGCAAGTCATCTTGCATAACTGGTATTGCCTTCCTGGAGGGAAAAATGAGGTTTTGATGATGCTTAGAAACGAGATACTGCAAGATGCATTAGCCATTTAAAACCAAATGACCCAGAGGCAGGCAGAAGATAAAGGTTGAATGCTATTACTGCAAGGTTTAGGGTGGGTTTTTTTATGCTTTAGGTACTGTGCCTTTTACATCGTCAGCCCTTTGTTGTGGAACAGATACAATAGCAAAGGTGCTCTGCCCCTTTAGTCTATTCAAGTCCAGAAGTTGAGCCATCAGCCCCCTTGATTCAAGCTAAAATATCCATTCATGTTGTTATACTTACTGCCTAACCCATCAGGAAGTGACATGAAAAGTAACTAGTAGAATTTATAACTTCCTGTCTCTGAATAAATAAATAAAAACCTTTGTATTGGAATGGAAAGTAGCAAGCAAATTGGATCCAGAAATCTATAAAGGAATCAAAGGCTATGTTCTTGCTCCACTATCAGAAACAGAATACCTTTGAATGCCACCTGCTGAGAATTGCATGTGGGGAAAGTGCTGTTGCCCGTGGAACAGCCTTCTGAGAGAGCAGGATGCTGGTTCTTGGCCTGATCCAACAGCCAGGTTCTTTGTCTATCCTTAAGGGTATGAACTCACCTGTTAAGGGACTTCTTTGCTGGTGTGGCTAGACTTCGTGCACTCCTTTCCTTTAACCAGAACTAGATGATTGAATACACCAGCTGGTTTCCTAATCAACATCTGTTAGCTCACCAGATTCTATATGTAGCACAGTTGTACTCCAATTCCCTGCCCCTAGCCAACCAACAATGGCCAATCATCAGACATGATGGATGCTATAGTCTAGCAACATCTGGAGGAGCACAAGGGGGGAAAGGTGGCAGGAACAAAAGAGGCAACATATAATTAATGGCCACAAAATCACATGTATTTTTTAAGAGGATTAATCCATGTGATGGTACCAATAACATTACAGAGAAAATGACATTTCTGTCCTTACAATGGAAACACATTTGCCCTCACCACCTCTTTTTATTCAAATATGACTCAGGAGTTTGCTATTGAAGGGTAGGGTGGATCCTATACCCAATGGTTAGGGGTAGAGGGGAGGGCTGAGCTGGGCTTTATATGCCTGCCCCTCCCCTAACTCAAACTCCTTGCATTTCTTCTTCACCCACCTGCGCTTCATATGGCATGGCTGAGTCGGAATTCTTTTGAAATTATTCTCTGAATGGCTTTAGGCTCTCTCCCTTTTCACCTACTCCACACTACTTGGTTGAATTATGGTTGACATCTAGGAGTGGCATGGTTTTGTTGCTTGTAGGGGCACAGGGCCTGGGCAAGTAAAGAAATGGGGGAGAAATGCAGGTTATACAGGTTAATGGTATCCTTTTAGGATATGTCAATGCACTGGGCTTTGTGGAAACTGGGGATAGGAGGCTTTAGACCTGACATGCACATCAGGGGCAAATGCTGGACAGTGGGACCCAGGTGTATGCTCTGGGTTCATACCCAAGGCTCAGCTAGCTAAAGAAGTAGTCATGTCTTCCCTATCCTTTACTGGAGAGCCACCGCATGTGGCTGCATCACATACGCAGGGGTTTAAAGAGATTATTTTTACCAGAGTTGCCTAAAATCCTCACCTGCTCCATTTTTATTAATTTGAATTATTTGGTTTGCAGTTCCTCCAAACATTATATTTAATAAATTAAGCATTTTCTCCAGTGCTTGATCTCCCTAGTCTTTTTCATGAGTACTACTATACATCTTGATACCAGGTGCTGAGAACCACAATTGGGGAAAGCACTGTTGCACCCATGACCTGCTTATGGTTCCATGAGTAGCTTTTTTGCCACTCTTAAAAGAAGATGCTGGACTAATGGATCTTTGATCTGTTCCAACAGGGCTTTTCTCAATTTCTTCTAGGAAATGGCAGTGATTTAGGGACATATTTAAGCTAAGCTAGAAGTAAAACATTCAACCAAATGTATGAAGCTAAAAATCCTAAGCCCAGAAGGTAAAGCACTTCCTATTTATTTTGTTGTCTTACTCAAGACAAACCACAGAGCAAAATGAAAGCAAGACACAGAGTCACAGAGACTCTTCTTCATTACAATAACGATGCTCATTGGACCAACACTGTTTTCATGTGGCAATAAAGAAGCTCATTTATCATTCACTGAACAGTTTAAAATTATGCTGACTGCTTGGAAACATGTAAAGCCATACAACAAAAGTTTGGTTTCAGAAAAAAAAGAATTCTACTGGCTCTGAATATTCATTTGATTCACGCAACTGTCACATGAATAGTTACCCATGTATACAATAATATAGCCATTTAAATGAGAGCATAGAGATTTATAGCAAACTTAATCTGCATTCTGCTACTAATCCATCAAGAGGAACAAACAAACACACTCTGTAGGAGAAAGTGAATGCGTGCATCTATCAATTTCCCCATTGGTCCTTCCTTTACAATTAGTTGGGTTCCTTTTTATTATTATTATTCACAATGGCCATTATATCATATTGATAGAGGCTCATTTTTAAGAGTTTAAGAGAGATGGGTATTTGCAAAGTTATTTGGTTTCTCACTGCTGTTCACACAGAATATATAAAATTGTAAGGAATGAGAGTGAGTGAACTACAGTCTGCAAAGCGTCCAACAGTTGATGTCACACTCCTATAGTAAAGGCAACCTGCAGGAACAAAATTAATTTGTATCAAATAATTAATGAGTGGCAACCAATTTCCCATATAGTCAGAATTTAGTGTACCTTTAAATCGCTCTCCATAGGCTGTTAGCTTTACCATTATTGCAATTTTACAAACTTTTTATAACCATTTAACTTTTATCACAGAGTTGTTTGCTGCAGCGAAACACTGAAAAGTAATCATTAACCTTTAGTTTACAGCTACATTTGGTACAGATTATGCCTTTAAAAAGTTTTAAAAATTATGGAAAATATAAATTCAAAATACTTAACAGCAATTAATGATCCATTTATTAGCTCCACTGAGGAAGTTCAGTGCTTCACTTGGCAGGCACACTCTGTAGCCCATGAGAGCAGTTGTTGGCATTTGTCCGTCTCAAGAAACAATGGAGTGTGCTTTGGGAGGTGAAGTCAAATCCCTGAAGAATCACAGTGGCTTCTGTGGCTGCAGAGACCAGTAACTCATAACTGTGGGCTCCTGTGTTGTTTTTGCTGCAACCTCTGCAGGATGCAAGTCTGAGCAGCGTGTATGGAGGTCCTGGGCTGCAAAGAAGACAAGACCCACCTCTCAGCTTCCCTGGTGTGGTCCAAAGAAAAGCAGAGCAATACATTTGGCAACAAATTTGGGGAAGTATGAATTATAGAAGAGTGGTATGAATGTCAACGTGGTATGAATTGGGTGGATCCACCTTCAACTATGAATTAAAATTTCCCCTCCATTCCCTCAACCTGATTGAAATTTTTTTCTTTTCTTTTTTGGCCCAGTTAACTGCCTGTACTGGGTATGATGGAAAAGGCAATTAGGTGTGGAATGAAAAAAAAAATGGTTTCATACTTAATTAAAGAAGAACACATTTAGTTGTCATTATACTTCTTAAGGCAGCAATTTAAACACTTACTGTGAAAAAATATTCTCATTTCACTTTCATTTCATTTTTTAAAAAATTCTATGTTACCATATTTAAAGTGGTTTACAACCCATAGAAAACAAGAAAAATACCATCGGCATCCTGTAACTGTTCAAAATATAACTAATTTAAAAAAAACCTAAAACAAAATAGGAGGGGGGAAAGTATCGGCAAACAAATACAATAAAGACATTCCCCCTGCCTTTTACTTAATTGACCAGTGACTGCAATGTGAGCTTCACCTGATGTGGTGGAGAAGGATGAAGGGGGGGGGGAGAGTTTAGTCCTCATTTCTCTTCATTGCCCCAGTGCCAATGACTTTGGGATCTTTAGGTGCCAAAATCCAGGCAGAATTTCTGTTGAGAAGAATTTGGGATGCATTCCTTTTCCTACCTCTGTGTCCAGAATTCAGACTGACACTTTTACCTGGCAGCAAAAAAGAAAGTGATCTTGACTAACATACAAATCTGGCATGTTTGACTGTAGTCTAATTATCACAGCTGAACTGGATGGCTCATTGCAGGAGGTCTGGGCAAACACTATGATTAAGTTGGTATGAAGACTTTCATACTCTCCCCCCCATCCCTCCTTTATATACTTACTATTTTCCTCCCATTTTCATTTGTTAATTTCTTCACTGACTTTAATTAGGCTCTTGCTAGACTTCTGACCTTGGTCGCTACAGTACACGGATTTGCAACTCCCTTGTAGCTTTAATCTTCAGCCTTTAGAAGGGAAGTGCCGGTCTCCAGCTGGGATTGCAAGTGACTAGAATAACATGCAGGATTAACCAAAGTGTCTGAAATGTTTTACATGAGTTGCTTCTAAGTTCCAAGGCCACCTCCTCCCAGTTGTTCTGAGTTATTGCAAACTTCGAAAATAGTTTTACTCTTCCATTGACCTAATAAAAGGCAAATTCTTAAATATTCATTTTGAATTATTGTAATGTAAATCAAGAGGAAAGCGACTGTCAGATAATAAGCTTATACATGTGCAGCCCTGCCTTTTGGGGAAAGCTGCAGTTCAGTGGTAGAGCATCTATCCTGCATGCAGAAAGTCTGGGGTTCAATGAGTGGCATCTTCAAGGTAAAGCTGGAAAAGACTAGCTACTGTCTGAATCCCAGCAAAGTCATTGCTGGACAGTAAATAGACAATATTGAGCAAGATGGGCCAGTGGTCTGACTCTGTATAATGCAGATGTCTATATTTCTGTGATACATACTGTGTTTGGTGAGGTTTACCTCCAGCTGTGTAGTTTATTATCCTTAGCTACTACAGAGCACTTAACAAAGCAATTCAGAAGAGTACAAAAGTGGGGAGGGGGGGCCAAAGGCAGACGTATTGTATAAAATAACAGGGAATGCATGTTGTTGTTTCGTTAAGTAGTTGTTTTTTATTTAAAGAAAACACACTCAGAAGACCCTGACCTCTTTATCCCACCATGTTGCAATGTAATAGAAGAAAATCGCTATGCAGCCTTACGTGACAAGAGGCTATGGATGCCTTGAACTTCTTCTTGATGCTTTAAAATTAAATCTACAGCATGTTTAAAATGTAGCTTTCCAGCAGTCTGTCTACAGTTCACCCTCTATTTATTTATTTTTAAGAGGAGAAACTGTTTGTTTAAAAGATGACAATTATAACACCCGGGAATTTTTCCACCTTTCTACCCTGCAGCACTTGGAAATCCTAAGAACGTTAATAAAATAAAAGAGAAGTATACCCATTTAAATCTGTGAAACTATATTACAGATTAGAGTGTCCTACGGTTAAAGGTTTTGTAACCAAGGCTACTATAAATCCATTTTCAGAGTTTTATAAGTTTCTCATAAATGTTCACTTCAGGCTAAATTCTCAGTACATAAAATCTTGGCTTAGAAGAAATCGTTTTCTGGGTTGTTTTTTTTATGAAAGAGGAAAGCTGCTTGGAAACTGGAATTAAGAAATTGATTAATAAAAAATATGTGGGTGAACATTCGTTAGTACTAAAAACTAAGTCTTTCCTAGCCCTGTTAACCGAGGGTTCCTTATCTCACCTGTGTCTCCCTTCATGTCATTGGACTGCAGATCTCATAATCCATGTCCATAGGCCATACCAGGTGGGTCTAATGGAAGTTATCCACAACATTTGGAGGACCATAAATTTCCAATCCTTGTTTAATCTGGACATATCAGGAACTGAAGCAGGAACTTTATGTAAATAAAATATTTGTTCTGCAATTGGATTAAGCATGCAAAATTTCAGCAGACTCAACTACCACCTGCTTGCTCCCCAGGGAAAGGGAAAGTGACATCTACTGCTTCTCTTTCTCACTAGTGCTGTTAGATGGAGCACAGCTACAGGTGACTGAAGTAGCAACCAGGGTGCAATGATGAATAGAATAGGGAGGTTTAGAGAGCTCTTTTTCATGCCCCCCTGCTGGGATGTGGGCCCCCAACAGATCCAACCAGGCCTCTTGATGCTAGCCATGTGCTGCAGAATAAGTCTACCTAATTCCCCCAAAAGATGATCTCCAAGTAGCCCTTTAGAAGATGACCTCAGCATACAGGCTGGTTCATAGAAGTGATTGTGTGTGGGTTTTTCCACCTCTGTCAGATATCTGGGACATTTAAGACACCTTGGATATGTGGGAAATATAAGACTTTGTGGATAAAAACTACTGGTACCACCTTATGCATGAATTGAGAATCAAAATAAAGGTTATCAAAAATTATACACACTGGAGGTACCATCTAAATTATTATTCATAATAATGCAGATCCCTAGTACCTTACTCTGTATCTCCAAAATGCACAGCAAGGCTCTTTGGTAGCTAAAAGAACAAATAGCTGTAATTTTCCTTCTGTTAAGTCTTTTCAGCAGAGTGATTAAGCCTGCAGTTGAATAGATCCAGAACGTCACAGCCATTCAGTATTGCAAGGTATCCAAAAGACAAAAAACAAAATAAAATGCAGCCCATCCAATCTTTGTAGTTTGTGTTGCAAAATTAACAATATTAATATGATGCAGATCTATTAGGAGTTGATGCATTACAGTTATTCACTACAGGCCATAAGTACAGTACTTCATGCAAAGAGAAATCCAAACAATTTAAACTGAAAATCAAAACATTATTGTAGAGCAGGAGACTGTGAAGGGAGAGAGGAGGAAATTACCATAGAGACAATAAACAAGATTGCATTAAATTGTTCATGCCATATGAGTGTTCTCTAACTTCTTGAGCTAACAAACAATCCTATCTAATTACAGCACTATTTTTCTTGATGACGATTGGCCCGGCCCTCTACTCTGAGCTGAGAGTGGAGGCACTGAGACTAGAAATGAAAGGCAAAACGTCAGTCCTTGCTGTCGAGCCCCCATAAGACTATGACTGAACTATTAAGGTCTAGATTGTAATGCCTATATTATAATGTCCATTTAACCACCCGATGTGTGTCCATGTGGCTAGATGAGCTGGGGTTTGTAGATGCCACAAGAGGCAGTGATGGCTACCAAATCGGTTGGACTTAAAAGGAGATTAGACAAATTCATGGAAGATATGCTTGCTAATGACAACTACATTCATACCTCATGTTGCGTTTGCTTCATGATACGTTGTTTCAGGTTGCATCCGGAAAGGGCTACTTCTGGGTTTCGCTGCTTACACATGTGCAGATGTGCAAAATGATGTCACGTGCATGCACAGAAGCTGCGAATCGCAACCTGTGCATGAGCAGACGTGGGTTGCGTTCTGCTTATGCTGCGAACGGGACTCTGGAAAATTGCTCACCTGCTGGAATTTAGTGCGAGCCCGAGATTGGAAGCGGGAATTGTAAGCGACGCGAGCGGTTGTGTGCTGCATTCTGGCGGGTGAACAATTTTCGGCATCCCCCCACAACAATCAAGTGGCTAATCAGCACTTAACATCTTGGGCTCGTGCCAAAAAACCATTCGCCCGTCCCCCCTCAGCACTCCCTGTGTATAAGACAAACCTAAATTTTGAACCTCATTTTTAGGTCAAAAAAGCTTGTCTTATACACAGAAAAATGCGGTAAATGCAAACCTTTAGATGTAGATTTTTTTTATTTTAAAAAATCTGCACAAAACTGCCCAGATTGAATCTATGATTGTGTGCCAGTGGGAATGAAATGCGATGCAATTAGCTGTTTGATCCATTCTTAACTAACATTTTGAGGCCACTTGGGCAAGGATGTCATGAATGTGTTCTGGCAGTTAGCAAATTTAGGAATTATGTTGGCCAGCACGAGCACTTTGTAAAAGCTACCCCAAGGTTAAGGTTATAATCATTATAGAAATTCATACTATGGTGAAATGCTGATAACTATGATGTGATGTAGATCTGGTACTATCCCATTGGAAATATACTCCGGATGAGAATAACTTGTAGAAAGAAGTTAACAAAGCCATTTTCTGTGATCATATATCTATGGAAAAGTAATAGTCAATTTAAATTGGGTGAAGGAGGGGGAATCTAATAAGAGTCCTTAATAAACTATCTTAGTTTTACTCTAATTTAGATGAGTTTTGCCATTAATTGCACCCTGAAGTCTAATGATTCAATTATAATGAAAATTCAAATTTAAATAAGAAAAAAACCTATTATATTCCAATAAGGCTTTTTCTCATCCCCTTTTACTTAGAATTGGTTTTTTATACCCAGGTTGTCATAATTACTTAAATGATCAATGACGATCAAAAGGTAGAAAAGAAAAGAAAAAAGTATAACCTTCTGACTGTATTTTTTATGATTCTTGACTTTTAATTTTGAAGGGTACAGAAGGGTTTGACAGCTTGACAGCTTGATAAAAGTTTTGAATCGCATCATATTAATGGGAATCTAATGGTAAAGAGATGTGTATTCTTCATCCTGAAAGGTTATGCTCATCATTTGATGACTGTAACATCAAGTGATCAGTTGCATGTGTGAATCACATCACAGATCAAAAAACTGCTCTAGATAGAACTTTTCTATCACCCCAGACATCCAGTGTTTTCAGTGGAGTCATTCAGTTGCTAGTCAACAAATGTTTAAAGAAAGTAATTGAAGTACATATATGTGTGAATGCGTCTCATGTGTAAAATAAGCTGTTTCGTCTACTGCTTCTGCTCTGGTTAGGTTTATAATGATTTAGGGTTGCCATATTTCAAAAACACCACCAAAATTGTGGAGCTTTTTTCTGGGTACAGACCCAAATTGTTAAGCTTCTTTGGGGAAACCTCCCCACAAAATAGTGATTTTAAGCTTTTGGAGCTGTTTTCCAATGCTTTTTCTTTCATGTGGCCATATATCTGGGTTTTCCCTGACATTTTGCCAGTTCGGCAAAATTGCCCCCTGACACCATTTTCACATCCGGAAATCATGGCTTCTGCGTCAAGGCCACAGTCCACCCCCCCCCCCCCCCGGGTAATAAAGACACAATGACACATGCATTAAGTTTAAATGTTAATGGGCAAATTTTGGCCACAATTTTATTAAATACAGAATGTGAGCGATATTGGCATAGGCACTGGAATCCAAAACTATAACTGACTCCTGCCTGCCTTGCAGGGAGTCTGGTAAGGGTTACCACCTGAAGAGGGAGCTCAGTCAATGGCAATAGACTCGAGCTCTACCCTGGGGCTCCCGGTGGGACATGGCATGCCCCTCACCCCCCCACTGGCTTCGGACAAAATCCAGATCCCCGGATTTCTTTAACAGAATACCCTTGGACGTGGAGGGGCAGGTGATGACCGCACCTCCTCTCCCCCACACATCACTAATCCAATGCCTAACCACCAAACCTTACAAAGTTGTGATGATTGCTATGAGGTAGGCAAAAACCAAGAGGCCAGTGCCAATTTGCCAAATGGACAAAATTCCTACCAGGCCCCCGATCCAATTTGGGCAACCAACCAAAGTCCATAGCAAGGCCAAAGACAAACCTAAAGTAGAGGGTGGGTGGGCGGGTGTTCTGCAGCTCGAGGCCAAGAAGGCTCCCAGTGTCGGGCCGCGGTTTAAATTGGCCCCACGGCCACACACCCCACGCTCCCATTGGAGCACCTCCCTGGGGTGACTGTGGTGTCATACCCCAGTACGGTGCAGAGCACCGCTCTGTGCTAAAGAGGGGGTGTCCTGCTCCCAGCGCACAACCCAGCCCCTCAATTAAGAGGGTCCGATATGTCAGAATTTTTCCTGACATATACATTTGGGTTTTCCCTGACATTTTGCCAGTTCGGCAAAATTCCGCCCGACACCGTTTTTATACCCGGAAACCAGGACTTGTCAGAAATTTTGCTGATGTATGGCAAGCCTAATATAATTCAGTTTCCTCCATTGGTTATAGCTGTTTTTTTCTTTGGGGAAGGAACAAGGAGAGTGAAAGACAGGCAAGATACCAACTTTGGCAACCCTAATCAGCTGTGATTGCAGGCAGGGAAGAGTATAGCTATTTTATTCTCTTTTTTGATTCGCTTATCAGAAACATCCTGGATTAAATTGATCCATCATTTATTAATGCCACTTTCACAATCTCTGTGGCCTTTTGTTAATAGGGATTACATTTTAAATGATATGCAAATATTAGAATTACCATGAACTATATCCCCAACTACCCAGATGGCACATTTTTATCACTGACACTTAAAAGCACATCTCTATGAAGGAATGAATACATACACACAATACACACACACACTTAGAGTTGTTAATGCCTACCTCTTTCCCCAGTTTCTTAACTGAGATTCCCTATCCGGTTTTAATACTCAGTGAATAATAATAATAATAATAATAATAATAATAATAATAATAATAAATGTATTACTTGTTCCCCACCCATCCGATTGGGTGGCTTTAACAGAATATAAGAAAAACACAACATCAGACATAAAAAAAACTTCCCGAATACTGGATAACAGCAATATTCCTTATGAAACAACTAAAATATAAATGCATTTATAATAGACTGAGCAACTAATCTCCCATCTTTAGAGAATCTGAAGGAGATTGTTTCATTGATGAGTTTTTAGCAGACTTGTCAAAAGTACCAAAGAAGCAAAATGGCTGAAGGAAGACCAAATGCAGCTGGGCAATGAGAAGGAACCAGGGTTTTTAACTGAATAAGCACAGGGATTTACTTTCAGTGGCTAAGGGACAGAAGAATATGTGGCAGGACTAGAGTGGGAAGCCTTCAGGGTCCCATTGCCTTCTCGACAAGCTTCCAAGGGACACTTGACATTGGTGGGAATGTTCAGAGCCAAAAGTAAGCAGAGCAACAAATTTAAATTATAGCTCGGGGTGGTAGGATAGTTTGAACCCACCTACCCACCCACCTTTCTCTGATTTCTCCATTCAGATAAGCAAGATATATTACCAGTGTTAAATGACGCAATCTAGCCAGGCAAAGGACATGGGCTGAAGAATACGGCTAGTGAGGGGTATGGCCTAATTACAGTTTTGAGGGCGAGATAAAGAGGCTTTAAGAACTGTATTTGGCTGTCAGGCCTGAAGTTCCTGTGCCTGATATAAGGGAATACAGGTCCATGACTTTTTCAGAGTGGAACTGATGATGTCATCCACTGTGGGCCCCAGCGTAATTGATGGGCCCTTCTTGGCCAGACAAGTGAATGAGGTTACAACGAGGCTTTCAAGTAGATTTGACAGATTAGCACATAGGAACTAAGAGAATGGAGAAAATAAGCAGAGGTTAAATATATCTTTCCCTTCCTTTGATGGGCTTCCTACTTTATGGTTGCAGTTTAAATGATAACACTTTATTTGCAGGATGGTTTTCATTTCTAATCAAATGCTAAATGTTGCATTTTAGCTACATTAAGATATTTTTATTTTTATTATTAATTAATTAAATTTATATACCACCATTCATCCAAAGAGCATAGGGGGGTTCACAACATAAAAATGAAAAAAAAAATGAAAACACAAAATACTGTTGTTGTTGTTGTTGTTGTTAAAATTCAGTGTGTTTATCAGCTGAACCAACGCAGTAGAACCACTGAGTGCAACACAACTTACTCCCAGGTAACTATGCATTGGATCAGCCATGCTGATCCTAATAAATTATTGTGCTATGTACTGGGAGGGGTATAAAAAGGGTTCCACACAGCTGCCTGCGGTTTTCGACTTCCATGAGCACTTTTAAACCTCATTGTTTTCAATGTAAGAAGTTTAAACATATGTTTATCCCTTCTCCTGGAAATCAATCAGGCTTAAAACTCCTAAACTGTGGCTGGATATGTTTCTCTCATCATGTGTAGAACACGCCATATTCTGTAGTTCTCATTGTACCCATTTCCTCAGCTGCAGAAGAGCTAGCTAGGAACCACTTAACTTTCCCATGAAATCTGGGGGTGTAAATCGTAATTCATCCTTTCTATAGCTCTCACCCACTATTAGTCACTTTTCAAACTCTTCTGGGACTTATCTTTCAGACTGGCAAATCTCCCTCTTGGTGTAACATCTCATCCCATAACCCGTCAGAATCAACAGCATGCTTGTTGTCTACAGCCACAGAATGTCAAATCAGTGGCAGTTACATTATAATTCACCTGACCAGATCCTCTTTTGGCCTGTTTCCCTTCAGGGTGTTTGCAGTGTAGAAAGCCTTTTTCTTGCTCTTTAAAGGAAGCAGCAGAATTACCTTCTCTCTGGATGTCACTTTGTTTTCTGGCTAGCCATTCCAGGCTTAGTTTGAGCCAAGTCCAAGAATGTGTCTCCAAGTGTTGTGGATCAGCTTTTGAAAACGTGGAGCAATAACAAAGTGAATACCTCTGAGAATGTATAAAGTGCAAAGCCAGCCAAATCAGGAAAGAAACCTTCATATCTGGGTTTGGGCCATAACTTTCAGCAGCACATGACGGATGTTCTCTCCATTGTGACCATTTTGTTCAGCTCGACCTGTGAAGCACCAGTTTCCTTACCTGAAATGGAACAGAATGTACTCTTACATTGAAAAACATGCATCAGTGCACCTGTTTTTAAGGGATGCCATGGGTATTCATGAAAGCTCTATTTTATATCTCTGACTGCACCCGTCATTTGGGGACAGATGTCCCTTCATTTCTGCAGTCATTTTTGCCTTCCTACATAGTGGCATTCCATGTCTGGGACAATCGTCCAAAAAAAGCAGATATATAGAGCTGAATCAGTGTTCCGTACTGCATGTATGTTGTTATTATTGACAATTGGATTAATTGTTCATCCTGTTCACATCCATCAATTCAAAAGCTCACTTTTGGCTATAGGACATATTGCTTCTACAGATCCTTTGAGTTCTTAGATTTCAAAAAGCATAAGAATCAGAGCTAGTGATAATTCCTACAGATATTTTTGCCTTCTCACACATGGGATTGATGCATTTGAAACGCTAACCCTTAACAGCTTGGCTGAATGGAATTGTATAGTACCACATTCAAAATAAGGCCAGAAACCACAGGTAAGGTGCTGAACATCAAGAAATGCTTCTAGCTGGTGGTGCCAAAGAGGATTATGTGAAGCTCCAAGCCCACTAGGGAAGAGTATTACAAAGGGCATTACTGCACCATGTGGCACAAGTTACCCACAAACCTACATATACAGTTTTCAACTCCAAAGTTAAAAACCACAGAAAAAAGTATTTATAGGCTTTTGTAGTCTTTCCATATAGCCAGATGAAAGCCAGTATCCAATGGTTGCCTAGATATGCTGTGGGAGAAAGGTAGTGAAGGAATTATGGAAACAAGAGGTTTAACTGCAAATGAGGTTTTGGGGAACTTTGATGGCCATCTGGATTCATTTTATAACTAATCCAACTGAATGGTTAAAAAACAACAACCCTGGATTTGTTCAGATATCCATTTTGTCATTGCCAATGGAAAGAATAATTTGGTCAACATTTTTCAGCAAATACAAAGGCTACCTATGGTTAGAGAAGTAGAAAAAAGCTAATGAAATAGTTATGACATCAGGTCCTAATGATGTATATCAAATTATTTATATATATTGGCTCTCATATATTCATTATCTTTTTTTGCCAATGTCATTAATATGCACAGATTTTCCATTTATATCAGGTAATATTATATATGTGTGTGTGTACATATACACAGATTATATATGTGTCACTATATATATATATGACACAAACACATCAAATAGTATAATTTGATGAGTGGCAATTTTCTACACTATTATCTTTACTGTGAAAATATTCCCAAGCCCCACTTAATTTCAAGCTTTGGCTAACATGTTGAAGTACAGCATAGATCAATTTAGTTTTATCCCCATGCTATTAAACTCTACAGTTGATAAAATTTTGATTTGCTGCTTTTGTATGTCTTTGGGGGTGACTCAACCACTGGTGATTCATTTGATTGAAATTGACTCTTTCCATATCAAGAATAAAATTAAAAATCTGAGCTGAAACCCATAGTAACAGGTTTTTTATATGTCCATCTTTTCATTAGAAGCCAATTCTTTTTTAAAATTATCCACACAGATAAGGGATTTATGTTAGCTCCTTATATCATCTTCATCTTGGCATGATCTGCCCATTTAAATTGTGTGATAGTAGATTTTCAGCATGAACTATATAGATTGGGATTCATAACATAGATTTAGTAAGTCTCCCAAGGATGTGCATATATTCAGTAGTATTGATAACTTTTTTAAACAACTGCCTTGCATCAGTTCTGACCACTAACTCAGCACTATATACTCTGACTAGTGGTTTCTGATGTATCTTTTTGTTGCTAATATAGTATGCTTTTTACAACTGAGCCATAGTATGCCTCTCCCCAACATCTCCTTATAGTGGTAGGGATTTCAATGGATGCCTCCCCAAAACTGATAAGATTAGTGCAATGTATTGCAGGATGCTTAGGCTGCCCCCAAATCCCCAAAAATGTGGAGCAAATTTGGTGGTTCCTTTGGAGAAATCTGAAATAACTTATATGAGAACAGAATAATTTTAAAAGAATTTTTTTCAGACTGCTAATTATATTAGGCCGTAGCCATTACTATCCCTACTCACAGTAGACCTACTAGAATTATTGGAATCTGGTCATTTCTATTCATTTCAATAGGTCTACTCTGGCTACAACCTATTGTCTCTGCATCTTAATACCTTTTCAGATATTAAGATGTTCAGAGCCTGTAGCATACCCCACACCTTGCCTGGTTGTTGGGCCTGGCTTGCTGCAAGAGTAATAAAGGTAAAGGTAAAGGGACCCCTGACCATTAGGTCCAGTCGTGGCTGATTCTGGGGTTGCGGCGCTCATCTCGCTTTATTGGCTGAGGGAGCCGGCGTACATCTTCCAGGTCAGGTGGCCAGCATGACTTAGCTGCTTCTGGCGAACCAGAGCAGCGCATGGAAACACCGTTTACCTCCCCGCCAGAGCGGTACCTATTTATCTACTTGCACTTTGACGTGCTTTCAAACTGCTAGGTTGGTAAGAGCAGGGACCAAGCGATGGGAGCTCACCCCATCGCAAGGATTCGAACCGCTGACCGGCAAGTTCTAGGCTCTGTGGTTTAACCCACAGCGCCACCCACGTCCCTTCTGCAACAGTAGTAGCTGCTACCTATAAGAGATCTTGCTTGACAGTAAAAGAAAGACACAAAGAAAAAAATTCCCTGGTACTTTGTGGAACATATTTTATTTAGAAGCTTGCATGCTTACAGGACTATGATAACTTTCTTGTTTCTAATATGGCTGGTTTTTTAAAGTTTTCTAGAACACAGGGAAAATATGTTAATTTAATATACATATTTGCAAAACTGTGCCAACTGTTTTGGCACAAATGCTACTTCGCATTTCTATAATTTCAATAATTCTTCATTTTTCTCTGTGGACTCAAATTCCTCCTCTACCATTTGTCACAGGGCACCGTATTTTTCGCTCTATAAGACACACCAGACCACAAGACACACCTAGTTTTTGGAGGAGGAAAACAAGAAAAAAAATATTCTGAATCTCAGAAGCCAGAACAGCAAGAGGGATTGCTGCACAGTGAAAGCAGCAATTCCTCTGGCTGTTCTGGCTTCTGGGATAGCTGCGCAGCCTGCATTCACTCCATAAGACGCATACACATTTCCCCTCACTTTTTAGGAGGGAAAAGGTGAGTCTTATAGAGCAAAAAATACGGTAATTCATTCCTATTCAGTCCCATCAGGAAAAATCTAGTCTTCTGATTTGCAAAGGGTGCTCTTTCTGCAGGGACATATTTTACCCCACTGCTTGGGACTGAAAGGAAGATAGACTCAACAATCAAATGCAACATGTGTGTTCACTTGCTGGGCAAGGTAAGGTGTGCATTAAAAGCAGCTCCAGCCTCCTTTTCAGCCTCTTGAGCATTAGGTAGCAACTCACTCACCCATCCTTCATAAGACTGTGTCATTTGCCATTTGCCCATTTTTGGCCTGTGTAAGATTCCCCCCCCCCCCCCACAATTGGCTAAGGTTCATCTTTTTTCACATACTCTCAGACATTAGGTTTTTATTTGGCAGATTGGTTTAAACAGATAGGTAGGGAAATTAGCATGGACTGCCTTAGTAAGTATCCTGAGACATCAGCATAATTAACTACCTATCATTGCAAACTGACTTCAGTGGAGGGCAGGGTCCCTTAGGCCCTGCAGGCCCTTGTGTGTCTGCCCCTCTGACAATGGCAAAAGAGGGTAACTGGAACATGGACAGCAACCACTGCAAGCAGAACTGGTAACAAAATGAAAGGAAAACCCAACAGAGTGCTGCCAAATCAAGGGCCCACCAATTCCTAATT
Organism: Podarcis tiliguerta; assembly: GCF_965153285.1. Classification (NCBI taxonomy): domain Eukaryota; kingdom Metazoa; phylum Chordata; class Lepidosauria; order Squamata; family Lacertidae; genus Podarcis; species Podarcis tiliguerta. The sequence continues at coordinate 36,025,691 of NC_139553.1, forward strand.
TAGCCAAGTGACATTGCATGAGCAGGGTTTCTGTCTAAAAAACAGCAACAACTAATTAATACCAAGCCAATTAGAAGTCATATGGAAATTGGTCAGATGAGTCAAAGAAGGATTGGCGATAAAATCAATTCAGTTCACATTTTAATGTGACTTCATCTAAGAAACTACTCAAAACAATACACAAACCGAAACACAAGTATCATTTGAAATTTACATTTCTCTGAATTTTGCAGAGCATCCTTCAACCCCAAAAAAAGTATCTATTAAAGGTATATGTCCATAAAAATGCAGATATTGGTGAAAATAATTTCATTTTATTGGGGTAAATTGTTTGAAAAAAATGTGTTTAATGGGCAAAATTGGATGCAAAAATGTAACTATTAGGATAAATGTATGTTAAACTGCTTTCAAATTTACATGAGGTGATCCATGGAATATGCACTAAATAATAACACAATTGTGCAATACCATCAATTGAAAATGGAATATATTGGGAGGTTTGCAAATACACACAACTGAGAAACTCAAAAACTATTCTCTCTCTTTTGGGCAGATAAAATGGGTTATTAGTTTCAGCCCAGCCTCAATACTCTTGCACCTCACAGGGACTGTAGGCACCTTCCTCTTTGAAGTGTCCTCTGAGAGGCTATAATTGTTGTTCTGTTTGCTCATTGAAAGACCTTTCTCACATTTTTTCCTGTACTTTAGATATTTTGTGGGATATTTGCCTCCATCAATGGCAGCTGAAATGCAATTGAAAAGTTCACTTTTATCCTACGGTGGGAATTTCCCAGTTGGATGCTCTCATTTGACTTACAACCCCCTGATGTTTTTTTAAACACATTTCTGACAACAACCCTTTTTCTAGTCTTTGTATTGTAAAGAATCATTTCTTTTGACCCTGATAGGCAGGCAGCAAAATGTTTCTGTTGATTTCTAAGCTTGAAGTAATTCTTCAGCTATAATTGGAACATGGCTGCATTAGAAAAGAGCAAAACATAGCTCTGGGTACACTCCATGGGGAACACATTTTGCATGAGTCCCATTTAAATGAATTAAAGCTACACATGTAGTGGTCATTTCATTGAAGGATGCAAAAAGGTCTTTCTGCTTAGTGATCTCCCCCAACCCACCCCACGTTCTGAATTCATGAAGAGAAGGTCAAGATTATACACCTGAAATGGATTTTCAGGTAGTCTTTCTCAAACAGCAGCTCTTTTGCTCTAATGCTACATGGAAAAAATTGCTGTTGAAGCATAGGAGACATTCAGAAGCAGTTTGTGATAACGGCACAAGGCAACTGCTGCTCATAGAAAAACACCCCCATCCAATGGATCTGTATCTCCCTCTTCTGAAAGATAACCTCAGACTATGTGAGGATTAGGTCAAAGAATAGGTTTGTATACAACGCATCCTGAAATGTCTCATTGTAGGCGAAGGGAAAAACATTACTTAGGGGGATAGATTACATGACATGGGACAGTTGGCCAGGCATGGCTGGCTTTTATAGCCAGGGAGCAGACCAGAGGAAAGAAGTGGCTGCAACTGTGGGTGTCAGGGACTGGACAGAAAGGGACGAGATGGAGGAGGAAAGCGGGAGATCGCCTCCCCCCTTCTGTAGCTTCCAGAGAAGAGGAAGGTAGTATTCAATTACAGCAGTGGTTTGAGGAAGATCACAGTGCAGAGACCCATGAACAGAAGAGTTGGGAGGTGTTAGGAGAAGGGGGTGGGGAGGCAGAGCCAGTTGACACGTTGTCACTGGAGACTATTTCTGACCCCCCTTCGCCCAGAACTCAGTTTTCATTAAGAGTTCAAGAGCAAAGGACTCAGAGACAGTTTGCCATGAACAGACACCGTGAGGGGAAATGCCACTGCTAGGAAGGAAGGGAGGAGGAGCTCAGTTGAAGCAACTCCATTACCTGGAGGCAGACTGCATTCTTTTGTCTATCGCTATTATGAATGAAAAGACTCCTTAGAAAGGTCTCTACAGTATACCTGAAGGAGTGTCTCCACCCCCATCATTCTGCCCGGATGCTGAGGTCCAGTGCCGAGGGCCTTCTGGTGGTTCCCTCATTGCGAGAAGCAAAGCTACAGGGAACCAGGCAGAGGGCCTTCTCGGTAGTGGCACCCGCCCTGTGGAACGCCCTCCCACAAGATGTCAAAGAGAAGAATAACTACCAGACTTTTAGAAGACATCTGAAGGCAGCCCTGTTTAGGGAAGCTTTTAATTTTTGACGGACTACTGTATTTTAATATTTTGTTGGAAGCCACCCAGAGTGGTTGGGGAAACCCAGCCAGATGGGTGGGGTATAAAGAACAAATTATTATTATTATTATTATTATTATTATTATTATTATTATTATTATGTTTTCTCTGCTTCTTGCTGCCACTGGGTGAAGGGACAGAATTCCTTGAGCCTGATAGTGGGTGAGCCCCAGTAGCCAGTGAGACCAGTGGAGGGTGAGGTGCAGGGAGGGAGATCAGTGTTGCACTCAGGTTTGGCTTGTGGGCTTCCCATGGTTGTTTAGGTGGCCACTGTGAGAGTAACACAGCAAGGCTTTTTTATATGCATTTGTGATAGAATAACTCTGTTTACCTCTGGAAAGCGAAGCTGTGTGCTAAAAGTTCAGTGTATTAAAATTTGCAAAAGCTTGAAAATAACCCCCTTTCTTCAAGAAATTGGCCAGATCATTTCTTATTTTTTTAATATATATATAAAAAATCAAACTGTGCTTTGCGCACAGCAGGGAGTGCATTTGATTAACTGCTGACAAGAAAGAAGGCAGTGAATAACTAGACATCAAAGGAGCAACTTTGACAGCACTAGTTGGGCAGTGATTAATGAGCAAAGCAAATGGAGACTTCAGGAATATGCAGAGAAGGAACTCAAACCTCATCATATAGAGTTCATGTAAGATATTAATTGGTTAAAAACAGCACTTAAAGTAATAAATGGTGTCAGTAGCGTTTTAGGATAGGATTTGGTATAGCAACTATGTTGAATAAACCACAATATTAAGAAATTGGAAGGTTAGCATGTAATTTAAAAGGAAAAGGTATACTGCTATTATGTCAAGGAAGAATAACTGATTTCTGAACTCACAACATATCATTTATCTATATCGGAATTACAAGCCTCACTCTGCATGAGTGCTATATTATGACAGCTAGGCTGCAATCCTATGCTAGTTTCCTTCACATTGGTCCTATTGAGATCCATGTCTAGGACTGCACTATTAGAAAATAAGGATATATATTCCACTCTTCCTTCTCCCAGTACAAAAAGATCAAAAGAAAATCAAAATTAACAATCACATGGTCACATAATGGCTCATACACTTAAGGCCAGGTATTGCCAATTTGAAACTTTTGGGTACCAGTGACACCATTACCTCCTATGGTGCCTAAGAAAGGTCCTAGTTTAAAAATAAAATAAAAATAAAAATCCTGCAAAAATTCACAAGATACTATTTGTTCGTCCTGCTTGGTCCATGTTTGACTGGCTGGGCATCTCCTACATTGAACATGCTTCCTTAAACATATCCACATTTCACTGGATTCCAACATTTGATACCCATCCTTACTTCTTCTCTAAGTGCAGAGGGAGTTGACACAAGTGTTGCCCCACCTCCTTCATTGAAGTTGTATGTGTGTCATCTAGGCATTTTGTGGTCCTTTTTCATTTTTTACATGAACCATTCTGTGTTATGCCACACTCTACAGCAGCTGATTTATGAAAGACATCCACAGAAATTCCTTAAAATTCCAGATGTCCTCAATGCTCCCAAAATGCTGGCACCTCCCACATAAAGCTGCGAGGGCTATAAATCAGGATGGCCTCCTTCTGCATCTGAAAATATTGCCTTTGGGAAGAAGCAGGCAGTATATTGCCTAGCCAGAGTAAGCTAAACTGCTTAGACTAACATTGGGTCCAGACGTTAACAGCTGGCCCCTGCCTCAGCCAGAGTTCCTGCATTTTATTTAAGTAATGCTACTATTACTTCTGTTGTTGTTGTTGTTGTTGTTGTTGTTGCTGCTGCTGTTCCTACTACTACTAATAATAATGTGTCCTGGCCCTGTGTCTTACCTTTTTTTCTTTGAGTGCAAATAGTTATTATTTTAGAATTACCCATTTCTGTTAGGGCCATGGGATGCTTGCCCCATGGACTTCCAAAAATATAAAAGGTAATATATAGAGAACAGTAAAGCAGAGTGTTCTCCAAAAGGCATGAAACTTGGTAGAAAGTGTATGTGTCAGATTTGCTGTGTATTAATTTAACTAATAAAACTCCAATGGACAATGGCATTCCATTTCAGCACATTTAAGAGGAAGGATGGGAACATGTAACAAACTGCCCAACAAAACAGAGTGTGCTTAGCACTACATTGTTCTGGAGTTTTGGCATCCCTTGGTAGTTCCTATTGTGCTTTGAACAACCTCTCCTTAAAATGTCACAAATGCATACAGGTGGGTGGAGATCTTTGTGGCTCATGTTTTTCATTTAACACAGTTCTATTTTTATTTTGCAAGAGGTCACACAAGAGGTTGAGGGAAGAGATCAGCTCTGGGGAGCTTGTGCTCACTTCTGTCTAAACAGTTTGCTTTAATACTGGATGGACCTGACATAAATGAAAGAAGTGATAATCAGGGTAATATGCCTGGCTCTTGCTTAAAGTTGGAAAATTGGGTTTTATTATCATCAAAACAAAACACAATAGTGGCAGTCATGGTTGCATTCCCAGGGTGAATGGAATGAATGGAATTCCAATAATGTAGATCATTGTTATTCTGTTCTACTTACGATTTCTAAAACAGAATTCACAATTGGTGGGTGTACAGTCTCTTCCCCATTCTTAACAGGTTGCCAATGTGCACCAGAACATGCAAACATTTATTAAATCAAGGCATGAATAAATTTTGATGCGATCACATGACTGCATCAGGATTGCTTCTCATGCTGTGATGAAATTGATGCGCGTATGTTGTGGTGTGCTTCAGTAACTAATAAGAGGGTGGGGTGAGGGAAAGTGATGAATACACAAAACTGAACATCAGCTGCAGTATGAACAATGTATAAAACAATAGTACAGTGGTACCTTGGTTTACGAACTTAATCCATTCCGGAAGTTAGTTCTTAAACCAAAGCATTCTTAAACCAAGGCACGCTTTCCCATAGAAAGTAATGCAAAATGGATTCATCCGTTCCAGACTTTTAAAAACAACCCCTAAATCAGTAATTTAACATGATTTTTACTATCTAACAAGACCACTGATCCACAAAATGGAAGCAATAATCAATGCACTGTGCTATAAAATAAATAAAACAGTGTTGTAGATTATTAATTTTTTAAAAAAAAATTCTTACCTGCACTGATGATAGTCATCATTTGGATGTAGGGCTTTTATCCATTTCTGGTCACACATTCAAGCAAGCAAGCAAGGAATCAGTAGCTAAACTAGGATCCACACAGATCCCCCCACCACGCTGCTGCAGGAAATGCTCCCTAGAGCGTGTACCTCCCACAGCAGCATGGGGAGAGTTGCAAGCCCGCCAACCATATGGCTGGTGGGTGCACAGCTCCTGTCTCTCGTGGCTGCAGGAAATGCTCTCCTCCCGCAGCGGCATGGGAGTAGGTGTTGCGCACCTGCAAGCCAGCTGGTTGGTGGGCGTGCAGCTTCCCTTCCTTGTGGCTGCAGGAAACACTGTGACAGCCTCCTTTTCCACTGCTGCACAATGGAAGTGTGGCACTAAAAACAGAAGTGCACACCGAACGGAGTGCATTCGTATACCAATAAAAATCCGCAACACGGAACACTCATTTCTGGGTCTGAAGTGTTCATAATCCAAAAAGTTTGTTAACTAGGCTGTCCGTAACCCAAATTACCACTCTACCGCTTTTGTAAGGCAACACCAATGGCTAAAAGAACATACTGGGTGGTCCATAAGAACTGTGATGAAGGGAGCAGGTCCAATAAGTGTGTCTCACACTCACATGACTGGAATTACATAAGGGAGAACAAGTAAGGAGGATATGTTTCCAGTGTGTGGATTGTGTGATGGGTACACACTTGAGGGTGTTCCGTGTAGAACTCAATGAGGGTATGGCCCATGCGCCAGTGTCCCCTATAGTTGAGTTGTACAAATTGGCATGTGCACACTCACTCACTCACACACACACACACAAAAAGCCATACATGTGTAGAAATACTATGTACCTATGCTCAGTGTAACAGCCCCCTTGTGTTTTGCGCTAGTTGGAACATAGGAAGCTTACTTCTGTTGAGTGGAACCATTGGCCTATTTGTCAGCTACAGTCACAAGCAGCAGCCCTTTGGGGATTTACACAGGTGTCTTTCCCAGATGTGCCTTGGTATGAACACGGGACTTTTCCAATGTACTTGCCATTGAACAACAACTCTTGCTTGCAGTGTGGAAGAGCTAGTTGGAAATATGACACGGTCAGGAATGTTGCTTTACAGGTTACACGGGTTCAGTATCTCATTCCCTTGTGCATGAATTCTGTTACGATTTAGATATAATGCATTTCAGGGTGATAATTCAGAGATTCCTTCAGTAAGTTACATTCTCTTGGGGAATTTTCTTTTTTTAAAAAAATAAAATAAAATGCTGCTGCCAAGTATCTCCAACAAAATGTAGCCTCCTCCGCTGACTTGTTACATTCTTCATTGGGCTTCAGTAACATTAAGGAAAAGATAACAAGATAATTGAGTTGCAAAGTCAATACTAAACTAATCCATAAACTGTAGATATTTTCCCCTCTAGCATCTTCTTTCCAGGAAGCAAAATGTTCAAGTTAATTTAACCATCCTAATTTAACTTAGAGGCTGATAATCTGATTGCTTGTCTTTTACAATAAGGGTGGAGGAGAGAAGTAAAGATAGAAAACTCTAATGTAGCATCTCAGAATTCATGACATATTGGAGTCATTTAGTAGGGTTTCCTTTTATATAATTTCAAGAGTATGCTAACTTGGATACAGGGAAAGTGTTCTTCGATTATGGTGACATAAATGTCATATTTATGGGAGTGAATTGACTTGATGTATTCGGAAGCATGCATTGATTTTTATTTTTTTAAGCCCTTCACCAACCTGGTGCCCTGCAGGTGCTTTATAACTCCCATCAGTTCCATCAAGCATGGCCAATGTTCAGGGATGGTGGGAATCTGTAGTGCCACCTTGAATAAAATATTGCGTGGGACTAACCTCCACTCTGCATGGAAGGTCTTATGATCCCATAATCTTATACTTTTTTATCCTCCCCTTCATCAAAATTCTGTCCATGATTACCCAAACCACCACCTCCTTGTTTGACGCTGAGGTTTGCAATAGTTTCTTCATGTTCCATTTCTATAGGTGAATTCAGTGAAAGGGGTTTTGGTTTTTTGGGTTTTTTTGGAAGCTGTACTTTATCCAACTGAAAGAGCATTTGTTGACCCCCAACCTCCCTTTTCATTTTTCTTCTGGGCTCCTGATTTGTAAGAAAACGTTCTGGAGAGATCATTTATAAATTATTTTTTTTACAGTATATATCTGAAAAAAGGAAAAAAATATAAAAAGACAAAAAACACCCCAAAACCTAAGAATTTAGTAGTAGTAGAAGTACTGGTAGCAGGGGTAGTAATATTTCTGTACGTTAGGAATTGAAATTGTACCAAATCTGGTACATTAGTACCAAATGTGGCAATGGTGTGTTGTTGTTGTTGTTGTTGTTTAGTCGTTTAGCCGTGTCCAACTCTTCATGACCCCCTGGACCAGAGCATGCCAGGCACTTCTGTCTTCCACTGCCTCCTGCAGTTTGGTCAAACTCATGCTTGTAGCTTCAAGAACACTATCCAACCATCTTGTCCTCTGTCGTCATCCCCTTCTCCTTCTGCCCTCCATCTTTCCCAACATCAGGGTCTTTTCCAGGGACTCTTCTCTTCTCATGAGGTGGCCAAAGTATTGGAGTCTCAGCTTCAGGATCTGTCCTTCCAGTGAGCACTCAGGGCTGATTTCCTTAAGAATGGATAGGTTTGATCTTTTTGCAGTCCATGGGACTCTCAAGAGTCTCCTCCAGCACCATAATTCAAAAGCATCAATTCTTCGTCGATCAGCCTTCTTTATGGTCCAGCTTTCACTGGTGTGTTAGACTCTGACAAAAAACAGAACTGAATGGTTAAAGCACACTAATGCATTCAAGGGTTAAAGCACACTAATGCATTCAAGGGTTAAAGCACACTAATGCAGTGGTGCTATGATGAAAGTGAATAATATTGTTCAGTATACGTCTACATTTCCTAACACTACATGTTGTTTGGGATCATAATTTCTACGCATTGCAATATATGACTATGTAGGCTTGCACAACATGAGCACACTAGTATTCAAGAACTGCAGGGCCACATTCCTTTCCAGGCAACCTTTTGTGGGCCATATGCCTGTGATGGGCAGAGTCAAAGTCAAAGGTCAATGAATATAAATCTTACATTTGTACAGTTGGCTAGTTTTTACACGCATTCACACACTTGTCTGTATACTCCATTTAGGCAATCCCCGGCTGTACTTGAGGGACGACTCCCAACAGATTCCACACAAAAAACGTTTATGTCCCTGTGGAGATGGCAGGACCAAATCAGTGGCACATGTCCTTCTGGCTTGCACTCTTTAGATTATCACCCCTCTTTTATTGTCCATTCTGGGTCAACCAACCACTGCCACATTGTCCCTTCTCTTGGCAGATCAAGATGAGCAGGTGACAGCAAAGGTTGCAAGGTTTTTAGCTGGGGTAATCAGAATAAGGTCAACTATTTGACAATTGATTCAAAACACTAAAATGTATTTTATATAATTTTATATAATCAAGAGCCATTGGTGCTCAGGGACATCCCAGCCAGGCAAAAAGCAAGGCTGGTGAGGTGTGCAGACTGAGGAGGGGGTGTAGCCTGGGGGATAAGTCCAAAGGTGAGACACAGAGGCCTAGGAGATCAGATTTTGCTTCCAGGCTTGAGGTTTCCCACTCCGTTCTGAATGCATCACATGCTACCTTGGTGTTTCCTAGCAATCTTTCCCCATATCTCTGAACTTGGCCCATTATGCTGAGAGTAAAATTGTAACTGGGACCAGCACACACATTTATACATCACTCGTTTTCTCAGTACTTGGTGGCACACTACTGAATGTGTGAATGGACTCCACTGAAAACCAGCATTGCATTTTAATTGAGTGTCTAAGGCTGGAAAATGGCCCAACAAAAAGAATACTTTCTGTATGAAAGATTTTGTTTGTTTGTTTTAAAGGACACACACACAGAGTGAGAGAGTGTGGCATTTGGCATAGGTGATGTGCCTTTAAACTAGCTACTCCCAAGCAGAGGCATCTAAGGACCTCTACTTCAATGCACTCTCTGTGTTTAGAAGTAAACTCGTTTAACTATTAACAAATTATGAATAGTTCATAGATGTCCCTCATTCCATCTGCTGCCTTCCACGTTTCCAGAAGAATGGTTATGATGAGAGCTGCAGTAGCAGATGATCAATATGTGCACAACCATTAATTCACAAAGGAGAACGAATTTTTTTCTGAATGTACCTGGAGTGTTTCCATAGCATAACAATGCATTGTAATCAAGCGTGAGCAATAAGGAGCAGGTGGGGGGAGGTGAGAAGGAAGTGCAGCACAGAAATATAAAACCTTTAGAGACTTGCTGTGTCTTACAAGATGAAACCAATTTGTTGCTCTTTCATAGCACAACATTGTGGCTCAGATGCATTTCTGGAATGACTATTGTACTGTCAAAACTTTTTGGCTTGAATTTGAGAAGGTAGATGATAATAATGGGAATGTTGCCGGTGATGATGGGCTGATCTTCAGAGGGGCAAGTTTTCTTCAAAGTGTTTGTTGAGGGGAATGAGTGGCCACCATTGTCAGAAGCACAGTTATTCTTTATTTTATTTTTTTGCAGCTTTATAGGTCTGATCAACCTTTGTTTAGTTTTGATGGTTCTCCCAAATTTGGGATAGCACTTTCAAATGAACCTCTGAAATGAAAGAAGGGGGTCAAGCAAAATGGTTTGAGGATTGCCACAGGAAATGGAAGGTTTCTTTTCTTCTTTTATTTCGTACAGATGCTCATGTTTTTGGCCTGTGTCTATTATCTTCTTTCAGGGCACATTAGAATCCAATACTATAACCTTATTTCTTATTTTAATTTCACTACACACAAGCATATCTCAGGGTTAGAGGTGTAAGGGAATTCTGAGGGAAACGGGAATGGAAATTTCCAGTGTGTTGGCCAATTTGTTCAATGTCCAAAATGAAAATCAATCCAATGAAAACAACCAGCATTTGTGATGGTTGTTGCTCTCCAGTGTACACCCAACATATAGTTATATCTCTCTCTCTCTCTCTCTCTCTCTCACACACACACACACACACACCATTCTGCACTGTGTTTCCTGTGCATTAAATGAATAGGATAAAGTAACACAATAAAGTAACTGACATAGCATATCTCTGTCACAGTGGAGAACAAAACAAATAACAGTTTTTGACAGAAAGTGAACTGCAATAGAAAGGAGAAAGTGTTGCATGTGACATATGCAGGGTGGAACAGAAAAAGATGCATTTTTATCATTTCCCAGGGTATAGTTGGCTTTATCTCCAAACTGTCCCCTTGCAAACTCAGTATGATGCCACAGGGCGGGAGCTCTTTATTTCCCTTCTCAGCCATCCTTCACCATCAGTAATAAATCCCACAAGACAAATAATCACTTCAGAAACACACTGTGAGGCCCAGCCCATTAAATGGATTGACACAGGTATAGACAACTGGAATTTAGTGGTCAGCAATTGCTGGAAACAAGATGGACTATGTGTGGGGGCCCCTCATAATCTCTGGTGTTGCTCCATAGCGCTATCTGGCTTCCTCACAATCCAAGTAAGCAACATTTGCCATTAAGGATCTTAAGATAGTAAGATTTGTACAGACTTCCCACATTCTCAAGCCAACTTTTATGGGACAGAAAATCAATTTGCTTGTGCAACATCTGCTGTATGTGCTACAGTTGACTGTTGAACAGGAGCATGTTTGGGAAGCAACTAAGATTTTATGAGGCTGCTTGACGCAAGTGAGAATAACGGTGTACTGTGTACATGAGCAGGCAATAAGGATTCTTTTTCAACATGTAGAGCCTTTCACACACGTAGAGCTTTACATCACAGGACTGATTCTTCCTTCTATTGCCCAGGAGGTGGAGAAGGAGGAGAAAGGATCACCCTACAGGATTCAATTGTTCCTTCAGCAGCTGGTGAGCTGAGGGTCATTAGGGTGCTTCTTTGCAAACACCTCTCCTATGGGGATTAAATCCTCTGCTCCTCGGTCTTATTTGGTTCAAGATTTGGCCACATCCAGTACACAGCCCAAGTATCAACCAATGCTACTCCGCTAAAAGGCATATTTCTACCTCCCTTGTGTTTCCTATGCTTTGGGACCCATACAGCATTCTATGCTATGGCTGTGCTAGGCATTTTGGTCTATGGGACAAAGCCTATCTTCCCTCTTCTTCTCATGAACTGGGTCCACTCAGAGGTTTGTTTCTATTGATTTAGCTTAGTCACTGCAGGTGCAGGACTGCAAAAAGGGCTACTAAAGGTTCATATATGCTGCTGGTTGTTAGTGAATGCTAATCTACAATACTCTTTCTTTTCAAATTATATTGTTGAGAAATGCTGATCCCCAAAGGACAATTATATATTTTTCAAATCTCACTTCTTCTTTCCATTATTTTTTAAACTGGCCAGATTATGTTATTGCATTTTCTGGAAATAATTGGGCATGCTGCCCTTGCATCTATTGCCCTCTTTCTCATCAGCAATAACAGACACAATAAATAAAAATGGAGTCTGCCTATTAGACAAGTGAAATGTTGTCTGCTCCAATTTTTGCTCACTGCCTCCATGTGTTTGTTTTTATTTGTTTGAGGCCTCTGTTTCCTATGAGTCGTATTTTCCCTAATGGCAGTCATTCCAAATAGGCACAGCATATTCTCCAGCTTCCATGGATGACACTTGCTATCTCTATAATAATAATCATTTGGCTTCAGATTTGAACCATCGGCTGGGTGAGGACTGCAGGGCCTGCTCCCTTCCAGGGCCTTTTCCAACTGGCCCAGGGGGCGTGGCTCAGGCCCTTATTTGGAACAAACTTTTGGGGAAGTATGGGGAGTGTTCTGCCATTGCTTCCCTGCTCCAGGTGGTTAATGTGCTTTAAAATGTCCTCAAGCAGTCGGTGGCAATTTAAATTTTTATTTCTTTTTTTCCTTTTTTCCTTTGTTGGGGGTGGGTGGGTGTCATGGATATTTGGTTGGGGATTAATTTTAGTATAATTGTTTTGTTCCTTTTGTTGTTGTTGTTTTATTGGTTCTGTATAGTTTGTGTTTTGTTTTTAAGGGGCGGGATCAGGGCTGCCTGGGAGTGGGGCCCAACACGATGGCTGGGACAAGTTCCACGGGGGGGGGAAGCACTGGGACATCCGATCTCGGTGATCATGGGCAGGAGGTGGAGTTACGCTAAGACCAGACCATGTCATTACCGAGGAGGCAGGTTTAGTCGTTGTGTGAAGACTATCTCTGCCTCCGGGTCTGGCCTTGACCGGATGGATACTGGAATCAACAGGGGAAACCCACATGACCTGAAGGTGTTGCTGTGTAATGCCAGGTCAATGATGAATAAAACCACTGCCATCCACGACCTGGTTGTGGATGGAGGATTTGACCTGGCATGTGTGACAGAGACCTGGTTGGAGGAAGCAAATGGGCCTGTCCTTGCCACTGCTTGCCCACCAGGTTTCTCTTACGCACAGAAACCCAGGTCATGTGGGCGGGGAGGGGGGGTTGCAGTGATTTTTAGGAAGTCACTAGCTTGCACCAGGCATCCTACTGGAAAGATCCAGTTTTCTGAGTGCATGTTCTGGAAGTTGGGCAATAGGGGCAGTACAGGATTCCTTTTGGTGTACCGACCTCCCCGCTGCACCAAGGATTCCCTGTCCGAGCTGCTTCAGGTTGTGGCGGATTTTATCCTGGAGACACCTAGTTTGGTTGTCCTAGGGGATTTTAACATCCATGCCGACATGGCCTTACAAGGGGCTGCTCAGGACTTCGTGGAAAGCATGGCCTCCATGGGGCTGTCCCTGAATAAGTTTGGCCCAACTCATAGTCATGGACATGCCTTAGACCTGGTGTTCACCTCTAGTGACGTGGGTGATCTGACACTAAGAAAAAGTGAAACAAAAGAAGTGCCATGGTCAGATCACTTCCTGGTGCAACTGCACTTCTCCGCGACCCTTCCCCTCTGCAGGGAGGTGGGACCAATTCGGATGGTCCGCCCTCCGCCCCCGCCACTTAATGGATCCAAATGGTTTCCAGAGAGTGGTAGGGGATGCTTTATCCCATGTTGATGGCCTTTCAGCTGATTCCCTGGTGGCCTGCTGGAATGCGGAGTTAACCAGGGCTATCGACTGTCTGGCTCCGAAGTGCCCTCTCCGATTGCATGGAGCCCGGACAGCCCTGTGGTTTTCTTTGGAGCTGAGGGCAATGAAACAATCACAGAAACGGCTAGAGCGTCGGTGGCAGAAAACTCACTCCGAATCTAACTGGACACAGGTTAGAGCTCAACGTCGAGTCTACCAAGGGGCGATAGCGACGGCGAAGAAGATTTTCTTCACCGCCTCTATTACATCTGCAGAAAATAGTAGCAGGAGACTCTTTCAGGTGGTTCGCAATTTAACAGAACCACCTTTACCACCCGGGCCTTGTAAAGACCCCAAGATCTCCTGCAACGATTTTGCAAAGTTTTTTTGCAGATAAAATCACTCATATTCGGAAGGAGCTAGACACCACCGTGGGAGCAGGGCTGGGGCAGGAGAGTGCTAGAGCTCTGTCTGGTCAAGTTACATGGAATCAATTTCAATCCGTTACCCCCGAAGATGTGGACAGGCTGCTTGGACACGTGAAACCAACCACCTGTCTCCTTGATCCTTGCCCATCCTGGCTAATAAAAGCAAGCCGGGAAGGGCTGGGTGATGGGCTCTGCGGGGTGGTGAATGCTTCCCTCTGTGAGGGAACATTCCCAGATCCGCTGAAAGAGGCAGTCATTAAACCGCTTCTTAAAAAACCATATTTAGACCCGGCCAGTATGGCCAACTATCGCCCAGTCTCAAATCTTCCATTCTTGGGCAAGGTGATTGAGCGTGTGGTTGCTGAACAACTCCAGGCACGCCTGGAGGATGCGGACCATTTGGATCCCTTCCAATCGGGATTCAGGCCTCACCATGGGACTGAAACTGCCTTGGTCGCACTGGTTGATGATCTCCGACGAGCTAGGGACAAAGGTGAGAGTTGTTTCCCAGTTCTGCTGGATCTCTCAGCGGCCTTTGATACAATCGACCATAACATCCTTCTGGACCGTCTAGAGGGGCTGGGAGCTGGGGGCACTGTTATACAGTGGTTTCGCTCCTTCCTCCTGGGCTGTGTTCAGAAAGTGGTGAGGGGGGATGAGTGTTCAGACCCCTGGGCCCTCACTTGTGGGGTGCCTCAGGGTTCCATCCTCTCCCCCATGCCTTTTAACATCTATATGAAGCCGCTGGGAGATATCATCAGGGGGTTTGGACTGGGTGTCCATCAATATGCAGATGATACCCAGCTCTACCTCTCTTTCAAATCAGAACCAATGAAGGCAGTGATGGTCCTGTGTGAGTGCCTGGAGGCGGTTGGAGGATTGATGGCGGCTAATGGATTGAAGTTGAATCCTGACAAGACAGAAGTACTGTTTTTGGGGGACAGGGGGCAAGCTGGTGTGGAGGACTCCCTGGTCCTGAATAGGGTAACTGTGCCCCTGAAAGACCAGGTGCGCAGCCTGGGAGTCATTTTGGACTCACAGCTGTCCATGGAGGCGCAGGTCAATTCTGTATCCAGGGCAGCTGTCTACCAACTCCACCTGGTACGCAGGCTGAGACCCTACCTGCCCACGGACTGTCTCGCCAGAGTGGTGCATGCTCTAGTTATCTCCCGCTTGGACTACTGCAATGCGCCCCATGTAGGGCTACCTTTGAAGGTGACTCAGAAACTACAACTAATCCATAATGTGGCAGCTAGACTGGTGACTGGGGGTGGCTGCCGAGACCACATAACACCGGTCTTGAAAGACCTACATTGGCTCCCAGTACGTTTCCGAGCACAATTCAAAGTGCTGGTGTTGACCTTTAAAGCCCTAAACGGCCTCGGCCCAGTATACCTGAAGGAGCGTCTCCACCCCCATCATTCTGCCTGGACGCTGAGGTCGAGTGCCGAGGGCCTTCTGGTGGTTCCCTCATTGCGAGAAGCAAAGCTATAGGGAACCAGGCAGAGGGCCTTCTCGGTTGTGGCGCCGGCCCTGTGGAACGCCCTCCCATCAGATGTCAAAGTGATAAATAACTACCTGACATTCAGAAGACATCTTAAGGCAGCCCTGTTCAGGGAAGTTTTTAATCCGTGATATTTTAACGTATTTTTGGTTTCTATGGAAGCCGCCCAGAGTGGCTGGGGAAGCCCAGCCAGATGGGCCGGGTACAAATAAATTATTATTATTATTATTGTTATTATTATTATTATTATTTCAACAGGACAGCATACTGTGACATTGACAATTGACAGCTTGCTTCACTTCTAAATTGGCTGCTACCTTATCAGTACACTGGCGTTTCCTGTTGGCTGTGATTTCAGAAAGTCATTGAGAAGTGAAACAAAGACAGCCCCCAATGATTGGCTCTTTGGTGTTTTCAAAGTGGCAGGATCAGTAGGCCAGGAAGACTGGAGAAGTTACTGGGAATGCTGGTTGCGATGATTATATTAGGTGACAGTGATGATAGAAGGTCTTAAATTACTGTAAGCAACCTTTGGTTATCTTACCTTCTTGGGTATTCTATGCTAATGGCAGATACACTTTTCACAGTGGCAATGTTCAAACAAGCAAGCTGTATGTGATTTCTGTGCTAGTGCAGTAATATGGGAGAATGTGCCATGCCACATTTGCACCTCATATATGGCTAGTTGAGCTGCCTGAAGCCACAAGCACATTTAAAGCACTATGATACCACTTTAGTCAGTCACATATTCCTCCAAAGAATTATGGGAGCCATAGTTTGTTAAGTGTGCTCAGAGTTGTTAGGAGACCTCTAGTCCCTTCACAGAGTTCCCAGGGAAAAGTGATTATTAAACCACTCTGACAATTGGAGCTCTGTGAAGGGATTAGGGGATAACCTAATGACTCTCCACACCCTCAACAAACTACAGTTCCCAGGATACTCTGGGGGAAGCAATGATTATTTAAAGGGGTATCATACTGCAAATGTGGCGTAAGTAGGTGGCAGGACCAGAAAGCTGGAACCAATAAATGCTAAGTAAATGCTCTTGTTAGTCACTGGTGTGAAATAATCCCCTGCAAGAGTGCCAACTTGAATAAAATATGGGAGGAGTAGATAAGCCCCACCCAGCATAATTGATCACATGACACAGTACATGCACACTGTTTGCATGGCAATGCCCATCACCTTTTTTGGGGGGGTTGCCCCCTCAAATATTTTATGCGGGTGGCTGAAGACCCCCTCAACCCCTAGGAGTTGGCTACTATAGTCCCCTGATCTGTAGTTCTGGACTTCCAACTCCTGATATAGACTGTGACTAAGACAGGATAAGTGCTGGTCTCCATTTGTTTGGTTACTTGCAAGAGAGTTTTATATAGGGATAACTTTCTAAGATTTAATTCCTCATTGCAATCCAAATTGAAGTTAAGGCTGGCCGATAAGGACAAATAGGGTACTGTCTCACTGATTTCAGTCTGCCCTTAGACAGACACACACCTTTGCCCCCCCCCCATGAGCTCAGCAACAACTTTGTGTCTGGATTTTCTCTTTTCAAAATATGGCAACCCTATCTGAGTTGGAGGAGGATTCAGCAATAGAGAAGCTATGGATTCCTTTATTTAACTATTGCAAATAGTTAAATCAAGTTCATCTTATGTTTATGGGCATCCTGAGTTATGCAAGTTATTAATCTAACACATACACCACACCTGCCTCCCTACTTATAATATGTCCAGGGTGAGATGCTGGCTGTCAACTTCCTCCTCTTAGTCTTAGTGCTGCCCTGTACAGCTCCAGTATGGAGAAGAATGGTAACAAAACTTGAATTGGACCTACTGAAGTTTAGAGTACAAAGCATCAATTAGGTAGATAAATATTTTTCAAGTTGCACTGGGATCAATACAATAAATGATAAATTAATGTGTTCATTTTATTAAGCTTTTGTACTGTGGAGATTAAAATCTACACTTTGGCACAGACATAGAGAGGCAAGAGGTAGAAGAAGAGATGGACAGAAATATAATAGGATAACTATATGTATCAATATTCCAATGCTCTTGAAATATTCATTTGATCCTGGTTGGGGGTGGAAGTTCACACCGAGTTTTCATTTTAAGAATTAGCATGTTTGGCTAAAGAAGAGTAATATATAGATGTTACTTGTAGCATTGTTTTTGTTTTAGGTGGCAAAGGCCAGCAGACAAAGAAAGCTGGCCTTTGGGGAACAAATAGTGGAAAATGTCACCCAGCTTGTTTCATTTCTTTTTGTTTTTCTTTTTTTAAAAGTAGCTTTTTGAAAAATGTTGTTGTTTCTTTTCCTCCTTCTCTTTACAGAAATAAAAAGAGAGAGCATTTGAACTGGAACAATGTCAATATGGTAGAACAGTCTCCTAAGCCCCTTGTCATCCGTAATAAGGACATCAGTTATAGTCATTGTCAACATTCATTAAGTTCAGATCTTCCATCCTTCTGTCCCTCAGGGTGCCTTTCATTGATGTGCTCCTCAGACAAAGAAACAGCCCACATCAAGCCAGCATGCAGTGTTGAATTCCTCCCCCTTAGAGTATTGCTACAAAAGGAACAAATTATTTTTAACCACTCCCCACCCCCACTCCTGCTGAGCTTCTCTTGGGTGCTGAACTGATTCTCTTCATACAGATGTAGTCTTTCCACCTGTTGCTGTTCCTCCACCCCTGGCAAATGTTTATGCATTGTTTACATACTCGCTATTCAAAATGCAGTTGTTGTTTTTTACGAACCAATAATAGGAAAAGTGTATGAACACAGGCCAGGTGTAGGTCACCTACAACTCCCATAACCTCTGGTTATTGGCTATGCTTGCTGTTTGCCATTGTTAAATATTTGTCCACTCCTTCATCATTGGGTCCCAGGGTGGGATAAACCTATTTAGATTTTTAAAAGTTAAAACAGATATTCTTTCTCTCCCCCCCCCCCCCAAGTATGGGATATTTCTCAGTTCATTTTTTATTTTTCATGTCTCTAACATGAATGTCCTTTTCAGGGTTATCAGCTTGAATAAAATATTGAGGGGGGGGGCGGGCTCAGGTAAGCTGTGCCTGCATAACTGATCACATGATGTGGTACACACACACACCATTTGAATGGCAATGCCCATCAACTGGGGGGGGGGAGCTTGGCCCCCTGAAATATTTTAGGATGGGCATGAAGGGACCTCAGCCTCTAGGAGTTGGCTCCCATGGTCTCTCTGAAAGTAAAGGTAAAGGTACCCCCTGACAGTTAAGTCCAGTCACGAATGACTCTGGGGTTGCAGTGCTCATCTCACCTTACAGGCTGAGGGAACTGGCATTTGTCCACAGACAGTTTTTCCGGGTCATGTGGCCATCATGACTAAGCTGCTTCTGGCACAGTGGAACACTGAAACCAGAGCAGCACATGGAAACACTGTTTAACTTCCCACCAGAGTGGTACATATTTATCTACTTGCACTTTTTTGGGTGTGTTTCTGAACTGCTAGGTTGGCATGAGCTGGGACCGAGCAACGGGAGCTCACCCCATCATGGGGATTCAAACCGCCAACCTTCTGATCGGCAAGCCCAAGAGGCTCAGTGGTTTAGACCACAGCACCACCTGCATCCCTGTGGTCTCTTTAAAGGTGTTTTAAGTTTGCTGTTGTGTACATTAGTTACATTAGTGCCAACTACCATGCATTATGAGACTTAGCTCAAAAGATGAGGCTCTACTCCTTCCTTTGCTGTTCTGTCAAATTGGCTTATCTGAGCAGCCCCTTTTGCAAGAAGCAATCACTTTTTTAATTTATTTATTTTTTGCTTCATCATTGGGATTGGCAGTACAGTTTTAGACCCTGTTATTTCAAACGTTACCTGTGACTGCAAAAATGTAAATATATTTTTCTGAACTGAAACCCTTTGTGAATTGAAATGGATAACCACTGCATCCTTAAATAAGATAAGGTGGTTATAACCATGTACCCTCAACACCATTTTATTAATTAATGCATGTTATATTCCATGGGGACGTGGGTGGCACAGTGGGTAAAAGCCTCAGCACCTAGGGCTTGCCGATTGAAAGGTTGGCGGTTCGAATCCCCGCGGCGGGGTGCGCTCCAGTTGCTCGGTCCCAGCGCCTGCCAACCTCCGGGTCTAAAGCACCTCCGGGTGCAAGTAGATAATTAGGGACCGCTTACTGGCGGGAAGGTAAACGGCGTTTCCATGTGCTGCGCTGGCTCGCCAGATGCGGCTTTGTCACGCTGGCCACGTGACCCAGAAGTGTCTCAGGACAGCGCTGGCCCCCAGTCTCTTAAGTGAGAGGGGCGCACAACCCTAGAGTCTGTCAAGACTGGCCCGTACGGGCAGGGGTACCTTTACCTTTTTATATTCCATATTTTCCCTGAAAGCACACAGTGGCATAGATGGATCTTGCCTACTCAGTATTATCCTCACAACAACCCTGTGAAGAAAGTTAGGCTAACTGGCTCAAGGTCACTCAATGAACTTCAGGACTGAGTAGGGATTTGAACACTGGTGTCATAGGTCCCAGACTGACACCCTAAGATCAACATAAACTGTTACTCTAAGAAAGGTATCATTCCCTCCTTGTTGATATATCATTAAAGAGAAACTGAGCTGAGCCAAAACTAAGGGGAAGAACTCCCCATTAATTAGAACTTTTGTGTTTGCATGTGAGTTTTCCCTATATTGTTCAGTATTTTTTCTAATTACTATATGAATGATTGCATGGACAAAATCATTGGTAAGTCGCAATGGGCAAATTACATAAGTCAGCATGAGGCAGAATGTAACCCAAGATTGGCCCAAAAGAGATAAACAAGTAAATGCTAATGTTTTCAGCGATTTACTGATGAGTAACTTAACTCCAGCCCTCAGGCATTGTTGAAGCCACATCTCTTCCCCCAGTCACATTAGGAACTAATTTGACAGTTGCTGGAGGCGAAGTTGCAACATGAGTCAAGTTGTCAAATGTCCTTTGTCCTCACAAATGCAAAATCTTTAAACTAGATTTTGAGCACGGTTGCATTTTTCATTCTGAATTATTGTTCATTTTGCCTGTCGAGTTGACACTTCCCCCTCTGCTTCTGGTCTGCTTGCACATCCCCCTCCCTTTAAACATTTGCTCAATGGGTTGTCAATCAGCAGTGGGCAAAAAGAAGCAGAGAGAATGACAGATCTAACATGCTTGCAAGTCTATGTGGATAAAAAAATGGGATGTTTTAAAACAATGGATTTCCTTTCTTTTTCCATTTCAAGAGAAGTTATACGCCATTGAGGATCATAAAGTGAATGGTGAGTGAGTCCTGACGGAGCAAGCTGCATTGGTGGCTGCCAGTGAGATACCGGGTCCCGTTCAAGTTTAATTCTAGAGTACAAAGTCATAAACCACTTGCCTCCCCCCAAAAAAAACACCTAATAAGTATGTTTCAATGTCAACCAGTTTGGGTCCTGTTGGTGATGCTGCCACTGGGTACTGTTCTTTGGCAGGACCTTCTCAATATCTGTTGAGGGCCAAGTGCACTGGAGATGCAGGTAGTAGGGTCAAGGCATTATATATGTAGTTGCAATAAACACAGGTCAACTAATTTTAGCAGGCCACAAGTTTATCAATTACAGTGGTACCTCTGGTTAAGTACTTAATTCATTCCAGAGGTCCGTTCTTAACCTGAAACTGTTCTTAACCTGAAGCACCACTTTAGCTAATGGGGCCTCCTGCCACCACCACATGATTTCTGTTCTCATCCTGAAGCAAAGTTCTTAACCTGAGGTACTATTTTTGGCTTAGCAAAGTCTGTAACCTGAAGCGTATGTAACCTGAAGCGTATGTAACCCAAGGTAGCACTTTTGTGTAGGCACTGAGTGTTTATCAACAAACCCATCTGCTGGTTGATTGCTTGGTCAGGTTTAAGGATCACCCTATGACATACATCAAATCAGGGTTACCCCCTCCAATTTTGGGGGTGTTTAGGCCCATCAACCCCCATCTGGGCATCTGGACAGAAGCACTTCCTCCTGGATCCCTTTAAGTGGATGCCCTGATACAACATACTTTCTATACAATAGGCATTCCTTGATTTTCTTACTCAGGTGAAAGCTGAAGGTGGGGAGTCCTCAGAATTGGAGCATCCAGGAGATGCTCATCAAAAGAGACACCTCCCTCCCACACTGCCTCAGCATCCCAGCTGCTCCTGACATGCCTATGCCAACTCCATCCCAGTAAACATCCAGTGATGTCCCACTATCACTATCTGAAGAAAGTGCTTCAATTGCACTTGATTGCTGGACTTCGAGGGATTCTTCTTGAGGAGGTGCCTCTTTCAGGAGCACTTGTTTTGCTTCTTTTCCATGGGTTCCATAGCAGAGCTGGAGGAGTCCATTGGCTGCACTGCATGTGGATGTTCCTGCTTGCTGCCTTTAGGCGGAGCAGCTGATAGTTGTGCAGATGTCTGCTTTTTGAGTTTCTATGTAGTCAAGCCACCTAGTTATAGCCTCCAGGGCCTACACAATGCCCTTCAGGGAGTGGGCACTTTCCCTGGGCCTACTAGAAGCTGGGGGGTGTTTTTGTAGTAGTAGTAATTGTCAGGACTAATTCCCTACCCCCCTGGTGGGTGTCAGGGCTAGAACCCTAGCCTCCCTGGATGATGTTGGGGGTAATCCCCTAGCACCCCCAGAGAATGCAGGTAGTGAGGCAATGTGCATTCTAACTGATTGGCAGGGAGTATCTCTCTGAGTATTGCGGGGGGGGGGGGGGGCACAGAGTACATAACCAACTGTGCCTTTATATAGGGCATCTTCTTTCTTTGGCGATCACTCATAGCTGAGTAAGATTGTCTTCCATAAACACGGTTTTAACAATGAGTCTGTGGAGGCCAATTCTGGATCCACACGTCCTTCCACAGTGGGGACATCACAAGGGTTATAAGAACATGCATGCCCACTCACCACGACAAGGTGGTGATCCAGCGAGTGAATTTTAGAGGACATAGCATGGGATACAGGATACCACAGAGATAGTAAGGCAGACTAGTATCCCACCACCACACCCCAATCAAAGATAATCACCCTTCTGCACAGACTGTGATTACATGAATCCAGGTGTCTGTAGCTCCTTGATGGAAGGCTCTAGTGTAGCTTGTGGCATGTAAAAACTGCCTTTGGAATCAATCTGTTGTGTTGCTGGTGCCCAGACATAGATTCAGTGAAACTTCTATGCCCCAAGCTGCTCACCCCTGTATCAGCTGCACCCAAAATCAGCAGGGCTCAATGTATGGGGGAGAGGGTGTAAGTATCTCCCTACATTTCTAGAAAACATCCCCAGTGGCATTACCCATATGGGGGAGAGGGTGGGGAGTATCTCCCATGCTCTCAAAGGTGCTCCCCTATGGCAAAGGTGATAGGGAATATTACCTGGATGCTTGGAGGCTTTCACCTATGGAAGAAGCGGGACTATCTCCCACACCCTCAAAGGCACTCGACTATGGGGAAGGGCATGAGAAGTATATCCCACCCCATGTGACCTTTGGGAGGAAGGCTTGTATAGAAATGATAATAAGGATGTGTTGTATCCAGCTACATTTTACTCAGAATAGACTCATTAAAATTAATTAACCTGAGTTAGTTGTGTCTGTTAATTTCAATTGATTTACTCTAAGTAGTAATGGTAAAGGGACCCCTGACTATTAGGTCCATTCGCGGACGACTCTGGGGTTGTGGTGCTTATCTTGCTTTACTGGCCAAGGGAGCCTGGGTACAGCTTCCGGGTCATGTGGCCAGCATAACTAAGCCATTTCTGGTGAGCCAGAGCAGCGCACAGAAATGCTGTTTACCTTCCCGCCAGAGTGGTACCTATTTATCTACTTGCACTTTGATATGCTTTCAAACTGCCAGGTTGGAAGGAGCAGGGATGGAACAACGGGAGCTCATCCCATCGTGGGGATCTGAACCACTGACCTTCTGATCGGCATACCCTAGGCTCTGTGATTTAGACCACAGCGCCACCCACGTCCTACTCTGAGTAGTACTAGCATTGGATACAACCTAATCATAACAAGGGGGGGGAATAATCATAATAAAACAGGGGTGAATAATCTCTCAGATTAGGGACATTATTCCCTCTGGAGCACAGAATAGAAGTGAGGAACATCTAGCCCCTCTTTGTTGTTGGGTTGGGGTTAGAGCATGTGCCCCCACCATGGGATAACAACACTTGTTGTTAACACTGGAAGATGACTTATCTCAGGGCCTGCCTGTTGTTCCATGCTCAGCATATTTGCAAACAAGCAATTACTACAAAAATGAGTTTTGGTATTTGTTACTCACCTCTCACTTACAAAACGCTGCCCCCTCCATTCACACAAAAAATATGCCACTATGGTAGAAGTAGAGATTATCCAACAGTTACATTTCCATTCACTCAACAGATGATCATTTCTCATCCCAAGAAAACTAAGCAAACAGAAGAAAGGATGAACTTTGCCAGAGAGGAAAAGTGCTAAAGCCACCACACTCTGTATCCATCAACATTAGGGACCAGCCTGATGGGAGATAACAGACAGATTGTGGAAAAGGTAATTTTGTGGCTTGGCTCTGATTTTCTTTGCCGTAAACCCAAGAAACGCTTTCTGCTCTGTAGGAGAAAAGACCAGTGGCTTATCTTCTTTACGGCTTTATCGGAAAGATTACATCTAAGCTTTTTTCTTCTTCTTCTTCTCAGGGTCCAGAAACAATAAAAAGTTACACAAAGGTACCTTCAAAGAAATGAATGATGTGCAGAATCAATAGGAGAGCTTTGATAAACTGCTGAATGATCATATCCTAAAGCATCAATTAAATTTCTTGAATGCCTCTCTAATCTAGCCATCTCTTTCAGAAAACACATGTCCCATCGGTGTGGCTGGTAGAGTTTGGGGAAGTAACTTTTTGGGATAATGTCAGTAAAAATCATACCATCTTGACTTAACTACCCAAATGTCTGGAACACATAATTTTTGTGTACCAATCAAGTGTCTCCTCTGGCAGCCTTGGATTTAGGTTGGTGCAAGTGATTCCCCTGAACCACCCTAAATCCAAGCTGCATGGGCACAAAACAACAATAACACCTATATATACGGATATTATTCTGAGAAAATAAGAAATATTTAAGGGGTGGGGGTGTTAAATTTTGTCCTTGCTCAGGGCACCATATTACCAAAGTCCACCTCTGCCTCAAGGCACCCAAAGTTGTATTCTGGAACCAAGTTAGGCTCTCAGTACCAGCTGCCTAATCCCACAGGGTAGCTGTTGGCCATTGGGACTGGTAGGGTAGAATCCAGTGAGACCAATGGCAGGTAGAACAAGAGCCAATGACAAGCAGAGCCAACTACAGGCAATCCTCCTTTCTGGACCCCCACCCCACACACATCAGCAGGGCCCATGTAAAGTGTTCCACCCTGCCCCTGTTCTGCCCCCATTTCACCATTTTAGTGACATTTTCGGATCAGCCAGACTCACCTAAATCAGTTGGTGCCTGTAATTCTAGTTTATTCCCATCCTTCCCCTGCTGAGTTTTAAAATAGCAATACTGACACTAAAGAGAAAGAAGCTGACAGCCAGCGCCACCCCCTTGGACTGTATATAAGTAAGAAGGCAGGCAGGTGAGGGCTGGCCAAGGTTGGGGGCAATACTCCTTTGCTGTTTTTCATTCTGTTTTGCAATACTTATTGTCCAGTTCTGACCTTTTCTCTTTTTCACCATTCCTTTTTCCTTACCTTTTTCATATGGCAAACACCTAGTTCTCAAGGATGTAGTAAAGCTGTGTCTGGGAGGGATGGTACATTCCACTATATTAGAAAGGAAAATGCATGGACATCGAATACTCGTTTGTTAGTGTGAAGGTAGCTTAGGAACCTTCCATCAGTCATCTAGTTTTCTGTGCAGCATGTCAAGAGAAAAGTTGGCATAGCACTAGACTGTTCCACTGTTGTTGTTTTGAACAGCTTGCACTATCAGGAAATTCTTCCCAATGTGTAGATAGCATCTCCTTTCTGTTAATTTGAACTTGTAGTTCAGATTCTAGCTTCTGGAGCAGGCGGGCAGAAACAAGGTCCATCATCTATTCAATGGAGATAAATTTTTGAAAATGGGCACCATTGAAGAGTAGCGTTATTATTATCAACTCTTAATCATACCTTATCAAGTCTAAATTTACCTAGCTCTTTCAACCTTCAGTTTCCTCAGCATCTTTGTAGCTCTACTCTGGACATGCTCCATATAAGAGTACCCCAATCATTCCAACAAGGAAACTCAATCTGCATGCACAAAAGGATGTGCGTACTGAGCTGAATTTACGAATATAAACTTTGGCATACCAGGCCCAAAGCCCATCTACTGAGCCATTATGTCTCCAAAGAATTTGAAGGCATGTGCCTCCAGAAAGCCCAGAGACATGGATAAAGTTACATATCTCCTGCTGCTAAATCACGAAACCAGATCTCATAACACCCACTCTTAGCCACCACTCCGCACTAACTTCCCCTGCCAAAGAGAAGACTTGCATAGGATCTTAAACTTCTACTAGAAACTCAAGGTAGGATGCTCTATGGGGGTTGTGCATCCAGTTCGATTTTCATTTCTTACAAAATGAATGCTGTGAGTAATGAATGTGAAATGAAAATCTATTTAGGAAACTCATGTATACTCACTTGTCCCTTGCTCCTACCATTACAGGAAAGCCTTACCTGTCTCCATTGACAGTGGTAGGAGCTGAGTGTTTTCTGTCCTACCTAGTTGATGAAACTGATGGGGAAACTCTGCTCTTGATTGCTGCAGGAATCCATTTATTTTTTTGTTACTCAGAAGAGTAGAGCAGAATTACACTTATGATATTATCACATTGCATCATCATGAAGCCAAATCCGAGTGAGGGCATAAGGGCCATCCATCAGCAGCAAGTCTGTCCCCTTTCTGTTTGTCCCCCTCCAAATGAGAAAATTTGAAAATTTGGGGAGAAACTTCACAGCCAACATACTAGGTTTTGTATGGGGAGGGGTGGTTGTTTCATTTCAATGCTCAATTAATATCTGCTTTATATATATATAAAAGAGAGTATTACCAGATGCATTAAAAATACATAGTTTGAGGAAAGGTAATATCTGATTACCTCAGAGGGACACTCTGTGGGTTAAACCACAGAGCCTAGGGCTTGCCGATCAGAAGGTCAGTGGTTTGAATCCCTGTGACAGGGTGAGCTCCCGTTGCTTGGTCCCTGCTCCTGCCGACCTAGCAGTTCGAAAGCACGTCAAAGTGCAAGTAGATAAATAGGTACCGCTCTGGCGGGAAGGTAAACAGCGTTTCCGTGCACTGCTCTGGTTCACCAGAAGCGGCTTAGTCATGCTGGCCACATGACCTGGAAGCTGTGCGCCTGCTCCCTCGGCCAATAAAGCGAGATGAGCGCCGCAACCCCAGAGTCGGCCACGACTGGACCTAATGGTCAAGGGTCCCTTTACCTTTACCTAATATCTGATGCAGAAAAACTGCTTAATCTACAACACTTAAATTTTTCTGAACTAACATAAGGTGAAGCTTAACACCCACAGCTCTCTTCCACCGGTGGAATGTCCCCATGCCTGGCTAAATATTTTTTTAAGAAAAAACAACAGCAGGAAAGTTTTAACACATGCAACCTTTTTCATTTCAGTTGTATGTATCATGCTGACAAATGACAGTTTTATAAAACACAAACCAACCAAAGTTCATTTGTTTCTGGATCTGTTGACAATTTGAACAATTATTTTTCTATCCTCTCATCATCAGTACAATCATGTTTGTCAACATAACATCAGATTTGTTTTCTTCTTTCTGGCAGACCCTGTCAATGGATTGATTGGGAAAAAGCCAAAACCCATGTAACGTATGTGAATGAAAGCATTTGAAATGGTAATTTGTTAACAGCATTTTGCTAGAACTTCTACTGGATACACCCCAACATCTGTAAATGTTCAACTCTGATCATTACATATTTTGTGTTACGCTATTGCTAGAAATTTCTGTTCTAATTTATGGTGTTTTTTCCGTATCTGGTTCAGACATCAGTGTTAACTATTGAATGACAAATCAGTCAATTTTAATTTCCTTGGTTTCTTATTTTACCCCATTTCCACATCAAGCTTTTTAAACTGTTATTATTTTAAAGTCATTGCAAAAACACATATTCAATTTTGATTCCATTTCTTGTAATTTATGTATTTTTATGTAAAATTGCTTAATATATGTATTTCCCCAAGCATTTCCATGCTATGTTGTTGTCATCAAAATACCCATTTTTCGAAGCACTTTCCCCAATGCACATATTTTTAAATTTCCCTTTTAGCTGGGAACCTGCATCATAAAATTCAGAGACGCATGACTTTCGACTGATGCCTTTGTTTCACTCTATATAGTGGTTCAGAATGTGTGAATTACATTTTATTAAAATGAGAACCAAATAAATTTATTATTAGCCATTGGATGATAATACATCTTTTATCAGGCCTATGCTGAGTGGTTAGTGCTATGAGGTCAGCTGCAAATTGATGAATTGGTCACATGTTTAATAAGGCTGTTTTAATAAGTTTAAATTTGCTTTAACTTTTGCACTATAATGACTTTTCTTTTTCCAATTTTGGCTTGCCATGTATTATTGCTGTTGTTGTAGCTCACCCTGGGATCATGAATCAATCCTCAGAATTACAGTTTGTTAAGAGTGCTGAGAAGTGTCAGGAGACCCCCCATTCCCCTCACAGAACTACAAACCCTCTTTTATGGAAAGAGGGTTTGATTGATAAACCACTCCAGAAACTGTAGCTTTTGAGGGGAACTGGCATCTTCTAAGAACTCTCAGCAAACAAGCTACAGTTTCCAAGATTCTTTGGGGAAAGCCATCACTGTTTTAAGTTTTATGATACCGCTTTAAGTGTGTAGGTCCGCCAACCAGTACTGGTGGGGGGTGGACCCTGGGAAATTTAACCGCAGTGCAGCCAAGGCACTCTATTCTCTCACCCCTTTTCTTCAGATCCCCCTACCCACCCACCCTCTTTTTTCTGCTTTGCTATGACTCAGCCTTGCTATGGACAAATGTTGGTTGCCATAATTTTGGGGCTGGGTAGGATTTTTTTTCCACTTGGCAAATTGGCACCAGCCATTTGGTTTTCGCCTACTTTGTAGCAATCGCCACAACTTTGCGAGGTTAGGCATTGGGTAAACCTTTGTTTAGATGGAGGGGAGATTGTAGCCTTCGCCTACCCCTCTTCATTAAGGGTATCCTGTTAAAGGGATCGGGGGTGTGGATTCTGTCCGATGCCCCCAGTGAGTACCCCTCGGGGTGTACCCCTCGGTGGTTTACCCTTAGTTGGACTCCCTGGTTTATCGTTAGATGGGTGGGCAGGAGTTGAGATATAGCCTGACTTCAGCCAATGGCTAAGCCAAACCACTCACATCTGTAACTAGTAAAGTTGTGGCCTATTTGAACCCATAAATCAAAATACTCATGTCTGTGTGCTTATTATCCACTATGGAACAGCAGGAACTGTGGCCTTGGTACACAATGCAGATGGGACCTAAGATTCACTTATTAGGCTGACAAAAGGTGTAAGTGGAATGGGGCTGAGGTGACAGGCAACAAAATATCTTGGGTTGGACCAGTGTTAGTTAGTGAGCTTTGATGCTAAGTAGACCTTTGAATCTGAGTTTCCTTAGCTCTACTCCAAGACTATAAACCATTACACTACACTGTTTCTTGGTGCTTAGTTAGTATGGATGTGCATAAATTCTTATTAGGAGTTTGAATAATCTCTGTTTAACTTCACTGGCAATTTCTCTGATGCTTTGCCAAAGGAAGGGCCTCGCTTTAGGTGAAATTTGGTGACAAAAAAAATCCCCATGAGAGTTCTATAAAGGAGCTTAATCATTTTTGGCAATCATTCAGAGAATCAGTTTGAAGCACACTGCATGCAATTAGTACTCCACAGAGAACCATCAGCACAAGAACTGTTAATTTGCATCCTCTTATGAGTCTAAAGCAAACAATCAAAATAAAATTAGAATAACTGGATTCTGATTTCTACCCCTCCCTTCCCCCACCACACCCACACATACACACCATCTTCTGAGCAAAATTTATTCATTTTCATTCATCCGTTGAATAACCAAAAATGGACAAAGTTTATTAACCATTCTAATCTTTTGAAATAAGAAGGCATAGAAAAAGAAATAAGCTAAGTTGACCTGGTTCTCTTCAAACACAGCAAGATTTATTTTATGCTAGAATGAACTATGATTAAGACAGCCTGCCTGGATGAATTATTAGGAAATGTTAATTGCAAAAGAAAAGAAAAGAAAAACAGAGGAGTTAGTATGTATTTTGTGAAATGCAGTTGAAATCATTTGCAAGAGCAAATTAAACATATTCATGAGCAAAAGGTCCCAGATCGTTTTATCTATTGACCTTCCAAATTTACTGTATCATTTCTAGCATTAACAAAACAGCACATATTACAGTAACCAGCCTTCAGTTTGCATTCCCTTTTTATTTATGCAGCCACTTAATAAATTCCTGATTTGAAACAAAGAAGTAATATGTATCTGGCTTAATGGGACAAGTTGCAGGCAGTTCCACAAGTGAAACAACGTCAAATAGGGCCAGTAAGTCAGTGCATGCATGCTTTTTGGGGTGCTGGGAGTCCTCCCATGACAGCTTTTTAGTGTTTCCAAATGTGCCAATGGGTCCAAAAGATCAAAAAGTCCCCATCTAACCACTGCAGCACACTGTGGTATTTCATAAATAAAATAATAATAAATTATTATTATTTAGTTGCTTTTTTGCCACAGCACCTCAAAGTGATTTACAATACTTTATGCAAAAACAAACAAATACGTATTTTAAAACCAACACACACACACACACACACACACACACACAAAGGTGGCTCCCTCTGCAACCATCTCATTCCTGGCAAAAGTTTAGTTTTCCTTCCAGCATCCACACCACTATTTAGCAAGAATTTGCTATCCATAGACATTATGGGGACATTAATAACATTTGAATTGATCATCCGAAGACCCACCAAAGCAATGACTGAGTGCACTCCACAACAAGCCTGAATAAAGTACCGTACATTGGTATCCCCCCCCCCCCGAAAATTGGAAAGAGGTCTGTGATATGCTTTATTTAAAACTGGGGAAAGGGGATCACAAGTGCCAATTTTCATCACTTTTTAAACTTGTTGCCTCTATTGCAATTTCTGTTGGGTTGGTTTGGAATGTGACACATGCTTCTCATCAGGTAGATCATGTATGCCATGGTTATTGGCCCAATATATGTCATTTTAATTAGCTATAGAATTTGAGGATTATAAGAACAGAACCTTGTTTTTTTATTACTCACCTTAACTACAGGATGCCAGCCTCCCATGCTTCTGTCATGCACCCGAGCTCCAATAGTATCTCTGCATTTACATTCAAAGAAATATAGCAGATGGGAGCCTATGATGGTAATACAAGCACAATGTGATCTACTGTGCATTGAGGCAGGCCCTCATATGTATCCCCTTGTTCATAAAGTTTTATGGGTAATTCATATTGAGAAGACTTAGAGCTAAACTGACTATCATGTAGGCTACTCTGCTAAATCCAAACTACTCTGTGTAATTAATCTGGAGTGAACTGAGTCGTGTCCATTCCCCCGCCCTTCTTTTTAAACTCCAGATTAAATCTACCATGTCCTCATTTTGTACTCTAATGGCATTGGGATCCTCAATCCATCATTAACAATACTTTAAAATATTACAGGGAAATGGTGAATGTTCTCGGTCTTTAGGACACTCACCAGAAAATAAAGTCCATTAACCCCAATGGAAATTGCTTTTGAGTAGACATACAATTATGCATAAAATTATGTTATCAGGATGCAACCCTATGCCTACCTACCTGAGAATAAGCCCAAGCAAATACACGCGGGCTTGCTTTTTTAAAACATGCATAATATTATACTGCATGCATATTTTATATGATGTTCATTTTGCTGGACATATCAAAACCCTGTTCCTTTCTGTGTCTGAAGTGGCCTTTGAAGTGTGAGCACATGCAATCAGCAATTGCTTATGAGCTACACCTCAGGTTTAGGCCTTGGGATTTCCACACCAAGGCTCTCTGAGAGCTGATGAAGGGCAGAGACAGTAACTTTCAGGATTTTACAAACCTAGTTTAGGGTCACACTATTTGCAGCTGCCCTGATCATTGGCTTTGTTCCAGATGATTTGGCATACAGTTTTTATTTTGTGGATAGTTTAATACAACTGAAACCTATTTGAAATGGGTCAAAACCAGTGTGTGTGTGTTTCACAAATTTTTTTTGCCAGTTAGCTGATGTCATGCAGTCAATTCAGAGTGAAGCAATACTTCCCGACTTCACCCCCAACTTAGCTTTAGGGCAGTGCCAAAACCAGGGTCGTTTAGCCCAGAATTTTGCCCAGGGTGAAGCCTCCAGAGAGTGCTATTGAAGCTCTCAGCCTGCCAGATAATCCACAATGAGCTCTGACGGCTTGTTTCCAGCCCTTGCTGGGCATTTCAAAAATGGCTCAGGGTAACTTGGTGGCACTTAGCACTGGCTTCACCCCTGAGCTCTTTCTCATGGGTGAACAATCCCAATAAGTAGTGAAATTTTATTGAAAAGGGAGGGAGAAAAATGAAGACAGAGTCACCAACCATCTCTCTTTGACCCCCTGGTGTCGTCCCCCCCCCAGCTTCGTTTGATAGCTGAGTGAGGCTGCCTGCTATTGGGGGAGGTGGAGAATGGCTTCCCCATCAAACAAGGCTCTCTTGCCTTTAAAACAAAGGTGACCCTGTTGAGGGTCTTGGCTTATCTTCTGGAAATACAGCCTTTTAATGATGCTTTAACCAAATGAATCCAAGTCAAACCCCAACCTCAGATAGAGAACTGCTGCACATGGAAGCTCTACTTTTGACAAACAATTTACTTTACTGGAAAGGACACTCATTTTCCCTTTGGTCATGTAGTCATAATACTTCTTAGGATTCTTCAAATGATATTTTATTCTCTGCCTTTCTATGCCCTTTAAGAACAAATGTGTATGTGTGTACGAGTATGCAAACATGTGAGCAGGGCTAAACTGAGTCTTTGACCCATGTAAAAGAAAGCCTAGCTTTGCCCCTGCTTTGGGGTCAAATGCAGCCCTCTAGACCCATCTATCTTGCACTCAGGCTACCCCTCCTCAAGCTACACCCATCATCCCTAATTTGCATCATCCTGGTGTTTCTTTGCCTGACTGCCCTTGAACTCTGATAATGTTTTGTACTTTCCTGGATGAAGAATAGAGGGGTTTGAGAGTATGTCTAAAACTATTCTACTGTACAAAAGTACCCTTTAAAATGTGTTTGAGGGGTGGGACAGAGGTTTCTTTTCGTTGTTCGTGTTTTTATTATGCGTTTTCCCCACATAGGGTTGCCCAGAAGTGAATGTGGGCCACAATATGAAAAATGGATTGGCATCATTTAGAGCGGGATAATAAAAAGGTAAATGTAAAGGGATCCCTGACCATTAGGCCCAGTCACGGAAGACTGTGGGGTTGTGGCACTCATCTCACTTTACTGGCCGAGGGAGCCGATGTTTGTCTGCAGACAGTTTTCCTGGGTCATGTGGCCAGCATGACTAAGCCACTTCTGGCGAAACCAGAGCAGCACATGGAAGTGCCATTTACCTTCCCTCCGCAGTGGTACCTATTTATCTACTTGCACTTTGACGTGCTTTTGAACTGCTAGGTTGGCAGGAGCTGGGACCGAGCAACAGGAGCTCACCCCATCACAGGGATTTGAACCACCGACCTTGTCATCGGCAAGCCCTAGGCTCAGTAGTTTAGACTGTAGCGCCACTCACGTTAAAAAATGCAACCAAAGAAGTAGCAGTGGGGGAGGACTGCTGAAAAGAGTGAACATAAATGTAAAAATAGCTACTTTGAAGGTTTCTTTCAGGAAACCTTTAAAGACACATGTACACTCAGAAACACCCACACCCCAAAAGACACAGCTCTCCCCTTTTACCTCCAAAAGTTTGTAAGTGAATGTTTGGCACATTTCTAAAAAACTATAGAAGAGAGGCTCCTGATAGCAGTGCTGTGTCAGGCTGCACCTTTTGGTAACTTGAGGAAATTACCTGGCTACACAACACTCTCACCTCATTAGAAATGGTTACAGGAAACAATATTTGCATAATAGCCAAGGATGAGATAACACTTTCCTAGTTTACAGAGAGGAGGAAAGGCCATTTGGAAAGGGAATAAGCATGCACACTCGAGTTAATTTGATTAATCTAAATTGCAAAGGGATCACAAAACTCAACCTTTCATTTGATTCTAAATGAAGGGAAGGACTGAGATGCTGTGGACAAGATTGGTTTCAAACCCGTTGGGACAGAGAGGAAGCAGGCCTGCCATATACAGCATCCTCTTTGCAATGCAGATAGGTCCTCATGATGAACAGGGAGACTCCCAGAACACTTACTCTGTTTTATTTTTCACCTTTAATGTGTCTTCGTAATCAACATGCTCTTTGAATAAATAGAGCCAAGGGACCATTGAAATATATGCAGCTCTTTCCCCTCGATGATAGCTGGAGAATTATGACATGACTACATTGACACCTTTCTCTCCCCTGTGGAACATTTTTGCTCTGAGATGAGTTAAAAGTAAGAATAAGATAAAATATGTTTTACGGCACAATTGATCTTCTGCTCCCTAAAAAAAAAAAAAGGAGCAAATTTAGGTGTCAGCGCTGACAAAGTATCCAGCTAGTCCTGTTTTTTCAAGGTTTGTCATAAAACCCACTCTTTCGGCTTCCCCCCACCCTCATCTTCCCCACCATGACCACACACCCAAAATCCCCTGAGAATTAGAAGAAGCGTATCTGAAGAGCACCATAAATACTGGCAGGTTTCAAAGGAAAATAAAGCTGCATTGACGGTTTCAAATACAAAGCTTGGGATATAGAAATTAAATTCATCTGCTCCTTGGCATCGTGATGGTTTGTATCAACCCAGGAGACAAGTTTTATCACTCACTAGATGTGAAGGTCTAATGGCAAACCTTTGTATAGCTGTCTGACCTTTCAGAAAATAGTAACATGAGCATCAGTACACCAAGGGTGTTTTTGCACATAAAGCTGAAAACACTCTGCTTCCATTGCTTTCATTAAAAAGGGTATGTAAAACCTCAGTTTACCAGAACAGTTAATTTAGAGTGCAAATGCCCTTTCCCCCACAACAGACACTTTCAGGTGTTCACATAAATAGTACATGAGAGAGATCCAAATACAATCCAAAACCAAACACCATTTTTACAGCATGTATAAAAATGCTTTAAAAGCATATTCATGCAGGAGTTTTCAGCCCCAGTACTGCCACACTGGTTTCTTTAATTGGCTCCTACCTTTTTTTCTTGTTGGAATTGTCTGCATTTGTTTCTTAAATATTGCACCAAAAAACTCCCATCCATCTTGTACTCCTTTATCTTAGAGCATTTTTGACCATGGGATCTCACCCAGTATTTCCCTAAGCATTTTGAAATCAGCCTTCTTAAAGTCCAGAGTGCATTCCTGACTACACTCAGCTTTCCCTTGCCTGTGTACGATGAAACTCAAGAGAGCATGATCACATCCACCAAAGGTTCCCAGTATTTCCACTTCATTCATTAGTTTCTCCATATTGATGAGAACCAGATTCAACATGATCCCCATGTTGCATCTTCCACATTATAGGAAATAAAATTGTCAATGAGACCATGGAATAATTTGTTGGGCCTTACATTCTTGGAAGAGTTTGCTACAACAGATATCAGGATAGTGACTATGATATTCCTTTATGAAAATCTGGTAATCTGCTGTAGGAAGGCATCATCCAAGTCTTTAGTTGGGCTTGGAGGTTTACAGCAGACTTCCCTGGTAAGGTCACTGTTGTTTCCCTCTCCTACAATTTTTACCCATATACTCTCAATCTGCCTTACCTGCTCCAAGTCGTGGATCTCTTCACAAGTGTACACATCCTTTACATACAGTGCTGCTACTCCTCCCTTCCTGTTTGTTCTATTCCTTTGAACAGGTTATACTCATCCTTTTCTAAATTTCAGTAATGAGTTTCATCCCACCAGGTTTCAGTGATGCCTATTACGTCATATTTGCCATCCTGTATTAAGTGCAAATTCGACTTGCTTATTCCCCATACTCCATGCATTTGTCTGGTGACAACTGAAACCACAAGTCATTCCCTCCAACTGCTTCCTTCTTGTAGTTTACTGTGCTTAGAAGATATCTAGAGAACCATATCAGTTTCCAATGCATCAGTGAAGGTCCTCTCCCCAGTACCAGGTGTTCCCCTGAAGTCTGTAATATTGTCTCCCTCCTTCTCAGGATTTAGTTTAAAGCTCTCCTGATCAGTTTTGTGAGTCTCTTAGTAAACACATTATTACCACATCCAAACTGGGCATGTCAGGTCTAGGGGACACCTTCCAAGTGTCACCCAGAATAATGCGTTGGCAGATTCCTAGGGAGGGTGACCGTAACCTAACAATGCCTTGGTATACCTAAAGTATTTTCCCCAGTTCCCTCACCTGCCTGGACTCAAAGGTAGGTGGGCAAGTAAACCAAACCACTCCTAGATGTCAAACAAATTATTCCCAGCAGTGTGAAGTAGGCAAACAAATGAGGACCCTAAGGCCAATCAAGGATTCCTTCCAAAAATCCTCCCACTCAGCTCCTTCAACAGACAACTAGTCAAAGTCTACATTGCATATAGGGAGAGATAGTGCAGCAGAAACACAAGGAGGAAGAGCTATGGGGAGGGGTGGACTAAGACACCTTACTCGGATCCTTCAGATTTGCCCTTGGACCCCATGTGACCTTACTTTGCTCTCTGAGGAAGGGGGATGAGGACAAATGCACCCACTGCTGCAGGCAGGGGAGTGATACAGTTACTACAGTTAGTAGGAAAATCCCACTAAAAGCAATTATTCTTCCATGGCTATGTTGTGTCATAAATTTGCACCAGAGGTTAAACAATTACAATTGTTTCATTGGAAATTTGAAGTGCCTTGCCCTGGGTTTCTGTTTTCCCACATGAGCCCATGTACCAGAATAAAACAACATGGCAGTTGCGTGCTGAGATCCCCCAAACACCCCAAGCCCAATAACTCACACATCACACGTTAATTTTTGTTTAAGGTTTTTGGCATAATTTTGGCCACAACTTTATTCAATATACAAATTGTGAGTGGTTGCTTAGGCATTGGTTAAGACTAGCTGTCCCCCCTGCCTTGAGGGACAGCACTGAATTCCGGATTCCAGCGGAAGACAGTGTGGAGGAACAAGATCAGGGATGACTGGAGCTGCGCCACAGACCCTCAGCTTCTCCCCGCATGCTCCTAGGGGCAATACGCGGCCCAAACCCGATTCCAGGGGTTTGGACGAAAGGATGGTAAGCCCCTGAATTCCTTTACTGGAATTCCCATGCAGCAGCAGCATTGGAGGGGCAGGCACAGCCAATCCATACCCCTCCACCAACCAATTTAAACCAATGCCTAACCGCCAACCTTACAAGTTGTGACGATTTGCTACGCAGTAGGCGAAAACCAGATGGCACACACTACTCAGCCAAATGGAAAAATTCCTACCAGGCCCTCGCATAACAGCGAACGACCCCTAGACAGGCATAGCAAGGTCAAAGCCCAAGCCCAAACAAGGGAGGGCGGGCGGGCGGGCGATGCGATGCCCACAGCGAAAGAGAAAGCAGCTAGCTGTGGGCCAGACTTAAATAAGCTCTGATCCCACCCCCAAATTGGCAACATGCTATTTGCCCCAGCAACATCACCACCAATCCACGCCAGGCTCCCTCCTTCAATTCTGCCTGGCAATTAAAGGGTGCTTGTCAGGACCCAGCCGCAACACGTGCTCTCCCTTAGTGAGAACACGCTTTAGCAAAGGATTCCCTCCATGGTATGATTGCAGAGACTCCTCTAAGAACAGGTGAGTGTTCTGAGTCTTGTATCAACTGAAAAGCCATGTTTTGAAGTATGTGAATCATATGCAGAGTGGATCAATTGATGTTAATAGACTTGGTTTTGCCATGACCATTGAAGTCAGTGGGTCTACTCCGAGTATGATTTTGTTGGATACAATGCATGAAATTGGTTGTAAATTGCATTTGAGAAAATAGTACCACTGATTCTTTTTAATATTAAATTAGATTATTATTCCCTAGAAATAATGACATCCATCTACCCATCAGATGCACTAAAAGCATAACAATCACTTAATATTCATGTGGCAACGAATCATTGTTCCCCATACTAGGGCAGATTTAATGTAAATTGTGTTAATCATTTCACAATGTTTGCTATTTGAAGAGATAATGAGGCGTCACCCCCAAAGTAATGTGTCTTAATTACAAAACAGTGTCAGTGGAAGAATGGCATGCTAAAGAACAATGACAAATTATATTTTATTATCAGCAAAAGATAATTAGACATGAAAGTTTGATGTAAATAGGCTGCAATGGGGAGTCCCCAGAACACATTCGTTCCATTAGCTACCAATGGGAACAAGGAGACTTCAAATGGTACATGGTCCCAAACAGGTCAATGGAGGGGTACTCGCTACCTTAAGTTAGAGGCAGATGGAGATATTTTGCAGATGGAGTTAGAGACAGATGGAGATATTTTGTTCCTCCCCTCCAGAAACTATCAACTAGCCCCAGCCAGCTCAGTGGTGGGGCTTCTGATGGAGTTAACAAAGGCAAGTGGAATGGCTGCAACTGGGCATTGTTCTTGGAGAGCATATGGTTCCCCCCTTTGATTGATGTGCTAATTGCAGCCAGGTGGGTGGTGGCAGTGCGCATATTTAAATATCCTTTTGTTAATTCTTGCAGGAAAGCTTCTAGTATTAGATGGGGAGCATTCCTAATTTTTGATTTATTGTGTTGTTTCACAGGCTATTCCTTGGGATGTGCCTATTGCTGGAAACTTGGAATTGTATTGCTTTCTGTGTGATAGGCTGCATGAAAAATGCATTATCACACATCTGCCTAAAAACACCCTAATGAGGCCTTCCTCAATCAGAGCAACCAGTCCTATGACTGCTATGAAAGGCAGACAAAAGAAGGTGATTGTATATACAGATGTATATTGGTTGCAAACTATAATCATCTGTGCAATTTTCAGGTGAGTACATCACGTAGCCCAGTTTATTGGGAAGCAAGATATAATTTGAGGAGTAAATACTTGAAAGGCACTTCTCACTGTACAACTCAATAGGTAGGGAGCAAATGTGTTCCCTTCTCTTCCCCGCATTGTAAATTGCAACCCACATTAAGCTGAACTGGCACCCCATAATACTACTGGGCATTGACCTATTCTAAATCACAGGCTGCAGTCCAAAATAAAGAAAAAATATGCTTGGTATGATTTGCGGAAAGAAAATAATAATCATTATGGTCTATTAAGATGAACTGAACCACCCAGAGCACAGTGAATAGGAGATCAATACACTATGATTTATAAACAAAACTAAAAGTTGTTGTTTTTTCCTCTTAAAAAGCAATATAGCATTATTTGAAGGTGAACTCAGTATGGTAATGATTTTGCTTTGAACTCAGTAGGAAGTCTGGGTGGTTTCTGATAGAAAGATCAGAGGCATGATAAAATGCCCTAAAACTCAAATACAGTGCTACCTCCAGATGCGGACGGGATCCATTCCGGAGGTCCGGTCAGACCCCAAGGTTTCTGCAACCTGACAACCACTTCTGCACATGCACAGACTGCTTCTGTGCATGCGTGCACAATGAAACCCGGTAAAATACTTCCGGGTTTGCCACGCGTGCATCCCGAAGTTTATGTAACCAAAGGATTGCATAACCGGAGGTATGACTATAAGTACACCTCACCAATGGGGTTGGATCAAAAAGCTTGTTACAAGGACTATGACAATGGTAAATTGTTGGAACAGGGGTATTGCTTTCCTATAAGAGCAAATCCTAATCCTCTGTGGAGGTCTAATAAAGTAAGCTACACTCTTTTGGTTGAGTTTGCATTGGTTCAGATGTGCATGCACATTACTTGATTTCCTTCACTCCACACGCACTCTTGGCCAGACCTGACTATCATGATTACTCTATCATGTATGCTGTGGAGCATGTCTTACACTCCCACCTGCCAGCTATGGCTTCATATTGCTCAGAACACTTATTTTACAGGCCTGTTCTCCATCATTAAAGCAGAGGAATGATGAATAGCAGACCTGATAAGAATATGTCACCCATCTCAAGTAGAAATAACCACAGAGGCTTTAACTGTATATAAAGTATACTGTGGTACCTCGGTTTTCTAACGTCTTGGAAGTTGAATGTTTCGGTTTTTGAATGCTGAAAACCTGGAAGTAAATGCTTTCATTTTCAAACATGCCTTGGAAGTCAAATGGCTTCCGCTGAGTTTTTTTTTCCTTTCAATTTTCTCTATTGAATTTGCAGACCACCCTTTGTGCCTCAGTTTTTGAATGTTTTGGAAGTTGAACAGTCTTCTGGAATGGATTCCATTCGAAAACCAAGGTGCCACTGTGGTAAGGCAACAAGCCAGAATCCTAAAAGGCAAAGAAAATTCCTGAAATGAAATCCTAGGAAGTTTTCTATTGCCTTCCTCTTCCATTTCACGAAGGCTGTGTTAGCTAGAAAATTAATAATGTCTTCAAATATCATTCAAATCAAGTTTAGTGTGGTTTTTAAATATAACATATACAGTTTTCTTATGTTGCTTGATTTTCCCTAGGGTCACTTTACGTTCATTCTAATCACCAGTGATGGCCATGAATAGTGCTTCATCCTCCTTGAGCATACCCATAAGAAACAAGCCCAGAGTGAAAAACTAGGGTGCTGTCAGCAGTGTCTAGTAGCTTTCCTCTTTTTGAAATTTTTGAGGCAGAGATTTGAGTTTGCTTGGGCCCTGGCTGAGACCCAGGGTGAATATGTGAAGGAGGCTGAAAGGAGAGGTGTATTGGAAGAAGGAACTGATATTGGTTTATATGCATTGGTAATTTTGTATTATTGTAACATTTTTATATGCGAGTGTTTAATTTTTTTTTGTAAAATTGGTTATTGCTTAAGTTGTCTTTTGATGCTTTAGTTTTCTGTGTACCACTTAAAGATTTTTTTTGAATATATTAAGTGGTATAGAAATGGAATAAATAAATAAGGTAGGTTTGGCTAGGAGATAGCATATTAAAAATGGTCTGGTAAAATGAGCAGTGGTAATAGTCCTGGAAATAACTGGAAGGGCAGTTCTAAAAGTGTTATTCCGAGCTCTGTAGCATCTGTGATCAAATCATTTTGCTCCTAAAGAACCTTTTCAATGCCGTAATGAATACTCCCTATCTTTCAGAAGTGTATTTTCCCCACTCTAAAACACAAAGAAATCATTCTTGAAAAGTTGTAAGTTATCATATGCCTTTGTGTGTTTTTTGGTGGTGGTGGGGGAGTCACAGGGGTAGGGCAGTCAGAGGGAGGGAGAGGCTTTGGTCTGACCCTGAGATATTAAACTGATCTTTCCAAGCCTGAGCAGTTGACAGTTTATTCTGCTCATACTGAAAGCTCATCACAATATAAGTGCCTGTTTGCTTTTGTGAAATGGAAGTTTCCTTACATTCACATGACATTTTATACCTGAGTGCCAAATATATAAAGACACATACTGCAGCCATTGTGAAAAGTAATGGCCAGTTTACTTGAGAGATCATCTGACACTATATATGTCCTATTACAGATGCCATATAATATTCTGTTGTAATCAGAAGTTGATATTTTTATGTAGTGGCACTTACATTTTGGAACTCCCTGCTGGTTGACATCAGACAGGGGCTTTTCCTGTATTATTTTCAGTGCCTGCTTAAAACAGGTTTTAATCTCTTTTACTATTGATTTTAATTAATTTTATTTATTTTTAACCATTTGTTGATTTTTAAAATATTTCTAATAAACCACTTAAAGGTTTTAACTACAATCAAGCAGCTTATATAAGCAAGCAAGCAAACAAACTTAGCATATAGTATGTGCACACATAAGAGTCCACATTGTAAAAGGGTTATAGCTAATTTGTAGAGCAAGTGTCTGCCATGCAGCATCCCCTAGGTTCAATCCCTGGTACTTCCTGGTAAGGCCAGGGAATATCCTTATTTGATCCCCTACTGAGATCCTGCCTGTAGACCCAGGATGCAGAATCAATGTCCCTCAAGATGTTATTAGGCTACGACTCCCATCACTAATGAGAGTCCTACAACATATTGAAAGCCACAGGTTCTCCACCTTTGATGTAGAGAAATCAGGGATGGACACTCATCCAGAAAAGAAAGTGTCTCAGCCCTGTGCATATGTTGTTGTTGTTTAGTCGTTTAGTCGTGTCCAACTCTTTGTGACCCCATGGACCAGAGCATGCCAG
Organism: Podarcis tiliguerta; assembly: GCF_965153285.1. Taxonomy (NCBI): domain Eukaryota; kingdom Metazoa; phylum Chordata; class Lepidosauria; order Squamata; family Lacertidae; genus Podarcis; species Podarcis tiliguerta. Next base: position 36,067,591 of record NC_139553.1, read on the forward strand.
GCACTCCTGTCTTCCACTGCCTCCTGCAGTTTGGTCAAACTCATGCTGGTAGCTTTGAGAACACTGTCCAACCATCTCGTCCTCTGTCATCCCCTTCTCCTTGTGCCCTCAATCTTTCCCAGCATCAGGGTCTTTTCCAGGGAGTCTTCTCTTCTCATGAGGTGGCCAAAGTATTGGAGCCTCAGCTTCAGGATCTGTCCTTCCAGTGAGCACTCAGGGCTGATTTCCTTACGAATGGATAGGTTTGATCTTCTTGCAGTCCATGGGACTCTCAAGAGTCTCCTCCAGCACCAGAATTCAAAAGCATCAATTCTTCGGCGATCAGCCTTCTTTATGGTCCAGCTCTCACTTCCATACATCACTACTGGGAAAACCAGAGCTTGAACTATACGGGCCTTTGTTGGCAAGGTGATGTCTCTACTTCTGCTGTTTCATCCTCCGAGATGCCCCTCAGACCCATGCAGTGGAGCAGAGCCATGGTGAGGAAATCAGGGCAACACGGACCAGTCATGTTCTTTCTCCAGTGTATCCACAAAGCAACACAAGGTGGTTAGGTCAGGTCTGTGTGAGTTCCGGCTGGAAAAAAAGCCCTGATAGAAAGATTGCATTTATATATCATAGGTCATTCATGTACAGCCCAGCCTCCTCTTTAGCACCTGGTTTGCTTAAATACTGCACCTTGCTTTAAGTAGGTTTTCTCCACATTGTCACTATTTTGTAGGTGGAATTCAGGCTACCCACTGAAAAATTATGTTTGCACAGTAAAAGTGGATTAACACTATCACACTGAATCTACTTCTTTTTTGTTTCTTCAAATAGTTAGGAGGAAGCGCACAGAAAAGCGTGAGATGAAATGATCAACAGGAGGACATAAAAGTTAATAAATAATAATAGGAAATCAGGATTAAGGCTCATTGTCACATAACCACCCCACAAACTGAGAATGAATGTTTAATAAATACAGGGCATAGTCTAACCTTCTTGTAAGCTTTGTGCAAGCAAATCAGGATGGATGCTTAATCAACAGTTTGTCTGGAGGAGCCCTAACATTTCCAGAAATCTCCTGTCAGAAAGTGTTGCATGTGGCCTCAGGACTTTCTAATACAAGACAAATGAAACTGAACATGTCCCAGATACCCACCAGGAGACTATTACCACATGCAGCAAATATGCTATATCAAAACTAAGCAGGTTCTCTAGCTATTAATTCCAGACCGTTTAGGTTCTGGTGGGAATGGAATAATCAGCGCTCACATAGAAACTTTGTAATGTAGCTTGCTCTTTCCCTTTGCAAATTACTTATGCAGAGAATGGAAGTTTCTATTTGGTTATTTCTCCAGGTAAACATCACACTTATTACATTCAGAAAACAAGTGACATTTACACAGCTGAGACAGCACTTATTCCTGTATTGGGTTTGCTCCTTGGCGTTTGTAATAAAGCATGAATTATAGATGGAAACATCCCCTGCTTTGTTGAAATTGTTAAGGAAAGCATTTGTTGCCTAATTAAACACAGAGACCTCTGTCAGGCACCTGGATGAATGAGATTACATTACCCCATTGATTTCAACAAAGAAAGTAAAAAAGAAAAAAAGTAACGTGATTAAATTAGTTACACCTTATTAATGCTTATTGCCAGGTTTTTTGAGTAGCGTAGTGACTAAGTAGATTGTGCTATGGATCAAGAAATCACTATTTTGAATCGTAGATCTTACTAGGTGGCATTAGGCCACACACTGTGAGTTGTAACCGATGTAGTGCTAAGTTAAAGTATTTTAGTATACTTGCTGTGTACATGTTGTGCTGATGGGATGAAGTGACGAATAATGAGACACTCTGTGTTGACCACCAGGGCATAGATTTTCAGAATGACCTGCAGAAGCAGGCTGTTGTTAGAAGAATAACCATGAGGGGTGAGAGCCTGCATAACATAGCCATTTTCAGAGGAAGTACTGTGAGAGGAGAGACATTTTGTGATTGCCATCAGGTTGGTTTCACCTGTGTTGCCCCCCCCCTTCAGCCCTAGAAGCCTTTATAAGGGAGTTGCTTAATAGATACTTTAACTCAGTCAATTGGTAAGCTGTGTCCTAATTTAAATGACACTGTTGTTCCACAAGTGAAAACCCAAAAACATTTTCTGAAGACTATTGTGCAGTCTTCAACTAGCAAAACTGTTGCACTTGCTTCCATTGCTGCACAGCCTTTAAACTCTACCATCTGCTAGAACAGGCTTCCTCAACCATGGTCCTCCAGATGTTTTGAGACTACAATTCCCATCATACCTGATCACTGGTCCTGCTAGCTAGGGATCATGGGAGTTGTAGGCCAAAAACACCTGGAGGGCCACGGTTGAGGAAGCCTGTGCTGGAGTAAGGGTTCTTCTCTAGTAGACAGAGGACACTGAATATGACCATCTTTCTTAGCTTCATCATACATCTCCAATAGGCCTTATAGGATTGTTCTGATGATTACAACTAGAAAGCCTGTGGCTCTCCCAATGTTGTTAACATCTAGCCCACATCCACATGACTAGTGGTCAGGAATGATGGGAATTGGAATCTAACAATATCAGGAGGGCCACAGGTTCCCCAGCCCTGCTCTATCCCAATCTTCAGAATAAGATTTTGAGGGACATGATTAATGAACTATAAACGATTTAATTACTTGATTGCTCTTGCTAAGAGTTTGGCTACATATGGTGACCAGGGAGTTTATATTCTTATTTAGTTCAAGAATTCTAGAAAACTAAAATTAAAATTAAAACAGTGTAGTTTTAAAAGGTTCAGTCTGCCTTTCCATTCAAAATGGTGTCCAAATATATCAAAACATAGAAAAAGACCTGCTCCTTGGTTTTGGGAACTGTCATTAACAAATGGTTACATTATATGAAGATTCTGGGATATGTTTTTGAAACTCGTTTACGTACCTTTCAAAATGCTAAATAATATATATATATTAAAAGACAGCTTAGTAAAGTAAATAGCAATTGTTTAGTAAATATACGATTTCCCTTTCATATTTCTATAATTAGCTGCAGGTGCAGTGCCGGCGCATCCCATTTTGCTGCTTGAGGCAAAATGGGAAGTTCCACCCATCTCTGCTGCTCTGCAGCTTCCACTGCCATGCCACTCACCTCAACTGACACCTCCAGTACTCCACATCCACTGGTGGCAGAGAAGCGCTGCCACCATCAGCACTGTATTTGTGTGAGATCTTGCTGAAATCTCACTGGAAATTGGCACCGATGCAACTTCTCTGTCACCACCGGAGGTGATGGGACACAGGAGGCACATGCAGGGGTACTTTGCCCCACTTCATGGGTGGACCAGCCTTGATTAGGAGCCCAAAATAGCACCCAAGAGGGAATTGTATAGGGGTTCCTCTGAAGCTCAAGTATTAAAATGAGCACCAGGAGGCTCATTTGCTCCTTAGTTGCTTCCTCAAAACTGTGGCAACACTTCAAGCCGATAGAAAAGGTGTCCTGCATAGCCAAGCAAAAGCCTTTAACATTTTAGAGCAGAAAAAAAGCTAATGCTTTTCTAGGCTGCATCAATAGAAGCTTCATTGAAGTCTGGTGCTAGCCCTAGCTAGAGGATATTCCATGTGCTTATAAGAACTCCTTCTGCTGTAAGAGGTGGAAAGACCAAGGTGGGTCTCTTAAAAACAGCCACATAGTAATGACAGATCAGAAAGGATTGCAAAACATGATTTCTAATATGAATAAAGTCTTTCCACATTTAAAATAACCATAAGGATTCTGTCTTATCTGTATGGAGAAGTGGCTAAAAAGCCATCATCCATAATAATTTGTCTGGAAACCTCTGCTGGTCTGGATCCCCACACCCTGAACATTAGAGGCAAACATAAGCTTTTGTGCAGCAAGGTGAGCAAATTATGTGAAGGAAATGCATGATTACATCTGTTTCTCCATTGCCTAGGATGCTCCAGTCACAATAAACTTACACTCTTTGCTTATACAAGCTACAGGTGAAGCCAGGCAGCTGTTTCATATCCCAATGCTGCTGAATGAAAGCAGTGTGCATATAAATGAGAGGAGTTAATATTTGACACAATTGTATTTCAGCTGCCTATACACTCCCATTAATTCCTGAATGGATTTAAAAGATGCAATTAGATACAAGAAGTATGCTCCTTTGCATGGCATTTCTATGGCTTTGGGTTAAATTCAGGCAGTAATTCAGGTGCAGAATATGTAATGCTTTGCGCTGCAGCCTTTATTTGTGCTATTTTCCTCCCATCAGCTATTACCACCAGGGAGACAATAAGAGAACCAATTGCTTCCTGAAAGCCACCCAGGACTCAGTGTTAAGCCGCAGAATGACTGGGAAATGCCCTCCATGGCATTTTTTTCTGTTGCATATTCCATAGGTTACTATAACACATAATGGGGTGAGGAACCTCTAGTCTGCATGCCAGATTTGGTCTGAATGTCATTTCCCCCAAACCATGCCCACCTACCCCACATCTGATGTAATATGTGTGTCAGAAACCAGAGCAAATGGAAACAGCATTTGTGCATCGAGATCCCCCAGGCCACCCCAATAACTCACACTTCACACATCAATTTTTGTTTAAGGTTTTTGGCATGAATTTGGCCACAACTTTATTTAAATACACACACGTGAGTGGTTGCTTAGGCATTGGTTACGACTATCTGTCCTTGCCCCAGGGACAGAACTGACTTCTGGATTCCAGCAGAAGCCAGTCAGGGAAACAACTTTGGGGAGAAAATGAAGCTGGGCCTCAGTCCCTCACTTCTCACCCTCATGCTCCTGGTGGCTTGCCCGGCCCAAGTCCGATGCCAGGGAGAAGGATGAAAAGAATGGCAAGCCCCTGGATTCCTTTAACGAAATTCCCTTTCCGCACCACCATTGGAGGGGTAGGCACTTACCCCTCCACCATCAGAGGACAACGAACCTCCCCCCTTTTCAGGGAGGGTGAGCGGGTGATCCGGTGCATGCAGCCCAAGAGAAGGCCCCAGGCTGCGAGCCCTGTATTTAAGACCTCTGACCCCTCCCACACTTTAGGAACATAACATTCTCCCCAGCAACACTCCTTGCCCAATCACAGCATGTGGCCAATTTGCCCAACAACAGTGGGGTGGCCTTTTTGGCCCCCACCACAACACATGCTCTCTATTATGGAGAACACGTTTTATCTACTTGCACTTTGAGGTGCTTTCGAACTGCTAGGTTGGAAGGAGTTGGGACAGAGCAACAGGAACTCACCCCATCGTGGGGATTCAAACCGCTGACCTTATGATTGGCAAGCCCAAGAGGCTTAATGGTTTAGATCACAGCACCACCCATGTCCCAGTAAGATACATACACAGTAATATACTGTTTTAAAGATACAGTGCAGAATGAGGCAAAAACGATTCAAATAATGGGAGAAAGAATGAACAGAAGAATCACAGACCTATTTAGAATTGAAGCAATAAAGCGAGGAGTTAGATGGGCTTTTCACAAAGTGTATTTAATAAACTTGAGTGGGGATCCTTACTTGTACTCTCTCTTTTGGGGGAAGTAATGTTAGTTCTAAACTTGACTGTGGTAGTCATTAAGTGTAAACCAAAATCAGTAATTTATCACCTTGAGTACTGAATACTTGAACCTTTATTTCCCCATTCCCTGCAGTGTAGAAAGTTACTGGTCTCCTGTTAGAAGACAAAAGAAAAATCAATACTGGTGTTGGAAAAAGAAACCTGCATGTTTTACTTCACAAACAAAGTTCTTGTTTAAGCTTCAGGAACAGAAACTGTAATAGAAAAGATACGAATGCCTTGACTTAATTATCGGAGTATACAGAAAAGCAATATTGGTTCAGCAGATGCTGAAGCTCGGGATAGAAATGTTTTTCTCATTTATTTCAGCTGAAAATATTTCAGCAAAAATAAGGATGGACTGATAATGTTTTGACATTAGCATTTTCAACCCTTAAAAAAAAAAAGCTTTACGAGAAGAAAAACTTGTTAACTTTCATTTAATGCCCATGCATGCCTACAGTGATTTGTTGATCCACTGGAAAATTAAAAAAGAAAAAAATGAATCCCTCTTAGTTAAAAGGCTAAGGGAAAGCCATGATTTTTCTGTCACTTTTTTTGGCAAGAGTGATGGCATCTTTTGTTGTTGTTATTTCCATTGCCTGAATATTTTCATGTGTTCATCTGGGCATTCTTGAAGATGAAGAAAATTTAAATAATGTATGATACTATCAGGATTGGGAGAGGGGGAAGCACTAACTTGAAATCCTGCAGTTTCCATTTCCCCCCTCCCACAAATGCTGGAAACTAGTTGTGGAGGAGACTTCAAAGGAAGCATTTGTTCAATAAGATACTGATTATTATTATTTTAAAGGCACAGTAAATGTCCCTGTTCTAATGAAACTATTTTTAACATCTCTGGTATTAATATAGATTTACATCTTATGTAAAAGATTTACGGTGCCTGCAGAGTATAAAAAGGTAAAGGGACCCCTGACCATTAGGTCCAGTCGTGACCGACTCTGGGGTTGTGGCACTCATCTCGCTTTATTGGCCAAGGGAGCCGGCGTACAGCTTCCAGGTCATGTGGCCAGCATCTGCTTTTGGCGAACCAGAGCAGTGCACGGAAACGCCATTTACCTTCCCGCCGGAGCAGTACCTATTTATCTACTTGCACTTTGACGTGCTTTTGAACTGCTAGGTTGGCTGGAGCAGGGACCGAGCAACGGGAGCTCACCCCGTCACAGGGATTTGAACCGCCAACCTTCTGATTGGCAAGTCCTAGGCTCTGTGGTTTAACCCATTGCACCACCCGCGTCCCTGGTGCCAGCCAGTATAGAACCATCCTATAAGGTAGGGAAGCCTATTTATCACTATATTGCACATGGTGTAAACTAAGATCTATTGAATGGAATCATAGAATTGTAGATATGGAAGGGTCCCCAAAGGGCATCTAGTGCAACCCCCCGCAATGCATGTTAAGCTTGTGGTCTACTAAGACCCCTAGATCATTTTCACATGTACTACTGGCAATCCAGGTATCCCCCATCTTATATTTGTGCAGCTGGGTCGTCCTGCCTAAGTGTAGATCCTGGCATTTCACTTTGTTAATTTGACCCAGTTCTCCAATCTTTTAACCCGACTCCAATCTTAAATCCCGATTCTGTCTTCAGTGGCATTAGCTACCCCTCCTAGTTTGGTGTCATCTGCAGATTTGATGAGCGTGCCCACAATTTCTTTATCCAAGTCATTTATAAATATATTAAACAACAGGCCCAGGACAGAACCCTGCGTCACCCCACTTGTCAGTTTTTCCAGGATGATAAGGAACCATCTTTGGGTTCAGTCAGTCAACCCACTTTAAATCCACCTAACAGTTACCTCATCTAGCACACATTTTCCAGCTTCTCTGCAAGAATATCATGGGGGACTTTGTCAAAAGCCTTACTGAAAGCAATATACAGTACTTCCACAGCATCCCCTGATCCACCAAGCTTGTTTTTTTGTGAAACCCAGTTAATGATCACACCATCCTTTTATATGTGCTCCCATACTGACTTTTTAATTTTCTGTTCTAGGACGTTTCCTGGTATTGACATCAAGCTGGCTGGTGAAGCTGTGTTTTAGCACCTCGGATGGTAAAAATGTACCTAGAATTTACCATTTAAGATTGTAAGTAATAGCTCATGTGCATGCTAGAGGAACCATGGGCCCCATGATTCTCCTTGTATCTGTGCTTAATTATTATTATTACTATTTATTTATTTATTTATTTATTTATTGATTGAATTTATATACCGCCCTATGCCTGGAGGTCTCAGGGTGGATCACAGAACAAATTATTTTCCTAATATGTTTCTGAGTTGTTCTGTGCTGTGCTCTGTTTGCTTCTATTTTTGGTTCAGGTTCTGAGGCACTCTGTATAGGTAGATTTTTTATTTTAAAAAAATAGAAGACCCTGCTGGATTAGGTTAAAGGTCCATCTCTGCCAGCATCCTACTCTCACAGTGGTCAACTATACCCATGTAAGGCGAATATCTGTGTTTCCTATCCCCTCTTGCAATGAATCTGAATATAGTACAGTGGTACCTCTGGTTAAGAACTTAATTCATTCTGGAGGTCTGTTCTTAACCTGAAACTGTTCTTAACCTGAGGTAGCACTTTAGCTAATGGGGGGCCTCCCACTGCCGCCGCATGATTTCTGTTCTCATCCTGAAGCAAAGTTCCTAACCTGAGGTACTATTTCTGAGTTAGTGGAGTCTGGAACCTGAAGCATCTGTAACCCAAGGTACCACTGTAGTACAGCTTGGGATGCGAATGGGATTCATTCCAGAGCCCCGTTTGCATCCTGAACAGAACATAAGATGTGATGGCAAGTCTGTGTGTGCACGGGTCGCGTTTCGCCATTTCCGCGCATGCGTGTGACGTCATTTTGAGCGTCTGCACATGCACGAGCAGTGAAACCAGGAAGTAACATGCTCCGTTACTTCCGTGTTGCCACGGAGTGCAACCCAAAAGCGCTAAACCTGAAGCACATTCAACTCAAGGTATGACTGTAACTTTTTCCCTTGCTACATAAGTGGATCAAATTTGCAGGCATGGGAGTCCTTCCAGAGTGAATCAAGATTTTGAACTAAAAGGGATTTCATTTCCTCTATAATCCACATAAGGGCAATACCTTTATTGGTAAAAGGAATTCTATTTCCTCTATAATTCATTTTTGGGAAACACCTTTCGGGGGTAAAATTTGTTTCATATTTTGAAGGATGGAAGTCTTTGTTGTTCTTTCTTACCTTAAATAATAACAATCTTTCCCTTTCAAATCATAGCATGATTAAAAAACAAAATCCACCCACTGTTCTCCTTTAACAGCAGCAAGAACAAATCATCCAGATCTCTTCAGTGCTCTGCAGGCAGCCTTTAGGCATCTCTAATTCTTGCAATGACCGTGGACCTAGAGTATAGAAATACAGAGACCTAGAAAGACACGGAGTTATAACTGACAGAAAATTAGAGAGCACATGTGGGGGGGGGGAGCAGCATGAGGCTTCAATTCTCAAGAAATGGCAAGAAGAGGAATTTAATGTAAGGAAAGAGTGGCTATAAACGTTACTTGTCTATAAGATTCCAATGTATTAGGGTAACATTTATTTCTATCCACATTTATTTGTTGGGGAGGGCTTTGTAAATCCAAGGAGTGACCAGTCATGTGATATAACTAAGGCATTAAACATTAGATCAACCTTCCCCAACATAGTGCTGTCCAAATGTTTTAGACTCCAGATTTCATCAGTCCAGCCAGCATGACCAATGTTTGACCAATATCTGAGGTTATTATCCAAACCCACTCTTCTGCACTCCTCTCAATCATTCCCATCTGCTTCTTTGGCTTGCTGTTCTGGTTGCAACAGAGGTGGCATGAAGGGTTCCTCTCTGTTATGTGGCATCTGGCATACATATATTGATGCAGACCAGGCGCTAGAAAGGAAAGCAAAAAACCCCACCATTTTTTCCACTTTTTACTACTGTCACCAGAGTGGTAAGGCAAGTAGGAGCAGAGAGGGAGTTTGTGGGTAGAGAGAGAATGGCAAGTAGACATACAGGAAGACGAAGTAGTCAAGTGGGAATCTCCCTATGTAGACTGGAGGGGTGGACTGAATCCTACTGTTGTATGATTGGTGACATCATCAAGAGGTACAATAGCATCCAATTTAGCTCAGGTTCAGAATAAACCAATATATTTGGGCTTGGAATAAGCCCTACTGTTTCCATGTTTGGGAGGGGGCGATAGCTTGGTTTTCCAAGGCCACTTCCGAGCCTGACTTCAGAAGTTCAGTCCTTTACAAAGTTTGCAGACCACAAAGCTTCCAGTTTCAATTTTAACTCAGTCTGACTTTTTTTTTTTCAAAAAAACCAAACCCAACAACCACAAAATGCTATTGCCATGCCAACAATATACTAGGCCATTTCTTCATAATAGACTTTACATGAACTACTCATTGGCATAGCATTTGCAAGGATTTTCTGTAGTAAAGCATGCTGTGTTCCTTGTGGTATTCTTCCTATGCAAAATACCCACAGAAAAAAGGGTGGGGGAAAGAGTTGACATAACGACTCACTACAATTTAAATCTTATTATACAAAGCCTCATTCAAGTCAAGATCCATAGTACAGAACGACAGGGGTAAGTTTTTGAGCCTGGTGTGAGCAGAATGAGTCAAGCAATCCCCATTATGGTTAATGGAAGGAAACTGCCTAATACCCCCGCCCTGTGCAAGCACACATAGAAAATGTACCACATGGTTCAGATTACAAATCATGTTGCAAAGTGAATGCTCTGCACTCAGTGTAAAACAGCTCCATTTGGGACAAAGGAGACATCTCACTTAAATCAGGGTGGGAGGAAAATAGCAGCAACTGGTTCACTACTGGCTATTATTTGACAACTGTAATAGCCAGGCTGATAGTACTGGAAAGGTGTTTTTCCCCAGAAACACAGCACAACCTTTTTCCTGATGTTGGTGAGGCAATTTATGTTGATTAAGTATGGAAGCAGCTGAAGCCAAAAACCCTCTTTGATTCAAGCTACCTGGTATTCATAATGGTGACAATAAGGCTCTAAGGGCCCTTAAAGAACTTTTAAAAAATGTTTGTAGTGGCTCTTAAAGAAAGTTAAGTACATTACAGATAATAATACAAGTTCCTCACCTGCCCCGCCCCCAATCCCTGACATGAGGCAAAACATAGTCACCCCACCCATAAATATCCATGAGTCCCTTGTGGATTGAAACCATGTTTTCTTGTCCTCACATAAGAAATAAAGATTCGCCAAACCAAACAAACCTTGTCTACAGTTGTTCCTCCTTGCTCATACTTCATATATCTGTTTCTCTATCAAAGCTAAGGATCCAATTTGAAAGGTCCATTCATGAATTAGTTCCCCAGACAGATCAATGTTTAGATACCACCAATCTGGCCACCACAATAAGATGAACAAACAATTTCTTCGAAGTTGATGATATAGAATTTGGGCCAAAGATGGGTGGACGGGCTAGCTTAAGAAAGGATGATAGATCTTATTTAATTAGGTTCAAGATTTATTGGGGAAATATTCTCAAAAACACAAAGATCTTGGGGCAGCACCACCATATGTGGTAGTACAATCCCAGAGTATCACATTCCCTCTAACATTTATTGTCTCCTTTACACAAAATCATATTTAAGCATTGGGGAAGTTTAAAAGTATTTTCTTTTTCTCTAGCAGAAATCACTTTATATGGTAAACCAGTCCAAATTCTAAACCAGCCCTGTTTAGGGAAGTTTTTAATGTTTGATGTTTTATTGTGTTTTTAATATTCTGTTGGGAGCCGCCCAGATGGGCAGGGTGATAATAATAATAATAATAATAATAATAATAATAATAATAATAAACCATTTGTCATGGAAAAGCAATCCTTCTTTGGGTTCCAGGTTGGTTTACATAGCACAGCAGTGGCGTGTTGTGATTTTTTTCCATAGGGGAACTGTTAGGGCCATAGGTGTTGGTTTGCAAAGGCGATTGGCGGGGGGGGGGGGGATGTCATGTGCAGGATATCCTGACATCCTGCCTGTGAGCATCACACCTCTCTTCCTAAACCAGGCAGAAGCTTCCTGGGCTTTGGGAAGGAGGCACCAGGGGGAAATTCAGGGGAATAGCTTGTTCCCCTAGTCCAATGACCATACACCGCTGGTGTACAAGGTGCCATCCTACCATTTTAAGAAGTCTGGATTTGCGTAGGGTCTACTCCTTAGCCTTTTCATCTCCTAAAGATATCCCACAAGGCAGCAGAGGTTTAAGATCAGAGGCATCCTTCTCCTAGGTGGGCTACCTTTCCAGGTAGTGAGGGGCAGATGAGGACTTATAGGGTGAATGAGATGATAACAGGAAAGAGAGATATGCACATCACCCTGAACTGTTTGGAAAAAGGATGGAGTATGTATTTTTGTGTGTGTGTGAACATGTTATTTAATAATGTTCTTTAACAATCTTTCTGTTTGGAAAGATTTTCTGAAAAGGACAAATAGCAGAAGGTAAAAGTTAAGGATATGTGAATCCCAATTCTAGATAGACTACAGCTTCATCTTGTTCTTCCTTTGTCCTGCCCTGTATGTGAAAGTAGGATTTCTCCTGTCCTTTGTGTAAGAGAGAGAGCATATTTTTTTTTTTTGCCAGATTCATCAAACTGAACTTATATTTCTTTATTATGCATAGAATGGCGTTCCTAACCCTGAATCTCACTTTCCTTCTCCAGCTGTATTTCCAAAGTCCTCCAAACTACTTTCACTATAATTTCCCTTGAATTTTCATGGTTGTTAATTCATTTTTGTTTTGTTTTCTGCCCCCTGTTTCTCACTGCCTATCAGCTTCTTATGCTGCATGCCATGTTTAATCTTTTAAAAATTTAGTACTCTTTTTTTTCTCCCTGACACAATATCAGAAAGTCAGCAGTGTCTTCTCAGTTCATCTGTTGTGGTGCTTAGCACAGCAAGTAAGCCATGAAAGACACTTTTGCAAGATTCTAACACTCTATTAGCTCATGTCTGCATCATAATTTTGCTTTATCTGTCACTGTTATAGCTTATTAATTATGTCCACTGTGCCTAGGTGCAGCCCATTCTATTTTGCTACCTGAGATGAAACAAGAAGGTGCTGCCCTTTGTGCCAGCAACACTTACCCCACCTTGCTCTCCCCACCAAAGCCTCACTTACTAAGGTTTTGTGACATTGTCATGCTGCCTGGGGTTGATGTGAGTTGGAATCCAACAATGTTTAGAAAGCCACAGATTCTTCACCCATGTTCTACCTGCTGCAAGGCTGTCAAAAGCTCTGAGAATGTCTTCACTTGCCTCTCTGTGCATCAGAACTGGTGCCTTAGCCCTTATATTAGGGCTCATGCAACATAAGCTTTTATTCACCAAAACCCGTTGGTGGAAGAAGTGGTTGACTAACTGGGAACACTGACAGAGGAAGGTGGGTGCAGGGGGTGTGGTGCACACCTGGTGTCAGTTGTGAGGGTGGGTGACATTGCCACGCCGTCCCCCCACTTGCTGCGCGGGTGGCACCCCCGGACGCTCACTGCGTGGGTGGCAGGCTGCTAGGGACGATGCTGCCGCAGGCAGCTAGCAGCACCCCCCGATGCTCGCCATGTGGGCAGCAGGCAGCTAGGGACGCTCCCCACATGGGTGGCTAGCCCGTTCCCCACACTGCTCCTGGTGCCAGGGCAGGTAGCTCTGCCCCTGACTGGGAATAGCAGAAGAAAGAGCAGAAAAGGAACACAATAAGTAGATGGAACAGAAGATTAAGATATAGGAGATTCTCTCTCTCTCTTTAACCAGTTAGACCAACAGATCAAAGAATTCAAGAGATTATTGTAGATGTGTCATAGTGCTATGCAGGGTGGCAATGAAGGTGGAATACATAGATGTGATTCTCTCCCACCTAGCTGGCTCTAGTGATGAATAGCCATAGCAAGGGTCATAGTGTAAAGTTAATGGAAGTCAATGTGGTACCATCCAGATTTTGTGTGCTCTTCACATCATACGCTGCCAGCGTGGCCAAAAGTCAAGGATGACAGAAGTATCAGAGTTGTAGTCCACAAGATCTGGAGGGCACAACATTGGCTAGCTCTGTCGCAAGTAAACAATTCAAAATGCAAAACAATAAAAATGGAGGTTGAACTTGCTTGCCTGCAAAGCAAACAGTTCTAAAATAATACAGCTTTACTGCTTTTCAACTGCTGAAAACAATTCTTTTCGATCTTGATCCTCTTCTTTTTAGTAGCCTGTGGCCATCCACTAAGGGACACAATTCCAAAGAATAGCATCCATCAGTAACATTTCAGACATTCATCTCTAATGGATGCAGAAAGGGACAAAGTTCGCCAAATAAGTATGGTGGAAAAGATTAAAATGAGACAAGTTACAGAATGACAGATGATTACTGGATAGTAGAGAGAGGCAGTTTCTCCCCTGGAAGCCCCTGAAGATCTAGAGTTTTTACCCCCCCAAAGGTGTCCCACCAAGGGTGGTAAATGAATTCTAGTGTTTAGTGCCAATGTTTCCTATGTACAAACAAGTTCATTAAAATTGCAAGCGCCTTTAGCACTCCATAACAACTTGCCCGAAGGTTAACATTTATTGTTCTGCACTGCCAACATCAAGCTTTTATGGGGCACATTTATATGCTAAATTGCCTATTATGTTAAGTTGTAAGTTTCCATTTAGCAGCATCAGGAATAAGATTTGACTATAAGTGTTTAGATTTTTATTAGCACTGTGCCAATCTTCTTAATAGCTCAAACTTCCTTGGGGCACAAGAAACCCTCTTCACTCTCCCAACCCAATGAAGTCACTCCATCCTCCATAGAGCACACTTCTGCAAACCATGCCACCCCCAATAGCTGTGATAGGAGTTTAAAAGGTAGTACTTTGTGATTCTGGTCACCACAGAGAAATGAAAGTACTTCATTGGAACTTACCCACAAGCAAATGCTAAATGATGACAACACTTAAGCAATTATTGCAGATAAAACTATCTAAGTAATGACCACTTGCTAAGTTAACGAGCCCAAAGTAACACAGCCAAAAACACCCCGAAGAGCTGAATGCATGCTAATAAGGATCGCTTCTAGGATCCTGTTATTCAGTTATTCTGATGTGCCTGACCTTAGAAGACAAGTGTACACAAACAAGGAAGATAAGGCTTTGAAAGGAAAGTTTTCAAAAGAAGGAAATGTCTTTGTCTCAGGTATTGCCACTGCAATTCTTATGATGTCATGGCTTAGTGGCAGGGCATAGAAGCAAAAAGTTCTAAGTTCAGACCCTGGGATATCTGCAAACAGGATCAAATATCAGGCATGGAAAAGGAGATTCTGCTTCAAATTTTTGGAGGTCCACTGCTAGTCAGAATCAATCAGCCTTCCCCAACCTTGTGCCCTCCAGATGATTTGAACAACAGCACTAATCATCCCTGACCTTTGGCCTTGCTGGCTGGAGCTAATAGGAGGTATGGTTCAGAACATCTGGGGGGCACCAGGCTAGAAAAGGCAAGAACAGATAATACTGGGCTACAGTGAGCAAGTGTCTGACAGCTCATGGTCTTATTTTTACACCTTTGTTATATCACACTTCCTTCCATTTTATTCAACTATACCCTATCTTTGGAACTAGTGGCCTCCAGATATTCATCAGGCTGCTGCCATTTATTAATAAACAACTTTTTGAAAATTTATCAATATTTTAATTTAGCACCTCTCTTCATAGATTTTCCTTTTGTTTTGTTTTTAACACTGCAGCTCCCACTTCTGCAGCAACAGTGGTGAAACACAAATACAGGCAATGGGAAAGTGGTAATCACATGGGATCTACATCCAAGTTCCTGTATATATGTTTCAGAACATAATAGAAGCCCTGATGGATTTCCCAAAGGCCTGTCTAGTCCAGGATCTTGTTCACGCAGTGGTCAACCAACTGCCTCAGGGAAATCCACAAGCCCCACATGAATGCAACAACAGTTTCCCCAGTTGTGATTCCCAGCAATTGGTATTCAGAAGGATACTGCCTCCAACAGAGAGGTAAAAGAAGCCATTCAACAGGAGTGATTAATGGGAAGGCATGGTCACTTGGAGTGAAGTTGCCATCTTCAATAGGTCTTTAAGTCTGAGTGGTATTGTGAAATGGTTTGATGAGAAAAATATTTTCTGGTGCCTTTATTAGCATTCTTTGCTGTAGTTGGACTGGTCAGGTTGTTCAGATGCCTGCTTATTGTCTTCCAAAGCAACTACTCTGTTCCCAACTTAAGAATGGAAAAAGAAATGCAGGAGGACAACCAAAGAGGTTTAAAGACTCTCTCAAGGCGAATCTAAAAAAAATAATGCAGTATAAGCACTGATAACTGGGAAACACTGGCCAGTGAGCCTCTACCAAAGGCGCCATGGACTTTGAAGAAGCATGAACTCGGGATGAAAGGGAGAAACATGCTAAGAGGAAGGCCCCACAGAGGAATTTACGGTCTTCAAATAAAAACATCTTGAAGGTCCCAGGCCACAGAGAGGTTAGGCTGGCCTCAACTAGAGCCAGGGCTTTTTCAGCTGCGGTTCCAACCTGGTGGAATGCTCTGTCACAAGAGACTAGGGCCCTGCAAGACTTGACATCTTTCCGCAGGGCCTGCAAGACAGAGCTGTTCCACCAGGCCTTTGGTCAGGGTGCAGCCTGACTCCCTCCTTTGGCAATCTTTACAAAACTTTAGTTTATGGTTGCCATCAATTTTGAATTTGATCTTAATTAATTTTTTATAATGTTTTCTAATGTTGCACTATTTTAGTGTTGTTAGCCGCCCTGAGCCCGGCTTCGGCTGGGGAGGGCGGGATATAAATAAAATTTATTATTATTATTATTATGTTTGGCAAATCCTTACCATGATCAACTCCCTCCTGGAAACCTATGTCTCCACTATAGAAGGACGTGTGGTTTCAGAATTGGCCTCCACAGTCACTTATGGACACACCATTAAGACCATCTTCATGGAAGACAAGCTTACTTGGCTACAAGTGATCGCCAAAGAAGAGGAAGAAAAAGAGAGGTCTAGTGATCACTATGATATGACATGGTGCTCTCCATGCTCCCCATGAATTTGCTGAACCCTCTTTGAAAGCCATCTAGGCTGGTGACCATCACACATCTAGTGAGGGTGAACTCCATAGTTTAGCTATGCACTGTTAGGGTAAGTATCTCCCTTTGTTTGCCTTGAATGTTCCAATATTGAGGATCCATCATAAATATAAGGTGAAAAATGCAATCCTATGGCTAATTAAACAATCTGCTACTTTTTAAACTCGGGGGGGGGGGGGTGATTATTTTGTTTGTTGTTATGTTATGTATTTTTCTGTTTTTACACTGTAAACTGCCCTGTGATCCAAGGAAATAATAATAATAAAAATGTTAAACCCCAATCTGCATGATATTAAATCCTATGAGCAGTAGCAGATGGCGTGCTGTGGGAGTGGCACTCACCTGGCCTCCAATAGTATTGCTGCTGCTTACGGAGAGATAGCGGTAGAAGGGCAAGGTAGCCACAAGGTTAGAGCAGTGCAAATGCACCACCAGGAGCCCCAGATTGGCTCAGCTGGTGCATTTGCATTGCACTGACCTCACTGCCTTTTTGCATCTCCCACTCTACCTCTATATTCTGGTAAGCAGCACCTATGTGACCTACCACCTCACCACATCATCTGCTCCTGATTCTTGCATATCATTTCAAAAACCAACCGGGAAGCCACATTTAACTTTCTTTGCAACTTAAGGGTTAGCGAAGACTGAGTTTCATCAAATCCAGGATGACTTTATTTTATTTTTTAAGGTAATAAGATAATATGAAAGTATAAAAGCAAAGACATTGACTTCAGTAGCAAAGGCCTGGTAGTGGGAAGAGGGGGGAGAAGAGATGACCTATTTAAATGCCCCCCAACCATTTAAAGAAAAGGCTTAGCTAATGCTGTCTTTAATCAAAGTTCTTTTGCAAAGAACTGAAAGGTGACAGGTCAGCAAAGACAAGCTTATTTAAAGACTGTATTTTTAGAATTTAAAAGCTAAGAGTCTTAACAAGCTTAATCTTCTAAGGAATTATTATAAATTATATTAAAAGTTCAAACCTTGTTTATTCAAAAATCAGGGTTTTCTTTAAAAGAACTTAAGAAGTTATACCCAAAGACAGGAAAGTATTTAAGTATCAACCACTTCACAAGTGACACCTAAAGTTTATCTCATCAGCTAGCTGGTCAGTTTTGAGAGGTGCTGCATTTTATATATTCCCCTCTAATCAGCAGAGTTAGAAAGTAATATGTTTATTTCAATTTATCAGGTGAATATTGTGCCTTTGTTCTCTCATTGTCATACACAATAGCAGTGAGAAAGTGACAGGATTAAGACAATAGTGTTCAAAGAAATATACAAGTAGTTTGCAGCTTCTTAGGATTCTTCCCTCATTCTTTCCTCATTTTTTAAATTATTTTTTTGTCAATACTATTGCAGCTAAGCACCTAAGGAATGCCAAGAAAGGGAGACAGAGCTGCAGTATGGTTGCTAAACTTCAGAATGACACATTGAAATTTTCTTATCTTGGACCCACAGAAGACATGAATGCAGGTTATCACAAGAACATAATAGCCAATGGCCCATTGAGTCCAGCAACATGTTCTCACAGTGACCAATCGGATGCCTGTGGGAAACCTGCAAACACAAGAGCACTATCCCCTCCTGTGGTTTCCAGCCACTGATATTCTGACGCATTTCTGCCTCCAACTGTGGAGGTAGAGCATAGCCATCATGGTTAAGCCAAGGTCCGCAATCTTTTCTGGGACAGTGGGCACATGTGAAATTTTGAGGAAATGTTGGGGGGCACCAGTCACAAAATGGCTGTGTTGTGGGGTGTGTCTCATAAAATGAAATGGATGCAGTGAGTTGTGTGGCATAACTGACTGCCACATCTCAAAGAACAGGAAAGCATAGCAAGGTGAACATTGATGGAAAGAAAGGCAGCCACTCCTGCAGTCAATCACAGGGAGAACCCCTTCATTTAGAATGGGAGTGAGGGGTGGGTGTCCAATCCAATTCATATGCATATGAAACATGCATATTTAAAGAGGCATGTTTAGTGTAGGAGAAGCTGAATCAGTGCAATCAGAAACTGAGCAGAAAGAACAAACTGTCTCTTGTGCATTCTAGATTTTTGAGGGTATATTTTCTGAGACATTTTCTGGGCATCATAGCACATGACAGCAGGCACACTGGTGACCATGAATTCCAGCTGGTTACTGCCTGATATTCTGTGGTTGTCAGGCCTGGTGTCAGCATGTGTCATCTCTGGGCAGCAACTGGAGCCCTAATACATAGGTAGGACCAGTGCTTTTTTCCCTGGGGGTGCTCAAGCTACAAGAGTAGCTTATTTCCTTCTTCCCCCTACACCCCAATGTTTTCTTGCAGCATGTATCTATACATGGCAGCAGTTACCTTTCTGGTGACTTGGCCACCATTTTGCATCCTCAACTGTGCCCCAGATCTAGCATGATTATAGGACAGGGGCCAACACAAAAAGAGTGATGGGAAGTATTTGGAGAAAATTCTGCAAAGTGGCCTCCTTTTTATAAGGAGGTGAGAAAAGGGAAAATATCAGAACATTTCTTGGATTATAATATCTTCTAAGAAATTTCAGCTCTGCAGAAAACACCTTTTGAAATATACCTGCAGACATATCCATTTGTTCTACTTATTTCAGTACTTGTTAGCTCTTTCAGCATACTTCCCAGGGCTTCCAAACAATGCAATTATTGTGAGATGAAGTCCGATACTGAAAAGTATCTCTGTCTTCAGCCGCAGTCATTTCTGAATATTCACCATTAATATGCAATGCAATAACAGATATTGTAGGCAGAAATAAGCTACTACACATGATTACATTTTACATCTCACACCAAAGCCGTAATCATTTCAAGAAAATGAATTACTCATTGAGGAGACAGATCATACACTGAACGAGATATATTACTAGCTGAATTCCATATATCACTTAGTACATCCGATAGATCATAGAAGGAATGGGGGTATATCACCTGCTGAATAAGATATATTACCTCACTGAGCCCAGATCTATCACCTGAATTAGATGCATCACCTTTTGAACCAGAAACATCACCTACTGAATTAGATACATCATCTGCTGAATCTAATACATAAGATAATAAATCAAAGATACCACCCATTGATTCAAGGAAATTGCAATAAATCTGGCCTCTGGGTGCATACAACATGAACACGACCAGTTTCAATAAAATTATGTAATTGGTGTGTGGGTGTATGTGTGTGTGCGCACACACACACACACACACACACACACACAAATACGTGCATTAAGAAAGAGAAAGAGAATCCCATTAAAAGAGAGTCAGCAATTTGATCTTTGAATAAAAAAGCACATTTCTTATTATATAAAGGCAGAACTAGTGGCATGTACAATGCTTGGAACTGATGTGGTATAGGGGTTAGAGTGTAGGGTTACCATATTTTGAAGAGCAAAAAAGAGGACACATTTGCCAACTTCTACTTTTAACTATGGATTGCTTTGATGAAAAAGAGGACATATGGCAGCCCTAATAGAGTGCCAGGGCTCAAATTCTCACTTGGACATGAAACACCTTGGGTGACTTGGAGCCAGTCACCATCTCTCAGCCAAACCTACTTCACAGGGTTGTTGTGAGGATAAAACATGGAGCAGGAAAAATGTGTATGTCATCTGAAGCTCCTTGTGAAAAAAAGGTGGAGTAGAAATGGAATGAATGAATGATGAATGAATGAATGAATATTTCTGTTTTGGAACTTTTAATATTCAAACAGCATGGCAATGCCCTGGTATAATAAGCAAAGTACAGCTGCCCATAAGTACAAAGAAGTCTTCAATACAAGACCAGTCCAAGTGCAGAGTCAACCTCTGTGATCAACTGTCAGCTGCTAAGATCTCAGGGTTCTCTCTGTCAGCTTTTATGGATTAAAACTGAAAACAAGAAAATAATACCCTGAGTTTTCTCAGTCTTTTTGTACATTGTTATTTTGTCCTGCATACAGTGAGACCTCAGAGGACTGGGCATCCATTTCAACCATCACCAGCTTTGTGTTTGTGTGTGATTACTATATAAATGTTAATTCAGGAAATAAAAAAAGAGGTTCTGCTTCAGAGTCAGAATGCCATTCCGCCTTTCTGCGAGCTCAACCACCATGGGCTTCTTTGGCAGCAAAGTCTGGGACTTGAGAAGCTGGCCACTATTTAAATTTCCCACACTACCTCCAGAATGATGCTACTTCAGGCTTCCAGGAAATTGTACAAAAGTGAAAATGGTGCACAAGTTCCTAGATACAGCCTCTGCTTTCAGGCAGTAGGACAGAAACAGGGTAAGTGCTGGTGGGACTAGGATTTTAATCAGCACAAGTGAACCTTGCTAGAAAACTTGGGTCCAGTCTTTTTCCTGCAGATCATGGGTACTGGTGATGACCCTTCAGATGCCTCTCACTTTTAGCTTTTGCATTTTGCCTGGAGGGAAAATAGGAACATGATAAATAAACTTGTGACATTTCCAAATTCCAAACCCTGCCAGTGCAAGTTCCAAGTTTCAATAGAGTGGTTACATTTTCCATCATGACCAAAGCAGCTTCCAGAGAAATCTGCACTTGTACATTGGAAACACAGGGAAGATTTTTCCCCTTGGTTGGAAGAAAGAAAATGGTAGTGCCTCTGCTTCCACACAGTAGAGATCGGTGTGTGCAAAACAGCACTACAGACTTTTTGGGTGCTTTCCTAATGTCCTAAGCATGTATTATGGAGGTGGTCCCATATGTGCTTGGAACTTGAGGGTTGCTGTTTCATCTTTCCTGATGACCCTGTATGATGGAGGAAGGTGACCTGGATGGGGGTATAATCTTCAAAGCACAGTCTTTTCTGTGACTTTGAAAAACTTAGCTCATTTTTTGGCTCAGTGACCTTGAGGAAAACACATTTACACTTTTTAGATACAGCCTGGTAAGAAACACATTGTGTGAATTCTTGCCTTTTGTTTCCTTAATGGAAAACAAATGTGGCCTTTTTGTTTTTCTCTCCACTGAAAGCATGTGAAGGATACAGATCAAACAATTGCATCAGTCTCACAAAATGAGAGCCAGAGCAGGTAGACAATATGGGTCCCACCAAAAAGACCAACAACCTGGATTTACATGCATGATGGGCTAACTGAGGAAGAGACAATGCTGTTTGCAGATCAGGGCTGCAGTCATAAAGTGACATTCAGAAGCCCACCCCCACCCCACCCCCCGGGATAGTCAGGCTCCATTCTCTGAATTTTCACTTTTCATTTTAAAAAGTATGTACCTTGGCCATTTAAGTGTGGAGACAGAGATATAAGGAAAATAGTGTTGGGGGTACTCAGTGACTCACTAATCACTAAACTTGCTCCTGCTTTTCAAACTTCTGAAAAGGAAGTGAGATAACTGGCAAGGATAAGCATACACACTTACTTTTATCAGAATAGTATCTGTTTTGGGGTCTCCCCACCATCTGTGTTAATGTGCTGTGGGATGTGATCTTCTCTCCCTGTGCACTGCCACAATGCGCATGTGCCTTTTCCTTCTGTGCACACATATACTCTGTTGTGTTGAGTCACAATTCATGACATTTGGAAGCCTACAGTGAGTGGGAGAAAATCCACAGAGATGGGAATTTGACAGTGCTAATACAGAAAACAAGAAAACATGTTAAGCAATTGGAGAGCTTTCATTTTCTGACTGATTCCTACTTTATACCAGGTCCAGGGAATAATCCACTGGGTAGCCATCACTCCCCTCAAATATTTCTTGCTACCCCGCATCTTCCTATGCCTTTTGTCACAGTACATTAAGACCTTCATAGCATATATTAAATTTCTAGAACATCACAATTATTTCAGAATTTGAATGACATTTCTCAGTACGAAGCCAGCCCAAGAAGAAAGTCAAGGCATTTTGAGGATTACAAGGAAGAAAAGAACACACACACCAACAAACCACACAAATGGTATGTGCTGTTACCAGACATTTCTTGAGTAAATACCTTTCTTTATCTTCATTCTTTATTTGAGTACTGATTGAGAACTGTAAAAGTTATCATTAGACTTGACAAATTGGCTTCAAGAGCTGCACATTGCATGACCAGGCGGCGACAACCCCAGCCCCCAGGGATCATAAGGAAGGAATAAAGACTCTGACAACGTTATATGGAATTAAAATTAGGCCACAACTTTATTAAACTTCTGAAGACCTTGGCTTAGGTCTTGGGCATGTATCCCTCCCAGCCCCCCATCTGGGGGGAACTGGGGCTCATCAGGGTAAATGGGATATGGGGATGCTCTGCAAGATGTAAGTGTAGCAGACAGCCAAGCCCATACCCCGCATGCAGGGTCATTCACTGACAACCTTTCAGTGTATGACCAGTGACACCCATATATATAACCCCTTTAAGAGGGGGACCCTGGAAGCAATGCTGCAGGGGGACTAAAGGATTCCACCTAAGGCCATAACCGCCAAAGTTGTGACGAATTGCTACGGGGAAGACAAAACCCGCCAATGCAGGAAAATTTCTTCCCAGTCCTTCAACAGCAACTAGTCAAAGACCATAGCAGCGCCCGCTAAACAGGAAGAAAAAGTTAACTTGCAAAGAAGAAACATTTAAACAAAGGAAGGCTGTTGTCGGCTCCACCCCCTATTTATAAATGAGGCTGGCCCACCTCGCAGCAAGAAGGTTACTGAGGCTGAGCGTGAACCTCCAGAAATTAACAATGAGAGGCAAGTCATCACACCATATGCAATCCTGCAAAGGGCACCCACAATGTAAAGTGTGAGTGCTCATTTTGGTGCAGGGCTGCACATTAGGAAAATCCCTTATCTATTTCTGGAGTATATGGTTATTAATGAATTGGTGCTTATCTGTGAACTGCCCTGAGATCTCTGAGTATAGGGCAGGATATGAATTCTAATAATAATAATAATAATAATAATAATAATAATAATAATAATAATAATATATTTCAGTGGGTTTTATGAGGGTGTGTGTGTTTGTGTGTGGCAACCTGAAAGGAGGGGCAGAAATGCTGACACTACTACTGGTATTAAAATGATTAACCCACCCTTCCTCTAAAGAGCTTGGGACAATTTACAAGCTTGTCCTCCTGTTACCCTCCCAACACCCCTGTGAGCCTAGGCTGGGATAAGAGCTGGTGACTGGCCCATAATTACCATTCAGCTTTGTTGCTTTGGAGGAATTTGGACATGGCTCTTCAAGCTCACAGCACAGAGAACATATGTCATAGAAAGTTACTTTATGTTGAGCCAGAACAATGGTCCATCTGGCTCAGTATTTTCTACACCGACTGGCAGCAGCTGTCTACTGTTTCTTACAAGAAATCTTTCCCAGCCATACCTGCGGATGCCAGAATATCACAGTCTGACCAACCACAACCAGCTAAAAATTGTGCTACTCAAATAACATTTAAGCCACCTGGTTCCCTTAGCTTCCATCCACAGATTGCTGTTTAACCAAGTGGTAGGCTGAACTCTTAATGGTGTTTCCCCCCCCCCCCTTTTTCTTTCTGCTTCTGGCTTGAGAAAAGTGGGGAGTTGGGGTGGACTGTCTGCTCAGTCTATAAGTGGAGGACTGAACATGTGGTAATCCTTTCTACATAATTCCTAATTCTCACGCAATGCCATTTTTTCTTCGCATTTGTTTATTCAAGCAGTATTAATTATAATAGATAAAACTAAATACAAAAGAGAGAGAGATTTCCACTTGGAAGCATGGCAATTACAGGCATGAATTAGTTTTAAAATATCTAAGTCTGAAAACATTTCACAATGATTGGGTACCCAGCCCCAGAGTTCTTAGAACTTCTTGAAGCCATTGGAGAGTTCTGTTGATGTAACAACGGGGAGATTACGGCCATTGTATTTTAGTCTGGTTTTATTGTTATCCCTTTCCCTTTCTTCTCAAATATTTCATTTTGAATTCACACTGATCAATGAAAGGGAAAAGGGGCTGGTTTAGAAAATATATGTATGCAAACATTAGTCCATTACCGTACCATTTCATATGTGTGCAATCATAGATCAGGGAAGGGCTGCAAATCAGTGGTAGGGCAAGTGTTTTGCATGCAGAGGGTCCTAGGTTAATCCCCAGCATCTCCAGGTAAGGCAGAGAGAAGAGAACCCTGTCTGGAATCCTGGAGAACTGCTGCCATTGTAGACAATACTGATCTAGATGGACAATCTGACTCAGTATAAGTCAGGCTCCTATGTTGGATGGCTCTAAAAGAGGATAAGGCAAATTCATGGCTATCAATGGCAACTGGCTTATTATGCTATATAAATTCCAAGTTGAATATCTGAATAACTCTTTGCCAGAGAGCATCTTGTTCAAATTTCTTCAAACTGAATCTGAAACACGGGACCAAAGAATGTGAAAATTAACACTGCGAACTGGAACTAGCTGAAACTTTTTACTGTCAGACTATTGACAATTAAATGGAGCTGCCCTGGAAAATGACTCCTAGCAAAACAGTGTACACATTAGTTGAATTGTTTAAAAAGAAAGATGCAAAACATCTGATATGCTCTGCTGAATTTCTTCTTTCAATTTAATTTATTGAGAGCTTCACCTTTCTCAAGGTCAATAAACACTGCCTTAACAGAACTTTTCCTTTGCTTCATCTTCCAAACAAGGATCAAAATAAGATCTTCTGCTTAGCTAGAAGAAAAACAGAAGGCTACCATTTGAATTCACATAATAGGTACATGGGAGCAGTCATATTTTTCTCCACATTTTTCCCCAGGAAGGGGCTGCATGTTATGACAAACAGCTGCTTTGTGGGTGCTTTTTTACACAGATCATTATTAGTTTTACCATGCAGCCATGTAAGAGATATTAACTTGCCCTACACCCAGACTGAATGCCCCATAAGAGAAACGTGTAGAAAGGTTTTATTTATTAAAAGATACCAAAGAAAACCTGTGCAAAGTAAAGGCAGGTAAAACTTATATGGGCAGTGAGCAAATCACCTGCCTTTAGATAATGGTCAAATCACCCTAAATAAATGTCATCAACCAAGTTGGTGTGATGGGAGGCAAATAGCCATCTCCCCACAAAGGGAAGCCAAAGGTGTATTACCTGTTGGAGAATTTTGACCAAAATAGAAATGGGACTGGAAGTTTCCAATGTTTGCTCATTCACCCCATGTATGGAACAGAAATCAATCCAGCAAATATGAAGAGTATTCACTCCTGTTGTTGCTTTCATAACTGATTATGCCCCCACCCAATTTGGATTGTGTTTCCTTTGCTCTGATATCAACAGAGCAAAATAACTTGACACTGTAATTCATATAGCGTATTTTTCCATGTATACGATGCCCCATGTATAAGATGCCCCCAACCTTTGAGGAC
The DNA here is from genome assembly GCF_965153285.1 of Podarcis tiliguerta. Classification (NCBI taxonomy): domain Eukaryota; kingdom Metazoa; phylum Chordata; class Lepidosauria; order Squamata; family Lacertidae; genus Podarcis; species Podarcis tiliguerta. The sequence goes on from NC_139553.1 coordinate 36,093,640, forward strand.
CCCAAATTTAGAAAATAGGCATATGCACTATCCATGTATAAGGCGCCCCCAGATTTTTAACCTTATTTTAAAGTAAAACAAAACACAAAAACTAGTCTTATACATGGAAAATTACGGTAATTAATTATGTAAATTAGATAACTTACATAATTTACATGAATTACATAATTTCCCTGCAGAGGCCAATGAGATGAAAAACATAGTTTGGGGTAGAAGAGGAACTGTAGTGGAATAGAAACATTCCTACATTAGACAAATGCAAGCTTTAACAGAAAATGATTCCTTTTTTCATCCCTAGTTACCTAACAGGTGTCAGCCACCTCTGATGTTCGGTGCTCAACTACCAGACCCAAAACGCACCAAACCAAACAGCCCCTCCCTGAGCTGGCTGCCAATGGGAAAAGGTTAGTGAAGTGCTCTCTACCCAACTTGCCTCATGATGCTGACCAACCATTTACCTGCCTGCACTACATGCCAAACAAACCAGCCAAATAATAACCCAGACCACCAGAAGCCATGCAAAGCAGGCAAATAAAAGGTACATCAAAAGGTCTCCTGAAGGCCATGTGGTGGAGTCCTCCACCCACTCCTCTTGGGAGTAAGTCATGTAAGCTTCCCCCCTTATTGGGGTGGAGCAAGTACAACTCCAACTGATTGTTGAGAGTAATCTTCCATAAGTAAAATGTCAAACAAATAATAAGGCGCCCCCAAGACCACTTCATAAGAAAATGATAATGAGTGAACCTACCTGTGCATAGATCCATGCTGTGCTTATTTATGTTCTGATCCACACATTGGTCTGAGGGTGTATGCAGAATAGGTAGGTTCATTCCAAAATGCAGAGATAACTTGAGCTTTCCCCATGATCCACCATGAATGCAGAGACCCAATACTTTATGCTAAGCTTCAGATCTCTTGTGAAACTTTTCCCAATGTTTGTTTGTTTGTTGGGATTTATTTACGGCTCAACATACGAAATACCCAACTGGTTTACGTGTTAAGACTTGAAAGCAAGTGCAAAATAAAACAGGGGAAATAAATAGTAAGACATTTTTTGCAGTATGGACATCATGGCTCAGCCATTCACACACACTACAAGAGAAGTCTGTGTGAATAAGAACATTTCAGGCAAACATCTAAAGCTTGTGGGCAACCTTTAATTGATCACATGCCCGTGGTGGGCAGAGTCAGAGGCAAAATGGGCAAAACAATGAATTCAAAATAGGGTAAATCCAGCCACAGTTAATTCAGAGGTTTCTGCACATCTCTTCATCCTCCATCTAGGCAATCAAGAGGCATTATCACAGTTTAAGGACATGCACCAGTCAGGCAAAAGCACTAAGGAGTGAATGCTGGGGGCAGGGGGGTCATATACCTTTCAGAAAGGTTGTGGCCTGGGAAGGGTCTTGAGGGCCTTATAGAGAAGCTTAAAGAGCTACATCTGGCTCCTAGGTCGGAGATCCCCCAACCTTATTTTTGAGTTCTATTTCTACCAGCAAGATCTTAAACCCAGCCCTGTAGCATACAGGTAGCCAGTGCAGTTCTAACAAGGGAGCAAAGAACAATGGAGAGAACTAAATATTTTGAATATTTGACACATATCAGATTCAATTTGACCCTGTTTGTGGTGCAGTCTGGAATCTTTATGAAAATACACCTGGGAGAAATATATCCAAAATTCAGTTTCTGAACATCACCCTATTTAGGGATGTCAGCACCATCACTATGAACAAGATGAGGCTAAGAATACAGTGTCAATACCGTAGAATCCAACACAGAACTGCAGCATGCAAGATGAATTTCATATCAAAGAAATCAATTATTTATGCAGGACTTTTTCAGATCATTTTGTGCTCCTTAGGAAATTGGACCAGAATGCAAAAGAAGAGAGATGTTGAAGTCAAGGAGACTTAATGCTGCTCTACTAGGAATTTCCGACTTCATAGATATATTTTCTACCCCCCTTCTCTTGCTGGCAAGAGCAATATTGCTTTGAAATAATTCCCCTTCAGCATCTTCCCCTTTCTTTGGGGAGCCTTCAAGGCAGTTCTGAGAGGTCACTCTTCGCATATTCAGTGCTAGTAAGAGGAAAGAAATTGAACAGCAAAATTTACTAATATTGCAAAGAGCATCGCTAAAACGGGAAAGAGGTTATCTAATAATTCATTCATCAGAGACATCTGCAACTTCCAATCTTGCCCAAACAGAGAAATTCCCTCTGCTTATTTGGCCATATAGTTCTGTAAAAATTGATAGCTTGTGTTAAAGAAGGGGGGGGGGGTGATGGAAAGTGCAGAAAGAGACCTTGAACCAAAGGCATTCAAGAGAAACAGAACCTCCCAACAGCATATTGTTGTGTGCATTTTTCAGAGTTGGTCTACAGATCAGGCTCTACAGACCTCATTCGAACCTTGCTTTCCCAGGCTCATGGTGCTCATCTACAGTTAAGAAATGGCCAGCGATTACATCTATGGACATACTGAGAAGTCTGTCGAGTGAGCAAGTGGTGGGTGATTTGCCAAATTATCCTGGTGCCTTGAAGATGTTGGTGTGAAAGCAGAGTGAGCTCTTGCCAGTATTGTGGAGGCTGCATTCAATGACAGCCTGATAACGGCTTGCAGGAAATACTCCTTCATGGTGGTCCTAGTTTGAATTAAAGATTTTAATTCTCTTCTGAAGCCAAGCAAGGCATGTAACAAGCCAAGACTCAAATATATGATGTGTTTTACACACTGCCTTGGCTTTTACTCTATTGATTGCATTGACTAACAGACGGGTTTGTTTTTCCTCTAATAAATTGGTTTGTTAATTAAACATATTGATTTGCTTAAGTTTACCAATCGATGTTGGTATTAAATACATGAGTTTCGATGGCAGCTTAATTAGTGCGTGTATGAAATTCATCGATTCATGATTAGAGTATATTGCTTTGTATGTGCCGTGCAAGCCCTGTTTACCCTGAGCAAAGTCTGCTGTGATTAGTGTTTGTTGGCATTTGGAACAGATGAGGTTGCACATAATGCGCGTTCTGTTCCTTGTATGGGATAATACACAGCCATAATTTGCCCGAGGGAATGTTTTGAATTAAGCACGACAGAATTGTATAAAATAAACATTTACATTATACCATATGTAAATTGCTTCATTGCATGCTACCATTAACATGTTTTTTAAAAAGCATATTCATGTATCATTCTTTCGGAGCAGATATTCAAGATCATGAAAGCCAGACGGGTTACCCATCAACATATTTTCATCATCCTTTAAGACTACAGTTAAAATAATGAATAGGATGTGAATAGTTGGCTTCAAAGTACAGAATCAGTCTATTTTCATGAGCTGAATGTTTTTCTATGTGATTATGATTTAGCGACATAGATTGGTGAAGATGGAACTTGCCACATTCTCACCTTGCTTGGCCATTGATTGGGATGTTTGAGGCACTGGATCTTTGTGGTTTTGTATATGACAGGGGTAGGGAACCTTAAGTCCTGGAGTCAAATTTAGCCCTCCAGCCTGGTCTGTGTAACATGCAGGTTTCTCCCCAGGGCACACACCCTCTCCCCAGATTCTGCCACTCACTGGCCCTGCTCTGTATACCTCTTGTTTGGATGTGCTTTGCTAGAATGTCTTCTTGAATGCTGGATGCTTGTAGTGGTGGCTGGTTCCTACTGAGACTGCTTTTGTGCAAAGAAGAGAGCTCACCAGTAGCTGGAGACAGAGTCAATGAGGGGCAGAGCCAATTGATTCTGGTTTTGTCCTCATCCTTCTCCCTGCAATGGAGAATGGCAACACTGAGAATGAAGCAGAATACGTTGACATGCAGATGGTAAATAAATAAGAAGGCATGCAGGTGGGAGTTGAGGTTGTTCAGGTGGTGCAGTATTTGCCCTACTAGACCAGCCTTCCTTCCTTCCTTCCTTCCTTCCTTCCTTCCTTCCTTCCTTCCTTTCTGCATGCCACCCTTTATCCGGAGATCACAGGGTGGCTCCTAAGATATAAATACATATAAAAACATAAAATGAGAACACAAAATACATAACAAAAAAAGTAACCACCTGCCCCTACAAACATATTTAAAAGGGTACAGACTGTTTAACCAGCCAAAGGTCTAGTTATATAGAAATGTTTTCACCTGAAAAACACTCTAGAAGGATACCATGGTCAATGGTGAGAGGTCAATGAGAATGAACAGGGACAAATTTCCTCCATCTCTTTCCCAACAGAGGTCATCATACAGGGTGACCAAAGTGGTTTCTGTGCCAAAATTAGGCCTAAATCCTAAATTCTAGGATCTAGAAAATCAATTGCCTCCAAGAGGACCTGGATCAAGAACCTGGTCCAATAAGGGGAGATTGGCAACTGGCCAGTAATTACTTCTTAATCATTTAGTGCTTGGAAGTGGGATGCGGGGTGCAGGAATTTGTATTTGTAGAAACCTCTAACTTTGAGTTTATCCTAGTGTGGAAAGTTAAGAATCACATCCATTGTGCCACACATTCTTGCCTCACCTCATGCCCAAGAAGTTGGCATGCAGAAACTGCCCACAAGGGAATGTGACCTTCAGGATGAATAAACGCTTCCCACCCAGCTACACAGAATAATAACACATTCAAAATAAATCAACCAGATTTTGCACTTCTGAGAATGTTGCATCTTCTTACACATATTGAATATGCATTTAGAAATACATGTTGGGGAAAATATCTATTTAAGTACTTCTTTTTAAGAGATAATTTGCATTTACAAATGTTGAGAGGATCTACATGGCTAAAAACATATTTTGTGAGAAAATATGCACCATGCCTGCAGGAACTCCTGGATTTAGCAGGAAGATAAAATCATGCATTCAGTAGGAGAAACAGTGGAGCATTTGGGCTCAATTATTTGAGCTAATGATATTTTCCTTAATGTGCATCAATGACCATTATTTTCTAACTTGTTCTGCACCTTCAGTTCCCTCCATATGACCTTTAGCATGACTTATCTACCCACCCGCATTTTAATAGATATCCTTATTTGTAACTATTCAGTTGCATTACGCTCATAGGTAAATTCTGGACTTAACTGTGTCAGATCACACAAGAAGGAGGTTTATGTCATTGTTTAACCACAACATTCAATAAAAGATGAATAAAAATAACCTGTTTTTAAAACAGTATTAAAATGGCATGGACATTTAACAACCAGCAGATTGGGAACCATGAGTGGAGCCTGTCTAGCGTAACCTTGCAAGGATTCAGTTTGGTTTGCTGCACCTAATGCAGCATGCATATGAAGGTGCAGGAATTTAAAGCCCATAATTGGAAGAATATTTAGAGCAGCCTTTCTCAACCTGTGTGTCCCCAGATGTTGTTGAACTACAACTCCCATCACCCCTAGCTAGCAAGGCCAGAGCTCAGGGATGATGGGAGTTGTAGTCCAACAATATCTGGGGACCCACAGGTTGAGAACCACTGATTTAGAGACACTCTCCAGCAGAATGGGAATGTCCCGCAGAGAAGCTGCTCCCACCACTGTACCGGGGGAGGCGCAGTACGTCATGGGTTATAGGATAAGTCTCATGGGTTGGACCTCCATTTCCAAGAGTGGAGAGAGAGGTCCATCAAGAGAGAGGGGGGGGAAGGAGACACAATTCTCCCTCTACCACCCAGGCAATTTCTTTAACCCTTGCCCTTGCAAGTGTTGGAGCTCTGAATTTGGTAAAGCCAAAGTCTTACTGGGAGGGGACCAGTGGAAGACCAGAGGTATGATTTGATTTGAGATTCTGACTTTGACCAAATCCAGCACACAACCCTAGTATAAATATATAAAAGTGGCACGGACTGCTAATAGTCACCCATCCCTAGCTTTTGAACATTTCTCAGATATGGTGACATGTCTTTTAGTGCATGTTAGAACATTCAGGTTCCCTTGTTAGAGCACTGAAGCTCTTCTACTGATGGGCTCATGAAAGTACTTGCACCGTAATTACTAGGTTATGATTAACACACAGGTAAAATGTAATTTATGCCTCTCTCTCTCTTTTCTTTTAAAGTGTCATCATAGTTTTATTGTACCACATTGAAGGCAATCATCATCACATATAAAGCCCTAAGAATTTAATAAACATGTTCATATTTAGGTTGATGGGTTCAACATACATTGTATATTGGTTACTCTATGTGTGCGGGGGAGAGATTTGTGATTTCACTTGAGGCATCTTTTAGGATCAAATAGGCATTACTCAGGAGAACAAACATTTCTGCTACTTGATCCCACCATCTGTCTGGGTTCTTTTATTCAACAGCAGCACATTTATCAATAGCAACAAACTTAATAGAAAGCATTAACTTGAGTTCTATGTCCAAGACATCAAAAAGGCATTTGTTTACCTCCCAGAACCAACTCAACTTTAAATTATGCATGTTGTAAAGTCTTGTTCATTAGAAGCACTAGAGGGCTGGGAAGGGGAGGGGGGAGATTGGAATTAGTTACATTTTATTAATGCTGGCTGCCATTTCTGGTTTAAGCTACTATACTGGATTTTTTTTTGCAACATATGTCAAAAAACCGATAAGAACCAGAGAAGGTAATGGAGTCTACATCAGGTAGGAATTGTGGATATTTGGGCAATTTGATATTTGCAGATTCCTATACCTGATCCGAATAGCAAAATAAAAATATCACCCCAAGGTGCACAGTTGCCAAAGCTGATCAAGTTGTTTTGCTATTTGAGACGGAAAATCTCAGGAACATCCCTTAAACTCTCTGCCAGAAAAAAAATACAATAATAACGTAGATCACTAATTTTTACTGGCCTTTCATGATACAAAAACTTAGCTGACTGAGGCAGCTGCCTCACTCTGCCTTATGGTTGGCCCTGAAGTTCAGAACTTAGCTTTCCAACAGATGTTGTACTTCTGCTAATTTTGCAACACAGTTCTCTACGGTTTTCACATATCAAAAGTTCCCAATGAGCATGCTCAGTGGACATGAAATTATGATTGTTGGGGGTGGGATAACAGAAGATGTGAGGCAGAGGTGGAACTGAGTGTCTGGAATTCTGAACAGAAGCACTTCACACTGCAACATTTTGCTATGGGCCCCACTTGTAATGCTCCCACTTTCCCTGTCCATAAAATACACCAAATGTTATGTCAGATTAACCTTAAGAATTAAGCAAATATTGTCATCTTCTTTCAAAAGTAATCTGTAGTTGACCAAAGAGCTTCTTCCCTTGCAGTAACGGTTTTTTGATGTTAGGTATTTCAGAAATGTCATTGCATTCAAGAATGAAAAATAGGGAAGAGCACTTGGTAGAAAATGAAGATTCATGCCTAAGTTAAATTCAATCCTGAAAAAATATATATAGGGGGGACACATGACTGCGCTTACAATGCAGATGAGCTAGAGTTTAAGAGCTGTCCCAGATCCTCACTTAGATGCAAGCATTCAAGCAAAAATTTGATGGAATGCAGTCAAGCGATGGGCTGCACAATGGACTTGCTTCAATGGTGACCTACTGAAGACAGCTCATTCACCTTCCCCATGTCTTAAAATTATAATATAATTCCAAATGCTAGAGTTTAAAATAACAGAGGATTTCCTCTTCAAAGTTTCTAAGCATGTTTTAATACTCAGAGTTGCATGCAAACTTGTGATTTATTGCAGAAGGACAATGTGTTTTCTTTTGTGCATGGGGAATAGTTGTATCCTGTCCCTTTATGATGGGATGCTTTAACATTTCCTTGGGAACAGCCTTCTCAACATTCCTAGTATGCAGAGTGCCTTCTCCTGCAGGATACATCTGGTGGCAAGTGGCAAGGGTGTCAGGTGGCTCGCAAGCATTATGAGTTAATGATTAAAGAGCCTTGATCTTTTGTGAATATTCACTTGGAATGTTCAGAAAGGATTGACCCACTTCAGGTAAACAGTAAGGTGTCTATGCATCACTACAAAGTGTATGCAGGTTGCAGTCATCTGCGCAATTACTTGGGAATAAGCATTGGATTAAGCTGTAAAAGCCACATGTGAAGGCAGAAGCACATTTCCTGGGGTTACACCTGGGATGGATGAATTTGCAAGGGTGATGTAGTAGTTAAGATGCTGGAGTAGGACCTTGGAGACCAGGGTTCAAATCCCAACGCAGCCATGAAACACACTGGGTGACCTAGGCCAGTCCATATTTCTTAGCCCAACCTTAAATGAGAGAGTTGGGACTGTATATGCTGCCTTGAACTCCGTGAGGGGGAAAGGGGGGATTTTGTTGTTGTTGTTGTCGTCGTTTCTCTCTAATTTTCATTTTTCCAGTCTTGTTCAGTCCACATTTATGTTCACATCAGTTTGTGAGTTTTTAAAGTCTGCATGAAAATCAGACTTGAATGAATATTTCTCCTAATATAGACATTTTTGTATAAAATCTGACCTAATATACAGTATTTTCAGTCAGTCAGTTTGGTTTATTGTGTTTAACAAGCAGACATTATACACATAAAATAATAATACTATTCGGAATACTGCTACTGCTAATGGTGTACATTTCTGCTCCTCAACCCCTAGTGGATGAATCATTTCCCATTCCCCCCTCAAGTTTTGTTACATGAATCTGTAAAGCCTTAACAGGAAATTAAGTTGTTCTAAAGGATATATATATCTCAACATCGTACAGCAAGAAACAGGTCTTTGCAAGAGATGATCTTCCCTTCTGCGATTTTAGCAATGGGTGGATGTAATTGTTTCCGGGATTGTCATAGAAAGGGCACTCAGGGAGTACACGAATTATATCCTCTATTGATAGAGTAGCAGCCACAAACTATCCTTCTTAGGAACTCCTTTATGTTGGCCCGTCCAGTATGGTATCCTCATTCTAACATTTGGTAAATCTACCAGATATCTTGGCAGGGATGGATACAATGGGATAAAAGAAGCATACAATTTATTAGATGATATACAATATTTTACAAGCAGTTCCCAATAATATAATTCACTTTCGTCTGTCATTTTCACTAATATATTCACTTTATGCACACTTTCATCTACTATCTTCATACACACTAAGCAGTATTCAATGTCCTGCCACTCCAAGGATTTCTTCTTGCACAAGGGGGATTTCATCCCATTCTTCATTCTGCACATGCTCCACATCCTCCCCAAACCTGCTCCAGAGGGTTGGGGGAAACCACAGTACAGATTTAGGGAGCACATGGAGGTGAGGGGAGGAGAAGAGTGTTATGTAGCCTAAGGAGTTATTTTAACACTGATGGAAAAAGAAGCAGTGTTACATTTGCGCAAATTTGGAAGAATAACTTTGCTTCAGTTCATGCATTTTTTGAAGGCGTAAACTACATAGGTTCACAATAAGATGTGAACCAAAATAATTTCTTCCCAATCCCAAATTATACTCACAGCAAATAGCAATACATCACATGGGTTACATGCTGATGCAAAAGCTATGAAGGCAAAGGAATGCCCTGCATGAAAGGAAACACAACAAATGGCACAATTAGTAACTGATATTAGCCAAACAGTAAATGATGGCAGACTGCAATTGTAATCTGTAAACAAATGCAATTGTTGCAGTAGGATTAAATCCTCTATGCAGAAGAGCACCAGACTTTAATAAGGTTAAAAATGGTTTTTTGGTTTTATCTCAGCATAACTCTTTCTCCTTACAGGGGTTTTCTTTTAAATGACAAATCTATATGGAAGGACAACAGATGGAATTCCATCTATATTAATCTTTCCTAGAGACTGGGCAATATATTTTTTTTTAAAAATGTTCTGCATCTCCATGGCTCTGACTATAATGTTATCTCTCTCGAAGAAGATAATGATGATGAAGAAGAAGAAGAAGAAGAAGAAGAAGAAGGATGATGATGATGATGATGTTAGAACTGATGCCATTTTGGGCTTTCCCAGCTTGTAGCTTGCACATGTCCTTAGGTAGGGTAAATTTAAATTGACTCCCATGAAATTATCTCTTCTACACCATCCACATAAAAAAATGCTCTGTGGGGGATTGAACCTCTTCCTTCCCCCCAGTTCTTCCTATCACAACATTTCTGTCTGTGGGCCTGTCCTGCACCCCATACTTAATAAATAAATAAATAAATAAATAAGTCTTATGTAGGCATTATATGGAAAACTTTGCCAAGTTTTCTTTTAAAGAGATTTCTTTGAGCTAGGATTTAGTCACTACACTTAGCAACCATACATGAGGCTGGTGGCAAAGTTAGGTAGGCTCTGGACTCTGGATGGCCAAATCTGTTGAGTTAGATGTTTCTCTGGGTTTCTCATTTTTCACATTTTAAGTTCAGATATTGAGTGATGTATTCCACCTGAAGCTGACTACAAATAAGAAGTCTGTATATGGGACATTGTTGTAGGGGCCATCTAAGACTATACTGGGCAGCATTTGGAAACACAGCTCAATAAAGGCCTTTCTTAAGGAAATTGGTGAGAGTTTGGTCAGATAATTAATTTTTAAATGCGCTGTTCTCAAAAGTGGATACCAAGGGTTTGGTGTTTCTAATTGGTTGTAGGTCTCTTCTGGATTCAATTCAGAAGAGCCAGTCCCTTAGTGGACACTTATTCAAGGTCAAATTGGAGCCCAGTTCTAGAAAATAATAGACTAAAACTTCTTTGACAGGCTACTTGCCAGAGTTGGTTATCACCCAATTCTGTATAACACAGTGCAGAAAAATGTTCAGCAGGCATAGTAGCACTTTTAAAAATATACTTTATCTGTGCTCGGTCCACTACTGCCTTAATTGTTGGCCACCTGGATTATGTACAAAGAAGAGCTGCTGAAATCTGATGGCAGAGAGTATAGTTTCAGGGGAAGAAATATTCTGTGCAGTTTCCAAAGCTTTAATGGAGTTCAAATCAGAGCCTCGGATTTCAGCACCATAGATCATTTGAGTAAGCACTTTGCCAGCAGATAACTTTGGGGCAGGTTTAGAACTTCATCAATGCCCCTATTGTTTTCTGTGTTTTGACTTTCACTGACTCTCACTGCTTCTATATGACACTTCCAAGAGAGTGTTTCTCTAAAGAGTATATCCAGGTATCTAAATGAGTGAGTTTGTTCTGTAGCATGCTAATCCAAGCACCCTCTATACCTATGACCATGTATGCCAAAAATCACAATCTTGTTCTTAGAGTAATTTATAGATAGGCTTTCCTGTTTACAGCATTTGTTGAACACATTGGGAGAGAGAGGAGTATTAAATCATCTGCATACATCAATATTGAGATCTTTCTGTTCCTAATTACTGGAGAGGGGGAGTTTGCATTGGCTAAATATGGCACCAAATCATTAACTTAAAAGATAAAGAAGTGGGAGCCAGAATGCAACCTTGATTCACTCCTCATGACATTTTAAAAGCATCAGTCATACCACCATCTAAACCTACTCTGACCTGCATGTCTGTATTGCTGTATAGTTCTTGGATCAATAGCAAAAGTCTGTAGTCAGTGTTAGCAATTTGAAATTTCTCCCACACTCCGTTTCGCTTAATAGAGTCGAATGCAGCTACATAAAGATTATTCTTAATGTTCTTTGTATATTTTGTTATAATATGGTTCAGAGTGAAACATTGATCAATGGTGCCCTCCACTGAACTCCACTTGGTCTTCATGAACAATGTTATTTTGCAACCAGTCGGATAATTTTTGAAGGTGATACAGTGCGTATAGCTTTAAGGATATGTCTAACAAACTAACTGGTCAATAGATTTGTGAATCCATCCTATCCCTTTTCTTATAAAGCAGGAAAATAATACTCACTTTCCATCCAGAGGGCATTTGGCCCCTGTTCTTTATAGTGGTAAATAAACCAGTTGGGATAGGCATCCATAATTCTAAATGGGGTTGTTTTTAATGTTTAGATGGGGTGGGAATTATCTTAATCTGATTATAATTATATATTGTGTTTTATTTTCTATTGGTTTACAGTTTATTTTTAAGGGAGAGGTTCAGGGTTGCCATGGGAGTGGGCCCTAGCCAATAGGATGGCTGGGCAGGTTCCACCAGGGTGGGGGGCTGCTTTGGGACACCTGCAGTAATCTCAATAATCATGGGCAAGAGGAGGAGTTATGCTAGGACCAGAATATGTCATTACCGAGGAGGCAGGTTTAGGCATTGTTTGATGACTAGGGTCTGGTCCTGACTGGAAGGATACTGGAATCAACAAGGGAAACCCACATGACCTTAAGGTGCTGCTGTGCAGTGCCAAGTCAATGATTCACAAGACCATTGCCATCCATGATTTGATTGTGGATGGAGGAATTGATCTGGAATATGTAACAGAGACTTGGTTGGAAGAGGCAGATGGGCCTGTCCTTGCCGCTGCTTGTCCACCAGGTTTCTCTTATGCACAGCAATCCAGGTCATGTATGTGGGGGGGGGGGGGTGTGCAGTGATTTTTAGGAAGTCAGTAGCTTGCACCAGGCTTCCTATTAGGGACACCCAATTTTATGAGTGCATGCTCTGGAAGTTCGGCAATAGGAGCAGTACAGGATTTCTATTGGTATACCAACCTCCCCACTGCACCAAGGATTCCATGCCCGAGCTGCTTCAGGTCATGGCAGATGTTCTCCTGGTGACACCTAGCTTGATTGTCCTAGGGGATTTTAACATCCATGCTGACATGACCTTACAAGGGGCCTCTTGTGACTTCATGGAAAAAATGGCCTCCATGGGGCTGTCCCTGAATAGGTTTGACCCAACCCATAGCCATGGACATGGCTTAGGTCTGGTGTACACTTTTATGGACGTGAGTGGTCTAAAATTAAGTGAAAGTGAAACAAAAGAAGAGCCATGGTCGGATCACTTCCTGGTGCAACTAGACTTCTCCACAACCCTTCCTTTCTGCAGAGATGTGGGACTGATTTGGATGGTCTGCCCCACCCCTTAATTCATCCAAATGGTTTCCAGAGAGGGGTAGGGGGTGTTTTATCCCATGTTTATGGCCTCCCAGCTGATTCCCTGGTGGCCCACTAGAATGAGGAGTTAACCAGGACTATCGACTGTCTAGTGGGCAGGTGTGGGGGACTCCCTGGTCCTGAACGGGGGGGGGGGACCATGCCCCTGAAAGACCCACAGCCTGGGAGTCATTTTGGATTCACAGCTGTCCACAGATGCACAGTTGAATTCTGTGTCCAGGCCAGCTGCTTACCAGCTCCATCTGGTACGCAAGCTGAGACCCTACCTGCCCGCAGACTGTCTTGCCAAAGTGCTGCATGCCCTGATTATCTCCCACTATTGCAATGCGCTCTACCTGGGGCTACCTCTGAAGGTGACTCAGAAACTACAACTAATCCAGAATGCGGCAACTAGACTGGTGACTGGGAGTGGCCACAAGGACCATATAACACAGGTCCTAAAGGATCTTCACTGGTTCCCAGTATGTTTCTGGGCACAATTCAAAGTGTTGGCACTGACCTTTAAATTCCTAAACAGCCTCAGCCTAGTATACCTGAAGGAACATCTACACCCTCATCACTCAGCCCGGACACTGAGGTCCACCCCCAAGGGTCTTCTGCTGGTTCCCTCACTGCGAGAAGTGAGGTTACAGGGAACTAGGCAGAGGGCCTTCTCAGTAGTGGCACCCTCCTTGTGGAACACCCTACCTTTAGATGCCAAGGAAATAAGCAACTAACTGACTTTTAGAAGACATCAAAAAGCAGCCCTATTTAGGGAAGTTTTAAAGGTAAGCTGCCCAGAGTGGCTGGGGAAACCCAGCCACATGAGCAGGGTATAAATAAAATAATAAATAAATATGCTAATTTGTATTTATTTTGTCAATTTATATAAGTGGTGTACTTAATAAGATCAAAATAGCACAGTAAAATCAAGGACTAAAACCATCAAAAATCTAACAGGGATAGAAACTGGGTCATGGATCTGAGAAAGCTTGAGTAAAAAGGAATGTTTTGATGTCTAAAAATGGCATTTGCATAACACACATAGGCAAAACATCTTACAAAACTGGTGAGATCACACCATTTCTTGTAGCCATCAAGGAAATATCATGGAGCACTATGATGAGCACATCTCCAGCCAATCTCAACAGGCAGACCTCAAAAAAGATATCGTAGAGTTGGGAAAGGTTCAGGAAAGGGCAACCAAAATGATCAAGGGGATGCGGAGATTTCCCTGTGAGGAAAGATTGGGACTTCTTAGTTTTTTGGTTGTTGTTTTTTAAAAAAGTGAGTATTGGGGGAAATGAAGACGTTTCTAAAATGTGCATAGCTTGGAAAAAGTGGATAGAGAAAAGTTTCTCTCTCTCATAACACTTATTGTCATCCAATGCTGGAAGATACCCAAAAGATCAAAGGGCATACTTCTTCACTCAGAATAACCAGCTCCCACTAGATGGCCACCAAACTCGATGGCTTTAAAAGAAAAATGGACAATTTATGCAGCATAAGGTTACCAATAGCAACTAGCCATAATGGATGTGTTCCACTTCAACTGTCAAAAGCAATATGCTTCTGAATATCAGTTGCCGGAAACTACAGAGGTTTGGGCTGTGGTGCTCATGTTCTGCTTGCAGGTTTTCCACGGGGATCTCATTGTTCACTGTGAGAACAGGATCCTGAACAAGATAGGTCATTGGCCCAAGCTAGCAGACTCTTCCTATGTGGGGCTTTGGACTTCTGCCTCAAAGTCATGCCCTAGCAGCACCACTGATGCCAAGTGTTCATTTGAACGCCACTCATAGGGATGCATGAAACCCTGCCATGATGCATGTATTAGCCCTGCATGTGAAGCAGCCTTCTGACCAAGAAAGAGGCACCTCCACACAAGAGAGGATCCTCAATCAAACAGGATTCCTGTCCTTGCATATAGACTCCTTGTGTGCTTAGGGCTATTTTCATGCTAGCTGAATGTGCAATCAGTGTTTGGGTGAGTGGATGTGGAGGGAGATGTCCAGTACATGAGGCAACCAGAGGCATAGGGACATAGAAAGCTGCCATGCACCAGATCAGACCAAGGGTCCATCTAACTCGATTGTCTACAGCAGGTACAGGAGCCACTTTTAACCCAATCATGCATTCAGGGACACATTTCTTAATATTTTGCCACATATTTGCATGGTGGCTGTGCTCCTGTTGTGACACTTGGATCAGGTTGCAACCCTTTAGTGAATGTCCTGATCCCAAGGCTTACCTGGCAGACAATGTTCCAAGTTCAGAAGCCAATCCACACAATGAAGTTCCAAGTTCCAAAATCTAATCTGTACAACTAAATTCCAAGTCCTGAAGTCAATCCACAAAATGAAGTTCCAAGTTCCAAAAGCTAATCCGTACGATGAAATTCCAAGTCCTGAAGTCAATCCACGTAAGCCAAGTCCGGGGTCAGTCCAAGTAAGCCAAAGATAGTAGTTCAGCAGTTAGTCTCAAAGAAGAAACCCATGAAGGTCCAAGGAGAATCCCAGATGAGGTCCCTCAACATGGGCAGCTGAGCAGACACAGCACCTCAGCTCTGCTCTTATACTGTGTCTGCTGATTGCAACATCTAGGCTTGCTGAGGCATGTGACCCTCATCTGCTCTCAGCTTGCCCCAGCAAAGGAATCACATGCCTCCTTCTCAACCTGGCCAGCTAGTGAACTAGACTGCAGGCCCTGGCCTGCCTCCGCTTCCTAGAGTGCCCTGCCCGCTGTTCCCTGCGTCTTAGAACCTGCCATGTTCATGGGGACAGGGGCCGCTCTGGCTCTGGTGAGGGGTCCCACTCTTTGGCTTCCTGTGCACTCACCCCTGTCCTCTCATCATCCTCTGTCACCCCGTGAGTATTGTCTACAACAACCTCTCCTTCCCCATCCCCAGCTTGATCCTGTGTGACCCACTCCCAGCTGCACCCCTCACCAGGATCCTCTTCTTCCTACCAGTTCATGACAGTGGGTACTGCCCCACCAGTTGAAGACTAGTGGTTTGTCAGCAGCTCTCTAGGATTTCTGACAGGAGTCTCTCCCAGCCCTCCCTAAAGATGGTAGGAATTACACCTGGGCCCAGAGTAGAGGCTCTACCACTGACATATGGCCCTCTCTTTCTAGTGGTGCTAGAAACCTCAGAGCATGTTGGGAGAGGGGACCTTCAGCTGAGTCACAACCAGTGGGTGCGTGTGCATACACACACACACACACACACACACACACACATTTCAGGACCTTAGACAATTAAACTGTTTATTTATCTCAGAAATCTGAGAAGAAAACACTCCAGCAGTGAGCAATTTACAGATATGGGAAGCATCTCTATTTTTTTAGGTAGAAGTTATATTGCTAATTAAGCCAACAGTCTAGGATTTAGGTTGCAGGCAGAGAGGAGGGTGGGAAAACCCTCTTTTTTAAAAAAAAGAAAAAAGAAAAGAAAAGCATTTGTTGTAACTACACATATTAGCTGCCCGTCAAAACTCTAATTTCAGCATTGTTCTATCCAGAGGTATTAGTTAATCATTCAGTAGGAGTGAAAAAGAAAGAGGCATTTTCAGCTGAGTAAAGATGGCAGGCCCATTTGCTATAATGAGACACTGGCTGACAATAAGAGAATATCTTTTTTGCCCTCGATCTGAAAAGGAAAAGAAAGAAAAAAGCTATAATACTTCAGTGTTATCATTCCTCATCCCCAGCAGGTCATTTGCAAATGATTGTAGGCCAGCTTTCTTTTACTCTTGGAGTTAAGAACTAGACAGTTTTCCACATATGCCAGAAGTAGTTTAGTGCTAAATGCTGCAAGAAGAGTAAGATCACAGTGCCATCCTATGTAGGAAGGGAGAGGGATCTGGTGCCTCACCTGAGTTGACCACACCAATGTAAGGATTGTTCAGGGCTGAGCTCCAGAATCCATGCATTGCTGGATTCCCACTCTCATAGATTCACATATGAGGTAGCATAAAGGCTGGCTGCCTGTCTTCTCCCGTTGTTTTTAAAAAAATAAATTTTAGCTGCTCATAGGTGCACATAGATGTTAGTGCATGGTGCTTCTGCCACTGGGTACATCAGGAATGAGGAACGTCAGGTCCAAGGGCCAAATCTAGCTCCCCAGCACTCTTCATCCAGCCCTAAAAAAAAAATGCCACAACCCAAGCTACAACACGGGCTCTCTTCGATGCCCTCCTCAGTTGCTTTTGCCTGGCAAGAATTTGTCCTTGTACATTTGTTTGTTTGTTTGTCTGTTTATATGCCACCTTTCATCAAAAAGTCTCAGGACGGTTCACAAGATACCATGATAATGCCTCTTGTTTCCAGGGTAAAGGACATTTGTGTGTGCAGAATACTCTGACTTTTCTTTCCATTAGTCTTTTGTCTTGTATACAAAGGTAAGGATCACATTCATTGTACAGCCTAATTTTGTCTATGGCTTCACTCACCATTTGCAATGTGGCCCCCAGGAGGTCCCTCAAAAAGCATGTGTCCCTCCCAGGCATAAAATGCCTTCCTTTTCCCTGTGTATAATTGAAACCAGTGCAGCAAATCCTCCCAGGAGTCATGTATCTTAATGACATGCCATCTCTCTCAGGTGCAATTCGGCATATAGTTTACATACCTTTTATGTACTTTACATTGTGTACTTTTATGTACTTTACATTCAATTCCCCTTTAGGGTCTTAGAGGAAAACTGATAATAAAATATGTGAAATATTTGTGTGTTCAGACCCAGAGACCTCACCCCTAAATAAATTCACACTTGACTCAAATTTTTGGCAGAATTTAGGCTACAACTTTATTGATTACAGAAAGTGAGTGGTTGCATAGGCTCTGGTTCGACTAGCAGGTAGTGCTGACCCAGGGCACAAGCATAAGTCAGCCAAGGGTGAACACCTGGATAGGCGGAAAGCCAGGAACAGACTATGTCCACCACCCAGATGTCCCCCTGGACTCAGGGGTTGACCAAACCATTTGAGTCCCTGGATTCCTTTAACGGAATACCTTTCACCTAGGGGTGCCAAGAGCGTTCTCCCATCCCTATCACCTGAACCAGTGCCTATCCGCAACCTTACAAGTTGTGACAATTTGCTACGCAGCAGGCGAAACCCAAATGGCAACAGCCAATCAGCCAAGTGGGGAAAATTCCTGCTGTGCCCCTGTCCCAACGACAGACGACACACGATGGCATAGCAAGGTCAAGCGCAAAAGCCCTAAAAGTAGGGAGAGGTGGCAGGTGTTCCGAAAGAGGAAGTTCTGGTTACGTGCATAGGTCCCTCAATCCATTTGGACTGCACCCCATTGGCCAGATTGAACCCAACACCGAGGGACCTACTAAATGGGTGTCGTGGCTGGCCAATCTTACCCATCCACAACACAGGAGGTTGGTCTCCAGGTCTCACCGCAACATGTGCCCTCTTTTAGGGAGGACACGATATGTGAAACGCAAAATGAAATCAGCCCTGAAAGCGATCTCTGACAATGTGTGATGCATTAGCATTCACCATTGTTATTTGCTGTTCCTTAAGACAGGGACAGGCACTGTTGGACTACAAATCCCAGCAGCCCCAGCCAAAAACTTGGAGGGTGTCACATGCTCAGAGCCTCCATGTGTCCCTATTTTCCTGAGACAGTCCCAGATTTACAGAAGCCATCCTGGTTTTTTATTTGATCCCAGAATGTCTTGCTTTTCCTTAGGACGTCCCTATTTTCATCAGTGACGGGTATGGTGTTATGTGACCCTCAAGCCAAGGAGATAAGTAACTATACAACCTTTAGAAGACATCTGAAGGCGGCCCTGTATAAGGAAGGTTTAAAAAAAATGTGTGATGTTTTATTATGCTTTTATATATGCTGAAAGCTGCCCAGAGTGGCTGAGGCAAGCCAGTCAGATAGGCGGGGTATAAATAGTAAAATTATTATTATGGAATAGGGCATCCCTATTTTGACTGGAAAAATGTTGGAGGGTATGCATGCTGTGTGTGGATGGGGGAGATACAAAGAGGCAGAGTGAGGCAGCTGGCTCATGCGGTGTATACTGAGGTGCTGGTGGGGGGAGTGAACAGAGCTGTGAGTTCCACAATCCTGACCTGTACCCCCCAGTGATATAGCCTGCTGTCCTTGGGTTCAGTGGAAGTGAGATTTATCTGCCAGTCCAGCTGGCTTCTGCATGGGCCGGGAGGGCATCATCTTGCGCTTCAGGCAGCAAAATGTCTTGAGCCAGCCCTGGTGTGGGTATGGGTGTAAACTCATTCCATTTGTAAGTCTCCTGACTTGTTTCTACAGCACATGACCTACCCCTAACCTAATTCAGAGTGGGATGGCATGGAATGAGCCTGTAACCCACAGGCAAGGATAGTTCTATTACACTACATCAAACCCTAAGCTGGAAAGAGATCCATTGTTTCCTTCCAGACTGATTTCTGTAGCTGTTTTTTAAAAATAGAAAAAGAAAAAGAGAAGTGAAGAAAGAAATAGCATAGCCTCTTTTGCCAAGCACAGGAGAAATGGGTTTTTATTTTATTTTTAAAGCTACATTTTCACGAAATAGAAAAAAAGAATACTCCAGTCCTCTGTGCCCCTCTCCAAGAGGCCCTAAGGACTAACGCGGAAAGCTTCTAATAAGCACTAAATAAAACCATCGGCGAGACTTCCCCTTGCTTCTTTGTCCTTGCACACCTGGACTTTCAAACTGCTTTGAAATCAGTCTTTCAGCAGGGCTGCTGTGAAAACGGGTCTAAGAACAGGGATGAGGAAGATTTGAAGTACTTTCCAGAAAGAAAGCTGCTGGGTTTTCAAAGGTTATTGGCCTGTCATAAAAGGGTCTTTAGTCTGAGGGGGAAGGGGAGGAAATGAAGGGGTTTTCTTTCCTTCCTTCTTTTTTATCAGAGAGAAATGTATGAAAACTTCAGCATTTCCTTTTTATGATATTTGAGCCTTTTTCTTGGTTAATCTTCTTTAGTAATGTTTTTCTTTAATAAACAGCTGATGGATGTTCCTTTGAATTTTTATCTACTTATTTGATGTTAGCATCTATGGGGAGTGTTTCTTTACACTTAAAATAGAAATTTATTGAACTGGAAATTGATGTACTGGGTATATTGGACTCTGCAGTGTCTTTATAGGAAGGAATTTAGATAGATGCTGTCAATGTGATACTGATAATGCCACTTTGAGGCATATGATGTGTGTGTCCAGGGGTGTCTTTGTATCAACCTAGTTTTGGAGAAATCCTTGATATGTGCAAATGTTAAAATATAAATTACCGTATTTTTTTGCTCTATAAGACTCACTTTTTCCCTCCTAAAAAGTAAGGGGAAATGTGTGTGTATGTTATGGAGCGAATGCAGGCTGCGCAGCTATCCCAGAAACCAGAACAGCAAAAGGGATCGCTGCTTTTGCTGCACAGCGATCCCTCTTGCTGTTCTGGCTTCTGAGATTCAGAATATTTTTTTTCCTTGTTTTCCTCCTCCAAAAACTAGGTGTGTCTTATGGTTTGGTGTGTCTTATAGAGCGAAAAATACGGTATATTTCTGATATATGGGCCACCTGGAATGTACACTCAGAATTATGATCAACGTGAAAGTGATTAGGAAATGCTTGCATTTTCAGGAATTTTGTTTCCTCAGTGGAGCTTACAAACATATAGGAAGTCCCTGTATAAGGTTGGCAGTCCTTGAAAAGGGTTAGATAGTAATAAGGAAGGATTTAGGTGTCTCGGGTTTTCTTGTTCTAGTAGCTGATGTGATCATGATTAACTGACATTATGATTGGTCAGTCCTGCTTGGCTCATATGATTCAGTGCCATTGTGCACACATTCCTTCCTTCCCTGAAATGAAATTCCATTTAGAGGTCATTGTCATAGAATTGTCTCTTCCAGGTCCAGTTCAAAAAAAGTATAAAGGGGACATACAAATTGCATCTAAATGCAGTATCCTATTTAAACAAGGGAAGGGAGAAGGAAAGGCAGAAGTGTTATTTATTTCCACAACAAAATTTTAAAATATTTACAGCCAGTTCAAAGCACGCGTCCATCTAGCTTACATAGGAAGCTGCTTTAATTTATTTCAGACCATTGGTCCATCAAGGCTAGTGTTGTCTAAGCTAACCGGCAGTGATTCTGCAGAGATTCAGGCAAGGGACATTTCCAGCCCTACTTGGAGCTGCTGTAGATTGAATTTGGAACCTTCCACATGCAAAGCAGATGCTCTATGACTGAGCTACAACACCCCACCATCAAGCCTCACTGTTCTCTTCTAAGAAGAGAAGCATTCTATATGTCCTCAGAGGTTCCCCATAGCATGGGCATTATTTTCCTATGTTGGTGCAAGTGTTCTTCCATAACAACTGTCCATGATTAAATCAATTGCACTGAGATGAACAGGAGATGGATCAGTGGAGCACAAAATACCTTTTTTATAGTGAAACTCCTGAGTTGCAACAAGAACATTTAATTTTGGACTACGGGTGTAGATATCATTTGCCAATCTGGACTGAGCATCCATCTAAAATCTTTCAGATGTCTCTAGTTCAAAAAAAAGGCCCTGCAAGAATTCTCTCCAGTGATTCAAAACAGGTTTCCCCTCCCCTTCCATACAGCAGAGATAATCAGGCCGAATTGAGTGACTCTGTAGCATTAAGTACCTTCTCTGCAGTCTCAGCCAGAAGTTCATTCCACTCTGCCTGTCAAGCAATCATGGACAGAAGCATGAAAGCTAAATTCTTGTGATCACAGTTGGAAAAGTCTGTAACCTTGAACTAGCTGTTCCCTGATGAACATCAGATGTGTTAAAATTATATTGAATCTGGTGCAAAGTGATGAATATGAACAGAGAATTGCCTTTGTTCTTTGGACAGCTTGTAATCAAGACCTCTGCTTCTTCCACCACTCTGTCCCTTTGCCAAAACTTCAAAATGCTGTAAAAATCAAATAGTCATACTAGAAACAGATCGGGTATACTGATGTTGCAATATGAAGCACATTTCCTAGAAGGTCCTATTTAATTCAGCAGGACTTATTTCTATAGAAACATGGTTAGGAATGAATTGAACAAAGAATGGGGCGAAATTCAATTTTATTTGCATTTCAGTGAGAAACTACCTAATTTGTACTTCTTGAACTTTTATATTATGTTCTCCCCCCCCAATGAACCAAGAAACATGTACAAAAATGCATGTATTAGAGGAAAGTGTTACATAAGAATGCATACGGTAGTGAAAATAACATACAAAACTGCATTTCATTAGGGCATTGTATGTGTGTACATTAGTCAAAACTCCATGCATGAAGTGCATGAAGCCCTTTCTCTGGTGGTAGTACCCTAATTTTAGAGCACCCTCCCTAGCAGTGGTGACCGGTAGAGAAGCAAACTGACCAGCAGTGGTATCTCCTGCACTGATTGTGAGTAATAAGCTCCCCCTTTCGGGGGGGGCTGCTTTGCGGGAAGGAATCCAGGTCCTCGCAGTGACCCGGTAGTGGGTGGAAGAATGTAGCCCACATCTGCAGGATCCCTGGCCGCGTCATGCCCCCCGGTCAGTCAACAGGGTTTGCCTGGGGTCATGGCTACAACAGTTAAATCGTGGCATGGCTGGGGAGACTGCCTCCTTTGCCTCCATTTCAGGATCTCCCAGCCCAAACACCCTCTTTTCTTGCGTGGTTTGACTATGGCCTTGCTATAACTTATGTCAGTCGCCTGGTTGTCGCGGCCGGGTAGGAATTTTTCCGCTTGGCAAAATTGGCACTAGCCATTTGCTTTTCACCTACCTAGTAGCAATCATCACAACTTTGCAAGGTAAGCCTTATGGGAGGGGAGGTTGCCTCCGCCTGCCCCTCCACATTAAGGGTATCCCGTTAAAGGGATCCAGGGGTGTGGTTCCTGTCCGAAGCCTGGGCATGGGCAAGGGCCATGTCACAACCCCAACAGGTGACCCTGGGGGTGCTCATTGATGTACATCATAGGGCTCCCCCTTCCGGTGGTTGACCCTTAAGAGATTTCCTGCAGTCGGGCAGGAGTCAGGATATCAAACTGCTCACATCTATAACCAATAAAGTTGTGGCCTCATTTATTCAATTAACCCAACATACCTGTGTATGTGTATTTATTTTGGAGGGAGCTAGAGGGTCCGGGGCCTCCCCATGCAAAGGAAGAAAGCAGGTGGGAACTTACTGAAGACTGAGGTTGGTGGGGAACTCCATTCACCCTGATGAACCATCCTCTACTGCTCCCCCAAGAGACTTATGGAATTAGAATCATAAGCTTTCTAGCGCAAGCTTAAGAATTTATTATTTCCCAAGCAGTATAAGAGTGACATTCATTTCCAATTTGCTTTTTGGTTTCAGCTGCATTTATTTATTTTAGCCTGTGTTGTTTTATTGTTAAGAACATCCATCTGTCTTGATGGACAATGGAGTGCACCTTTCGGGGTGAAGTCAAATCAATACGTTAGCAGCACCGAAGTGACCTCCTCTAGGCTTGCCTGGGCAGTGCGTATGGAGGTCCTGGGGTGCCGAGATGACAAGACACAAACCCTCAAGCCTCACTGATATGGTCCAGAGAAAAGCAGAGCAATACGTCTGGCACCAGCTTGGCTGCAGGAGTTGTCATAAGGAGTTGTACATGCACCATCCAACCATTTTAGGGTCTGGATTTGTGTCGGGTTTACTCCATAGCTTTTTCTTTTCCCGTAGATATCCACAAGGTGGTGGAAGTTTAGGATCAGAGTGTTCCTCCTCTTAGATGGGCTACATTTGCACATTGACAAGCCCCAGCTGTCCCTCACTTCCCTCTACAGCAGAACCCACCTTATTGGTTTGTTTTATAATGGATTATTATTGTATTTTATTATCATCATTGTACACGACATAAAGGGTAGTATAAATAGATAGTTATAGCTGGATATATGGAAGAAATAACAAATTAGTTGTGTGTTTCCTTGTATCCACACCAATGAATTTATGAGAGAGGTGAGATTTCAATGTAGTTACCAAGCTCCAGCTTCAACCCACTCTGCTAATTTAACTTTTACATGCTCTTCTTGCCATTAAGCTTGATTCATAAAGGCTGCCTTTCCCAAGCTAGCACCATCCAGATGTCTTGAATTATGACTCTCATCACCCCTACCAACATGGCCAATGGCTGGGCATGATAGAAATTGTAGTTCAAAACATCTGGATGGCACCAGGTTGGGGAGGGTTGCATGAATGGATGACACACCAAGATCCTTCCCTTCAGCTAAATGTAGAGGATGGTCGATTGAGAATAGACCATAATGTGTGGGTATGTATGAAGATTCTTAAGGATTGTATGAAATGTATATTTGTATGTATTAATGTTGAATTATTTTAATAATAAAAATTCTTTTTAAAAAAGAGAGAGAGAATAGACCATAATGGTTGTTTCTAAAGAAAGTTATCAGAGTAGACATATTGGAATTAAAGGACACAAGTTAGACTGCAATCTACCACTACCCCATTACACCAGATGTAGTGGTGGTGGGGAGTGGGTTGGGTGCCGGCATTCCTTTGTGGGCTTCTGCTGACTCATAAAGTCTTCAATCAATTCAGCCTTCTATCTTTTCCCAATTGCACAGGCTGCTCTAAGGACCAGGATTGATCAGGGTCCACTTGCAAGGCACTCTCACAGCTCATAGTTGGCATTGAGCTGAATCCAGATCCACACATTGCACCAGGCTGGAGCTGTTGCAGAGGTTGGACCTGATCTGGCTGCCCTCACCTTCTGCTGCTGCTGTGGTGAGAAGCCATGTTGTGGGTGTGGCATTAGCACTGCCTCTCCACAGAGCCTCCACGGCAGCAACAGGAGATGTGGATTACTCTGCCATTTATGTCTGTTGGGTCTACTCTGAGTATGTCTAACATTAGATACAACCCAAAGATTGAACTCCTGTAACATTTAACTGCAAACAGGTTGCATGGAACTCAGTGGGGTCTGTTTCTGTCTAGACTCACATTTTCAGTTATATATTAGGTGCACTGGTGAAGGAACGGGAGTGCAGAGGGAGCGGACCACCCCAGGCACCACTATTTTGGTAGAGTGCCATTGTGGCGCCCCCCCAGACATGCGCAGTGCACAGGCGGTGTGGCACACCCCCAGAACACGTGCCACGCTCCCGGGGGTGCCAGCCACGCCCCCGCCTTCTCTCCGCCCCCGGTAGCAGAGCATGCAGCTTCGCCACTGATTAGGTATGACTTATCTCCTGAATTACAGTAGCCCGCATCAGTAAGGCAAGTATCTTCACTGCAATGCACATTCACCACCCTGATTTCTGAAGAATGACATTGATTTACTATGCAGTTCTTCAATATTCATTGAAAATTCTTACCCCACAAAAAAAAACAAAAACATGGAACTCAGCCTATGTGCCCCTAAAGAAATGTCCACACCTATATCAAAATTGGAAGCATTTTTCATAGCAAAAGGCATCAGTGAACAACTGGCAAAATAAAATTAAAAAATTAAAAAAATTAAAGAGCTTTTGCTTTGAAAGCAAAAGGGGGAGGAAACTGTTTAATCATTCCAGAACTCCAGATGGCACTCTAAAGTCTTCTATGCAAAAAACCCCCGATTCTGGCTTCTTCCTTTTTTTATAAAGAAACCTAGTTTATTCTTGTCTTTAAGATAGCCTTTAAAGCTGTTGGAAGAGCAAAAAAACTTTCCTGACAGGCATAAGATATATATGAAAAAAAGAGCAGGAATGAAAGTGTAGAGTTCAGAAAGTTCAGATTAATTCTCAGACTGAGGCTTTCTGAGACTGCTCTAAGCATCGGTCACATTTAAAGTGCTGCATTTGGTTGTCATTGACTTGTCATTGATTTCTTACTGATTTCTTTCATTAATTTCACAGCCTTGGATTTTTCTTCCACATTATACAGAGATGATCTCAACACACACAGGATTCTTGCCTTCAAAGAAAGCATGGAAGCCTTTTCTCATGCTTCCTCTAAACAATGTGATGCCAAAAGTTTGCCTTAATGAAAATACAGTATTAAAAGAAGTTATTTGACAGTACAGACATCAGAGATGAGCCTTTTAAATCCATGACTTTGATATATGTTATTTTGTTCATTAAAGACAGGGCTGCTGTTCTGTCTTTGAAAAGTGGCATAATTGCCCTACCCCATGCAGGGGTGGAGAGTGACATTTCCCCTGTGAGTGTGCGTATCAGTGTGTGACTGATTTATTTTACCTGTTTATAAAATTTATGCCAACCCTTCTTCCAAAGGAACTCACACAAACAGGCAAACAAACAAACAAACAAACAAACAAAGCATATTTAAAACATCTTAAGATGCACAAGACTCTGGTGCTGTTTAGAAGTGACCTTTGGCCAGTCCTTTTCGTTCTCAGCTTGACCTACCCTGCAGGACTTCTGTTAGGCTAAAATGTGGTTCAGTGGTGGCAGCAGAGGAAGAAACATGCCTGTCACTTTGAACTTCTTAAAGGAAGAGCTAGAGATAAATAAATGTGTATGTGATAAAAGTGCATTCTTGTGTTTTTGGTTTTTTAAAAATCTTTCTCACACTCACACATGTGTTATATTGTCACCCACAATTGGGGTCACCAGCACACTTCTAGTCCGGGAAAGGAACAGGAGACTTGCTCTCCTTCAGGGCCTCCAAACCTAGCAAGAGGATAACAAAAATGAATGTCACCCTAAACACCCCCTCACCCCCTTCATAAGCCTCCTTTTCCCCACACCACCCATCTCCTGACCTTCTATGGCTAGGTACATAATTGTATGCACAGTCCTCAGCCAGACCCTCTTTCCTTTCATAGTGTGAGATTTGTTGCTCACTCCTCCGGAGGGCTGGGGCAAATCTATATATTTTTAGATGCCCCACAATTGGCTTGTTTTTCCTTTTTGTCTACTTGGTTGTTTTGCATTTGGCTAATCAGATGTTCATTGGAATCCAGTGCTTTCATTTTGAGTAGTTGTCACAATTATTTGAGGGAAAGAGTCAGAAAGTGCAGGCTGGAAGGTAAATTACTTAACATATCCCCAGTGACATATTTTTAGGTGAGGGATACTTAAGAAACTAACTTAGCATTGCTCTCCAACTCCTGAGGTTGCTGTGATGGACACAGGCTAGCAGAACGATGGGGTGTGGACTCAACTCGTGTTTATCACAAAATTTAGATAAATTTGGCCACAGCGACAAGGTAACACACTCTACGTGGGGCTGCCTTTGAAAAGTGCTCAGAATCTTCAACTGGCTCTAAGAGCTGCAGCCAAAATGTTGACCAGGGCTGGTTATAGGAAACATATGACTCCCTCATTAAAACAGCTCCACTGGCCTCCAGTCTGTTTCCAGGCACAGTTCAAAGTTCTGGTTATGACCTTCAAAGCCCTATATGTCATAGGCCCAAGCTATCTGAAAGACCATATTTACTTATTATTTATTTGATTTATATCCAGTCCTTTATCCGAAGATCCCACAGTGGTGTATGACATTAAAAACATCATATAACAGCAGCAGCAGCAGCAGCAGCAGCAGCAGCAGCAACAACAACAACAACAACAACAACAACAACAACAACAACAACAACAACGCAGTCACAGGAAAAATAATGGTAACAGTCCCCCCACTTAAGGCCATAGATTTTTTAATGGCCAATGGCCTGAGTAAAGAGGAATATTTTCATATTGATGGCTCCAGGTGAGCTTCTTTGGGGAGAGCATTCCACAAATGGGGAACCACCACAGAAAATGTCCATTATCACATTGTCACCCTCTGAATCTCTTGAGGGAGGGCACAGAGAACAGCTTTGGATGACAAGTACAGGGTGTGGGTCAGTTCATATGAAAAGAGGTGGTCCTTAAGGTATTGAGCTACTGAGCCATGTAATTATTTATAGGTCAGTACCAGCACTTTGAATTGGGCTGGGAAACTAATTGGCAGCCATTGCAGTTGAACCAGGGTCAGCGTTATATGCTCAACTTGTCTTGCTCTAGTGTGCAACCTGGCTGTCAAATTTTGCATCAGCTGAATTTTCTGAACTGTCTTCAGAGACAGCACATTGTGGGGTATTCCCTCATTTGAACCTGCCTGGGTTTTGCGATCTTTGTGGGAGGCCGTTCTCTCAGTCCTGCCACCCTCACAGACATGCTTGGCAGGGACACAGGAGAGGGCCGTCTTAGTGGCTGCTCCCAGACTTTGGAACTTCCTCCCTGAAGAAGGCAGACTGGCTCCCTTCTTGCTGCCCTTCTGCCAGCAAGTGAAGACTTTCTTGTACCAACACGCTTTGGAGAACGGATGGCTTTTAATGAGGGGGCTGGTGCCATGTTGTTGTTTTGTGATTGTCTGTATATTTTAAATGGATTTTATCCAGTGCTTTTTCTCAGGGGGGACACAGGGGTACGCATACCCATAAACATTTTGTGAATCTAAGTTTGGCCTCACTGAGGGGCAGTTTTTCAATATGAGTAGGAAAATGAGAGTACCCCAAACATTTTTTTAAAGGGGGGGGGAGAGCACTGATTGTATCTCTATAGTTTTAATTCTATTAATGTTTAATTGCTTTTAATGATTGTTGTTTCTATGTTCTGACCCTTCCTATTGTATGTGTAAGCTATTTTGAGCCCCTGCCAGGGAAAATGTTGGGGTATAAAGAAACATATAATTTAAAAAAATGATTTTTTTGTTTTGCTTTGTTTGCATATTGTTTGGTAAAGTGCTGATTGGATAGGTTTGCCTTCTCCTCCATCCCTAAATATATTCTACATTTGTTTATTTGGAACTACATATGAGTGAATACCGAATCAGCATGTTTGTTTTAAGCAGAAGCTTTCAGCATTGGTGGAAAGCAAAGTCTTCATGGCTTTAATCAGGTACATGAGTTTTTCCAGAACTGCAACAATTATTATTTACAACTCTATTATCTGATAAATGGTTCTGCACTTTACTGAACCCAAACCAAAAGAGATGCGAAGATAAAGACAAACTTGCTGAAAATCAAAACCTACTCATCCAAGCTAGAAACACATGAAAAACAAGTTCCGTTTACCTGATAAATCTTCTAATAGACTGGTGTAATAATTAATCAACATTAATTGGAAGGGGAGAGAACAGAACAACTGAATCAAAGTCCCATGGCTCATTAAAGGAAAATCCCTGAGGAGTTGTAAAGAAAAATACAGCTTTATCTGGGAAACTTGTTTTCAGAAAAGAAAGTGAGCTTAAACCCCACCCCAAGAAGACTTCAGTGCAAGGAAGCTGAGAAGGCTGGTTTGACACATTTGAAGTCAAATGTATGCATAATTTTATCATTTATTTCTGGAACCCATGAGTACCAATGGGTGCTTGCAGAAGGTCTCAGTTAATAACATGCATTGAAAATCCACAAAGCTGTTCTTGCTCACTGCCATCTTGCATTGTCTTAGCCTCTCCTACAAGGACTCTCCTCCCTGAAAGAGAGGGGAGTGGTTGTGGGCGGGAGCCCGAGCACCGCCCCTAGCAGGGGGCCCCGCCCCCTGCCTTCCTGTTTCCCTGGCTGGCGCTCCTCCCACCAGCTGGCACCCAATCGGGTGCCACTGGGGGGGGGTGTCCAGCCAACTTCAAATTGTAGCGCCAGCCCTCTCATCAGCCTCTTTCCGCTCCGTCTCGTCGAGAGTCACCCACCCTCCACTCCCTTTTAGCTTAGGGTATCGGCCTTGCTATGGACCTTAGGTTGGTCGCCCTGGTTAGTCGGGGGGCCTGGTAGGAGTTTTTCCGCATGGCAGTAGGCCATGGGGTTTTTCCGCCTACCTCGTAGCAATCGTCACAACTTTCGTGGTATTGGTGGGTAGATTAGGCATTGGATTATTGCGTTATGGTGTGTTGGAAGGCTAGGTGTGGCCATCGCCTAAGCCTTCAATTTTGGGTATTCCGTTAAAGCAATCTGGGGGTCGTGTATTCTGTCTGATGCCTGCTTGGCGGGAGGCCATGGCACGACCCCTGGTGACGTCAGGGGAGAGCTTATAGTTGTATTATCATCAACAGGCTCCGCCCACTGGTGATTCAACCCCTGTGGTGGACATCCAATGCCTAAGCCAATACCTTTTCACTGCTGTAACCAATAAAGTTGTGCCTTTTCATGCCCATAAACCATATATCACGTGTCCTTGTGTATTCATTTCCACGGCGCTGGGGTCGGGTCCTCGAACCACAATGACTACACAACCTTAAACATACATGTTGTACACCATCTGCCAAAGGTGTGAGATTTCAGGGGTTCCAGGCACTTATCCCAGGTTTATGATTCCTTTGGGAATGCAGTCCTGAATACCATTCAGCCCTTATGATAGGATACAATGCCCTCCAATGGGGCTTGTCAAGACCTTTTGGCAGGGGCATAGTGTATGGGGTGCCAGGGGGGCTGTGGCCTCAGGTGCACAATTTTTGCAGGTGCCCCTGATGTGGCCCTGCCCGGTGCTCCTCCTTGTCTTTGATCTGGAAGCTACAGTTAGTGAGAAATACTTCAGCATGATTGCTGACAGGAGTGAGACCCTGACAGTATATAACACCTCTGCTCAGAGACCTGCACTGGGTGCAATTTGCTAACAGGCCAAGTTCAATGTGTTACTAGAGCAGAGTTGCACTTTATGTGGGAATTAGGTTCTAAAATCAGTGCATAGGGTGAAATTCATGTATAGTCAAAATTACACTTCCCTTCCAAATGGCCTATAAGTGGAGAGGTGACCCTGTGCTCAAAGGAATCTTCTGACTGGCTGTGTGATGTGTTTCTGTGGTAGCTATGACTCCATTTATTCCTCCCACAGTCCATGTGCCTTTCTTAGGCCAGCAAACAGGAACTGGGTGAATCAGTGCAGCAAAGACAGGGGATTTCCCACCTTCTCCTCTAGCTGGTGATGCTTTAGATGGTAGGTGCTGGATGGCAAAGGTGAGAAGCTTGACAGAAATAACAACTCTGTTTCTCCACTGCCTCCCCTATCCCCTCCATGGGCAAACCTAAAGAGCTCCCCTCTGACTGGAGGAAATAGCTTTTCCCTAGGGGAAGAATCTGGTAAAGAAACAGGGGGGGAGGAGGCAAGCAGGCAAGGAAAGAGAAAGAAGAAGGCTGGCAGGGTAAGAAAAAAGGGCTGGAATATTTCCTGTGGGTGGTAGACAGGAGGAACAAGAACAAAAGCATCCCTCATCATTGTTTCAGGAGCTGCTTTGGCAGAAATTCTGCTACCGCACACTTCTATCCCCCAAGCGCATATAGTTGACCAGTGCTTTTCTTCTAGGAAAAAAGAAAAAGAAAAATGCCAGTATTGTGTACCCTTGAGTACCCCCAGAAAAACAAAGCATTGCTTGCAGTTTACCTCTTGCAAGTCAAAACCACACCTGACACCTTGGCACTACTTTACATGCAAGATCATCTTAACTGTTTATGTCACATACTTGACCACTTCGATCTGTGCAAATGGCACTTTTATAGGTGCCACATAATACTCATTCCAGATTTGAATGTGAAGACCCCCAAACCCGCTCCAAAATAAATCACACAGGACACAGAATATTTGTTTAAGATTTTTGGCATTAATTTTGGCCACAACATTATTGATTACAGCATGTGAGTGGTTGCTTAGGCATTGGTTTGGACTACCTGAACCTGCAATGGCAGGAACAGGACTGACAACTGGAACCTCCAGAGGTCAGTAAGGGAAAACATACTGGGGGAGCACAGAGGTGGATTTCCGCCTCTTAGTTCACCCCAGATGCTCCCAGGAACTCTGGCCTGGCCCTACCCCTGAGAGGGGATCGGACAGAGCAAATTGAGCCCCTGGATTCCTTTAACGGAATTCCCTAGCAACAGCAACAAATATGAGGGGCAGGCACAGCCAATCCATGATCCCCTCCATAAAATATCGAACCAATGCCTAACCGCCAACCTTACAAGGTTGTGACAATTTGCTACACGGTAGGCAGAAACCAAATGGCACCACCAATCAGCCAAGTGGCCAAATTCCTACGGGGCCCCTGCTCCAAAAACAGACGACCCCTGGACAGGCATAGCAAGGTCAAAAACACAACCTTAAATTAGAGGGAGGGAGGGCAGGAGATCTGCTGCACAATGTGAGAGAGAAACTACTTTGCCTCATGTAGCCCAATCGAACTCCAACTGACAGAAAATTTTCCCCAGCAACCATGGGGCAACCAATGAGGTGCAAAGGTCATCCAAACAGGCCCGCCCCAGCAAAAAGAAGGCAGTTGGGTGATCTCACTGCAACATGTGGCTTTCCATGATTTGGAGGACACAATTTGTAAGAAACTGACATTTTCGTGCAGCAGCACCCATGCTTGGAACTCCCTGCCTGTTGACATCAGGCAGGTGCCTTCACTCTAGTATTTTTGTTCCCCAGTCAAAAGAACACTCAGACAAGAATTTCAAAAAGAATGGGGAAAATGTAAAGAATACTTCACAAAACAGTGCCCTAAAATACACACCTGGACATGTTTCGATTAATGTCTGCAGGAGACTTTGTGGTGGGGTTTTTTTGAAGTCATAATTTGAAAAATCGTAATAACAACTCATAAAGGAAACAGTTCATAAGAAGTAAACAAGGAGGCCGTGTACAGGATAAAGGAAGACTTTTATTTTGTCATTTGTTATATTTTATGTTTATTTTATGTTATGTTTATGTCTAGTGGTGGTGGATTCCTTTATTTGAGTTGTGGTGGATTCATGTTGTAAATAAATAAAATAATAAAAGAAGAAGAAGAAACCAAACATTTTGTTTATGCATCTCTATCCAGGCATGTAGAATGTTGGCATGTTAAATGTTTTAAATAGTTGTTTTTAACTGGTTTTTTTAAAACTGATAATTGTATTGTTTCATTCTTTTTGGAAACCGCTTAGAGGTTTATTATAGTCAAGCAGTACATAACTTAGGAAATAAAGGAAATAAATTACTGGACCATATCAGGGCAAGCGTCTTCAGTATATTCCAGAAATGATGCATTCTAAATGTTTGTTGTGTTATCAGACTCCCCTATCTTAATATTAGTCACAGAACTGGAAGAGACTCAGTAACTGCCTTTTTTATTGCATTTTTATTGTTTTAAAAATGAATTTATACTAGCTTATCCATATTGATAGGTCTGTGTGTGTGTGTGTGTGTGTGTGTGTGCGTGTGTGCAAGCACGTGTGCACATGCACATGCACACACATTTATATTGATCAATGATATTGACTCAGTGCCCTCCAGAAGTTTCTGGTTTCTAGCTTCAATAAGTGTAAGCCAGCATGGCTATTGATGAGGGATGATTGGAATTGTAGTTCACCCACATATGGAGAGCATGGTTGGCTAAGTCTGGATGGAATGATAGAGGGGTGGGAGGGTGGGAGGGAGGAGGGGGAGGGAGTCCTGTCCATTGATGGAGAGATATAAATAACAACAACAATGTGCATTCGCTTAGTTTGAAGAATGTACACAGATTAACAAATTCAGCTTTTTCGTGATGCCACAGAGCATTGACGCAAAGCAAATGGAGCCCAGAATAGAACCCTCATACACATGCATTTATTCCATCCCAGCCTCTTGCACAGCTTATGGATGATAGCCTGACCCACATGATCTCTCTCTGTTTATCAATCTAAGCTCTGCATGGTGCATGCTGATCATGAAGATAAGATTCAGCTGGGTTTAAATGTCTTGCAGCAAGCGAAATGCACCCTGTTACCTCTAGCTCTCCCTCTTCGCTTCAGTGCACAAGGACTGTTTTGATAATAGCAGTTTTGCTGGCTAAAACGGTTTTTGCTTCTGGCAAACCCTGTGAGAACTGGCTTCCCTTTCAAAAGCTGGCAAAAAGTCAGCATTAGATAGGGTTTGCATTGCATGCTAAAAACAGAGGAAGACACTGTGCAATCCTGTACATGTCTACACAGAGGTAGGCCACAAGGAGCTCCATGGGGCTTATTCCAGGGTAAGTGCATATCCATTGCAGACTTAGCAAATGTATTGTTGGGCATTATGCTGCAGTATTGAACCTGGGTTATTGTATGCCATCTATACTTTAAAAGTGTGTTATTTGGGAGGCTTAATATAATGCTCATTTAAATTCCCAAGTTGCTTACACAATTTCAGACTACTATAACAAATCCCATGCAAATATATACTAAAAACAGCAAGGTGAATAAGAACAGCAGAGGGTTGTATCCAATGCTAGCCCTACTCACAGCAGACCCATGGAAATTAATGGGTCAAAGTTAGACAAGCCCGTTGATTTCATCAGACCTGCTCTAAGGTGAACCAACAATAGGACACAACCCACAGCGAATCATTCATTCATAGTCTCTCAGAACAGATGAATGCCAACAAGCAAATCCAACTCACCACAATAAAGCTAGTCAAATTGCATTAGAGGGCCTGATAAAAAACCAAAAACCAAATCTTGATTTGATATTAAAGCAAAATCAAAATATGTATCTTGTGAGTTCTCTTTGGGAGAGCATTCCATAATCATGTGCCATCACTGAAAAGGCCCTTTATCTATTAATCTTGTAGGGAGATATTGGTGGAATTTAAGGCCACTCCTGAATGTATAGGGAACTATGACCTCACTGTATCTATGACTGATCTTCAATCATTATGCGTAATTGAGTCATGTGAGCTACAATCAGCTCCTCCTCCTCCTTTTGAAAATGGAATTAGCTAAAATTTAAGCTTGTTAAATGATGGAGGCACACTTCTATCAGGGGGTTGTTAATTAGTTCAGTTGTGATTGGAGGGCACACCCATGAACTTTTGAAAGTCAAGATGAATTTTGAGGAAATGGAATATTAAGCAAAACCTTACAGATGGTGTTTTCTTAGCCTTTACCACTTGAAAGCAAATAGACTTAACTCTTGATGAAGTGGCAATTGCCCTTACCACAGCAGAACATACCCATTAGTTCTACATTTTAATTATTGATATATACACACAGCCAATGTGTATAAGTTGCACTATCTGAGGACCTTGCAAAACTATGAACACAGTGACTATTCACACAAAACTTGTACCTGCAAAGGTTCTGTGCAACATACCCGACCAACAACAGGAGGCTGAGGGTAAGGTCAGTAAGCAAAATCCCAGTGGCCATTAATGTGTTGAGTGTACGTGCTTTCAGAAGTTCTCAAACAGAGGTAGTATTTATTCATTGTTAATTATCTTGCACATCCATCTATGACCTACAAAAAAGAATGAATTATCAGTATTGATATTTAAAAGGAGTAGGGATGGAAGGATTTGTTACTAGACACAATGATTATTTTTTGCCTCCAGTCGGAAGCAGTAATGCTTCTGAATACCAGTGGCTGGAAATTACCAGAAGGGAGTTTGCTCTTGTGTTCAGGTCCTGCTTGAAGACTTCCATTGGTCACTGTGAGAACAGGGTGTTGACAGCAGTGAGGATACTACTGGCCCAAAGATGGAAAGAAAACAAAGTCCCAACCAGAGAGGAATGGCTGATGAAGATGATGGACTAGGCCATAATGGCAAAATTGACTGGGAAAATTAGAGACCAGGAAGAGAAGAAATTCAAGAAAGGTATTTAAGAGAACACTATAAACAACTGAAAACCTTGGCAGGATTAGAGTAATGTTTGTAACATACAAAATACAATGTAAAAATGGTTGATAATATTTCTAACAAATTAGAGAAAATAGGATAAGCTGAAGGAAAAAAAGAATTGACAATGGAAACCAGGGAAGGGCGGTGGGACGTCAAGGGATTCTGAGAATCCTAAATGTGAAGGTGAATGATGACATGTTTGAATTGAAATTTGTTATGTGTTTATATATATATATATATATATATACACACAATATTTTATATATATATATATATATATATATATATATATATATATATATATATATATATATGCTTTCGTAGATTTTCACGGGTACAGGAATGCAGGTTTTGGTGTCCTCGGGTGTCTTCCCGTGTAAAAGTTGGGGTGTCTAGGCGACGTTTCGACGAGGTCTCACTCGTCATCTTCAGGCTGGTGCTTTCGGCTTCTTGTTACTGGAACAGAGCAGGATCTCAGTGTTTGAGTTCCTATAAATACTGTTGAGGAGGTGTGGTGTATAGCCTCCAATGTTCTGGGCAGAGAGGAGGTTCCCAGGCTAGTGTGCCTTTTCTTCTTTTGTTCCTTAATTACTTGAGGGATATCTTGAGTGATTTCTTGAGTGATTTCCTGAATCCCACTTAGGTGGGTCATTAGGTGTGGATTAGTTGCTAAAGCCTTCGTGTCTTGAACTCTTGAACTTTGTGAAGAGTTTTTCTGAGAAGATGGCTGTACTGCACTTGGTTGTGCTCTGGCTTGGCTTCGTGTATAGGGGCGAGCTGTGGTTTTGTGGCCTGTGCCAGCCAGATCTGTGTAGGGATTGCAGGGGAGTGCAGCATCCGGAGGTGCCACCCTGGTTTGGCTACTGGATGGTGTCTGTAGTTTATCTGTGGAGAGGGTCTGGGTTTGGGTCTGGTGTGGTTGATTGGTGATGGCGTTCTGTGTGCCTCTGGATCTGGTGTCAGATTTTGTGGGGAGGGCTAATTTCCAGATGTCTGGCAAGCGGGATGTGTCGTCACGCTTGTTCATGTTGTGAGGGTGTTTCTCTATCTCGATGGCTTCCATGATTATTCTCTTGTGGTGATGTTCCATGTTAAAGAGCAATTTGGAATCTGCAAAATTAATTTCGTGTCCTGTTTCTTTCATGTGTTGGAAAAGAGAGGAAGTTTTTTCTTCTTTTTTGACGGCATTCTTGTGTTCTGCGATACGTGCATTTATTCGTCTGTTTGTTTGTCCAATGTACGTGGCTGGGCAGACTTTGCAGGGTATTTCATAGACCCCTTGGTTTTCCAACTGAATTTTATCCTTGGGGTTTCTGAGGATATTGGCTATTTTTTGGTTGGTGCAAAAGGCTGTTTTGATATTGTGTTTATGGAGGATTTTGCTAATTTTATCTGTAGTGCCCTTGATATAAGGAAGGAGGGCTATGCCATTGTTTTCTTCTGTGTCTTGGTTTTTGGGGGGTGTTTCTTTTTGGATTAGCTTCGTAACCCTGTTTTGCTGGTATCCATTGGCAATTAACACATTTGAGAGATTCTGTAACTCAGTTGTCAAGTGGTCTTCGTCA
The DNA here is from genome assembly GCF_965153285.1 of Podarcis tiliguerta. Classification (NCBI taxonomy): domain Eukaryota; kingdom Metazoa; phylum Chordata; class Lepidosauria; order Squamata; family Lacertidae; genus Podarcis; species Podarcis tiliguerta. The sequence goes on from NC_139553.1 coordinate 36,130,671, forward strand.
GCCAGGCGTTTGGTTCTGGAGATGAGAGTCTTGGCTACGGAGTTTATTTGTGCAGGGTGGTGGTGTGATTGTGCATGTAAGTAGCGGTTGGTGTGTGTTTTTTTTCCGGTAGATAGTGTGTCCTAGGGAGCCATCAGGTTTTTTGTAGATTAGGACGTCAAGGAAGGGAAGTTGGTTGTTGGCTTCTATTTCCATAGTGAATTGTATTTTGGGGTGTAGGCTGTTGAGATGTGTGAGGAAGCTATCCAGTTTTTCCTTACCGTGTGGCCAAATTACAAAGGTGTCGTCAACATATCTGAGCCAAAGTTTGGGTTTGTGTTCTGACTTGTCTAAAGCATTGGTTTCAAAGTGTTCCATGTACAGGTTAGCGATGACCGGTGAGAGGGGTGATCCCATAGGTGCTCCTTCTATCTGTTTGTATCTTTGTCCATTGTGGATGAAGTACGTGTTGGTTAGGCAGTGGTTGGTCAGGTCCAAGATGTATTCGGGGGGATTGTATTTGTTTTGAATGGCTGTCAAGGCTTCATTAATGGGCACTTGTGTGAAGAGAGATACAACATCGAAGCTCACAAGTAGGTCATTGGGTTGTATATATATGAATGAACAGGGTGTTGGACAAGATGGGCCATTGGCCTGATCCAGCAAAGCTCTTCTTATGTCACTTTTGGTTCTCTCAGTTTCTCATTTTTCCAAACTTAAATTCAGTTTCCCATATTTCTGCAGCAATCTGTGGTTGTAAAAATCATCAGCATTTTAGTGCAGATTAATCCCAATAAGCACATTTTTATGTGCAGTTTTGACAAACGTACATATTTTTACAAGGAGTTTTCCCCAGTACAGTGCATATCTGTATGCTAATGTGTGTGTGCGCACGCGCACATTTTATGCACACTTTCCTCTAATACTGTGCATTTGGGGGGGGGGTAACTATTGCTTGTTTGCAGAACTGTACCACAAAATTTCAGATAAGTGAAAATTTCAAAAGATGGCAAATTTCAAAATATGAACTGAATTTAATTTCTCATTTTCCCCTAAAAGGTAGGGGCCAGAAGTAAGTAGCAGAGAATATGTTTTACAAGCACAATATTCCAGCTTGAATGATCATCTGCTGCAAGAGATGGAGAAATTTATTCTTTGCCAGAGATCCCAGAAGAAGCCAGTTGAGAGTACACTGGGTCAGGCTAGATTGACCAGGCTAGATTTAGGCTGCATTCAGACATTGTGTTTATTGCACTACTTTGTCTAGATTTTTAACTTTCCTTCTACATTGCAGTACCTGTTGCATCATGGAACTGTGGCTTTTTGACCAATACTGTACCATATCATGCTAAATTTCACTCACACCAATGGCATGGCACCACCTCATAGGACATGTGGTTATCCCCCAACCCTTTTGGGGCATGCACACCTCTGTTCCCATATGATTCACCAAGTAATATGCCAAAGTTTTGTTACAAGAGCATACTCCTGCAATAGCTCAGGTTTCACACTTGGACTTTTAAAAGGAAACAATTAACATGAAAATAAGCATTAAACTTCCACTAGATTTGCAGAAGTGAATTTTATATAGTGTGAAAGATCACACTAAATGTGAAAATTGACAGGTAAGCAAACAGCAGGAAGATGGCAGGAAGTGCCATCTGAATACACCCCAAGTCTGACCTAATATGACACAGGGTAAGTTATAGTCAAATAATGTGAGTTACATGCAGATTTACTCCCCCAAGGAATTTCAGTCAACTTATCAAAAGGCTTCCTCCCATTTCCTTCTAAACTCCTCAGATGTTTTTGCCCAAACAGCAACTTCTAAATTTGCTTGAAATTTCCTTTTACATGAAATCCAGTGCCAAACTACCGGTGTGCAGAACCGCCCTAGGATATGCCACCAGTGTCACCGGAAAAAAATATTTTTGCCTTCCTTTGAGATTCCAATGAGCAGAAATCTCCAAATTTTGCTGCAGGTGATATTTGGTAGCAACTTGATTATCTGAGTGAGAGTAAATGTAGGCTTTTTTTTTTTTTTTTTTTAGCCTACTTAATGCCAGACTGTTTGAGGAATGGAAGCAAGATGTAAAACAGTAAAAAATACATGTCTGCAAGAGTTATGCGTGGTTGATCTGTACATTTAAAACAGGCACAACCCAAACTAATTACATTATGCTTTCCCCCCTCTATATGTTCTTGTTTTGGTTCAGTTTGCTATTCTGTCAGGAACAGAATGAACAAGAGGTGTTATTTCCTCCCTTTTTATGCAAGGATGAAAGTTCTAATTTTCATTTATGCTGAGTGACTCAAAGATGCAATTTTATGCAAACAGTCATGTCTAAAAGAAAGCTAAAAAAAAACCACAAAAGACAATTCATCTCTCTCCCTAATGCCTCCCCCTACTCACCCACCCCAAAAGCTCAACTTTTGATGCTTTATTAAAGATCAAGTGGTTTTTGTCTCATGGCTCTTTTTGCTATGGGCTTTGGAGATTTGCTGAATATACTAAACCACATACTGTGCTTTGCTTTGCAATAAGGGATACAGTAAGCAATCTAGTGTCTGCAGAGGTTGCAATTCTCTGAAGATTTTCATCTGCTGGAAAAAAAATCCTGCCTCTGGAGCTACACTGATCTAAACAACTTGCCTGACATCCAACACAGAGATGGAATAGCCTATATCAAACACTGCAGTCTTCTCCAACCTTGGGTCTGCTAATATTCTTGGACTTCAACTCCCATCATCCCCAACCATTGGCTAGGCTGGCTATGGGATGGTGAGAATTGTAGTTCAAGAACTTTTGGGGACTTAAGAATGAAGAACACTGATCCCAGAGCAACATGATATGGTTTCAAGTCATCAAGCATCAGGGAACAGCTAAACATAGTCAAGATTTTCAGGAAGGGGGAAAAACCAGTTGGAAGTAATAGCTATTTTTCAAAAAGGGGGCTGTTCATAAAATGGGTGTCACCATGGAAAAAGATCCTCAGCAGGCTGTGTCACAACCAGAAGGCCCGCCTCCAAAGATCATGAAGAATAGGCATTTCCATAAAGCAGCAGACATTATTTCAGGTAATCTGATCCCAAGTAGTTTAGGGCTTCATAAATCAATAAGAAAACATTCAACCTGGTTCAGTGGTAATTTGGCAATCAGTGCAATTCTTTCAAAAATGGTTTCAACTGCTCATGGTGAGCAAACTAACCATTTGAGACCATTTGCAGTTTCCAGGCCAACCTTAAGGACAGCTGCACATAGAGTACAGTACAGCATTCCAAGAAAAATGTCTCTTGCTTGGGACACCAGAGAGTCACTGCCAGTGTGGCTCCCCCAGGGAGCCACAGCTCTGAAGCACCAGCAGGGCAGCTAGGACTCACCTGTTGTCCGCCTCCTGCCTCCGCCTCCTGCTGGCCTGCAGAGTGGTGTGGACATACAACCTGGCCCACAGGGTGCACAGGAAGTCCAATACCACCTCCAAGCAGGCCGTGCGGCACACAAGCCACCTGATTGGAGGCAGGGGTCTTCCCAGCAGGGAGAGGGAAGCAGATGTGCCCTCCCCCCCCACAAAATCGTGCTCGGGGGCAAACACCCTTCTCACACACACTGTGCATCTGCTTTCTGAAGAAAGCTCTGTGTGCATACATTCCATGGTTGAAAAAAGTTGGGGCAATGTCACTTACTCGAGTCTTTATTTACTGAAGGGAGAAAAGTACAAACAGTACTAGACAAAATCTGAGCAGGCAGATTTGCTTCAGAAATCTGCTATTTGGAGCTGAGGAAATAGAATTCTTTTTGTACTTGTCACACACCACTAATTCACAATCCTATTCATTTTTCTTCTGCCCCATGAAAATATTCAGACCATCATGGTTTCTGTGCCTTGAATTTAGCCAATTTTCTGAATTTATTTATGAGACATGCAGATTGTTGGCCAGTGTTGAAATGGGGAAATTGGCAATCAAACTTGGTAACTAATGTGTTAGGAGAAAGGTAAAGTCCCTCAAAGTCATTTTCTCTTCCTACCAGGCCTAAAACTACTAGTTTTCATCTGTGGACTTATTTATGATCAGACACATAGGGAGGCTGATAGATGCTTTGTCTGTTCCTGATGGATGAGGTGTATATAGATGGGTGTCAACAATGTTAGAGTTTTCAAAAGCTCACATTTCACACTACTGAACTGACAGATGTTGAAGGGAATAATATAAATTCTTTTGGGATTCTTTGTAAAGCCAGAGAGAGAGAGCACTACCCATCTCAGCTGACAGGATGATGCTGAAATAGCTGAGAAAAGCCAGAGTAATGTGTGGCTCAGGCCTTGTCCATCAGCAATGTCAGGAAGGCAGGATTTTGGGTCCTGCAGGTAGCTGCAGTAAGAAATGGGAACCTGGGTCTTTTAGCATTCTCTATAGTGTCTGATCATCTTCAGAAAGTTAAAATCATTTTGATAGCATTGTTTCCCTAAGAGTTTAGGGCAGGGCTTACAAACCTTTGGCTCCCTCAGCCAAACCTTCCCATTTGGCCAATGAAACAGAAAATTGTAGAGTTGAAAGGGACCAACACCCTGCAATGCATCCATGACAGATGGTCATCCACCCTGTGCTTAAAAATCTCCAAGGAGGGAGAGTCCATCACCTTCAAGGGAGTCTGTTCCACTGTCAAACAGCTCATATCTTCAGAACTTTCTTCCTGATTAATCTCCTTTCTTGTAACTTGAATCCATTGACTGTTTTCAGTAAACCACACTTGCTTCTGACATCAGATATGACACCAGATGTAGAGCAGGTATTGACATGGCTCCCAAAGAACAATTGGAAACTGATGGTCAGAAACAGTACACCAGTATCACCATGCTTTTCTGCATTGAAGCTGGGGCTAAACTTGAGTTTTTCCTCACTATTTTCGCAGCAGTTTCACTGCAAACTGCTTAATATGATGAAGCAGCAAAGACCCTTGTGCTGTGGTTCCCATGCAGCTGCCAGACACTTGGGAAGCTCTGAACAGCTGACTTTGACAAGAGGATGGGATAACCCACCAATCAATAATCTGACATCACAGTGATGTCAGTTGCTTGTCAAGTGGGTTGCCCAGCTTACTTGTTAAAGCTGCCACTGTTAAGAGCACAAGAAGAGCCTGCTGGAAGAGGCCAATAGTCCTTCTAGTCCAGCATCCTGTTCTCACAGTGGCCAACCAGGTAAAAAGGTAAAGGTAAAGGTACCCCTGCCCGTACGGGCCAGTCTTGCCAGACTCTAGGGCTGTGCGCCCATCTCACTCAAAGAGGCCGGGGGCCAGCGCTGTCCGGAGACACTTCCGGGTCACGTGGCCAGCGTGACATCGCTGCTCTGGCGAGCCAGAGCCGCACACGGAAACGCCGTTTACCTTCCCGCCAGTAAGCGGTACCTATTTATCTACTTGCACCCGGAGGTGCTTTCGAACTGCTAGGTTGGCAGGTGCTGGGACCGAACAACGGGAGCACACCCCGCCGCGGGGATTCGAACCGCCGACCTTTCGATTGGCAAGCCCTAGGCGCTGAGGCTTTTACCCACAGACCCGTGTCCCTTGGCCAACCAGGTACCTAAGCACAAACAGGACCTGAGCACAACATCACTCACTCCACCTGTGGTTTCCAGCAACTGGTATGCAGAAGCATGCTGTTGATTCAGAAGTAAGCACTGCTGTGTACAATGTCCAAGTAAGTGGTCATAAGATGGTGACCTTTCTTTTCTTTCTTTTTTATCCATTTGTTAAATGTTCTTTACTCCACAAAAACCAAAAGCAGCATACTACACATTTTTTAAATAAAAGAAATGGAAACCTGAGTTCTTAAGACATTCTATGGCCAACAGCAGTTTCTATACTTAATAGTTACATCATGGAATACACACAGCTCTGTACAAAAGCGAATTGAAAAGGCTTATTTTTCAGACCTATAGGATTAAGACTTTGTTGTGGTAAAGAGGTAGCAGGCTTGACAATGTTAACAGCAAAAAGCAACTCAATAGTACCAGAATAAAAACGTTAATCTTCTGTGAAGCAAAGCAGATGGACTGAAAAAAAGATATGACTCAATAAAGACCAAATGGGTGAAGGAAATGACAACTCAAACACAAAATGTGTGACAACTGAATATGTAGCAGGAGTGACACAAGGTTACTGTTTTCACACATTTGGGCCAATAATATGAAGCTATGTTTGTGTGTGCATACTTAAGGATGCTGTGTGATTTTGCATGGGTTACATTTTAAGCAAACTAATCAAAGTTTCCTTTCCTGGGCTATGATGCAGATCAGAAAACAGTTATATTTTATGTGGGTTTTTTCCACTTCTCCAAAATTTGTGATGCAGTTCTTGGCTCAAAAGGTATCCAAATACACTAAAAATGTATCCAAATGCATATGTTTTAACGGGTAAAATGTGTGCAATAATATGTATTTTGTATTTATTTGTGTGGAATGTTAAAAAATAATGCAAATTTTCATTTTAATGTCAATTAGTGTAGAAACAACACATAACGGACTTATTAAATAACAGGTGTGAAACTGACACGCACCAAAAGTAGATGGAGTTTTCTATCCAAAGCACATATCTACACACCATCAGCAAATAATGCTTGGGTTGCAGGAACAGGAACATAATATTATGGGATGGTGGTGGTGAAGCACTGTACAGGCCAAATCGGATTTAAAGATAAAGAACTCTAAGGACTCAGTTACATTAGTAAAAAAGCAATGTTTTAAATGTGTTATAAACATACAACGCCAGATGGTGCAGTAGAGCAGAAAACGTTTCAATGCAATTATACATAGCATTTTTTTTCTTTGTTATAATGATTTAATTTCTGACTTATTTATAGCATTTTTCTCCTGAGTGTAAATCCACCCTAAGAATGGAGACTTGTAGGGAACATAGTCTTCCCTAAACCTAGGTAGAAGACTGAAAAGGCACACAGGTGACCTGCTTACAGTCTTCTGCATGAGCAGAATATGTCTTTGTAAATATACATATTTATATTATTATCATTGGGTGATATTCAACTATGTTTTACTCAGAGTATTGAAATTAATGGACTTCAGTCATTTCTAAATTTGGCTATCTATCTATCATCTATCTATCTATCTATCTATCTATCTATCTATCTATCATCTATCTAAAATATTGAGATTCCTCTCCTATTAGGGCCAGATTGAGACCTAGGCTGGATCTACACCGACATGTCTGATGTTATTAGTACAATATTAGGTATGTCATTCTAAAACATCACAGGCCATACTTGTTAATTAAAGTGGTTTTTTACCTTTGTCCCCCCACTACTGGTGAAAATATTGTTTCCCTATTGCTGGTTGCCCTACAGCACCCCGTGGTGTCACATTTTAATAACACATTATGAACGTTAAAAGTAGGACGTCACTTTCCATTTTAATGCAAATCTGCCTAATTCACACTAATTCACACTTTGCAAACTAATATGTGAACCAAACTGCAGTTTTCCTTTAAAATTTGCACTTCTCTGAATTTTGTGATGCAGGAACACAATCATAAACGCACACTTGAGAAATGGGGAAATTGTATTCTAACCAATATATATTTGAATATAATTCACAACCATGCATTGTACTAGGAGAATTTGTTTGCAAAAATGTGTCTATTAGGCAAAAACTGCATGCTATGCCTATGTATATACAGTCATACCTCAGGTTACAGACGCTTCTGGTTGCATTTTTTGGGGTTGCGGACCGCCAAAACCCGTAAGTACCCGGGTTACTTCTGGGTTTTGGTGGTTGCGCATGCACACTGCGGGTTGTGGACGCTGCGGGTTGTGAATGTGCATCCTGCACAGATCATGTTCGCAACCCGAGTGTCCACTGTATAGTTTATAAATCAAATGTGAAACACACACACACACCCATACACACACCTCAAACCCAATCCAACATAATTATATCTTGAATCCAATTCAGAAATTTGAATCTTTGGCCCTACCACCAAGAAGCCATAACTCTTCTCCCCCCCCCCATTGGTACATAACATTTGGACATTTGGTATACCCACAAGGCTAGCTCTGCAAATTTTTATGCAAATATATCTCAGGGATTTATGCAAGCCACCTCAAAGTTTGCTTCCCTCCAAAAATATAAACTATTTTTTGAAAAAATAATACCACTTTAGGGATTATTAGGGAGGGAATGATTGGGCAAGGGTTGGCAAGTATAGTGACAAAGGGTGCAGCCCATAGTTATTTTATTTTATTTTTAATGCAAACTGTGGAACTGGGGTGAACTGGCTTTAAGATTTCAAAAAGGAGAAGCCAGATTTATCCATCTCTAGCCAGATGTAAGAAACATGACCCCAGGAAGTCAGATATGAAATCTGAAAGTGGTGAGCAAAGTTCGGAAGAGCCAGAAAACGGTGGCATAATCCCTGCCATGCTGCAGGTCAAATTCCAAAAGCAGTAGAAATGAGAAGGGTAGAAGTAATTGCGTTCAATTGGAGAAAGGTAGTGTATAAATGGAATAAAAAAACTGTGTGCATAAGAGAGAATGGACTGCAATAAACTGAGATCCTCCAAACAGATTTAGAATTTTCCATTCAGGATCTGAAGTAGCAAGCACAGGTTTAATATTGAATTACTTTTCACCTGTAGATGATGGTACAGAAAAGAATAGTCCCTTTCCATCATGTGATCCAGCTGTTTTTCTCTTGCTGTGCTCTTGCTGTGCTCAAGACAAGGGAACATTCTGGGGTTGTTGGTTTTTTTGTTTGTTTGTTTTAAATTGTTTGAAAATGTAACAAAAGTTTTGCTTTGGGACTGAAAGAGAATGCAAAATCAGAAAAGATAAAATGAAATACCTCTGAGCTGATGAAGAATAAATCTCCCTGCATTTCTGAGGTTACCTTTCTCGTGAATTTGCAATGTGTTTAGCTAGATTTATGATGAATACATGTTGATGCAAAAATAGATTAGATTAGATTGGAGAGAAGATGTGACAAACAGTGTAATATATTCTTTTTGGCTCTCCTTTGTGGCTCCCAGCCTATGCCAGGGCAAGCTCTATAAGACACACTATATCACTTCTTTCCTTTCCAAAAAGTGAGATAAGATAACCACCATCCCTCTCTTGCACAAGAACAATTTTAAAGTAGCCTTTCTTTACATTTGTTAAAAATACTGTACAACGGATTCAATACGTGGCTCGTGCTGATGAGATGTAAATTAGATGCAAGAAATTTGCATGTGTTCAGGAAGTTATCTTGACTACATTCCAACTTTCTTAGTATTGCTGCTGAAACAGAAGCTGGCAAGATACTGACTCCTGAGTCGTTGCAAATATCATAACTAGGGATGGAGGCGAAATTGTTTTTCCAGTTTTTTGTACACGACTTAGAAATCTTTTTAATATATTAAGTGGTATAGAAATGAAATAATCAAATCAATTCACCCTCTGGAGATGACTAGCCAAGCAGGACTGGAACCACAGCAAAGCGGTGCCACCCACCCTTAACTTGTACAACCACCCCAGAGGGATACTATGGTTGATGGTATTGAAAACCACTGAGAAGTCAAGGGGAATTAACAAGGACACATTTACCCTGTCTCTCTCCAGACAGAGGTTATCATGCAAGGCAACCAAAGTAATTTTGGTGCCAAAACCTGGTCTAAACCCTGATTGAAATGTATCTAGAAAATCGGTTTTCTTTAAGAGTGCATGGATCTGGTCCACAGCCACCTACTCAAGAATCTTGCCCAATGGGGGAGATTGGCAACTGGCTGATAATTTTCTGAATCCAGGGAGGATTTCTTGAGGAGTGGTTTTACCACTGCCTCCTTCAAGCATGGAGGGGCCAGCCACCCTCTCTTGCAAGGAGGAATTAATCACGCACACACACCCAGCTCTGTCAGTTTGTCCCATCCCTGCTAGTTTTGATCACCCAAGTGGTGCAGGAGTCCAGAGTGCAAGCAGTTGCCCTGATGAATCAAAGCACCTTGTTTGCATCCTCAAGCTTTACTAACTGGAACTCATCCAACATAACAGGACTAAACAGTGCTCTGGACACCTCTTGAGATTCATTTGCTGTAACAGTGGAGTTAATGTCCTGGTGGATGCAAGTGATGTTATCCTTAAAATGCTTTGCAGACAAGTTACAGTGAGCTACTATCATTTCTGTCACCTCCTTCAGGCCAGTCTTTAAAAGGCCCCACAATACCAGGGAGAGCTATGCTGGATAGATGGCACAATGAGAATGCAATGGAAGCAGCAAAGTATGTCTTCTTTGCTTCCTTCACTGCCACTAGGTAGACATGATGATGAGCCTCCCAAGTGTTTGATTTCATTCAAATGGAGTTTTCTTCCACTTGTGTTTCTGCCGTCTCCCAGGTTGTTTCCTGGGCAAAGCTAGCAGAAGGGAGGGGTTAGCTGTAAGTGGTGAGAGAACTGAAGTCTCTCCTCTCACCCCCCCTCTCTTTCTCTCCTGTTTGCCTCCTTGCCACAAACAGCAGTCACTTTGTTCCTTGGACCCACTGAACGCCAATGAATATTAAGGAAGATTTATTACAAAATCAGAAATTGCTGTGTAAATGTGGAGAACTGAATTTAATATTGGGGAAATGAGAAACTGGGAGAAATTTTTAAAAAACAGATTCATCCATCCCTAATATTAATGTGTGAATTCCCCCCCCCAATTTTTTTTTCTGCTAAAAGCTGCATATATACACCTTGAGATCTCATACTCCTCTGAGATGTTGCTGTGTAAGAATTGTATAATCTCATTGTATCATTGTCCTCTGGGGTTAACACTTCTCAGGTAGGGAGAAATTGTTCTTGTCTGCTTTTGCCATTATAAAAAGCCGTGCTTAGCTGCCCTGAGGCTTTACAGAAATCTATTGGAATAAAATTGCATTTGTGTTTTGTATCAGTTTAGAATGTCTTTTGGTTGCCGTGAAACCATCATAAGAGTTACGCAGGACAATTGAGACTGAGAATCTGTTTTTTCACATTATTAGATGTATATGACCTTTATTTATCATTCTTCTTCTTCTTCTTCTTCTTCTTCTTCTTCTTCTTCTTCTTCTTCTTCTTCCTGACATACCAACATATAGCTAAAACTTACCAGAAACCAAGGAGGAGAACCTGTATACGTATACAGAGAACCCTCCGTATATTATTAGACCCCAGTTCTTATCAAACCCAGCCAGCATGGCAAATAGTCAAGGATGTTGGAAGCTGTAGTCCAACAATATGGCCAACTTTCCTTATTCCTGCCACATACCATGGTCATCAGGTCTCATTTTACAGGAAAAGGCTTCACCATTTTGGTTAAAAGTACCTCAGTCCCTGCTACAAGTTTGATAACTATGTTGAGGCAGAAAGGCAGAATATATAAAAATAGTTTATCAGTCTAGGGTAAATGGTGGTTTCAGAACCCCAGGATTATGTACTGGAGCAACAGGGAAAAACCCAACTCTATTCACTGCATTGTTGCCAAAATATCCTCCCCAGCAAATCAGCATAGGAAGTTGTGTTTTCCTTCCATAACTCAACAAGTGAATCATGATGTAAGAGGGGGGTTTTCAGAGGGGTGGTGGGATACAATGGTCCTGGAGGTTACTAGAAGCACCATGACAAATTGGTTGCAGTGGCCACAGTGGAAAAGAAGAAAGAAAGAAAAGTCCCTGCTAAGCTGATTCTTAATAAATGCAAGTCTCCACCCTCTGGATGTTTAGAGAATATAGGCACCCTAAAAAGTGCAGAGGTGGCCTGGGCTGTGTTAGTAAACACTAAATCCATGGAACCAGTGGCAGATGAATTAAAATGAGGTATAGCTGGGAGTTATCAGCAAATACTTCCAAACCATATGGCTCAGCATCTTCCTATACATGGTCTTAGGGTTGGAGCTCTGGTCTTAGGGTTGGAACACCTGGTAGAAAGTTACATGGAGAAAGCCCATCACTATCCTTTGTAGCTTCCCAAAAACCCAATGCCTGTATCCATTTGAGAACAGACTTTATTCCAGTATGTATCTGTGGTGAAACTATTTTTAGCCATTTTATATGTAGGACTGTTTTTTTTTTAATGTTTTAAATCACTTTATATTTTAAAAATTGCTTCCATGCCTTTCTTATTTTTTGGTTATAACAGTCTTATTCATTTTATACTCATACATTTAATGGTTGTAGCTTCTGTGTTTGGACCTTATGGTAAAGGGCAAGTCAGAAATCCAATAAAATAAAAATAAACATGATTGCATCAGAAACCCTTTACCGAAAGTCGTTTTTAAAAATCTAGTAATTTTGTCAAAGGTGGACAGAAAGGAGGAAAGTCCCTCCTATAGAAGTGTCAGTACATATTAAATGGAAAGGGGGCAGGGAGCGAGACAACTCCAGAGGTTCCCTTTCTCCACTGTAAAGTGGCAATATGCTTCTGAATATTTACTGAGAATCACAAGTGAAGAGATTACCATTGTGCTTAGCCCTGCTTGTGGGTTTTCCACAAGCAGATGGTTAACCACTGTAGCAACAGGATGCTGGACTAGATGACATTCGGCCTGATGCAACAGTGCTCTTTTTATGTCAAATGACCACATATTTTCTAATTAGGTATGTATGTGCGGGTTTCTTCTAAATATCAGAGCAAATTAGCCTGGCATCTTCCTGAAGAAGAGAGCTTAATATGACTTGTGATGTCTTTTGTTGCATTTCTGAATAGAGTACTCAAAATATTCAATTGGAGTACAATTTGCAGTATTTGAGATGTCTTGAATAATTCACACACATTCATTTATTCTTGATTAGTGGATCAGGCTTGGCAAAAAAGGTAGTATTTATATTATTTTATGACATGTAGTATTAATAATGCATTCCTTTGCTCTCAAGCTGCTTTTTATTTTATTGTATATATTTTAAAAGAAAGAACAAAAATATGCAAAGAGATGAGACTCCTGAATAGAGATTAAGGAAACATGGAGATACTTTAAGTTGTCAATTGAAAATGTGGTTCATTGTATTAGTTATCCCTTATGGGAGCAGAGGAAAATGCAAGGACTGGTAACATGGCAGGAAGGGGGAGGAAGTATGGTGCAGAGGGGGGAAAGTATAAATAAATAACCTAGTTTGCAATAATGAAAGCAACAGATTTTACTGGTTTAACATGAATTCCCACAGTTTTGTTGCAAACACCAATCCGCAGGAGGGGGGGAAGGGATGCAGCATAATGCAGGGAAGAATTGTCAGTTGAGACAATCTGTATTCAGAAGGTTCAAGGTTCAATCCTCGACTTCTCCAGGTAGGGCTGAAAAAGACTCCTGTTGGAAACCCTATTACGTTTTGCTTCTGGCTGAACAAATTTATTTGGCGTGGTCCAGATTACACCCCTTGTGTTGCAAGATTGCATGAGGTGCCTAGCAGTGCAGGACTAGCTATATGGACTTGTTGGAACAGCATGTGTGGCAACCATGGCCTTAACCACACACTTGACCGGTGCATATTAATGTATACAAGTAGAACCCATCTAAACACAGGGAAATCATTGACATGCTATCCAGAAGCACATAGTGATATGTATGTGGCCACCATGTGTGTTGACTTGTGAGGGGTGGGGGAGAAAGTAAGGCTAGCCTACATGGTCTCACAAACCCTGTCATATATGTTTTCTACAATTTGAGGTGGGGAGTGTCATCTGAATGCTCCTTACGTCTTGTCATTTGCAGAGCATTCGAAGATCACTCCTTGATAGTACATGGGCCATTGGGCTATCAATCTTAGTATTGTATGTCTAGATCTCATTCTGCCTTTGTTTGCTTTTGCTTTTTTTAAAAAAACCACTTTCATCAACCTTGTGTGATTTTCTCCTACTAAACACATTTTTGTATGCAGTTTTGACTAATGCACATGTCCTCACATTCAGAAGAAAGATTAAACACAACATGTTATGTGGCAAAAAAAAAGGTTAGATTTGTTTTTTAAATAAATAAGAAATGAGAGGATCTATCAATTAGCTGAATAACTAAGCATGGGCAGAGTTCAATGGTTACATAAGAGGGAAGTCTCTCTTACCACCACCGGGCATGTAAGGAAGAAAGCTATTTGCTCTCCCACCAAGAATTTTTTTGCTATATGAGCCTTGGATAAGCAAAGTCCAACCTGTGTACCCTGACTCCACTGCTCAGTATTTACCAGGATGCACAGACTAGGCCCAAAGGGAACCCCCAAGTATCCCAAAGCCTCTATTGCTCTCCCCCATAATGCCTCAGCATGGCATTACGTGGCCTGCACTGATAGCCAAACAGCTGAACAATGGCAAATGAGGAAAGGCTGTTCTACAGTGTGAAGTATGAGAAAATGGGAAGTCCCAACAGCCAATCTGAGACTCACCCAAAATTCCTACTTGGTCCCACACTAAACAACTAGCCAAAGCCCATACTGTAGAAGGAGGGAGGATACTGCAAAGAGCAAAGGAGGGAGAAGCAGCAGAGCAGCCTTAAAGGGGCTGGTCAACCCTTGTCCACACTGATTGGCAAAGGTTCTGCAGGATGGAGAGAAGCCACCGCCAACAGGTGCAGAAATAAAAGTCTGAATTCGGACAATATGATTTAACTTCAAATGCACACAGGGTATATTCCTGAGATCAAACTAATGCTGGAAAAAATGGATTCTTGGCAAGATAAAGCCCTGAGTTAGAAACCCGCCCCCCATTCTTTCAACACATAGAAATCCTCTTTGTGGAATGCTGAAGAAAAAAGCCATTTTACTATAATTCCAGATAAATCAAATGCATGCAGCAGAGTGGTATATCATCATCATAAAACATGATCCATCTGATCAAATAAAGATGTTCTTTAGCCTTGCTTAAAATATGTATGAATCAGACTGTGTAACAGCATATGAGCCTCTAATACAACCCACTGGATTATATCACTGAATTAAAAGACTTCCTTGAAATCCCAGGGACTTATTTTCTCTGCCAATTCTTTAAGTGTATTTTTCATGAAGCAGTAAGCTTGGTGTTTCTAATCTTATGAAATGCCAACTACAGTACTGTCTAATGTACACTACTAGGCTGCCAAAAAACCTACCCAATATCTTATATTTATAGAACCACATCTCAGCATGGAGGGCAAATGTTAACTATGGGGCCACTTAAGTAATTGTAATCTCAAGTTTGAAACTCAAACAACTTCCATCAACTTTTCTTGCTATTCCTAGGCACTGGTTCCTAGAACTAGAGTAAGTCTTCTTCAGCCTGGTGCTCTCCACATTAGCTGGTACTGATACGAGTTATATTACAGAACAACTGAAGGTGCCCAGGTTGTGAGAAACATCTTGTGATTGGATAGCCCTCAAATGTAAGTCCTTGGCCTTAATACGAAGTCCTCTAAACATCAGCCCAATCCCAGTTAGCATGCATAAGTACAAAGCACCCACACAGAGCAAATTAGCAATTACAATGATGACTGAGAAATGTCACTGATATACCCTACTGGTGGGGTGGACAGTTCTGGTGAGGAGATCATAGTTCAATGGTAGTGAACATGTTTTGTATGCAGAAGGACTCAGATTAAATCCCTTGCTGCCTTGCATCTCCAGTCAAAAGCGATTAGCTAGTAAGTGATGTCCAAGACCTCTGCCTGAGTCCCTAGAGGGCTTGTCATAGTGGGCAATACTGACTTAGCTGGACTTGGTGTAAAATAATATCATATATCCCATCCAATGTTCCAGTTAAATTAATTCTTTTAAATGTCACAGACATTTGTGAAATTACAATTTAGCACATCAAGATACTCCATGCAGCCCTCCTTCCTATATTTCTAGTGTGATGTTGTTGCTTATTTCCCAAGATTTGATCCCCCACCTTGAAGGCAATGTTTGGAAGAAGGCCTCATGTTAGGTGGGGATATAACCTACATTTACTTTATGAGTCATCCCATTCCTCACATCACGTTAATTGAGTATATGTGCACCTGAGCCTGGGAAAGTGCTGTAGCTCTGTGACAGAGCACCTGCTTTGCATTCAGAAGGTCCCAGGTTCAATCCCCAATATCTCCAAGTAGGATTGAGAATGTCTCCTGTCTGAGCTACTGGAGAGCTGCTGCCCATCAGTTCAGACAACATTATGCTTCAGGGAGCAGTGGTCTGACTCTGTATAAGGCAGCTATGTGTTATCTGAATGGAAGCCTTCCCCAATCACTGATGCCGAGTTACTGTCAGAAGTGTCTCACCTGGTCAGATGGAGTCACTATATTGGCTTCTTGGCACATGGGTCCTGGTGAAGGAGTGAGGGGATAGAAAGTTCATCCACACAAGCAGGAGCACTGGATTGCTTCTGCAAGTGAGTTTGCAGAGCATTAACTCTCCTGCCACCTCCCCCCTCCAATAAGCGTCACTTTCTAGGAAACTAGTACTATGCCCTACTTGCTGAGTTGCTTTTGGTTACTATTATTTCAACCAGTTGTGTTTTTCTCATAGATTTCAGCACAATGGCAATCCATAATATATGGATTCCATTTGCCATTGTGATATTTTTTTCCGGAATATAATGAAGAAACATATACCAAACAGCACGTCTGTTTACTAAGAAGATTGCTGTTTTACAACTGATAAAGGTTTGGTTTGAATGCTGAAGTGTTTCCTGGCTCCAAATCTAGTGTTCTTTCTTAGAAGTTCTGCTTCAGCTGGTCTTAAATTGATGGATGAGCCAATAACTCAGCCTGAACATGGGCTGAACTTGAATACTTCTTACTTATTCAGGTTTTTCCTCTTTCTCAGGTGCCTATGAAGACTGTGATCCTGGCTCACAGTGGCGTGGTATGATGTGACATGCTATACAGGACCAAAAGCAAAATCCATCTGAGTAGCAGTTGCAAGGCAAAAAAACCCAGGAGAGAATATTGCCCTCACTGTCCCGCATTTGGGCTTTTCATAAGTGTTGAGGTTTTTGCTTACAGTCAAGCAACACACACACACACACACACAATCATCCGTTTGAGCACTGTGGAGGCAAAATGTTGGATTAGACTGCTCATTTATCTCACGTTCATCACTGATTTTTATCATTTAAAGAGCAACCACAAGGCTGGGGCCACCAGAATTGGGACCACAATGTGTGTGTGTTCATTGGCAGGGGGATAGGAAGGATTCAATCTTTACCTCCACACCACAGTCTGAATGCAGATTGAATCTATTAACCCCAGTTAGAACTCTCCTGTAGTGAAGTCACTATGCCAGTATACTGGATCAAAGAATCGGACTGCACATTTTAAATATTTATTGCATTACCTTGTTAAACCTTTTCACTGTCGTATAACCTCATTTCACTCACTTTGTCTTCCCAGTCAAGATTCATCTTTCAACTTCATATTTTGATTCTCTTATCTTTTCGGATCTCTCGCTCTCTTTTTAACAGCTACACAGAAGACTTACTTTTTTAATAATAAAAAAAAAGGTTGGAGCATTTGTATCCATCTTCTTGAATACATTGTGCTACATTGTGAGTTTTAACTGATTTTTAAATGAATCACGGAAAGCACTAGAGAGGGTTTTCAAAGGTGTGTTCTTAATAGTTAAGTGGGTCCCCACCCACTTCTTGCATGTGGAAGTTAGATCAAACACAGACTATTTCAACTGAATGACTTGCAGGGCTGCTGCCTGTTGAGGATATTGTTTTCTAAAGTATGGCAGGTTAAGGCCTTTTTTCCCCTTAAAAAAAAGGGTTCTGAAATTATTTTACAGAACTTTATAGCATTTGTATTGAAAGAGAAAGAAAAGGAAATAGTATCATTTCCCTATGTGATTTCTCCTTGACTATATATACCTGGTTTTGTGACTAATTCTCCACCTGCACTATACCTTTACAACGGTATCATACGTCATTTATTAGGTATATTCCAAGAATATCCTGGTTACTTTGTTAAGGGTGCTGAAAGATGTTAGGAGACGACTATTCCCCTCACCGAGCCACAGTTTTCAGAGTGGTTTAGCAATCAATCCCTCTTCCCAAATCTAGAACATTTGGACAATCTAGTTCTAGTACATCTGGTTGGACACTGTGAGAACAGGATACAGGAGTAGAGAGACCTTTGATCTGATATAGCAAGGCTCTTCTTATGGTCTTGGGTCCCATGCTGTGGGTGTCCAGTGTCGGCACACACTGCATTGCACCATGACATCGCACCATGGGAGAGGGGCAAGCTGGGGCAGGGCGCACTGCCAGAACTGTGTCCCTCCCAGCGCTCTCCACTTTGAGGGCTGCTGAGCAGGACAAAATGCTCAGCCGGTCTAGGAGGCTGCTAGAGGGTGCCTGCAAGTGATGTGGTGCAGCAGCTCTGGCTCCCTGCAGTCACTTGCAGATGCCCTCCTGAATCTTGCTGGAGGGTGTCTGAGGGGAAGGCAGTGGGTGGAGACCAGCCCC
The DNA here is from genome assembly GCF_965153285.1 of Podarcis tiliguerta. NCBI lineage: Eukaryota > Metazoa > Chordata > Lepidosauria > Squamata > Lacertidae > Podarcis > Podarcis tiliguerta. The sequence goes on from NC_139553.1 coordinate 36,149,052, forward strand.
ATGTTTCCTTCTTGGGCAGAGCATGGTGCCTGCAGGCGCCTGAGCCACTGTATGATGTGTGGCTCAGACGTGTTGCAGGTTTCATGGGGCCAGCACAGGGTAGTTGTGTACCTCCTAGCCACCCTCTGGGAGCTGGGATAGGGGACAAAGCAGCCCAGCACACTGGGAGCCAAGCCCAAGGACACACTGATTTTGGGAGCAGTGCACTGGGCTCTGGGGCACCTGAACCTAGGTGTTCCCTTGGGCTCTGGTGCGCCACCCCCAAGGTAAGTGCTGCCCAAGGCGCCACTTACGCCCAAGGCGTGGGGACCCATGCCTAGCTACACTACTGCAGCAAATGAGCAAGCAAACCTGTCACAGTGGAAAGCCCTGTGGGTGAGGAGGGGCAGGAGTGGATGGGTTGGTGTGCCACTCTTCTCACTCTGCCTGAGACAAGTGGCTCACTTTGTCCAATGCAGACCCTTCCCTCCATGTAGATGGTTTGTAGAATCAGCTGGTCAATAATTAGAACACTGTTTTTGCTAAGCATGTTTCAACAAATAGATACACTACGCTAGGGTTACCAGACGTCCCCGTTTCCCAGGGACAGCCCCTGGATTTGTGAATAAGTGCCCGGACAAATTTCATCCCCGGAATGTCCCCGGATTTCATCTAATGTCCCCGGGAAATACAACAGCGGCAGTCTCAGCAGCCCGAAGCAGTTGGCTCTGGCTGGCTGCTTGGAAGTCCCCATATGATGGTGATGCAGGGGCTCTAAGATGCAGCTTCTGGGCTGCCTCCACCTTCCCTGACCCCAGCAACTAAGCAGTGAAGGGAGGCTTCATGCTGCCTATGAGAGCAGCCTCCCAACTCCTACTTGTGTAAAATCAGGATCGGAGCGGGGATCTCTCAGCTGTGAAGGAAGGCTTCACACTGCCTATCAGAGCTTGTGTGCAAACAGGAGTAGGAATGGGATTGGGGCTGCTCCAATGGGAAGGGAAGCATCGCGCTACCCAAGCCTCACTGCCACTGCCGCTCTCCGCCTTCCATGCCAGACCTACCATGCACCACTTCCCCACCACCACCGAAGAACCAACAACTCAGGGGCTGCCCAAGCTCATGGAGAAAGGAGATAGAAGCCTTGGAAGAAGGGAAAACATGGCGGTTGAGGTCAAGGTGGCGGCCGCTCCTCGGCCACCACCATCGCAGCAGCATCGACATCCTGAACGCTAATTAATTAATTAATTAAAGCGTCCCCAGATTTGTTGAAAAAAAATTGTTAACTTTACTCTTCCTCGCAGAGTTTCGTTCAGAATTGGGGGCCCCTTTCAAGCAGTGTAGCATTGAGATTCAGTGATATTGCACCTCTGCACACACATTCTAAATTCCTGATTTTGGGCATTGTAACAAAGAACTCCAAGTCCTATGAACACATCAGTCCTGTGTGGCCCAAGCACTGTGGGAGCAAACCAGGAGAAAAAAAAAATAAGTTAAGACAGCTTTAGCAACTTATTTCTTGAACGATTCCATTTCATACTTTTGAAGCCTTTTAAATATTGACTTGAGCTGTTTTATCCAGCAGGCAGATAAGTACACAACACATGGTGAACCTCCCCACCCCCACCCCCTCTCCCAAAAAAAGACTCTTTTTTTTTTTTGCTTTTGTTGCTCTAATTTTATTAATAAGCATCTTAATTAACAAGACAACATGCTGTACATAACCTGAAAGAGAACTACAGTGGGTTTAACTGGACTTCCAATGCTATTGAACTTAACAGCATACAATGCCCAACAGCACGATTCTAAAGCGTGGATTAGGGCAGTTTCAGTACAAATACACAGACTTAATCACTTTCAAATCCTGTAGTATGCCACAGAGTGAAAAAATCTCCCTGAAGTACAAACTCAAATACATGTATTTACAAAAGCTTTTTTTCAGATATCTTCCATAACTAGGGTTAACATGACATACACATAGTTTTGTTTCCTAGGATTTACCAAATACAATCCTTGCCTGCAAGCCTGTTTACTTATGATCACAAAACCCAACTCTTTACTTTTACAAAAAAGATAAAGCCCAGACCTGAAACAAGTAGGATTTGTACAAGAGGATGACTGTTATGAACCTTGCTCCAATTTCAGCACACATAATTTGGCCAATGCATTGTGCCCTCATTAAACAAAGGTTGTTAAAGGAGCCTATTTTCTTTTGTCAATTAAGATTAATCACACATTTATGTCAAGAGAGCCCACACACTGGGGGGGGTGTCTTTTTAATTTGCAGGCATCAACAGGCTGCACCTAAATGCTGACAATGACTCTTCTTTTTCTGTCTGAAATAATTTCTAAATAATTAAGAACAAGTTTCTAAATAACCTATGTTTATTTTGATTTAGAATAAGATATCACTCATTGCTGAGAATAATTTGGTTTGATCAACGGAGAGGGAAACAGTGCAGTAAAGGCGGCAAGCTCTTTAAAAAATAAATAAATCTACAAAACCAAATGAAATTTGACTTTCTTATTATACTCAGCAACCAAACATACTGCTGCCTATTTCCACTCCTGTTTTATTTTCCTTCTTCCCCTCTTGGCAGAATCCTATTCACACTTCAGAATGAAGCTACTCTAGGATGGAGAAAGGAACAGTTGCAACATCCCTCTAAGTATAACTTGAAAACTGATTTTAATTCAAAATGGATTTTTTAAAAAATCCTTTTTTTAAAAAAAGCCCAAAGCCCTCCCCTAAGAAGCAGTTTGCACGTGGATGCCCATTGGTGACTGTGTCACAGATTTAACCACAAGGAGAGGTGTTCTATAACCCAGGAGGGGCTGGTGTGGTGAGGAGGGGTCATGGAGACGATCTCCCAGCCATGGAGTTGATCTCATCACTGCTTCCTGGGATGGCATGTGTGTGTGGTAGGGCAGCAGTGAAGGCAATCAGGGTGCACCATTGGCACCAAATTGAACCTCCCAGTTGGGCACAAGAGTTGCCTCAAACTCACTGCTCCCTTGCTCTGCCACATGCCAGTAAGTGGCAATGATTCCAGTGCTTAGAGGCTCGCTCTGCGTTGATTCCACCGGCCCCTTTTGCTACAAGCTAATGCTACCTCAGACACCATATATATTTATTTATAATTTTATATATATATACACAGAGATAGAGAGAGACAGAAAGAGAGAGAGAGAGAGTCAGAGAGACAAAGAGAGTCAGTTTTCACACATTGCACAAACCAATGCAGAGTGAGGAGAAACCTATTGTTGTGCATAGATGTGTGAATCATCTAGAAAGGAACACAGTATTATTTCCAACAAACATGTTTTAAAACAAAACCGTTCCTGGTTTTAAACATTGTTTGACACTTTGTTCACCTGAGGAAGGCAAAAAGTGCACCCCTCCCATTTATAATATATAGTATGAAATAAATCTCTGTAGCTACACAGTAAGTACTGTAGTATATAGTTTTAAGTTTCTTTTTAAAAAATAAATAAATCAATTTCAGGCAAATAAAGTAAAATAAGCCAGATGACTAAATAAGATGACACAGATGGTACTGGATGATTGCTTAGATATGGTAACATGTGTAAATGTCCATGGATGTTATTGGGTACTGGCAAGAAAGACTCAGAAAGAGTCCACATATTATTATTATTTTGTATGCTAGATAATTCAGGCACAGTTGTCCTCTTCAAGTATTCTCTAGTCAAGTTCATTAAACCCATGGAGGGGGAAGGGGAGTGGCAAAGGGACATATGCATTAGCTCTCCCTCCTCACCACCATTCTGAAAACTACTTAAGCTGTTCACATTTTAAAATGATCATGCAAAACCTGCATCTTCTGAAAAATGTACTCTTCCCTGAAATTTGTCATGCAGAGCCCCGATCTCTCACCAAAAAGACCTGTACCCACCCCGCAAAAGAAAGATGGCAAATGTTAAGAGAAAATGTGCACAGAAACAATTGTATTGGGGAAAATAGGACACAAAACTTGAACTGAAACACACCCATCCTTCAGAATGAACACACATATTGCAATGCTACCCCCAAGCCAACAAACATGTACAAAAATGAACACCCTGGGGGGGGGGGGGACATGCTGTGCATTTATGCAAACTAGTGCAGAAAACGTGAAACTTAGCCCAAGACTGGGGACAATAGAGGAATTGAAAAAAGCCAGAATAATTTTTTTATAGGGTAGGGAGCTTCCACAAGTACAGGAGTTTTCTCTCTCTCTGAGTTTGGAGGATTATCGGGGTGGTGATGGGGCCCAACGAGCACACTTGTTTGTGCACACAAACCCCCTCATGTGATTAATTAAAATGACTAGAGAATGCCTGAAGAGTGCGGCTTGTATTCCTCCTCTGGAGCTCTTTATAAACACTGTAAGGGGCATATCATCCTGCATGGAATTTCTGTCAATGAAGGGAGAGATTTGTGCACCCAATGAAATGTGTACCCAGATAAGTGTTCCTCCATTCAAAATTAAAAGCGAAGTAGTTATTGGTGTGAGACATCAAGTAGTATGCTGGCTGTCCCATGTGAATCCGTAACCACAATTTTGGAAGTGGGGGAAGCTATGGGAAACTTCACTAATCTATTGATGCATGCAGTCTAGCATTGTCTGCAATGACTGGCTAGAAGCTCTCTGAAGTTTAAGGCGGGGATCTCTCTCAGCTCTAACTGGAGATGCTAGGGATTGAATATAGGACTTACTGCATGCAACACTGATCTCTGCCACTAAGCCTAGCCCATCCAAAACAATATGGCATAAATGAGCTTTGTAGTTTCAGGGGAGGACTGACGTCCATGGAGCTTGGCCCAGAGTGATGCATGGTGGCAGAGCCAATCTGATGCTTCTGCTGCCACATGTTGCACCAAGTCAATCTTGCTGTGCTGCACCCTTCCCTTTTATTTCTCAGTAAGCATGTGACCCACGGTGTTAGGAAGCTAGAAGAGTAACGCTGCCCCATCAACATCACTTCACTGGCCACTACTAGTCCCCAGCACTTCCTGTTTAAAAAAGGATCGAGCATTAGATGATGAGAAGACCTGTACCTGAGACTCAGGAAAACTGCTGCCAGACAGAGTAGGCAACACTAAGCTAGATGAACAATTATCTGACCTATGTTCCTAACCAATTAAAAAAAGGAATAAAAATGAATGGAAGTGCACATGGAGCTTCTGAGAGCAAGTGCTCTATCTCTCTCTCTGTATGAATATGGGAGGTCATTAGCTAAGGTACATCTGTGTATGGAACAGAGATTCTACTCCCATAGTAGCTCATACTTTGCTCTCTAGTCGGTTCACATAGGCGTCACTTAATGACCTCATCATGATGACTTGCACATGTGAATGAGACATCAGATTTCAATTCCACATGTCTGATTGTTATCAAACTTCTCACACAGATTTTATATATATATATAATCAGAGCCTGTTTAGCTGAAGGCATCAAGAACAGAATAAGTGGGTGTTTCAAGTGTTCAAATCTGAGGGCTCAAACATGTAAAAATCTCAGTTTCATGCAGAACAGGCAGCAGTTTGTTTTTACTGCTTGATTGGAACACTCGAAAAGCCTTGAGCCCCTATTGGAATGAATTGTTTTATACTGAAGATAAGCGATACAACATAGCATCATCAGCTGTTTAGTGGTACGGAGAGAAACTCAGTTTTTACCTAAGGGGACCCATTAGAAATGTGATCATTAGAATAGTAGTCTGGACTTTTGAAACCTGGGTTCAAGCCCTCACTCACTTATGTAATTCACTGGGGTGACTTGGGGCTAAAATAACATTGCTCAGTCTAACCCACCTCAAAGGGTTGATCTAAATGTAACATCTATCTCTTTGAGATCCTTGGAGGAAGCCTGAGATGCAGATGAAGCAATTATAATAATTAATATAATACACTATGTCATGGGCGGCCCAGGGTGTTCTATTGGAGCTGCCAAAGATAATAATAATTGCTGCCTCTCACCACCTCCTCCTCCTCTTCCTCCCTGGAATGCTCAATGGTGGAGGATGGTCACATGGCAGGCAGCAGAGGAAGTGGCAGTGGGCAGTGGAAGCTCAGCAGCCAACAAGTTGCAAGAGGCAGTGAGCAGCACAGCCCATGGGGGCCAAATCTGCCACCCCTTCCAACTCTCTGAAGCCTGCTGTTTCCTCACCTTGCCTCATGGATGGTTTTATGCATATGAATGCATTAGTAGTAACCATTCAAAATGCAAGAAATCTAATCCCCCCCAGTAGTTTTAAGTCTTGATATTTAATTCTTCCTATATAGCTTAAAAGCACCATAAAGTTCATTGACACAATTTCCCCCCTCCCCTAATATATTGTGGCAAGACCTAGCAGGAACCATGAAGGTCTTAATACACGTTAACTATGAACTTTTTTGTGTATTGATTTTCCATGACAGCACTCTCAATTTGCCATTAGGAGATGAAGCCATTTAATTCTGATGGATGGGTAAAGTCAGCTCAATATTTTAGCTGTTTAAGTGGATATAAGAAAGCTAGTTTGGGGAAACTTTATGTTTTACCAATGATTTTGTCATAATTTAGTAGTCTTGCCATTCTATGTCAGGGTTCAGAAGTCAATGCAGGGCTTCCTATGCCCATGGGAAATCAAAGATACCAACACATAGGTTGATGGAATCTTAGTCTGGGCTAACCTAGTTAGATGGGGGCCATATAAATAATAACATCATCATCATTATTATTATTTGTTGGAACAAACACTAGGTAAAATCACCTTTAAGTTCTTTTATGCAAATCCCATAAAAATTGGACCTGCACAAGCAAGTCAAGTGAGCAATCCACAGATCTTTGAGATCTAGGTATCCAGCAGGCAAAATAACCAAGCAGAATTTTCCAGCATATACCACTGAACTGCGAATTTGCATAAGAAGCATTTCTGGAGGTACTGACATTGTGGTTGGAGTAAGGTCTTGCTTCTCAACTGTAATATAGCATATATACCCTGTCCCCCATGGATGTATTGAGAGCTTAGATCTGGTATGAAAGCTACAAGCTTGTTATAATTTGGGAGAGAAGTTTCCACAACCACTCGTTTCTTATCAGGTGCAGACATTTAGGTCACCCATAAGCCCGCTTTAGGCACTAGAAAGAGGGCTACATGGGAGGGGGGTTGTAGTGGGATGAGTGTGATAGCACCACCCACTTCTCTAGCAACATTTTCCTTGCCTTCCTTGTGTGGTAAGAGACTATTTGCAGTGAGAGCCTTATAATTCCATGGAGGTTCATAGCACATTTGAGAACCCCAGTTATGCAAAAGGTTCTAAAAGGTGTTGGCAGCCCCCATGGCTATAAAAAGCTCTCCAGCACAGTCTGTCACCTTCTACAAGCTGAAAAGCTTGGTTGGATTTGCTAGCCTTTAAATGCAAACTTAATCAACTTTCTCTCTCCCCGCCCCCTCCCCCTCCCCCCGCCAATAGGGCATATAAACAATATTTTGTAAGATTAACTTTTAAATGGAAGAAGTAAACTTCAAACTTAACAATTATGTGTGCATGTGCATGATCAAGGCCTATGTCGACTATTTTCTAAAACAACAAAGAAGCTTTTTTTTTTTTTAAAATACAAAGCGAACACTGAAGACTTAAGTGAAGGTTTCCTGGAACCGAAACTGCTTTCTGATTGATTTGTCAAAGTATTTACTGTGCTTGAATTAGTGTTGAGTCGTTGTGTCAGTATCTAAAGCATTAACATGTATCCCAGAATTTACATGCAGTGAGCCCTATCTCAGACAAAGCATTTTGTGGGGTTAGGGAAAGATACACAATAACATAGCCTGAGCTTTATATGAATTAAATGCAACTGGAAAGTTAAAAGTGAAACTTCTCTTGTAATTATTATTATTATTATTAGTATTACTTTACATTACATGTTAAAAGCAAAATGTGTTCAGAATAACAGTGGGGATAATAAAGCTACTTATAGTTGCCGAGGGCAATACAGAGAAACTCTGTTAGCATTCATTGGAACCCTCGGCAACAGGAATTTCAATAAATTTACAAGCCATTTTATATTACAATAATTATACACACAGAGGTTTGCTCATAAGTTACAGATTTTAAAGTTACATTGATGAGCCTACATGAAGTTCTTTTCACAGGAAAAGATTCTTCTTTTTTTTTCAATCACACTTTGCTTCCTTCTCTCCATCAAATTTCGATTGTCTGTGGTAAAGTAAAATTGGAGCTAGGAAAGCTGTTCGATTGTGTTACAGACAGGTTATTTGGTTGCAGAATGTACAAGACTGCAGGAATCAAAGGCTAGGGAGAAAGAAAAAGCAAGTGGATCAGGACTCTTTCATATTAAAAAAAAGAAGAAGACATATTTTCTGTACCCGGTATAGCCTTTACTCGCTATTCATTATACTGTATATGAAAACTAGCACACAGAGATCAGTCATGAATGTCTAATCTTCTCTGGTACATCACCTTGAGCTGCTACAGAATAACGTTAACAAGGGGGACTTCATAATTACATCCCTCAAACATTTGCTTCCTGGTCCTCTCATTCTTTAGACTAATGCCAGTGATTTGCTTCAGCATAGACTGAGCAAAAAATGCCAAGAATTATTTTGCCTAATGGCTTTTGCATACAGCGTGTGAAGTTACAGAGTGAAACCTACAAGAACTGACAACATACATTCACTATCACAATGTTGTCTCCTAGAGGATACTTGCTTACCACCAAGAGGCACAACACAGGCCCATGCAGAGAGTGGGGGGTGGGGGTGGGGGAGGGCAATCAGGTACACTTGCCCTGGGCCTCAGATGGCTTAGCTGGTTGGGAGCCCCCACCAGGGACCAGTTGCTTTTCTTTTCTTTTCTTTTTTTTGTTTCAGTTTATAATCTAAGTCTAACAAGACTTGGGACTTGGGCCTCATATAAGCTCTGCATGGGCCAGGCACAACACAACTCATAAATTGATTGGGGAATCGAGGGGCATAAGAATAGTTAGGAATCTTTATAGCCACCCACAGAGACATAATATACAGCAGAGCTGGGGGATTCTTTTTTCAGCTGAAGGGAAGCATTCCGGTGTGGGCAAACTTCAAAGAAGGCGCACGGGGGGGGGGGGGCTGGCCAGTGATGCATAGGGTGAAAGGCAACATGTAGGTGGAGCCAGACACAAAAGTGTACAGAGCAACAAGTGTGGCTCTTACATTTATACAGCAGGCTACACTCCAGCTGTGCAAATGTCAGAGGTTTCTATGCCCTGCATGCACATCTCTCCACCTATTCTCTATCACAGTTCAGGGACATATTCCACTCAGGAAAAAGCACATGAGCATGTAGCCTTGGTCTGGTGCGGGGTATGACCAGAGGAGATGGGTGTGGCCTGATAGGGAAACATAGCATTGGGGAAAGTTACAAGGGCTAGAAAGGCTGGAATGGTGCTTTGAACTTCCAGGTCTGAGGTTCTGCACCCCTGATTTTGTGTGTGTGTGTGTGTGTGTGACTTCAAGGAGTCATACTCCAAAATAAGGGAGGTTATGTCTTGGTTTGGGGAAGTTTTGCAGATCAGACCTATACTTGTGAAAATAATACGTGAAAAAGTGGAAGATAAGAGGTATATCATCTCCTGTATGGTAAGCTGAAATTTCTTGTTGCTTCCCCTGCCTAAAGCTAGAATCCCAACCCCTCTTAACTAGCATAGTTCAATAAGACTTATGTCTCAGAAGACATGGTTAGGATTGTGCTGTAAAAGGTTTAATGGTACTCTCCTCCAAGTTGGCTAGCTTGGGTTCTTTATTGCTCTGTCCTAGTTTGTAGGTTTGTTAATTTTGTTGAGAAAATGTTTGGGGGTGAAAAGGGGAAATGCCCCTGCCAGGAGCTATTTATACTTCTGCTTATTCACCACATGCTGTAAACCTGATGGTGTCATGGCACCTTGCAGCCTGTCAGAGGAACAGTTATGTGAAAATGTCAAGGAGGGAAAAATAAGCTAGTAATCAGTTTGAATGCCAGGGAGGGGACATGTGATTCTATATTGCCCCCTCTTTCCCCCCAGATTGCTGCTGCAGCAGTTTATCATAGCTCACCAAATCAAATCAGATGCTAGAAGGTATAGTCCTTCTTTGCACCCATTTAGAATAAAACATTTCCCTCCTTAATGTTTTACATAACAAAAACGGAATGGCTGCTTATTGCGGTAACACCATCACATTTACATTGTGACCTTGTTTTGGCTGGGATCTAGGCCCCACCTGCAGGTGGCCCTATCATACTGCTTTAAATACTCAATAATCTTGGGAATGGTAGTTCATTTACGATGCTGAGAGTTGTTAGGAGACCCCTATTCCCCTTACAGAACTATAATTCCCAGAGGGAAGAAGGTTTGACTATTAAACCACCCTGGCAATTGAAGCTCTGTGAGGGGAATAGTGGAGGTCTCTTAACAATGCTCGGCACACTTTAACAAATTACATTTTTTTTGGGGGGGGGGAGAACCATGGTCATTTAAAGTGGCACAGTACCGCTTTACATGCATAGTGGAGATGGGGCCCATGCCATTGTGCTTTTTTAAATGGCATGTGGATCTGCAGGATATCACACACACACACACAAAATGTGCTCCCCAGATGGACCCCCATTTTTATATATATATAAAAATCTTCCCTCTCCACACCTCATCACCAGTTTCTCAGTGATAGCTTTGCAGCACAGGTAGGATAGAGGAAACAACGCATCAAATTCCCTGCAGTTTGCAAGGCTGGAAGAGACCGATCTGTTGCAACCCTTTGTGATACCACACCAGCCCTTCCTCTCCTAAATGTCTTTGCCCTTCTTCGCTTACAAACCCAGCACTAAGCAAGATGCCCTCATCAAGCCAGAAGATACTGGACATTGTAGGTGTGTGTTCCCTGGGCTATGGTGGAGAATAAATTTATTGCACATTTAATGCAACATTGCAAAGGCTCAGATCTCTTCAGGTACTTCAAGTGCATGTGAACAGATCACTTTTGTGTGTTTGTTTTAAACAGTTTATACCACCCTTCATCATTTTGGTCTTCTGGGAGGCACATGCCATATTGTAGGTTGCATGTACCATACCACCCCTTCCTAATGTTTCCTCTTTTGGAACTCACCAACATAACAGGAATACTTTGCTTTCCATTTTTAGTTCCCTCATGAAGAATTGCAAGGCTCTGTCATGAGTATAATAATTATACTGGGTGTTCATTATTATTATTATTATTCTGTACAAGTTAAAAGTATGACCTGAAAGCAAAGAGTTTATCCGAAAGTTCTCCTCTTTGACTGTTGCTGAGCAGATCTTTTCCAAAACTTGCTGTCACTTCTATCAAAAAAGGGAGACCAGCCTTGTCTTTAAATGATATTTTGTGTCATGACAGCTCATTGGGGAAAGAATCACACTTTTTTGTTTCCCTTTTTCCTTTTGTTTTTTGCATACTGTTATATACTGATTAAGCTGAATTTCCTTTAACTTGTTACTTAGGATAGAGGTCTTCAGCTTCAACTCAGAATTCTTATATACATGAATATTAACAAACCTGAATAGGTTTGCATATGCATTATAATTGTGTTAAGCTGTGCCTATATACACTCACACTTTAAAGCCCGAAATAGCTTGATTTGTCAAGGTATGCCTTTATAGTTGGTGCTCATGGATCAAAGTAGCGTTCTTCCCAGATATGGAGGCTGCCTGGGCCGGGATGAAGTTTGCAAGAGGAATGACTTTGACTGGGTCTTCACTGGTGCAGTGTCTTTCGCAGGTGTTGTAGAACTGAGGCCTGGGTCCCCCTTGGCCTTTGTCAGTATCATCCTTCGGAAGGGGCCTTCCAAGGGTGTGCCTTCCCTCTGGCATGGCTCCACACCCCCATCCTTGCTGGAAGCCGAATGCTGGCAAAGGAGGATTGGATTGCTGGTACTGTGTCAGGGAAGGAGGCATCCAGCAATTGTCAGAATGGCCAAGGATGAGACATTCTTGTGTGCAGGTTTCAGAAGCTTCAGCAAGAGCTTTTTGGAGGTTCACTTCAATAGCTTAAAAAGAAAAGAGAAGAAGATTAGGTGTCATTATTAATATTTATTTCTTGTAGAGCAGGGGTGGGGCCCTCCAGATGTTGCTGGACTCCAACTTCCATCGTTCTTGAGAACTGGTTATGCCAGCTATTACTCATGGGAGTTAGGAGTCCAGCAACAGTGAGAGGAACACAAGTTCTCCATTCCTGGTGAATTCTATTTGTGATATTCTGGGGTAACAAGTTTCAGAACACTATTCAACTGAATAACTCTTTAGCTTTATTGTAATTATACATGTATGATTTCATTAACTATGGACATTTATAGCAACATAGGAAGCCACTTTATACTGAACCAATCCATTGCTCTTTCTAGTTCAATACTGTCTACTCCGACTGGCACCAACCCTCTGGGTGTTCAGATAGGGAGCTCTCCCAGCCCTACCAGGAGATGCTGGAGAGGGAATCTGAAGCCTGCTTCATGTGGGATAACCAGTCTCAGGTTAACCAGTCTCATATAACAACGTTCTTAAATCGAATTAATGCATGAAGGGATTGATACCATAGAGCATGCTGTCCTGCCAGGCTTAGCTAAGTCACTTCCCTCAACTAGAGAGGAACTACCGGTAGGTAATCAAGCCTTTGTTCTCTCCAGTCTACCTGAGAAGCTCAGCATGTGGAGATGTTTGAGCTAGAGGCTCCAGCTCACCCCTCTTGGCTCTCACCAGCCATTCTTTAGTTCCTCTACCAGTAATTTAGGAACTTGCATCACTTTGTAACTAAGCCAAGTTTTACTGCCTGTGCAGCTTTCTGAAGCCCAAGAATCTGGCCTTTGGAAAGTTTGTAAGTATTTTTTTTTTTAAGTTATTAAATATGTAGTCTTTTTCCTATGCTGGTAGAAGAAGGGAAATAGCCCCATTCTGAATCAGGTGAATAGAACTCCACCCACTACAGAATTACACTTCCTATAATTTTCAGCACACCAAAAAAGAGAGAATTATTTTCACTCTTCATGTTTTTATGATCTCTTCATTTAGGTGCTTTTGTTCTCATTTGCATCAAATACAAAGATATCTTTTTGAAGGCAGAGTATGAAGTCTTAAGCTTTGATGCTATAGATAACACAGTTGTCCACTGTTGTAGAAGCAACCTGCAGACATAATGCAACATGCTCTATATCTCTGTATATACACAGAAACTAGGAATGCACATTGAATTTACATGTTTCCCTAATTCCAAAGTAGAAACAGATACTTCAGGGGTCAGACTTACATTTAAATAGAATTTTTAACACTCTTAAACATACAGTAGGGAGGGCACGCATACCCCAAAAACCACACTGCAGAAAACTAAATTGAACCTTCTATTAACCAGATGGGGAGCAGGGAGTTCAATCCTGCTGGGTGTTGCTTTGTCAATATGTTCGCCACAGGTAACACCCTGGTTAAGTAGACCCCTGCAGCCAGCAGGACTCTGTTTGTGAGTGAAGAGTGCATTAGTGCTGGGATATGCTTCACCAGTGCATTCACATTTGACTATGGATAGCTATGGTGACTCTACCCATGAAAAAGAGGACGTGTCCTGGAAAAATAGTACATATGGCAACCCTGCATAAACTTTGGGTTAAACCCCGATTTTTTTTTTTGCGAAACAGCCTTTTTGTCTGAATGTGGAGGCTACCTGATGTGGCTCAGTGACTCAGATCTACTTCATTCCCCCACCTTCCTCCATGCTGAGTTCTAGGAGCAGGGCCGGCCTACCCAAGAGGCAAGATGAGGCAACAGAGCAGTAGATTGGGCCTCCAAGGAATACATCACCCACTGCTGCAGCAACAAAGGCTGTGGTATACTCCTTGGAGGCCGGATCTGCCACCTCCTTGGCAGCAACCCCATGCCTCCTATACAGTGGCATGTCACTGGTGGTCTCCTCCCCACCTTGTTTCCAATGTAGATCTTTCTTCCTCCCTTGTTCTGGATGTAGTTGTTCACTCACCCATTCTTCCCTACTCCAGAACCATTTTGTGGTTCACAACAGGTGATAAAATGTCTTGAACTGGCCCTGTCTATGACGGCAACATAGAGACAAGAGGGGAGGAAGCTGACAAGCTGTGCCAGACCCTGAACAGGAATGGGTGGGGACTGGCTAAAGGCAGACTGGGGTTGGTGGAGAAGTGTTCCATGCATCTTAATGCAACCACCCATATGGGCAGGGCCCCCCACATTTGTTCTTATTCTTTCATTCAGTCTCTCTTTCCAGAATCTATTTTCACTGTGAAGTGGAAGAAAAAGGAGAAAGTCTGCAGGATAATATACCTGCTGTGACTCTATTTTATAGCTACAGTACACATACCTGATCAAACTACCACATTATTTGCAGAGTCAGGGCAAAGCGGAATTTCCTGGGTTTTAAGTACTATTGTCTCTCTTTTTTTGTTTTTATGTCGATCACACACAGACACAGTAAAAGTACACATCCTGTTCTTATTTGAACTCCAAATTGCTTTGGGGAGCAAACAGTGGGATCATATTTGTTTAATTTGTCTGCCCCAGAAATAAGAACTTTTTTCCCCCTTTAAGGCTGTCAGGTGAATTCCTGTCTCCTCAAATATACAGATCTGAGTTTGACTTACAAGCATAGCAGTTTAAAGGCTTTTATTCATTGTTCATCAGCCTGTATCACTCGTAGGTTAAAAGAGTTTTCAGTAATTATATATAGAAGTGGAGTGTGGGACAAGAATCAAGGTTGTTGCAGTATTGCCAGTAGCTATCCTTGAGGTTCTTTTTTTGTTTTTTTAAATCACTTAACCCAATTGACTTCTCTAAATCTTTCTTCTTATCCATCGAGGGAGGCTTTTATCAGAGACAAAAGTCAGATACAGCAAGCATAAATGGGGATCGAGATATGATTATCCATGAGGAATAATAGTAGATAGTAGAACAAAGAGGCTGGTAAAGCATTCTTGCTTTCCTGTGATGTAAAAGGAACAGAAACCCCACAAATTAAGCAGATTTGATAGCTGCTGCCCTTGGAAATGCCATAGAGATCACAAAGATGCACATGAATCATTTCGCTTGGACCCAGTGTGTTTTGTGTCAGGACATAGTTCCTCAGGGGCAATTGAACCAGTTTCTTCAAAGCAACAGCTCAAACAGCCTTGCAATATGCCTGGCAAAGAAAACGGAGTGCATCCATCTAAGTTACAGTAAAGCAGCGGAAATTAATGGACCTTCATTACATCCATTCCTTTCAATGGGTCTTCTCCAAGTATAACTAATGTTGGTTATGACAGGTGCCCAGTGTCTGGGACAATATATATATTGTCCAGCACTTTCTCCAAAGAGGGCAGTATACAGTACCTGGTTCTAATGTATCTACTCATTTATTCACACAACAACCCAGCAAAGGTAGGTTTGACTGATAAACAGTGCCTTGGCCAAGTACACTGATATATTACACCACTATTTCATTTAAAAAATCAATGCAGTTTGAAATAATAGCACATAAAACCATTAGATAGATAGATGATAGATAGATAGATAGATAGATAGATAGATAGATAGATAGATGATAGATAGATAGATAGATAGATATGTTAAAATCAAACATCAATTAACTATTGTGGAAAGAGGTGTTCCTGGTTGCTTGCATAGGCTTGACAGAATAGAAAGGTTTTCAGCAGATTCAGCTACCTCTCTACCAGCAGAGTACAGTGGGACCTTGGTTCTTGTATGGCTTAGTTGTCGAACAAATCGTCTCCCAAACGTCTCAAACCCTGAAGTAAGTGTTCCAGTTTGTGAAAGTTTTTCAGGAGCTGAACATCCAACATGGCTTCTGCTTGAGTGCAGGAAGCTCCTGCAGCCAATCAGAAGCAGCACCTTGATTTTCAAATGGTTTCAGGAGCACAGCAGACTCCCGGAATTCGAGAACCAAGGTACCACTGTATTCTGTAATACTGGGCCAATGACACTAAAGTCTCTACTTATCATTATCAAGTGAACCTTGCCATCTCAAGGAATGAACAGTGATGCACCTGCAGATGATCTTAGTGATCAAGCTGGGATATAAGGGCTCAGGTGATCCCTGTGGTACCATGGACCTAAGTTGTTTAGGGCTTTGTAAATTAATACAAAAGCCCTGAACCTGGCTCAGTAGTAGATGGACTTCCGGTACAGGTGTTTTAACAATGGTGTTCCATGCTGTTGCCCAGATGCACCCATCAGCTGTCTGACTGTTGCATTCTGCACCAGCTGAAGTTTCTGAACCAGACCCAAGGTCAGTCCCATGTAGAGCACATTACCGTAATATAGCCCTGAGGTTCTCAATGCATGGACTCCAATGGTTAGACTATCCCTGTCCAGGAACAGCCATAGCTGGTGAACCAACTGAAGCTGCTAGAAGGCACTTAGTGAGATGGATGGTGGAGGTGATACTTGAAGCCTAGACTCCTCAGAGCTCGTCTGACACTAGATTTGTTCACACATTACAATGAAGACTATTTCAAGCTGTCTCTAAAAGCTGAGCCATGGCTTAGTGTGGTAGAGCATTTAATTTGCATGCAGGTGTTCCCAGTTTTAATCCCTGGAATCTACAGCTGGGGCTAAGAGAGAACCCTGCCTGCAATACAGGAGAGCCACTGACACTTTGCTAGATGGACCAATCATCTGACTCATGGCTTCCAATGTTCATACACATTTACAAGTGTTGGCGTTAAAGAACATACACTAACTGGTTTGTTCAGCTCAACTATTGTATACACAGACTGAACATTGCATGTGAACAATTATATGATTACACAGCTGATATTTTTGTGCACACAGGGACACAGAAAGTACACTTGTTGAACACAGCATGTGAACACATCTACTCTAGTCAAGCAGCATATATTTTGTCCAAGATTTAATAGTCACATTGAAATCAATTGGGCAAATATACAATAAACGTGCATGAAGCCTAGGCAGCTATATATGTTCTTAACTTTCCTATTGATCACAGTTGAAGAACTACACACACACACACACACACACACTCGTGTAGCCTATCAATATGGAACATCTGTCCTCTTTTACAAGCCAGGGAATTATCTGCATGCATTCTGGAAAATCCCTGTGTGTCCCCATGGAACTGTTCTATTAATGAAAAATGGGCCACTCCTGTGCTGCTGGGATTTTGAATCATAGTATAGCTGCCTGTTTGCAACTGAAAAAAGAAAGAAAAGAAAACACTAGAAAAATCACTTAAACACAGTGAATTTTCCTTAGTGTTGTGTAATGAGAAATGTTCAGTCTAGCTAAGTCTCAACAAAAGCCAACACAGAGTTTGACACCCTGCTGGATGGGAGCCATCCAACCTTCCTTCGCACCCACTCTTATTTCATCACAAAGCAAGCAACAATTAGCACACAATTAAGCAAATTGCCATAATTATGCCATTGCTGTTCTACTTTTCATATTTCCCCAACACAGTACATATATGAATACATGGCTGGCGGGCCAGCATCATTCGTTCGGCAGCCCAGAAGTGGCTCTCTCAATTGCTGGAACATTTCTTATTAAACAGCTCCAGCAGCACATTGCAGTCTTATCTGCTCAGCAGGAAGTTGCTCAAGTGATGCCGATGACAAGCTTAAACTGCTCATGTCAGCCAATAGCTAATAAGGAATATGCCGGTTTCTTGCTAGAGGTTGTACTCCCGTCTATGCGGGAAGTGTGGCCTAATGTGAGGAAATTATGGCTCAGAATTACTCTGGTGGCCTGAAGTAGCCACTTGGGTACCATAATTTAGCAGCTTTAGCTATGTAAGAGACCCGAAATGACAGTAAAAATGAAGAACAAAGTAGAAGTCGTCTGTTAGTATAAGTCGGGTTGCTTTAATGAGGTCAGTACCAAGACACTTTAATGTAGAACCCCTAAAATGATTGCTGTTATAATATACTCTACCTTTTTTTCTTTTCTTTTCTTTTTGGTTTAATAATAAAATGCCTTTGGGAACAGATTGCCATGAATATTTTAGTTTTCCCATATAAGTTTAAATAAATTTGAGGGGAAAATAAGACTGTGATTAAAAGTTCCTAAGCTTTACAGTTCTTTAATCATAGACTGAAGTAGAATGCACATTAGTCATTGACAGGTTTCTTTTAACTTTTTGGTCTGTTATAAAGAGCTTATTCTTTAAAAAGAAAAAAAAATCAAGGATAAGTGAACTGTCTTATATTATTGGAAAAGGAAACCCTTGGTTCCAAAGTTTGTGTTAAATTAATATGTTCTCCATACATTTTCATCATAATATTGGGCAATCCTGTTAATTTATCCTAGAAAGAGCTTGAGAGCAGGTTCCTTGCAACTAATAATTTCCCATGGGGATAAACATTAACAACAACAAAAAAAAACACCCTTTCTTTCCTCCTCAATCCTTAAATATTTAAAAGGGAAATTGTAATGAATTGTAATGGTTCTGCATTATTTTACAGAGAATTTGATGCATATTCAAAACATTAAAGCATCCGTATTGGAATGAAGGTGGTACGTTGAGCTAGATTTAAGGTATAAATAACAACGGCTTTGTTTTAATATTTCATTAGTCGCTTCACTTTTGAACTGCTCCTTCTTAAAACATTGATAGGAGCTTCTTTTATTTAACAGGGCATATCAGACAACACTACAATGATTTTGGATGAAAAGTAATACTATTTTGATACAAATGACTGATAAAGACCGTTAAACCAATCAAGTATTTAAAGGGGGCTATTTAAAAGGAGTTCATCGTATACTTGGAATATTCAGGGTAGTCTAAATGTCCTTATTTCAAAATGTTTTCTTCACATACTTTATCATGCAGAAACCTCTTAAACCCCATCACATTAACAGGATATTTGAATAGGCTGTAGATATGTTGAAGATCCATGAATTGTCACCAATGACCTGGTTTTGTTGTTGTTTTTGTTTAATTAAACCAGGTGGGCATAAAAGTTGCTGTTGTCCCATGTGCCAACACTGACAGTCTAGTTGGTTGTTCTAAAGCATTACATTCCCTTTGGAATGTAAATTGTTGTTGTTGTTTGTTTGTTTTTAAAAAAATAATTGCAGCAGCAATACTAAAATGATTATGTGGCTGCCACATAAGAACACAGCACGTTAGCTGTTATCAAACTGTCTACATAGTATAGTACTGTCTAGTGTAGTCCTTGCTAACCTGGTGTCCTTCTAACTGTTTTGGATTACAGCTCCCATCAGCCCCAGCTGTTTTCCTTGAAGTAAACTGTTCCTCAACTCAACATGCTTTCAGAGGTATATTATTCTCAGATAGGAGCCCTTACAAAGATTTTCCTTATCAAATTGACTTCCACCTTGAACTGCTCACCTCCTGGCTATCCCCAGCTGGGTGCGGTGGATAGGAGTTGTAATCGAAAGTGGTTGCAGTGCACCAGGTTAGTGAAGGTTGGTTTAGTCTGACTGGAAGCAGCTATCTAAAGCCACAGAGATATTTCACACCCTGCTACTTGGTATCATTTTAATTGCTAGTGCCACATATTGAACCTGCATTGTGGATACATAAGGGCTCACCCACTCACTTCGCTAGAAAGGATAGCTCTCTATGAGCATAGAGATGCATGAAGGGAAGTATGCAGATACACATTCAACAAGTGAATGAGAAAGTCTATGATCCATCCAAAGTAGACCCACAGGCACCAGATTGCTCAAAGCCAATGCCCATGAATGTTGTTGTTGTTGTTGTTGTTGTTGTTGTTGTTGTTGTTGTTGTTGTTGTTGTTGTTGTTGTTTTATACCCCGCTGTCAGGGAATTGCCATCATGGAAGCTTGTTGTGCAGTGGCTGCTTCTTGTGAAATCTATTGCACAAGAATCTTTGGTAATGCACTTGTGTTTTCCTTTGCAAAACAATGTTTCACCAGCAGAACAAGGGTATCTTTACACTGGATATTCCCATTGGCCTCAAAATGGAGATTACAGACTGGGCAGATGAGTCTCTGCTAGGTACTGCAGGTCTCAGGTTGCTCCTAGGTTTCTGGGGGAAAGAATAAATATCTGATCCCTATTTCAAGGGACGTAAAGTCTAGTATTTATCCAGATCTCTCACCAGCCTTAAGTGAAATACACTGGTTCCTGATTAGGCAGAGATTAGTCAGAAGCAGTGTGTGTATCATATTTTCTGACATAAACAGGCATGCGATATCCCAACAGGGTTAACCACCATTAAAAAAAGATGGTTTATACATATGGCCAAATAGAAATTAAAGCACATTGAAAATAGAGCCTTCGCTGTTGCATGGGGAGGCATAATTTGCATTGGATTCCCTAATATCAGCAAATTACACAGCCTTGCCACCAAGAAATGTGTTTGCAAGTTCCATGGGGATGCAGCATGCTGTTTAGATTAAAGGAAACCTGGTGCAGAAATAATGACATTCTCAATGGCTCGTCAACTGGACTACAATCCAGCTATTGGGCGGGGGGAGCATCTAAAGATGGCACTTTGTAAGTGAAACAAAGGCTAATTAACTGAAAGCTGCTTAGCCAAATTAAGGTAACTCCGGCCATTGTGGAAAGGCATTTATATCCCCTTTAACAATTGCATAATTATTCCATTCCCTCATTAACCAGGCATATAAGAGCCAATTAGCACCAATTAAACAGATGTGTATACACTTAAGTTCAATTATTTATTTAATCAAGAGTCACTGGCAACATGGTATATGCTATCATTTAAATGAGAGAAGCCTCTTTATATGCATGCAAAGCCTATTGGTGATGGTGTTTTATAAAGTTTACTGAAGATGTGTTAAGAATGAGGAAGTAGTACCTGCTCAGGGACTAAGGGGTTGGAAAGAACAGAAGATTGGGTGAGGTACACTCAAATGCTGCTGCTGAAACTTGATAGATATCTGGTACAGTATACCACACACATAATCTCAGTTTTGTGTGTGTCCAAAATATAATGAAGATATATAATTAATATAGATTCAGGTAGGTAGCCGTGTTGGTCTGACGCAGTCGAAATAAATAAAAAATTGTCCAGCAGCACCTTAGAGACCAACTAAGTTTCTTCTGGGTATAAGCTTTCATGTGCATGCACACTTCTCCAGAAACACTGAAACAGAAGTTCTTTTTCACCCACTGGTATTCCTTGAACAGCTGTCTCCCCACAATTTTGTGTATCACCTTGTGAAACACATGTCAATAATCATTTAGGAATAATCCTAAATGTATCTCAGCTTGGTCATTGATATCATACCCTCCTTGTAATCCGCTCTGCTTCTCTTTTCTGCCCACCCAGGGTGGCCCGGTCCTCTGCCTGCCCCTCAGAGATGGCGTGTCATGCAGAGCTGGGCCTCGGTGGCAGCATGCTGTCCTCCTCACTCACTGTCCAGCAGCCCCTACTAGCTGGCAGCAGTGGCCATGGAGAGGCAATGGAATGCTCCCTTTGCCACTGGTCATGATAAGTGGAGGCTCATCCTCACCCCTGAGCTTATGCTGATAAGCCCAAATATAGGATTAATATTTGGGGGGGGGGTTGATCACTGGGTTTCTGGAAAAAGAGGACATCCTGGAGAGTTACTGGAGAGCAAGCGTGGTAAAATGGGCAGGCAGTCATGCACATTCTTCTCTCCCACACCTCCAGGCTCTTCATGCCCTGGCTCTCTCTGGCTGAATTCACATGGTCTTTGCTTCTGAAGTGGGACCATGGTTTTATGCATGGGAAATTCCACCCTGACTGAAATCCTAGAGAGTTGCTGACGGTCTGTGTAGACAATACTGAGCAAGATGGACCAATGGGTCTGACTCAATATAAAGCAGCTTCCTAGGTTCGTATTCACTAGCTGGGTGCAGAATTGCATGTTGGTTGAAGGCCTCTAAATTTTTGGACGTTCCACTGTAGCATATACACTTTTAACAAGGTGGAACACACATCTTTAAACAAGCTGAATATTTGGCTTTTGTATTACAAAATTATGGCTTCAGGCCTGTCTTTGTGATTTCAGATGTGATTCTACTCCCCCCTCCCTTGATTTGCTTTAGCACTTATTTAAACCTCAAAAGAAAAAAAAATCAAAGCACTTCTCTAAATCAAATGACAATGGAAAGAAATCTTGACTTCAATTAAGCTTTCAAAATATGCTATTATGTTGCTACAAAAAAGTCTCTTAACTGTCTTCTCCCACAAAAATAAATAAATATATATATATTTAAAAAATGTGCCAGTTCCAAATGAGGGCACTTAAGAGGAGAAGTATATAACCAAACTAATGTCATTTAGCTTTATTTTCATGTGGGTAGGAAGCTATGACTGCTCATTACTGCTGATGAAAAAAAGAAAAGAAAAAATAGGAAGGAAGAACTCTGTCCTCCAGCTAAAACCTTGAAAATCCCATAAAAAGGTTCATGCATTCATGCATAATTAGTAGGGGTCATCAGATCAAACTTATTAATGGAAAGTACATTTTAATTCTCATAAACTGGATGGAGGAGTTTCAATTCTCTTTTGCATATTAGGCTGCTTAATCACACTGTACAACCTTAGCAGGGAGGATTAACTGGCAGGAGAAGACATTGGCGCACAGAATACTCCTTGTCAGGAAAATTCACTTCTTCCTACAGACTCCATGTCCCCTTTTTTCAGATAATATAACTGTTCCAGGGGTTGAATAATTCAAGATCCTCATACAAGCAAACCTGTTACCTCTCCACACACCAAACCTCAGTGATCTAACCCACTCAGCTTACACAGAACTAATACATCAGATAAGGAACATAGGGAACAGCTTTAGGGGCAAATATTAAGGGGGGAAAGAAGCTCTGCTAATATTATTGCTAATGGTGAGATCCACCTGCGAGAAACTGAAGAACGTCCTCTCGATTTCTATTTCCCCAAATAGAGATAATTTTGCACATAGCTCTAGATCCTGCCAGATGACATCATTATGGAAAGTGCTCCCATTCAACTAGATTCATAGTTTACTGGCATCTCAACTGTAAATCCAAGATCTCTGCTAATGGATATTCTTACCCAAGCAAATGTGACATTCTCAGTTCCTTGCATGAGAATGTTTCCATTAATGTCTCAGCATCTTATCAGTCTAGAAAGTACTTCACCAGTTCCAGCCCACACCTCTGAGGCCAACCTTTGAGCCCAGACATTCCCAAAACTTCTCATTCCCACACCCCAGTACTCCCTCACACTGCAACATAGAAATGGTTGCACAAAAGCTATCCATTGGAAGTAGGGGCCAGGGCTAGCACTAGAAAAATAGAAATACACTGTTATAGAAGTGGCCCATCAGTCAACAAAGTCCCATGATTCCTGGATGGTTGCAATGCAGATTTGCAACTGTACAAAGAAAACTCTTGTTTGAACACAGATTTCAGGAGAGAGGAAACATAGGAAAACAAGGTTGTAGAAAATATCCTGTGACCTGTTTTTTCCCATTTTCATAACATCAATCAGCCTCTATGGACCTGAAATTAAATCCTATATTGGCATCACTTTTGGTGAAAATGAAAGGAAATAATACTATCAGAGGCAGAATGCTTCAGTGTGATTGCTGATGAGTAAGATTCTGTGTGCATATTACACATTGGCTGCCACTTTGTTATTGCAAAGTTCAAGGTTTTACTATTAGTAAATAAAGCCATTACAGTGGTACCTCGGGTTACATACGCTTCAGGTTACATATGCTTCAGGTTACAGATTCTGCTAACCCAGAAATAGTACTTCGGGTTAAGAACTTTGCTTCAGGATGAGAACAGAAATCATGCTCCAGCAGCGGGAGGCCCTATTAGCTAAAGTGGTACTTCAGGTTAAGAACAGTTTCAGGTTAAGAACAGACCTCCAGAACGAATTAAGTACATAACCAGAGGTACCACTGTAATG
Source organism: Podarcis tiliguerta (assembly GCF_965153285.1). Classification (NCBI taxonomy): domain Eukaryota; kingdom Metazoa; phylum Chordata; class Lepidosauria; order Squamata; family Lacertidae; genus Podarcis; species Podarcis tiliguerta. The sequence goes on from NC_139553.1 coordinate 36,172,930, forward strand.
CTTTAGGACCAGTTTACTTATGGTATCACCTTGTCTCATTTACAAGCAACACATAAAGTTTGTTCTGCATTTGCAAAAAGTCATTATTTTAGTCTGGCAGCACTTCCTTGCCTATTGACATTAGGCAGCCACATCCAATATACTGTTTTAGATGTCTGCTGAATACTAAAATATTTCATGAAGCCTACCCAAATATAATGTAGTTATCTATACTTGTTTCAAAAGCTGTGCAGATTTTATCTGGGGTTTTTTTTTTAATGCATGTATGTATATATTCTTTTGTGGGTTTTAGCTGTGATTTACTCAGGTTGTATTATGAAAACTTTTTAGCTCTTTGACTAAGTGGTTTGGAAATATATATAAATCAATAAACAACAACAAAGAGGCAACATGATCAGACAGCAGTGAGACCTAGGCATAATGTACTTTGCTCTGCATAAAGCACTAAGTAAGCTAGCAGCTGTCCCTCTCCATCCCTCCAAAATTCTATAAAAAGCCTTTGATAGGGTTGAGTGGAAATACAAAATTGCTTAGGCATTTAATTGTGGTGATTTTCCTTTAAGAAATCAATAGTATCAATGAGTAAACTGCTTTCCTCTTTTTCTGTAACTTGTAGAATAAGAGATGGTTGGCAATTGTTCTGCTTTTCTTGAAAGTTCTATGGAACCATTTGTGATGGAAGACAAAACAAAACAAAAATGTATGTGTAATGATATAATATTACATTTGACAAATGTATAAAATTCAGCATCCCGAAAGGCAATCTACTAAAGTGTATTATTCTATTTCTTGGTAAATAAAATGTCTGAAATTGTGGCAATAAACTAAACTAGAAGCTATTCTGCAATATAATATGCTCAGTCAATTCTAATGCACTGTCATTGTCTCATACCCTGAGTCCTTGGAATCCTTCAGCAGGCAGAGCTAATTTCTGACCCATACTAAGTAGACCCACAAACATCAAATTCTACATTCAACTGCCCAAATTCAAATCTGAGTAATATACTGTCTCCTTTGAGAATCAAGGAGGCTGTGCAGAGCATCCACTGACAAAGTCCCTGGAGCCCAAAATATTGCTTCCTACAAGGAGGCAATGAATGAACCAAAGAAACCATATTTTAACTGGTATGTTGTAGCAGTGTACTGATTCTCCATGGTGTACTGATTCTCAACAGTGTACTGATTCTCCATGGTTGACTTCACAGCTATGGCCTAAGGTCCCATGACAAGTTACAACAATTAAAATGTAATATTAAAAACAGTTCAAAACAATTTAGAAACACATAAATAAGGTGGGTCCTAAAAAAATACACCTCAAATGTCAAAATTTAGGATAAAGTTGCATCAAGGAGGCAACTAGTCCTTCCTGCTCTCAGCTAAAGGATTGCTGTCCATGGTCCTTGGTCAAACATTTTGAGCCTGCTTCCTTATCTGACATCACTCCAGCAAGAAGCTTGCTCAGTCCTAGCCATCTTGTTTGGGCTGTTCTCTTGGTGATAGAGATTGCTAATGATCAGGACATGAACTAGGCTACCTGTTAAGATACTTTGGAATATATGTTGATAATAATTATAATATCCTGTTTAAGGACAATTACCCTTCATCACTGGTATAGTACTGAGGTCTTGCTTCACACAGGCATCTGGTTGGCCACTTTGAGAAGAGGATGCTGGACTACATGGGTCATTGATCCGATCCATCATGATTTCATCACTTATGTTCTACCCAGAGGTGACTCAAGAAGTGGCAATGAATAGCAGGTGCTCCCTGAAAACATTTCCCCTAGGATTTGTATTTAGTCATTGTATATATGTATTTCATGCATATCATACAAGCCTATTCTCTTTATAAATATATTTGTCACATACTTCTGCCCCCCCCCATGGCTACTGGCTATTCTCAGAGGTCACATGCCTCTGAACGCTAGATGCTGGGCATCACATGTGGGCATAACCCTCCAACATTCCTCTGATGCAAATGGGGACATCCTATGGAAAAGTGGGGCATTCCAGGATCAAAGCAGAAACCAGGACGGCTTTTCTAAATCAGGGACTTCCCTGGAAAATAGGGACACCTGGAGGGTCTGTGTGGGGTTCTGCTTGTGGGTTTCTCATAGGTCTCTGCTTGGCCACTGTGGGAAAAGAATGCTGGGGAATATGAGTGTTTAGACTGACCCAGCAGGGCTCTTTTTATATTCATATGTTTAAACTAATGTTTGCTTTTCTGGAGTTAGCCCTTCCAACATGGTGTAATCTTTTATGCGAAAAATAAATGTCGTAAAGATGAAAATTTTTGCTGAAAATAAACTCATTCCAAAAATACCACTGACCTTATCAGGGGAGGGAAAGTAATCTGTATGGAAGGAGATTGTCTTTTGATTTATCTGGGATTTAAAATAAAACACCATGAATAAGTAATAAAATTGCATATGATAGAAAGGGCCATGATAGCTATTCTTTCCCATTCGAAGTAGTAGCAAATTACCAGTATTATCTTTTTTAAAAAGCCTAAGGGATATAGATATTGACAATTCCATATAAAATGTCTTATTGGAAGAGCCATGGAATAAACATAGAAAAAAAGCTTCCAGCAGATATGTTGCCACTACCACAATGTGGATTTAGCCTACATTTCTACACTTAGAATGCAATCCTATACCCACTTACTTGGAAGCAAGCCCCGCTGAAGAAAATGAGCTTTGATTCTTAACAGGATTAAAATGTTAGGAACCAAGTCAGCATTAGTCAATGTATCTTAGTGCAGCCTACACTGACTGGCAGCAGCTTTCCAGGGTTCCAGAGAGGGATCTTCCCCAGTGCTTACTGAAGATACCAGGGATTGAAACTGGGAACTCCTGTATGCAAAAGAGAAGATTTACCACAAATGGAGAAAGCTTTCCCCAGCTTACTGATTCAGCAATAAGCCCTGTTAAAAATGTAGGAATTATTTCTCAATAAACATGCATGGGATTGCTTCATTAGACCAGTGCCTCTGTTATTTTGGAAAATACACAACTGAGATTATTGTCAGGATTCCACCCTCCCCCCCTGCAGAATCCTAATTTCCTTTATATATCTAATTAGACTTTTCTTTTACCAAAAGGGGAAAAGAACTATGGAGGTAGATAATATGATGCTATCTCAAAATATTGTACTCTTATTTAGATAGGCAATATACTATAATTTGTTTTAAAAATGACTAGTTATTAAATGGTATTTTGGAACCAAATAAATGCTTTAAAGACATTTCAAGCTGATAATACAATAAGCTGGTTTTCTGCTGAAAATAAAGGTGATCTTGTCTTAAGGTGCATTGGAATCATAGGCTTTTGGGGAAATGATAATGGAAACTACTAATGAAATGTTAAATATTCATCTACTTGTTGATCATTTTTGTGTCTACTGAATTATGTAAAAACTGACACTTTTACGTGGTCACATGAACCCTTGATTTATGCTCTAGCAGCACAGTTAATTTTCACAATACATTGTAAGAAAGTAAAAAAATAAACCGTTCAAAACTGAATCACTTAGAAAATGGTGAGACTCATTTATTTCGTGGCCTTACTGAGCTTATCATATGAAATACATAGGCTTCACTTGCACAACATGTAGCTGTAGATCTGGATGTTGTTAGCAACTTCTGTTGATATATTTGATTATTTTTGTGTTATTCCTCTTTTTCTAACATTAAGATGCATAAAAGGGTCATAATTTTTAAAGACTTTTTTTAAAAAAAGGGGAAAGAGAAAGCAGGATGCTTGACAGCCTTTGGATCCCCCGGATGAATGAAATGTGAAAGGTAGTAATTAGACTGGTAATTATTCAGACTTCAGTCTCTTATGTTTTCTATTTCCTCCATTTCTGGGCAGCTGGAGCAATGACTCATTAATAATAATAAAGTCATTTAACCCTGCAGCCACATTAGGAGAAGAATGGTGCCATTTGTCATCCAACATGAATGGAACAATCATTGTGTGTGTGTGTGAGTGTGTGTGTGTGTGTAAGAGAGAGAGAGAGAGAGAGAGAGAGAGAGCGCGCGAGAGAGAGCACTGTTTCATATTCATGGCAAAGGATAAAAAGGACACTTGGCACTTATTGTTAACATGACATCCCAATCTGCTTCTTAATTATCAATAAACATAAGGGGACAGCAAATGGCATACAGGGCACTGCTAATGGGGTATTATCCGGAGGTGACATTTCTGTAATTGATTTACAGCCACCCTATATGAACACAATAGTTTGTATTTTCTGCTGGTGAAACTATCAAATGCATACTATGCAAATCCTTGATAAGCGACAAATCACACGTTCCAACTGAACAGGATTTTTTTTTTCCATGGGTGAACGAACCCTGCTCACTGAAATTCATGCAGCTTTTGTTTTGTGGATTTCTTTTTTTAAAAAATGAAAGATTCACATTTAAATTGTACACATTTTGTATGCTTTTTGAATGCATTGTTCCCCTAAACACTATTCTTCTTCCAGACCTTTGGCTAATTATACTATCTATGGCCTTTTAATAGTGGTGTTATTGTTTATGTTTGCCACTATGTCATTTATTCTTGTGTTTTTATGTTGCAAAGCACCCCGTGATCCTTGGACGAAGGGTGGAATAGAAATCATTATGACCATCATCATCTACACATTTTCTACAGCTTTTTGCCAACAGACATTTGTGTGCATTAAAAAAAATCAAAGTGCATTGCAAAATTCAGAAAAGTGCATAATTTGAATGACACCCGCATTCCGAGTCGCATATAACTCTAGGACCGTCAGGAGGCTGCCAGCGGCTCCCAGCTGGTTGCCCAGGAAAGTATAAAGCCAATGAAAAGTTTCTTAGAGTCCTTTTTTATTTACAATTTTTACAGAGAGAGGCTATAGAACGCAGCCTCTCAGATAACGGCATTGTCCTGAGTCAATCTCCACCCTCCATCTCTCCCTCTTCCTCATTTGTCATCATCATCACCACTTCCATAGGTGCTGCTATGTGCCCTCTGTCTTCAAGCTCTTTGCTCTCCTACTTTTAAGGCTTGCCAGGTTCTGGGAGATGGTGGGTCTGGAATGCTTTCTAATGACAACGTGTCAGCCAGCTGCTGCTCCTGCTCTCCCATTATTTCCCAACTTCTCCCTTCATCTGCCTCAGAGATGTGACCTCCCTGTTGTAAATCTATCCTGTCTTTCTTTTCCTGTTCCCCTGAAAGGGTCAGGATAGGGAGGCAGTCTCCACTGTTCTTCCTCCTCTGCCCAGTCCCTGACAAGGACTGACAAATTAATTCAGTTCACTTTAAAATGTGGACTAAACAAATGTCTCTTTCATTTCTAACCACAACTGTTTATTCTTGTCTATGGGCCTTGGCGAAGGACAGGGGAGAATTTTGATTTGGTTTGCATTTTAATGTAAACCTACCTAAATCACATTTGCTGGGAAAAAATTCAATCTGAAACACAGATTGAATATTTGAATCACAATGAAACACACTTCTCTGAATTTGGTGACGCAGTTCTCCACCTAAATGTGTATATTAGTGTGAATAAAATGCATATATTAGTGAAAATACATACAACAATGTATTATATCAGGGACATTGCTTAGCCCCAAATGTGCATATTATGCAAAATCTCATACAACACTGATATGGAAATGTGGAGGTCTGAATTTAAGATTAGAAAAATTAGGAACTGAAACTGAAATTGACAGATTCATCCATCCGTAGCCTTGACACAATTAAATCAATAATAGCTAAGGAACATAACAAAAGGAGTATCTCTGGCTATGTGGTAGAAAGGGGGTTTAAATGAGTCTTTTGCTTATATCCTTGTCTGTCTGTTTGGTTGTAAGTCACTTTGGGTTGCCCTGGGCAAGATAAAGTAGCTAACAAATTCAATAAATAATAATATTATTTGAGTGAGTATTTGAATTGCATAAAAGGGGAAGATTCTGTAAAAGTCTTTGCTGCTATTTACATTGAAGGGAAAGGAGCTAACAAGCCTTTGTCCCAACTTGCATATGATGGGTGGAGCCAAAGTTTCAGGCCTTTTTCCATACAAGTATTGCCTGTATTCTAGTTATCTCTTACTTCACCTACAAGAAGTCACTGGCTTTTCATCCTCTAATCACTGGCATTCTCTTTCAGCTCTATTCAGCTGTGAATTTGTATGCCTTCTCATCACAGAAATTGTTATACTGAGACAAGAGAATGGTCTGCCAGCCTCATTGTACTATCTTTCAACAGCACTCAGTGATGCATCCAAGAGTAATCCAAAATGCAGACAGAATTGGTGATATCCTCTCCTCAAGTCTCTGTACATTATGACTATCAATGGCTACTAGCCATGATGGTTATATTCCACCTCCACTAATGGAGGCAGAATGCCTCTGAATACCATAATGATACTGGGTCCTTGCCTAATCTCAGCTGCTAATTAATTCCAAAGGGCAGGCATGGCAACACTAAAACCCCTGCTTTTTGTCCAAATTAAGCATACTTCTGGGGCATGCACCATCTGAGGAGTGAAGCTGCCAGGCAGGAATATATGTGGTGAGGTGGTCACTTACATTATTATATCTCTGGCTGTTGGTGTGCCTTTGGGTATAAATTTTGTCTGTTTGCAGCTTCCAGATTCAGAGGCTATGAGTAGCACTTTTGCTGGGGAGCAACAGCAGGGAAAAGGATATCATTTTCATGTCCTACTTTTGAGTTCCTCAGTGGCATCTTGTTGGCCATTGTGAAAACTACGTTGCTGGACTATTTAGTTTGATTGTATAGGGCTCTTCTTATGTCTTTATGAATCTATACTGTGGCCATTTTAAGAAGAGATGGAAGCAAATATCATCTGAAATTAAATTTCATGGAATATTTCAAGAGTCCTCCTTAGACAATATTAAATTTAAGGTTGGGAGCCTTTAGAAATGGTAGGATCCATCACTATCCACAGATTCAGTTGCCAGGGACACCAGGCAAGGACTCTGAACAGCAACACCTTCATGAAATCTTAGGGAGCTAAACCCCATTTTCTATATAGGGTCTAGCATTGGGCCCTATTCCTCAATGCTACACTCTTAACTATTATACACTTGCCAAGATGATTGTGTCACCCAGTATTTCATATGGATACCTTACAGGATACCTTACAAAGGCAAAATAAATGTAATAGTTAAAAAAAAGTAATGTTAATTGTTCTCTGCGATAATGGTCTCTTGACTAAATAACGGCACTTCTACAGTATCATGAGAGTCTATTCATTTATCTTGGTAAAATGAGAAATGTTACACTTATTCAGCATTTAACCTAATTAAGAACATCTATTATCCCTAATACTCTTTAAAAGTAGTTAGGGCCTCACAGTCTGAACAGACTTATTGGATGTTATAATAGGCTTAGAGAATATAGTTAATGCAGGCTTTCCTGATAATTCACACTGACTTAATTTATGAATGGTACAATTTGAGATCATGGATTGTCCTGTTCTCTCCACCCTAGTCTCATTCTCTCTCTCTGCCCATGTCATTTTTGAGAGAAGAGACTCACTTCTCACTTTAATGTTTTGGGAACAGTCATGTTGTCATCATCAATTTCTTTCTCCTTTTGAATGGTTTTACAGACCACTTAGGTTGGACCTAGACATCAAAATCATAGCGAGATGTCACACATTAATGGTCTGTAATTTTCCCTGCATATCTTCCTTATCATGTTTCTCTGGCAGCAAGAGGAAAAGTTAGCAGCATGATGTTATTGTCTCACTGGTGAGTTTTCAGCAGGCATAACTGAAAGGATGGATATAACTAGATATGGGAGAACTGATTTCAGTGACAGTCCCATGCCTTCCATAACAGATATGTTTGCTTGCATAGATACCACTGAATCAACTGGGATGCTTACCATATGGTAGTATAAGAAAGTGATTAAGAAGGCAGGAGAGGCCAACAGGGTGGGATGCTGCTTTGCAGCTGGACTTCCAGCAGCAATGGCACTGCTGGTTACTGGGATAGTGCAAGGGCAAGGCAGGGTGGTGTCAAGGGCAGTGAGATTGGTCTGGTGGAGCCAATTCAGCACTTCCACCAGTGCATAGAGCCTGTTCTAACCTCAACATTCCTCTGCTCTGCCGTGTTCCAATAAGTGGCAGTGATTCTACTGCCAGAAGACTAGTTCCACAGTGTGTTCGATTCCAGCAGCCCGGAGGGAAATGCCGCTTCCCAGAGACAATGATTCGAACTACGGCACAAGCTGAATCCTCCTTCCATCGGGCACTGGTGGGCAGTAAGGAAATTTTACCATCAAGAAAGAGAGATGCATTGGTGGGCAGTAGGTATAAAAAGGTTGACTACCCCTGGTGTAGACAGTACTGAGCTAGATGGACCAACAGCTTGACTGAGTTTAACATGGCTTTCTATGTTTTTATTTGATTATTTATAGCCATCACAGAGGAAAGACAGCTAATTTGAACTGAGAGCAGTGTTTCCAGATGGGTCACTGGGGTGATCCCAGCAAATTGTATCACTAGTTATACTCTCTGTGTGTGCATGGACAGTTTTGGTGAAAACAAAATGGCTGGGGGTGGGTGTTCCCTGGAAGGTGCTAAACATTAGTATAATTTATTTTCAAAAGCACTCCAATTTTCTTCTGTTGCGACAAAAGTGTTTCAAGTACGACAACGCTTAAAAACAAATTCAGTAAATATGAGTCAATGGACATATCATAAATTGGATGGCATTAAGATTACATTCAAACACATCATACCAAACAATTTTTAAAATGTGTTTTTATATAAGGGGGTTTAAATGTATTTTAATATAATAGGGCCTCAACACAAACATATATATTATACATTTCCCTTTCATAAACGTATTTAAACTCCACCAGTGTATGAAAGTTATACTCATAAAATCAAGAAAGTATCTGTTAGACATCCTCATTTTACCCTTCTGATCCAGAATGTTTCCATTTCAATAACCTGCACTTATACTTTCCAAACTTAGTAGTGGCTAGTACCAATTGATGTTTGCAGGGTGGATCACAATGAGCTCATACAGAAGATGGGGCCAGAACCAATATAGCTGCAGCCAACTAATTCTAGCTTTGCCCTGATCCTCCTCCCTACTGAGTTATACAAGGGCAACACTGAGGCTAAGGATACGGAAGCTCACAGGCTTTGCCATTCCCTGGACTCATTATTATGTAGGAAGGCAAGCCAGTGGCTGAGGGCAGACAGAGGTTGGTGGGGCAAATCCCCGTTCACCATAATAAACCAGCCTCAACTGCCTACATACATTTTATTTATCTACTAAGGGGGGATGTTTCCTAAGCAGTTTTCTTTCCCTACCTCTTTTTATAACAACGTACACAATTCCCATTGCAAAAATATCCCTGTATCGACATACCACTAGCAATGCTTGTGATTGTTGCAGTTTTGTACTCTTTTGATGCACTTTAAATAATAATAAAAAATAAATCATAAAAAGAGGAGGGCTTTCAGTGCTGCTGAAAATGTTTGCAAGAAAGAAAACAGAAAGAAAAGGAACCTTCTTTTCAGCTAAGGCTTCTTTCAAATACTTCAGAAGTCAAAGTTATAATGGGTGAAACTGAATGCACACAAAACATCAAGCCCTATCCTGGTATCTCTGCATCCTCCTTGCCTCAAAGGCTGAGAGCACCTCTACCAAAAAAACCTGATTAATCACAATATGTGTGTTTTTCTCTAAATGTAACGTTTCACCCTATCCTATAAATAAAAATCAGTAATCTGAATTTCAGTTCTATTTGTATAAAATGTAAATGAGACAGGGGGATGCAATACCATTGCAATTTTTCTCTTTATAAATTGCTGCCATGTGTATTACATGAACTCAGTGTGAACTTCAATATTATGGGGGTTTAAACTGCTATTTAGTACAAACAACTGCATCTAAATGTATAATCCAATTTTCTCCCCAGAATAAATTTGTATAAAAGGGAGGGGGGAACAAAAAAAAACTACAAACATAAATATGCTTTAATACATTCATAACCAAACTGACAGTCTCAGTACATGAGTTGATGTTCATTATTAGGTACCAAATGGGTAAATAAATAAATAAATAAATAAAGCTAAATTTGGGGAGATTTGTTTCTGTTGAAGCATCAGTCTAGAATTTCTTAAGGAAAGAGGTCTAGTCAAACTGACAAAACAGAAATCTTATGAGCACTGCAATTTTCACATCAATATGAGGTAAAATGTTTTGAATGACTGTCATTTTTACCCAGTTTGATAAAGAAAATTACCCCCAAATGGGTGATAATTTAAAGCAGGGATAAGCCAGATTCCATTGTGTTTCAATCATACATAAGAGAGTTATAGCAGACTGTGTGTATACCTGTAAGTAATACATATTTCTGTTTAGTAGTGACTTTAAAAAGTGGGGGAAGGATGGTTATTTGGTGTTTCTACAAGGCACTTTTGAAGATCCGTTGAATAATGTAAAAATGTCACTTGTAATAGTGGTTTTCTCCAATAAGCCCTGGGCAGCCACATGCCACCATTTTAATTGGCATTGCCCATATATAATGTCTCTTCACAACATTGTGGCAAATTGAAATGGTGGCTCTGGATGGCTCTGCCAGGACCTCCCCATCAGTGAGTAAACCATCCTAGGCCCCATCTGGCCATATCAAAGAGCTATCACACAACTTTAAACCGTCATAGTGTCCCACAAAGTATCCTGGGATACTTTGTTCCCTCACAGAGCCACACTTTTCAGAGTTACCTCAAGAGATGCATTTATTGTTAAAGAATTGTGAGAAGTGAAGCTCTGTGATGGGAATAGAGGTCTCCTAACAACTCTCTGCACCCTGTACAAACCACAGTCCCCATAATTCTTTGGAGGAAGTCGTGACTGTTTAAAGTGGTATACTATACGGCTTTAAATGTCTAGTGAAGACAGGGCTCTACTCTCATCCCTGTCTTTGGGCTTCATACATCCCAGACCAGAATCTGATAGCGGACTAAATCTGCAAAATTAAATTTATTTATTTATTTATTAAAAAACAAAATACTTGTCTATTCCCAACTCTAATATAAAGGTTAAAGTAGTAAACTGCAGATTCAATGTTCATTAAGAATTCGCCCATCTGCTGTGGTGCTGCCCACCACTGTGGTCCTTGAATTCATCCATCTTCCACCTCAAAAATGTCATTAATATGCTTAGCGTTAATTCATTCTAGTTCCAATGCTTCAATTCAGGTTCATGTTAGCAGAATATATTCATCACAAATGATGAGACTTGAAAAGGCAGATTTAGATTCTGACAGAGAATAATTTATCATGGGCAGGAAAGAAGCTTCCCACCAACTGGGCTATTTGAACGTTGCAAGATGAAAATATACCAACAGGAGAGACTATGCAAAGTGGGGGGGGGGTGAGGGAGAAAAAACGGAAATCTAGAGGAGACTGATATCAGGTCTGGCCTTCTCAAATGAAAGAAACACAGTTCCAGGAAAAAATGTATTTTCTTCTCCTCTGCTGGTTGCTTCTGCAGATCCGTGAGAAGACATTTGACCCCGAGGTTCTGAATGGAGTGTAAATGGAGAAAATAGGGTTGAAATCCCCAAGCAGAGAGTTATATAGAGCAATCATCCATTTCCCAAAGGTCTGAGAGTTTGTGAGCAGGGTAAGAGTTAGAAAATCAGAATAGGAAGCACATACCACCAGCTCCAGAAGACAAGACACCAACAATAACCTATAAAAGTGACTGTCTCTACTCAGCCATCTTAGCTGATACAGTGGTACCTCTGGATGCGAACGGGATCCGTTCCGGATCCCCGTTCACATCCAGAAGCGAATGCAACCCACGTCTGTGCGGGTCATGATTCGCCGCTTCTGTGCATGCGCGTGCCATCATTTTGACTGTCTGTGCATGCGCGAGCAGCAAAACCCGGAAGTAGCGCACTCCGTTACTTCTGGGTCTCCGCAGCATGCAACCCGAAAATACTTATCCCGAAGCTACTTCAACCCGAGGTATGACCAGCATCAAGTGTGGGTATTTGTGGGGAAAAGGTCAAATCCTACAACCCATCTGATAGGCTATGGCTGACCCCTGGAGCCCTCTTTGTTCTCTCCCCTTCTTTGTTGTCAATGCCCCAGGAACAATCAGAATGAACTTCTGGTGCTTAGGAATGTTGGAGAAAACGGAAATGGGAGCAGAAATTTCTGGTGTTTACTTATTTCTTCAAAGGCCAGGACAATCCAGTAAATACCATGATAATCACTGTGCACAAAAGATAATATAATTAATTATTTTCACACACCCCTTTTGCCCTGGGTTTCCCTTACATTGAAATGCATGAGGTGGAATTACATAATGACAATATAATTTATTTATTTAATTACATATGTTATGAAAGTTACATAATTTCACCACAGAAATACGAAAAATCTAGTTTTTGGTGGAAGACCAACCACAGCAGAAGATAAAGGGGGGGGGGGTGCCCCACAAATCTCAGAAATCACTGGGAAGAGGGATTGGTTAAGCTACCCTGAGAATTGCTGCTCTGTGAGGGCAATAGGGTGTCTCCTAATGAGTCTCAGCACAAGAGCTTTTTTCAGCCTGAACTCACCAGAACTCAGTTCCGGCACCTCTCAGGTGGGCACCATTGCCATTATAAGCGAACAAGGGAAGCATTCATGGTGTGTTCTTTTTTAAAAAAGCACTAGACTTCTCATGATTCTTTGGCAGAATCTATCGCTGTTTAAAGTGATATGATGCTATTTTAAATGTGCAGCTCACATGGGGCACAAATCTGAACCTCCAACTGCCACACCACACTGACTTTTCATCACTGTTTGAACATTTTCCTGTTGCCTTGATTACATTTTAGAAAAGTGAGGCAAACATTCTAGAAATAAAATCATAAAGAAAATAATGTTTAGTCCCAGACTCGTGTGCTATTTGCTGAATTCTTGCATCAGCTCGTTTGCTTTCAGAACAGCAGCTCTTGTTTTCAACCAATCTCTCTCAGAAAGCAACACAATGCAGAGTAGAGACTCCATACTAAATGGGTTTGGGCTAAATTAAAGAGACCCTTGAACTGCAACAATCGATGCCTTTCATTGATTTTAAGCTTTTGTCTATTTGTAATTGACACGCTAACAAGCCCAAGTTGCCTTTCACAGTCATTAATAATCCTATAAATGAAGCTGGAAGTCTAATCCTCTCTTTGCACCCCCCCTAACAAATACCCATCTTAACCGTAAAGAGTTAATCAATTACTTTAATAAAGGTCATTTTAAGAAAAAAAAGACTCAAGTAAATGAGTTGAGATGAGAAGATATTGGGAGCAGACCTCAGTGTACTCTCAGCGATATTACCCACCTCAACTTAATTAAAGTCAATGACTTAATAAAGTTCTTAGTTAGTAAACCAATATCCAAATTTCTCATGACTCCTTTAATTTTAATGAACTTGTTTGCAGTCTGTTGTTCTGCCAACAAGATCAAAACATATTAAGTCCTAGTTTACATTGTCAAGTGCAAGGGGGGGCGGGGTTGCGGGTAGGAGAAAAGAAGAGGAAGAGCCGATGGTCTAGACAAATGAGACAAGCTTTCTTTTAATAACCAACAGGCACCAATTGTTCAAGTGAAATCATTGTTCTATTTGCTGCAAAAACAAAGCAGCCATAAAGGCCTTATCCAGGCAATCTCTGATTCATTGCATAGCTGTTGTTGTTGTTGCTTTCTATATTCAAATCAGCTGATAGAATTAAGCTAATGCATGAGTGCATTGCAATGTGTGAATCAGAACAATTTAGAGTGCAGATCTCTGAAATCTGAACTACATAATCAAATGAGCATAAGAAGACCTTGCTAGATCAGGCCAATGGCCCATCTGGTCCAGCATCTCTTCCTCACAGTGGTCAGCTAGGAAACACCGAGCTAGACTAACCACAAGAGCACTCACCCCTTCTGTGGCTTCCAGCAATTGTTATGCAGAAGCATTATTGCCTCTTGACTGTGGAATCAGCTCATACCTACCATGCTGGCTATAGGGAGTGAGATTAGTTGATTTGTGCATAGATGCATGTGCATTGCATATATGAATATTCCCCTAGTGAAAAATGACTATGTGTATACAAAAACTAGGATGCCAGGGGAAAGGTTATCTAGCTTCTCCCCAATATGAGAATGTATATGCAAAGAGGGTTGTTATTTTAATATGGGCAATCCAGTATGCCTTGAATAATATAAGACAAATTCACATTCCAGTGCCCAGTAGAATGACCTTGTTTGATCACCCAATCGCTAACAGTCCCTGTTTGAACCAATTGTTTTATTGACCAGTTCTACCACTCTTACGTTCTAATTTTGTTTTATGTCATTATGACCTATGGTCACACAATAAAAATATATAAAACTACTTTAAAAATGGAGAAGCAGAGAAGTCATGCCCCAGTAATGAAATTCTCTCCCTGGGGAGGAAATCTTGTGCAGTTTCTGACATCGGGCACAGACCTTTTCATTTACCTGGCCCTTGTAAAATACTGCTTCAATTGTGTGTTGTTGTTGTTTTGGGGAAAAAATGCTGCTGGCTTTTTATGGTTCTGCTGTTTCAATGTGCAACTTCAAAAAAAGAAGAAGTGTATTTGATTGTTGTTGTTTTACCTTGATCTTTTGTTTTAATTACTGTAATGTGCCCTGAGAGTTGTGTTAACACTAAAGAAGGGGGTGTAGATGGGCACATAAATTTATGGATTATGTGGTATTGTTGAGACCAGTTCACTTAAGGGATCGCCATATCCCCATAGGTGTCTACTCAATCACTTTGTGCACTTTTACAATTGCCATACAGTGCTCATTCTGCATTTGTGAGGAGTTAATACTTTAGTGTGGCAGCACCTATGCTCTGGAACTCCCAGCCTCTTGACACTAGGTAGGTGCCTTCATGATAATGTTTAGTGCAAACATTATCAGTTGTTAGCATTCAATGACTCATATATTAATTAGCTATCTACACATTATCCAGTCTTGGGCAGCTAGCCATTAAGCAACCACACACATGTACAATGCTGACTGCAGACCCTCCAAGTGTCCCTATTTTCCAGGGACAGTTCCTGATTTACAGAAACCATCCCGGTTTCTGATTTGACCCTGAAACGTCCCACTTTTCCTTAGGACATCCCTATTTTCATCAGAAAAATGTTGGAGGGTATGGAGTTATCCGACCCCGAGCTGTCTGAAAGCAGTCCTGTACAGCGAATTTTGTTTAATGTTTAATGTTTTACTATGTTTTTTATATATGTTGGAAGCAGCCCAGAGTTGCTGGGGCAACCTAGTTAGATGGGTGGGGTATAAATAGTAAAATTATTATTATGGAATAGGACATCCCTATCCTATTTTCATCAGAGAAACGTTGGCGGGTAAGTGATTGCAGTGGTCTTTGTTTCCACAACCACTTTTCATGGGCTTCTGGTCAGGACTGATCTTTCTCCCTCCACAAGAGTTGGCAGTAACTACCAGTGTACTCCTCTGACAGCTGGCGCTGGCTTCAGCACTGTGGTAGGGGGTCAGTTGACTTAGTACCACTCCAAGGATACTTAGAGTCTTCCAAAGTACTTTGCACTTGGCATTTCAGACCTGGGGCTTACCATGCGGTTAAGCCTAACAAGTGAAAATATCTATACAAAGTTTTGTGTACGAAACAGATAACAGCAGGGTGAGAAAGATGGGAACATTCTGTGGAATAACTGACCATAAATTTGCTCTCTAATGAAGGATGGAGAGAAATTGAAGAGAAAGAAGGTTTCCAAAGGCCCCCCCCCCACCATTTGTAGGTGTTTTTCCATTAACCAGCCTTTGCAAATGGACCCCATAGGGTTGGTTATTCTTATAGCTAAACCCTGACTGATTATCCACCCCATTCACTACACTCACATTACTGTGATGAAATGTACATGTTTGGGTCCCAGCATGAAGGTAGAGTCCCCACATGGTGAGTAATTCCATGCCTGCTGCAAAGCGAAAAGAGATGCATTGCCCCAAAGTTAGTTATAAGGAAGACTAGGTGCATCCTTTCTTTATAATTTTACATATAGTCATGCTTGAAAACTCCTGCAGCTTCGTTCTTGGTCTGTGCCTTTTATTTTTCACCCACCATGTTAGTTGCTGCTGTTATTGCTCTGTAGTTTGTTTAAAAACCATGATACAATTTGCTTGCTGGCAGCTTTGGCTCTAACTAAAATATAAAATGCCATAAATCAGAAATCTCATCTAAAGCATCCATGACAGATGGCAATCCAACCTCTGCTTAAAAATCTCCAAGGAAGGAGAGTCCAACACCTTGCAAGGGAGTTTGTTCCACTATCGAGAAGCTATTACCACCAACAAGTTCTTTTTGGTGTTTATCTCCTTTCTGGTTCTGGTCCTACCCTCTGGAGCAGGATAAAACAATCCTGCTCCATCTTCCATGTGAAAGTCCTTTAGATCTTTTTCACATGCTACTGACAATCCAGGTGTCCCCCATCTTATATTTGTACAGCTGGTTCTTCTTGCCTAAGTGCAGAACCTGAGAATTGTCCCTACTGAAATTCATTTTGTTAGTTTGGGCCCAGTTCTCCCATCTGTTATAGTAATCTTGAATCAAGGTACTGTCTTCTGCAGCATTAGCTACCCGCGCCAGTTTGGTGCAATCTGCAAATTTGATAAGAATCCCCTCAATGCCTTCATCCATGTTATTTACATAGACATTGGACAACAATGGGCCCAGGACAGAACCCTGCAGTACCCCACTTGTCACTTTTTTCCAGGATGATGAAGAACCATTAGTGAGTGCTCTTTTGGTTTGGTCAGTCAACCAGCTACAAATCCACCAACAGTTACCTCATCCAGTCCACATTTTACCAGATTTATCAGGGGGAACTTTATCGAAAGCTTTAATGAAATCAACATACACAGCATTCGCAGGATCCCCCTGATCAACCAAGCTTTTAACTCTATCAAAAAAAAAAAAAAAACAACTAATGAGATTTGTCTGGCATTGCTTGTTTTTGAGATTCCCATGCAGGGTCACAGTATAAATTGGGAAGGAGGAGAACCAAGCACACCACCTTGAGCTCCTCAGAAGAAAAAGTGGAAAATGGAATAAATAATAATAGTAATAGTAGTAATAGTAGTAATAATAATAATAAAAAAAATTTGAGCATAGGTCAGGACATAGGTCCAGATGTTGGATTCCTATAAAGACATTGGGAAATCCCATCAGAAATATAAATGAAGGCTCCATACACACCATACATTTAAAAGACATGACTTCCCCTGAAGAATCCTGAGAACTCTAGTTTACCTCTCACAGAGCTACTATTCCCAGGCTTCTTCTTTGTGTGTGTGTGTGTGTTTTAAATGTGCATTAAATGCATGGTGCATATAAAGCCAGAAGTGGACATTGCTTCTGTTCCAGGTTTTTGTCGCAGGTCTGGGACAGAAATCAATGCAGCAAAGTGGTATTCACTCACAGTGTTGTTCTTGTTTAAGTTGTTTTTTAAAGTAAAGTCCACAAAAGATACATAATTAATGGCATTATTTTGATGCTTCTTTACATTGAAATGAATGGTGTGGAAATAATTGGGTCATTAATTACATGAAAATTGTAACTTACATAATTAAGTAAATTATGTTAAATAACAGACAGCAAGATGAATAATGTTAGTATTTGGAGGAAACCAATTTGCAGCAGAATGGAAACAGTGTTGATTGTGATGATGATAGTTTGGAACAGAAATCACTGCCTTCTAATATCCCTAGTCTCCCACTCCCATCGTCCCCAGTCAGCATGTTCTATGATCAAGAATGAGGGGAGTTGTAGTCCTGCTACAGGTTTTCCACTCCCAAATTAGAATACTGGCACATTCCATCTAGAGTTGTGTGATCCCACTTGCAGTGATTATCTTACAGTTTAGGCAAATGGCTATCCAAGCCCTGTTGACTGAGACTGGTAATGCCAAAGGAGCCTTTTGGTGTGAAAACCACATGTTTTACCCCCTGCTATTTAAAATAAAAAGACGAGGTATGGTCAATGAACAAAACGGACATGGTAGGTTCTAAGCATACAAAAGCAATCCTGTAGCTAATGGATGGAAAAGAAATACATGGCTGGCTTCGCATGACAATATAATCCTCAAATGGTTGCATGATGCACACTGTGGTTGCACTACTACATAGTAAAAATGGCTTGTCTCTGCTCAGGGGTATTGAGCCACAACTATTCCAAGTCTGTGAAACAGAGCTGGAGAGATAATTGCCTTGTCCAGGAGACAAAAAGAGTCCCTGATGGAGGGGGAGTCTTGAACCAAGACCTTACCAGAACCAAATACAATTCATTATCTCCCCCCACCCCCATCTTTCTCTTGGGCTGCACAGCCTCTCATGCAACAATGACATTGTATGACATTCACTGAGTTGGATTGGTATCATCACTTATGTCAATAATTCACAGGGAAAGAATAGCAAGCAAGCAAGAAGGGGGGAAAAGAATTAAATAAGGGCACAAGACTGACATTGCCAGCCTTCCTTTCAACAGGGGAGGTTGAGATTAACGGGATTTCAATTGTAGGGAATGCACATCACGTTATCATCGTTTTGACAAGATCAGCGAGTGTCACCGGAGATAACTGTGATAAAATACTAGGATGACAGATAAAAGAATATGAGCACCCCACCCTCCAAACCCAAGCCTCCTGAGATGGGATCTGGCTGTTTTCCGTAACAGTGTCCTACTGATATAATGTACAGCATACATAAACCCCACAGAGTATGGGGATAATACTATTCCTGACATGGATTCACTTGCACTGAGCTTTTGGGCATTACAGAGTCTATTTTAAGTTAAAAGACTTCAGATCATTTTAAATCACTTTTCACAGATCTAGTACAATCAACTCCAGTGGCTGCTTTAATTTCCTTTTTGTCTCTAGAGGGATGATGAAGTGACACTTTTTTTTAGGGGGGTGGGACAGAAATCAAGAGCAACAGTCTTCTTGGGATTAACATCCCAAGCAGGACATAAATCCTCTCTCTCTCCACTTTGTGGGAGGAGAAGTGTACATCTCAGCTTGGACACACACATGCATAGACACAAACACACCCTCAGACTTGTTGTTAGCAAAGTCATTTAAATAATGCACATGCAGGACAGAGAGAAACTAAATCCTGCTAATACTTTACTGAAGAAACTGAGCAAAACACAATGTATAGTTTGAAGAGAAAGTAAGAAATAGAATTTGTTTTTCTGACTCTTTACAGGGCAGGGAGAACATTCAACCAAATTTACAGAGGAAAAACTGCCTCAGGACAGCACATCCAACCAGGAGCCCGACTGCAAGCCCAATTCTGTGGAACTCCTCATGATTGAGATCAGAGAGGCCTCACCCCTGTTTAACTTCCAATGCTAGGAGAAGCAAGTATTTTAAGTAAACTGTTCTGATTGCATGGTTAATTTTAACTCATACTGGGCATTATTCAACTAAGTTTTACTCAGAGCAGGCCTGTTGAGATGGACCTGCATTTTTCATGTTTGTTAACTTCAGTGGGTCTATTCTGTATAAATTGGAACTTACTTTTATCTCTATGGTAACTCTTTTGTAACCTCACTGCATACCAGTTAGAAATGACAACCCTATCAAGATACAACAGGCACTCACTAGCTGCACCTTCCAAAACAACTACAGTGGTACCTCAGGTTACAGACGCTTCAGGTTACAGACTCCGCTAACCCAGAAATAGTTCTCCGGTTAAGAACTTTGCTTCAGGGTGAGAACAGAAATTGCCGGCAGTGATGAGGGGGAAGTGGGAGGCCCCATTAGTTAAAGTGGTACCTCAGGTTAAGAACAGTTTCAGGTTAAGAACGAACCTCCAGAACGAATTAAGTTCTTTACGCGAGGTACTACTGTAAAGCCATTTTTAATCCAACAAGCTTCTCTCAGCTGGATGAATAGGTCTCTACTATGGATGCTGTGTTGTTTTAAAACTGTTTTTATTAGGTTGTTTAATTGTATTTTGTACACCACGTTGAGACAGACATGTTCAAACAAACAAACAAACAAACAAACTGTTGAAATAATAAAAATAACCCAATCTGGTGAACAACCATGAATGTTTTAAATCATACCAGTCAAAGTCTTAAATTGTGCAAACATGACAATGAGGTTAATCCAAGGCATGATTAATATGGTTTTTAAGAGATCACCACCTGACTAACTTAGGCCCATTAATTCCAATAGGTGTACTCTGAGTAGAACCCACAGATATCAGAGGCTTAGTTTACAAAGCTGACTTGTTCAGGGAATATGACCCTCAGGTTTACAGTGCAGCCAGCCACAAACTGTGCACCTTGGAAGGGGGTTGTTTATATTTAAATATTCTTTTATCACACGCACCAGCTTAAAAAAAGGTTCCATAGTGGCTTACAAAGATCAAACATGACACAAAAGGGAAATGGGCTGCCAGTGAGGAAGGGGGAAAACCAAACTCAGGCACTAGTTATTTGATGCAAGTTGACACCACTGCAGATGGCCGGGAGGAGTTATTGCAGTAGATCTCATGTGAGCCAAGAGACCAGTGTGCTTCTACTTAGACCTGCAAAGCCTCAAACTCTTGCTGAACATCAAAAGCTGTATTTTACCCCTGAAGTGGCCAAAGTTCAGCAACTCCCGGCTTTCTTATTCAACAGCAATACCTTCCATCTCACCTGTCTCCTTATCCAGACTGCCACCTCCGATTGCAGGTATGCTGAGCCCCATCAACTCTCTTTTAGCAATAATCTAGACAAAGTGAAGGCCTTGCTGCCATCCATATTGCTAGTGGCCAACCGCAAGTCAGAGAGATCGATCTGAGCCTTTCCACTTACAGGGGCAAATTAATTAAACAGCCTGCCTCTGGTTACCTAAAATGCACTCCTGAAAGTGAAGCAATGGTCTAAATCCATGCACCTGTGACTTGTATGTTTATTCCAGGCAACAGGATAAGAGGCAATATTCATGAATGAACAGAAATGCAGAAGGCAAGGAAAAAGGAATTGCATTCACTTTTCTTCTGAGGGTTTCTAAACAAGCGAACAAAAAGTTGTACTCCTAGGTGGAAGCTCTAATCTGCATTTAAATAGAATTCCCTTTTTTCCAACACCCTCAAATATCAAACAAGTGCCTCAAGCAACATTTTTTACAGGAGACACTTGCTGCTACACTGTGTTTTATTATAGATCTTAATCTGGATGTCCCTAATCCCCTCATGGCTTGCATATTCGCTTTGCAACCAGTTTATCAAGTCATCTTGGTGAGGAGCAACAGCAGATGTCATTGCTGGTTCTGTTTAATACTTGATTGTGTATGTGTGTAATATCACGCTGAAGCAATTTCAAATCAATGGCTTCCTGCTTTTTGAAAACAAGCATCTTAAACAGCACCAGACTAGTGCTGAATTTGAATCAAGACTTCATGGGAACATAAGAAGACCCCTGCTGGATCAAACCCTATACTAATAGCTTGGTCTTCATGTGAGCACCTTTTCATTTGGGAAGTATCTATAAGAATAAAATCATAGGCAGTTGCCTTATACTGAGTCAGATCATTGACCCATCTCATACAGTTTTGTGTATGCCAACTGGTAGCTGCTCTCCAGGGTTTGATGCAGAGTTCTTTCCCAGCCTTACTTGGAAATACCAGGATTTGAAACTGGAATGATTTGCATGCAAGTGATATGCCCTGCCTTTGATCTGGAGCCCTTTCTAAAGCTCCAATCCTATAGACAGATATAGATAGATATAGATATAGATATAGATATAGATATAGATATAGATATAGATGATATAGATATAGATGATATAGATATAGATGATATAGATATAGATATAGATATATAGATAGATATAGATGATATAGACAAACCTAGACAGCATCTTAAAAAGCAGAGACATCACGTTGCCAACAAAGGTCCATATAGTTAAAGCTATGGTTTTCCCAGTAGTGATGTATGGAACTGAGAGCTGGACCATAAAGTACGCTGATCGCCGAAGAATTGATGCTTTTGAATTATGGTGCTGGAGGAGACTCTTGAGAGTCCCATGGACTGCAAGAAGATCAAACCTATCCATTTTCAAGGAAATCAGCCCTGAGTGCTCACTGGAAGGACAGATCGTGAAGCTGAGGCTCCAATACTTTGGCCACCTCATGAGAAGAGAAGACTCCCTGGAAAAGACCCTGATGTTTTGAAAGATGTGGGGCACAAGGAGAAGGGAATGACAGAGGACGAGATGGTTGGATAGTGCTCTCAAAGCTACCAGCATGAGTTTGACCAAACTGCTGGAGGCAGTGGAAGACAGGAGTGCCTGGCGTGCTCTGGTCCATGGGGTCACAAAGAGTCAGACACGACTAAACGACTAAACAACAACATATAGATATAGATATAGATGATATAGATATAGATATAGATGATATAGATATAGATATAGATATAGATATAAATATAGATATAGATATAGATATAGATATAGATATAGATATGGATATGGATTCCTATTCCTGGGAGTAAGGCCTACTGAACTCAGTGAGGTGTGTGTCTGACGAGCAAATATGTCAGTTTTGTTTTCTCTCAGTATAACTTTTTATCCAACCATTTCTTTCCAATATAATTCATCCAACCCCATTTTTCCAATCATAAATTTGAGTTTCCCAAGGATTATTATGAAGACCTGTGCACCTTAACTCGTTCGTAAACAATGTACAGTTAGGAGCGAGCAGTGAGGTGGCAATGCTTGCTAATCGTTTATGATCGTTTAAAAATGGGATTGTGAAGAGCTCCAAAAGGGCCGCTTGCAATGAACTGGATGGAGCAAAACAACATTAATTTCATGTAGACACTCATGGGGTCTGAACTAGCTGTAATTGTCTAGGAATGAGACCTTGGGGTCTTAGTGGATTGTCACTTCCATTTGGTATATGAGGCAACAGAACAACTTAGGCCATTGGCCTGATCCAGTAGGCTCTTCTTATGTTCTTCTGTTCTTATGCCTAGTTCCCTGCATTTTAACATCAGTTGCTCATTTTTTAAAAAAAGTTGAAATAAAAATTCCTCAACGTTTAGTGAAAATTTCTTCTTACATGTACATAATGTATGCTTTTCTCCTAATAAGCATATTTTTGTAAAGCAATGTTCTTTAATTTAGTGCATTTTTAATATTTTATTTCCACTAATATACACCCTTGTGCAAATTAATTGAAACAAACAGTGAATTTAGTAGTTTATTGTACAAAACTCGCATATACATGTACAAAACAGTCCCTCTGCCATGAATTCCTTCACCACTTTCGATGTGTGGCAGGGGGCTAGGTCCTGCTGCAATATCCCAGCACCGTCAGGATACCTCTTTCCCAGCTCTGGAATAACTCTCTTCCGTAGAACCTCAGTATATTGTGGCGAGCGCATCATTCCTTACATTTGCTACAGGCTTCTGACACCCTAATGATCAACTGACTTTTCGTGTTTGTTTTGAGTACAGGATTACGAGTAAGATAGAAAAAATGCTTTGTTTCAATTAATTTGCATAAGGGTGTATGCATTTTATGCACACTCTGGCCTAGAAAATGCATTGCTTGCGTAGAGAACTGTGAGTGTTTGTTGTGTTTCATTTCACATGTTGTTGTTGTTGTTTAGTTGTGTCCGACTCTTCATGACTCCATGGACCAGAGCACGCCAGGCATTTCACATACTGTTTAGGAAAGTGTAAATGCCAAGCGAAACAAAATCCTCTCCAATCCCTACTGGGGAAAAGTACATAAATCTGCACTGTAAACGTATTTCAGCCTGATCCAACAGCGTACTTCTAAAGTCCTAAAGTTAAGCATTTTTCCTCCCACCCACAACCATGCTAGGTTTCTTGGTAGTCTTCCCCACTTCCCTTGCAAAAACCAAACCACTCCTGAAAGCCAGCAGAAAATGAAAACATAGCAAGGTGAAAACAAGATCAATTACATACTAATTTCATTATATAAAAGATGCTGTGCCAATAAAATAAAAAGTTAAAAAAGAAAAGAAAAGGGTCAGCTTGGTGGTAGAGCGATACACTTAATTCCACATTATCTAAAAGAGAAACACAATTTAGAAATTGCTCGTAACTTCCCAGATGCTGTCAGCAATGCTTAGCAGCAAAATTAAACCCAATATCTTAAATTAAATATAACAAGGTCCTTTGGCCAGGGTTGCTTTTAAAATGCTTACGTTAGAGAAAAAATATTTAACAAAACATTAGCAGAATCTGATTCAATTTGAATCATTTGCAAGGGAGTTAAGCTAATACACAGGGTTTTAATGGCATTTAGCCTTTTCTCAGAGGTTTTTCATGGATTGCAGTCAAAGAGAAGTAAACACATTTCCCCCCATTAAGAGATTCTTCAGAATATGCCTCCACCTAGAAATGTAAGAAAGCATCATTTCCCTTTCTTCCCCTATTCATTGCATTGAGAACTATTTCCATTCTGCTGCAGTTATTCATCTCACTGTCCACTGTGGCAAAATTACATAACTTATGTATATTACGTAATTAAGTACCGTATTTTTCGCTCTATAAGACGCACTACTTTTTCCCTCCTAAAAAGTAAGGGGAAATGTGTGTGCGTCTTATGGAGCGAATGCAGGAAAAGCCCCCAAGAGCTGCACACAAGCTCCGTGCGGCTCTTGCGGGCTTTTCCCCAGGAGGGAGAAGGGACTGACGCGGCCAGTCAGTCCCTTCTCCCTCCTCGTAGAAAAGCCTGCAGGAGCCGCACACTCCTTAAAGGGTGTGCTGCTCCTGTGGGTTTTTGCGGAAGGTGGGGGTATTGCCATAGCCGCACGTAGCCCTCCGGCCGGAAGAGGCTGCGCATGGCTATGGTTTCTGTAGCCGCGCGCAGCCTCTCCCGGCTGGAGAGGTTGCGCACAGCTAAAGAGGAAAAGCCAAGATGGATGGATGGATCCCGCTTGCTGTCTTGGCTTCTTTGCTCTTTGGGGCTGGGGGGGGGGGGGAACCCGGGCTTCCCCCGGCAGACCCAGAAGCTCTGGGAGAAGTGGACATTTTTTTTCTTGATTTCCCCCTCTAAAAACTAGGTGCGCCTTATGGTCCGATGCGCCTTATGGAGCGAAAAATACAGTAAATGATGTTAATCCAACTGATTCATTCCAGTGCAAAGGAAACACAATGCAAATGGGGGCGCGCGCGTGGTAATCAATTGTGTATAATTTGTGGACCGAAAGGAACAAAAACAGTGAATCAATCACATACTCTGCAAGTGTCCCCTTTCAAGTGGGACATCCTGAATCACAGAAGCCAATCCTGACTTCTGTTTGGATCCTGGAATGTCCCACTTTTTGGACCAAAAGATGTTCACTCTGGCTCTCTGACACTCATCAGCAGGGTCGCAGCAGAGTGCCTTCCTTCCAACACTCTGAAACTTCCCTCCAAATGATTGCCACAGTGGCTGCCAGTCGAGTGCTCTGGCAACTTGTTGCAGGGTTGTGGGAAAGTGCCTTCCTTCCAGTGCTTTGGGACGGCCCTGCAGACAATTGCCAGAACACCAGACTGGAACACATCTTCTACCTGACATCTGGATTTTGGGAACAAAACGTTGGGAGGTATGCAATCATATTTGCACAACTAACCCACAGACATGAGATGAACAGTGTACATCAGAATAGTGAACATTCTGCTTCTGTTTCCATTTTCATTGGAATTCTCCAGTATCTTGACCCCCCCATTGTAGGATAAGACTGAAAGCTATCACACCATGGACAGGGTTATTAAAAACAAACAAACAAACAAACAAGCAAGCAAACAAACATGTTTGACTTCCCAATCATAGCCCATTCAACGAATTACAATGGCCAATGGCGCATGCTCTAAGCAAATGCTGAACCAAATTGATTAGAAAGTTGAAGCAGGAAAGGAGTTTACAAGTAATAACAACCAAGATTAGTTTAGATAAAATGAGAGCACATGACCAGCATGCTAAAGGATGCAGGTTTAACACAGCAAAGATAGCACTGAGGAAGGATTCCTTGGAAAGCCTGTGTAAATTTGTCTACTGTACGAAAGTAAAATTTACATTCTTTGCACCACCTACATTTGCCTCTGGCCATACCCACCACTAGCATGTGGCCCCTGGAACGTTGCCCAGAAGGAAATGAGGCCCTTAGACTGAAATAGAGTGCATTGCAGTGAAACAGCTCTGCAGATTTTACAGCAAACTAGTTTTCTGAGAAATTTAAACTGTGATTTTTCCTGGGCTGGTAAGCTGTATCTCATTACTGGCCAACTATCTGCAGAATGATTGCAATGTTGTGTTCTCCAGCTAAAATGTGAATTTATTATTTTATTGCTCCAATGTCCTGTTTTTGCCACTCTATTTTATTTTACACTTTTTCTGGCACACCTCCTTCAAGGGGTCTTGAACCTATGGTATAATTTCATCAGTTTACTGGAAGCCTCCTCCTTTTCTTCTCCCCCTCCCCCAGACACCACAAGTTGTCAGTAGAGAAGACCAATAGACGATAGAAAATGAAGAAAGATTAGTGTGATGGCTTTTCGTTCCCGTAGATTGAAAATGAATGTACTCTTCTATGGTTGTAATGAGGGCACCTGGAAAACCTCATCGATTGAGTCCAAGGTGAGGGGCATCACTGTTATCCATTATTGCTAAGATTCCTTCAGCTATTACTCCAAGCTTCAGTACATGAGGCCAACTGTGCTGCTGCAACTACACTGAGCCACAGGTCCAGTTATGTATGGTTGACTGTACAATATGCACTGAGAACAGATTTAACGAGAAAGGGGGCTATCACAGAAGATTCTGTGCTGCGTGTGTGTGTGTGTGAGAGAGAGAATGCTGTGATAATTCTTTTTGTAGTTCTTCATTACATTTATTTATTTTATTTATTGCATCTCCAAGCAGCTCAGGGATGTGTATATAGTACTATCCGCCCCTGGTTTTATCTTCACAGCAATTGTGTGGGGCAGGTTTGGCTGAGAGTTAGTAACTGGTTGGTTGGTTAGCCAGTGACTATAGATGGTGGGATTTGAAGTTGTGCCATACAAATCTAATAATAATAATAATAATAATAATAATAATAATAATAATAAAGAAATTGTCCAGTAGAGCCTTAGAGACCAACTAAGTTTGTTCTGGGGAAGTGTGCATGCACACGAAAGCTTATACCCAGAACAAACTTAGTTGGTCTCTATGGTGCTACTGGACATTTTTTTAATGTTTTAATTTATTTTGAATGCGTCAGACCAACATGGCTATCTACCTGAACCATACAAATCTGGCACTCTACCCAAAATACCAAACTGGCACGCACACAGTATTCTTTTTCCCCAGCCACATTCATAGGGCACTATACACTATTTTCCTGGTGTTTCCCTAACTGTTAATTTCTGTGTAATCTTGCATACTTTGAAAGGGGGAAAACAGAAAATGAAACAATTCGGAACAAGAGTCACCAGCTCCCATGCTTCTGTCATGGGAAAAAAGATTAGTGCTAGTCAGAAAATAATTGATTTAATTTGAACTGCTTGACAATAATAGATTTCATTCAAATGGCTCTCATTAAATAGTTGCATTTTCTCGGAGCAGCTGGAATGCTAAGGACAGTGGGGTATTTCCTCTTTTTTGTCCATTTAAAAGATATTACTTTGGGGCATATGCTGTGAAGCTAGCCACATATTGTTAAACAAGATTATTTTATGTTGCCATTCCTGTAGGCTTCATTATTGCTATTATTGCAAGTAGCGCTTTCTTATTTTAATAATATTTCCACCAGCTGTTAACTGTGATGGCTATTCATACCTCATCCTAAAAGTGTTAGATCTCTCCTATGGGACTCCTTGACTTCTGAGGGGGCAAAACGTGCAGGCGGGTTCAGATATTGCAAAATTTAAAACACTGAAAGCTCTTGGAATTCTGTAACATTTCAAGAAGCCTTAAGGATCTCATGTAACTGATTGTTGTTTGGGCATTAAATTTTGTGATTGAGGTCAGACATGTAAGGCTGTATTTCCAGTACAGTCATACCTCAAGTTGAATGCGCTTCTGGTAGAGCGCGTTCAAGTTGCGCTCCGTGGCAACCCGGAAGTAACGGAGCATGTTACTTCCGGGTTTCGCTGCTCGCACATGCGCAGATGCTCAAAATGACATCTCACGCATGCGCGGAAACAGCGAAACGCGTCCCGCGCATGCACAGACGTGCCGTCGCATCTTGCGTTCCATTTGGGATGCGAATGGGGCTTCGGAACAGATCCCATTCGCATCCCAAGGTACCACTGTACATATATCCAAGACATGTGATTCTGTATTTACATAGATCAGATCAGATCATAGTACAGTGGTACCTCAGGTTACATATGCTTCAGGTTACATACGCTTCAGGTTACACACTCCGTTCACCCAGAAATAGTTCAGGTTAAGAACTTTGCTTCAGGATAAGAACAGAAATTGGGCTCCGGCTGCGCAGTGACAGCAGGAGGCCCCATTAGCTAAAGTGGTGCTTCAGGTTAAGAACAGTTTCATGTTAAGAATGGACCTCCAGAACGAATTAAGTACTTAACCCGAGGTACCACTGTATTGTGGTGGCTGGCTAATAAGAATGGCTGAGGAATTCATGTAGTCTCTTTTTCATAGCAAATCAACTCAGTCTGAGGCTCCAGGATTTGCTTGTTGATTGGAATGCAGGTCCAGTCAGATTATGTACCTCTCCAGATTTTGCAATGCATTTTTATGCACGAGAAGTGCACACACAATACATATTTAAATAAAAGATTACTGTACTGATCACTATTTAAATGTGCCTTTTTACAAAAATGTGCCTTTTACAGATGAATGCATTCAAAAGCATTCAAATGTATTTATCTTCCATAAAAGAGTGAGTTTCATGTAGACAGTGCACACGAAATGCATACTATAGGTCAGAATGTGATAGGATTGTACATCACTTATGCCTATCTACTCAAAAGTAATCCCTACTGAGAACAATGAGTGCTCAGGTGTTTATAAGATTGCAGCCTTTCAGCAGCATGTCCCAGTGGGTTTAGAATCATAGAATCATAGAGTTGGAAGAGACCACAAGGGCCATCGAGTCCAACCCCCTGCCAAGCAGGAAACACCATCAGAGCACTCCTGACATATGGTTGTCAAGCCTCTGCTTAAAGACCTCCAAAGAAGGAGACTCCACCACACTCCTTGGCAGCAAATTCCACTGTCAAACAGCTCTTACTGTCAGGAAGTTCTTCCTAATGTTTAGGTGGAATCTTCTTTCTTGTAATTTGGATCCATTGCTCCGTGTCCGCTTCTCTGGAGCAGCAGAAAACAACCTTTCTCCCTCCTCTATGTGACATCCTTTTATATATTTGAACATGGCTATCATATCACCCCTTAACCTCCTCTTCTCCAGGCTAAACATGCCCAACTCCCTTAGCCGTTCCTCATAAGGCATCGTTTCCAGGCCTTTGACCATTTTGGTTGCCCTCCTCTGGACACGTTCCAGTTTGTCAGTGTCCTTCTTAAAAGTTTAATGGGACTTGTTCCCAGTTGAAGTGTAGCCACCATCTGTATAATAATGTTTGTGAGTCCGTAAGTAAGTTTATCTAAGATATCCTCCTCCTGAAGAGGTTCACCTACACAGATGCATTTGTGAAGCCAGGAGAGATTGGAAGAGTGTGCCTGGGGACTGTGATTTTACTTTCAAGATAGCAACCAAATGCTCCCCCACGCACCCAGGAAACAGCAGTAAGGAAGTGGCTCCACAGTGCCAAGTTAATGCCCACTGTGATTATGGTATCAGCAGCCAGCAATCCAATCCTCTTCTTTTCCCCTTTCTGCATACCCTCCAACACTTCTCCGATCAAAATAGGGACATCCCATTCCATAATGATAATTTTACTATTTATACCCCACACATCTTACTGGGTTGTCCCAGCTATTCTGGGCAGCTTCCAACATATACAAAAACATAATAAAACATTAACCTTTTTTTTAAAAAAAAATCTTCCTTATACAGGATTGTCTTCAGATGACTTGGGTTTTTGATAACGCCATACTCTCCAACATTTCTCCAATGAAAATGGGGAAATCCTAAGGAAAAGCAGGACATTCCAGGATCAAATCAGTAACTGGGACAGCTTCTCTAAATCAGGGGTGTTCCTGGAAAATAGGGAGACTTGGAGGGTCTGCTTTCTCTCATTTGCATGTTTGAACATTGCAAGCAGCTCAGTGAAAGCTGGACCATACTGCAAATTTCAAAATGTTATTTAATTAGAGCTTATGTTGGCACTGAGTGCCCCAGCTGCAACAAAACATGTCTGTTTTCTATTTGTCCCTGCAGCCATGGCAGACACTACAACCTTCCAACAATTTGACTTCATGTGCAAAGGTGCACTCCTCCATTGTCTCCTGAGACAGATGGATGCCAACATGCCAATATTGGCACCAAGTGACAGTGTAATATATTTGGGAGATAAAGACAACTACCCCAGGCTTGGTCAATAAATCAATGGCCTATAAAAGCAATACAACAGGTTATTCAAAGAAGCATCCAGCCTAACACACCTTATAATATATCTATCCTGTATACTACATCATGCTGCATCTTATACCACTATCTTGGTGACAACCCCAGCCAAAGAATGTTTAAAGAGTCCGTGACCCGCAGAGAGCAATGAGTTGACCCACTTGCTATCTGCAGGAGATTTTCTGAGAGAATAGGGTTTCTTTCCCACAATTCAAGCAGAATGAAAAAATAATGGAGTAGCCTTTCCAATTACTGAACCATTAGAGAAAAGTCTCTTATTGAAAGGACACTACTCCACAGCCTGGTTAACAATGTTGCAGGGACAATTATGGACAAAAGGCAATTCATATGGTGGAAGGTGAAATCAGACAATATCTGACGAGTCAAGGCCAATATTTATTTTTTATTTTTTTAATCTAACTGAGATGAGGTGATGGTAAATCCATTGTACTGTGCATTGCATGCACTCTAGCACAATCTAACACAATCTTAGAAAAAGGTGTTCTTAAAGACCCATTCCAGTTACATTGCATGTGCACCCACACCCACACACTCAGTATGCTGTTCAGATACATGCAACAACACTGTGGTTCAGAAATGTGTGTGTGTGTGTGTGTGAGAGAGAGAGAGAGAGAGAGAGAGAGAGAGAGAGAGAGAGTTTTAGCTTGTAAGTGTGGCTATTTCCTTCACAATCATACAAATCGATTCCACCCTGCCTACAGCTACATTTGTTTGTGACTGATTTCTTTTCTTTTTCTTGGAGAAATCCTATTTACTGCTTTAGCATTCTCATATATATTAAACAACTGCTATGATTTTTTTCCAGAGCTGGAGAGCATAAAGTGATGATATGCACAAATGGCCTCTCAAAATTCTCCATCACAATTTGTGAGTACTGTAGATAAATTGTGGAGGAGCATTTCCCCAAATTTCTCCAGCAGGAGGAGCGATGTTAATTGCTCCCTGCACTTGGGTGTTCTGTGTGACTGGTCCAATGTTTTGGAACACTCTTGCTTTTGACTTTCAGTGGTCTTTTGAAGTCGTGTGTGTGTGTGTGTGTGCGCGCATGCGTGCGTGCGTGCACATGTGCATGTGTGCGTGTGCACCAACAGGTCTTTACAGTTGCTTACTTTTTGAGTAGTCACTCAGCCATCTGAAATGATTATCGGCATGATATTTTATGTTTAACAGTGTCCACCACTTGGAGGTATCTGCGTGTGTCTGTGTGTGTGTGTATGTAGAGAGAGACTGAATCTAACACAATATAGCACATGCCACCAATCTGCCTTCTCCATTTTAGATCGGAATACAGGGTTCTTACATTCTAAGATATTTCAGCCAAGTTCTAGGTTTTTATCAGGTTTAAGCAATTTGGTGCAGCTTAAAAGCAAGCACCCAGCCCATGGAAAAAGACTGGATCTGTATCCTGATGTAGAAGAATTTTGACATCTGCATGACTTGAACCACAGTTACATTTGCAGGACTGTGGCAACTTGCTGACAAGCAGATTTTTGTCAAGTTGAGGTTCAATATTTCCAGAATTACAAGGAAATATTTTGCGTAAAATTTGTCCTGAGGTGAATTTGGAAGCTAATTTATATAAATCACCCGTATATTGCTATTCATCAGATTCCAGGTTCAGTGTACAACATATATGGATATATATATATATATATATATATATATATATATATATATATACATATACAGTGGTGCCCCGCAAGACGAAATTAATTTGTTCTGTGAGTTTTTTCGTTCTACGAGTTTTTTCGTCTTGTGAAGCACCAATGTGTATTGACGGTTTCCCATAGGAATGCATTGGCGGGTTTTTTAAAAAAGGCGCAAGACGTTTCGTCTTGCAAAGCAAGCCCATAGGGAAATCCGTCTTGCGAAGCAGCTCAGAAAATGAAAAACTCTTTCGTCTTGTGCAATATATATATATATTGCAGACTTCAGAGGGCTAAGAGGTAAAAATTCAATGGACTGGATCCTATGTTGACAACCCTATACCCAGTTACCTGCCAGTAAGTTTTATTAAACTTAATGGGGTTTACTTCTGAGTAGACACATAACATTGTGCTGTTAGTCTGGAACTAGCCCTAAGATAGTTGCTGTTAAGATCCATCAGAATCAGTGTGTACAGTGGCTTATTTAAATCTTACATATTTCAATGGGAACTTTGTGAAGCTAATATAGTCTTGTTGGTAGCAACTAAATATGACTAGCAAAACTTGAGGGACAGCTTTCACAAATCTCTGAAATTTAAAGTTCCGCAACGTACTTAAATGTATACATTATTCAAATAAAATTGCATGCCAGTTCTGTTCAAATCATTGAGCTCTCTAATCACGTTAACAGCGGCTAGTTAAAATGGGTCATCTCTCTCCCTCTCGCTGTATCTATAAATGGGAGTTTGTCAAATTATTCATCTTTTTAGGTACGGTACCCAATCTGCAAAAGGATAGATGTATGGGTGATGGTCAAAAGTCTCATTACTGGAGGCCTTTCTTAAAGAACACGAAGCGTCTCAGTGAAGTGAAGTAAGTGCAGTGTTCAAAATTTCTGAAATCAATGCTCTGGCTTGTAGATGAAACAGGGCTCCAAGATCAGAGAGAGCTATCACATATATTGCAATGCTGCCTCCATATTTTATTCCTCTGCTATTTTGACTTTCATCTTATCTAGCGATTCACTTAGCTTCGTCATGTCAATTCTTCAAAGGAAACTTCTAGAAGAATTTTGTATCCTCTACCTTATCTCAGAATTCACTGAAGCTTTGGCATAAAACAAAAATTACATCCATTCCTGGCTTGAAAGAGCTAGGTAGGATATAGTGGGAGGAGACTAAAGACGAGGAAAGGTGAAGTGAGCTCACCTTGCCAGGCTCCCTGCCAGCCTATGCATAAGTATCAAAGTTCTAGCCTGTGGGATACTCAAGAGAGGGCACCAGGGGCTTGTGACCACCAATGGAGAAGTAGGAGCTGTGGTGGGACAAGAGATGGAAACAAGATAAAACAAGGATGGAGAACATCTGTAGATGCAAGGATGCAGCTGTGAGGCTGGGGCAGGTAATTTTGGTCCCCAAAATCTCAGTCTTGGGGATGCTTTACTTAGAAGTAAGGGACATTCAAGTTCAATTGGACTTACTGAGTCCAGCAACAACTGCACTGTGGAATGTTAGTGCATACCATTGGACTTTACCTAACTTGTGATGAAGAGACACCTAGCCTGATTCTGCTGCTTAACCCAGTAGTCATTTCTCATTTAGCTGTTTTGGCATTTTTAAAAAGCTTTCACTGTTACTTCAGTGGTAAAAGGTAAAGGTAAAGGGACCCCTGACCATTAGGTCCAGTCGTGGACAACTCTGGGGTTGCGGCACTCATCTCGCTTTATTGGCCAAGGGAGCCTGCATCCAGCTTCCGGGTCATGTGGCCAGCATGACTAAGCCGCTTCTGGCGAACCAGAGCAGTGCACGGAAACACTGTTTACCTTCCCGCCGGAGCGGTACCTATTTATCTACTTGCACTTGGACGTGCTTTCAAACTGCTAGGTTGGCAGGAGCAGGGACCGAGCAACGGGAGCTCACCCCGTCATGGGGATTCAAACCACCAACCTTCTGATCGGCAAGCCCTAGGCTCTGTGGTTTAGACCACAGCACCACCTGTGTCCCTTCAGTGGTATATCACAGCAATTGCTCTTCCTCAGAGACTCCTGCAAGGCAAATAATGGTGCTCATAAAGTCACTCAGAAGTCAAAAGTAAATAAGAGTGGAGCTGTGGCTATTAAACCAAGTAATATAAAAGGATTAATCCATTAGAGTTCGTGACAAAAGGTGGTATGCTGATCTTGCATGTACAATATCACTAATGGAGAATGGATCTACAATCTCTAATTAAGTGAATTAAGTGGACACCCTCTTAATTATAACAAGCACATTCCAGCAAGCATTGTGGCAATGCAACCGCTGTGAATGTGAATGCAGCTGGTATCAGAACTTCCAGAATCCTTCAGGGAAACATAGGGATCCAGTTTGCCATTACTCCTGCCCACTCATATAAGACAGAACATCTGTACACAAGTGAAGTGCAATAGAGCTCATTTCAACAAGGCCAGAGAGAAGCAAATATATTTTTGTCACTTATACAGTAGTATCCATTTTATCATTGTTCCTAGAGCTAAAAAGTTATATAGCCTTTTTTGGGGGAGGGGGGGTCATTGATTGCAACTTGTACCTACTATTTTACCCCCTCCCTGTTCATGTTATTGCTGCTAATAGTTTTACATATTTCACTCTCCTGGCTGCCTGTGTTCCTGATGATACCTGTGTTTTCTGAATGGTGGGAGCCCTGGAGAAGAATCCTTAAGCCTTATAATCCTCCTAAATCCCTATAGGAAGTACTTTACAACATTGCATTGAACAGTGGCTTTTGCCTACAAAGCCTAGAGGAAATCACAAACAGTAGAGAGGCAAAGGTCGTCTGTTTGCATCTCAAAAGGTTCTTTGACAAAATGTGGGCAATCCCAATGGCCATTTATCAGGCTTTTTTACGGGATAAAAGAGATGGTACCACCGGTGATCATTCCCGTAGTGAAAAATTGTAATACGGAGAACAAAAATCCTAGCATATAGTAATGCTTGGATGGGAAACCTGTGGCAATCTAGAAGATTTAGCATCACATCTCTCATTATCCCAGGACATTGATCATGCTGGTAGGGGCTCTCAGGAGTTGGAGTCAACCAACTCTACAATTCTAAAGAGGACCACAGGTTCCCTGCCTCTATGGATCTGTCACAAGAACTCAGAAATGTCTGGGAGCAACTCAACATGCCTATATTTGATTAAAAACTAGATACCGGTATTTAAGACTGAACAATTCTTATTTTAAAAATGAACTGTGGATTAGCTCAAGCACACCCAGATGTAGTATTCTTCTACTCAAAAGCCTTTTGTTTCTATGCCATTATTATTACTGGAAGGTGCACTGCAGATGCCTAAAGGCCTTTTTGTCTGCAGTATGCCCTTCACATTGGGGGTGTCCACATGTTACCTCCAGTGAGCATACAACCTGCATACCGGTACGCACAAATAATTGAGCTGCACACTATGCAATGTTCAACTTGTGTAAGTGATAGCTGAAATTCACAAATCAACAAGTTTACATTCCTTTGCAGAAATACTTCTATATGCATAGAAACAGCCTGCACCTGTGTTTGGTGTAATGTGTGAAGATCCCTTATGTGAACATTCAGTGACAGCATAAGGCTGTATAGGGAAGTTTTTAATATTTAACGCACAATTGGGAGCAACTCAGAGTGGCTGGGGAAACTCAGTCAAATAGGTGGGGTATACATATATTATTATTATTATTATTATTACTACTACTACTACTACTACTATTGGCATGACAAGTCATCAAAGGGAGGGCAGGTGCATAGAGGAAACTGAATGTAGCTGGCCAGCTTCTGAGAGTGTGCTTGTCTCCTATCCTGTCTCCTTCCTTCTTTTAGGCTTTGTCTGTGGCTTGTAGCTTGTAAGCAGAGGACACTGGGTGGACCTGAGGGTAGGGGGACTTACTATTTTTGACCACGCCTGTTATTGTTTGGTTAATGCGGACACCTGGAGTGAGCACAGGAACTACAAAATCAACTACAAAAGAACTACAAAAATATAGTCTACACCCATTGCCCTTACATTAGGGAGAGCTAACACGGAATGCAAGAAGATCAAACCTATCCATTCTGAAGGAAATCAGCCCTGAGTGCTCACTGGAAGGACAGATCCTGAAGCTGAGGCTCCAATACTTTGGCCACTTCATGAGAAGAGAAGACTCCCTGGAAAAGACCCCGAGGTTGGGAAAGATTGAGGGCACAAGGAGAAGGGGACAACAGAGGATGAGATGGTTGGACAATGTTCTCGAAGCTACAAACATGAGTCTGACCAAACTGCGGGAGGCAGTGGAAGACAGGAGTGCCTGGCGTGCTCTGGTCCATGGGGTCACAAAGAGTCAGACATCACTAAACGACTAAACAACAACAACAACACGGTGATCTCTGTATGTTGTTCGACAACAGTTCCCATCTTATATTGACCATGTGCTGCTCTGGCTGGGACTGATGTGAGTCGGGATGGGGGAGCAATTTTATTCGGTTCACATTTAAAGGTATCAAACTAATTCACACTTTCTAAAACAAAAGGATTAAGGCACAGTCATCCTTCAAGATTCACACATTTCCAAATTTGGCAGTACACATCTCCAGCCAAGTAATATACACAGAAATACATATACAAGGACAAAGTGTGCCATAAAAATGTGCATATGAATGAAAACAGCATATATATGAGGAAAATTTGCTTTGCAAAAATGTGTAAATTAGACAAAATTTCATACAAGATGTACATATATTTGGAGAAATTCACCCTAAAATGCTGATTAATTTATTAGGACTTTTTTTAAAAAAGCTAACTGATGTGGAAATATGGAAAACTGATCATTGGCAGATTTAAAAGGTAAAGGTACCCCTGCCCGTACGGGCCAGTCTTGACAGACTCTAGGATTGTGCGCCCATCTCACTCAAGAGGCCGGGGGCCAGCGCTGTCCCCAGACACTTCCGGGTCACGTGGCCAGCGTGACATCGCTGCTCTGGCGAGCCAGAGCCGCACACGGAAACGCCGTTTACCTTCCCGCTAGTAAGCAGTACCTATTTATCTACTTGCACTTTGACGTGCTTTCGAACTGCTAGGTTGGCAGGCGCTGGGACCGAACAACGGGAGCGCACCCCACCGCGGGAATTCGAACCGCCAACCTTTCGATCGGCAAGCCCTAGGCGCTGAGGCTTTTACCCACAGCGCCACCCGCGTCCCTTTGGCAGATTTACCCATCCATAAATGGGAGTTAGAGTCCAGCAACATCTGTGGGCTCCATGTTGGCTATCACTGTTCCACATTGCTGCTATGAACTGGAGCCACAGAACACTGTTAGGAGATTTGGAGTCTTGAAATGTATTAGGGGAAAATAAACCTCTATTATGCTGGCAGTTATGATTTTTTAAGTAAGTTTTTAATGCTGTTCCGTTAGCTTTGGCTTTTTTAAAATCTCTCATTTTGTGTGACTTTTTCATGATGTGGTTTTGTTGTGTTTCTTGTTTACAACCTTTTGATTGTGTGCTGCTTTGGGAATGCCTCCCCTTTTTTTAAATGCAGCCTGCAAATTGCAGCATAATAAATAATGGTGATGAATGGGACAGTAAACAACACCATTCTACCTTTCTCTGTTGGAATGAGCAAAGTGTCATTATTGTTAAGATTCCTGTGCGTAACTGCATGGGGGGGAAATTCCAGCTCAAAGACTGCATCTCTTTCTGGGCAATCTTTCGGGGTCACTTGCTAGTGGCAGGCAGAGCCAGAGCCCAAGTGGTCAGAGCACCAAATCTGTATTTTACCTATCTTCAGTAGGCTAGTTTCTACATAATCACACTCTCTTATCTTCCATCCAGGCAACCAGAAACACGTTGTCAAAGTTGAAGGACAGATTCCAGCAGGTAAAAATACTAAGCATTGCTAATTAGGGACAGGCACATCCTGTTTCACTGACTGAGGAAAAACAGAAATGTGGTTTGCCGACATGTCACCACACCATGGATTCTGGCGAGATCTTTGCAGAAGCCAGCACTGGTGCCAGTGCCGTATCTTTGCCAGCAGTGGAGGTGGCAGGGCAGATGGGGTGCCACCCCTTGGGCTTCCACTGCCCGAGGCAGCTACCTCACTTAGCCTTGTGGGTGGACCTGGTTACGGGTGTGTCTTGAGGAGAAAGGGTTTGGTTGTTGAGTTGATTTTGCCAGGTTGCAGAGGCCTAGTCTGGCCTCTACACTGAGAACTCCTGGTTGTGTGTGTGTGTGAATATTGAGAGTGCATTATTCTTGAGGACTCAGCTACATTAGTAAAGAAACAATGATTTGAATGTGCTATAAAAATGCAACACCAGATGGCACCAGAGAGCAGGAAATTTTTATATACGTTTTTCCATAGGGGTGTTTTTTAAAAAAAAATCATTATAACGATCTAATTTATGATTTATAGCATTTTTTACCCTGTGTGTAGACACAACCTGGAATAATCCTATATATACCCCAGGCCATCTGATTTGAGAGGCTATCCAGACAGAGGGTTTGCACAATAGTGATAGAGTATCAGTGCCTCTCACTTTAGAAATGTATGACTGGTTTACACACCCTGCACATTTCACATTTCCAGAGCTGGCATAAAACATGACATAGCCCAAGGTGAACTGCTGCTCCTCTTCTTGCTTCCCATCACTGCCAATTGTCCTCTTTAACCCCCACTTTTCTTTTTAAACATTTCACCAGACCAGACACAATGTAGAAATCGGGGAGAACAAAAGCCCACTGACTCATCCTCCTTTGATCGCTGCAGTCAGCCACTTATTACCAAAATAATAATAATTAAAAAATTATTACAGGTGATCCTAACCA
The DNA here is from genome assembly GCF_965153285.1 of Podarcis tiliguerta. Classification (NCBI taxonomy): domain Eukaryota; kingdom Metazoa; phylum Chordata; class Lepidosauria; order Squamata; family Lacertidae; genus Podarcis; species Podarcis tiliguerta. The sequence continues at coordinate 36,211,972 of NC_139553.1, forward strand.
CAGATCTCCTGTGTCACTTGACTGGCAGAAGTTCAACATAGTTTAACCGAAATATGAAAAGCAGGGATGTCAGAATTCCTATGAAAATGGAAATGTGAACAGATATTGCAAGTGCTTGTTCATTCATCTCATGTTCAGTATGGAAATTAACTATTAGTATTAGTAGTATTAGTATTATTTTGGGATGCGGGTGGCGCTGTGGTTTAAACCACAGAACTTAGGACTTGCCGATCAGAAAGTTCGAATCCCCGCGATGGGGTGAGCTCCCGTTGCTCAGTCCCTGCTCCTGCCAACCTAGCAGTTCAAAAGCACGTCAAAGTGCAAGTAGATAAATAGGTACCGCTCCGGCGGGAAGGTAAACGGTGTTTCCGTGCGCTGCTCTGGTTCGCCAGAAGCGGCTTAGTCATGCTGGTCACATCACCCGGAAGCTGTACACCGGCTCCCTTGGCCAATAAAGCGAGATAAGCGCTGCAACCCCAGAGTCGGCCACGACTGGACCTAATGGTCAGGGGTCCCTTTACCTATTAGTATTATTTATTTATCTATACCTTGCCTTTTTCCCTGATATGGAATCAAGGCAGCTTACAGATAGAAGAACAGCTAAAAACATAGGGGGAAATTTTCATTAAAAAACAATCTCTCTCTCTCTCTCTCTCTCTCTCTCTCTCTCTCTCACACACACACACACACACACACAGAAGGGGGGCAGGACAAAAACAGCACATTCAGCTGCCGGCAGAAGGAAAAGGAAGGATCAAGTCCAAAGTCTGGCAGTAGCCACCAAGAAGGCCCTCTCTCACGTCCCCACCAAGCGCATCTATGAGAGTGATGGAATCGAAATAAGGGCTGGGTAGGTTTGTATGAGTGAATATGGTCTTTCACATAGCTTGGACCTAAGCTGAATGGGGTTTTACAGGTCACAACTAGCATTTTGAATTGTGACCGGAAACAGACCAGGAGACAGTGAAGCTGTTGTAGCAAGGAAGTCATATGCTCCCTATAACCAGCCTTGCTCAACAATCTGGCTGCAGCTCTTTGAGCCAGTTGAAGTTTCTGAGAACTTTTCAAAGGCAGCCCCACATTGAGAGCATGAGAGAAATCAATCCAATGGATATGTTTGGTATTTGCTTCTGTTGTTGCTTTCAGTCTGCAAATGATATGTAACTTGATTATTTCTCTGCCCCTGATTTTCATTGTTTCCTTTGCACTGAAATGAGAGGAGTAATCGATACAATTAAACAAACAAACAAACAAATAAATAAATTACATAAGTTATGCAAATACATAATTTAACCACAGGAACAGTGAGATGAATAAAACATAGTTTTGGCCACAGAAGACAAACTGTAGCTGAATGGAAACAGGACTACATGTGAATAATATGGGGTAGAATGGAAAATTGTGCCTGCTTACTTTTCTGAAAGAAAATGCATTATTTTGCTCAGGGTTTAGTATAATTGTTTTGTTTTTAAGCTGCTTTTCAACTCCTCAAAGAGCAGAAGAATGAGAAAAGGATGTCAGCTGTTTAAAAAGATGCAAGGGGACGCCAATCCACGACTTGACATTTCTTTTTAGATGTAAAACAGTGACATGAAATATATCTGCTTAGCTGTAAATAATGAGAGCTGGAGAAATCACCGGAAAGATGTGCAATTTTAGGCTTAGCAACCATAAAATCTTTTAAATTCATTTTTATTTCTCTTGGTCCTGCCCAACTGCAATTAATTCCTCTTGGTTCTGCCCCATTGGATTATAGTGCTTAGGCTACGCCAAATGAGATTGATTCATTCCATTGACCAGTTACAAATTTATTGCTGGCATGCTATGACTATTGCCCTTCATCAAAATGTACGAATGCCAATAAATAACAGGGCAATAAAATTAACCTGCGGTGGCTTCAGCACTGAATAAGGATAGCAACGGACAGTGATTATCACTTGAATGCAGAGAGCCACAGCTGTGATCAGCTCTTCAGATATCACTCTAAGCCATGAAGGAAATGGGAATTCATTGTTGGAGACCCATGACTCAAAGGCATCTTGGCATGAACTAACTACCCAAGAGCAAAGAGAGAAAACTAGGAAACCCCATCTGTGCTCATCATCTTGAAAATCTGTCTATTGCCTTCATTTCAAAATAAGGCTATATCGACTTTGTCCTTATTTTGCTAGGAATTTTAAAGCAACCCCCTTCACGCACGTGCACACACACACACACTGTTATAAAAAGCTGTGATTACCATTTAGCTACTAGAATCTTTCTCTACAGCTGAGTTCGGAAGTAATCCGAACTAGCAAACTGTTGGTTTAAAAGGGGCTTCTAAAGGTTGTTACCTGCTGCACACCTGTCATCATATATGTGGGCAAGGCTTGTCTAAAATGGCCTGCAGGGCAAATGAAGAGGCCTAATCAGACCCACAGGCTATAGGTTTCCTACCCCTATTGTAGAGCATGGGAACTACCTTTCCTATGCGGAAAGCCTACAACATATGGGTTTTCTAATGGGATAACACATTTAACCATTGATAATAAACTGATATGAAGTCAGTTGGTGTTCATTCATCTGTTAATCCCCAGGCTAGAACAACAGGTGTATCAAGTATGATTTGTCAGAAAGAACAGGATGATTGTGGAGCAGTGTTCTATAAATATTCCTGCGTGAACTAGCACATCCCATCAGCTCAAAGACTTCCACTTGCACAATGGAGCTTTCTTCCCCTCTTTATCCCTTGCACAAGCCTCCCCAAATCTGCTCCAGAGGTTTGGGAAAACCCTAGAGGGTTCAGAAAACCCTGGAAGAGATTTAGTGGAGTTTGGCGATTAGCAATCGAATCACTGAACCACAAAACATGTCACAAGTATTGGGAGAATGCATTTTAAAATCAGGAAATGGGATAAGATTAATTGTAGGGATGTTCACCCATTTCAATTTTTCAGCAATGAATGGAGCTTTTGGGGATGGTGGGAAATACTTTAATGTCTTGCTTGTTTGTTTGTTTGCTGCCATTGCCCCCAGTTTCTGCTACTGCTTTGGTACCATTTACTTCCATTCATCAAGGTTTCTATATCCTCCCTAATGCTTTCCCAGCAAATAAGAGATCATCAGTGAAAGTGATGATGTTATGCTTATACATGATGTCACACTATGGGCAAATACATCTTATTTATAGTCAGGGCAATGTCTCTCTGTCAGTCTTGTGGGCTAATAGATTGACAATTGAACTCACTCCGCTTGTGCCTCTGTTAAACCTATGTTCACCACATACTTTTTCTGATAAAATAACCAAAGGGCTGGAAACTTTTTGAAATGGCCTGTTTTCTTGCCACTGCACTGCCCCCACACCAGTGCACTTATTTTGTATCAGTCCTAACCTCTAGTTTCCTATTAAGGTTCAGAATGGACCAACATCAGCAGAAAGCTATTGGTAGACTGCTTGTCACTTAACAGAAATAGTTACCTGCCCAAGCCAAGCCAGCTAGCCAATCACTAGTCATTAACATTTAATCCAAACATGCATCTGGAGACCCTATTCTTTTTGAATGAATAGATAGTGTTGCTCTTGTGATCCATCTAGGTCTTACTGGGTTTAGTTTATGTTTGAATGCATCAATCAATCAATCAATCAATCATGACCAGACAGGTGAACACATCTGCATTGCATACCCTCCAACATTTCTCCAATGAAAACAGGGACATCCCATTCCATAAAGATAATTTTTAGTACTTATACCCCACACATCTTACTGGGTTGCCCCAACCACTCTGGGCAGCTTCCAACATTTATAAAAACATAATAAAACATGAAACATTTTAAAAAACATCCCTATACAGGATTGCCTTCAGATGGCTCTGGGGGCAGATAAGGCCATATGTCCAACATTTTTCCAATAAAAATAGGGACATCCTAAGGAAAAGTGGGACATTCCAGGATCAAATCAGAAACCAGGATGGCTTCTCTAAATCAGGGACACCCCTGGAAAATAGGGACATTTGGAGGGTCTGGCATTGTTGAAAAATCCAATATCCAATTCCCTGAACCACATAGCATTCATCCTTTTGCAACTGCCTTAGTCTCATACAATTTTGCAGCACTAGTGGAAACATTCTGTGTGATCAAGTGCTTGGGATGGACATACCGAACTATTAGCACTAATTATAGCTGTGGTATAAACATGACTAGGCAGAAAATGTCACTTATTTGACCTGACCTTTCAGACTCTCCATTTTAAGCTATTTGAAGATACATGGCATTAATTTGAGGGACACAACAAATGAATTCACACCATGGAATTTTTTTTTTTTTAAGTTTGTGTTTTTTATGGAGTCCCTGTGTTTAACAATGGAAACTGCTCCTGGATCGATGTAAAAGGGTAGCTCTAACCCAGGGGTGGTCAATCTTTTTATACCTACCGCCCACTAATGCATCTTTCTTGATGGTAAAATTTCCTTACCGCCCACCAGTTCTCGATGGAAGGAGGATTCAGCTTGTGCCATAGAACCCCCTACCGCCCACCTAGAATCCTGAAACGCCCACTAGTGGGTGGTAGGGACCAGCCTGACAACCCCTGCTCTAACCGATGGAACATTTTGCCCTTTGGGATAAAAAAAGACTGGCCTGATCTTTTTTGAATCCTAGAACTTGACTTAAAATGTTGGGGTAATCACTAAACATTAAATTCAATTATGCATTGGACTGAAACTAGGGATGGAATGCATTTTTCTTGCTCTGATCCTTTATTATTTAAGCAATTCATTTGTTGTTCCTCCTGTTAATTGAAATCAATCCTAGAATCAGATCCTGTGCAGTTTATCTCAGCTTTCAGTTCCTTCTGTTCATTTTGCCCCCCCCCCATGTTCCCATTGTTCACATGCGCACTAATAAAAAAGTCTAATCTTCTTTCCCCCTCCCCCAAGTTTCACTTATTATGTCCTAATTTATGGGGGAAATGGCTGCTCTTATTGTATGGAGTGGTTGTTATCCCTGGGTTTTAACCATGCATTGAGTTGAGCATCACTAGACCTCTTTCCGCAGAACTGTGGCAATGTTCAGTATATTGCCAGGTTAGAAATAATTAATTTCTTTGGCTCTTCATGCAGAACGTGATAACCTCTATGCTAAGGTTTCTTGATATCACCCTGCTTGGGGTCACAGCCCCTTGTCAGCCCCCATAAATAACTAATCACATCATGGCTGTCATAGAAACACACCGCAGCCACCTAAAATTCTGTTAAACAAGCATGATTTTGGCATGAAATGCTATGTGCCTCACACTTTCCTGCACCCCGCCAGGTGATTGTGACAGCTGTCAGGAGATGTTCTATTTTTGCTGCAAACCTGTGAATTATGTTATCTCAAATTTCTCTCTGGAAAGTGAAAAACCCACCAGGAAATGAAAAATGCTGTTACCATTATTCTCTTCTACAGATCTGCTACCGAGAATGCTCTCCAACTTGGGGTACTCAATAAGCCTGCTTGGGAAATTCTAAACATGCAAGTGCCCCAGAAGGTGATATATAAATAAATGCATTAAATAAATAAAAGTCTCTTCATGTGGGTGGTGAGCTGATTCCATTTATTGGTCCTTACTTGGAGATAACACCTACATTTAGATCCTGCATATTTTTAAAGACACAGAATGAAATAACCTGAGGGAAGCCAAGCTTTATGAAGAACAGTTGAGGGAACTGGGAATGCTTAGCCTGAAGGAAAGAAGACTGAGAAGTGATATGATAGTGGTCCTCAAATATCTGAAGGGTTGTCACATGGAAAATGAACCAAGCTTGTTTTCTGCTGCACCAGAAGGTAGGACCTGAACCAATAGATTCAAACTAGGAGAAAGAAGATTCCAATGAAACAACTGGAAGAGCTTTCTAGCAGTAACAGTCAGTCTGACTTCCCCAGAAGTTGTAGACAATGTGCATAGGAAGTGTGAGAGAGGTCCATGAGAGTGCCTGAAGAGCATTTCAGGACTGCAGGAGAGGAGTGAAAGCTCAGATATAGAACATTTATTTTGCATTCAGAAGGTCCTTGGTTCAATCCCCAGCAACTCCAGGTTGGGTCAGAAGAGATCTCTCTCTGAAACCTTGGAGAGTTGCTGCCAGTCAATGTAGACAGTACAGAGTTAGGTGGATCAATGGTCTGACTCAATATAGGGCAGGTCCCCATGTTCCCATAAGATGGACATTCACAAGGTGATTCAAACAAATGAGGCAAGAAGAAGATTAAACACCATGCATCTCTGTTTTGGTGGCAATTTTATCAGTCTTGTTGTTGTTGTTGTTGTTGTTGTTGTTGTTGCAGGAATTGCTTGCCATCTTTAAATGAATATGCGAGAACTTTAGCAGATTGGAAATAAATGCATTAATTAGATCCAAGACACATGATTTGGCCCGATCTAGCAATTGAAGAGAGTGGCAAGGAGAAACCCAAATGTAATAACAAGGAGTGAAATGTCTGTTGCCAAAGACATTTTTGGCTGCGTGCTAAAATCCCACTTACTCAGCAGGAATTCCAGCATGGGGACTATCCTGGCAGACAGCCTGAGCCAGACCCTGACCGTAGCCATTTATCATCCTAAGTGGACATACATGTACTCACTGCTAAATAATATTTTAGCTCTTACATGTGGGTTTTAGAAGTCTCCAGCAGGGGAAGTACTTCCCTTTCTGTCTAAACAATCCAGGCACATTGTTAAACTCTAATTGCTGCAAACACAATTTAATTATCTCTTTTTGTTTGCCAACTAGGACAGAGCAAACAGTTTAACGAGAATCCAACCACACCAGCCTTTGCAGCTCTTAACTTTAATTGCAATAACTTTTCTTGGCTCTCAACACCGAAACGGAGGCATTGCCTCCTTGTTTTACAAACTAGCAGTGCTGGCAGGCTGAGAGTGCAAAAAAGCATAGTCCAGAAGGCAGGCAGCACACCGTAACTGAGTATGCAGCAAATAGAATGAGGCAAAGCTGGTGAAGATGGTGCAGGGACATCATGCAGAGGCTTAGCAGAGACCAAGTTACTCAAATAGAAGACTCAGGTCAGACAGGGGAATGCGAGACATTGGGAGTTGGATGTAGAGTAGCACTTAAATTTACACAGTGCATCTGCCCCGCAGAATGCATGGGAATTTTGCATTCTAACGTAAAAGTTTCCTGCACGCATATTACTCAAAAATATTACCAGCCCCAAAATAAGAGATCAATTCAGTGAGTGGATATAAAGACGACATTTGCAGGATAAAAGATACCTTCAGGGCAAAACTGGGGTTGACATTATCTAACACTTTGAAAATAAGGCTGTATCTCTCAAAAATAATGAGGTTAAGCGCAAGAGGCAGGTGACAGAACTTGGAAAGGAATGTTAAATGGTAGAAGAGTTCAGCAAAAGGATAACAAGGTTAACTGTTCAGACAGTGCCGTGAAGGACACCCTTGCAGCTCAGAGTTTTAGTTCATTAAACTTTATCACTTAAGCGACTTAATTAAAAATCGCTCACACAAGAATCATGAAATGTCTCGTTCGGTTATAGGTGTCCCTGATTTCCAAGAGACTTACATATTTTCAATGCTGGATTTAATGTTAATGTTTTGAGGGCATGAAGGGGGCTTTGAAAACCAGAGGGGATGGGGTCTTAAGGAAAAAGCTGCAATACAAACATTTTGAAGGACCTGGGAGCATGTGATCTTTCCACCAGGCCATGAAAGAAGCATATGTTATGGTCAAAATATCCAGGAAAAAGGTTTATCTCATTGCTAATTCTTCCACCTAAAAGAGTATTCTGCGAATCAGAATAGAGGAAACTTCTTTATATTGAATCAGACCACTGGTCCATCTAGCTCAGCATTGTTTTTACTGATTAGTAGAGGCTCTCCAGGGACTGGGATCATTCCTAACTCTTCCTGGCAATGCTAGAGATTAAACCTGAGGCCTTTAAACAGGAGTCAGGCTGTGATAGCTGGCCATGTTAGAGGCAAGTCAAACAATTCTAGGCTACTGTTAGATCTAGGTTACAGAGCTTCATTCTGCTCTTAGGAAGTCTTGATGTATGGGAGAATTATATATGCACAATGCTCTGGTTGTCTGAAAACAGAGGATACATTTAGTGCCAAGAGTAGTGAATTTATACTGTAATTCTAATCCCACTTACCCATTGAATTTAATTGGAGTAAGTTTTGAGAAGACATGGATAGGATTGCAGCATTAGAGAAGGAAAGTGTCAGTACATGCATACCACCCAACTCAAGCATTTCAAGCAAATGGAAGCACCTTCCTTTTTTGTTTATTTGTTCATGCCTGTTCAGCGCTGCTGTTGTGAAAGGTTGAATAAATCAAATAAACAAGCAGTCATTTGGCATAGCCATGGGGTATAAAGATTAAATGGACTGTGTCAGGTCTTTGTATTTGACATCACAAATGTAAGGGTCAAAAATACCATCCAGAGGAAATCCCTGTTCTTAGTTAGTGATGAAGAATTCTAAATGACCCCACCAGCTGTAATTGGCATTATAATAATTTGACTGAATCTAACATTACCCATACTCAGAATAAAACCACTGAAATGAATAGGCATGATTAAATTAGGACTATTGATTCCAATGGTCCTAACTCTGAGTATAATGGTTAGACACAACCCACTGCCTATTGACACAAATAACAGAATGCAATGTCTAACAGTCATGCAAGAGAAAGACAAACAATGTGCAAATCAAAACACATTCATCCTTTGAAGTTCTCACTACCCTGAATTTTGCAATGCAGTTCTCCAACCAAGCGATGAAGTAGGATAGTGTGCATAAAAACCCATTATTTTATGAAAATAACATACAAAAACTGCTTTGCAACCATTAGTATATTAGGTAACAGTGCATATCAAACTGTGCATATTAGAAATTTGCACAAAAATGTTGGTGAATTTTCACAAGAACTATATAAAAAAAATGCAAACTGATCTTGAAATGTGGAGAATTGAATTTAAGATTGGGAAAAATGAGAACACAAAGCAAACCAAGACTGATAGATGCTAGCATCCCTACTAACAACACAGAACTGTACGTGCATTATAACAACCTCTCATTTAATACAAACCAAGGATGATAAGGCCACTAGCCATGATGACTATGCTCCACCCCTACTCCAGAGAGGGAGAAAGGCCAGGGTCAGCAGGTCAGCACAGTGCTAATACTACAGAAGGATTGTCTGCTGCTGTAGGTGGCTAATGTCTAGGGATAGGATATTCTGTTATGGTGACTCAAATTTGCCAAAAAATTACCAAGGTGGAATCTACACACATTTTTAAAATGTTCTGAAATTGCTTTTTAAAGCATTTTTTAAATAAAAAAATACATTGAATTTTCCATATGGCTCACCATCGCCATCTAGTGTCACATCATATATTGCACATAAAACAAACTTAAAATGTTTTATTTGCTATTGTATAGCTGAGTCCGAAACCTAGTCATCTTCAGAACAAAGTTAAACTCTTTTCATCTGTCATGGCCTTTTAGTTCTCTTAGTTTAAAGCTTTATCCAGTTGCTCTGTTGAGAGTTTAGCTGTACTGATGTTTGTTTGTTTAAAAAAGCACAAATTATATTCATTTTATTATTGTTGGTTTTGCAAATTCTGTCCTGGAAGCCTGCACTGAAGAGTGGTACAGTAAATGTTTGCAACAAATTAAGTAATAAAAAAGACGAATTGCAATAAAATCACCACCTAATTTCCAACAGAATTTCCTGCCCTGAAAGTCAATTCATCTGTTGTTGTTGTTGATTGGTTTTTGTTTTTTGCACCTTCTGTTCCACACTCCCATTAACACTGAGTGGTTCACATAAGCCAAACTTTAATCAAGTTTTAAAATGCCAATTATGCCCCTGTTTGCCAAAAAAAGCTCTTCTTCCTTCACCAAACTCCAAACACTTGGGATATATATATTCTTCCTTCTACCAACTTCATTGTCTTGTTTTCCAAATGCCTCCACTTCAGGATTTCTGTTTGCTTCTTCCCTTTGTGCACAAGCAAATTACTTTAATTCAGGATTAGCACCCTCCTCTCTCTTCATGCACACACACACATGTTTCTTCAGCTGCCTGAGATTCAAAGTATTTAAAGCTTGTGAGTTAATTGGAAGAAACGTGATTGGAAGGGATTAAGCAATCCCCTCAATTCAATATGCAGAATTATGTTTACACAGCCAAAAAGAGATTAATCTGCTATTTTTCTCATTTTGCTCCATTTCCAAAGCTTAGAGACCTCTAATCACAAAAGCATAACAACAAGCCCACGCTCCTGTTATTATATGGTGGAAATTGCCTGAGGTATAGGAAACCAGTACTTGTAATAAGCACATTGGCTTAAAACTGTCTTGCATCTACGAGCCAAACTTTTACTTCAGTGAGCATACACTATTTTCTCTCAGTTTGAGGCTACCAACTATCACCACAGTTTAATGTTTAATGGAACTGAAGATGGATATTTACCATGAAGTTTTCAATTGCATTGATCATATGTATTTTACATCTTCCGCCTGCTTTATTCCCCAAAGCCTCAAAGTGGGGGATCAGCATTTGGGAAGTAAAAGCTACTTACATTTACACATACTTATGGATTCCATTATTTATTTTGATAGGGTTCTGTTGTGGAATTGCATTTTGAATAGAGTACAACAGCTGCTTCAACAGCTGCTACCTACACTTCTCAAACCTTCTCTTAGACCACAATCTGCTTTCTTGGTCCAGACAGAGGTTAATTAGACAGGAAACACTTTTAGAGATACTAGCTGCCTGAAATTGCTACTGGTCAGACATTGCTACCTGGGTCACTTTCTAAGCTCCCTGCTTCCACCCATTTTTCCAATGGAAAATTTGCATTTGAACTGTACAGATTTTGCATGCATTCTGCATGCATTTTGCTCACATTCAATATGCATTCACTCCCATAGATAAATGGTTATCTATGCTTACCACTGCATTTCCCCCCTAACATACATATGCATATGTGCATTTCTTCCCTGCAAAATGCACCATTTTTGTGCACATTTTCCTGAAGTGTAATTGCATTGCAAAATTTGGAGAAGGGCGCAATCTAATTGGTAGCTATATTATTGATTTCCATGTAAGTATCTCCATCAACTTTAAAACACAAATGCATTTCTTTGCTATTCCTGTTCTTAGGCAGTTGGCCTAATGTGCCTTTTCTTGGGGAAAGCTGAATACCTTTATTGTGATGAAGTACGGCTTGCTGCTTAGGGAACAGTTTCTTTAAATGAAGTGGAATATGCCTATGGCATTTAGCAGAAATCAATGTGGAAGGACACGAAAAGCCCACAGCTAAGATTTTTCAAGATGTATCCTTGTTTGCTACATCCTGTTACCTAAGTCATTTCTTCTAACGTTTGATAGGAACGCCCCTGGGTGGTATGAGAGGAAACTTCTTCCTTTTTTGAAAAAAATAAATCTTCAGATAATTTAACTTAACTTTTCTGTCACTGGTGAGCAGAGCTTTGCAAACTAAAACACTATATACTCTTTCTTTTCAACTTGTTGGAACTGACTCAGGAAGATAAATACATACTTTGTAGCTTGACTGTTCTTTCTTTGTTAAGACCTGTTCTCCACTAAATTATTTCAGCTTGCTTACCTGTGTGCAAAATAACTACCAACAATTACCTGTAAAGTGATCTTGGTTGCATCAAGTATAGTAGGTACTTAAAACTACTTAGCAGAATACAGTACAGAGGCAGATTTAGGGGAGTTAGAACAGTTCGGTTGCACTGGGCATGGAGCCCCAGGGCACCACAGGGTGCTCCACAGCTATCATGTAGAATGGAAGCTGAAAAGCAAAGGAGCACTGAGTTTTGGTGTTCACCACCGAAATTAGAAACCCTAAGGTCCACCACTGATACAGTACTTATTCTGCCAGTGCAATGTTTTGTGCCAGCAGAGAATTGCAGGACAAGAAAATGCACAAGTAGGTTGCTGGTAACTTTGTTGCACAATAGATTGCATAATCTGCTGCACAGTGGGTTTCCAGTAGCGCAACTGTGGCATAGGATTCCTTCGCGGAGCAACATTAAAACTCACCTGTTCACAAAAGCAAGAGCCCTTGCACTAGTGGACACTGAATGCTGGGTACTGCCTTGTGTATCTTTAACTTGGTAAAAATGTAAAGTCTAAGCGATGTAGGGCCTGAGGCTAGAAATCCAAATAGCACTCCACTTTCATATACATATAGGGTCGTTAGTATAGGGGCAGGGGCAGCCCTACCATTGGGCAGCATGAAGTGACTGCCTTTGGTATATGACTCTTGGAGGCAGTCATGTTAGCCACCTGGCTGTTTCTCCTGAGACTAATTGTTCCCTTTATCCACACAGCTTTTGATCTGTGCTGACTTCTCTGCAGATGCAAACCACTGTTTGCACACAAGCATCAAGTGATGGATATCCTTGTGTGAATCATCCAGGGGGAAATGGCCTTCTATAATCATTGATCATGTACAGCTGGCACAGTTATTGTGCAACATTGGTATTCCCTCTCAACACTCTAGTTGTAGCAGCTCATGGTTAATTTTCTGAGCATTCATTATTGTCATGAGTTTGTGCTTGAAATCTTAAAATCTGCTTTGAAGCATTTCATATCCTTATATTAGCTGTCAGAAAACAACAGTTGAAACCTAGGAATTCTTTTTTCTTTTTTGCTCATTTTCAAATATCTGGAGACAAAGTGTTCCCTCCCCACAAGAAAGATTCCTGAGTTCTAGAGGAGTTTTTCTCAAAGGCATCAGGATCCTCTCAAATTACTAGTTTGTTGCTGCTAATACTAATGTTAATAAACCAGCACTAATGGAATGCTTCAATATAATTAATAGTATAGATGCATTCAGGACAGGCCCACAACATTTTGCTGCCTAAGGCAAAGAACAAACTACATAGGAGCTGCCCAGATTGGAGCTTAATTATTATTTTGACATTGGCAATAGGACAGCTTCTTCCACAGCACCTGAGGGCAGCAAGCTAAGTTACAGCGCATAACACAAGCTGCAAGGCACTTACATATCTTACATCCTCTGCCCCCCACATCTACAACCTCAGCAGGCCATCTTACTTTGTCCAGTGGTAAGACTGGGCCTGTATTTGAATGGGCTTAGTGACTGGATAACTCTCTCCAACCTTCGGAATTTTACAATTTACAGTGGCAATGCAGGACGCAAACATATTCTACTGCAGTTTGGGAATGTATTGCAAGTGGAATCCTGTCTGTTTCCAAAATGCTGTTCTCATGAATGAAGAAAACAGATGCTATGAAAGACACCATAAGTCTGCAGTGGTTTCTCCCATTATAAGGAAACATAGTCTGTGAAGAGGCCAGTTCTGGAGCTTCCTGCAACTCTGGCTTTGTAGGGTGAGCTGCATTTTTCCTATCAATGTGGATGAATCATTCTGTTTAAGAAGGCCTGCAACCAAGAGTGTATGGAGTGCTAAAAGAGGGGTGGTACCTCTGGTGGGGGACACCTCATGCTCCTTCTCAGGTAGTTTCTCCACTTTTGGTCCCCACCTTGCACTCACCTGTGGCTCCTACAAGCTGTCAATATGTGACAGCAGCCACACCCCAGAAACAGCTTTGACTGGTTGGCTAAGCCACATGAGCGTAGCCAATGAGTCTCAAACTCTCAATGAGTTAGGGACTTCTCCTGCATGTGAAGATTGACTCCAGTGGACTGAGTGGGCAAGGCCAATAGTGGGTCCAATAGTCAGGAAGGTGGTTCCTGCCCATGCTGTAGATGGAAGTGAGGAGCAAGTGAGGCTCATCAACCTGGGAAAATAGCCCATCCAGTAGAAGGAAAACTCTATTCCTAAGCCTCCGCTACCATGCAGGATAACTTCAGGAGAAGAAAAAGTTAAGGATTAAACTTAGGGAGTGGAGTCCCTAAGATGGTTACATCACACCTTATCTGCCTCCTTCTGGCAACTGGTGCTAAATGTATTGCTCTGCTTTCTTCTGGACAACAGCTGTGAGGCCGAGAGATGAGTCATGTCATCTGTGCAGCCTAGGACTTCCATACACACAGCTCAGGCTTGTGCCCCAGGGAGGTCACTTTGGTGCTGCTAATGCAGCAGTCTGAATTCAACCCTGGAGGCACACTCCATTGTGTGTCAAGACATGGATGGATGCCAACAACTGCAATGAGAAAAACTGTAGTAAGCTAAGCAAACAAACCTTCAGGAAGATGTACTTGTCTGTTCCTCCAGCAAAGGAGACTGCACAGCCCAGTGAACTATGCAGCTGGTATCACTACATCACCTTCTAAAGTACAGGCAAGTAAAACAACAACAACAAACAAACAAGTGGGGGAGGAATTTGCATATATGTGCTGATGGTTTAGACAGATGGAAGATCTTTTAATGTGCCCTTCGCACAGCTGACAGCACATGAAAATGGTTTCAGGTTTTTTTTGAAAAACAAAAATTTTTCTGAAATACAGTATGCCCTGTGTGGAGTGTGATAATGGGAAACCATTGCATGAGAGGGGAAAGATCTTGGGCATTGGGATTTTATAAGAAATTACACACTTTGGTCTGGAGGACATTTTTTCCAATCCCACACAAATAATCCAGATAAACAGCAGGCAAAAGCATTCCTTTCTAACCAGGCTTTTGGTTTATTTGATTGGTAGAATGGTTTTTTTTGGGGGGGAAGGGGGTTATTGGGTTGTTGTTTTTATTTTGATTATGTATTTTGTGATTTTATATTTTGATTTTATTCTGAGAACCACAACTGAGATCTCCGGGTAAAGGGGGCTATATAAATTCAATAAATAAAAAAATGCTTGAGGCAGCTAACAACAGTGATACGTAATTCACAAAATAACACTCAAAAACACAAAATAACATTTTAAATCTGTACCAGCTTTTTGCTTCTCAGTTGTAGAGCTATTGTCCAATCACCCACATCTCTAGGCGGGACTAAGAGGGAACCCATTCCAAAATCTTGGAGAGCCACTGCCAGCCAGGGTAGACAATACTAAGTGAAACGGACCAATGATCTGCCTCAGTAAAAGACAGTTTCCCATTTTGAAAGTGAGAAAGGCCAGGTGACATTCCCATGACAGGAGGAATTCCACAACTGTGGTGCAGCCAAAGAAAAGGGCTTCTCATGTGTCCCAACCAACCTTGCATAAGCACATATAGAGACACAGAGCAGGTTCTCAGCTTCATACCTTAGTAAGAGATAAGTAAGAGGCTTGTCTTTTCATTTTGCAAAAGTTAACATCCCCTGCAAAAGACAGTGCATGCATGTGACACAGCGCATGCGTTGCACGTAGTGGTTTGCCGCCGCCACCGCCCAAGTGCTGTACAGACGGTGGCTGGATCCTCTGCTCGTGGCTGCAGCGGCGACGGAGGAATCCCACCGCCATCCGTATCCCGCTTAGGCAGTGCCAGTGGCAAACCCCTATGTACAGTGCATATGCAGCATCGCTGCGTACAGCGCATGTGTGTGACACCACACGTGTTGTACATAGCAGTTTGCCGCCAGCGCTGCCTGAGCACTGTATGGATGGTGGCGGAATCCTCTGCTTGCAGCTGCAGCCATGAACAGAGGATCCTCCACATGCAGCTGCAGCGGCGCAATGGCTGCTCGTGCTGCCGCACCCAGAGGCAGTGGGGCGAGCACCCCATGGGATGCCTTCTTGTCACCCCCCCCCAGAAATGGCACCCGGGGCGCACTGCCCCCCACCCCCCTTGCGACACCACTGTCCAGAGGGGCAGCAGATCTGATCTCCATGGTATGTGTTGCCTGCTGCCACTGCTGCTGTGGTAGAAACCATGGCTGCAGTGCGCTTCTTGGAGGATGGATCTGATACTTCCTTTACAGCCCCCCGTCTCAATGCCGCCTCTACAATGGCATCTCAGAGAACTGGACGCCCTACTGGTCTCCTTCCACCTGTAGGGAAGGGCTGTCCTCATTGGCTCTGCATCTGCCCAGTGTAATTCAGAGCAGGCCCCTTTCTCCCAACCAATGCCTTTTATTTCCATTTCAACCACTGGGTAAGGTTGAATTTCATTTCCCCTCTTGTTCCAGGTGTAGAAAGCTATTTCCCCTTGTCCCCCATGTAGATCTTCACTCATCTCTTTATCCTTGGAAGGAGGGTAGGGTGCTGCCATTTTGTGGTTCGCTTCAGGTGCCAAAATGCCTTGGGCTGGCCCTGTTCTGCCCCATTCACTGGGCACTTAATAATTTATCTAGAACTTTTTCAGAATATCAGTGAGTGCATCTTGAGCATACCTTATCACTGGGAGAAGCCTGACAGTGCTTCCTTCCATTAAACATTTCTACAGACTCCTGCTGACTTGAAAAATGCCGATGGGGGAGTTACCTCATGACCCTCTTCCCCTGAGCTTTAAATGAAGCATGTAAAGCCAGAGGGGATGGCTTCCAAGAGCCTCAGACTGAAGCACTCACAGGTTTTATGTTTAAGTGAAGTCTGTCCTTTTACTTTAAAAGAGAGAGAGAGAGAGAGAGAGAGCGCTTTCCCACACTTATTTAGTTGAAAGTAAAAAGACTTGACTTAAAAATCATAGCGATGGGAAGTTGTCAAGAACATAGCTAGCAGCCTGTCCAGCTTCCCAGACGTACCAGAAAACCCAGTCAATGATTTTATGGGGCTTTAAGGATATGTGGACACCCAGGAAGGCTTTAGAATGCAGAATGCAAAAGAGGTGATTTAAAGAATTAAAGAAAGGACATTCACAAAACCCACAACAACCTTGAAAGCAATGCAAGCACAACACTCACTTTGCATCCCACCCATGCAAATTTCACTGAAATTTTCTCTTCCCATTAGTTTCTAATGCAATTTCATTTTTCATTAATTAATGTAAATTGGGACATGGGGTGGATTTTTTTTTTTTTTTTTTTAAAGCACAGCACTACCACAGGCAGAATGTTAGTTTGTAATGAAAATCATCAGCATTTTAGTGCAAATTTTGATTAGGCAGTTATATATACTGCTTAACTCCAATAGTCTCTAAGCAGTTTACAATAAAAAAGTGAAAATCGGTTAAAGCTATAAAATCAATCTTCAATCAAAATGCCTCCTGGGATAAAAGAGTCTTCAGCAGGGACTGGAGAGTCAGCAGTGAAGGGGCCTGTCTGACTTCAGCTGGAAGGGACTTATATAAATTTGGGCCAAAAATACCACATGCATGGCTCCTAGTAGATATGCACTGTGCATCAGAGCCCCTGAGGAACTACTAACAGTGACTAACACCTCCAAAAGCTCAGTAACTGGGCAGGGATGTAACCGATTCAGTGTATCCTGGACCCAAATTGTTATGGGTACTTAAATTACTGCAATGACGTTGAACCTGGTAGAATATATGCAGCCAATGCAACATTTTGAGCATTGGAGTTATGTGCTGGAGATATTCTGCCCCCCTCTGTTTTGCACCAGAGAAATTTGCATTAATATATTGGGATGTGTATATATTTGAATGTAGAATTTGCAAAATTCAGAGAACTGGGAATTTCAAATGATTGATATGTCTCAGTTCATGCTTTGGAAAATGTGAAGTAGGTGGGTTGTTCTTTAAATGTGAACTGAATCAAATTTCTTTACTCCTATCCCTAACCCTGATATCATGTTTGGAAATGATGCTACGGGTCTCTCTGTTTGATCTATGCTACCTCATTCCAACATGCAGATATCAGCCCCCCCCATTCTTTTGCTGGCAAAAAAGAAAAGAAAAGAAAAAGGAGGGAACAGGGTAAGTTTCTGGGCTCTCACCCCCATTCTGTGACATATCTAGTAGCAGGAATATTGAAAGGAAGGGAGAAGTTGTGCAGAAGGGGAGGATCAGTTGGCCGGTGTATCCCACTTCCCATCCCTTTCCCCCCATCCTGAAACGCACAGCACATTCCTATCCCGTCATTTCAGCTAAGAAGCAAATCTGACAATTTATTACAGCTCTCGTGTGCCACATAATGGCCCAATTGATGGTATGTGACAGAACAGCTTAACATCAAGAGCCAAAGCTGCTTCCTATAACTGCTGTCACTTCTGCTTTCTGCAGCTTCACCTCAGTAAACGATTTTTCTTGGCGCTGTTTTAAATTTCGATGTGTCTTGCTTCCTCAGGAGATTTCCAAGAAAAGTGAATAAAAAATAGGTAGGTGTAAAATGTATGTTTTTAAAAAGGTACATCATTTTCTGTCTAACATAATCACAGTGCTGGGGTAGCAGTGCACAGAAGAAGAAGAAGAAGAAAGGTAAAAAGGAAAACCCACTACGTTTTCCAGGCACATATAAATGAATGGTGAGCAGCTTACCTTCACTACTACCATTAATCAACAAGGAAATGTGTGGTTCACAACCAGCCTGATTGCATAAGTAGCCTAAGGTAGTGGCTAGGGATGTGGGAGAAATTTGATTCAGTTTATATTTAAAGACAAACCTATCAAGTCCACACTTCCTGAAACAATGCATGAACAAAAACAAAGCCATCCTCTGAAATTTGTGCTTCTCTGAATTTTACAGTGGGGTGCCCCAACCACGTAATGTGCAGAGAAATGCATGCTCTAGGCTGAACTGTGCATAAAAATGCATATATTAATGAAAATAACATACAATATTGCACTGTTTCAAGGGAAATTGATTTGCCAAACTGTATACATAAGGCGAAATTGCATGCAAGACGTGTTTATTAGGAGAAATTCATAGCCTGACAAATTTTCAGGATGACTTTTCTTTTTTAAGAAAGTAAGTACACCAATGTTGAAATCTGAGCAAACTGAGGCCTGGACAAAATGAGAAGTCAGGAGAAACTGAAATTGTTTGATGAGACTCGTCCATCCCTAATTTCATATCACAATTCATTTTTTGCAGTGTTTTATTGAAGTAAAATAAGTAATGAAGAGGGAAGGGTGATAGATATGAGTTAAGGAAACTGAAACTGTGCACAGACTTAAATAAATATGTTTCATCATGCATCAGATCTGCTTCAGAAACAACAGGAACTGTGGGGATTTGGGGACTAAATTGTATGAAAGGCATTTTGGAAGCAATCTTTCTCAGTGCCTATGGTTTCTCCTATAGATCTCCTAACCTACAACTTCCCCTCAACCTGCAATCCTTTGAGGGTTTAGGATTTCTAGTACACACACAGGAGTTCCTCTGAAAAGCTGCTACCAGTCTAATAATGCAGGGTTAGAGGGACAAATGGTCTGATCGCATAACACAGCTTCCAGTGTTCTCATTTTCTAAGACATTTCCATCCACCTCAGAGTCAGAGACCGAGCTGTATGCTGAAATGGGTGACATTTAGTGAGGGTGGGAAATAACCAAATAGGAGTAGTGCATGATTTTGGAGGGGGGGGTACTCTAGTTTGTGCACTGTCTTTGGCACCAAAGTAGCCGTACCTTTTTTTTTAATCGTGTTCTATTTGCTTAAATAAAACTTAAAGAAACTTATAAAAAAACTTAAAGAAGGACGAGAATGATCACATTCCAAAGCAAAACAAAAAAACTGAAAACTGAAAAGATCTCCAGTAAGGTCCTGAGATAGACTTTTTACAGTTAACACTCAGCTGAGCCATCACGTTCTGTTTATGCAGCACAGGTGTTTTGGAAGTGTGTCTGACTTTGCATGCCATATGGGCTGTGATGTTGGAAAGGTTCTGGTGTAAGCTTGGCTATATGTGCATGGCATAACATGCCTTTTACTCAGAGTTATCCAGGATAAACTTCAACTAACTCAAGAGTTGTGTGGAAAGAGGGGAGAGAGAACCTGTAAAGACACAGCAATATGGCTCTTAAAAAATAAATACATGGTTAATGGAAATCGGTTCCTCCCTTAAAGAGGGCATGTATTGCGGTGAGACCTGGGAACCGACACCCTGTGTTGTGGGTGGGTAAGATTCATCAGCCACAACACCCGATTGGTCGGTCCCTCGTAGCTGGGTGCAATCTGGCCTATGGGATGCAGTCCAAATGGTTTGAGGGACTTATTTATACCCATGCATGTGACCCAGAGCTTCCTCTTTCGGTGCGTGCATTCAGAACACCCACCCACCTCTCCCTACTTTTAGGGGTTTGAGCTTGACCTTGGCTATGCCGTCGTGTGTCATCTGTTGTTGGGACAGGGGCATGGCAGGAATTTTCCTCACTTGGCTGATCGGCTGTTGCCATTTGGGTTTTGCCTGCTGTGTAGCAAATCGTCACAACTTGTAAGGTTGCGGATAGGCACTGGTTCAGGTGAAGGGTATTCCGTTAAAGGAATCCAGGGACTCAATGGTTTGGTCAACCCCTGAGAGGGAGTTGTGCCCATGCCTGAGTCCAGGGGGTCATTTGGGTGGCGGAGTTAGCCCGTTCCCAGCTTTCCGCTCATCCAGGTGTTCACCCTTGGCTGACCTATGCTGGAACCCTGAGTCAGCGCTACCTGCATGGGAGGGAGCTAGTTGAACCAGAGCCTATGCAACCAATAACTTTCTGTAATCAATAAAGTTGTGGCCTAAATTCTGCCAAAAACCCAAACCAAAAATTGAGTCAAGTGTGAATTTATTTAGCGGGGGGGGGGGTGTGTTTCTGGATCTGAACACGCAAAAACTATTTTGTGGTGACAAGGGACAAATGATTTGATGTTTTTCTCTTATTATGTTTTTAATATGTTTGTGTATTCTTGACTACATCACTATATTTTCTTGTTGTAAACTTCTTTGAGACACTATGCTGGAAGAAGTGATTTAGAATTTCAATTAATTAACCAACCAACCAACTAAATAACTAACCTTTGTATCATTAATAAGATTTAATCAGAGGCTTTTGATGACTAAGCAGCTAAGAAAAGCCAGCCATGAATCCACCTGTTTGGGAGGGTCCTGAAGGAAAGAGCTTGACAGTAGCAATGCAGTAGCAAAGTAGGAATGCAGCCACATAAGGACTCAGAACTCTTTTGAGTTTTGCAGCTTGTAGGCAATAAAATAAGGTCAGGAAGATGCTTGACTTTGGGCCAGTTGATGCAGCATGAAAAACCAGCACTCTTTATCTCAGTGCTTGCTACTCTGCATCTCCTGCCCCTGCTTGTTGTATGCAAACAAGTCTTCAAAAAGCACTTAAAAGAGTATTCTATACTCTCTGAAACTCAGCCTGTAAAAAGTACACACCCACACCCCTTAACACAGTCACTAGCTCAGGAAAGTGAGGAGCCACAAAGCATATGCCATCTGAATGTTATTTATGACACAGTCAGAAAACTTCCTGTTTCAAATTAAATGCATTACTTTGCCCTCCGAAAAGTGATAAATACTATTAATGCTTCACTTTCACACTCTAGGACATTTGTACTTAGTCGGGCAATCAATTTGGGCATCTGCCGATTGGTGTCCCTGACCTGAGCTTACTGTAAACAAGGACATATTTACAAGACCCATTAATGACATGAAATGGAGCATCGCTCAGTCTTGGTAGATTATTTTCTGGCATCAACTTGTGGTTGCTTTGTTCATTTGTTTGCATGGTCCTCCAGTAACATTAAAGGACTGTCAATGCTGCTATTAAATTATATATTGTGAGACTACAAAACAATGGTAAAAGTTAACTCAGGGGACAATAAGCAATTCCAAACGGCGTGATCCTCACTTAGAATTCTGTAAAGCAAGAGGAGTTTTAAAAAATAAATGCCAGGAACTGTTGGAACATAGTGAGCCACTGGACTGGGCTCACTCTACCTACCTGGCATGTGTAATAGAGACTTGGTTGGATGAAGCAGATGGGCCTGTCCTTGCCGCTGCTTGTCCACAAGGTTTCTCTTACGCACAGCAACCCAGGCCTTGTGGGCGGGGAGGGGGGTTGGAGTGATTTTTAGGAAGTCACTAGTTTGCACCAGGCATCCTATTGGAAAGACCCAGTTCTCTGAGTGCATGTTCTGGAAGTTGGGCAATAGGGGCAGTACAGGATTCCTTTTGGTGTACCGACCTCCCCGCTGCACCAAGGATTCCCTGCCTGAGCTGCTTCAGGTCGTGGCGGATGTTTTCCTGGAGACACCTAGTTTGGTTGTCCTAGGGGATTTTAACATCCATGCCGACACAACCTTACAAGGGGCCGCTCAGGACTTCGTGGAAAGCATGGCCTCCATGGGGCTGTCCCTGAATAAGTCTGGCCCAACTCATAGCCACGGACATGCCTTGGACCTGGTGTTTACCTCTATGGATGTTGGTGATCTGACACTAAGTAAAAGTGAAACCAAAGAAGTGCCATGGTCAGATCACTTCCTGGTGCAACTGGACTTCTCTGCGACCCTTCCCCTCTGCAGGGAGGTGGGACCGATTCAGATGGTCCGCCCCCGCCACTTAATGGATCCAGATGGTTTCCAGAGAGTGGTAGGGGATGTTTTATCCCACGTTGATGGCCTTTCAGCTGATTCCCTGGCGGCTCGCTGGAATGTGGAGTTAACCAGGGTTATTGACTGTTTGGCTCCAAAGCGCCCTCTCCAATTGCATGGAGCCCGGACAGCCCCGTGGTTTTCCACGGATCTGAGGGCAATGAAACAATCGTTGAGACGGCTAGAGCGCCGGTGGCGGATAACCCATTCTGAATCTGACTGGACATGGGTTAGAGCTCAATGTCGAGCCTACTAAGTGGCGATAGCGATGGTGAAGTGGCTTCATCGCCTCTATTGCATCTGCGGAAAACAGCAGCAGAAGACTCTTTCAGGTGGTTCGCAATTTAGCGGAACCACCTGCTCCATCAGGGCCCAGTACGGGCCACATGATCTCCTGCAATGATTTTGCAAAGTTTTTTGCAGATAAAGTCGCTCAGATTCGAGAAGAGGTAGACTCCACCGTGGGAGCAGGGCCGGGGTGGGAGAGGGCTAGAGTCCTGTCTAGTCAAGTTGTGTGGGATCAATTCCAATCTGTTACCCCTGAGGATGTGGACAGGCTGCTTGGACGAGTGAAACCAACCACTTGTCTCCTTGATCCTTTCCCATCCTGGCTTATAAAAGCTAGCCAGGAAGGACTGGGTGATGGGCTTCATGGGGTGGTGAATGCTTCCCTCTGTGAGTGGTTGCTGAACAACTGCAGGCACGCCTGGAAGAAGCGGACCATTTGGATCCCTTCCAGTCGGGATTCAGGCCTCATCATGGGACTGAAACTGCCTTGGTTGCACTGGTTGATGATCTCCGGCAGGCTAGGGACAAAGGTGAGAGCTGTTTCCTAGTTCTGCTGGATCTCTCAGCGGCGTTTGATACCATCAACCATAACAGCCTTCTGGACCGCCTTGAGGGACTGGGAGCTGGGGGCACTGACATACAGTGGTTCTGCTCCTTCCTCCTGGGCCGTGTTCAGAAAGTGGGGGATGAGTGTTCAGACCCCTGGCCTCTCACTTGTGGGGTGCCTCAGGGTTCTGTCCTCTCCCCCATGCTTTTCAACATCTACATGAAGCCGCTGGGAGAGATCATCAGGGGATTTGGGCTGGGTGTTCATCAGTATGCGGATGATACCCAGCTCTACCTCTCTTTCAAATCAGAACCAGTGAAAGCGGTGAAGGTCCTGTGTGAGTGCCTGGAGGCGGTTGGAGGTTGGATGGCGGCTAACAGATTGAGGCTGAATCTTGACAAGACAGAAGTACTGTTTTGGGGGGACAGGAGGTGCGCAGGTGTGGAGGATTCCCTGGTTCTGAATGGGGTAACTGTGCCCCTGAAGGACCAGGTGCATAGCCTGGGAGTCATTTTGGACTCACAGCTGTCCATGGAGGCACAGGTCAAATCTGTGTCCAGGGCAGCTGTTTACCAGCTCCATCTGGTATGCAGGCTGAGACCCTATCTGCCTGCAGACTGCCTTGCCAGAGTGGTGCATGCTCTGGTTATCTCCCGCTTGGACTACTGCAATACGCTCTATGTGGGGCTACCTTTGAAGGTGACCCGGAAACTACAACTAATCCAGAACGCGGCAGCTAGACTGGTGACTGGGAGCAGTCGCAGAGACCACATAACACCGGTCTTGAAAGACCTACATTGGCTCCCAGTACGTTTCCGAGCATAATTCAAAGTGTTGGTGCTGACCTTTAAAGCCCTAAACGGCCTTGGTCCAGTATATCTGAAGGAGCGTCTCAACCCCCATCGTTCTACCCGGACACTGAGGTCCAACACCGAGGGCCTTCTGGCGGTTCCCTCACTGCGAGAAGCCAAGTTACAGGGAACCAGGCAGAGGGCCTTCTCGGTAGTGGCGCCTTTCCTGTGGAACGCCCTCCCACCAGATGTCAAAGAGAATAACAACTACCAGACTTTCAGAAGACATCTGAAGGCAGCCCTGTTTAGGGAAGTTTTCAATATTTGATGTATTATAGTATTTTAATATTTTTTTGGAAGCCGCCCAGAGTGGCTGGGGAAGCCCAGATGGGCAGGGTATAAATAATAAATTATTATTATTATTATTATTATTATTATTATTATTATTATACCCAGGCTGACTTTTGCATCCTCCTAGAAAGGAAAGAGTATCAAGGGGCTTTCTGTATCTTTTGAACAAGCAAACCCAAACTGTGCCAAAAGGTGGAGCAGAATTTTAATACATGTGCACATAACAGGCACAGGAATACAGTGAAGCATGGCCGACTGAATGCTGGCCTAGAATAAGGGAAATCATAAGTTCTGATTCCCACTGTCACAGGCTGTGAAAGGAGGAACAAAGCAATCACCCTTCTAGCTGTATCTTATCTTTGAATAACATTGTAAAGGTGAGACTGGCAGCACCTGGACCATCTCACAAGCCCTTTTACGTGTACATGTTTTCCCATGCAGAATTTTCAGGAATTGGAACAGGATGTATTTTAGACTTTCCCTCTATGGAAACAGGGTAGGACAACCCTGGAAATATATTTGCACCCATCCTTCATGCCAAATCTTAGTTAATTCCTGTTTAAGTGCAAAAGACCTCGTAACAGAGAGCAGCATACTGTAATAAAATCCAAGGCAGGGAAGAAAAAGGATGGCTGAGTATTACAATGACCGATCAAATTCAGTAGCGATGAAATGAAATCTGTCTAAATGTATATCAAACACTCCTGTATGTGGGGAGAAGAGGGGGGGGGGGCTGTTTTTGATACCGCATGACAACCACACTCAGATAAACTTCATCTTCCCACAAGATAAACTGACAGCCGCATTTAATTCTGAGTACGAAAGACAGATTTTTAAAATTTCTGGATATCTCTAGCAGACAAGATGCAAAAATTCACTTGGCACAGCAACACCAGGGCAAAATACAATTCCAGGCCATGACATGTAAGGAATAGGGAAAGTTTGAACACCTGTTATTTATTAACCTTCCTAAATCAAAGGCGTGCTTTCTTAATGCCTGGTAGGGCACCCTGGGGAAACACTGGAGCTACAGTATGCACTGTCTCCTCATGTGGTGAACTGCAGGTGGCAACTTCTCAGTAAACTACCTCAGTGAAATAACTGGGGTAAGGGGTAAGGAACTGGATCCAGGTGGTGGAAGGATCCAAAATCCCCCCACACCCAAAGGGCTGCCTACCTTAAAAGCCTTAAGAATGCACTCCAAATTTTTCCTTTGCTGTTGCAACTTGTTCCAGGAAGATTGTTCAGTTGGAACTGGGAATTTTCTGGCTACAAATTGACACTTTTGGAATTTGGCACCTTTTTATATCTCACTCAAGAAAGGACCCTTCCCTCAGACTGAGACATCCAATTTCCTGCTACAGATACCTGCAATGGCTGATTAATGCCTAACATAGAGGGGAGAGTTTAAAGTTAATGTAACTTTAAACTTCTAATTGCAGGCATCATTAGCTGCCACAACAAGCCTTGGTGATGCTGCAGCCACTTTCATGGCCACCTAGCTCAGAATACCTTGCTCTTTGGGAAGGACGCCCTCCCTCAGGTCTTTCATGGAATGAGTCAGGCAAGAAAGAAAGCGATATAGAAAATACCGGTAACCAGTTCTGCAGCATTGTGTAAATCGGATAAGAGATTAGGGTGTTGCTCCCCACCAGGGAAGAAGGAATGAGTGAAGAGCAACATCAGTAGCAAGGGAGGGTAGAATAAAGATCAAAATCAGGCTCTGCTGCCCCTATGGATTCTGCCACCTGAGGCAGCCGCCTTACCTTGCCTCATGATTGGGCTGGCCCTGGTTAAGTGGCATAATCTTTTGTACCAGCCCTGGTCTACTTCCCTCCTTCCAGGAAGACCAGCCTTGTTCCACTCATCAGCCTGTGATGAAACAAGTGTCCCAACATTTGTGGAAATCACGTTTAATCTCCAGAAGTCTGGACAGAATGGGTTCTTGAATCTAGCAAGGGAAGCACACTAATCCTGGCAATGTGGGCTTAGCTTTAAATTTACTTATCTGGCCTTATCTGGCACCATAGGGTAGGACCATAGGTGTGGGGAACCTTTGACCCACTAGATGTTGCTGAACTATAATTCCCATATGCCATAGCAAACATGGTGATGCCCAAGGATGATGGGAGTTGTAGTCTAGCAACATTTGGAGGAGCAAAGGTTCTCCACACAGGGTGCAATTTCTTCTTGCTTGTATGCCACAGCAAATCCACACTGGGGGGGGGGGTGTCAAAAGAAAGGGTTAAAATATTTACAGGATGTATGTAAGCCATGTTATTTTTATTTGGAAATGTGGAATTGAATGACCATCTTGCTGGTTTTAAATAGAAAAGGTGTACATGCCGTGCCTATTTATTTATTTGGTAAATTGCAATTATGTATATATTTGAGGAATAACTCCAGATAGTCCAGTCATTCTTAATGTAAACAAAGACATTTGGTGAAGTAATTATTAAACATCTGAAGCAAAGCAGAGCTATCATTTCAAAGTTTTATCAGATGGTTATGAAAACACTTAAAATGTTAAATCCTTCAGTTATGGGGCTTGTAAGCATTTTTACTTCAACACTCAACAAATTTACAAATAATGTCAGCGTAAGAGTTTTTGAGGAGAAATTATCTGGGTTGGGGGGTGTCTATTCATTTGCCAAATCACAGTCAGAGCTTTGTGTAAAGGATGTCATGAAGTAGTTTCAAGGCATTGGAGCTGGAATTATATTCAATATAAACTATATCAGGTGACAAGCTCATAAAATCTAATAAGTTCTTATTAAAGAGCTGGTCTTTAGGTTCTGAAAAGGTGGGGGGAATCAGAACAGCGAAGTCACCCAGTATATGAACTTTCAGATCAAATTAATTTGAGCCAGTTTCTCAATCTGTAGCATGAAGGTAGTCAATATGCTCTCAGTATATTGTGGAGTAAAATTCCCATCATCCCTAACTGTTGCCCATGCTATAGTCCACAATATATTTAGGGCACTACTTGGCAACCTCAGCAGAATCTCTTTTCTTCAAGTTACAGTAAGGGAGGGAGGGGGGAGAATTCCACAACTGGGGAACCACCACAGAAAAAGCCTCCAGACTTCTCATGGAGGAGGCCAACAAAGAAGGGCCCCAGTCAGTTAATAAGGGGAACATGGTCCTTAAGGCTTTAATTGGGCCCCAACACTAATCGGCAGCCAGTGCAGTAGGGTCAGGATTGCTGAAATATGCTCAGATTATCTTCTGATGTGAGCAGCTTGGCCACTGAATTCTGCACCAGCTGAAGTTTCCAAACTGTCTTCAGAGACAGCCTTACATGTAACACGTTGTAGTAATCTAACCTACAGGTTACCAGAGCACAGAAAACAGAAGTTAAGCTATTCATGTCCAGATAGAGGTGCAGCTGAGCCATCAGTCAAAGCTGATGGAAGGCATTCTGTGCCACCTTGGCTACCTGTGTTTCAACTCGCAGCAATGGCTCCCAAAGTACTCCTAAACTGTGTACCTGCTCCTTTAGAGGGAATGTAGCCCTATGAAGAGCTGGCAACCTTCTAGCCACCCGGTCTAGGGAATCACCCACTAACAGTCCCTCAGTTTTATATGGATTGAGTTTCAGTTTATTGGCTCTCATCCAGTTTATTATAAGGACAAGGCAACAGTCCAGTACATCCACTGTCACACTGGAGATGTAAATGAGAAGTAGAGCTGTGTGTCCTCAGCATATTGCTGAAAATGTACTCCAAAATTCCAGATGACCCCACTCAGCAGTTTCATGTATATGTTAAACAGCATGGGGAATAAAAGTGAACCCCGAGGAACCCCACATTGAAGGCTCCACAGGACCAGAGAGCACTGCCCAAGCATCACATTCTGGAAACATTCATCCAAGTAGGACTGAAAGCACCACAAACAGTGCCACCCACTCCCAACATGGACAGCCACTTCAGAAGGATATCATGGTCAATGGTATTAAAAGCTGCTGAGAGATCAAGGAGAATTAGCAGGAACACATTTTCCCTGTCTCTATCCCGACAGAGGTCATCATACAGGGCGACCAAAGCAGTTTCTGTGCCAAAACTGGGACCAAACTCTGACTGAAAAGGATCTGAGAAATCAGTTTCCTCCAAGAGCAGTTGCTACACAGGCAACATTTGGGGCAGTCTCATTTCTTGAAAAGTTCATGGATCTTGGGAAGCAAATATAGTGGACTACAGCATAGAAACAGAGCAGTAGGCAACATGAGGCTTTACTGGGGAGTCCAACCTGGGTTGGGGTGGTAGTGGGTACTGATCTCACAGTTTGACTTAGGACGGGAGGGGAAATCTCCAGTTTTCCTTGTTCCCTTACCAAAACACAAAGCTAATCCAAATGCCTGGAAGATACAGGTGGCATTTCAATTGTCTAATTTAATGGCCCTTTCTGTAAGTAGCAGAGCAAAACCACAAAAACATAAGCAAACATATGCAAACTTTTATAATCGCCAAGGCAGAGGGCATAACTCCCAGTTTTGGCACATTCAGAAGATATTTCGCAATTGGTCCTTGATAAACTGTTTGATGCTACTGAGTTACAGGACTATGTTATGCTTGAGGGATCTGCAAAATGTTCGGGAGCATCCAATAGACATTTGAATAGACACAGAAATAGCACAATCCACTGAGGGGTGGGGGTGGGGAGGCAAAACAGGGCACCTATATCCCCAAGTTTATTTCCCTCCCAGTCTTGCCAAGTGAAATAGTGTGATAATGTGCAGCAGCTTCACAAGATTTGTGTGTGGATGACTGTACTCAGTTGATGCTTTGAGGAAAAAGTCCTGAACCACAATGCATGCCATGGAAGTACATTGTTGTTCCTTTAAAGTTCAAACTCCACTCACTCATCATTGCAGCTGTTTTCAAAAGCACACCATTCAATGCAGAATCATAATAGTGTATGGCTAAATCCATTCATCCCATGCTACTGTAGTGGTACTGTACTGTAACACATGACTGCAAATCCCTTATGCGCTCCCTAAACCCTCAAAGGGGATGATGTACCTACAGTCACACTCAGGCCTTTGCGATATATCTTCAAAGTATGAGATTATCTACGTCTGTCACTCTTCCTACATCAAGGAATGATCTCAGGGCATGTGACACAACCAGCTTGCTGAAGCTAAGCAGGTTTGGCAAGGGGGAGGCCAACCATGTATAGTACCTTTACTTCCATGATGGAAGGAAGGTGGTATTTAATGCCTAGTATGTATAATGAATCACTGCAGAATGTAAGCAACTCCTAATCCTCGATGACAACACTTAGGAGCTTAGATGCATTTAGCATAGGTTGGGGAATCTAAAATGATAATTAAGAATAAATTCCATTAATTTCTTCCAGATGTTTGAAAATGTGCAAGAAAGCAGATTGGTGTTGTTGTTGTCGTTTATGTGAACTTTGCAACAAGCACACATAATCATGTAACTCATTTCTCCATGCTAAAGTGTAATTAACACATTTACCTGAATGCTGGGTTGTTGTTGTTGGGGGTTTCTTTTGTGTGTGGGGGTGGCTTGTTTACAAAAAAGGGGGTTACTTAATGCCATTTTTTTGGCAGCATTATCACAAAGCACTAGTGATACTGGTTATTTAGAAGTGTCTATTCCTTCCAACTGTATGCTTGATCAAGCCAAACTCTGGTTTTACCTCATAGGAGGAGGGAAGAGATGATGGTCGATAGACTCATGGGAAGAGTAGAGTTGGGACCATAACACTTCTAGTAGCTATGGATTATTTTAGCACAATTATCTAAGGTTTGGTAGCTATGGGTTTGACTACTGCAATGTGTTATAACAGGGCTGGCTTTGTGTGTGGGAGGGGGAGAGAAATGTTTGGAAATTTCAGCTGGTTCAAAACATGATGGCCAGGTTGCTTGCTGAAATTCATCAAGCTAAACATGCTTCCCCACTAGTTATCTTTCTCCAGAGGATTTCAGTTTCTTTTCAGACAAAATTAAAAGTGGTGTTTTTGAACTATGGGGCTCTAAGTACTCTGAGACCAAGGTATTTCTGGTGGAACTTTTCCAGTATGATCCCGCCAACAAAAAAATGTTCCCACCCTAGTGTCAGGATGCTGTCAGCATCTCCCAGGTGGTTGCCCAGAAAAGTAAAAAGACAAGGAAAAAATTCTTACAGTCCTTTTTTATTTCAAACTTTACAGAGAGAGGCTATAGAACCCATCCTCTTGGATAATGGTGTTGTCCTGAGTTAATTCTCTCCCACTTCCTCATTCGTTGTCATCATCACCTCCTCAATGGGTGTCACTAAGTGCCCTATCTTTAAGCTCTTTGCTCTCCTACTTTTAAGGCTCGCCGGGTTCTGGGAGATGGTGGGTCTGGAATGCTTTCTAATGACACCATGCCAGCCAGCTACTGCTCCAGCTCTGCCTGCTCCTCCTCTCCCACTGCTTATCAACTTCTCCCTTCATCTGCCTCTGAACTGTGTCCTCTCTCAAACAACTGTTGTAACTCTATACTGTCTTCCTCTTCCTTCTCCCTGGAAGGGTCAGGGTGCGGAGGTGGTCTCCACCATTCCTCCTCTTCTGCCCAGCCCCTGACACTTAGAATGCTTCAACTTTGGAGAATAATCATGAACCTACCAGAGATAGAACATTTTATGTAAGTGTGCCTCAACTGTTTCAAGAATGAGATTTGCCTGAAATGTTTCACTTTTTACATTTTTACTGTCATTTAGATACCAGGCCGGGACAATCATGTTTGTTTTTCACAGTAATATTGATAAACAATAATGATAATAAACTGACATCATTATTCTGACATTTTACAACTTTATTTGTATTGATTAATCCACCACTCTTTTTTAACCTGTTAATTCATAAGATGCCCAGTGCTGAAAGTGAACCCTTACTACCTTAATAACAGGGAGTAAAATATCCCATTGCCTTCCCAACCACTCCTTTCTCTCACTACACACACACCACACATATTCATGTTATATTCAACAAGCATACAATTGCTAAGCTGTACAATATTAGTTATTCATGTGTAATATTCAACATGTATGCAGTCTGTGTTCCCAACTGTTCAACTGTACAACTTGGCAAGTGTATAGTATTTCACACAAACACTTGTACATGTGTAGTGATAGCTTCTATCTGTGTTACCAACACACACCCTATAATAATGCCAAATCTTTTATTAGCTATATACCTTAAAAGAAGCAGCAGGAAATACTGCTCCTATACTTCCACACTTAGACTGGATGTTTCTGAATCTTCTGTGTGCCATAAATGCAGACACATCAAGCTTGTTTTTAAATACTGTTTTGCTCTCAAGTTAATTGTGCAATAATTTGTGTGTATTTATGAAAGGTTAAAATGTCCATGTTGTTCTATGCACTTCATTACTGTGCTAATATTAGCAAAGAACAGTGGTGTGACAGTTCACTAGACAAAACAGCAAACAGAGCCACTGAGGGTTGTGCTTTTTTTGCTTTTTTTTTGAGGGGGAGGATTAAACTTTTTAAAAACAAGTATTATACGCAACCAAGGAAATACTCATTAGCTCCTTTCTTTCTCATTGTCTTTCTGGAATGAGAACATTTGGGGAAATTCATCAGTAAACAAACAAGGTTTTGAAAACATACATGAGTGTCAAGATATAATTAGGATATCTCTCCCTTTCCCTAGGGCAATGAAGACTGTTCAAATTAGTAAATTCAGCCCTGCCCAATGCCCAAGCTTTGATAAAACAACCCAGTCATTCCAGTTATCGTCTCTCTGTGAAGATGGCATCAAGTGCTCAGGATTTGTTAAGATCCAGTAGTGGCCAGAGGGGCAGAGTGGATTGGTGGGGGGGGGGGTGAGGCTTACCTGGCTTTGCTACACAGAAGCCTTGCAGTGGTGCTGGGATCTGGCTTGGCAGGCTCTGATGGAGGAGGAAGTAATGGGGGCGGGTGCTGAATGGTGGGAAATTGGGTTGGAGGAGGAGAGACCTCCCCTTTCCACCCCTCAACTTCAGTCACATTTGAAGGAGGCAAAAAAGAAGAAGAAAAGAGTGCACGAAAAGGCCGATTTGAAAATCCAGTTTATGTGAACAAGTAGTGTATTCAGCATCAAATGCTAATGAGCAAAAACAGATGGAATAGCTACCATAAAGCACCCATTTCTAAATACATCAGCATATATACATATTGCAATCTTATGTTCATACAAGCCTCACTAAAAATTATTTTTACTGGTGCCCTGAGTGAACAAGAGAGGTCACTAAATTGAAGAAGGGAGCAGCCCCAATGTGTGCTTGCAATCTTGGCATGACTGAGGGTTTCACACCTCCTCTTTAAAAGCTCAGCGGGAAGGGTGGGGAAACGTCTTTGTTGGGACCTTCTTTGTTGCTTCCATTCAGTTCTGGACACCCTCCCCTGCTGCTGAACCCCTGAATCACGACTCACAAGCACTGCATCTGCTGCCAAGCCTGTACTAGGGCTGGGTGATATATCCATATATCAACGAAAACTGATTTCATAGTTTTGATCACCAAATCATGATGAGTGTTAGGGCTGGGAGATATATCACCCAAAACCGGTTTGAAGTCCATATCATGATATTGTTTTCATATGTTTTTGTCCCAGCAATGTACCCAAAAAATCAAGAAATTGTGTGTGTGCACCCACTATGAAAAAAAAAACTACGCAGTGGGTAATTTTTAACAACTAATTGTTGTTGTTATTGTGTGTGTGTGTGTGTGAGAGAGGACTGCTTTAAAGCAGAACTAGAAGGAAATCTACTTTCTTCATCTATGACTCCATTATTCATTTCTTCCTTGCTCTTTTTCCCCTCTTGTAAAAATGTGACCTATTTCCTTCAGATTTCTCCATCTTCTTTGCAACAACATTTCTAAGATGGGGTACCAGATGGAGACTGGTTATCAGGTTCACATGCCTAATGTGGGGGGAAGCAGGAAAACACATAACAGAACTAAAAAAAATAATGTAATACACACTCCGAAAGGAAAAAGGTAAGAAGGAAAGAAAAAAAAGCAGATATGAGAAGGAGAGAACATGAAATATGCATGCATTTGCATACTGTCTCCTGGGCACACAAATTCTTGGCTAAGAGAACATAATAAGAGCAACATTTCTTGTCTATGGTCTGCAGTGCTAAACATTAATTAACAGAGCATTTAGCAGAAGGGTAAAGGTTAAATAATCATATTCCTACTAATGACTGGAAGGACTAAACCTGAAATTTTCTCCTCAAAATTTTATCCTCAAACTCCCTCTAAATAGATGTTTGTGATCCTGATTCCCCAGATGCATTCATAGCATCCCAAATAGCCAATTATCTGCAAAACATCTTTTCTCCATATTTGACCTGTGGTGATATTTGATTCCACTATTATATTTTTAATATTTAATTTCAGAATAATATTTGAAATCTATTGATTTTTTTTTGCAGATAATGATATTTCCTATTTGACAATATTTGATGGTTGATATGTAATAACATTACATATTTGACCATGTGTGATAACTGACATGTAGTGGTCCTTTATATCTGATAGATGGCATGCAACAGCGTTAAGAATTTGACAGCTCCGAAGCTTTCAACAGTTGATGCCTATCAAAATCAAAATAATCAGGAGAAACCAACAAGCAGTCACATTTATTTAATTTATTTTTTTAGGTTAAAAGAAGCATATTCAAGAATAAATAGGCTAATGATGTTGGATATATATTGGTGATAAAAGACTTAATACCACCAAATAAAATTGGAGAAGCCATTCTTGGCTAAGTTATGGTACACTCCTAACCATGTCCATTCAGAATTAGGCCCCATCACCACCTTATTTCTTAATGATTTGCAACCTTATTTCTTAATGGCTTGGAAACTGGAAAATACTGAATATACTGACCATTCTGATCTACCAAAAGCGGAGTAAATATTCTTGTACCAAGAGCAGTCTGGAGCAAAACCAAACCACAAGCCTGAGCTCAGATTGTTAGGGTTTCAGATGCGCCTACAAATCAGTGTCCAATAAATCTATATATGTTCTTATGTCAAAGAATTAGTTGAAGATTTAGAAATATATCTCAGCCAGTTCATAGTGCTTAGTGATTATATGTCTGGGCCAAAACTGAGACAAGTTTCCCGTAAGAAAGAAAAGAGACATAGAAGTAGATAATGAGACAAAGCTTGTGGTTCTAGATTGCAATACTTTGTGACATTTCAATATCTTAAATAGTACCATGAATGTAACAGCACGTTATACAGTGGTACCTTGAGTTACAAATGCCTCAGGTTACAAATGCTTCAGGTTACAAACTCTGCTAACCTGGAAGAGTTACCTCAAGTTGAGAACTTTGCCCCAGGATGAGAAGGGAAATCGGGTGCCGGCGGTGGAACGGCAGCAAGAGGCCCCATTAGCAAAAGCACGCCTCTAGTTAAGAACAGTTTCAGATTAAGAACGGACCTCCAGAACAAACTAAGTTCATAACTAGAGGTACCACTGTATATGTTTACGCCAAGGAAATGACCAAGACAATCAGAGCATCACATTCTTTTCACTGATATGTATCACTCGAGTGTATCACTCTTAAGTGCACTACAAGTGCTCAACAAGCATTAACCTTGCCTAGTATATCACTCTTTCATTTTTGTACCCTTGTATATCTGGTTAGTGTGTTAAACATGTGGCACATTTGCCCTGCTACATACGGTAGTGCGGCTGCTGCCACAGCTGGAGTAGAGGAGGAGCAAAGTATCTCTGCTCTGGGAGTTAGGGCTTTTGGTGAAGCATGGTTAGGCTTGGTGTTACATGCTGGATCTATGCATTTTCAAAGGCTTTACGAAATGGATTTGAATTGTTAAGGCTTTGTTAAGCCACTGTGTGGAGGATTTCCTCAAAGAACAGACAGCAAGTCTCTTTCAAATAAATTATTTAATGGAAAGAGAGTGGACCAACACTGTATTGGAGCTGGTGGGCAATTCTTCACTGGATATATTAAGCAGAGGCTGTTATTCCATCCTGCATTCCAAATCCTATACTGAGAAAGGTCCTGTCCATCACTATGGGTTATGTTTCCCAATAAGTTCCATTCTGAGTAGACCCTTTGACATTAATGGGCTTACGTTACTCATGTTCATTAACTTCAGCATGTCTAACTTGAATAGGACTAGTTTTGGATACAACCCTACGTATTCTGTGCCTTTTGATTTTATGTTTACAACAGGACACCCTAACCCATCAAAGAAGGCTAAGCTATTGACGGCAAACAGTCTTTAAGAATCCTGGAGCCATTTTCAGTTATATTTAATATAAATGTTTTAATTGTGGAGAGGAAAACCTTTTTACATTCATTCCTGTGCAGCAGTATGGAGCAAAATGAATCCCCCTCCTTGATTTTAAGTTGGCATTATCGACATTGTGCTGAACGAACCCTGCGCAGATCAGTTAATAATATAGATCAAAATGCAAAAAGTCTGTTATCTATTTGGCAGCCATCAGCTTCCTGGGTTCTCAGAAATGATTTCACTTCTGGGATACCTTAAGAAATAAAGTATCCGCCACATTATGGACCCATCTGGAAATTAAATGTCAAAGATAAATGAAGTAGAAAAGGGGGTGGGGGGGAAGAGAAGCATAAAGTCAATGACTCTATGGGAAGACACGGAGTATTCTGAACAAATTTATTAAAAAGGAAAAGAGAATGTTTGCTCAGTGCCAGATGCATGCTTTGATTCACCATGAAACCGATTAACTTATCCTGATGCAATTAAAATGCAATTTCTCCTTTCTTTGCTGAACTTAAGATAGATATTCGTACTGTCGTCCCCAGATGAATTTAAAACAATATTGTTTATTATTATTAATCATTCAAAATGTTCTGAAAAAAACGCCTGAATTTGTGAAAAGCTGGGAAACACTTATTGGCTAACCCAGCAATATTTGGCCGACTAGCCTCTTTCACTGATCTTTTGAAAAAACATTCAGATAATTGCTAAGCATAATAACACAGGAAGCTGCTTTGTACTGAATCAGACCATCTAGGTCAGCACACTGAAAGGCAGAGTGGTTCCTCAGGATTTCTATCCAGTGGTAAAGGGACCCCTGACCATTAGGTCCAGTCGTGACTGACTCTGGGGTTGCGGTGCTCATCTGCTTTATTGGCCGAGGGAGCCGGCGTACATCTTCTGGGTCATGTGGCCAGCATGACTAAGCCACTTCTGGCGAACCAGAGCAGCGCACGGAAACGCTATTTACCTTCCCGCCGGAGCGGTACCTATTTATCTACCTGCACTGTATGCTTTTGAACTGCTAGGTTGGCAGGAGCAGGGACCGTGCAATGGGAGCTCACCCCATCTCGGGGATTCAAACCGCTGACCTTCTGGTCGGCAAAGTTCTAGGCTCTGTGGTTTAACCCACAGCGCCACCCGTGTCCAGTGGTACTTGGTGCCTATTGGGACTGGGAGGGCAGAAAACAATAAGGCAAATGGCAGGTGGAGCCAGGACCAGGTGGACCAGCACCTTTCTTGTTGTAAGGAAGAAGGCAGGCAGGTGGAAGCTAGGTGAAGGCAGACTGAAATTGGTGGGACACTTTTATAACTTGCCTTGTTGACTAGCTCCATTGGTTTTCTCTCAGCCCTGCCTGGAGATGCTGGGGATTTAATTTGGGACCTTCTCCATTCAAAGCAGACCCTTTACTACTGAGCTATTGAGCTTCCCCAAACACACCAGAGTCATGGATTAGGGTCACATGGGTAAGGAATAGATGTGGCCCTCCCTCTGTTGTTTTACAGAGACTAGAACTTGAAGTAGAAACTTTGTCTGAGGGCAGTTTTGAACCCACTGCTGTGGTTCCTCCTTGGCCTGTGCCTTCAAAGGCTTTCAAATGGAAACACAACTGTTATGTTTAAGACTTTTTGTTTGCTTCATGACTTCCTTTCAATAGAAATGTGCTGAGTTTTTTTCAGAGGAAAAAATTCTGAGAGGTTTCTGAAGAGGATTTCTTCTCCCCATACAGTATTTATTGAAGATGTCCCCACCCCACTTTCCCACCCACAGATAGGCTAGAAAATTTCTGGTGAAACTGTCGATCCACCCCAGTTAATTATAATATTATTGAAGGAAGCAATGTGTTTGACCCCTGTTAATTAGGGGTTAAATGTGCCCCCCTGGGGCCTCTATCTGACCACCAGAACTCACATATCTCTTTTCCCGATATTATGTTCTTCATTGGCCCTGTTTCACACACTTTTCTTTGCTTAGCTGAAGTGTGTCATTTTTACAAGGGTTTACCTGTTTACCATTATGTTTCTTTATTGACTGCATTTTTTCTTTTAAAAATACCTGTAGGAAATGTCATGTTTAAATCCACAATGCTTAACATGTGTGTTCACAAAATATACATTTTAAAACTTATTTTGAGACTCTTTTGAGCCAGGAACAGCATAATACCTTTCAGGGAGTGAAAAAGACATTGTCTAATGCAGTTATGAACTGCATATTACGTGAGAATGTACACATAAGGCCAGTTCATTTTGGAATTTGCAAGACCGAATCCCTAAAGCATCCGTATCCTTAGCTGGGGCCCAGTTAATTTTCCTGTCATCAGCAGCTGGTGACTTTTTTTTAGGTTTTTAATGGGTTGTCTTATTTTTGAAGCTTCTGGTTTTATCTTAATTGTTTTACTGCTGCTTGTGCCGTTATTTTATTGAGAATGCTTATCATTTCTATTGATGGTCTGCTGAAACTCTCCATCCTATTCCTGGTGTGCCGATTGGGGTGGGGATGAAGGAAATGCATTTTCCTGGATTTTGTGCAGAAACATTTTGAGCCCAAGGACCACATTTCCCTCTGAGCTATATTCTGGTGGCTAGATGCCAGTGGTGGGTGGGGCCGGAGTCAAACTTGGACAGAGCATTGAATTCAGTTTTTACCTAAGTACAGTAGGGCAGTTTCTACAAACAATCACACTCCCCTCAGTGTTTGCCACCCAGACTGAATTACCATCTGATTGGGCAGCTCCAGCTCTGGACTTACATGATCAAGCAGAAGTCTGGAACAATTCACCCTCCTACTCTACAAGTAGGTGGCCATTTAAAAGTTTTGATAAAAATAGCAAAGGACTGTGCTTCAAGTGTCTCTAGAGAAAATCACATGAAGTTTGGAGGTTCCTCTTCAGGCAAGGTTTAAAACATTTCAATATGAGTAGCACATTTGCCCCAAGTGAAACTAAGGCAAACAGGGGGTTGGTCCATAGTTCAGTGTTGCAGCCTCTGCTTTGCATGTGAAAGGCCTCAGGTTCAATCTCTAGAATCTCCAGGTAGGGCTAGGAGAGAGACCATCTAAAACTCTGAGAGACACTGCCAGTTCACTACAGATGACACTGAGCTAGATTGGTCCATGCTTTGACTCAATTCCCGATGTTCCTAAGATCTCCAACTAAAGATGATGTGAAAGACCACCGCCCAATGATATCTTAGAGTATACAATATAAAAGTACACTGCCAGAGTAAACAATTTTGGAATAGATTCACCAAGAGCCTGACCTGGTATAAGCAAACTTCCTAACATCTTGTGGAGGCGCATTATTCTGTGGTGTATGCATTGATTTTTACACACATCTCTTTTATTTATTCTTAGTCTTGAAAGATCGTACACCTGCTTACAAAATTGGCTTTTAGATCCCCTTCTTAATTCTTCATTGTGCAAACAAGGTTGAAATGTCATTGTGTCTTGTTCTACTCAAAGCATGATGGACTACCACATGGTGACGAACACTTAAGAAAAGTCTCCCTTCGAATCAAATTCCCATTAATGAATGATTTTGATGTTATCTGTCAGGATGTGAACTTTGGGGAAATAATCCGTTAAGCAAGGTCTGCAAAAAGTTTCATTAACCTGAAGAAACACAAACATTTCACATCTCAATCGATTTCCCTTTCCTGTCTGAAGACGAAAGAGTCTTCTTTTTGTAGAAGGCATTTAAGAATATAGTCTAGGGGGAAATTAGTAGGCTGGCAAGAGGAAAACAGAGCCTTGTGGTGGCTGAATAGATTCTCCACTGCAATTATGCACCAATTTGAACATGGGTGAAGGGAACTGCATTATATTGATTCAGTTCATTGGTCCATCTAGTTCAGAATTGTTTACACATGGGATGGGAAACCTATGCCCCCCTGAATATTCTTGGACCTTCCATCAGTCCCAACCAGAGTGACCAATGGTCAAGTATGATGGCAGTTGTAGTCCATAAGCATTGCAGATTCGTGATTCCAAGACTACACTATCTGGTTGTGACTCTGCAGGTTTTTCCAATCCTACCTGCAGATGCCAAGAATTAGACAAGAGAACTTCTATCTACAAAGCATATGATCTACCACTGAACTACAGTATCTCCCTGTATGTGTCTGCTTCATTTGTTGTTTTCTGGGTAAAAAAAAAGACATAAAGGTGAAAGAATAATGCCATTTTTTGTCCCTAACATGAAAAAAGGTAAGATTGAAATGGGGGTTGCTAATTAAATACCAGAAAACCTTTGAGACATCCACTTGCGATCTCCCTCCATGCAAGTATAGCTAACATTAATTAGTGGGATTGTTCTGATTAATTAAAACTTAAAAGAAGC
This sequence comes from Podarcis tiliguerta, assembly GCF_965153285.1. Classification (NCBI taxonomy): domain Eukaryota; kingdom Metazoa; phylum Chordata; class Lepidosauria; order Squamata; family Lacertidae; genus Podarcis; species Podarcis tiliguerta. Next base: position 36,251,920 of record NC_139553.1, read on the forward strand.
AGAATAAGTGCATGTAGCATGGCTGACACAATTAACACTAAGCCATAAACAGTTTGCGTTAGAAATGAATTGCTTGGCAATGTATTACCATTAGGAATGTTGCATTTTAAACATGCAGAAGGCTTTACAATTCTCAAGAGCTTCTGAGGGAGGGAAGCATTCTATTATTCCCATTTTACTGAAAGAAAGAAAAAATGAGGAAGAGAGTCCATCAGAGGTCGGCAAGGTTTACCTTGCCTGGGCCGGTTCACTCCAGTGGAGATCCCTCTGTGGGCTGGATCGCGCACCTGCACGCACGACGCACCTGTGGTTTCTGGCATCTGTGTCTGCACAGACGCGATTTCTGGCGCTGTGGAAGCAAGCCCCCGTGCCACACCGCAGTGGTTTAGCACACCACCACCTACCCCTATTCCCAGCTGCTTTTATCTTGGCTGGGCTCTGAGACAGCAGAAGAGTTAAGATTAGAAAGAATAATAGTGATTGAATGAGGGAGTTGCAAAGTATCAAAGACAGGAAGTTTGTATCTTCAAGTATGGATGGAAAAATCTGTCACCTCTGAGGGATAAGGAAGTGGTGTGGTGGTGTGTAGGTGCAAATGCAATGATAATGGTGGCCAGTTGGGTCTGCTAGTGCATTTGCACTGCACTGACTTCTCTCCTGTCTCACTGCTCCCTCTCTCCCTTCTGGTAAGCAGCAGCAGCAGCAGCAGCTCACCTGTCAGCTAGTGCCCTCTGCCTCTCTGTGCCATCTGCTACTGCAGAACAGCCAGCATTAAAGCAAAGTGTCTCCATTTTTACCATTAAAAAGTTACTAATGTATGTCAATCAAATTATTTTCTAAAAATATCAGCAGCAGAGAACTAATTATAGGTTTAAATGCACAACTAAATTGTTGCACATTATATATTTATTATATTGTATTATATTATAATATATTCTAAATAACTATTCAGCATGCTGCTGCAACATGGAAGGAAACTGATCAATTTTACCAAGAGGTATATTTAGTTTAAAGTCTGTAAATGGCAGCTTCCTTAAACTCTGATATGAACACTGATTTAAATGCCAAAGGAACCAAGGTGGCATTGTAGCCATATCACAAGAGTTAAGTTTGCAGTGCAGTCAGCAGAAGCTAAAGCTATACAAAAAGTGAAGCTTAACACAGTGTTAATTGCTTATTAGACAGCAAACATAAATGAAACTGAGCAGGTCTGCTATGATTAGGGAGCTGAATGCAATCTTTTATTTCTTAAAGGCAATTGAAAATGCCATTTCTCATATCAAAGCTTCTGTTACCAATTCTTATCTGTAGAAAATAATGTAGATATACATACATATGCTAATGGCTGCTCTCAGTGTTATTTCTCATCAACTCAAGTAGTATCAATGTCACTTTTGGATGGCTATGTATCTGTCAATTCCTTGCCGGTATTATTCTCAAGATGCTCAAAAATCCCTAAAAGGGGTTGACCAAAGGCTTTTCTTAAAAGTGAAACTGACATGTAAGGGCATATCTCTCACCAGCTACTTCATGCATTCATTTCCCTAAGGCTTGCTTATGCAACACTGACAGGAATGGTAGGTTTCTTATTCTACATCAATATGCAGTTCACAAGGTGAGGAAATCTCTATTGTTGGTGATGAACTTAGCCTAATTTAACATTTGAGATGACTTTAAAGTTTCCTACTTCGAAGCCCAAATAGATTCAATGAGGCTACTAAAACTTCACAAAAGAATGCCATGAATCCAATAGGAATCACATATAGAGCCACATATTCATATTTTGTGTCAGTTTCACGTAAGGTCAGTCATAGGTCTGTTTTGTTCTGTTTTACTTCTTTGTACGGGACGCGGGTGGCACTGTGGGTTAAAGCCTCAGTGCCTAGGGCTTGCCGATCGAAAGGTCGGCGGTTCGAATCCCCGCGGCGGGGTGCGCTCCCGTTGCTCGGTCCCAGCGCCTGCCAACCTAGCAGTTCGAAAGCACTCTCGGGTGCAAGTAGATAAATAGGGACCGCTTACTAGCGGGAAGGTAAACGGTGTTTCCGTGTGCGGCTCTGGCTCGCCAGAGCAGCGATGTCACGCTGGCAACGTGACCCGGAAGTGTCTCCGGACAGCGCTGGCCCCCGGCCTCTTGTGTGAGATGGGCGCACAACCCTAGAGTCTGTCAAGACTGGCCCGTACGGGCAGGGGTACCTTTACCTTACTTCTTTGTACACATTTTATACATATCATTTCCCTAGAAGGTGCATTTTTGTATGCTTCCCCCCCTGGAAATGTACATTTTTAATGCATTTTCTGGGCAACATATGCATTTATGTGCACATCTTTTGGACGTAAATTGCATCACATTAGTCAGAGAAGTGCATGATCCAACTGACAGAATGTTATGATCCACATACAAATCCAGGATTGCAGAGTTCGGTCAGCCCAGTTTAAAAGGAAAACCATCCTTTTAAAAAAAATATGCACCAACAACTTGCTAGAGAGGACTCTGTCCAACTCAGCTCAGGGCTAGGCTTCCTTGATATTCACATCCAGAAAGCTGGGACATAAGAAACCAACTTTGACCTGGTGAAATTGGGCAGTATATTGTATTGAAAAGAAATGAGTTGACCAGGATTGGAGCATTGGTCAGTGAATGAGACAGATTATAAATCTAGGTCAACGTTACAGCTACTCATTAGCCATTTTTCAGCCTGATCTAATAATGGTTAAAAAATTCTGCTTTAAGCCCTTTTGAACCCATTGACACCAGTAGAACTAAACTGGTCTAAACATGAGCTTTAAACACTAAGAGATTGAGCTAAGGGTCCCAGTTGGGGGATACCTTCGAAGCAGGAACAATATTCCTATGTAGGGCTGCCAGAGTGCATTTTCAAAGTGACCCCGTCAAGGCTCATTGTGACTGTATCTTCTTCAGCTGAACTTCTGATAAATGGTTCGTGATTGTATGCTGATTTTGTCAGAAACTCCATCCAGGCATGAACAATGCATCCGCTGGCAGCAAGGTCATGAGAGAGCAAGAATCTTTCCCCACAAAATGCAGTTCTGTTGCAATCTCACTTTTGCCCATTTGTGATTGGGAACTCTATGCAACTTCCTTTGTATGCTTCCACACATACACAGGGAACCTCACTGAAGTGCACTTGCAGAAAAAATGTTAAAAACTTAGCTACAATAAAAATAATAATCTCATCCTCACTTGAGAAGTTGCATGCAGAGTTTTCACCAACAGGGTTCTCTTTTCCTTTGGAGACTTTTTGCAGACTCAGCCTTTAGCATTTTCCCCCACTTCCAAAAAAGGTCTAAATTAAAATAGAATTACTAATAGAGCCTTGCCATGTTAAGTACTACTGCTGGGGTTTGGTGCTACATCTTCCAGAAGAGTGGAGGAAGCCCTTGTGTATTAAATGATAGATTACTGTTTAGAGCATAGTTTTAATTATAGCTTCTTGCTGCCAAGAAAATGAACTTTTCAAAGTCAAAATCCTAGTAATGCTGTCTGTTTCAATACGCTAATAGAAATTTAAGTGCATTCCTTTGAAAAGGTTAAAAAAAGAGACCCAATCACCATCATCATCAAATTTATTTTGTATCCGGCCGTGCTAGTCAAATTAGCAGCTGTTCAGAGGTGGACAGTGGGTTGCATAGGGGCGCCACAACAATCTATAACCCTAGGAAGTCAATGTATTATATTCATTTGAAGCACCAGAAGTATTTGGCTAGACATTTTTCTTCTGTGCTGGCTGAATTAAACATCTATATTTGCATCTAGCTTTTCCCTATATAGATTAGAATAGTAAACACGATCACTGCTGTAATCTCCATGGTGTAGATTGCTACTTAAACTGAAAACGTCAGAGGAGGAGGAGGCTAAGAACAGCAACAACTGGTCCCATTCAAGGTGTATGCTATGGGCCTTTTCCCCAAGAAAGCAGGCAGGAGGCAGTTTGGTGGCTTTCCCAAGCCCTGAAACATGATTGGTTTCACCCATGCTGCCAAACAGAGCAGCAGGACTACCAAGGAAAAGAGAAGGAATGGGCAATGCATAACTTCAGCAACACCTAGGGCATGACACAAGCACTACACAGTAATAAGAGGAATTACAGAGGTGCCAAGAGAAAGGCTGGGAAGGAAATACAGGAGCAGCTCTGTAAAAAGAGAACCCAAGAACATTGTCTTTGAAGAAGGAAAAAGGCAAAGCTAAGTGGGAGAATCCCAAAATCAATTTGTAAAGATGGTTGAGAAAATCAGGGTATGGCACCTTCAATAAAATACATCAGTAAACACAATAGCTAGAGATGCCAGGAGCTGGTATTAGCAGTCAGGAAAGGTTGTTGGTGCAAGCCACCCAACAACTGATGCCTCCCAATTAGACACCACCATGAGGAAAGCTCTTCTCTGCACCACTGTAAGGTGGACTTCTGCAGATGGTGGTACAATAACAGTAACAAACTGCAGTGAATGTAAATGTAATGGAATTGCCTATCCACACTAATCACAAGCCAAAGTAACATGGACAATGTCTGTTCCTAACTTTAAGATAAGATACATAGATGCTCAGCCAAACCCCTCACTGTTAATATAGGCCAAATACTCACTGCACACAGGATAACCACAATCCCCCTGTACCAGTCTAAGAATCAAATACCAATTAGGGTAACTATCAATATCAAATTCGAAGTCAACAGAATAAAGTGAAGCTGTTCTAGTCATAATTGAATAAAAGCAAAGCCACATATTCGATTAACTCAATATATGCACAACCACTGACAAAAAAAGGATAACTGTATTCAGGTGCTACAATACTGTGGGGCTTTCTAGAAATGATTTGGGATATGTGTGCTTGTGCATGATGAAGCAGCATTTTGAGGTGCAGAATATACAGTGGAGCCCCGCAAGACGAATGCCTCGCAAGACGGAAAACCCACAAGACGAAAGGGTTTTCCGTTTGCAGAGGCGCTTCGCAAGACGAATTTCCCTATGGGCTTGCTTCGCAAGACGAAAATTGACGAAAAATTTTGAGGGTTTTTTTTGCTCCAAAACCCCTTTTCCTGAAGCGCTAAGCTGCTAAAAGCATTTTAGCAGCAAAACCGCTAATCCCTTAAGCCTTAAAAAGCCGTTTTTAGCCCTTAAACTGCCAATAGTGCTAATAGCGCTACTCCGCTAATGGGCTTGCTTCGCAAGACGAAAAAACCGCAAGACGAAAAGACTTGCGGAACGGATTCTTTTCGTCTTGCGAGGCACCACTGTAATATGGTGTTTCAGAAAGGTACCCCAGAGTAGAAGACCCTCTGGTCCGCAGGACGAGCATTCCCCTTCAGGGATTCAAATGTAGATGCACTGCTGCTTTGCCAAACAACAGCCTCCTGACCTATGCCTCCATACTTGGCATATTTTATAACAGGGGTGTCCAACTTCCAAGAGACTGTGATCTACTCCTGCTATAAATAAACTGGCAGTGATCTGTGAACCCATTGGATTGACCAGAGTTGTTCAGCTTTTTTTTTGGGGGGGGGACTTCTTTTTTGGGGGGAGGCCTGGGGGGGGATCACTTAAGATCATGCAATTGACCAGGATTGACCAAGGGTAGTCCACGATCGACCGGTAGATCGCGATCGACTGGTTGGACAGGCCTCTTTTATAACATCAGGCATGTGGCAGGTAGAGGCACAACTGCCTGTTAAAGTGCTCTCCTGATGGAGCATTGGCAAGGGAATGCAAACTTCAGCTCTATTGTCCATGTGCAGATGGGGAGCAGATCCAAAGCCTGCTGTATCTGGATCAAGTAAACCACAAGTTTCCATGTAGGAATGGTAGTGAAACAGGAGTGTTGTATACTCAGCTTCCTCACTGAGGCTCTTTGCCTGCAGGTAAGCTCCAAAGGAAAAGGAAATGATTGGGCCATTTGCAACAACATCAAGCATGTTATGGAAACCTGCATTTTCACAACACGCTTTGACATTGTGAGTGAAATATCACCTCTATTGCCACATAAAGCAAAACGGCTGCCGATTGTCCTATAATGAATATTCATCAGGTAATGAGCAACACTCTTTAAATATTTTCAACCTTTTGTCTCCAGAACGCTGTATCATTTAGGATTATTGCTAAATTTGACATGTGTACTGTTTGGGCTGTGCATGCAACAGCAGCATACAAGAGTGATTATTTCTAAGAACTGAAGGTGTATTCAAGAGATATGGATGAATTGCCTCATTACTTCTGCATAAGGAAATATCAAGCCTCTATAAACCATGGTTGCAAAGACAGGTCGTGTCAAAGATTCTATTTCTTTCTTTAGGAAAAAAGAATGCAGACATACATTAGAAAGAAACAAAAAGCCTCCAGCTAACATGACAGGATCTTGGAGAAGGTAAAGGAGGCATTGTACAGATCCTCTATAGAGCTGTTGGAGAGAGGAAAGCAGCGAGAATCTGCAGATTCAAGGACACGCTAATGACAGGGGTTAGCCATCAAGAGCAGTGCCTCTGAACAAGTTTTCTTTGAATTCCACCCCCCTCCAGTGATGTTAAACAAGATGACAGCAGATATTCTAGTAGAGTCCAAGATATTCAGATCATGTCAAAAGTTCATTGTAATGATATCTCTCTAGGACAGGCCAAATCTAGCGTAAACACAAGCCCTGGCAAAGCGACTGACTTCAAGGCCTGTTACTGAACTAGAAATCTGTTACACGGAGCACTGAAACTGATGTGCTTGGATATGACAAGAGGGACAGTTGAGCTGGTGAAGTCAACCAGTGTGTGTTAAAATAGCTACCTAGCCATGTTCTAACTGTAATCTGGCATATGTCTTGTAAGAATACCGAGTAATTTTTCTGCCATCTCTTGGAAATCTCAAGTGCTGACTTCAAGTCAGGGCATTTTGATACTGCTGCAGCTGTCACCCTGGATACAGGAAGGTCATTCTCCACTTATCTATCAACTCAACTAAAGGAACTTACAACAGTGTTTGGCATTTCAATGCTTTTGGTGAATAGGCATTACCTAAAAATGCAATCACCTTTTCACTCATATTGCAATATCATAAAAATAGATGCATGTTTCGTAATGCAAGAATGTATGTGCCAGTGTCTATTCCCGTGTGCTGGGGGTGGGGGGGGGGGCAGAGACAGATAAATAGGTTTACATAATATTTACTCCCTTCCTTTAACTGCTATTGAAAACTCCTTCCCTGTGTGTGTGAGATCCACATGACAGTCCAATGTTAAAATCCATGGATTGCACACATATCAGGGCTCTGTTATGTGCATATTATTCAGATGTAGACCAACACACCACATTCTACTTTTTACCATGCAGATCATCCACCTGGGGAACAGCTTTTCACCAGCAGCCACAGGTCCTGACTAATATATAAACTAGTTTTTGATCCATGTTATGGACATCCACTGCTTTATCCACAACCAATATGCAGTGGCCAGGCTTAACCTTGACAACCAGAGAATGCACAGCTGTGAACATGGAGATTCCATATAGGTATGTTGCCTAAGGGCCAAATTATATATGTCATTTAGTAGGCCACTGAGTCCAAGGTCCCGTCCCCGTCCCCCCACGCACAATTACCAACATGGAGTGTGCCCAATCTAGATCAATTTATTTTCGAAATACTGAACATCTGAAAACTGCAAGCCTTGGAAAATGCAATAGATTCTCTTATTATTAGTGCTGGGTAGGTTCTTATTGCCATTGTGTGAAAAGAGTTGACTGTATGTGCTTTGAGCTCCCAATTTGGTCTGAAATCCTGTGGACTAGTTAGTTATTACATCATTTTGAAATCACACTTTTCCCAAGGTTCCAAGAGAAGCGGACTGGGAACTAAGGGTGGACCACAACTATTTGGTTAATAATAATAATAATAATAATAATAATAATAATAATTATTTATTTATTTATTTATTTATTTATTTATTTATTTATTTATTTATACCCCACCCATCTGGCTGTGTTGCCCAGCCAAAGACACATATTCATATACTTGATCCGTGCTGAGATTATTTTGGGGGGAAGAAAGGGCTACCTTTGCTAGTAAAAGTCACCCTGGGCTTGAGACCAAGCATGAAAAAGGTTCATTCATCCAGGACCTTGTTTTACAACCATCTGTGCATTGCTGCCTTCTAAAGTAATGATCTGAATCAAGGCAGAACACCATCCACAGGAAGGCAACCTTTCTCCATGTGCCAGTGGGGTTCTCCTTAGGGCCCAATGCACTGACCTTGCCTGACCTGAAAGCTGCCAGGATCACAGTGTAAAACCTCTCAGCTAGAGTTGAAAAAGAGGAGAAAAATATATGATATAGCTAGAAATTATACTGTCTGCTTTATAGCAGTGCCAGAGTGATACGCTGCTCCCTTAGAAGGAAACGCTTCAGGGCGTCTTACCTTGGCTACTAATGGTGGTGGAAACAATTTCTCCCACCCTCCTTGCCAACTTATTCACATTGAGGGTAGGGGATCACTTATACCCAAACCAGACGCAAGAGGTGAGAATGACTCACTTTTTCACAGTGTTAGTACACAAAAGGAAGTGCATTTTGGGGTCCTATACTCACTTACCTGGAGGTAAGCTCTGTTAAACTGACTGCACTTTCTGAGTACACAGGGATGTGGAACCTGTAGTTCTGCAGAAATTGTTGGACTTCAACTCCCATCAGCCATAGCTGGACTAGGCACGGACTATGGGTACTGTATTCCAGCAATATCTGGAGAGCTGCCGGATTGTATTGCCAGTGATGAGGAGAGAATGAAACCTTCCCCTAATTATTATTTCCAAGCAGAATTATCAGTGGTTTTGCTCCATTTCTAAAATAAGAATGTTCCAGCCATCTTCTTAATTAATTCCAAGCAGCATTGTTGATCTCCTACTGGAGTGTTAAGAAGAAGTGAAAAGCATTATGGGAAATAATATGACCCCTAGCTCATATCTCCCTTCCCACTGGTGAATTTTTTTGCAGAGGCTTGAACTGTTATTTCTAATAAGCACCAAAACTATAATGAGGAAAAAAAATGAAGAAAATGATAGCAACCAGTTTTGGTCTGTACAAGTGGTTTAGACAAATGAGTGACTAGAATAACAGTAGTAGTAATGATGATAATGGTGTTCTTCTGAATATTTCACTGCTTAAAGTCTAAGGTGTGAAGCAGTATATAAAAACAGTGTTATTCCTAGCATATCTTAATTCTGCATTCCTAAACAGAAAAACTACCCCTTCATTTCAGTATGCCTCTCTTGTAAGAAAGAGAAATGCATTAACCTCCAATAAAAGGAGGGGGACTTGTCTTCATTCCACCATCCACCAAACTGCAGGAGGCAGTGGAAGACAGGAGTGCCTGTGTGGTCTGGTCCATAGGGTGACAAAGAGTCGGACAACAACAACTAAGCAACAACAACAGCTCCGACTGGAGCCCACATTGGATACAACTCCTAGTATTTAATTAAACAAGGCCTGGGAGTCATGGAAGAATTAATGGATGGAGGAGGATGTTGAATGGAACTTACTTAGGCTATAACCCTAAGCCTCCAGGAATCTGAAATATTTCTCCAACTCGTATGTTGGAATCTCTTAACAGACGCACAGCAGTTGTGGTGTGACGGACGAGGAGACAAAATGGAAGCTTTGTCAACAGACCTAAGGCCAGGATCTTTACATGGAAGTTCACAAGGTATGGTAAGAAAGTTACTAGGCTGCAGTTCACAAGATGTGGTGGCTGAAAGAGAATTGCCTTACAGCCGGAATGGTGGTGGGGATAAGATAATAAATGCAGACTGCACAATATATGTCCTCCTGTCACCTACTTTAAATGCCATCTAACACTTGAGGCAGATAACTCTCAAGACAGTATGCTAATTCTATATCATAATCCTAAACTACAGCAGGATTAATGATGGCATAAGCGAGGCGCACGCAGCGCGTTATAGAAATGTCAGCAAAAGGCGTCGCACCTGCTTCCCTTACTGCATAAATGCTCAGCTTATGAATAATGTGATTTTATATGGATGCCAAGCATATAAGAACATGACAGGCTAAACTAAATAACAGGCTTTGCTTTTATTTGATAATATGCTGGATTTACTATGCAAAACAAATATCCAAAAAATAAGTATGATTTAATTTCATTTTAGGACAAGCAAAAAAAGAGTACTTTTTATTTTTTTTTTATTAATACTTATTGCCCCAGTTTGTTTCTATAAAGAATTAGGAATTTATTGCTGCATCAATTATTTGATACTTTATGCACATTTCTATGGCAAAGGCATAAAAGACTGTCTCAGTCTGTACCATTGGCAGCAATGACAGTGGATGATCTTTATCACTTCTACTGCAATTTCGATCTAGGCCAGAACTCAGTGTTTCTGCACACACACAAAAATATTTTTGGCTTGACAGTTGAAAAGGTCACCCAAATAAATGAAAGGATGGAGGAGGATCTTTTTATGGAAGATGAACTGTGCACACAGCAATAAATTAATCCAGTTGTCAAAGACTGAGTCTCTATACCTGACGTAGAGGGCAGAAAACACATATTTTATAAATACATGCTGGGAAAACATACAGACTTGCCCCATTGTCACCAGAAAGCCTGCAGAAGGAGACCTGAGAAGAGATGGATTGATGGATGGTCACTTTCATTCAATACTTCTGGGATCTATCACTGTCACAGGAGGCTCAGGTAGCCTCAATGGCTAGGAGTGCTTTTCCAGTTCTATATAGTTTGCCAACTAGAGTCCCTTTTGGAGAGAAATGACCCCAGGACTCCATTCTTTGGTAACTTCCAGACTAGATTATTTCAATTTGCTCTTCATAGGATTGCTCTTGAAAGTGACTAAGCTTAAACTTCAACTGGTCTGAAATGCAATGGATGACAGTGGTGGAGGAAGAGGAGTGCAGGGGGAGCGTACCACCCCTGGCAGCACAATCCCGGTGGGGTGCCATCACAGCTGCCCCCCTGCCCACGCTAGGTGCTACGCCCCCACAGGAGGCACGCTATTCCCCTGCATGGGCAGCGTACCAGGCCCCTGGGACATGTGCCAGCCCCTCCCCTGCTGCTCTCCGCCCCCCGGTGCTGGAGCATGAAGCTCCGCCACTGGTGGCCAGATTAGTGGCTGGGGTTCCATTTGGAAATCATACAGTGGTGCCTCGCAAGACGAAAAGAATCCGTTCCGCGGGTCTTTTCGTCTTGCGGTTTTTTCGTCTTGCGAAGCAAGCCCATTGGCGGAGTAGCGCTATTAGCGCTATTGGCGATTTAAGGGCTAAAAACGGCTTTTTAAGAGGTGAGGAATTAGCGGTTTTGCTGCTAAAATGCTTTTAGCAGCTTAGCGATTCAAAATAAGGGGTTTTGGAGCAAAAAAAAATAAATTCAAATTTTTCCGTCATTTTTCGTCTTGCGAAGCAAGCCCATAGGGAAATTCGTCCTGCGAAGCACCTCTGCAAACGGAAAACCCTTTTGTCTTGCGGGTTTTCCGTCTTGCGAGGCATTCGTCTTGCGGGGCACCACTGTATAATCCTTGTTTCAGAAAAGCTACATTGGTTGCCAGTTTGTTCTGGGCCCAATTCTAGATGCTCACATTAGTGTTTGAAGTGCTACGTGATTTGACTCCCAAATCATTCTCCTGTCCCACCTCCTTCGACCCCCTTCTCCACAGACCCCCTTGAGTGTTGAGATCAGCAGAGGCTGGTAATTCCACCACCTTCAGAAGCTCAGGGTATCAGCGGCCTGGGAGAAGTCATTCTCTGAGGCAGCCCCTAAACTGTGAAATTCCCTGCCGATGGAGTTGAATCTTGCACCTCCAGTATACAGTTTCTGCGAATGATGTCGTACCTTTTAACATGTTGCCACAGAAAACCAGAACACACGTCTTCCAGGACACAATCCCTCATGAGTCACACGACCCATTCGAGATCATGCCCCAAATGTCATTGTCACATAAAAATGGATGTACCGATTTAATCAGGGCAGTCGAGGGGCATGTGCTAAGGATACACTTTTTATTTTTTAGGATCCACCCTATTCTTGTGATTAGTTTTAAACAGTTTTTAATGTTGTATTTTAAATAGTTGTGACCTTGCCCTGGTACCATAGGAGGAAGTACAAGTAATAAATTAAATTAATAACATTAGTAATACAGTGGTAATAATAATAATAATAATAATAATAATAATAATAATAATAATTTATTATTTGTACCCCGCCCATCTGGCTGGGTTTCCCCAGCCACTCTGGGTGGCTTCCAACAAAGATGAAAAATACACTAAAATGTCACATATTAAAAACTTCCCTGAACAGTGCTGCCTTCAGGTGTCTTCTGAATGTCAGGTAGTTGTTTATCGCTTTGACATCTGATGGGAGGGAGTTCCACAGTGCGGGCACCACTACCGAGAAGGCCCTCTGCCTGGTTCCCTGTAACTTGGCCTCTCACAGTGAGGGAACCGCCAGAAGGCCCTCAGAACTGGACCTCAGTGTCTGGGCAGAACGATGGGGGTGGAGACGCTCCTTCAGATATATTGGACCAAGGCTGTTTAGGGCTTTAAAGGTCAACACCAACACTTTGAATTGTGCTCGGAAACGTACTGGGAGCTAATGTAGGTCTTTCAAGACCAGTGTTACATGGTCTCGGCGGCCGCTCCCAGTCACCAGTCTAGCTGCCGCATTCTGGATTAGTTGTAGTTTCCAGGTCACCTTCAAAGGTAGCCCCACGTAGAGCGCATTGCAGTAGTCCAAGCGGGAGATAACCAGAGCATGCACCACTCTGGCAAGACAGTCTGCAGGCAGATAGGGTCTCAGCCTACATACCAGATGGAGCTGGTAAACAGCTGCCCTGGATACAGATATGGCCTGTGCCTCCATGAACAGCTGTGAGTCCAAAATGACTCCCAGGCTGCGCACCTGGTCCTTCAGGGGCACAGTTACCCCATTGGGGACCAGGGAATCCTCCACACCTGCCCGCCTCCTGTCCCCCAGAAACAGTACTTCTGTCTTGTCAGGATTCAACCTCAATCTGTTGGCCGCCATCCATCCTCCAACCGCCAACAGACACTCACACAGGACCTTCACCGCCTTCACTGGTTCTGATTTGAAAGAGAGGTAGAGCTGGGTATTATCCGCATACTGATGAACACCCAGCCCAAACCTACTGATGATCTCTCCCAGTGGCTGCATGTAAATGTTGAAAAGCATGGGGGAGAGGACAGAACCCTGAGGCACCCCACAAGTGAGAGGCCAGGGGTCTGAACACTCATCCCCCACCACCACTTTCTGAACATGGCCCAGGAGGAAGGAGCGGAACCACTGTATATGACAGTGCCCCCAGCTCCCAGCCCCTCAAGACGGTCCAGAAGGATGTTATGGTCAATGGTATCAAACGCCGCTGAGAGATCCAGCAGAACTAGGAAACAGCTCTCACCTTTGTCCCTAGCCCGCCGGAGATCATCAACCAGTGCGACCAAGGCAGTTTCGGTCCCATGATGAGGCCTGAATCCCGACTGGAAGGGATCCAAATGGTCCGCTTCTTCCAGGCGTGCCTGGAGTTGTTCAGCAACCACTCGCTCAATCACCTTGCCCAAGAATGGAAGATTTGAGACTGGGCGATAATTGGCCATCGTGGCCACATCTAAAGATGGTTTTTAAAGAAGCGGTTTAATAACCACCTCTTTCAGCGGGTCTGGGAAGGCTCCCTCACGGAGGGAAGCATTCACCACCCCATGAAGCCCATTGCCCAGTCCTTCCCGGCTAGCTTTTATAAGCCAGGATGGGCAAGGATCCAGGAGACAGGTGGTTGGCTTCGCTCGTCCTTGGTACCTCGGGTTACAAACGCTTCAGGTTACAAATGCTTCGGGTTATGAACTCCACTAACCCAGAAGTAGTACCTTGGGTTGAGAACTTTGCCCCAGGGTGAGAACAGAAATTGCACGCCGGTGGCACAATGGCAGCGGGAGGCCCCATTAGCTAAAGTGGTACCTCAGGTTACGAACGGTTTCAGGTTAAGAACAGACCTCTGGAACGAATTAAGTTCATAACCCGAGGTACCACTGTAATAAAAATACATAAGAGAAAGTACAATTAATAATTTCCTCAAAGGCCACCCAGAGCCTTCTGTTAGAGCAGAATATGTAGAGAATAAATTGCATGTGGATTTTTTCATTACGAATCATGAGCAGAAGTCAGCCCTAGTCTACTAATCCTGCTCCTGGAATCTTCTAGAAAATTCCAAATGGATATCCAACTTCAGTGTTATCACCCATTTCTTTAAAAAAAACCCAGAACAAAAAAACAGAGTAACTCACACTGAAGGAAAGCATTAGGTTAGAAGAATTGTCTGGTCAAAGCCTACTTACAGAGGTTATAATTTCATCACTGAATGAAGTCGACGTGTTTATGAATATGTATTGTTCAGAGACTCTAGTCTCTCTTACAGAAAATGTCCCATGTGCTATTCTTTGCCAATGAGCCTTGAATTTATGTTTCTTAAATTCCAGACTCATTTATTATGAACTAACCCTCAGAATAGTTTTTCCTCCTGTTCAGGCAGAAAAATGCTTGTACTGAAGGTCAAAACGTGTTGTAAAGTCAGAATGAAAAACAATACATCCTGAAGCATGAAGTGCCATAATAATGGCTGGATACGTTTGCATGGTGAGCAATATTAATTTTAATAACATTCCTCCACAGGTGCAAAAATATGCAGTCCCTCTTGATGTATAATTCAAGTCACCCTACAACATCTCCTGCTGATTGCAAAGCTAATAAGCACCAGTTTTACTGTACTTAAACAGATCGCTGAACATTTTAGCCATGAAAAGTGGTAAAGACCAAATCAAATTTCCATCTTCAGCAGAAGGGAAGGTTCATGCGAGTCTCTATTTGAGAAACAAGTCACACATTTTAAACAACAGCCATGATTATAGTGTCTGCCTAGCTGTCCTGTTAGACCTGGAAGAAAAATCAAAAGTCATCTGCAAAGGAGACATAAGGAATGTTGTAGTGGTGAAAATGAGAGACTGGGGTTGTCAAAGGAAGGAAAAAGTGAGAACAGGGGGAGATTTGTCCTGGTCCCCTAGTGTCATTGCCCTCTTGTTGCCGCTGGTATTTCCAGGCCTCTTAATCAGTGATGGCTGGTGACCATTGGAACCAGTAGGGCAGGGAGAGCAAACAAGACACCAGGGGACCAGGCTCTGCCAATGGGAGGTAGAGCCAACTACTGTAACTCTATGTTTTTCTGTGTCATCCTCCCTGCTGAGTTGTATAAGGTCAACTGAAATTAAGGAGGAGGAAGATGACAGTCAGTGCCACTGCTCGACCTGGATGTACCATATTTTCTGTGTACAAGATGATCATCTTATACAAGGATTTATATAGTAGGTCTTGAGTGATTTGGCAGCTTCAGCTGAGGTGAGGTGAAGCCAGGCACAGGCTGGAGAGGCAAGGTGAGGCTGTGCCTGACAAGGCATGGGGAATCGCCCAAAAAATCTCAACGTCAGGGACTGGACAGAAGGGGACAAGAGGAGGAGGAATGGTGGAGATAGCCCCCCTTTGTCCTGTAGCTTCTGGAGAAGCAGAAGGCAGTACTGAATTACAGCAGGGGTTTAAGGAAGATCACAGTGCAGAGACCCGTGAAGAGAAGAGTTGGGAGGTGTTAGGAGAAGGGGAGGCAGAGCCAGCTGACACGTTGTCACTGGAGAGTATTTCTGACCCCCCTTCTCCCAGAACTCAGTGTTCATTAAGAGTGCAAGAGCAAAGGACTCAGAGACAGTTTGTCACGAATGGACACCGTGAGAGGAAATGCTGTTGCTAGGAAGGAAGGAAGGAAGGAAGGAAGGAAGGAAGGAAGGAGGAGCTCAGTTGGAGCAACTCCATTACCGGGAGGAAGACTGCATTCTTTTGTCTCTCGCTATTATGAATGAATAAACTCATTAGAAAGGACTCTACCTTGTTTTTCCTCTGCTTCTTGCTGCTACCGGGAGAAGGATAGAATTCCCAGAAGCCTGGCACTCAATGACTTAGAGGTGAACAATGATAAAATACTGATTTCTTAATTTTGGGCTCCCATAAATAGAGGTCATCTTATACATGGGGTCGTCTTATAGTCGGAAAATATGGTAAGTAAGAAGGAAAGCAGGTGGCGCCTGGCGGAGAGCAGACTGAGTTGGTGGGGCAATGCCACATTTCCCCAATAGACCAGTCACCACTGCGCTTAATAAAGCTGAGTGGTTTCCTTCCAGATTCACAGGGGTCAACAAATATTTTCAGCAGGGGGTTGGTCCACTGTCCCTCAGACCAGAAAAAAATGAACAAATTCCTCTGCCCCACAAATAACCCAGAAATGCATTTTAAATAAAAGGACACATTCTACTCATGTAAAAATACGCTGATTCCCAGACCGTCCGTGGGCCAGATTTAGAAGGCGATTGGGCCACATCCGGCCCACGGACCTTAGGTTGCCTACCCTTGTTCCAGAATATTCCTTCAACCACCTCCACACACACACACCATCTTTTCAACTGGGCGCCTAGATTCCAAAAGTGATTCCTCCTTCTTTATTCCATTTGACATCAAGGAGGAAGGTGAGGTTCTGAGAAATATAGGTTACAACACAAAAAATAGAGTTGCAACCAGCATTAGTCCTACTCAGAATATACACATTGAAATTAATTGGCACAACTAAACTGGGACCATTAATTTCCATGGGTATGCTCCTTGTAGGATTTAGTTGTATATAACCCATACATAGGGGGACGCGGGTGGCGCTGTGGGTAAAACCTCAGCGCCTAGGACTTGCCAATCACATGGTCGGCGGTTCGAATCCCCGCGTCAGGGTGCACTCCCGTTGCTCGGTCCCAGCGCCTGCCCACCTAGCAGTTCGAAAGCACTCTTAAGTGCAAGTACATAAATAGGGACCGCTTACTAGCGGGAAGGTAAACGGTGTTTCCGTGTGCTGCTCTGGTGCCGGTTCACTGGAGCAGCTTTGTCATGCTGGCCACGTGACCCAGAAGTGTCTGCGGACAGCGCTGGCTCCCGGCCTCTAGAGTGAGATGAGCGCACAACCCTAGAGTCTGTCAAGACTGGCCCGAATGGGCAGGGGTACCTTTACCTTTTTAACCCATACATACATATGAAGGACCTTGCTAAATCAGGTTGAATACCCATATATTCCAGGATCTTGTTTCCCAGAGTATTTCCAAATATTTCCTGGAAGAAAAGTAATAGGGTATCAAGACAATAGTCTCTCCCTGCTCCAGAAAACCACCACCATTGATGCCTCATTGAATATTTTATTTGCTTCTGCTTCATCACATAATAAAACACATAAGAAATCAGAACCTCAAAAATAGGAGCCATACTTTAAACTCTCAGTCCCTCCGAATAAAACCTGCCAGATTAAGATTGGCTTTATTCCAAGGATAACCATTGTGACGCCCTCCAGCTATGGTTGTACTCCAAAACACACCGGCTTCAGCTGAAATGGTCTGGGATGATAGGAGTTGTGGCCCAATAACATTTGAAGGGCGCAACAACGGCTACTTCCAAATTAATCAATTTATGCTTTAGTTGATTAATTTGTTGCATAAATGGATCAATGGTTGTGGGTTCTCAAAGAAGTAATAAATAAGGAGTCATTGTTTCAGCTGTGAAAAGGTTAAATAATAGTCCCTCTCAAATTATATATATATATATATATATATATATATGCAGGTTTTGGTGTCCTCGGGTGTCTTCCCGTGTAAAAGTTGGGGTGTCTAGGCGACGTTTCGACGAGGTCTCACTCGTCATCTTCAGGCTGGTGCTTTCGGCTTCTTGTTACTGGAACAGAGCAGGATCTCAGTGTTTGAGTTCCTATAAATACTGTTGAGGAGGTGTGGTGTATAGCCTCCAATGTTCTGGGCAGAGAGGAGGTTCCCAGGCTAGTGTGCCTTTTCTTCTTTTGTTCCTTAATTACTTGAGGGATATCTTGAGTGATTTCTTGAGTGATTTCCTGAATCCCACTTAGGTGGGTCATTAGGTGTGGATTAGTTGCTAAAGCCTTCGTGTCTTGAACTCTTGAACTTTGTGAAGAGTTTTTCTGAGAAGATGGCTGTACTGCACTTGGTTGTGCTCTGGCTTGGCTTCGTGTATAGGGGCGAGCTGTGGTTTTGTGGCCTGTGCCAGCCAGATCTGTGTAGGGATTGCAGGGGGGTGCAGCATCCGGAGGTGCCACCCTGGTTTGGTTACTGGATGGTGTCTGTAATTTATCTGTGGAGAGGGTCTGACACCAAGACACAGAAGAAAACAATGGCATAGCCCTCCTTCCTTATATCAAGGGCACTACAGATAAAATTAGCAAAATCCTCCATAAACACAATATCAAAACAGCCTTTTGCACCAACCAAAAAATAGCCAATATCCTCAGAAACCCCAAGGATAAAATTCAGTTGGAAAACCAAGGGGTCTATGAAATACCCTGCAAAGTCTGCCCAGCCACGTACATTGGACAAACAAACAGACGAATAAATGCACGTATCGCAGAACACAAGAATGCCGTCAAAAAAGAAGAAAAAACTTCCTCTCTTTTCCAACACATGAAAGAAACAGGACACGAAATTAATTTTGCAGATTCCAAATTGCTCTTTAACATGGAACATCACCACAAGAGAATAATCATGGAAGCCATCGAGATAGAGAAACACCCTCACAACATGAACAAGCGTGACGACACATCCCGCTTGCCAGACATCTGGAAATTAGCCCTCCCCACAAAATCTGACACCAGATCCAGAGGCACACAGAACGCCATCACCAATCAACCACACCAGACCCAAACCCAGACCCTCTCCACAGATAAATTACAGACACCATCCAGTAGCCAAACCAGGGTGGCACCTCCGGATGCTGCACCCCCCTGCAATCCCTACACAGATCTGGCTGGCACAGGCCACAAAACCACAGCTCGCCCCTATACACGAAGCCAAGCCAGAGCACAACCAAGTGCAGTACAGCCATCTTCTCAGAAAAACTCTTCACAAAGTTCAAGAGTTCAAGACACGAAGGCTTTAGCAACTAATCCACACCTAATGACCCACCTAAGTGGGATTCAGGAAATCACTCAAGAAATCACTCAAGATATCCCTCAAGTAATTAAGGAACAAAAGAAGAAAAGGCACACTAGCCTGGGAACCTCCTCTCTGCCCAGAACATTGGAGGCTATACACCACACCTCCTCAACAGTATTTATAGGAACTCAAACACTGAGATCCTGCTCTGTTCCAGTAACAAGAAGCCGAAAGCACCAGCCTGAAGATGACGAGTGAGACCTCGTCGAAACGTCGCCTAGACACCCCAACTTTTACACGGGAAGACACCCGAGGACACCAAAACCTGCATTCCTGTACCCGTGAAAATCTACGAAAGCAAATATATATATATATATATATATATGCTCGCGCGCACACACACAGATACACACATATACACACTTGTATGCTATCTGTAAAGATTGTCAAATGACTTCTGCCTGAGTGTCATTTTACTTGGGGCCTAAATGTATAACAGATGGACTAGACTCCACACTGTTTAGTAATATCTCATGCTAAGCCTTGGAGTGCTCTGGCAAAAGCTCAGTAGGCCTGATTTCCAGTGCAGGCTTCATTCGATGCCTCGGGAGGTCGGACTTTGAGCCAAGTATTTAAAATGTGTGGTCCCATCATCACAAATAAGCTAGCTGTGGCATGCAAATGGACTTTGATCATCACAGCTGACAGACAGCAACTGACCTCTAAAACTAGGCTTCAGAATGGACCTTTTCAAAAAGCAAGTCCATGTGAGAGGAGTAAGAAGGGAAGCATGCAAAATAGCAACATGGCCTTTAAATCTATGAGTAAAAGTCAAACATCTGTAAAGGCATATATCTGTGGGCTAATAGTAAACAGCGCAAAAGCTTAAATGAACATACACTCTTAAGATTTCCCAGATGAAAACAGTGATACACTTCTGTACTTATAACACCCTTTCTTACACAGCAAGCTGCACTGCTTCACTGCTCTCTCTCTTTCACACACACAAATTCATTTTCTCTTGCTCTCACACATATGAACATCATCTCATATTGATGAGGAGTATGTGGTAATAGGGGAGGGGTAGTACCTCTGGTGGTGGACATGTTGTGTTCCTTCTGAGTAATTTGTCCACCTTTGGTCCCACCCTCCACTCAGCTCTCACCTGTGGCTCCTAGATGCTGTCAGCCTGCTACAATGGCCACACCCCAGGAAATGGCTTTGTCGGGTTGGCTAAGGCAGGTGAGGGAAGCCAATGGGTCTCAAATCCTCGGTGTACTGAGGACTTTCTTGCACGTGAAGGCATGCAAGCCTAATAGTGGATCCAGTGGTCAAGAAGGTGCAGGGGTGTCTTACCCATATAGGCTAGTGGTGCAAGGCACCAAGTTCTGGAGGGTGCAAGGGAAGAGGCAGAGGCTGGACGCGGCACCTCCTGGCATCAGCTCGCTGCCCTCGCCCGCCTCCGCCATGCCGCACCAAAGCAGCACCCTGCCTGGAGCCTCTGTCTGCCGTGGCCACCATGGCACAAAGTGGCCAGCTGAACCAGGAGGCGCCTCATCCAGCCTCCGCCTCTTCCTCACTGGAGGAGCTGCTCTCCAGCTGCTGTCCGCCTCCTCCAGCCCTGCCGGCAGTGCTGTCCTCCCTTAAAAACTCTGGGAAACA
Source organism: Podarcis tiliguerta (assembly GCF_965153285.1). Classification (NCBI taxonomy): domain Eukaryota; kingdom Metazoa; phylum Chordata; class Lepidosauria; order Squamata; family Lacertidae; genus Podarcis; species Podarcis tiliguerta. Next base: position 36,272,626 of record NC_139553.1, read on the forward strand.
GGAGGGAGGTGCTGGAGGGAGCTTTGTGCCATGGTGCCGGATATGCTTAAGACGTCCCTGAGAAGGTGGTTTCTACATGTACTGAAGAGGGAAATGAAGGGCAGATGGGGCTCATCCACCTTGGAAGGCAGCTCATCTAAGAGAACAAAAACTCTGGTCCTAAAGTTCAACTGTCTTGCCTTCTTAAAAAAAAAAAAAAATACAAGGAAAAAAACCTTGAAGTATGTTCAATTGAAGGACTACAAATACTTAAAGGAGCAACTTCTTCAGTACCAGCCACCCTGGTTCTTCTCGGTGATGGCACTCAGTGTACAATACAGCTCTTCCTACCCAATACAGCTCAAACTGCCCTCCACCAAAGCATCAGCTTAAGACCCATTTATTTTTGCAGGCCTTCTTACCATGGCAGGAGTGGCCCCATTTATATAACTAATTTGCCTAAAATGTTTTCCCCTCCAATGACTTCAATGCATTCTATTGCTGTTATATTAATTTGTGTGTGGCTTTAATTTTGCTTTTGTGCAAAAAAAAAATTTTGTGCCATATTTTATGGATGCTGTTAGCTGTATGAGGAAACGATGAAACCTTTCTAGTTTCATCCTCTATTTTTAACTGACCAAGAAGCCTTGGTGAAATGAAGGATCCACCTGAAAATTTCTGAAAACATACTTTGGTGTGCAACTTTAATCAAAATGCAGGGTGGGGAGTGGGGGAGTTAGCATACCCACTATAATAGTATCTTATAAGCTCCCTCCCTCATTTCTCTAACTAAAGCCATATTTTGTACAGAAGAGATTTTATATTAATTCAGTTTAAAATGAGTTATGCAATGATTACCTAAAGGAGCATTAAGGGAAATAGGCAGGATAATTCCATCAGGCTTTTTTTTATTATAAAAAAAAAACCTATCTGCAATTTGTCAGTCTATTCAGGGGGTTAAGAATCTAAATGGTAGTGGCAGAAGCCACCATTTATGCAGCATTGTCAGATCCCAGGAGTTCTGATTAAGCTCTGTATTAGTTGTGTGTGTGCATGTTTTTTTAGAGAGAGAGCTATCTTAGCATTTATTCAGCCTCATGCACTGGCAGCTATATTCAGTGTTTGGGCCATATGCTACCAATTCAAGTGTACTCATTTAATTTTGTGTTTCAACACCTAATGTTCTTCTTTATTACCTTCTTTAAAAGAGAAAGAGAGAGAGAGAGCACGCGCCTTGGGCTAAATAAGCGAGCCAGAGCACTGCAAAGTTAACAACAACAAAAAAGAGTTGTTTCTCAATTCTGTATTCTCCATATTCTGTAAACAGAAAACTCAGATTCTGCAATTAGAATATATCAGGGCTAGGCGGCCTTGGGGCCTCCAGATGTTGTCATGCCACAGCTCCCATCAGCCCCAGCCAGACTGGCCAATGATCAGGAATGATGGTAGAAGAATGCCAGATTTCACTAGAATTTTGCAGAAGAGAGGAAAAATAGATGCAAGGTATCAGCCAGATTCCTGCCATATCCACACATTCTGACCACAGCATGCATGCAGATATTAGATGGTTCTAGTATAACATATTTTCTCAGTGCTGGGAGAAAAAAATGGGAGGAAGGCTAGGGTTTACATAAACATAAAAAAGAGAGTGCTGTATGATGCAACAGGCATAAGCAGGACCTAGCATTAGGAACAGGAACTAAAAAGAGCAATAGCATTTTGATCCAGTGGAAGCTCTATATAGCCACTTAGAGTAGGCAAAGAAAGACTGAACTCCTATAAGCAATAGTGCTTGGTGCAGTAGGACTGCTCTGCTTACCTGGAGTTACTTTGGTCAGGCTGCTGCTGCTGCTGTTGCTGCTGCTGCTGCATAAAGAGATGGGGAGTGTGGGGTGGAATGGGTGAGGCAACAGCCCAGCACAAATGTACCAGCAGGAGCACTGAACTAGCTCCACCAGTGCATTTGCACTGGCCTGCTGAAATCTGTCTTATCTCCATCACTATGTATATGCATCAGTGACTCGGCCAGAGGGAGGCCAAGAAAGTGGTGCTGCTCCACATCACCACCTACTATTGCACAAAAGAAGTGCATTGCATAAAGCTGAAAACAGCCTTTTCCTTTTAGATAGGATGTGCACATTCTAAGGCACTGAAAGCCAGACCTGGCAAGTAAAGGTGATTTAGCTCTTGCACTGTTTGATTTTCCATTGCAGATGTGTTGCAAATTACATAAAATGGTCCTAGTTTCTTCTTATGGTTGGAAATCAAGTTGGGTGCATGTTCAGCCCAAATCTAGTGGCGCCAGTTCACACAAAGAGCATACTGATAGTACTGCCTCCAGCTCCAAGTTCAGTGGCAACCTCAAAGGTCCATAGGAAAGACTGATCATAATCCTGCAGTATTTGTCACAATGGCCACGTAGATGCCTTCAAGAAGCTCAGAGCAGGCCACAAAGACAATAGCTCTCTATATCTGCTGTCCCCTGCTAAACAGCATTCACAAACATACTGCTTCTGGAGGTTTAAGATTGCTATCACAGCTCATAGCCACTGGTCCTTCATGCCTTTGTCTACTTCCAACCTCCAAAAGCCTTCTAGGTCATCTCTTGTACATTCCTAAGGCAACACCATTGAGGCTTATATGCTTATAGAATTGTAGAATTGGAAGGGATCATCTAGTCCAAACCCCTGCAATGCAAGAATATGCAACTGTCCCATAAAGGGACTGAACCTGCAACAAGGCATCTGGCTTGTGTGAACCATCCTTTGAATATGACATGCATTTTCACCATTCTCTCTCCGTTAACTTGCTGAATGGCCTATTCCAAAGATTCCCTGGTGTTTTTTGTAGCTTGAAGAAGAGAATTAAAACTCTTTTGGCCATGCACATTCACAAAACATGCTGATACCGCATCAGTCTAGTGGAGCAAGAATACAGCCTTTTGACAAGGCCCCTGTTAGGATGGTTCACCAACAGCTTAATGACAATCTGCCAAGGCATCAAATATCATCCGTGGATCTTAATTTACGTATATCTCAAAAAGCAAGGAGCTTAATATGATACCATTTTGGAGCAAGTGCAACTGCATGGATTAATATAGGGCTACTTACATAAAGTCCATATGGTTCCATGACAAACAAGGTGCCATTTCCACAGGGGGGTTGTAGATTGCTCTCTCAGCAAAACTTATTTAAGTACCGCAGCATGAGCTACTAGCTCTTTAAAAATTAAATACAGTGGTACCTCGGGTTAAGAACTTAATTCATTCTGGAGGTCCGTTCTTAACCTGAAACTATTCTTAACCTGAGGTACCACTTTAGCTAATGGGGCCTCCCACTGCCGCTGTGCGATTTCTGTTCTCATCCTGAAGCAAAGTTGTTAACCTGGGTTACTATTTCTGGGTTAGCGGAGTCTGTAACCTGAAGCGTCTGTAACCTGAAGTGTCTATAACCCGAGGTACCACTGTAAATGCAAATGATATTGCAGTTCGGCACGTGGTAACGGTAAAGGTAAAGGGACCCCTAACCGTTAGGGGTTGCAGTGCTCATCTTGCTTTATTGGCCGAGGGGGCCAGCGTACAGATTCCGGGTCATGTGGCCAGCATGACTAAGCCGCTTCTGGCGAACCAGAGCAGTGCACGGAAATGCCATTTACCTTCTTCCCTATTCATCTACTTGCACTTTGTGTTTTTGAACTGCTAGGCTGGCAGGAGCAATCTGTCCTTCCAGTGAGCACTCAGGGCTGATTTCCTTAAGAATGGATACTTTTTTTCTTCTTGCAGTGAATACTTAGCTACATTTAATCATTGACTTTTTTAATTAAAAAAACAAACTCAAATTTATTTCTTTATTTAATTAAAGTCATTATCAGTTGACCTGGATATTTCATAGCTTTCAACATGTTCCCCTCCTCTGCTTGAAGCAGCTGATCACTTCCTCAGGGGGTAGCATCTGGTAACTGCTAGACAACAATATACTACAGCAACTCTCTCTCTCTCTCTTATATATATATAAAATCACAACTACCTCTAGAGTAATTATTGCAGGAATAATCCTAATGCTGGTGGGGCAGAGGAAGGTGCTATGTTACTATTAATTGTTGAAATATATGCCTCCTGCCTAATGTTTCCACGGCACTTTTGTGCTCAGAGTAAGCTTAAGAACATCCAAAGCACAGCTGGGAGCAGAAGAGCTAAACATAGCAGTGCAACCACTGCTGCATTGAAAGGTCCGCTGCTTGTGCTGGTGGTGGGAGAGGCAGTAAATGCAACGTTTTTGTTTCAGTTGTTTTGCTGTATCAGCTCAAGAATGGTGCAGTGCAGAGGTCCGAATCAGGCCCATCACCATTAGCTAGACTGGCTTGGATCCCACTGGATCCTTGCCCAGCCAGCTTTGTCCTCTCGCTTCCCCCAGTGCTCTAAGTCAGGGTCTTACAATTACCACTGGCAGTAGCAACCACTTTCATCAGATTCATCAGGGCCCTGTATGCTGGTGGCAAGACATCTCCACCATACCAAACTTTATGCACCATGGGCTGCTGTGTTGCCAAGGATTTTGAATCTTTGTTCTTTTTTCCAGTCTTCAGTTCATCCCATTTCCCTATTATTATTATTATTATTATTATTATTATTATTATTATTATTATTAAAATTTGTATGTATTTTGTGCCCATTTATAAATGTGTATAACACATTTTTTGTGTGTAATTTTGCCTAATATTTACATTTACAATTAATTCGTTCTGCGAGTTTTTTCGTTCTACGAGTTTTTTCGTCTTGCAAAGCACCAATGCGTATTGACGGTTTACCATAGGAATGCATTGGCGGTTTTAAAAAAAAGGCGCAAGGCGTTTCGTCTTGCGAAGCAAGCCCATAGGGAAATCCATCTTGTGAAGCAACTCAAAAAACGAAAAACTCTTTCGTCTTGCGAGTTTTTCGTCTTCCGAGGCATTCGTCTTGCGAGGTACCACTGTAATTGTAAAAATAGTTTCATTATTACAAGCATTTTTGTGCACATTCCCCCCAAACATATGCTTTTTGTTATGCCCTTCTTGGTGGGAGAATGCATTGCAAAAATAGCAGAAGTGTGTGTTTTGAAGCACAACCTTGTTTCTGTCCCTGTATTGGTCTCGGAAGTACAAATAAAACAGCTTCACATTAAAAAGTAAAATAAATGAAATTTTCTCTCATCCCTTCCTGAAAGTGATTTTGTTCTTTTTGTGGGGTGACTGAATAATAATATTATAATATGCAAGAACATCCAAGCTGAAGTGCCTTATTATTTTATCCATATATAGAAGTATGGATATTTGAGAATGTGGTTTCTGTGAATTCCAAGGCAAAGGGATCTGATTTCCACCTCCTGGGCTAATGTGCAGATTACTTCAAAGCAGGCACATATTTTTCGCAAGATGACTTTCTGCCATTTCGTACAGAAAGTGTGATATATTGAGATTTTCCTTAGTGGCTTCTAATTAGACCAGAACCTCAAAAACCACTCATAATGTGAACAAAGTTGCTGGCCAGGTGTCAACATCCCTGTGTCCCATACTCCCTCTCTATTAAATACTTGCACATATAATCAAAAGGCTTAAATGGCTTTTTTAAAAGCAGTAATGTGAATATCAACTATTTTCACTTAGAAATTACTAAAGATGGGGGGAGTTTTGTTTGCTTTAAATTGTGATGCAACCCTTTTTAATTTATGCTTCTTTAAATGATACGAGAACTGAATTACAGCTAATCTTCAAAATCCGCTCTTCTTTTAAATTTGTGGTGCATATTAGGGAAATATGTACATAAAATGCATGTAACAGTAAAGAAAAACAAAAACCCAACAACATAGAAAAATAACTACATTAAGAACAGCATTGGATTTAACGCAGTGCAGACCATTTCCCTAGATAGGGTGCTGAGCTGAGGGGGCACAAAATTGAGAAGATCCATAATTGAGACGATCCATTTGGGGAACACAGAATTTTTGCCTCGCACAGGGTGCCATATTATGGAAGATTATCGAAGTCCACCCCTGCAAATAGAAATTGATTACAAAAATGTCCTTATTTGGAGAGATGCACGTTAAAATGCTGGCAAATATTTGTCATGACTTTTAATTTTAATCAATTGCAAATTGATGTATAAATGTGGCAGACTGATCTTCAGATTGGAAAAAAAAGAGGAATGCTAACTGATTTGTCCATCCCTGGCAATTATGCTTTCATGTCTTCACTTGGCTGACAGTACTTACAAAATTTAATCCCCCAATCAACCACAAGCAGGTGAAGAAAATGAGAGTTTTCAGCCATTTGTGAGGTTTCCGCTTAGTTGCTTAGAAAAGAATTTTCCCAATAGGTATGCATGCAATGATGGTATTTTGACCACCCAGCTCTCATGCATAATGTTGATCCACATTCAAGACTATAAATAGATGTAACTCCTACACGGTGGCTTAATTTTGTTGTTGATGAAACTTATTTCAAATCTCTATTGTCGGATTGTATTTTTACACACAAGCTCCAATTTCTCCCAAGAGCCGCTGGTTATTCAATGACTCACTCATCTCCTATTGAGGAACAACAACAGTCCAAGTGATGAGACAGTTTGCAAACCATATGGAGTGCTAACTGGAAAACAATTCAATTAAAATCAACACACACACAACTTAGTGTGGACAGGAGGGATCAGAATGAAATTGAAGCATTCAGAAGCAAGCAGCCCCAAGTCCAGTCTTCAAGTACAAGACACAGAGCTTCATGGCACAAGCAAAAACAACAAAGCTAATCAAGATGTAATACTTTTCTTCTTTATGTAAACAATGTAGGCCAATTCATACATCCACTGTTGAGATACAATTTCTCATGTAACTATATTCCCATTTTGCTGTGCTGATCACAGGTCAAGTCCCTATGCCTGACATGCCCCACAAACAGGAAAATAAAGTTTTAAGTAGAGAGCCTCCTCTATGTGTGAAAGCAGCCTGTGAGATTTAGAACCCTGCAATATTCATTTTTTAGGCAAGATCTGAACAACAGATCTACTGACCAGAAATGTCAGAGAATTCCAATAAAAACAGGAAAGAAAAGAAGAAATTCACTTACTCATACCCAGAATGAGCAAAACAAACTTTTGCTGGGGACACTTCCCAATGTGTTTGCGGAATTCCACGTTTCGTATGTGTGTGTGTGTATGTTTGGTATAAAACAAATTGAGTTCTGACCTCTAAATGTGATATCCTGATTTTTGCTTCAATGTTTGATTGCCTGAAGGACCTTAGAGAAGATAAGGGTCTTCTTCATAATGATTACTATTTTTCAGTGCTGCCCAGTGAGATGCAGAGTCATTAAATATTTGATTAAGAAAATGTCTTTCATGTCAGGTGTTCAGAAACAAATTTAAACTCTCCAGAAATCACATATAAGTGTGTGAAAGAACTTTAACATGGAGGGGAGGCTCTCAATTTCCTTTCTCTGTGACCATAATAACATTTTGAGCTACAGAGTCCACAGAATCTAGCCATATTATTGTTAACAGTCCAATATTCAGATTACCGGACTGTATCAGTTAATAATAAAAAAATCATATATATGATAACAACAAAATGTTACCCTAAGTGGAAGTTTGGTTCAAATATTTATGAAGCTTATTATAAGACCATATCTCATAAAAATATGGAAAGAACACTATTAATAAGTTGTTGCATACTAAAAGGCTTGAAATAAATTCTGTTGTTATGTGTGTGCATACTCACAAAAAATGGTTTTCATGTGCTTATTTATTTATTAATTATACAACATCTGTTGACTCCAAAACAACAAAGTTTTCTGGGTGGCTCACACCAAGTTCAAACAATATGCAATCAGAAATATTAAAGCACTAATTAAAACACTTAAAATGTTAAAAATAAATCACTTCAATTTCCTACCTAAAAACCAGCACAAGGATCATAACAAAGTCTTTAAAAATTAGGAGCAATAATATATTCCAATATATTCTAAAATATTCTAAAATACTGTGGCCTTTTAGAAGTGGGTGGGATGTTTTAATGTATCTACATGGTTGTTGTTTTTTGTGGGGTTTTTTTGTCCATTTGGCTGTAAGTTGCTTTGGGTTGCCCTGGGCAAGATAATGCAAATGATAAATTTAATTTTAAAAAGGTCTGGGATCTTATGTCGGCATCAGACCAGACTTCTTACTTTAGAGAGTGTAATCTCTCATGTACTGTTCTCTCCAGCTCTTTGAGTAGACATTGTGGTGCGTCAACATGTGCACACCCAGATGTTGTGTCCTCCCAGCATCCTGAACCAATAACCATGCAGCCTGACTCTGACGGGCAGTGAAGTCCAAAACATCTGGAAGGAACCATCTATTTACCCCTAAGCCTTTGGACTAGTGATCATAGTTGGAAAACAGGTTGGAGTGTGAGTGTGTGTGGTGGGGTATCCATGCAGGGATGGATATTTAAAATATGCATGCTTAATTGGAGCTGACAGAAACAATTTCAGGGACAAACTGAGTTTGCAAAAGATCAATTAATGCAATAAGATCCTCTTGGCTTGCAGGATCTTAGAAATGAAAGCAAGCCCAGCCTGCTCTGTTTTCACACTGGCAGGAACTCTCCATTACATCGACTTTCTTGCCTCCTACTTCTGCATGCTTGTGAGGCTCCCTGGGAATACTGGTTTGGGAGCTAGTGGTCTGGTAATACAAAGGGGACTGAGGTGAGAACACAGTTCTCTTGGAGCCAATGTGAAAGGCAAAGGGAAAGGTAGCTTATGTATTTGGCAGTTGGTCCAAAACAGAGCACTGGCTCTCAAGAGAGGCTTGAATTGCTGCAAGACTGTTCACACACACTTCTAAAGACAACCAACACATCAGGGATCAATGCACTTAACAGAAAAAATCTCTCTCACACTTCCCCCCACCTCCAGTTTGAGATGTCCACGTACATCCCCCCTTAAGCCCTGATAAGCTTGGCATGTCTCCTTAACATGTCAGGAATAATAATAATAAAGGCATAAAGATTGCCTTGTAAGCTCTGCCATGGGGGCAAGTCCCAAGAAGTGGGAAAGTGTGTGATTTGCTTACCAGAGTGCAAACTGTACCAGTGCATTAGCACTTCGATGTGTTGAAAAACACCCTTTAGTGGGGAAAATCGACCTCACTCTACCAAAATAAAAGCAGTTTGCATTATATCTTGAGGTCAACTACCACAAGGGCAAAACAGCTGGCAGTACTTCAAAATATACCTCATATATGCCTGTATTCAAACTTTCTCTACAAAGTTCAACGACTCAGAGTTCTGGTTTAAACGGGGTGGGGGGAATGTACAGCAGGTGCATTATTAATCTTAAGCAAATGCCTCTTTATTTCAACTGCATAATGAGATTATTTCAGTGCTTCTGAATTCAGAGTTGCACAGTGCACATCAGTAAATCTATAGACAGGAGAAGAGCCATGGCTTGTTGTGACACTCAAAACACTGAAATAATGTACAATAAAATGCACACCCACCCACCCGCTTCCTCTATCAACCATAATGTGTTCCATTTACAACAAAAGACCAGCATATTGGCTGAAATGGGATTTGCATTTTGTAGAATCACTTGTAGCCAACCCGTAATGGAATTCATTTCTCTCATAATTGAAGGATTAATTTCTGTCTCTGCAGATTGTACAAAGGCAGCGCTTTGAAAACCGATAGACAAGCATCAAAAGTAGTATTTAATAGTCAACATAACAATGCAAAACATCTCATTGTACAATGAACTCGCACCTAATATGTATAAATGGGATTTTCGAGCTTGCATTTCTTGATTTCCATATAGTAATACAATGTTTTGTTAGTTAACATTTTATTTACATAAACATTTTTCTGTGTAGAGGGGAGAGGTAGTTGAATTCTTTAATAATAAATATCCAGTAAAGGATTCTGTCTTACATTATAGTCATTTTACTATCAAAATTTGATGTGGATTAACACCATCTTTTCATGCAATAAACCAATTTAGAGCTAAATTACATTCTTCCAAACCATTATTTTTTTTGGCTATAGCCTCCTGACTTCTTTCCGCACTCACTGCATGTGTACACCCTCATTACATCCAAGGTTTTTCACTTTTAATCACTACTTTCATAAGCTAATGGTCCCATTACCCTCACTACACTGATTTATAGCTAGGTCTGATCTTCATCTTCCTATCTGGAAAATGGAAAATAACTACACAAAGTTGTGTGTGTTATAGATATGAGAGATAAGGAAGCTGTCACACATCACACACAGTACCATAAAAATAAAGCAGGGCATGGGGTGAAAATAAGTCATGATTACGTACATTTGAATGAAAACATTAAATTCCTACCTCCAGCATATTTCAGTTTGCTCTTTTTGGCAGAGCTTGCAAGACTGGCAACAGAGAAGATGAAACTGCTTTACACTAAGAAACAAAATCAATTCCATTGCTATTCAGAGCATCTTAGATACATTTTCTAAAGAGTGGGCCAAATGAATGCACCATTCATTTATCAAACTAAAATTGTTGCTGCAGCACACTTATCACATCTCTTTATCATCACACGCACATATTAGATTAATATGGATTTTCATCATCCTGACCTCCCGAAAGTAACAAAAATCACAACATCCATTCATAAAAATAATATATCTGAAAAGAATCCCTAATCATCAGTTCCAGAAAAAAAGGAGGACACCAAGAAGAACCAAACAGATTAGTAATAAATATAGCATAACATAATATTTGTTTCTATGTATATTGATTGGTACACATCAACCTCCCTCTGTCTATTGCCCTCCAGATGTCACAAATAAATAAATATTTATTTATTTTTAAGAGAATTTGGGTTCCTCTATATTATAAAATGGGATGCAGGTGGCGCTGTGGTCTAAACCACTGAGCCTTGGGCTTGCCGATCAGAAGGACAGCAGTTCGAATCCCCGCGATGGAGTGAGCACCTGTTGCTCAGTCCCTGCTCCTGCCAACCTAGCAGTTCGAAAGCACGTCAAAGTGCATGTAGATAAATATGTACTGCTCTGGCGGGAAGGTAAATGGTATTTCCATGCCCTGCTCTGGTTTTGCCAGAAGTGGCTTAGTCATGCTAGCCACATGAGCAGGAAAAACTGTCTGGGGACAAATGTCGGCTCCCTTGGACTGTAAAGCAAGATGAGCACCACAACCCCAGAGTCGTTCATGACTGGACTTAACTGTCAGGGGGCCTTTACCTTTACTTTATATCATAAAATATCAAGACCAACTCCTATCATCCCTATCCAGTGTCGTGTTGCACCAATCCCATATCAGCAATCTTAGACAATTTGTGGAATGGTGTAGTGGTAGGGATTACCAACAAACTCACAATTCCAAATCAGCCAGCTTTGACAAGGTACAAACACCAAACTTCTAATTTCACACATGGAACGCATGAAAATGGCATTATGGTGAAATATGGCTACCTCCCCTTCCTAAGCCTGCCAATTACCCAGTTCGTTTCAGCTGAGCCAACAAAGTTCTAGATTAGTACATTGCTGAATATTTATCCTGTATTTTCCCCCAAACCTTCACCAATTTTGCTTGAGGATTTTATCTGAGTAATAACTTATTCATTGCAATGATATTTGAATTTCTCATATAAATAGACTTACAATAAATTGAAAGCATCATATGGTTGTACATTATCTTGATATGTGTTATTCCGAAACATTAGAAACATAGAACTATTTGGCTGTTTAGTTTGCATTTTCTTATAATGCGTTAATTTAATCATTACCATGATGGAACATATTTTATTCAGTTTATTGAATGAAAGATAACATAGTACTCTTTGCCAATTTTTAGCTATTATTATTTTTGAAACAGTTAATAAATTAATTGCTACCTCAAAATCTCTTTCTGGAAAGGGATGTTCTTTACATATTCAAGCAAAATGATCTTTTGTTTGTGGGGGCAGGTATCTAATATTCTTACATTTCTGCAATATCATTCAGTTGTAATTGTTGTTAAAATTATTACTCACTCTTCACTAGCGGCTCCTAGGATGGATTACAACAATGTCAAATTCAGTATTGAACAACGTATAGCCACCTGAATAGGGTGAGTCCTGAAACCACACATCTCAGTTGCCAAAGGTGTAAAGAGTTGCATTACAGAAGATCATCAATTTATAAGAAAAGATACTGCACTCAAAGATTATGAAAGGGGACAGGGCCAGCCCCATCATTAGACAGAGTGAGGCAGTTGCTGCAGGCCACAGAGGATGAGGCATGGAGTATAGACAGAGTTGTGTTTGTTGCATGGCCTGCCTAAGCTGTCCTTTGCAGCCCTCAAGTCCATTCCGCACAGTGTAGGAATCAGGCCATTAGTGTGGAACTCCCTCTATTAACATAACAGGGAGGCACCAAGTTGGATCCAATGCTAGTCCAATTTGAAGTAGACTTGTTAAACCCAATTAATATTACTAACTTTGATCTATTAATTTCAATGGTTCTGCTCTAAGTAAAAGATAGTTGGAGACAAGTCAACTCTAAGAAAATATACAGTAGTTGGAGACCATTCATTATTATTATTTTTGATGCTTCCTGAAGGCTTTCATTTTTAAAAAATAAAACAGCAACACACCTTTTAAGTGGCTGTTTTTAGTCTGCATCTGTATTGCTTTTGAAATTGCTTTAATACAGTGGTACCTCAGGTTAAGTACTTAATTCGTTCCGGAGGTCCGTACTTAACCTGAAACTGTTCTTAACCTGAAGCACCACTTTAGCTAATAGGGCCTCCTGCTGCTGTCACGCCACCGGAGCACGATTTCTGTTCTCATCCTGAAGCAAAGTTCTTAACCTGAAGCACTATTTCTGGGTTAGCAGAGTCTGTAACCTGAAGTGTATGTAACCTGAAGCGTATGTAACCTGAGGTGCCACTGTACATGAAATTGCTCTAATTGTTGGTGTCTTTATTGTAAGGTTGCCAGATTTTTTTTCAATGAATCCGGGGACACTTTTCAACTTCAATGGATTTTGTATGGGGACTGATTTGTAAATCCGGGGACTGTCCCAGGGAAATGGGGACGTCTGGTAACCTAACTTTATTGCTACATTTGTTCCAGATGTCTTATAGAGAGCAATTCATGAATTGAAACAAATCAATAAATAAACTCCCCCGGGGCACCTGGTAGGGGGAAAAAATGTGGAATGGAAAGAAAAGAAGACATAAGAAATGCTCACTGTCACTTCTCAGTGATATGATAAGCCCAAACCCACATCCATCAAAATTCAAAATGAAGTCTAAACTGTCTTGAGAGAGAGACAGAAAAAAGGTAGTTTATTTAAGAGGGGATGGAAGCGTTCAAGGAATGGGGGGGGGGGCAGTTTTGCCACAGGGTGCCACAGGAGCATTTTATATTGCTTCTGTTGACAGCCTCTCTGGAGGGGTCCATCAAATAATTTAGCTTCTGGCAATTGTTGCAAACTCTGTACACTAATGTGTACTTAATTCAATATTGACTACCATGCCCAGGAGTGCCAGGTATAGGGGTTGCAAGGGGCTTTAGCCCCCTCAATATTTTGAGGCAGGGGGCCAAGCCCGCCCACCCCCAATATTGAGGGAGCCAACATCTGCCACTGCTGGGCACCCTCTGCACGCCCAGCCTCCGCCTGGGAGCTGAGCAGGGGCTGGGACAAGCAAGGGCAATCTTTGCCTTGTTTCTTCCAGCTCCTCCAAGCCTCTGTTCCCCAGTCTCAACCTGCCTTATGACATCCTTCTCGTCTATTTTAGCCTGCCACTCTCCTCCTGTGCCTGATCCTAGCTCAGGACCCATGGCATGCTGCATGTATTACTTTCTGGGATAGGCTCTATTCAAAATACCACAAGCAATGCCCGTGCTTAAAATATTTGTGTTACAGGTCTATGGGCCACAACTTTAAAACTACATGTTGTAAAATCCTGGGTTGGCTCATTGCCGCAGTGCAGAAACCTCTGAATACTGTCTTAACCATGTCTGTGTAGGACTAGACCAATGTTTTGCAAGTTAATACGAGGTCAGAATATATTTTCTTTCTTCTCTACAAAGAAAACCCCATCTTTCATTGCAGCCTCTGCTGTCATCTGATGAATATCTCTGATTATTTATAGTGGAGTGAGGGTCAGAGAGCATTAAGAATTGAACTCAAGCAGAATGCAGCTTGCACTTGAATACGCAATGCCAGCAGCCAAAGGGTGAGCTTTCCATTCATTCAGTGACTTCAACCCTGACCCCTCCTGTTAATGTTGGGGGTAAATAAGCTTGTTTTGCTGTTTCTTCCAAGGTCTTGGAAGAACAAATCCTATACAGTTGTATGCACTTGTGGAGGTACGTCTAATTCATATTGTCATCAATAAACATGCACCTCTTGAGTTATTCTGATGTCAAAAGTATTGTTGCTGCTGTTATTATGAATACATAAACTCCACTGTACCTTCCTTAGAACAGCTTACCCGTGGTTTCCAAGCAGTCTCTGCTAACAGCTATTTCACATTATATAAATAACTGGCAAAAAAACAACCCCTCCTTTCTACCTGGTATACACTCTCTGAAGATATATGCCCATGCATATAATTAATAGTATGCACAACTAATTCATTGCAAGTATGCCAATTTTTGAGGTCTTCGTACAGCAATTCAAAGCCCCTTTGCAGTTGGCTGGTGTGTCAGTGTGCTAACACAAATATGCCCATTTCAATATCTCTCGATTTTCAGTTTGTGCTATTAGTTCAGTTCTCCACATTACCACATAAGTTTGCATTTTATTTTTTATTTTTAAGTCCTCATGAAAATCCATCTGAATTTTAGTGCAAAATTCTCATAATATTTTTTTTTGGTATGCATTTTTTGCTTAATATATACAATTTTGTAAAGCGATTTTCTTAACAAAATGCACTGTAATCATCCTAAGTTAATTTCAGTGGGTCTGCTCTGACTAACAAATATGCATATCCTTTATTTATGGCCCACTGGCAACAAATAAAAAAATTACAGAATGTTAAACATATAGGAATGTTAAAAGATCAGAAAGGCATAGTAAGGCAAATTACTATAGCAAGACATTTTGCAACTTTCTGCTTAGTAATATGTGTGTGTGTGTGTGTGTGTGTGTGTGTGTATTTGCGCTTTGAGGACCCTAGGACACCCCCTGTATAAATTAATTCACACAGACACATATTTTAGTTTAAGGTTGATGGGCAAAAATTTAGGCCACAACTTTATTGATTACACAATGTGAGCGGTAATGGCATGGGCATTGGCAAGACTATAACTGACTCCTTTCCACTCAGCAGGAAGTCTGAAAGGGTAAAAACCAAACAAGGGAGCTTCACTGATGCAAAACGACTGAAGCTCACCCCGGGGTTCCTGTAGTCCTGGCATGTCCCTAGCCCCTCAAGCGGACTTCGGACAAGATCCAGGACCCCCAGATTCCTTTAATGGAATACCCTTTTCATGGACGGGCAGGTGATGGCCACCCCACCCCACCCCTCCCACACCCAACACTAAGCCAATGCCTAACTGCCAAACCTTACAACGTTGTGACAATCGCTGGGAGGTAGGCGAAAACCAAATGACCATTGCCAATCTGTCAAATGGAAAATAAATCCTACCAGGCCCCTGACACAAGACAGGCAACCAACCGAAGTCTCAAGCAAGGCCAGGGCACCGAAACCAAAGAAAGGGCAGGTGGGCGGGTGGGTGGGCGGGTGTTCGGCCGCGCGAAGCAAATGCCTGAGCCACGTCGTGCTGCCACTTAAATACCCCCCACAATCACACCAATCAATGTGATTGGCTAATAAGCCAGGCACAACCATGGGGCCACTCTGGCTAGGACTCGGCGATGCCCAGCCCCTGTGACGTAGGAGGCGCCCCAGGGTCCTGCGTTGAAGAGGATCCCATATATATAAAACACACACACACACATACACACACATATATATCTCAGAGACTTGGGAAGGATCATGTAATGGGGCATATCAGTTTCTTTACACCCTCCATTAAAATGCATTAAAAAATTTATTCATACACATTAATTTCAGTGGATGGTCTTCAGCTAAATGTTGCTTCCATGCAGCCGTACCAATGAATAACATGGTAAAATATTTTACGTTAAGAAACCCTTCCCAGACCTTTTGAACAACAATGATGAAGTTAGATGCACTGATTTCAATAGCTCTACTCTGATTAAAACTTGGGACGTGTCCACATTTCCACTTGTCCTATGCTTAGAAAGAACAGGTCTGAACAGTTTCCGGCTTGCTCCCTCTCCCCCCTCCCCAGTTTTTTTGACATGAGTCTGAGTGGTATAGGCTTTCCACTGACACTTCTCTATCCTGAAAATGGTCTCTTTAGAGGTAATCCATGGAAAACCCAATTACCCTTTCAGCACTAAATCACGTTTTTTTCCAAGGGAAAGCAGCAGCAGAGAGGGAGGTATGGACAAAACCTTAGTTGAATACTACCCAATGGGTCTAATTCGGTATGACTATTGTTGGATACATGCAACCTTTTTTTTTTTGCTGGTTTCCACTTCAGTATTAGGTGGTTGATTTTGTGTAAATGATATTTTTTTGAAGAGTAATACGTGATTCAGAATATTTTCCGGGCCTTTATCTTTCCTGTCTTTCCTTGTCAGACATTGCAGTGACGTCTGCCAAGAGACAGCTTTCTTCAAGCCACAATCAATTTTTAAAGGACCACCGGACTCTTTTTAACTGTTTCCTTTTGTGCCATATTAGCCTCGCTTCAGAGCAGTCAAAGTAGAGAGGCAAAAGGGAGACATGTCTATTAGCCTCATAACAACTAAAAAGTCATTGGGACAATCTCTCTCGGGTAGGGTTACATCATAAACTTCAGATAACATTTCCTATTAAAAATGAATGTGTTCTTCATGAAAGTAATGGGGAAAGTGGATGCTCTAATATTTTCAAATGCTTTGACTGCATTTATATAGTTTCAGTGATGGATGGCAGCAGGGAAACTGGTCCAAACCTATTGCAGCCAATATAAATTAGATTCAAAATGTATATGCTGTTAAAAAGCAGCATGATGGGGAAATAAACTGAAACAAAATGAACTTTTATAGAATGAATGCTCTCCAACTTTTTTCTTTGCATATGTGTTTGTGTGCAGTGGTGGGAATATAACATTAGATCACATGAAGAGCCAGTGGTGGTTAGAGTCTGCACTAGCACCAGGGAAATCAGGCTAAAAATCCTCCCACCCAACCATGAAACCCACTCAGTGACTGTGGGCCAATCACAGCCTGTTTCATCCTGACCTACCCTACAGAGTGAGGTTAAAAATAGGGTGGGAGAGAAAAACGTACACACCACTTTGAGCTCCTTAGTAAAAAGGTAGCATAGAAATTCAATCTATCACAATCATTTCCACCTTTTAAAAATCCATCTAAGTATATGCAAGCTTATAGTATTGGGAATTCGGGGAACTTGTGACTTTCCAGATGTTGTTGGAATCCAGCTCCCTTCAAGGATGATAGGAGTTGTATTCTAACAACATCTGGAGAACATATTCAATTGGGGAAACAAAAAAAGTGCAAAACTCATTTCAACAACTCAGGTTGTCCCCTATTAACTCGTTAACTTCCACCGTGAATATTGCACATGTGTGTGTGAGAGAGAGAGAGGGAGAGAGAGAGAGAGAGAGAGAGAGAGCAAGAGAGAGAGAGAGCAGTGGGGCTGACTCAGCACATTCTTGACCCCATAATGGCCCATTTCAAGGCTTTCCATGGTCTAATGCTGGCAGGGATCCCACTAGTGGTACTTATATCCACCTGCATGTTCAGCAGGCATTAACAGGAAGCTCCATGCTGACAGAGAGACATTGGTATCACTCTGAGGGTAGAGGCTAGTGGAGTCCATTAGGGCTAGGTGTAGAATAGGGATGAGGGAGAAATATGATTCAGTTTGCACTTAAAGGCAAACCTACCTAATCACACTTTCCAGAACAATACACAAATCAAAATATAGCAGTCCTTTGAAATTTGTATCCAGATTGTCTAAATGCAGGCAAGGAATGTGTACAAAATGTTGTGATACATTGTGCATTAAAATCATATACAGTGGTACCTCAGTTTTTGAGTGTCTCAGAAGTTGAACAGTTTGGCTTTCGAACGCCAAAACCCAGAAGTAAATGCTTATGTTTTCAAATGCTTCTTTGAAGCTGAATGTGCCGTGTGGCTTCCGTACTGAGTGTTCCAGATGTAATTGCTTCCAGAAATGTATGCTTCGGTTTTCAAACATTTCAGAAGTTGAACGGTCTTCCAGAACGGATTACGTTTGAAAACCGAGGTTCCACAGTATTAGTGAAAATAACATACAAAAATGCATTACATTAGGGGAAACTTCATTGCAAACAATTATATATTAGGCAAAAATGCATATGAAACATGTATTTTAAGATGTATTTTAATTGATTGCTTGATTTTATGGTAATGTGTCATATATTTGATGTTAGCTGCTCTGAGCCCGGTTTTGGCTGGGGAGGGCGGGGTATAAATAAAAGTTGTTGTTGTTATAAGAGAATTTGCACTAAAATGCAAATGCAAGTGTGAGGATTGTGTTGTTTTTTAATGTAAATTGATATGGAAATGTGGAGAACTGAATTTCAGATTGAAAATATGAGGAATTTAGAGAGACCAAAATTGACAGATTCTCCCATTCCTACCTGTAAGGAACCCCAGCTAAATTCAATAGCAGTTACTTCTAAGTAGGCATGAGACTGAAGCAGCTGCCAATATGTGGATTTCTCCCACTTAAGTGAAGCTCTTTCTCCAGCATCTCAGCCAGCTGAAACAAGCGTGAGATAGACTAGGAGAAATGCTCCTTGGTACAAATGTTGTGCAAACAAATAATTTTGTAATAAACAGCGTGTAGAGAAAAGGTTAGTGCTTGTACCAATTACACCTCGGGTTACTGTTTTATGATCCTTAGAATATGAAATGGCATTTCTCTGTCAGGTCTTCCCCTGGTAAACAAATTATGAAATGAATTATTACTCACAAATGCATGAGAATATGACACGGCGGATGCACACCTAAAAAGACCAGACTGCTGAATAGATTATAAAGATGGGCTTTATTGCCCATTTCTTGCACAACTTCAATAATGGATGAATAACACTCTTGTTTTGGGGAGTGTGCTGTTCAGACAGCAGAGGGCCATTTGTTTTATCCCAGATATAATTAATTAACACCTCACAGGAGTTACAAAATTAGAAATATTTTTAATGCAACTTTCAAAATAAAAGAAATGAAGAAAGTGATGTGGTTGCAATGTGAGATGACATTGGGAAACCCTGGTTGTTGTGGCTTTTTTTTTTTTTTAGTTGAACAGTGACTGGTCCATAGTTCAGTGGCAGTACTATCTTGTTTTACACCAAAAGGTCCCCGGTTTAGTCCCCACCACATCCAGGCAGGGCTGGGAATATCCATGGAGAGCCACTGCCAGCCAAGTGTAAACACAGAGGCAAATGGGCCAACAGTCTGACTCAGTATAAGGCAGCATCCTATGTTCCTATGACTTTATGGACAGGGAGATCTGATTCATATTGCAGGCTGAGAAGATGAGCGAATTCTTTTCTCCTGGGCCATTTTCCTGATTAAAAAACAAAACAAAACAAGAACTATGTTCTGGGTCCTGTGTTAATGCAAAAATGACTGGAAAAATGTGCCCTACATATTTACCACTTCTGAATGGAGTGGCATTTTATGCCTATTTAATGTGCCATGACTCTTGAGTATTCGCTTGCAATACTGCAAGCTGTTATTGTAAACATTTTGTACCAGATGCGCGTCCCTAGTCCAGGCAATGTCAGGGCCCTAATCATATACAGTGGTACCTTGGGTTAAGTACTTAATTCGTTCCGGAGGTCCGTAATTAACCTGAAACTGTTCTTAACCTGAAGCACCACTTTAGCTAACGGGGCCTCCTGCTGCCGCTGCGCTGCCAGAGCACAGTTTCTGTTCTCATCCTGAAGCAAAGTTCTTAACCTGAAGCACTAATTCTGGGTTAGCGGAGTCTGTAACCTGAAGCATATGTAACCTGAAGCGTATGTAACCTGAGGTACCACTGTATAGCTTTCAAAAAGGTGGTGGGTGGGTGGGTGAGAGAAGGGGGGGTGGGACAGAGAAAGTGGCTATATTTATTTTGACTTTCTTTTTCGGTAATCTTTGATTGAGATGAGAACAAAGAGGGCAAGGGAGGATAAGGTGTCTAGACCATACCTAGTATGTATAACCTTATGGGGTTTTAGCTCAGTGTCTTAAACATTTGTCAAGAACTTCTATAAACAATCAAACACACATACACACTCACTACACACATATAAAAAAATGCTGTCAAAATGCTTTTTTAAAAAAATAAAGTTTTGAAAAATCCATTGAAATTATCATAGCTCTCTGTCACCATTTAGTGTCAGATTTGTATACTGCACTTTACAACACACTTAAAAAGGCTTTGTTTGCAGTTGTCCCAGGAATCTCTAACTGGAAACTCTAACAGTGTGACTGAATCATCTCTTTCTCGAATACGCTGCAGCACAGTGTCCCCCCAGGAACTGCTGGTCTCCCCAAAGCTTCAATGTCACAGGTTCCCCCATCCCTGCTGTAGCAGATGCATTGAGCGTCTGGTCTTCTTTCTGCTATGTTGCAGAGTCACCACTGCAGATGGCCCTCCTCCAACCTACTAAAGATCAAGTGAGTCATCAGGCCTGTTAAGTTGTGGTTGAACATATCAGATGACACAGCGATTCTTCAAACAGCTCTTGTTTATTCACAGGCCAGGACAGAACTGAACTGAAAGGTTCAGTCAGCCTGCTTATATAGAGCTCCAGTACAACGTTACTGTAACAACTTTCTAAAACTATCCAATCACTGAACGTCACTTTTGATCCCTTATTTGCATAACTATCTACAGTATCCCCCTGCTGGCCCAGGGTGAGAACTTCAGTACATAACAAGGCCAATAGGGATTTCATTCAATACTCTAAAGCAGTTGACACTAGCATAGTAAATTGCAGCTAGAACTAGTGTTAATGGACAACGCACTTGCACTGGGTTGGCTCCTTTTAAAAAATACAAATCCAGCTGCACTTCAGTGCACGTGGAAGCAATTTCATGATGAATTCAGCTTGAAATAAACTAGTTATATTGAGGTAAAGTAATGCTCTAAAGAAGCTTAATATAATTTTCACATTCTTTCATCAGCTGACACTCTTACAAAATATACATTATCTTAATATGTAATGTGTATTTTGTAATGCTTGGCAATTATACATATATTCCAAATAAATGCTGAATGAGACCAGTAGAACTGTGCAGATAATAAGGGGCATAAATATTTAGGCCTGCAGGACACACTTATTTTAAACCAGAACATTTAAGTAATTGTGTTTTATCTTTAAAATATATGTTCCAGAATGTTAATAGCATGGCGGTCTTGTTTATTCAAAAGCTTACAAAGAGAACAATAAGATATCATCAGAGTAACCACACAGGTCACTGCTTTGAAAGCAGACAGATGGTGGGGGGTGTATATTAATGGAACTATTTAAACATTAGTAGTCAGACTGATATCTGGACACTTGACAGTTGATAGGTTCTTTGATCTTTTGACTTAAGCCAATCTAAAGGGCAAGGATTTGGACACAGCAACGAGTGCAACCCAAACTGATGATTTGGCCAATTGACCTAGGGAACCAAGTATTAATACTCTGCCCTCATTTTGCTTAAGCAGATGGTAGTCTTTTTGTCATTAGCAGTGACCGGGGAGTTTCAGGGACCAAGGAAAATACAGAGAAGATGTCTAAGTAGAGAATGGTACAGTTACAAAAACATTAGCCTCAATGAACTACTCAGATTGGGGTTTACCAGTATCTTTCATGGCTGCATGTCCTGGTGTAGTTTTGTGAGGGGAAGAGATCCATATTTCCATTTTAAAAGCTGTGTTGGATCTGCTCCAGTTTCTGCCATGCTAGAAGTGCTATAAAAACAGGAAGCAGACTTATAAACATTGCACACACGCATGTGTGCGTGTGTGTAAAAGAGACTCTAAACCACATTTATTCAGCAATCTTGAATGGTGTTATTTCTTACCTCCTCAACATATATTTAGTTCTTTTAATTTTTCCTTTTGCAAATGATAACAAACTACTATTATGACTGAAGATGAGACTTCAAGAAAAATGCAAACAAAATGTTGTGCCACTGTATGGGAGCTGGGAAATAAATACAACTGCTTAGTAGAGCCTCCTCAATTACTGGTATAGTAATGGAGATAACAGTCAATGAATCTATGACCTGGACTATGGAAGCTATAACTAGAAAATATGGCTGAAGTGCTGGCGAATGTATCATGTATGCTGTTAGGGAAATTGAATATGACAGAATGAAATTGTAATAGCAATATATACTTCCAGTTAGTGCAGGATACCTTTCAGATATGCATGTACATTCCACAGATGCTTCATAAGTTGTGAGTCAAAGTATTGCCTGACAGCAACTCAGGCTGATGGCTCACCCAGTCCAATGTCTTATTCTCACTTTGTTCAACCAGATGGGAAGCCTGTAAGCAGGACATGGGAAGCAGACTCTCCACAATGCTTAGTGTACAACCTAAACTCCTTAATCAGTCATATTGAATATATCTATCTAGAGTTTATCTTCACTTTCAATGGAATCACATGACAATGGTTTCCATAGAATCAACATATTAGTGTTCTCACCCAGTGACAGAAGGAGGGAGGGCCCATACAAGTGAAATATTTAGCACATCTCAGAGAAGGAAGGTGATAAGATAGCCATCTTTCAGATATTCAGATATTCTCACATGACCCTTCTTCCTCTGACTGTGGTCTGAAGGGTACAAACTGGAAACAAATATGCACTCTACACCATATGATTGATTATGCAGGGTCTATAGCTTGGCTGTTAGTTACTGAAAGCAATCAGAAGTCCCATAGACATGTCACAAGGCTCAGTTTATATTTTTTTCTTCTATATGACTGGTTAAATAGCCTGTAACCGCCTCCAGTGGAAGCTTTAAGTGATTATGAACACTCCCGCTTTTCATTTCAAATTAGCTGGGATGGCTTGTCTATCATCCAAGGAGCTTTTAAATCAGTGACCTTAAAATCTGCTCAGCAGCAGGCATGCTAAAATGAAACTTCGCTTCACTTTAATTGGTTCATATTATCCTTTGTTTCTAACTACAGATTAGCCTAACTGATCCCAATATAATTCTAAAGGTTCTTCATTTCACATTCAAGAAAGAGAAACAAAGCATTGCTTGATGGAATGCAACGGTCATTTACTGGTATAGTCAGTGGTTTTAAAAATAAAGGGTTAATTTGTTTTTGCCTTAATTAACAAATTATTTGAGAACATATTTATTATTAATAATAATAATATTATTATTTTCTTGAATTTTTATGTATGGATATGTTCGTTAGATTGCTTATTTGTATTAAAGTCCTTATTAGGGCAATAACTTTGTTAAGCCAAACAAAATGTCACAAAACAAATGCAAGATTCCTGTAACTCTTCTTCAAGCTATATGGTGGGAGAGAGAGAAAACTAAAATAATACCAACAGCCTTTTCCCTCTCTTTCTATCCCACTCCATTGACTTTTTAATACATAGAGCCTAATGAACAGTTCTGGGAAAGTTTGCATTCTATGTTATGGCATTTTGGTTATGCTGAGAAAGGTTTTGCTGTCTTATGGACTTTTTCTAAAGGTCCAACAATGCTACTATTTACTTATTTTTAGCCTGCTTTTCCACCAAAAGGTATTCAAAACAGCTTACAAGTCAAAAACAAAAATCATCATTATCATCATAAATATGTATATTAAGTAACCTGCGCAGAGCAGAACAACAACCGCTGCAAAATAACCAATTGCAAAATAAAATGCATACAAAACTGTTTAAAATCAACTATCTATAAAAAGGAAAGAAAGGAAAGAAAGAAAGGAAGGAAGGAAAGTTTGGGAACCATATGGATTTCTAAAAGGGGGGAGTTCAACAACTTTGCTACTGCTAGGTTGTGTTTGATGCCGCACACCCAGCAAAATGCACGCACGCGCGCGCACACACACACACACACACACACAGCACTTCTGATAGGGTAAGAAACAAAGCTACACTACTTATTATCTCAGTCCATTTCATATGGCCAAATGCTGGTCCATTTCATACGGCGAAAGGCTCTGCTTGATACTCTGGGCCCAAGCGGTATGACAAGCACTTTGAACTGAATTACAATTAGAGACATGCTCACTGATGTCTACATCAGCTGATGTTTTGGACATGCAGCAAGCAGCAACGCCAAATGCAGCATGTTATGGTAGTCCACCCTGGATAGGCTAAGGCGTGTGTGATGGGGGCTGGTCTGCACAGCCACCACAAATTATGTCACCTCACCTATCACCGCCACTCCTCTGGTTGATCTCCCCTACCCCTCTCCTCTTTGTGGTGGCAGCTCCCCCTCTGTCTGTATCCCTGCTCTGCTTGCTTCTTCTTTGTTTTGCTTTACTGGCAGCAGCAGTGGCTAAGCCCTCCTCCTCCTCCTCTACCTCAACCTAAGAAGGGGAAGTGGATATTCATCCACGCAAAGTGTCCTGTGAACTCCCCTGAGATCTGTGGGTATATGGGGGTATATAAATTCAATAATAATAATAATAATAATAATAATAATAATAATAATAATACTGGGTGAGGTGGCCATAGCCACAGTTTCCTGGGGATTTGAGTTGATGGGTATTTATTTCTCTTCTTACAACTTTATCTTTCTGGCACCTGCTGCCCCAGTTCTTCTTTAATTTAGTGTTTTGTAGCATCTTGATTGCATTGTTTTATCACATTGTTATCTTTCTACCTGTCATATCCCACCATCTGTCTATCTGGCATGTGTCTCTGTTACCTGCCTTAAACTTTTCAGATAGGTGGGATAAAAAAGGGTTTAAAATAAACTGCATACATCGAATAAAATGAATTAATTAAATAACCGTGGGTTCCAGCACGGGGGATACAACAAGCTCTCTGTGAATGAGGCTTTTTTCTTTTAGCACTTGCAAAATCCCATGTAATTCTTGGAAATGGCTTTTCTATAAAAGCATTTGGTGGCTTTTATCATTCCAAGACAAAGAGAGATGTAAGACTCTCAATTCCCAGTGGTGACTCCTGCTTTTACTGCTGGAAAGATCACAAAAGAAAATGGATCACAGCCTGAATATAAGTGACCTTCACAATTACCTTCAAAAAATTAAAACAAAAATTAACAGGGCTTTGCAGAATGCAGAAACTTGTTTCTTTCTTTTCCTTTTGCTGATAACATAGTTTCACTAATAAAATAACGTAGAGAAATGTCACTTTGCTCTCGAAACGCTAGAATTTCTATAACTCCCTGTCTGCCTCTAATTCTGTCGGATTGTTTTTCCTCCATAGCAACACCCACTACACACACACCCCTCTCCTTTCTTTCCTCAGCCCAGAAACTAAGCAAAAGTGTACCAAAATGCTGGAAAATGTTAAATGGGGAGGGCTGTGAAACTGAAATTGAATCTGGGACTGTCTCCATGCAAAGCTATCAGAAAATCCTTTCCTGCTTCTGATAAGCTTACCTGCATGATGGTAGCCAAGCTGAGGAACAAGATGTTGGACATTTGGTATGAACCAGCAGTGCTCTTCTTATGAATAAAGGACTGGGGGGAAAGGATTTCAACTCCCTACTTTGTGTGCTTTCACCAAATACAAGCACATCAAAACGACAACAAAGAAATGGAACACATACCAATTCCACAGAGTTTAAACCGATTGATACAAAAGATAGACCAGCTCATAGCTCTTTCCACGAATTTGAGACCAATCAATGTAAACTTCTTAAAACTGTACAAAGTGGAAACTGTAATAGAGTTTGTAAGAAAGCAGCCTGGGAAGATCATTTTGTAAAACATATCTAAAAAACAAAACAAAGCCAAAAAAAAAAAAGTGTGAAAGGAATCGCTTGGCTCACTCTTGTCCTAGACATGGCAGCCCAATAGCTTATGCAGCTCTTATCTTCCCACTGTGTTTCCCAGTTCTGCAGAGAGGAATCACAGGCTATGCCAGATACAGTTTGCATGTCTTCTATATAACTTTGTCTTTGACTAGTCCAAGCACTGGGTTGGGAGAGCATACAGTTTAGGGACACTGATTCTACCTACTTGCTGGGGGAACATTTCCTGCAGAATATTTATATTGCATTAAGTACAACATAGAGACACACAGAGAGAGAGAAGGACAGAGGAAGAGGGAGAGACCCCCACAATATTATTCATTATCTTACTACAGGATGAAAGCTTGAAGGGGGGTTCTTCATGTGTTCAGAGGAACAATCTAATAATTCTCCCAATGACCAGGAATCCTACAGAATCAGGGTTCCCAGTCATGACGATTCTAAGCCCATTCAGGTGAATACATGAAGAATCCCACTTCAGACCTTCCCAAACAATACAGAAAAGTCAGAGGTGGAGCTGGTGGGGTGATTAGGTGCAAGGCTGGTGCATACAGCCCCTATCTCCACTATTGTTTGAACCCAGAGCAGAACTGAGATCAGACCAGTGTGGATGTGGGAGGGCTGCCTTAACTCAAGCACGGGCAAACTTCCAAGGACCACAGGTCAGTAGTGGGTGAGGCCAGAAGCAGTTCCTGAAATTTTTATCTTTGTATGGCAGGCTAGTTTGGATGCACACTCACACACCCCTCTCTATCCTTTTTTCAGGCAAGCAAGCTGCATGTTTGGAAGTCAATGACATATTCAAGACAGGACAAAAAGCACTGAAGAGATGGCATCAGTGCAGCTAGTGCAAGGTACTGCTGTATCAACTGGAAAAAGGCAGAAGGCTAGGATCCTAGTGTTCACGCTAGGTCTGGCCAATCTGCAACTAATATTTCACATCCCCATTGCACTCCTTTGTGGACATTTCCTATCCGAGGAAAACCATCCATGCAAACAAACCCAATGAGGGCTGGAAGACCGTTCAATCTTTTATTTTTAAAAAACGCTGATATTTAGTGTGTAAACCCAAAGCCTGCATGCCACCCACACTGCTCCAGTATCTAAACTGCCTAGATTTTAGACATTGTTTATACTATTTGACTTTGATTCTTTTGATTCTTTCATTATCCTCTAAACTCCAATAAGTGCAAACCAGCCTTTCTTTTTTTTTTAAGGAGGGGAAAATTGCTTACATGGTGAAAAATAAAATACACAAAGGCTTGCATGTAGCTCTGTTGTTAGAGCCTATTCTGCTTCAGCATTGTTAAGCCTGGATTTCAATCACGATTTTGAAGAAAAGCCAGTGACTAAAATCAATCGAACTACCCAGTCCTATTCATCAATTTTTGCTTTATTGGCAGCTTATGCTTGGAAAATTAAGTCTCACAAAAGGAACCTGGGGAGGGGCAGGACGTGTCTGCCTGATAGTTGTGTTGCCAGATATTATCTCGAAGACAAAGACCTGCTTAACACCAGGTCTTCGCAGCTCTTCTGATTGCAATCTCATTTCACTTGTCCTTGGGAGTGCTGTGTTTGCTGTGACCTCCAGCTTGTTAAATATTCAGCAGAAAGTTTATGGGCTTTCCCATAACCTTGATTAAAAGCCTATTGGGAACCTGAATGCTGAACCAAGAACTTCATTTTCTTCTTCTTTTCTTTTCATTCTGAAAAGCAACTGGAGTAGTTCATGCTGATTTCTGTTTTGTTAAGAGTACTTCTAATCAGCAGGCTGAGGGCCTAAAGATGGGACTGGGAATGTGGGGTGGGGAGACGAGAACAAGCCAAGAGCCAGTCCTGAATTGCCTTTGTCCTTTACAGCTAGAATCAATGTCAGCCACAATATTCAGTTTGCAAAGCTGGATCCCCTTGTCTTGAGAGGGAAATTAGATTGTGGATGTAAATAAGGTGGGCCTTAGGAGAAAATCCCCACTTATTGTTTTCTTCTTTCTCCTTTTATTTCACCAAACCACTTTGTATATGTGTGTTTGCTTATTTGCTCTCCGATATCTGTATGTGCTTTAACTACACATCTCCTTGAAAGACAACTCTTCCTCTAAACCATAATTTCAATCCAATGGTGCAGCACATTTAGATAAAGTGTTGTCTTTCAAGGAGATGCAGAATCCAAAGCATGCATAGGGTTGTAGGCAGAAGAAGCAAGAATGGGGAACAGGTAGACTCACAGAGCAATCCTAAAACCAGTTGGTGCTGGTTAAAGGGAAAGCCCCCCCCCCTTTTTTTTACACTAGGCTGGTATAGCTTCAGGGATCAGAGATCAGGCTCCTTGGAAGATTTATTTGGCTTTTGATCAAGTAGATCCAATGCTACCAATGGCCTATCCCTAATAAATTTTGAGGTTTTCTGAATACTATTGCCAGTGGTAGGCGATGAGTGTGGTCCTGAAAACCTACCCCTTTTGTACACACTGCAGGTAATCCATAGCAAATAGACATTCAGCCAAATGGGCCCTGTTCTTCATTCATTCCAAAATAAATGCACATCCATTTTGTCTGGTCACTGACCCTGTTAAATCACCATCCCTATTATATCCCTTTATTACCTTCTTAAAATTATGGTAGCACAAATGATAGTGTTGCCATTCTTAAGGATTTAGTACTCGGGATCTGCAAAATGTTAAATCTAAACGAAGGATGGGTAGATATCTCTTGTGCACACATAGACAAAAACATGTACATGAATGCTAAGGTGCCATGCTGTGTACAGCCTGCCATTGTACACTGTCACTGTTAATGTATATTTTGAACCACTCACAGTTTGTAGGCTACTTGTGCTTATGCAGTATATCAGGGGGAAGTAAATGCAATGGATGGAGAGGCTGAAGA
This sequence comes from Podarcis tiliguerta, assembly GCF_965153285.1. NCBI lineage: Eukaryota > Metazoa > Chordata > Lepidosauria > Squamata > Lacertidae > Podarcis > Podarcis tiliguerta. The sequence goes on from NC_139553.1 coordinate 36,301,524, forward strand.
TGTATAGGAACAGAGAAAGTGGGGCCGGGTGGAGCTTGCAGCCTACACAGGAGGCTAAGGGCTCTTGTCCTGCTTCCTTACCCCAGAAAAAAAAATTCTTTAGTGGTCAATCAGAGCAATATGCAATTGGGTTTTTCTCCAGAATGTTTGTTCCACTTTAGCATTAAAGAGCGGGTTTTCCATGGGGAAGGAGGAAACCATTCAGACCTATGCCTAGAAAATGCGGGTCAAGCAGAAAACCACTTGGGCCCATGCTTTGTAGGCATGGGACAAGCAGAAGTGTGGATGAGCCCTAAGACAAAACCCCAATTAATTTATTTCAGTTCCCTAGAATGAGGGACTACAGCAACCAAACCTAGAGGTTATATAGCTAGTACTAGAATTGATGTGGCTCTCTGGGGTCATCTGGTTTGTGACTGTTGTATCCTGAGCTGAACTGTCTACATGATTTGAACATGTAAGAAATCAGCACTTGATTCATGAAGCTTTTGTCCAATGTGGTGATGGACAAATACCAAATAAACATGCCTTCCTAATCACAGATCTGGGGATCCAAAGCTCAGAGAAGCATTACTCATTATTTTCTCAGCTGGAGATGGAACAAATAGGCGGCAGCTGGACGCCAAAAGAAGATTTATAGAAAGGAGTCAAAGGTATCTGGATTTTCATCCTAACAACAATCAATACAAAATGGTTGTGTTTCTCTCAGAAGTAAAACAGGTTCTTTAGGTACATAGCCAGCGCAAAAATGGGAATATACTTTTTAGTGTTTTGTTACAGAAAACAGCATGTCTCTCTGTCTGACCCAGCTCTTTCGGTTTATTTGTGTCTGTTCCTGCCCTGTTAATAGATTATTCTCGCAACATCTCAAAAACAAAATAAAACTGCATGTTTCTACTACTATGTTGTATAAACAGAGAATTAATTGCTCCCAGTGAGATCCCAAGTCCATGGAAGAACATTCATTACCTCTTCCTACCTTAACTATTCTTACAAAGAAAAGTTGCGCTCATTAAGCTTAGACTTCGGCAACCAAAACGAATCAAGAAAGAGATTTCATTACAGTGGTCAGCAAAATCATTGGCAACCGCAATCAACAAGCTCATAAAGGCTCTAACACTGAAAGACCTATTCCTGCTAATGAAGTGAGAATTCATTGATCCAACATGATTAGTTTCCAAACTACGAAGATAACAAACCTCCTTGCTCAAATGCTTTGTCACTCAAGAAATTTCCATCAGGAAAGTGCAAATGTTTAATAATGTATCAGAGAAGAGTTGATGATACATTGTAACAGGTCATCATTATTCATTTATGCGTCTTCAGCCAGGTAAACTGATGGGGTTTTGACAAGGGACTCCATAATAAAAGTCATATGGAACTTCATGGACACATTAAGAATTAAACAGATTCTGCACATTACAACACAATGACCCAACCTTTCCCTCTCCAACTGCCAGGAGCCAGAAATAAAGAGGATGAAAGTGCCCTGCATTAAATACCAACTTCCAATGACTAACATTTTTTTTAAAAAAGAAAATGCAATTTGTTTGGAAATGAAGTTGTATATAAAATTTGGATCATTTGAATAGTCCCCCACCACCACCACCACCACAACTGAACTGTCCCAGTCTGCACTGGATTTGCAAACAGTTTTTTTGCATACATAAATTATTGTAGCTCTTTTTGTGTATGAAATTGGTTTATATGGGTTTTCATTTTTGATGCTCCTTGTTGCTAAATCATGTTGAGGTGTTTCATAGGAAACGATTCATAAAGGGAGATGGGAAGGAAATGTATAAATAAATGCAAATTCACTGGTGACGACACCACTTTAATTTCCTACAGTGACTCAGAATGATTCCCTTGGGCAAGGTGTGTATATGAATAGATCTACGCATGCTGTACACCTCTTACTAAGTGGTCTGCACAGATATTAGGTGGCCTATACAAGAAAATATTATTAATAATAACAACAATAATTAAAACATAAAGAGGTCAAGGTGGATCTGTAAGACTCCAGCAAAGATGGTGACAGCGATAATGATACTGTTTTCCCTGGAAGTGATTTGCATCTCTGACCTATTTTGCTGTTGATGCCACCCTGCAGAGTCTAATAGAAGCTAAGGAAATGAAAATGAGAACAGAACCAAGAGTTTTTCATCTGACCTAAAGCAATTTCTGAAAATTGCAAAAAAAAAAATCTAACCACAAGGACGCTCATGCAATGATAACACCAGCTTTATTACACAATGACTCAGAATGAATCAGCACCAGCAGAAGCCAAAACTCACATTCAGCATTGTAGTTATGCAGAGTTTTGTCTGTTAACCTCAAGGTTAAAAATAAAAATACTTTAAAACAATTTTCATTGATCAAAAAAATGCATTAATTTATAAATGGGATGTTGTGAAGAAAATAGAAAACGGAGTTATTGCCTTGTAACTTTTAAATAAATCATTGCTAATTTCATTGCCTATGACGTGACTTCTTGGATTACAATAGGGTGATTCAGGCCTTGATTTTATTGTCTCTTTTTCTTTCTGTGATTAATTCTGTTCATCTTCTACAAGCCTTTGAGTGCAGATTTTTTCCTCCAAAGTCATAATATGAATTATTCAAGGACTTAAATGGGATTTAACCCAAAAGAACATGCTTCTAGACCACATGACCATGGACAAATGTCTGAAGTTGGGGGGAGAATATGTGCCAGTCTAGAACTGAAAATAATGATATCTTCTATGTGATTGCCCCACTCTGTCTCTATTTTATTTTATTTTATCTTATTTTATTTCCAAGAAACTCAAGATGGGGTCACATTTGGATACATGACAACCAACAGCTTAGAATCTCAGGTAACTTTCTGAAACATGTCATTTTCTACAAGGGAAGAAGGGAACCTCCCACCTCGTCTCATTTTTTCCCCCATCACATCATTTTACATCTCCCCTTTGCACATGCAAATTGACGAGAAGCAAAACTGTATCTAAAGCATAGATTTTTGCCTTGCTACCTAGGTATATTAGCTGCAGTACTTCTTCTCACCTACACTGTGTTCTCAGGGCACATCACAACACAATGCATCAGACTTGCAAGAGGCTTGGAGGTAATGAAATTTATTGCCTTGTTTTACTGTCCTTCACTACAGTCGTGAAATCAAAGCAACTGCACTGGCAAAACCTGTCACTCCAAGCAAACTTTGGCATAGAATGCCTAGCTCAAGCATCTGGTTCTACTTAACTCAAACACAGTTCCAGGAAGGCACCGTTCAAATCTGGGATAGGTAATATTATTTATTTATTCTGGCAAGATTTCTACACCGCTTGATTGTAAAAATCAACAACCTCAAAGCAGTTTACTAATAGAACAAAACAATAAAAGTATCAGTAAAAACAATTTAAAACAAACAAACAAACAAACCAGCAACTTTAAAAATTCAAAAAAGTAATTAAAAGGATTGATAAGCTAAAAATAGTGTAAATGCATGTGGACATTTGGTCTTTCCTTCCCATATTGTTATGTTCCATCACTTTCATTGCCTCTTACAGAATAAAAGGTAAAGGGACCCCTGACCATTAGGTCCAGTCGTGACCGACTTTGGGGTTGTTGCGCTAATCTCGCTTTATTGGCCGAGGGAGCTGGCATACAGCTTCTGGGTCATGTGGCCAGCATGACTAAGCTGCTTCTGGCAAACCAGAGCAGCGCACAGAAATGCCGTTTACCTTCCCGCCGGAGCGGTACCTATTTATCTACTTGCACTTCAAACTGCTAGGTTGGCAGGAGCAGGGGCTGAGCAACAGGAGCTCACCCCGTCGCGAGGATTCAAACCGCCAACCTTCTGATCGGCAAGCCCTAGGCTCTGTGGTTTAACCCACAGCACCACCCGCATCTCTCTCTTACAGTATAGGTCCTCCTATTTTCCTAAGATTAGTATTATTAATGTGTTAGGGAATATGAGTAACACACACAAACACATACAGCTGTTTTCGGGGGGGGGGAGCGCAGGGGACGTCAATCTCCTTTGAGGCTGGGGATATGAATACTCTCTCTCTTAAATTAGAATTGGGGGTTATGCATATTATTAATTTGCCCTGATGTTCATTCTTTTTTTGTCTCTTTTATGTTTGCTTACTTTTAGGGGTGGGGGGAGAAATTAAATTCAGTTAGCACTTTCAGGTGTACTTATCCAATTCACAACTTCAAAAACAAGCCATCCTTAAAAATTTCCATTTTTGTAAATTTTGGGATGCAATTCTTTGGTTGAGTGATGTGTACAAGAATGCATATTATAGGATGAAGTGTGCATATTAATGCATATATTAGTGAAAATAACAAACAAACATGCTTTATAGTTGGGGAACTGTCTTTGCAAAAAAAAAATTATATCAGGTAAAAATTCTGTGCAAAATTGGGTATACAGTGGTACCTCTGGATGCGAACGGGATCCATTCCAGAGCTCCGTTCGCATCCTGAGCAGAACGCAACCCATGTCTGCACGTCTGCGCGTGCCGCGATTTGCCGCTTCTGCACAGGCGCGTGATGTCATTTTGAGTGCCTGCACATGCACAAGCGGCGAAACCCGGAAGTAACCCATTCTGTTACTTCCAGATCACCGCGGAACGCAACCTGAAAACGCTAAACCTGAAGCGTCTTTAACCCAAGGTATGACTGTATTGGGAGAAATGGGCACTATAATATTGATGAATTTTCAAGGCAACTTTTTTTAAAATGCAAATTTGTGTGGGAATGTGGGTAAATGAATTTAAGACTGGAAAACTTGAAACTGAAAGAAGCCAAAATGACAGATTTGCCTAACCCTATTTACACTATAGCTTTCCTCTACATAAATGTTTTACATTTTTGTTCTTCTTATTTTCCCATATCTTGACAGGCTTTCTAGAGCAGTAGGATTAATTTCATCTGGCCACAGCCACCACCACTGCTTTGGCAAGGCTCATTATCGTTTGGCAGGTGCAGTTCCCTTCACCCTACAAATTTAGTCATGTCATACCATCTTCTCCTGCAAACACTCAGGGCAAATAGTTCCATCATTTGTGTTGCAACTGTCTGCTCTGTCTATAAAGCATGCCTAGCCATGGCCTGCTGTCCCTTCTGCCAATATGGAGTTTCCAAGGAACAATTTATTCCCACACAGTCTTAGACAATATACACCTTTTGCATCTATGTTCTCTGATTTATTTCTATAGCTGCTACTTTAGACTATTTTTGTCCTTTCCATTTTATTACCAACACATGCCTCTCACCCTTGATTATCTTTTACACCTCCCTGTTTATTTGCAGATTTCTCTCCCTTCCCAGCTCACACTATATTTGCTGCTAAGTGGCATGCATAACCCTAGAAGCATCCATCAATATCTCTCTCTGGGGGAAAAAAAAATCCATTTACTCTATCTGTCCTTTTCCTGCCTTGACTCATCTCATTTGATTTTCATAAGCACCACTGCTCTTTATCTAAAATCCCCTTGCCCCTGATCCTAAAAGGCATTGTGCTGATTTTCATCCCAGTTGACAAAAAAATTTCTGGGAGTAAAACTATTGCACCTTTAATATCATTAGAAGCAAATTCAAAGTCATGATTTTAAGCAAGGATATATCAATGAAAAATATGTTCCTTTTCAATTTCCATTTCATTTGGATTACTTGATTTTAGATACACTTGTATATGTAAACTGCAGTCATCTAAACGGGGCAGGGTGAGGAAGAGGCTACTCAGTGGTAGAGCACATGATTTTCATGCAGAAGGTCCCAGGTTAAATTCCAGCATCTCCAGTTAAAGCACCCCAGGCAACTCTGATGAATATCTCTGCCACAGGTGTGGGGAAATTTGCCCCTTCAGATGCTGCTGAAATACAACTCCCATCATCCCAGACAATTTACCAAGCTTGCTTGGGGCTGATTGGAGTTGTCATTCAGCAACACATGGAAGGCTAAAGTTTCCCACCCCTGTTCTGCAAGTAGGCAATAATGGGCAGCTTAGAGCTATGGTCTGATGCAGTATTGAGCACTAACACTTTATACCATGGGTGCCCTTTGTGGGATCACGTGTGGCGCTTCGGACCCCAGGGAACTTACCAGTTGTATGGGCTAGCCTGCCTCTCAATGTTATTCTTTGTAGGTTCACAACGAGCCTCAGTTAAGTCAAATTACACTGCTGGCAGGTGGAGCCAGTCGCACAAATAGGGGGTGAAGCTGGCAGAAGCCAGGCAGTTGGCTCAGGAGCTTCACCCACCCAACCCTCCCTTTGTTTAATGTTTCTTGTTTGCACATTAACCTTTTTCTTCCTGTTTAGTGGGGGCTGCTATGGTCTTTGACTGGTTGCTCTTGAACTGGGAAGAAGTTTTCCTGCATTGGCAGGTTTTGTCTTCCCCATAGCAATTCGTCACAACTTTGGCAGTTTAGGGCCTTGGGTGGAATCCTTTAGTCTTTTCCTCCCTAAATGGGGGAGGGGGTTTGAAGTGGTGACTCACTCCCCCCCTGCGGCAGCGATTCCAGGGTCCCCTCTTAAGGGGGTTGTAATATGGGTTTCACTGGGATATGGGGTGGGCTGCCTGCATACACATGCGTCTTGCAGGGCACCCCCATATCCCATTTACCTTGAGGAGCCCCAGTTCCCCCAGTTGGGGGGCTGGGAAGGCTACACGCCCAATGCCTAAGCCAAGGTGTTCCTACATTTGACATTTTAATAAAGTTGTGGCCAAATTTTAATTCCATAACACGTTGTCACGAGTCTTTATTCCTTTCAGGTGGTCCCTGGGGGTGGGACGATCACTGCCTGGTCACGCAAAAGATAGTTGCATATAGTTATACAGTGAAAATTAGGGATTTTGGTACAGTGCATATTTTCCTCAAAAGGTGAGAAAGGCAAGGTTCTTTATCTTCACAAGATTATGGTCTTAGATCACTACTTTTATTTATTCCTCCCCCCCCCCAGGTTACCTTTAAGAGGGAAAAACCCTCCCAAGGTGGCTTAAATAATATAATGCAATATGACTGCTATTAAAGTAACTGCAAATAAATGAATATAAACTACCAATGCATATCGTCTCCCTACAATAAATAAATAGGTATCCACCTAAACGACGTTAGAAATATAAACTTAGGAGAATGCCGGTGAAAACAAATGAGCCTTTAGGGTTCTCCTGAATGCCTGTAAAGATGGGGGCTCAAAAGTTCTCATTTATTTCCAGAAAGATTGAGCCACTGGGGAAAGTCCCCCTCCTGCTGCTCAGTAACCTAAATGGGCACTAGTGCTGTGACAATATTTGCCCTCCAGTTTCTGAAAAGTTTTCTCATATGAAAGCAGCTTCCTTTATCTGCTCCATTTTCAGAGCACTAAATTATTTAGAATGTCACTGGAATTTCAGTGGGTACCAGGATTTGAGTTTTCCATATCCTTGTGTAGTGGCCAAGGGTAGTTTCAACATGTGTTACTTTCCAGCACAAGTTCCCAACAATCTGCAGCCTCTCCAGCTGCCTCTACTTCCTGATATGAAAAAAATGCTCCATGCAACCTAATGATATCTTCCCCTATGCTGGGTTGTGGAATCACTTGTCAATCACCTGACATGTCTGTGACATCAGGCGATGCTGCTCTTTGAAGCTCTTGACTGCTAGGATTTCAGAGATCAGGGTGAGGTTGTTTGAAAGTTCAGTGCTTCTCTTTAAACCTTTGCTAGTGAGTGGAGAGTTGAATCATGCTGGCAGCAGGGATATGCTTTGTAAGGAACCTGCTGGCAAAGCATACCTCAGTTGGATCAAAATTTAGCTAAGCATGACAAAGACCCTGAACCTTACTGATGAGAATTTCTCTGAAAGTTTCTCTTCCTTTTGATAATTATGAAATGATATTTGTTTTCCCATTAATTGATGGAGAATGGTTTAAAACTGCAGGATAAGTTTTTGGCCCAGTACATTTGGCACAAAAGAAGGACCTTTATTTCTGATCTTAAGGCATAGGGAAATAGGTGAAGGGTTGAAAAAGGACAGCATCGTATGCTCTAGCTTCTGGCAGTTATAACTGAGGTCTGAGAAATCCTGGAGTGGAGTTTGGCTTAGTGCATATTAACTTCTTTTCTTTCCATTCTTAACCTGAAACTGTTCTTAACCTGAGGTACCACTTTAGCTAATGGCAGGGCCGTCTTACCCATAGGTGCTAGGGGTGTGGGGCACCCGGGTGCTGGGCTCTCGGGGGTGCCAGGCTGAGAGTCCGGGGCTGAGATTTGAAGTCTGGGGATTGAGAAGAGCCGACAGCCGCCGCTGGGTGGAGCAGAGCCTGTTGAACCGCTGCAATTCTTCTGCTGTGGGTGAGTGAGGAGCTGAGGCAGCCGACCGGCTCCGCCCTTCTGTGCGCATGGGATTGGCGGGCCATCGAGAGGCCTGCCCAGCACATGCTGCTCACACAAGGCGCCCTGCTTTGCTCAGCCGCCGCCACCTTGGACTCGACTGTTGTTGCGTCGGGCCCTGCTTGCCCCCCCCCCCGGGTGCCCAGCCTTGCTCTGCTGCGACTGCTGCCTCTGGCTCCTCTGTTATTGCTGAGGTGGCAACCTGAGGGGGCACTGGGCGGATCTTTGCACTCCGATGCCGCATATGCTCAAGATAGCCCTGGCTAATGGGGCCTCCTGCTGCCACTATGCAGCCGCCATATGATTTCTGTTCTCATCATGGGGCAAAGTTCTTAACCCAAGGTACTACTTACAGGTTAGCGGATTCTGTAACCTAAAGTGTTTGTAACCCGAGGTACCACTGTATAGCACTAATGTTGCCTTGTCCGGAATACTTTTCAATAGTTATAATTAATTTCTGCCATCAGTTTTAATGGCACGATATAGCCTCTTATTTCCGGATCTATTGTCCAACCATGTTCCAAAATCTTGAACAAGTTCCATGCTTCTTATCAGACTGCCAACCCAGTAGAAGACGGCTTTTGAAATGTGGGCAGTCTCAAAATCAGTTCATGACATAATATGGGAGGATACTGTTCAAGGAAGGAATGAAGGAAAGAGACAAAATGCAGCACAACTTGGATCTCAACCTATATCACTCACCTGCACCACTCATTAATTGCTCAAGTTGATGGTTTTGCTTTTTAGTATTATTTTTAACAGTAGCAGCTTTTGTACACTGTCCTGGGTGAAATCTACACACATATAAAAAGTGTTTTGAAAACTTTTTTTAAAAAAAGAAGCCAAAAAAGTATTTTTTTAAAAAAATACATTGAATTTTCCATAAGGCTCACCCTCGTCATCTAGTGCCACACTGCATATTGCACTTAAAACACACATAAAATGTTTTATTTGCAGCTGTATAGTTGAGTCTCTGGACACTTTGGTGGGAAAAAGTTTGAGGGGGAAAATATTTCTCTTTCACTTATATAGATTCTCCTCCATCCACTTATGTGAATAAAAGCATCTACACAGACACATGCACGCTCACATGTGCACACACACACACACACACAAAATCTGGATCAGGACGATTAAACTGACCTTCAATTATTCCAATCTAAGTAAACATTCCAGTTCTGGAGCATGGCACAATCAATTATTTCAAAGTACTCTTTCGGAAAAAGTGATCATTGCTTTATGTGTGAATGCTTTCTCTGTACAAATAGATTATTGCAAGGACAAATGAAGGTGCCGACAGGAAGGATAAGGTAGGCAGGGATTCAGAGACAGTCAGATAAATGTAGAACTGGAGGAGGACGAGGAGGAGGATAGACATTTGAATAAGATGGGGAAAGCAAAGCAAAGATGGACTTGAAAATAAGCAGGTGGTGAGAGCAATATGGCAAAAAATGTACAAAAAGAATCTGGCATTTACAACTTTATTTTCTAAGTGATACATGCTGGCTTGCAGTTTGGCTATTCAAACACAATGCCAAGAATATTTCTGAGAAGACAACTTGCTCCATTAAGTAGTTGACAAATTTTCAAGACTTCTGTTCCACTTCTTACAGCTGTACTGTAGAAGTCATTTACTTTGTAGTAATCAGTTTGAGCTTAGCTGATTAAGCTTTTCCAGTGCTTTACCGACAGGGCAATCGGTAAGGAACGTTAACACCAGTTTTTATCCCAGGAGACCAATCAACTTGCAACAGGATTGGTCAAGTACATTTTGGGTTTGTGTGACTCAAACCTCATTCCGTTCCATTTGAACGTGCAATGCTCCATCCTTTATACATCCCCTCAAGTATTTTCTAAGTTGTCCCCTTGGCTTGCAAGACCTGGAGCAGAAGCTCTTGGGTCCCTTTGTTGTCTGAAGCAGAATAAAAATAGGTGTGACGATTGAGTAGGGGTATCTGGACCCCTGGACTCCAACTCCCATCTGCCCGGGCTAGCAAGGCCAATGATGGGAAGTGCATTCCCCAAACACCTAGGTGGCTGCCTCTGCAAAAAGTGAATGGTTAAGAGCAACAACTTCATTTTAATTGTGGTGTCTTTCCAAGAAAACACACAAGAGATACTCTTAAGGAATGGATCTGAGGTGCCCAATTGCCTCAGAGACAATGCCTAGCTTTCTTCCGCCCATCACAGCTCAGTTTCTGCCAAGGAAATCCTCCCTACTCCCAGCAGAGCAATGCCCCCCCCCCAGCATTAGTTAAGCCTGTCTGCTGCTCTGAGCCAAGGAAGAGGGGGTGTGCAAGACTTCTGAAAGGAGAGTCTCAATGGGAGGACCTCCCACTTGGATGTCTTTCCTCCCACTCACTGTCCTCATGAGAGTCACCAGGGAGGAAATGACAATAATACTATAACTGCCTTTCTTTCACGGTGGAACTCAAATTGGTGTACAGGGGCATTCCTAGGCATTATCCCACACAGTCACTTACCATACTTAGACCTGCCAAGCTTTCACAAGCTACCTGTGGCCTTCACACCATGCTGTGGGATTCCCCTTTCTCCCTGTGACAGAAGTCAGCTCTCTGAAGACTGAGGGACATTAGGTTACATCTACATAATTTCAAGCCTCCCACAGTTTTGAAAGAGCATTTTGCCCCATGGTAATTTGTATTGGACAAGATTAAATTGCATAGCCACTCTGAGATCATGCTACTAGTCTCACGGGTCCTTGGGAAATAATAGCTGATGCCCTGGGGGTGGTGGAGAAAGAAAATAAGGAAGAAATTGTTATTAGCTTCAGAGGAAGAAGTATTTATCGTGCGGCACTACGGGAAATCTATAACAAGCAGAGGTTGACCCTTATATATCATGCTAAAAGAAAAGAAGCAGACAACTATTTTTCCCCCACTTCCTCCCTATATGAAGCTATTTCTTTGTCATCACCTTTATTATTGTGAAGATCCATTTTTCTCCCTCTTACGTCTAGAACTTAAGGGATGTGTGGAATGGGGACAGACTTCTCTTTCAAAGAAGGGAATGTTTTTCATGTCCTTGGGATTTCGAGAATGTCTGATTGCAAGCAGACATTGAAGGAAAGCCCAGGGCTGGGCCAATACTTTCTGCTGCCAGATGCAAAGGACAAGACGGGACCTCCCAGATTCCATGAAGAGAATCCAACAGGTCTGGCAACAACCCAGCAAACCCCCCCCCCCATTTTAAAAGGGAATAGGATGTCAATCAAATCAACCAAAGGCCTGGTTAAAAATAAATGTTTTTGTCCTGGAACCTAAAGGTCTATAACGAAGGCACCAGCAGGAACTTCCCTGAGGAGACCATTCCACAGATAGGGAACCACTGCAGAGAAGGCCTATTCTCCTGTCATCCTCTGGACCTCTCAAGGAGGCGGGCCTCAGAAGATCTCAGGGTCCGCGTAGGTTCATATGGAAAGAAGCAGTCATTGAAGTATTGTTGTCCTGAGTCATTTAAGGCTTTATAGGTCAAAACCAACACTTTGAATTGGGCCCGGAAACTAATTGGTAACTGGTGCAGTGGGAACAGGATCGGTCTAATATGCTCAAGCCATCTTGCTCCAGTGAGCAACCTGGCCACCGAATTCTGCATTAGCTGAATGAAATAAGCTTTATGGAAAAAGTCACCTATTCACAAAACCATGAGGAATATTTGAGCTGAAATTATTAATACTAGCTTGTAGTGGCCCACTTTTGAACCATGGTTTGCAATACCCTGGGTTGTATTAATGCCACAGGTTCTCACAGTGCATAAATGCAGCAAATTTTGTACCATACTTTAATCATTCAGTTGCCCAACTCAGGTGTTTCCTCTCACGAGGTTCCATTTTGCGTGTGGTGGGGAAGCAAAACACACTCACCGCTCCTTCCCACTGCATCATGTTCTTGATTGCTCACCCCTACATGGGGGACTTCATGTCTGAAATGGAGAGCTGCTTTTTACTTAGGTTCCCATATGATATAGAAACCTATGTTAAGGGACTAGGGGCAGATAAGTTTGTCAATTTCTGTTTCTCCTCCTCTCTCGTTTTTCCAGTTCTGAGTTCAGTTCTGAACATTACCCCAGTTTTTATGATGATTTTTTTTAAGAGTCACTATGAAAATTTGCCATCATTTTAGTGATAATTTCTCCCAATACAGTTTCTTTTTGTATGCAGTTTTGGCTGCTATACACATTTTTTATTGGATTTTGCTGCATCAGGTCTATAGCCAATCTAGTCCAGTTCTCATAGTGGACTGATTAGAATCACATGAGTGAGAATGCCTGAGTAGATCTGGATCTCTATAGGATCAGGTCACCAGTTAGTACAAGGATATAATATTTTCTTCTCCTTGGTAAAGCACATCCAAGCCTCTGCTGTCATCTGATGAATACATCTGATAATTTATGGTGGAGTAAGGGTCAGAGAGCATCAAAAATTGAACTCAAGCAGAATACAGCTTGCACTTGAATACACAATGCCAACAGCCAAAGGGTGAGCTTTCCATTAATCGCATTGCCAATGACTTCAGCCCTGACCCATCCTGTAAATGTGGAAAGTAAATAAGCTTGTTGTGTGTGTTTCTTCCAAGGTCTCTGAAGAATAAATCTCAATCAAATGTGTTTGATTGAGGAGGTGCATTTATAGGTGGCTAATTTGTATTGTTATTCATCCACTTGCAACACCCAAGATTTTGAAAGTGGTGTGTGTTGCTAACACTCATGCCCATTTATTCCTGAAAGGATCTCAGAGTAACTTCCTTGGCATCTCCCTTTCATAGTTATTTTGTGTGAAATGACTAATTGGTCAAAATAACCAGTCTGGTGCAAACTATCCAAAAACTGAATATTTTGATATGATGCATAACATAATTAGTTGGCTTCAAGTAGGAATAGGGAGAGATTAGATTGTGTTGACATGTTAATGAAAAACTACATACTTTTTACTTATCGGACCAATGTACAAACCAACACAGAGATATCCTTTGAAATTTGCACTTCTCCAAATGTTGCAGGCAAGTCAGTTCTCCACATGCAGAGAGACAAGGAGGGGCATCTGCCCCCCAAATCAATAAAAACACATAGCAAACTGAGGTTCTGCCCCTCCCCTAACAAAAGTCTTGCCCCCCCCCAAAAAAAGAAATCCTGGCTACGCCTATGGTTCTCCAGTTAACCAGTTTGCAAAAATGCACTTACTAGGTAAAGTATGCATAAAAGTAAAGGTAAAGGTACCCCTGCCCGTACGGGCCAGTCTTGACAGACTCTAGGGCTGTGCGCCCATCTCACTCAAGAGGCCGGGGGCCAGCACTGTCCGGAGACACTTCCGGGTCACGTGGCCAGCGTGACATCGCTGCTCTGGCGAGCCAGAGCCGCACACGGAACGCCACTTACCTTCCCGCTAGTAAGTGGTCCCTATTTATCTACTTGCCCCTGGGGGTGCTTTCAAACTGCTAGGTTGGCAGGCGCTGGGACCGAGCATAGAATCATAGAATCATAGAATCATAGAGTTGGAAGAGACCACAAGGGCCATCGAGTCCAACCCCCTGCCAAGCAGGAAACACCATCAGAGCACTCCTGACATATGGTTGTCAAGCCTCTGCTTAAAGACCTCCAAAGAAGGAGACTCCACCACACTCCTTGGCAGCAAATTCCACTGTCGAACAGCTCTTACTGTCAGGAAGTTCTTCCTAATGTTTAGGTGGAATCTTCTTTCTTGTAGTTTGGATCCATTGCTCCGTGTCCGCTTCTCTGGAGCAGCAGAAAACAACCTTTCTCCCTCCTCTATGTGACATCCTTTTATATATTTGAACATGGCTATCATATCACCCCTTAACCTCCTCTTCTCCAGGCTAAACATGCCCAGCTCCCTTAGCCGTTCCTCATAAGGCATCGTTTCCAGGCCTTTGACCATTTTGGTTGCCCTCCTCTGGACACGTTCCAGTTTGTCAGTGTCCTTCTTGAACTGTGGTGCCCAGAACTGGACACAGTACTCCAGGTGAGGTCTGACCAGAGCAGAATACAGTGGCACTATAACTTCCCTTGATCTAGATGCTATACTCCTATTGATGCAGCCCAGAATTGCATTGGCTTTTTTAGCTGCCGCGTCACACTGTTGGCTCATGTCAAGTTTGTGGTCAACCAAGACTCCTAGATCCTTTTCACATGTACTGCTCTCAAGCCAGGTGTCACCCATCTTGTATTTGTGCCTCTCATTTTTTATGCCCAAGTGCAATACTTTACATTTCTCCCTGTTAAAATTCATCTTGTTTGTTTTGGCCCAGTTCTCTAATCTGTCAAGGTCGTTTTGAAGTGTGATCCTGTCCTCTGGGGTGTTAGCCACCCCTCCCAGTTTGGTGTCATCTGCAAATTTGATCAGGATGCCCTTGAGTCCATCATCCAAGTCGTTGATAAAGATGTTGAATAAGACTGGGCCCAAGACAGAACCCTGTGGCACCCCACTAGTCACTCTTCTCCAGGATGAAGAGGAACCATTGATGAGCACCCTTTGGGTCCGGTCAGTCAGCCAGTTACAAATCCATTGAGTGGTAGCAGAGCAACGGGAGCGCACCCCGCCGCGGGGATTCAAACCGCCGACCTTTCGATCGGCAAGCCCTAGGCGCTGAGGCTTTTACCCACAGTGCCACCCGCGTCCCTAAAGTGTGCATACAATGCATAATATTTCATGGCATGATCCCGTGACTAGCAGTTCCCTAATAATACAACCATCTGTCATATTATTAACCAGGTTAATCTGGTCTTTGATTCAGTCACTTTGGGTGTTTAGGTACAGGAAGGGAACAGTTACCCTACATGTGCCCATTCAACCACTTTGATTGGTGGAATTGCCAATAGCCACATAATACCCATTCTGCAGCTGGAAGAACCCAATCATTTTGTGTGGCAACACCTGCACTTTGGTACTCCCTGCCTATTGAGATCAAGCAGGTGCCTTCATTGTATTCTTTCCATCGCTTGCTAAAAAACATTCCTGTCTTGACAAGCTTAGGAAGTTGAGGTAATATTAATCTGTTTTATTATTTTAACTTTTATGTGTTTTAAAGTAGGGTTGTGGACTTTCCTCGATTTCCTTGTTTTATTTTTCTGTAAACTACCTTGAGGTTTGGTTTTACAATCAAGCAGTGCATAAATTTTATGAAATAAAATAAAAAAAAAATTATGTTTGAGCCAGGTGATCCCAGTCTGGGTTATGAGCTGGCAGCGATGCTTAATCTCTGGGCTCTGGGGGTGGAATAAGCCCTGCTTTTGAGGCTAAACTGCTTCATCATCCTGAAGCTATGGGGTCTCAGGGGGTGTAGAGCAGCATTGGCCTTCCTACTCACTTTCTTGGTGTGGCCTGGGAAATGGGAGTCAGGCTGGACAGCCATGCTGCCACTTCCAGTGTGGTGTAGTGGTTAAGAGTGATAGACCCGTAATCTGGGGAACCGGGTTCGCGTCTCCGCTCCTCCACATGCAGCTGTTGGGTGACCTTGGGCTAGTCACACTTCTCTGAAGTCCCCACTCACCTCACAGAGTGTTTGTTGTGGGGGAGGAAGGGAAAGAAGAATGTTAGCAGCTTTGAGACTCCTTCGGGTAGTGATAAAGCGGGATATCAAATCCAAACTCTTCTCTTCTTCTTCCTGCAGGCAGGGCTTAGCACCTTAGTAGCTGCAGTTTCTTTCAGGTTGAGGTTTCTTCCTACATCAATAGTGTTTTCCTTCTGCAGGGGATTTTATGGGTTTAATCTTGAACAAAGAGGCCCTACCTCAGTCCAGCATTTGCATCTATTTCTTTATTCTGATCAGCAGATACAAATAAGAAGATGATAAGCATGTGTCGTCAGATGAAGACTATTGGACTGAGAGAGTGAAGAGACACAGGTAGAAATCCACACCCAGAAATGAAGTTCACTGGGTGACCTGAACATCCCAGCCTAATCTACACCTGTGATCATAAAATGTGGGGAAAGCTGGAGAGCCAGGAGTGTTGCCTTGAGCTTCTTGGAACAAAACTCAGTTCTGCCACTTGATGGCATCAGGCCAATTCAGGCCCAATTGCTATGCCAGCTCTGATGCTATGTAATGATCTGGTGCTGCCTAACCAGGGTTGAATTGTCTTGTTAGGATGGCCAGTGAGAAACTTAGGAACAGATTTTTAAAATTATAATTTTAATCATGTTTGAGGAACCTCTGCCCCTGCAGATGTTGCTGACCTGCAACTTCCATTAACCCTGATAATTGATCATGCTTGCTGGGGATGATGGAAATTGTAGTTTGCCAACATCTTGAGGACCAAAGGATCCCAACCCCTGGTTTATAGTTTTTCCTGTCCTTTGAGAATGGGATAGAAATGCTGTTGATGAGGGACAGAGGGAAATAAGAGGAGAGAGGCTACCGCCTTGGTTGCCATTTGTCCTGTATTATGGAAAGGGAATAAAATAAACCAGTTTTTAAAGTCCCTATTTTATTATTGCCAAAGGATAAGAAGAAAAAAGAGCTTAAGATAGTCTGAAAATGTGATGGGGGAAGAGTGAGAGGAAATAGAGAAGGTCATAAAAAAGGATTGCCTCATTGCCTCATAAATAATAGAAATATAAATGTCATGTGAACTTTATTTTACAGCATGGGCTGCCTACTAAAAAAAAATAAGAAGCAAAGGAAGACTCTTGTGAGGAGAAGGGCTACCTATTCTGTGTCACTGAAGATAGTCATTCATGCTCAGTGGCATTCCAGTCCTTCTGACATCAGCTTTCTATTGGCCAAGCACACCAGGTTCCATGTGTTTGTCATTTTCAAACAGAATTGACAAGATAAGGGATTGCTACACTCAGATCAGACTGTTCTCTCTGTCTCTGATAAATCCTCAGTCTAATCCATACTGGGTTTAAGATCCTCGAGATAAACTCATCCTCAAAACTGCAAACGTAAATGGAACTCTGTCAACAGCTTCAAGTTCATACATTAAAGAATGACTTCTTTCTCTCTGGGTTGCTATCTATTTTGACTTTTGGGGTTATTGCTAGTATAGGGCCCCATTGCTTGCTTTGAAATCACATGCACATCAGTTTAGACTCCCTTTATACAACTGATGTCCAGCACTTTTCACATCAGTAACAGCAGTGGGGAAGGGATATATAAAATGAAAGAAAACTGCTTTTTTTCTCCTTTGTATCCTGCTACAGCTGATGAACCTGTCTATCCCAGCCCTTGTCACTTCCACATGCAGTATTTTGACCTGTAATTCCATTCCAGTTCCATGCTAATCTGCATTTTTGAAATCCATTCAAAATATTATTTACACGTGCATTATGAAAATAGGGATATGGTGTAAGTATAGGGGTGCAAGCTGCCAAGAGCTGCATCACAACATCCAGAGAAGCATGAAATCCAGTAAATAGCTGGATCAAATTCCTCAAGCATCCCTGGAAACACAGAGCTTTTGATGTCTTAGCTATTGTGGGATGAGCTCTTCAGCAAAGTGGTGGCTGTCAATCCAACACGGACACCTTCCCTAAAATAGCAGGGAAAACAAAAACAAAAAAAACATACATTGCAGGCTTTGCTCTGCAGTTTTGCACTACAAACAATGACAAAGAGAAGTCTTGAAAAAGGGTGCATATTGTATTGTTACTATTGCTACTAGGTTAGGAGAAGTGGCGTCTCCTAACAACTCTTGGCACACCTTACAAGGTAAAAGGTAAAGGTAAAGGTACCCCTGCCGGTACGGGCCAGTCTTGACAGACTCTAGGGTTGTGCGCCCATCTCACTCTATAGGCTGGGAGCCAGCGCTGTCCGCAGACACTTCTGGGTCATGTGGCCAGCGTGACAAGCTGCATCTGGCGAGCCAGCGCAGCACACGGAACGCTGTTTACCTTCCCACTGGTAAGCGGTCCCCATTTATCTACTTGCACCCGGGGGTACTTTCGAACTGCTAGGTTGGCAGGTGCTGGGACCGAACGACGGGAGCGCACCCCACCGCGGGGATTCGAACCGCCGACCATATGATCGGCAAGTCCTAGGCGCAAGCGTGTCTTCGGTATCTGCCTGGTGTGTATCTGCACCCTAGTCTCCCAGTGAGACCTTGCTTGCTTGGCTTGCATCATGGCAAAGTTCCACACTGGCTGACTCCCATCATGCAGGTTTGGAGCGATCCAAACCCAGCGTATCCATTCCATCAACATAGGGCTTGTGGAATGATGAACTGATCCTGGGACATAATGCCATTGCAACCCTTGCCCTGTCTGCTGCTCTCAATAAATATTTGGCCTGATTTTATCCCATCACCATTGTGCAAGTTATTTTGCTGCTCTCACGGGTCACATAATGCACCTGCCTGGGCAATCCACGAGTTGAACTGTTGTAGGCCAAGCATAGGATGCTGCATCAAACAGTGAAATTCAATTTAGTGCCAGCCTTCATTTGTGAAGTTTTGTGAACATCAAAGAACTGTTTCTTGAATCTTCCCCTGTGATATGAAAGTTTGGCACATCTAAAATATTTGCTGCTTTGATTTTCACCTATGGCTGTTATGCCCACTACTACCAAACCAAATTTGATGCTATCAAGATATAATCATACATTATTAAGAGTGTACAAAAGGACTGACTCATTTAAAATGAGAATGTTCAACCTACTCTGGGTTTTTTGATCTTCCCCAGTTTCCTCACCTTTTAATTCAAACATGCAACTAATGACTACCCAAGAAGTGATGTATGGGAATGGTCTCAGCGGGTCATCAAAAAAAGGGTTGACTTTTCTCAAAGCCTCATAGTAAAGTGTTCAGCTATTACATTCTCCCACCTATGTGCAGGCTAATTAGATTAAAGGTAGAAGATCAATCATGCAGTACTGTCTTGCTAAGATTAATTACTCTGCCCCTCTGCAAATTAATTATTAGCATACCACTTTGAAGATGGGAAAAATCAGTAGAGTTATGGAAGAACCCACAAGTGGACATCAACATAGGTGGATATACACACACACACAACACACACACACAGTATATATATATTTCTATAACCCAGTGACAGAGTCTACCTCTTGGTTAAAATATACTGTTTTTTGAGCATTAAATGTTGTAGAACTTCAGTGTCATTTTTTCAAAAAAGTTGAGTACTTTGAGTACATTATTATTATCCTTAAAATCGTAAAAATTTGATGCAGCTTTATTTCTCAATCTGAACTTAAAAGGGGCAAGAACATATATCCTTATTGGTGAGCTATGGCTCATTTTTTTGTTTATTTTATGGCTATGTTATGGTTTTGTACACACAGTTTTATTATTATATATTGAAAAATGCTAATTAAAAATTAGATAGATAGATGATAGATAGATAGATGATAGAGAATTAGCCCTGGCACACCTACTTTTTCAAGTCTGAAACACCATTTTATATTGCATACTTTGTCGTTTTCGTTTTCATATCAAAGTCTTTTTTGACAAGGGATAAGATTTCGTTTATCTGGTTGACAGAAATCACAAACTCTACTAAATTGTTAATCCCATTGCTCTGCTGCAATCATTATTTGGACAGAACTATGAAAAGCAGTGATTTTGAAATCACAGTTTAGGGAAGCTAACAAGCTTTAAGAACAAGGAAGCCCAGAAGTCTCTGAACTACTCCACAAAGGGCAAATTTAGGTAAACTGCCAGACCAAATGATTAAAAGCTCAAGGAGATTTCCTTTATAAACACTGTGCAAACTCCCCAAATGCCATGTGACTGACATAAGCCCCATCTACAACCTGGCCAGAGCAATTTAATCTATGATAACATTCCAAAACTGGCTACAAACCCTATACACCTTGGAACTTCATGTCTATTGACACCAAGTACACTCCTGCTTGGTAGAAGTTTAAGACTCCTTCCTGGTAGAATCACATGTAAAACACATTTATTTTTAGTATATTCTTGACTTTAATGATATTTTAAATCATTAAATGCTTGTTTTTAACAGCATTTTATTGATAACTTCTGCGTTTTATTTTCTATAAACTGTTTGAAGGTTTTATTATAATCAAACAGCAAATAAATTTTGTTCAATAAAATAAATGAAAGAACTCCGTACAGCATGCATACAGAACTAACACTTGTCCAAGTCTCTCTTTTTTTAAAAAAAGTAAAAGTTAAATGTTTGATAACTCACATGAACTCTTTTTTTTTCTATGTACTGCACTTTTAAAGTTCAGTTAATTCTTTCTCATTCACTCACACCACCACCCTAGAAAGTTAGCTGTGTTATTCTTCTAGTTGCTAGTTAAATTTAACTCGCTGGATATAGTCCAATTTTGCCAGCTGCCAGTGCAAATTAGGAGTGGCTACAGTTTGATGATTTGCATGTATACAGTCTCAGGTTCAATTATCCACATTCAAGTTCAGTTCACTCAAGCATTCAGTTGAAAAAAAGTATATCTGCCACAAAACAGCTCTATGATTCTAGTTCTTGTTTCTATGGAAAACATTTCATATATCATACTCATCTGATGAGGGTGTATTGTGAACATCCTGAACATATTTTTGTGTGAGAGTAGTATCACTAAAGAGCTACATCACAGTAAAGAATCCCAGACATGGTTGAAAACTACCAACATCAGAGGACACGACATCAATTGCATACGTCAAAGCACAGCTATTGAAGTCGAAATCACATTAGTTGGGGTATACATCTCCACACTGCAGAACACTAATTATTCTTGGTATTGGATTTCAACTTGAGCTGTCAGATAATTAGTCATCTAAGAAAAATAGGTGAGTCCAACCTCCTTGCAAACTTCTCACATCCGAAGACACATCTATCACCACATCAGCCATGAGGTAGTGATGTATGCCACTACTTATCAAAGTATATATCATTAGGATCAAACTGACATTGCAGCTGTTTCAAATGGGACAAATACCCCTCCCTAAGTTGGGGGGAAGAATCAGAAAAGGCATCCCAAATGGCAACAACTGCTCCAATCTCGGTTTAAGCTGAAAACACAGCCCTTTTCTGGATTGACCATTAAGTTTTAAGTAAATGTGATGGGGTTACAAGCTGTCTCTGTTACCATCCAACTTGTGCACTCTCTTGAAGGGGTACTCCTGTACTCATGCAGACTTCCTGCATACTTTAGAACGTTGTGAAACATGAGCACTGTAGGCTTCCCTCCAATGTGTGGCTGGACCTAACATGTTTGTTGCTGCTGTCTCCTCTCATGAGTTTTTCCTCCCTTAATGATTGATTGATTGATTATTTATCTGCAGATTTATAAAACGTTTTCCAACCAAAAGGTACCAAAGCAGCATGCAATTAAAAAAAAATCAAATACAAAAGATAACAG
Organism: Podarcis tiliguerta; assembly: GCF_965153285.1. NCBI lineage: Eukaryota > Metazoa > Chordata > Lepidosauria > Squamata > Lacertidae > Podarcis > Podarcis tiliguerta. The sequence goes on from NC_139553.1 coordinate 36,323,206, forward strand.
GCCCCAAACCAAAGAAATAAAACCAATTCTATAACTGTAGAGTTATTATTCCATAATAGTCCATGAACATTAAAAATAAAACTACAAACTTATAATTTGCTTTGCTGGATCAATGCCAGCCTGGATATATCTCTCTGAAATTATACAACAACCTAAAAAAATTCACCCCGTAAATAGTAGCATGCCCTTTAAAAAGCAAGCAGCAAGTGTGATTTAATTTCATTATTAATTTCTGCCTCAGCTGCATTTTTCATCTTTTTGCAAACACTTTATAGGCCCTTCAATTGCCCAGTCATATGAAAAGCCTGTCTTTGTATTTTACCCAAACAATGAAACATACACTGAAATTAAAAAAGAAGCACTCAAAGACAGCTACTGCTGCGTGTTTACTATTCTCTAAGGCACTTATTAGCTTAGACCCCACAGGTCTTCTGGTCCTGATTTCTATCCTGCTTTTTCACATAGGGCCTTCCTCCAAGAGCTGGGTTGCTGCATCCTAAATACCGCCAGTTTGGTCCGTATGGGTTCATCATCTGAATCTCAAAATGCAGCTCAGAAAATATTACTACAAGGCCCTTCAGCCATGGACAAAATGATGACCTTTGTCCTTTCAGGTGCAACAAAACAAATACTATTTGAATCAGAATAAATTGTCACTATACACTGGATGCTCATTTTGGAGCCATGAATTCCCTAGAGTGACAAATGCCCATGATGCAACAGACTTACTGGACTCTGGATCTGAATTGCCATCTCCCTCTGTCCGACTGTTGGGTGATGTCTGCTCATAGTACTCCTCTTGCGGGAAACCAAGTGGCAGAGGATGTGCTGTGCTAGCGGTGCTGCTGGGCTCATGGTCTCCTAGCCCACTGTCACTGCAGCTTTCCTGAGAACCATCCGGCAGGTGAAATGTAACTCGGCGCTGCGACTGCAGAGGAGAAAAGAAAACCATATTGTTCCAGCAGTGTTCCCAGGTTGTTGTTGACTATAACCAACTGATGAAATGTGTTCTGCCCTGGTACCTATCAGGATGAACAGATCTGCCAGTTTTGTTTTCTCTCCATTTCTCTTCCCACCCCCCAGTTCTCCACATTTCTACATCAGTTTTTTGGAAGTTATTTATATATATTTAAACAGTCCTCATGGAAATTTATCAGTATTTATCCTAATGTACACACATGTGTGTACACAATTTTTCCTAATATGCATACTTTGCAGAGCAATTTTCCGTAATACAAGACATTTCACATTGTTATTTTTATTATTATATTCACATTACATTTTATTTATCCTTTACCCTAGCATATTCCTTTTTGTATACATTACATGGCTAAAGAGCTGCATTGTCCATAAGGCAATACAGCCCTCAGGCTGAAAAGAAAGGTTCTACATCCCTGTCAAAGATGATATTATACAAAACAACTGTATTTTATAAGAAAGAGTAAGATTCACTTTAATATATTCAGTCTGACACTCTCATGTATTGGTTGTGTGTACTATTCTAATACTCTCTCTAACATCTATATTTCATATTTTTCATAGAGAAAGAAAAAGGATATTTGGAAGAGATAGAACAGAATAACGGGAAGTACCAATGCTTCCATCCATCCATCAATCTAACCAACCAACCAACTTTATTCCTTATATTTATGTTCTTTAGGGCACAGGAAATCGCACATTACTTTGAACGTGACATTCAGAACAATACAAAGGATGTAAACATCCCCCTTTTTTAAATAAACCAACTGAAGGCTTTTGCGCTCACAAGATAATGCACATCAAATTACAGTCAGATTATTTTTAAACATCTAACATAAAACTGATATTTAAGATCTTAGGGAGTTCAGAAGCTTAGAGATGAGTAAGAATGACAGTACTTAATGTCTGTTTCTCCCAACAACCTACAAATGATTTTTTTCCCTTTTAACTTTTCTTTATTCTACCACATTTCTTCCCGGCTATCAATATTTAATAACAATGAGTGATTTATCTTAAACAAACAAAGCACCCTACTCTCCAATTAAGAATATCTTTTTAATTGATAAGTAGTAGTCTCGTTTGACTGTTACTGTTCCCGTGTTGCTCTAGTCCAGGGGTCAGCAACCTTTTTCAGCCATGGGCCGATCCACCTTCCCTCAGACCATGTGGTGGACCGGACTATATTTTGGAAAAAAAATATGAACAAATTCCAATGCCCCACAAATAACCCAGAGATGCATTTTAAATAAAAGCATACATTCTACTCATGGAAAAACACCAGGCAGGCCCCACAAATAACCCAGAGATACATTTTAAATAAAAGGACACATTCTAGTCATGTAAAAACATGCTGATTCCCAGACTGGCCGCAGGCCAGATTGAGAAGGCGATTGGGCCGCATCCGGCACATGGGCCTTAGGCTGCCTACCCCTGCTCTAATCCTTATGAAAACTTACCAGCATTTTAGGGCAAATTTCTCTTTATATACACATTTTTGTATGCAATTTTGCCTGATATACTCATTTTTGCAAGCAGTTCGTCCCAATATAAGGCACATATAATATGCATGCCATTTTCACAGCTAGATACATTGTATGCTCACTTTCGCTTAATATGCACAGTTTGGGGCACATCATTTGGTTGGAGAACTGCACCCTAAAATTTAGAGAAATGTAAATGGCAAAGGATGGCTGTGTTTTTGTTTGCATATTGTTTCAGAAAGTGCAAGTTATGCACTCAGTAACATTAAAACTGAATCAAAATTATCCATTATTCCTAAACCCTGCTCCCCACTCCCATGTAGAGTACAATTGTGCCTGAAAAGAGCTTGCGTTTTCAACCAATTTCTCCATCTGAAAAATTATCTAAATGCCAAAGTGCCACAATGGAAGTATGGTATAGGTAACAAGAAACTCTAGAATTCTGTCACCTTTCCTAAAGGGTGAAATGTTCTATGACATATCTCATACTGTTATAATTTGTTTCCTGCAATAAAGGGAAATTATTTTTGCTCCCAAGGTTGCCGAAAGTGTAAATGCAATTCTTCTAAGGAATGTCAGGTGTCAAATAAGGTCATGCCATCAACCAGGGACATTTCCTGAGCAGTCATATTGAAGCAAATAATTTTTTTGAAGAGCAGAGGTTCTTGAAAAATGTCACTGGACAGGGTTCTGGTATATCAGGGATGGGGACACTGTGAAATTCTCCATGTTTTTGGTCTACAACTCCAGTCAGTCCCATCTAGCATGGCCAGTGCTAAGAGATGGTTGGAGCTGGACTCTAACACCATCTGGATGGCCACATGCTTCTCATCCCTTTGCTAGATTATGGCCTAGGTTATGGGGTGTTGCTTGGGGTGAGGTAGATGTTACAAATGAGGGAGAGACCTTCACTGAAAACATCTCCACCCAAATTATTCACTCACAAACGCTCAAACAAATATTGGCCAAATTCTCTATCTACCCAAATTCTAGTCGATGTCCCTGTAGTAAAACCATCACACCATGCCTATATTTATTTTAAAACTCAGAATATGCATTGCCCAACACATATTGTCATGCATTCTGTTCAGTAGGCAATATCCCTGGTGGATTTTGTTTGAAATCTCTCATATTTAATGAAGAGTTATCTTTTGTTCTTTTTAAAATAATGGGTGAGCATATTACACAATCTACCAATTGCTGGATTGATGGGAGAGTTTACTGGGTTGGTTAGATGTGAAAAGCTTAGTAAGACTTAAGACCTGTATTCTGACAAAAGAAGCACCACCCACTTAAGTAACTGTCCAAAAAGCTGGAGAAGAGCTGTGGCTCAATGGTGACTCATCTGCTTTACCTGCCAAATGTCCCATGTTCAATTTTTGGTATCTCTGGGTAAGACTGGGAGGGACCCTTGTCTGAAGCCCTTCTAAGAGCTACTGCCAGTAAGTGTAGACAGTACTAAACTAGATGGACCAATGGTTTCACTTAGCAGCTTTCTATATTCGCATATGGTTTGACTCAATTAATCATATGCACCATTGGGAGAAATCCAAAGCCCTGGCCTGAAGCTTACTGGTTTTATGGAGTGCCATGGAGTGGAAAGTGAGCACAAGGATGACTCTTTTCTAAACCAGCTCCCAGGTTGATCTAGCAAGGAGGCCCAGATTGCTATCAGGTGATAGCTGCAGGGCTAACTCAGGGTCAAGCAGAAACTGTGAGCTCAGTTCTGGTCCCTCCCTCCTGAAAAACCCAATTCAAGCTGTGACCTCTGGCTACCATCAATGGGAATTCCACTGCCAGCTGTTTGGATGTGCACATTGAAATGTTGCTCACTGGTGAGACTCCCCCACTGGAAATGGAATTCCCCCACCAGGAAAAGCCAGCAGATCTTGGTGGAGGGATCATACTGTTCAAACTGGGGAAGGGATTGCACATGCCAGACCATTATGGGGAAGGGCAGGTAAGAAATTGTATGTATAAATAAATAAATAAATAATGCATGCACACAGCATGTGGTAATCAAATTAAGAAAAATGGGGAGGACTAGCCCACAATCCGTGTTATTTTGCTACTATCTATACACGCTCCCTTTGGAAAACAAACAGGAAAACAGCTGGAGTCTGAGGATATTTTGCAATCTTATAAATTCAAATTGAAATGCCTGAAGGAAGAACTTTCAAAAATAAATGTGACAGAAGCTAACTCCCTGCTATTGGCAAAATTGTATTCGCATGTCTTGCTTGCGATTGCTGTAACGATGTCTGCAGGAATTCAGAAAATCACAGCTCGTCTACTTCTCAGGGAAGGAGTAAAGAACACTTTACCCCTCCTTTTGTATAATAATAATAATAATAATAATAATAATAATAATAATAATAATTTATTATTTGTACCCTGCCCATCTGGCTGGATTTCCCCAGCCACTCTGGGTGGCTTCCAACAAAGATTAAAAATACATTAAAATGTCACACATTAAAAACTTCAGATGTCTTCTAAATGTCAGGTATTTGTATGTGCCTATAAAACGATTGTCAAGGTAATAATGACAAGATATAAAATGTTCCTAATTCTCCTCCCCCCCACCATGAATGCTTTCAAGTAGGTGGTTATAGGCCAAATCTTAAGCGGTCATAAATTCATCATCTTTTTCTGTATCCCAGAAGAATTCAATCATACCTTATGAATATGTGGCACAGGAAGATGAAGGTGTGTGTGTGTGTGTGTGTGTGTGTGTGTGTTCATCTCTAGGGTTATGGAAGAATTAAATTCTCTTTTAGGCATGATAGAACCTGGTAGCCAATTGGGGATGAAGTTCAGTGGGCAACTGAGAGTAGTAAGAAATACTTAGGACATTTCTACTTTTTGCCTAAGCCACTCCCGATCTAGAGAGGGGGTGGGGTTGCGGGCTCTCGCCCACGTCTACACTCTCGTGGGGCTGGGGCAGCCCCGCGGGACGCAGGGATTCCCTAGCCTCATTATTATTCATCACCTCCCGGCCCAGCCAATCAGCGGTCGGGAGGGGCGGTCTCTACTGGGGTCTTTTAAGGTCAGGGCAGCCCCAGCTCGCCCTCTTTCTCTCCTTCTCCAGCAGCAGCGGTTTCCCACCCACCCTCCCTTTAGGCTTAGCATGGACTTTGCTATGGGCTTCGGCTGGTCGCCGCAAGGGGCCTGGTAGGAATTTTTCCATTTGGCTAATTGGCTATTGTTTTGAAGCCTTTGGTTTTTTCGCCTACCTCGTAGCAAAACGTCACAACTCCCCGGTTTTGGCGGTTAGGCATTGGCAGGGGTATTGTTATGCAAATAAGGAGGGGGGAGGAGCGCCATCACCTCCCCCACATCACGAAGGGTAGTTCGTTAAAGGACTCCGAGGGGCGTCGCCTCGTCCGAAACCTACGGAGGCTAGGGCCTAAAGCGCGCTCCCGAGCGGTAACCCCTGGGGGAGCGCCTACAGATGTGCATCATGGGGGGCTCCCCCTGTTGGTGTTTAACCCTTCCCGGTTAGACCGGATTGAACGTTAGGGCCAATGCCTAAAGCCAATACCTTCTCTTACCTGTAATCAATAAAGTTGTGGCCATTTACGCCCATTAACCTTAAATTCTTGTGTCCAGTGTCTTTATTTCTACATCTGTGGGAGGGGGCGGGAATTGCCACGGAACCCAAGGGGTTGCCCATCCATTCGGAAGAAAAATGCAGTGGGCATGGGTGCAGATAAATGGCCACGCCCACTGCAGCAGGATGACAGAACAGAACAGAAGACAAGCAAGCAAGCAAGCAAGCAATGTGGCAGTTGGGTAGCACAGGTGAGCTGTTGAGGTGCTTCAGAGGGTGGTTTGGGCAACTGCTCTCTGATGCACACACAGTTAAACTTATCTAGAATGGTGTTTAAGGAAGTGGGAGATGCTTCAGAGAGCAGTTGAGCATACAGCTTTCTGAAGTGCCCTGCCTTCATCATATTTTGCTAGAATTGTATTTAAGGAGGGTGCGAAGTGATTTAGACGGTGAGCTGATGAGTGGGGCAAGTAGAGGTGGTAGCTCCTACTGCAATAATAGATTCTTTATTATATTACCAGCAGTAATGGCAAGCTCTGCCCATGGCACAGTTCAGGAAGCATTTGGTTTTTTCTGAGCTTTATCTAATAATTATCTGATTAACCTCAAAGTCTTATGTAGGTTTATTCCAAGGAAGCTATGGAAGGGAACCAAATCTAGGGAGAATGACCCTGGGATCTCCAGATCCCAACCTACCTCATCCAACAGAAGCCTCTTCCCCATCTGATTGCTTTCCTTTCTGCTACTCCCTTGGTTTTTCCATTCCACTCGTTAATGTGAGGGCAGAAGGAAGGCAAACAGATAGCTGGGAAAGGAGATCGGAGGCTTTTGTGTTGGATATATGTGGAGAGGAGGGTATGGTGTATGCTATGTTAATGGGAGGACAGCAACAATCATCCACCCACCCACTACAAATGAGAAAAAACTCATGGAATTTTCTGATCCAGTTCAGGACTTGTAAAGACAATACACATGCAATCAAAATATTTAGTAAAGGCCAAGAGTCCTCTTGGCATAGACTTCCACCGCTCTCAGTACAGCTCTTTCATAACAACCTGCTATGAAAAGCAACCAAGCAGTTGCCATCCCTGGCAAACTGGCACAATTAACATCAAGAATTCCTTGACACAAAATATTTTGATGGCCAGTAGCTTTCCTTCTGGGCTTTTTATCACTTGAAGAAAATGGGGAGTGTAGCAATGATTAATACAACAATCCAGCAATATAGATACAAAATACCATTTACCAGCTGTGCTCTCAGTCCAAATTCAGAACAAAGTGAAGGGCCAACAGAGAAACCTCATCTTAAAGTTGCATCTAAAGATGCCCTATTCACCTGGGGATAGACTGTCAGAGTCACTGAACATCAAGAACTGTCCTCTTCCAGTTTTCTCAGTGTTTCTGGTACTTAGCACATCTGAAAGGCAAGCCGCTAGCAATCACATCACTTCCTACACCTCCTTCCCCTTTTGCTGCCAAATCTCATCTTCCCTGGGAAACTATACACCAGGGGAGGGGGTAGTAACAAGTTAAACCCATGAGACTCTGGGACAGCTTTCCAAATGACAAGTTAAGAGCAGCCATATCTGATCCATCATTCCCAGTGGATTCCTTCTCTCCAGCATCATTAAGCTCTCCATCATCATCATTATATGGATGTGTGGATCTAGTTAGATCAACTTTATGTTCACTACAGTTGCTAATAAGATTGGTAAGGGCAGCATTCCCCCCCACTGTTGGATAGAAATGGAATTACATTTGACCTTAAAACTGGAGGTACTTTTTCATTTATTTTCATTTTACTTTATTTTGGAAATGATACTCCACTCTTCCACTGAAATAGGACACATAAGGTACTTTTTGAGTGCATATGCAAAAGGAATAATGACCCATCTTCAGAGGATCCTGCCCTCCTAACTGGAACAGTTGTTCTTACAATTCAATGGGCAGCCTAGTATCAGTGCTCAACATCTTCTGGCACTGTTCCCTGTTACTAGCATTGCTGGCACTTCTTGTTATCTACACTGGGCCCAGTCATTTCAATTGGTAATTGTGTATAAATAATGTAAGTTTAATACACTGGTACCTTGGGTTACATATGTTCAGGTTACATATGCTTCAGGTTTCAGACTCCACTAACCCAGAAATAGTACCTCGGGTTAAGAACTTTGCTTTAGGATGAGAACAGAAATTGTGCTCCGGCGGCACGGCGGCAGCAGGCAGCCCCATTAGCCAAAGTGGTACCTCAGGTTAAGAATGGTTTCAGGTTAAGAACGGACCTCCGGAATGAATTAAGTACTTAACCCAAGGTACCACTGTATGTGTAAAAATATAACATAAAAAATATGTTTGAAGTTAAAACTTACCTTAAGATTTGCATTTGCAAAACAGATAAGTTTGTATTAACTGAGAGGTTTCACTCACTTCAGTTTGCTAGGCTACCTGATTAAAGGTAAAGGGACCCCTGACCATTAGGTCCAGTCGTGGCTGACTCTGGGGTTGTGGCTACCTGATTACTCATTGCCAAAAACTCAAGGTACATATATCACACAGCAGGAAGCTGAAACGTGAGAAGTCAGGGTGTGCTTCCTCAGCAATTGCCCTTAATATTAGCAGTAGTAGAAGGTAAGCTCCACAAAGATGAACCTCAACATCAAAAAAACTCAGATCATGGCCACTGGTCTCATCACCTCCTGGCAAATAGAAGGGGAAGAAATGGAGGCAGTGAGAGATTTTACTTTCTTGGGTTCCATGACCACTGTAGATGGTGACAGCAGTCAATAATTTAAAAGATGCCTGCTTCTTGGGAGAAAAGCGATGACAAATCTAGACAGTATCTTAAAAAGCAGAGACATCACGTTGCCAACAAAGTTAATTTAAAGTTTAGTTAAAGCTATTTAAAGTTAGTTAAAGCTATGGTTTTCCCAGTAGTGATGTATGGAAGTGAGAGCTGGACCATCAAGAAGGCTGATTGCCAAAGAATTGATGCTTTTGAATTATGGTGCTGGAGGAGATTCTTGAGAGTCCCATGGACTGCAAGAAGATCAAACCAATCCATTCTGAAGGAAATCAGCCCTGAGTGCTCACTGGAAGGACAGATCGTGAAGCTGAGGCTCCAATACTTTCGCCACCTCATGAGAAGAGAATACTCCCTGGAAAAGACCCTGATGTTGGGAAAGATGGTGGGCACAAGAAGAAGGGGATGGCAGAGGACGAGATGGTTGGACAGTGTTTTTGAAGCTACTAACATGAGCTTGACCAAACTGTGGGAGGCAGTGGAAGACAGGAGTGCCTGGCGTGCTCTGGTCCATGGGGTCACGAAGAGTCGGACACGACTAAACGACTAAACAACAACAAAGATTTACAAAAAGAAAAGCACACACCAATAAATAAATATTAGAAAAAGCCTAGATTAGATGTGGATGTGTAAATTATTTTTTTTAAAAAATCAAGACTCTGCACTCAGCTCTCATTTTCTTCCCACCCAGGGCAGTCCTGCCCTCTGCCTCTTCCTCAGAGCTGGCATATCACATGCCTCCTTCTCCAACTCTTTGCCTGCTTTCCAGCAGCTGCTGTGAGCTGCCTAAGGGAGGAGGCCATGAAGAGGCACCAGGATGCCCGCTCACAGCAGCTGTCGCCACTGCTCGGGACAAGCGCATGCTCATTCTTCTCCCTGAGCCTGGCAGTGGTGGCACCTGCAGAGGAAATAGGTGCATTCCAGGATCAAATCAGAAGCCGGGACTGTCCCTGGAAAATTGGGTCAGTTGGAGGGTATGCATACATAAGGAGAAACTGTTTTTACAAAAATCATATTGATAAGGCAAAACTGCAAAGAAAAATGTCTTAATAGAAATCCACACAAAAATACTGGTGAATTTTCCTGATGACTTAAAAAATTGTCAGATTTGCTTATCATAATTTGTAGGCCTCATCACTTGTCAATAACGCCAGTCTCTGATGCAGTCCCTTGTGGGCTGATTTCCCACATTTTGCTTGTTCCCTGAGGGTAATACAATTGGTGTACTTGTATCCATTGTGGCTGCTTCGTAAATACCTTCGAGCTAGCAAGTTCAATCCCCCTTAACTTATCAAAATTCACTAGGCCTAAACCGTTACCCAAATTCCTCAGATCTGTTTGAACAGTTCTCTTAAGTAGTGAAACCTCCACAGATGTCACACACAGTAGGAAGGTGATCTTCGCTATGCCTTTCATTGTTTGGGAATCTGATCAAAGGTGGATTTCAATGATTTATGAGAAGAAGCCAAAAGGATCACCTCCCAATCATTCTAATTCTCTTTCATGCCAAAAAATATAACATGTTTGATGTGTTAATCATCATTTTCCCTTAACAACATCTACCAATTAAACTATCATCTTTCACACTTATCAACATCACAAAAGAGCCACAGAACTGAAATAAAAGAGCAAATAAAAAAAGGAGGGGGATACAGCAACATTTAAAGTGTCACAGATATTTAATTTGGCTTTTGAAAGGCAGTTATTGTATGCTAACTAGATGTCAGAATGAGACCTAAAAAGCAGATTTTAAAATTTAATGTGTGCACAATCTTTCAGATTGGCATATGATTAGTTTGAAATTGCTTATGTGATACCCAGCTAAGTGGGGCCTGGTGTGAGTGTTGCACCCTAGGGTTAAAGAAATGTATGTATGTCAGTTCTGTGCTTTGGTAGCTCATGTTATGGCAGGAAGTGTCAATTGAAGGTTCATCCACACTTCCACTTGTCCTGTGCCTAGAAACCATGGTTTTGAGAGGGTTTTCCACTTGTCCCATGATTTGTAGGCACAGGTCCAAGCAGTTTTTCACTTTTCACACTACTTGCCCGGTTTACAACTGAATCAGAACAAACATCAGTCTAAGGAAAAACTGATTATATGGTAAATAGCAGGTTTTCCTGGGGGATGGAAGTATGGGCAAGCCCAGAGACTGGCTTAAAGAATGCTGCTCCTCCCCACCCCACCCAAAAATATTTGATCCACCTTTTCCTCCCTGGGAGCTCAGAGTGAACGTGGTTACCCTATTTTAGGCTCAACAAACATTGTGAGATAGTGCTGGATGAGACTTGGCTAGTTATATGGTGAGCTGTGCCTCTTGCATCTCCCACCAGTGAAGCTGCCCTTAAACTGAGTCAGAAAATAGGTCATTCTAGCTCAGTGTTGTCTTCAGTGCGTGGCTGCTGCTCTCTAGGGCTTCAAGCAGGGGACTTCTCTCCTTGTCCTACTTGGGAGTTTCCAGGGTTTCAGGCAGGGAGTCTTCCACAGAGCTACCAGAAATTGCCAAGGGTTGAACCTGAGACCTTCTGCATGCAAAATAGGTGCTTCACCACTGATCTACAGCCCTCCCCTCAAAGCCTCCTGGGGAACAAACCATTTGTGAAGGACTACCACGCAGCTGCTTAGGCAGACATGTCTGGGCTGACTTCCACGGAGACCTGCTGTGACACATGGAACATCTGAGGACTAGAGACTCTTGCATCTTCCACAAGGTTCAGGGGCTCTGAGGAACATCAGTAGTATAGTGAGGAAGCTCTGGGTTTAGGAGCTCACACTATTTGCCAGTCAGCTGCAATGCAGTTATAATTCACATAGGTATTATTTTAAATAGCATCAACTGTTGATAAAAGCTCATTGTAAAAAAATACCCCTCAACCCTGTACATTCGCCTTTCTTCCTGTATATGCAGATAAGTGTGAATTTACATTTCATAAATGTGCTGTATTATTTATGATAGCATCAGTTTTTAGAATTAGATTTTTTCCATTGTGTTTCAAGCAGCTACACTTCTTCCCTGTGTGCAGGTGCAGATTTACTCAATAGCATAAGTTATTGCAATACCTTTTTCATTGTCCTCTGGACCCTCATTTTACATGGTAATGCTCAAGGTTAGACCATTAAGTGCCTGCATGATGAAGCAATATGAGCTCCAGGGATTTGGAGAAAGTTGGAAACAGCTGATCAAAAATCAATTTGCTCTTTTTTGCCTGCCCCCTCCCACCCTTTCCCCTTAATTTTTCGTTTAAAGGTCAAGTCCTTATGAAACTAATATTCAGGAAGATAATTCTACAAGTGGGACCTGCAACAAAGTGTTGTAGTATAGAGTGTTCTCTGTCCTGGATTCATCTATAGCCAGAATTTACTATTCCTCATCAGGCGTGTGCTTGCTTACACTTACACACACACACATGCATGCATGCACGCACACACATTCTTCTGCTGATCCTGGACTTAATTCTTCCCCTTTCCAGCATCCAACTCTCTGATCTTGAATAGGGGAATGAGTAGGGTCACACTCTCCACATATCTCTCTCCTGACAAATGTTATTTGGAACATAACAGTAGGCTTCTTTCCATGCCATGCCTTCTTTGCAGAAACAACCTGTCATCCTGTTTCTCTATGACAGACATCTCTAAACAAGGAGAAAACTTATTATTCATTATTGCTAATTGATGCTTAAACATCCTAGACACGGTGTGTTAAGGATGATGGGGAGAATCCTGCTGCCTTGTTTTCTTCTAATTCTTGAGCAGAAATTATGGTGTGAGACCTATAAAACTGTCCTATATTTGCCGACTGGCCTTCGGTTTGGAACTAGAATCATTAAGCAGTCACACAGATGCCATCAATTAGCACTCTGAGCCATGGAGCTGGCACTAATTATAACCCCAATTGTCATTCTGAACTGCGAAGCCAAGATGTAAATTGGCAGGAAGGCTACAATCCTTTGTGGCTTTGCTTATCTCCACGCCCCTCAAAGGACAACTTGCTGCAAATGCTGGAAATCAGTGCTTGTGCTAATGGCCCTTTTATCTTCAACATTCAGGAACCACCAGTTCAATGGCACATGTGGCTTGCTTCAGGGAGGAACCGGGTGCTACAGAAACTGCCTGGCCCAAGGGGCCCATGTCCAGTTCCTCCTCTTCATCCCCATAACACAAAGCAAAGGATCATATCATGAATTTCTTCATTCCCTGCCCCTCATCAAAGGATGCTGACATGTTACCAATTTCAATTCTTCATTTTACAGGAGAAGAGAAAGTAAGGCACATTTGGGGGTGATTTTTTTTGGTCACATCTAGTTACGGTACTCCTTTTACTCCATGCAGTTAAAAATAATAATACTGAAAGCAAAAGATAGGGCCAATACAAAAGAGACTTTATTAGTGTTGTGGACATAGCCTGCAGTATAGCTGATGCTTTGTAGGTAGGGTACCCTAAGTAATATGATGATGGACACCAACTTAGACAGCTTTAACAAGGGATTAGACAAATTCATGAAGGATCAGGACAACAGTGGCTTCCAGTTATGTTAGCATGTGCAGACTCTGGGTTCAGAGGCAATGTGCCTCTGGATGTTAACTGCTTGAGAGCAACAACGGGACAGGGTCATTGGCCTGCTACACTGCTTTTGGGCTTCTCACAGGTGCCTCCTAGGAAATAGAATACAGACTAGATAAGCCTTTGGTGTTATCAGGCAGGACACATAAGTTCAGTCCCTTCAGTTAATAGGATCTCAAAAGCTCCGCTCACTTGTTAATGGCCTCCATGAGTAAAACAAGGACCACAGGTACTGGCCCCAACTTTCCACCTCCAGCATTCTTGCGTTGAGCAGAAGTGCCTGACAGGGCTTTGTAAGCATATTTAGCTCAACATTATTACAGTCCTCTCTGCGATATGGAGCCCAGTACAATCAGAGCTTGCAATTTTGGGAAAACATGCATGTTTATGTACAAAGCTTTTAGACCACACTTCACAAACAATAATATCTAATAAAACCACTCATTAATAAAGCATGACAGTGCACAAAAGTTTCAATCTTTAAGTGGCCTTAATTAATTTCCTCCAAAAGCAGGAGAAACATGTTTCAACATGGTGATGGAATCCCAATGAGGTTGTTGCCATCTGCTCCTCTAGGGAAACAGATTTCCATAGTCAAGGAGCCACAAGAGAGGAGGCCCTATCTTGCTAGTACAGTCATACCTTGGTTCTTGAACGCCTTGGTACTTATACATTGCAGCTACAAACCCAGAAGTAAATGTTCCTTTTTTTGGAAGCTGAACATCCAACACAGCTTCTGATTGAGTGCAGGAAGTTCCTGCAGCCAATTGGAAGCCGCAACTTGGTTTTCGAACATTTTTGGAAGTTGAATGGACTTCCCGAACAAATTAGGTTCGAGAACCAAGGTACGACTGTACAGGACTTGGCTATGAATAGATTTTTGCCTGTGAAATTGACATTGTAGTTTAAGCTGCATCAGGACGTTGGCATGGATGAAACTAAAGTCATAATAGATATTTTATATTTTTATATAGTTTTAATTCTATTGTTTATTTTTATTGTTTATTAATTAAATTCATTTGGTATTTTGGTTTTTGGTTTAGTTTATTTAGGTTTTCAGCTTCACAAACAATAATAAAGAAAACAAATAAGACAATGTCCACAAATTAAATTTGTATACCACCCTTCATCCGAAAATCACAGGGCTGGTCACAACAGAAAAATGCAAAATGCATAATAAAACAAAAAAACAAATCAATAACACCCCCTCCAACAAATGCATTTAAAGGGTCATATTGTTGTTGAATTGTTATTTTTCTATATTTTTTAGCTGCTCCCATTTTATTTGTAAGTCACCTTCAGCACCTGTAAGATAAAGTTAGGTTTTAGTGTTCTGTATCTTTCTCTATATGGCTCCTTCCCTTGCCAATGGAAGAAGGTATATCAGCTTCCTCTACACTCTTCAGTCTATGTCTCTTTTGCTCCCATTCTTGCTCTCCTACTGAATGTGCACAGGTTCACATTCTACACCAGGTGATAATCATCACTTCCAAAATAGCCCTGCCTTGCTTAAAACATGTTAGCTGCTGACAGAGAATTAAAGAAAGGAAATACTGGTGGTGATGAGCTTTACAGTGGTACCTCAGGATACATACGCTTCAGGTTACATATGCTTCAGGTTACAGACTCCGCTAACCCAGAAATAGTACCTCGGATTAAGAACTTTGCTTCAGGATAAGAACAGAAATCGTGTTCCGGCGGCGTGGCAGCAGCAGGAGGCCCAATTAGCTGAAGTGGTGCTTCAGGTTAAGAACAGTTTCAGGTTAAGAACGGACCTCCAGAATGAATTAAGTACTTAAGCCGAGGTACCACTGTACTTACCAGTTTTACAGTGTCTTTATGCTGCTGTTTTTATACTACCTTAAAGGCAAGAGACCAAGGCATTTAAAGAACAGCAGCCATTTCCCACAGGGTGCTGGATTTGGGTCCCTTAAATCAGAGTCCCTTGACTTTGGGGGGCAACAACGCTAATTATAACAAGCACAACAAACATCTGCCCTCGTAGCATTTTCTATATAATGTTTCCAAAGAGAGAGATAAGCAACTCAATAGAAAAGCTGCCAATTCCCATACAGACTCCGGTATCATACAATGAATGACAGCAATTTAGGATGGTGGGAGGTCGGAGTCACTAGTCCTGGGTTCCCAAAATGCACAAAGGCTCTCATTTAAAGGTATTGGTAAATAAGTTCATTGTCCATATCATTGCAGGCAGGGGAAGAATGGTGGCTGGAAGGTTACAATCCAATAGTTGACCATAGCAAGAAGAACACTAGTTTGGGACCCTAGAACTTCAGAAATGAAAGGAAGGACACTCTAGTTTGCAGCAAAGAAACAAGGGCCACTGACTCACAGATCCCCCATAATGATTCTGATGCGCTTTAAGCCACATCGAAAGATAGAACACACACACACACACACACACACACACACACAAAATTAATTTTAAAATGTTCATTTTTGAAAAAGGAAAAACTTAACTGAGTTTAGCAAACTAACTACGAGCTTTGGGGAATAGCACAAACTGGCTCAAACCAATCACTGTAAAACTGTGTTAAAATATATTTCTTTTGGGGGGGAAAGAAGGTTGTCAGAAGCTACCCTAATTTTTCTGAGCTTTGCAATGGGTGTGGGAAGGGATGCAAGGCATACTTAAATGGTTTCCTAAAAAGCTTTGGATTTCCCACCCATCCCCAACGCTGTCCAAGCCACCAACTGATTTACATTCTAGCACTGTCCAATGTTCAATGTCAGTGGAGGAATGCCCTCACAATTAAAGACTGTAAATCCACTCATACAACGAAAACCTCATTCGCAACTGCATGCCCTCCAGGGACTCACAGGACAAATGGAAAGCATTGAGCGACTGCTGGAAAAAGGAGCTTCTTCCAATCAATAGCCCACCTGCCACTCCAACAAAACGTGGGCTTCCTCCATGTGTATTACTTTGCAAAGCTCTTCATCAGTGTCAATAGCAACATGGGAGCAGTTCTCACGAAGCCTTCTGAAGTATCTCATGGGACAGGATGTCTGTTCACTTTGGTATCGTAATCATGGAAATAACCTTTCAACAAGGAGGAAAGGACTCTATATGATGCAAGCTTGCCTGGGTGGATTGGTGTGTGTATGCATGCATGCATGCATGCAAGCATGCATGTAGAAACTGTGGTATGGCTGGAATACAGTGTACTGTTGCATCTATGGGCCACCCACCCTGAAAACTTGTCCACAACAGAATGTGCCTATCAAACTGAAATAGGGTTCCATACTCTGGATCTCTGTAAAAGGTCTATGTTTGTTCACTTAGCATCATTTACTGTGGGTGGAGGAGGCAACTCAGCACAGAACTGACCAATTCACCAACCAAATCATTAAAACAATATCTGCTTCCTGCACAGTTGTGTTAACTTTCGCTGGCAAGGCAGCATACTGAGTCATACTTCAGTCCATGCTGTTTGACTCCAAAGATGCCATTAGCACTTTCTCTGGATATACACACCTGTATGTGGATAATAATGACCTTATAAACTCTTAACAAGACTGAGAAATTGGCTGCTGTCAAAGGTGCACACTGCCAAATGTGGCATCTGTTGATAACAGGGATCACTTCATTAGTGGAACTGTTCAAATTACAGCCATAAGATTCCAAGAACTGAGGAAAAACTGGCCCTGACCAATCAGCACCACTTTAACTTCAGAGCCATATAAATTCACAACTTTGGCAAGAACTTTGTTAAAGCTGAGCTGGCTCTGAAATATGGATATGTCACCTCTATAGTGTTCCGATCCCTCTCTTTAAATTCATTTCAATGTCTAAGTGAATATTGGATTGCCTTGGAAAAACCAGGATGAAAAAGATTAGGTGCTGCAGTACATAGAGTCTTATTGGATCTACTGCAGTAGAGAATTTCATTTAAATCCACAATGGTTCCTTTACCGAGGAAGCCATTCACAGAGGCAACAAAAGTTCTGTCAGTTCAGTACTGAAAGCAGCTATGCACAGAGGCAGAAAGAATGACAGGGAACTGCACAAATCTAGCTAGTCTCCCCCCGCTTCCTTTTTCACCCTAAAACATCTCTGAGAGATCCATGCCTAAAGATTTTCTTGAAAACTTCCAATGAAGGAAGCTGCTTATTCCACTTGGGAATTGCTATGTTACCACCAAGTAAATTATCTGCCACCAACTGCAGTGCAGGAAGGATCCCAAGAGAGGTAGTTGAAGAAAACATTAATGGTCTCTCCCCCACACTCCGCCACTCCAAAGGCCAACTACCACCACCAACCCTGTGGGAAGCTTCATAGCTGATGACTTCATAGAGTTGGTTCTCTGCCTTGGTTCTCTGCCTGTGGTTTTTGTACTTTATTGTTACTTGCAAGTCACTTTGGAAACATTTATATCATGAAAAGGGAGATAGAAGTAATTGCCGCAATAATCAAACAAACTAGGGGGTTTGCCAATAGCCACAACATTCCACATACCTTCCCACCCCCCATATTTTCCAATGCAAATATAAGCAGTCCAAATTGGCATCAGACATAAGCGAAGCAGTCAGCTATTATGGGGTAGGGGGAGGAAGTGCAAGCTGATGAACAAGTGAGCTAATAGCAGATAATAGACGCTATGCAATACACAACAATGACTGGTACCAGCAATAGGCAGCTAGTTGTGTTTTGAATGGGAAATGCAATGTGCAATTTAGCAAAGGGACATGAGGACCTGCTTATCAAGCACTCATTCTGATTTGTTTTCACAAAGTTTGAGGCTGGCATGATGCTGGCTGTTATTGAGCAATCATTCTGACTTGTGTGCAGATGAGTTATATAACACTATGCCCAGTGCTACTTTTCTACAAAAAAGAGGTGCCAGAACTCACTGTGAACACCTTCCTTGTTCCCTTATAATGGCAATGGCGCCCACCTGACAGGTGCCAGAACTGAGTTCTGGTGAGTTCCAGCTGAAAAAATAGGCCCCGGTTGTGTCAAACAATGGTTGTTTCACACTTGCCACTTCCCTTCCCTATCAGTTTCAATACTGCAAAATGTCCAGACAGTTGGGGTGGTTTGTTGCACAAGAGTGCCAAATTCATTTTAACAGTGCAAGCTACATTTGCAAGCTACATTTGTAGGATTGAATCCTATCAACAGAATAGCAGTGGAAATGGATGAGAATGCACAGTATTTTGAATTTGCTCTGCAAAACCTGCACGTTTTGTTTTGCAGATATGTGTCCTGAACATGCAGTGCTAACTTGTGGAAACATCCATGGCACACAGGAATGATCTGACCCGTAGTGGCTGGTAGAGAGGAAGGCAGAGAGGCCAACAGTATGTAGAACTGGAGACAGTGTCAGGCAGAGCCAACTAATTCTAGGGGTGCCCACATGTTCCTCCCTACTGAGTTCTGTAGTGGCAGCTTTCAGACTAAGAAGGAGGAGGAGGAGGAATTTGACAGCCGGTGCCACCCCCTGGCAGGCAACTCGGGGCTGGCTGACGGCAGACTGAGCTTGATGTGGCAGGAATCCATTTCATACACCCCTACTCCTTCTGATAGAAAACTCCCAAAACATGTGTGCACGAAGGGAGGGGCTCTACTGGGGCAGGTCCAAGGCATTTTGGCACATGAGGCAAACCCAGTTGAGATGAGATGGGGAGTTAAATAATTCCATTGGAGCAAATTCAAATTACAGTGCACTCTCAGCCATTTCAACTCCGTTTTGTTTTGTGTGGGGTTTTTTTAAAATGTGGATGGGATGGTCTCATTGTGAACCAAGGTGCAGTAACTGTTCTGCTACCATGATGCCACAGGCACTATGAAGAAACCGACCAACTGGTATGCATATGCGAAGTTGCCCTCGGATTTGAACACATCTACTGTGTGTAAACATACAAGAAACGTTAAAAAGCCAGAAAAAACAAAACAAAAACACACCTTTATTACCTTATGGCTAACATGAGAGCCATAGTAAAGGGAGAATAGGTTTTCAATTCACTTAAATTTGAGAGAAGGCAGTGTGTGAATATGAGGTCACAGAAGATCATGTTAATGATAGGTGCAAAAATAAATACATCACAACTTCTGGCTGCTCATTTCTTCATTTGGCATTTAGAAAAATAGGATGGGAAATAGGAGCCTTTTTGCTCTTCAAAAAGGCAAAAAGTTGCATTAAAAAGAAGTCAAAATTATGAAAATTCATCACATACAACCTGGTTTAGAGGACCAAATGGCAGCCAATTTTTAGGCAAGAATAGTAAATTGTGCAAACAGGTTTTTGTTGGCTGGCTCTTGACCAGCTGGGATTTCTTCTTATTTGCCGTACAGGAATATGAGGCTGCAAATTTAATTCATTCCATAGCTTTAAAAAGGCTGTTCTATATTCATGCTCCTGGAGATCATTTACTCAGTAGCTCTTGAAAAATGCATTGAATGTCGCATCCAGCATTTCTGGATTTCGTTTGTATTCTGTTTCTTTCCAAACCGCACACAAGAAGCACCCAGATTAATTTATACGGCATCCATTTCAATTTTTTGTTATAAGCATACATACACACTGAAGCAATTATTTGCTCCACGGGTCATAGAATCTAGCAACTTAGTGGTTAACTCAAAGGCTGGGAACGCAGAATGACAGACTGGGTCAAGCCAATTTCAAAACAACGGATGGTATTGCAGTACCTATTTTTATTTCTATTATTTTGCTCACTAGAATTTATACATCATTTGACTTCTAAACTACTCTGATGAAAGGCTGCCTTTGCTTCCTGTAAGCTCAACAACTTAATTTGGGCTGCTGGTACATTCCAAACATGAGTGATATGGGTAAAAACAAATTGATTTTAGATATATTTTCAATTACTGTTCCCTGACTGTTTGGAGCCATAATACAGAGACAGAAAAACATTCTTTAGATATTTCTCTTGATGTGCCTATGTTGCCATTACCCTCAGTAGTTCTTTGTGTATGTTGGTGTAACAGAGATATGCCAGCACATCTTTAAAGGAAATGTAGATTTGTGCCGGGTGGCGCTGTGGGCTAAAGCCTCAGTGCCTAGGGCTTGCCGATCGAAAGGTCGGCAGTTCAAATCCCCACGGCGGGGTGCACTCCCGCTGTTCGGTCCCAGCACCTGCCAACCTAGCAGTTTGAAAGCACCCCTGGGTGCAAGTAGATAAATAGGGACCACTTACTAGTGGGAAGGTAAACGGCGTTTCCGTGTGCGGCTCTGGCTCGCCAGAGCAGCGATGTCACGCTGGCCACGTGACCCGGAAGTGTCTTCGGACAGCGCTGGCCCTTGGCCTCTTTGAGTGAGATGGGCGCACAACCCTAGAGTGTGTCAAGACTGGCCCGTACGGGCAGGGGTACCTTTACCTTTTTAGATTTGTGCTATAACTGCATTTGCAGGTATTATGGATCCAGGAGCTCCTTCTGATAGTACCTTACTGGAATGTGAGTTGCTACAGTCTAGGTTTCTCCCATCTCACTCTTGTGATATTGGAAAATACGGGCAAAATTCAGGGAGCCCATTCTCTTCGTGAATATTCAGGATGACTGTTAATGGGGACCAGTGGCGTCGCAATGGGCGACGGGGCAGTCCGCCCCAGGTGCCATGTCTGGGGCGGGGGGTGACAAGAAGGCACTCCACAGGGGCTCGCTGCAGCACGAGCAGCCATCGCGCAGCGCATGTGTAGGATCCTCCATTCGCAGCTGCAGTCACAAGCAGAGGATCCCGGCAATGGCACCAGACTGCTATGTACAGCACATGTGCGCCGCCGCACATATGCGCTGTACATAGAGGTTTGCAGAGGTCATTTGACGGGCCCATGAGCCATGCTCAAACTGAGCAGCTCACTCACACGCTGCACTAACCCAGCACAGCGTGACACGGGGACTCGCGGGCACGTGCCCATGGAGGGATCTCTGCAGAACCGATCCAACCCAGGCAAGATAAACCTTGCTCACCCCTGCTTTAGCTGAATAGTGCAGGTGTGCAATAGTAGACAACATATTATTCAAAATCAGACAGCTGCACATTCAATCCCCAGCACGTACAGTTAAACAAATATCCCAGATAAACAAGCCTGGGGAAAGTTCTGCATAAGACTTTGGAGTGGCACTGCCAGATGTAGCTCTGGTACTGGGCTTGAGGGGCAAGTCATTTAATTCAGTATTAGGGAACATGTTTATAATAACTTACCCCCCAAAAAATCCACACATGCAATAGTTTTGATATTAAAAACTTCCCTACACAGGCACCACCCTGACAGCTGTTTCTCCCTCCTTTTCTGGAAGCATTCACACCTGTCTTGTCAAGCAGCTGCATATTCCTCTTCCAGTGAGTGCTACAACTTAACGTGCTAGCAGAATTGAGTAGAAGTATGGGTTATGCACTCCGATCTGTATGCAGATTACCAAACAGTCGCCCACAAACCTCACAAGAGGGAGGTCGAGGGAGGCAGGGGAAAAGCAGAAACATACATCTGTGTGTGGTAAAAAAAAGCACCCCAATTTACCTTGAAGTAAGATAACGTCGTTACTTTATATGCCTAGGAAAGAGTTTCCTGCAGGGCCCTAAGGGCATAGAAAGCTGTCTTATCCCAAACCAGGGCACTGGTCTACCCATCTCAGTTCCATCAACATGGACTGACAGCAGCTCTCCCTTGTTTTGGACAGGGATCTTGCTCAGTTCTACCTAGAAAGATCCTGAGACCTTCTACATGTGATTTAAACACTGAGCTGTGGTCCTTCCCCTCGCCACCCCCAAAGGAAACCACAGCAGTTGCAGCATGTAGGGACATCAGATTGCATCTTTCTTAGCTATCCCTTCCCTGCATATCTTTGCACTGAATTGGATGATCGATCACAGAATCATGGAGTTGGAAGGGACAAGGAGGCCATCAAGCCCAACTCCCATTTGCTCAATGTGGGGCTCAAACCCACGACCCTGGGATGAAGAGTCTTGTGCTCTACCGACTGAGCTGTTGTTTCTGCATTTGATTCTGTGTTCTGTATTTTTTATTTTTTTATTTTATGCCGTTTAAAACATTTTGTTGTACGCCATCAAGAAATTCAGCAGTTTATAAACACTTTTATAATGGTAATAATGATAACCATAAATAACAAGGCACTTTGAGAATCTTTTGGCTCAAGATAAAGCCTACAAGGGATGCAGGTGGCGCTGTGGGTTAAACCACAGAGCCTAGGACTTGCTTATCAGAAGGTCGGTGGTTCAAATCCCTACGACGGGGTGAGCTCCCGTTGCTTGGTCCCTGCTCCTGCCAACATAGCAGTTCGAA
Source organism: Podarcis tiliguerta (assembly GCF_965153285.1). Taxonomy (NCBI): domain Eukaryota; kingdom Metazoa; phylum Chordata; class Lepidosauria; order Squamata; family Lacertidae; genus Podarcis; species Podarcis tiliguerta. The sequence continues at coordinate 36,345,859 of NC_139553.1, forward strand.
AGCACCTCAAAGTACAAGTAGATAAATAGGTACCACTCTGGCGGGAAGGTAAACAGCGTTTCCGTGCGCTGCTCTGGTTTGCCAGAAGCGGCTTAGTCATGCTGGCCACATGACTCGGAAGCTGTACGCCGGCTCCCTTGGCCAATAAAGTGAGATGAGCGCTGCAACCCCAGAGTAGGTCACGACTGGACCTAATGGTCAGGGGTCCCTTTACCTTTACCCTGAAGCCTACAAAGTTGCTTAGAAAGTTCAGGCAATTTTAATCTGTTTTAGTATTTTAACTTTTGTATGTTTTAAATTATGGGTGTGGGTTTTTTCTTGATTGTACTGTTTCATCTTTTGTAAACCACTCAGTTTATTTTTTTTAAAAAAGACAACCATGCAGCGTACACATTTTATGAAATAACAATAATAAATAAAAAATAAATATATATTATTATTATTTTTTAAAAAAGGACAATGGCTGATACTTGGTTAGATAACTGTTATGCAAAATCACAGAAATGTTAATTTTGAAGGATGTCTGTATTCATACACTGTTTTGGGAACTTAAAATTAGTAAATTCACATTTAAATCAAATATTCCTCTCCTCCCTAGTTGCATAGTCTTTCATAAGCTACTACAGAGTTCTTACACTAAATCTCAGGGTATTTTTTTTTTTAAGATTAAATAAATTGAAGGCAATATAAATCGTAGTAAATAATCCATTTGTTTGATTAATTTCTAATCCATCCATCAGTTTTATTAGATTTAAGCATGAAGATAACTTATAATACAATGTAGTATCATATAATACATGATAATATATATATTGAACTAGAGGTCCTTAAATGTGAAAGGACATTTCAGTCTACTAAAAGATCAAGAGTTGAAATACAATTTTAATGCGTGTACCAGTGATGCATTGTTATACATACGCAGCATTCTCATTTGCTAGTCTCCATTTCTGATTTAATACACCGGTGCAAGTCCTAGGTGCTTACTTTTGGTGTGGAATTATAGACCTTGAAACTTTATGTTATTTTGTGGTTTAAAGATTCCCTCAGTGAGTAGAACAAATAACAAATTATTTGTTCTCTACAGCATAAATAATGTAGATCATACCAGATGCCTTTATTAATATTGCTTCAGCTAAGGGATCTTAAAAGTTGGATAAAGTACTGCCTTTCTGCTTTTGTCTTCTTCACTTGTGGATCATAAAACAAGGTATATATTGTTATAAGTTTTGTGGGTGGGCAATTTCCCCCAAAGTTCTTAAATTTAATAAATGCTTGGAGCCAGATGTTAGATTTAGCGAAGTGCTAAAACATAGGTGAGACTGGTTTCTGAGCCCAGGAAGCCACTTGGCACCAGGAAGCAGTTAACCTAACAAGAGACAGGGAAAGAAGAGATCGACATAACAAAGGCTGTGTGCTGGCCAGCAACTGGCTGAGTAGTTGGAAGAAAAAGGGAAAGTTGCCACAGTTTCAGGCGTGATGTCACAGGAAAATCTGTCCCTTTTGAAATCTAAAGCCTTGCTGGGAAGGAATGGGGCAGAATTCCATGGGCTGCTGTGGAGGCGAGAAGCAGGAACAGAAAGATGGCATGTAGGATTACTCTGAATTCAATGCCAGGTGGTGGGAAAGGACAAGGTGCTATAAACTCTGCACTCCCTTCATCTACACTCAGGTTGTACATATGTGTTAATAAACCATATTTCAAAGACACTGCGGACGCCACTGTACCTTATTTCTCCCTGAAGAGAAAGAAGGGCAATCACATGCACCACTCAGCAGAGATTGGGGTGGCTTGTAACAACATGATGTGTATTCCTCCCCCTTTCACTGGTTCTTTAATTTCATTCCTTTACAGTAGAGGCATGGAAGCTTTTTCCTCCCATTCCCTGTTGGGCAGCCTTCCAGAAGCCACAAGGTGGGTATGCCCAGAAGCAGAAGTGGGTAGAACCAGAAACATGAAGTTTGCTTTTGTACACTAGGTTAATTTCTTCTGCATTCAAACATGAAACACTATACTTCACTCAGGCAAGAAAGAAAAGTTAGCGGAGTTCAAGGACGCATTGCAGTCAGGTAAAACATACTCAGGGTGTAGGGCAGGGAGGGCATGGGTGGATGGCATCATATGTGGAGAGTCCTGAGGGCCTGACAGACCCGCCTGCAGGATCACACCTGGCACCCCAGCATTGATTTTACCCGTCCTTTTATAGATAGGGTGAGCCAAAAGGGGGGGATATTGTTACTCAAAATAATGCGCCCTTCTGCACATTTGCTTTTCCCCACTAGGTTGAAAGAAATAACACGGAATTAGAATATTGTTCCACATGGAACAGTGTTGTCCACTCTGTCTGCAAGCAGCTCACCAGGGGTTACAAAGACCCTGCTACCTGAAATTCTTTTTGCCGCAGAAGAAATGCCAGGAAGTAGACCCAGGACTTCTGTTTGCATAGCATTTTCTCTTCTGTAGTTGGTGGGAACGTCGTCCCCGCCCCCGCCCCCTGTCAAGGTCCACATTCCTTTTTAGGTAACCTGTCAAGGACCACATGCTGGTTATGGATGGAGCCAGGAAAATATATGAAGGCCCACCCCCACCCCCACCCCTCTCTCTCTGACACCCCTTCTATTTTCTCTCTTTCCCTACCTAGCAGGTTCCTGGGGAAATACAGACTTTGCTCTTGCCAGAGATATGGACCAATTGCTTTCAGAGGGCATCACTCCAGCCATTAAAGTCCACCTCCCACCTCTCTTCTTTTTCTCCAAGCAACACTACTGAAATTAGGGCAATCTGAAATTAGTTTCCACCACTAGAAGTAAAACCTTTTTAGTGTGTGTTTTTAAAAAAATGTTCCTCTAGTTTTAATTTTCTGGGATGGGCACGAAGAGCATGCCTGAGCTATCAGAAGTTTGGGAGAGACTGGATTATGCGAATGATTGCCAGGTAGATGATTGTCCCAGCATGATAAAGTAAAATTAGCGAGGGTATCTCACTGAAAAGAAATCCACAAAGTTAAATTATGTATCTAAATATGATGGATCGTCTGACATAACATTTGTTTTTTTCTTGATGAAGTGACACCTGGTAACTCTGTAGTGATTAACTTGATAGAAACACCCATAAATAAAAGGAAGTTTAGACACCTCACTATTTATTTAGTGTGTTTACTCCTTTGATATACATACATAATTTGAGTGTCTGTCAAAAGCAGAAAACCAAGGGATGTGCAAAAAACCAAGGGATGAATAACTCATATAGAGGAAGGGATAAAAGCTTGGTGTATCCTTATTAGCTTCTTTGCGGCGTCATGGCAGCTGATGAAAATGCAAGTTTCGATCACTTCATCTGTAAGCTGACAGCACTGGCTGAATTTCTATGCAAAATTAGACTTTCAAAATAATGGCATCTAAAAATACAAACAGCACAACCTGGCTGAGCTTCTGAGAGGGGGGAAAAAACCCAAGAAGAGGTAGAAGCTCTTGTGGTTCATTTCAACAACCTATTTTGCAGGTGGAAAAGTTGCCATTAGAATTCATAGAATCATAACATTTTAGAGTTTGAAGAGACCCTGAGGGTCATCTAGTCCAATCCCCTGCTATGCAGGAATCTCAATAAGATCATACATGAAAGATGGCCATCCAACCTCTGCTTAAAAACCTCTAGGAAGGAGCATCCAACATCTCTCGTGGGAATCTGTTCCACTGTCAAACAGCTCTTACTGTCAGAAAGTCATTTCTGATGTTTAATCAGAATCTCCTTTCTTGTAAATTGAAGCCATTGGTTCGAGTCCTAGCATCTGGAGCAGGAAAAAACAAGCTTGCTCCATCTTCCCAAGGCATTACCCCTTCTGCTTCTCTCCCCGCCCTTTCAAGTCCACTGTCTTTCTTAGGGGAAAAGTAATGGTCTAACAAAATACCTGGCTGGTAGGGGTGGACAGCCCTAGAACTCAGCAGCATAGTGATAGCTATCTAATCTATAAAATATCTAGCTACCTAGCTATCAGTATGCAGCAGAGTCGTAGAGCTATAGCCACCTCTTTCTCTATTCATTCAAATCTCCCCAACCATAGGTTTGTGATATTTCAAAAAGTAAAATTCCTGACACCTGCAAAGTTTTTTCTTCTTCCAGAAACCCACCCAAATGGTTGATCTTTTGGAGCTGTTTCCACTGTGTTTTCCATCACTCCATACATCTGGGTTTAGCAAAAAAAATCCCCCAATGCAATTTTTACATCCCCAAAACCAGGGCATGTCAGGAATTTTCCTGACGTATGGCAAGCCTACCCAACCACCCACCTGCTCAGATCTCATTGCCCCACCAACTCTATTTAGCTGAATGTGTGTGAGGACATTGTGTAGGGGTCGTGGGGGTCTGCATGCTGCCTCACCCCCAATATCCCCATCTCCATCTACCCACTCCACCTCCACCACACTATGTTCACCTTGTATATATGTGTAAATAAAAACATCCATCCTAAAGACAGCAGAGTATCTACGGATCATTCCAAGGAAACTGAACCCTGAGTACCTGAACTCTCTTGCCACTTGAAGACTGGGGTGCACACAGAGTGAGAGTCCACTGCAGTGATACTCCTATAAGCTTGTATTCAATAATACATAGTTCTAATATATTGCTGAGGGTGGGTGGGGAGATATTGAAACAACAGCATCAAAATCCCAAGAAAGAAACACATTATAGCACAGCTCCATAACTAAATTTATATAGTTCTAGTTTAGCAATTTAAACTGTTTGTATGGTTTATACAGCATATAATTCAGCCCTTCTTAGCATGTTAAATATTCATGCAGGCTCTCAGCATCTCTTTCCACAACACCTCGAAGTGTGGGATTGTAACGGCTCTCAGTTGGGCAATTCCATCTCGTGGATCTAATGGTCTCCAAGGGAATTGAGCTTTGCAAAGTAGCATAAAAATGACTTTGAAAATAAGAAAAAAGGGTGGGGGAGCTTTGCAGGGATGAAGATGACAGCGTAGCCAATGAGGGACGTGATAACATTGTATAAATGCAGGATAAATTGTGGGTGTTCTCCAGAAGTGTGCGCTGGCACGGTCAGACTGGGAAGATCAGCAAGAGGGAAGCGAGCAATGAAGAGAGATGGTGGGGGCGAAGTGTGGGAAAGTAAAATGAAAGAGACAATGAAAAGGAGAAGAGGGGCAAGATTCCACCTCATACTCCCCTGCATGCATTAAGGATGCAACAAATATCTGTGACATTCATTTCCCAAAGCAAAAATAATCACACATTCCAACCTAAGGATAAGTGTTTCAAATGAAGCAGTGGCTTTCTGAATATTTGTGGCAGATCCTGGCTGGGGGGAGAAAAAGAGAAGTAGCAAGGACTGCATGTGAAACTTCACACCTAAGTTAGTTTCACAGAAAGGGAAAAGGAGGCAAAATAGTGATTCCATTAAAGGAGGGAAACAAAATGGGAAGGTGCTTATTGAAATGTACAAGTTCCACCTGTGAGCTTTCCTAGTTTTAACTGTTTTCCTCTGTAGCCTCCTGAAAATCATAGCTAATGGGCCTGCAAAAAAGAAAAAAAGAAGCACAACAGGATCAGGCCGAATTTGCCCTCTTATAATGCAGGTGCTGGTGTGGACTACACCAGACTTTTCAGCAACAGCTAGGCACCATGCCCAACAGCAAGCTGGTCAGAACTTTGAACAGGGAAAGAGGCATAGATGCTAGAAGTCTAAAAGTCCATTCACACAGTTAAGCTCAGTCACCCTGCACAGAAAAAGCTGATTGGAATACAGGCTGTAAATTATGATGAGCTGGAAGCCATTTCTATTCTGATGTCCAGCTCGAGCTCCCATTGTGGATATGGCTGCCAATTTACTATTTCCACCCAGTTCACATCAAGTTTTCTGCACATGGCTTTGCATGCTAAAACTGAAAATAAACCAAGATGGCATAGATGTGAGAAACCTGTAACCAGAAAGGAAGAAGCACTAGGTGCCAGACCATAGCAAAGGATGTCACACAAGATGTTGGCACTCATATGAGACGAAAGGGTTGGATCCCAAGGCAGGGGACTCACACGGCACAGGAGATCAGAAACCTGAGGCCTGCTTCATACATCCTAAAGCCTGCCATGTGCTCTCAGGTATGATAGGATAAAAAAGAAATGGTCAACAAGACATTACCTGGCTAATAATTAATCTGAGACAGTGAAAAATTCTGATGCTTTTGTGTGATGCAGGTTTCCCAAGAGCTCCAGAAGTTCAATTATGGACCTGGCTCAGGAGACTTTTGCTAGCATACCTAGAGGCTGGAAATTCCAATTAAAATGAAAAAAGTATGTTCTACAAATCAGGTGTGTAGTGAACAGCTATCTGAAGTTCTATGAGTCTCTGCTTTAGGCAGTTTCTAAAGCAATCTCTTCAAATCTAGCACTTGACAATGGAACAATCATTTGCAACGATCAAGGCGGAATTAAGCAATCAATTGATAACATTTCGGGTTGTAGTGGCAGAATGCAGCACAAAAGCCAGAAGTAATGAGATGAAACTTTGGTGACAGTAGAAGAGTTCTATCACCAAGGTGTTGTGTAGCAATCAAGACTCTAGGCCAGCAAGGCTATGCAGAGCCACATCAGTGTAATCTCTAATTCATTTCAGATGCTTGGTTCCTTTCATTAGCCCAACACCTGCACGGGTAAATGCTACAACTTATCCTACATTCTTAATGGGTCTACTACTTGCAGTTCTCCACTTGTGACCCTGAAAATAATGAAAGTTGTTATAAAAGTCAAGAGTGAGCTGAAGCAAGCTGTTCCACTCCACAAAGCTTTGGCCAGGCTTGGCATGGATCCATCCCATTAGGGCTTTGGAACTTTGGATTATGGAAGCATGATTGAACCCTGCAATCCTTCCCAGACTTGCAGAAAGAGCCAAGCTGCCCCTTCTTTTGCTTTTGTAAATACCTGGTCTGAAGGGCATGTAAGCAGCAACCTGGCATAGCAACAACCACCCTAGGTACATAAGCCAATTAACTCTTAAAACCAGAAACACAAATCATGAATAAAAGCTGGAGCATTTTACTATTCACATTTAGCTATTTACTTATTAAAATGTACACTTTTGGGGAGAGCAGTGAGGGGCAAAAACAGATGAGGCAAACAACATAAAGCAGCAAAGTACACCAAACCATCTGGATTGCAAGGACAATCCCTATGCACTGGCGATTAAACCTGCTATTCTGGCACCACTAAAGACCTGGAGGAACAGGCCTAACATTGATTAGTAAGTTGACTATTCAGAGTATGCCCCTGAGACCAGCTGCTGAGAATCACAAGTGATGTGCTCAGGTCCTGCTTGCAGACTTCCTATGGGAATCTGGTTGGCCACTGTGAGAACAGGATACTGGGATACACGGGTCTTTGGCTTGGTTCATCAGGGTTCTTCTTTAACAATGTGGGTTTGTCTAGGAAGGGTAGCCTGCATATCTGATATAGCTGTAGATACTAAATGTTATTGTGTTCCCAAGTCAGTCTTTTGATCTATCCAGTCCAGTTTGGTTCTATTTGAATTGGCAATAGCTTCTAAGTTCTCTCAGCCTGTTAGTTCTGAATCATGGGCAGTAGCCTGAGGTGAGCCAGAAGCTTAGAACCAGCACCTATATGACATGCCAGTGGTAGCAGCTTTGGGCTGCTTCCTTGACCTTGCCTCCTGGTTTGTCCTTGAGGTTATCTTTGGCCATGACTACTAGCAGGAAATACCTGCATGTGTGTTCAGGTGGAATTATCCTCCTGCTACTGCTGCTTTCCTGGACCAGGCTGGGTATGGTGGTGGTGAGGACATGGCCATACAGTTTGGAGTGCCTCCACAAATCCAATGCTCCTGTTGATGTAAACATGTGGCTGTGAGCTCACTGCTGCCCCAATCCAATCCACATAGGCAGCAGCAACACTTGGGCTGGATCTAGATACATCAAAAAGGTGTTTCAGAAAAACACGTTGTAAACCTCAAAGGAGGAATCACATTAGCAAAAGACGGGCCTCCACAGTGCCATCTGGTGTCACAGTGTTATAAAGCATACAAAATGCTTTTTCTTTACTAATATAGCTGGGTCCATGCATTAGGAGGCTCTCCCTCATGACAACCATGCCAGGACTCTGTCCTTCCCAGTCCTTGCAGCCCTCAAATTCCCAGCAACCTCCTCCAACCACCTCCCTCCCAAACAGCAGAGGCACAAGAACCAGCAATATAAATGACTGTGGACTGAACAAGACAAGCCTAACCTACGGACAACAGGCTGAGCAACATCTGTTGGCCTAAAAGATTCACCGGGAGATGCTAAGAACAGATTTGTAACCATGGTAGTGCCCAAGTGTGAACAGAAAAGGCAGCAGAATTTGTCAAATTTGTCAAAATTCTATGCTTGGGCTGCTCTGGCATGCTTTCTCCCTTGCTCAATATATGCCAGAGCACGGGACTCGTCCTTCCACTGAAGATTCAATATGGTTTGGTTTACTTTGCTGTTTCATGTTGTTTGCCTCATTTTGCTTTATTGATTGTACGCTTGTGGGAGGCTAGAGACAAATAATGTAATAAAGTGCCCTTTGGGGAATGGTCCAGTATTTGTTGAAAGGCAGACTGAATAATCTATGCCTGTTTCAAAAGCTTGAGCTTCTATCTGCCAGACTTCTCTTTCATCTACGCTTTTATATCTCTCACTATCATTTTACTGGCATCATCAGATTTACTCCTGACGAGTGCAACGGAGACAGGAAGCAGTTCTAGAGTAATCACTGATTTAAGAAGAGTTACATACAAGATTACTTCAGGCCTACAATTCTGTTCTATCAAGTTGGCCGATAAAAAGACAGAAATAAAAGTATCATTTTCTCCTTTGCTTTCCCCCAGAGCGGCTTGAAGCCAGTAGGGAAAAGAACAAAACGCTTCTGGTCGATACTACTAATGCTAGTACTAATAAGTACTACTAGGGCATGTATATTAAAGGAGCGGAATAGAGATCACTTCATGTAGAGCATCAGTGGATAACATTGTTTGCAACCCATGAACTACATTGCCTTCTGGGCAACTTTCTGAGGACCACATGCTTGTGGTCGGTGGGGCTAGAGGCAAAATTGGGCAGATTAATTAATATAGCTATTACCTGCTTCAATCTGACATCCTCTAAAATGAAGAAGGGAGAGTCTTCTTTGCTCAAAGGCATCCTGAATGGTGCACTTAAAGGTAAAGGTAAAGGTACCCCTGCCCATACGGGCCAGTCTTGACAGACTCTAGGGTTGTGCGCCCATCTCACTCAAAGAGGCCAAGGGCCAGCGCTGTCCGAAGACACTTCCGGGTCACATGGCCAGCGTGACATCGCTGCTCTGGCGAGCCAGAGCCGCACACGGAAATGCCATTTACCTTCCCGCTAGTAAGCAGTCCCTATTTATCTACTTGCACCCGAGAGTGCTTTCGAACTGCTAGGTTGACAGGCGCTGGGACCAAACAGCGGGAGCGCACCCCGCCGTGGGGATTCGAACCACCGACCTTTCGATCGACAAGCCCTAGGCGCTGAGGCTTTAACCCACAGCGCCACCCACGTCCCTTACGAATGGTGCACTTACTATGCCATTAATCTGGCAAGGTAGTGTGGGAAGTACTCAGTTCATCTAGTCCAGAAGAAGAAGCCCTTGAGAGTCCCAGCCCTTGTGCCATGAGATTTGGTTCAGTGGGTTCCTGCCTGCAAGCTTCTGATGCAATGAACCCCTGATCACAGCATCACTCAGAACCTGGAATCTGGTCCAGCTCAGCAGCTGGTGACCCTGCAGGTTCTAACTTGGTGTCCCGCTCACTGTTTTGGGCCTATTCTCAACAATCCATGTTCTCCATTGCTCAGACTCTAACTTAGTACCCTGTTGCTCATGTAACTCCTACCCCTTATGCCTACACTTGACATCCCAAAGTATTTTATTCAGGAGTACAAAGCTCCAGCCACTCTACAAAAATGCCAAAGGCACATATGGCCTGCTAGGAGAATTTGCAATCTGCAATGCCGTTTTGTGTTTTTATTTTTTAAAATCATTAGGATGCGGGTGGGAAAACTTTTTTCCCAGCTTGAGGTCCACATGGCAACCTTATGAAAGCCACATGGCAGAAGTGAGTGGATCTGGGGGAGAAAATGGATGGAACAATGAATGTTGAATTTACCTATGTACCATAGGCTAGTTTCTACAAAGACTCACATGGTTCTACTTTCTATCCAGACCACGAAGAGGCATGATCAGAGTTCAGGTACACATTTCAGTTAAACAAAGCCCCTCAGTAAGGGCGCATATCAGCACTGCTGGGGGTTGTGGTTTGGGGAGAGTAGGATATTAGGGGCCTCGTTAAATCAAGCTACCGGTATATGTTGTACTGTCTATTCTCCCTACTGTAGAAGCATCTCTCTAACATCTCAGAGATGTGGACAAGCTGAGCTAAGCAGACGTTCCATACTCTCCAACATTCTGCTGATTAATATCGGAATGCACATCTTTCAGTGCTGCACTCCCATGCAAGCCAGATGGGGGTTCCCAACCCCAGCTCCCGTTACTGGCAGCTGCTCTTCCAGTGAGCACTGGACCAACACCTCCAGCTCCTCTCCCTTTTCCCTGTCATCACCCTCGTCTTCATTGGTTTCTTCCACTCCTCCAACAGGGGTGTCATTGGGTAGAGGTGTGGCATCTGGGCCTGACCTGCACCACCACCAGTCCTCCCTCCTCCCCTTCCATGAACTCTAGCTCAGGTGCCTTCATTTGCACAAAAGATACACATCTATTGGTGCCAAGCTCCCATGGGAGCCTGCTGACTCAGGCAAGAATTCGGCACCAAAAACACGACATCCGATCAGAAGCTGGGATGGCTTCTGTAATTCTGGGATGTCCCAATCAAATCAGGACTGTTGATGGATATGAGATTTCTAGGCTAGGACCAGGTCATGGGGTCGTATGCCGTTGGGGCAGGGGCCTGGTAGGAATTTTGTCCATCTGGCTGATTGGCTGGGCCATTTGGTTTTTGCCTACTGTGTAGCAAATCATCACAACTTGTAAGGTTGCGGTTAGGCATTGGTTATAAATTGGTGGAGGAGGGGTTAGGATAGGCTGGGCCTGCCCCTCCATGGTTGCTGCGGAAAGGGAATTCTGTTAAAGGAATCCTGGGGCTTGCCATCTTTTCGTCCAATCCCTGGAATGGGACTAGGGCCGGCAAGCCTTCGGGGAGCATGCGGATGAGAATTGAGGGTCTGTGACTCAGCTCCATTTCTCCCTGACTTGTTTCCCCGCACTGTCTTTCGGTGGTGCCCGGAAGTTAGTTCTGTCCCCAGGCGGGGGGACAGATAGTCTTAACCAATGCCTAAACAACCACTCACGGTTTTGTATTTAAATAAAGTTGTGGCCAAAATTATGCCAAAAACCTTAAACAAAAATTAAGTGTGCGTTGTGAGTTATTTGGGGGGTGGCTTGGGGACCTCGACATGCAACAGCCCATCTCATCTACAATCATAGAATGATGGGTCAAGGACTGGGCAACAGAAGAACCAGTGAGTTGAAGAGTGTCAGTCTAAGAGTGGAGAAACCCTGGTTCAAGCTATCAAACTCACTGGGGAACTTTGGGCCAACTACATTATTTCATTGTAACCTACATCAGAGGGTCATTATGAGAATAATTGTGTTAATGGGGAGGGGTGAGTAGGTATGCATGCATGCCTGCACTCCTTGGAGGAAATAATAAGTAGGCAGCAGAAAAGGTGCAAGAATAGTTATTTTGAGACAATTCTGGGTTGTGCCCCCCCCTCCCGCCCTTGCTCAAGAAACAGAACCCGAAGAGGGAATTGAAGGAATAAAGGAGATAGGGAAAGCCTATGCAACAGCATGGCAGAAAGCAGGAAACTACAACTATCAATAGGGGGAATATACAACAGTAAAGTATTCTCCAGTGGTTTCTAGACACAGCTGTGGTTGACTGGTATATAGATAATTTTAAAGGATGGGTATCTGATTCCGCCCCCTGTTTGGTCAAGTCTTAAACAAGATCAGAAATGCAGTAAAGACTTTTCAAGGAAGGAAGACTGATATTATGTAAGGTAGCAGTTGGGGCACATGTCAGAATTTAAATGTGAAAAATTAAAGTGAAGTCTGAAGTGAATAAAACCAGGTGGCCAGCTTCTTAAAAAGTACAAATAACACAAATCCTAATGTGGAAAGTTTAAAAAAAGAAAAGAAAACCCCCAAATAAATTAAATATATATATATTAAAAAACAATATCATAATATACTTCTTACAGAGTCCCACCATCCGAAGTGAAAGAATAATCACCTCGTGTAATGATGACTAACATTAAAACAAAAACCCTGCACACACAAAAGCCTCCCAGCACATTGTCAGACGAAGATAAGAAGTCAGGCGGCAACAACGCTAGAAGCACAAAAGGAAAAGTCTGCTCCCAATAAAACAAAACAACAAAGGGAAGCAGACATTAAAAATCCATACTGCAAGCTGTAAAATAGATTGCTGTCATGGATATAGACCTGACAGGACCTGTAGTTGTGAAAGTGCTGAAACGAAACAGACCAGGAGTTAATGAGCTGTGTGGTGCACTTACTTACAGCCAGCCACTGTGGCAGGAGTGCTTTCTGACAGCTGGAGAATTATATGGGGCTGATTCAAATGTACTAAAAGCCTCTGGCCCCACTGACATGTATCCAGGCACGGCATATTAACCGTGCAGTGTCCCTTTAAGAACCATCCAGCTTCCAGCCTACCTTGCTTTGTTTGGGCTCACAACACCCTGCTGCAGGCCAGCATTTCTCTAGACGTTAGCTGAGGGGTTTCCTGCTCACCCAGCCCACAATTCCCTAGTGAATATTTGGTGGTATGACACCCTCATGTTTTCCGTCCCCTGTCCAGCAAATAATGTTGGAAACTTGGGAGGCTATTTTTGCCTCCCAAAAGCAGCCTTGCCTCAATCCCAGGATGGTGCTCCCTGACTTGATAGTAGCCAGATGTGATAACAAGCCTTAAAGGCATTTCTCACTCCTACTGCTATTTATGTCAAGTAGAGGTTTTTATGAGTATGATTTCGCTTTCCTCTGACAATGGATAACTCCTATGGAGCACCATGGCTCAATGGCAGGGTCTCTGTTGGAAGGCAGAACATTGCTGGTTCAATATTCAGCATATCCAGTTTGGGCTGGGAGAAGCACTGCTGGAAAGCCACTGCTGGTCAGTGCAGATGTTACACTGGTGGGCCAGTGTTCAATCTGGGTATAAGCTTCTGGCATTGGCAGTTACGGGTCTCTGTCTCTGCAGCATAACCATTATGTTTAGGGCAAGAGGGCCAGCAAACACTGGCTTGAAATGCAGAGGAATTTAAAGTAGTGGAAAGAAGATGAAGTTGAGGCATAAAATCAACGATCCACCAAGCAGCATCACTGAGTAAAAATAAAATGTTGAAAAGCAACAATGCTGAATTGATTAATTTCCAAGATGGACCTGTGGCACTACACTGCTCCTAATAGGACCATTTAAAAAGAGTAATCGAAACAAAGCTCTGCATGCTTGTAAATGACAATACAGTTCTGCGAAGAAAGGAAAATGAAGTCCTACCACATCAAAGACTCATGGAACAAAGACTTTGCTATCCCGATTATCTCCCTGGATTTCCCTTGGAAATCAAAGTTTAAGCATCTATCAGACACACTGACACAGAAAGATATCCTGGTGGTGCAATCAGGGGAGGCAACAGGAGTTTAACTTTCATCTTCTAAATGCTTTTTGTTTTTGGCTACTTGAAAAGCGCAACAGTGGGGAAAGTGATGCCTATTTGCTTTGAAGAAAAGTTCAAATGTTCAAGCCAGATCCCCCTCCCCATGCCTGCCATGTTGAGCCACTTCTGCTCAGCCACTTCTGAGTCCAAACCTAGTTCAATTGGAACCAAAAACACATGTTTCCACCTTCAATGGATGCACTGATCTCACAAACCTGTGTAATTTACTGGCATGATAAATGAACTGTGATGGCTCACAATGGCCACCTCAAATACGCAATGAGCATTATGACACCCCAAACTAATTTTTACCACCTCTACCGTTTGCTCTCTCATCAGCAAACAACCAAAGCCATTCCAGCTGCACACTATTCTAACTGCTGCCCCAGCAGCAGGAAGGACGTCATATCTGCACAAGTGCTGAGGGTGGGGAGATAGGGGCCACTTGCACACCTTCTGTTGAAGTTGTAGCAGTAGCCACAAGAAAAGCAGATAGACAGGAGGTAAAAGGTGTATTGAAAGCTCGAAAGGGAGTTTGGGAGAGACTCGGGGCACAACAATGTGTAATCTTTGTTTATAGGAAGCAGCACTGTTTATTCCAATGCAACCTGAGTTTATTCTGAGCTAATTTGAGCAGAACTGGGGCAAGAGAGGTTTGTCATAACTACTACAGTAATACCTCCACGAACGTCCGCCTTGTCTAGCATCCATTCTGGGGAACATCCACAGCAAACCCAGAAGTACTGAAACGGGTTATCTCTGGTTTTGCCACTCATGCATGCACAGCAGCGCAAACTGCTCCCTGAGTGTGCACAGATGCGACACTTTGCCCTGCTTCCTTTTTGGCCAGCGGCCAGAGCTCCAGAACGGATCCTGGCCACAAAACGAGGTATGACTGTACAAGGAAGTAAAGTGGGTTAGCAGCATACTGTTTTTACTTGAGTCATCAGGCATTCAAACTGAATGTGTGAAGAGAGCAGCAGTGTTGGGTGCACAAGTCCCACTTCGCAAGTGAGATCTTTGGATCCTCTACACAATCAGAAACCCTGTAGAGTTTAAGGTTCAATGCAGACCTTCCCACTCAATGCAGGAAGGGCGGGGGAGCACATGGCCCCCATTGCTATGCCCTATACAGCCACTCCACCCACCCACGTTTCTTGAATGCTAGAACAGAAACAGAAGTTTGGAGATGATTACATTCATTAAGCCTTTTCAGATATTATATATATATATATATATATATATATATATATATATTTGAACTAAAGAGGAACATCAAACTGCCTACACTTTCTTTCACTGTTTCAGGGAAACACCAGCATGTTCTGGAGCTTTGCAGTACCCCCCCCCAAAAAAAAATGGGTCAAATGTTCCATATTTAACGGCCTCAGTCCAGTATATCTGAAGGAGCGTCTCCTCCCCCATCATTCTACCCGGACACTGAAGTCCAGCTCCGACGGCCTTCTGGCGGTTCCCTCACTGCGAGAGGCCAAGTTACAGGGAACCAGGCAGAGGGCCTTCTCGGTAGTGGCGCCCGCCCTGTGGAATGCCCTCCCATCAGATGTCAAAGCGATAAACAACTACCTGACATTCAGAATACATCTGAAGGCAGCCCTGTTCAGGGAAGTTTTTAATATGTGACATTTTAGTGTATTTTTCATCTTTGTTGGAAGCCGCCCAGAGTGGCTGGGGAAACCCAGCCAGATGGGCGGGGTACAAATATATGATGATGATGATGATGATGATGATGATGATGCAGGTTCCACATGAATGATAGGAAATAGTCTGATCCAACATGGTAGCACTTAGCTCCTTAAGAAACCCTTGACAAATGTGCTATGCTAGTAATAGAGAACCTGCGGTCTTCCAGGCAATGCAGAACACCAGCTCCTACCATCCCACCACTGACCATGCTAGCTGGGTGTGATGTGAGGGGGTACAACAATATATGGAGACCTAAAGGTCCACCACCCCTGTGTTATGTCCTTTCCTTTTAAAACAGAATTCATAATATCCATAGAGAACCTATTAAAAATCTTTAAACAGTGCTCTAACAGAAGATGACATTTTAATGGGTCCTCCAATCACCTTCATTTAATTGCAGCTTTATAATGTTATGTCTGTTGTTAACAGTGTTACACACATTGAGCTGCATACCTAAAGGCAGATTGATGGCGACACAGATGCTGAGAAAATGCCAACACACTCTGCATCTGCATGTAGAGTGTTTGTTCGCTCTTTTATTATTGCTATCACAGTGCAAAGCTTGTTTTGATGCCATTAGTGATGGAGGGAGAGAGAGAGAGAGAGAAAATAGCCATCTTTGGCATGTTTTATTAATACACTAAAGTTTTCTTTATAATTCCACCTTGGATATATCCATTTCCATAATGAAGTTCGTGTTCTAGCTTTTTATAATTATTTCTACTCAGAACAAAATTACGTACACTTTGGCTGAGAGAGGGGGAAGAATGAATTGTGCTGCAATCAGGTAAGATAATAACATGGCAGAGTAACCTTTCTTTTCTATTCTCTCTTTTTTTTCCTGGAGAAACTACTTTCCGGAAACTATCAAAGCTGCTGTTAAAAGTGAATTTTTCATTATATGATCAAGCAGTGATGGGTGATGCCATTCGCACTCCAGTTAGGTTCAGAATTGAGCTTGACAAATACACACACACACACACACACACACACACACCCTTGGGAAATTGCTCCCCATCCCCCATCACCTGTGTGTTCCTTGAATGAAATAAAACAATTTTGGAAAATATTCCAAGTCTGATGGGCTCCTGATTATAGCACTAGGGGTGCAACGGGAACCTTCTTTCCTTCCCACAAGTATCTGTGAGCCCTTGTCCGTTTCTATGATAAAGAGAGGCTTTGTGCTGGAGCTTGGAGCTCAAAGTGAGCTTCTGCTTTAGCAGCGAAGTAGCTCAGGCAGAGAATTTATACAAGACCTGGAGGTTCCATACTCATAAATGCATATATTCCTAGATTGCAGGCGCGCGCACACACGTACACAAACACACACATGTGATTATACCATCATGCAGCCTGATGCTCTGCAGAATGTGCAGCAGATGTACAATGAAACACACGGCTCTTTAAAGCATTGAGTTAAAAATTGGGCCACTGATTAAACTAACGTTATCAGATGGATTAACGAACTGAGGGGGAAAGTAGAGAGACCCTCAAAGAGACAAATTCTGTTGTGAGGCAAGCCCGTCTGTTTGATACTTCCCATTTCGGAGTCAGATAAATGCAAAACACATTTTATTTCAGCAGCATCAAAGAGTCTGAAGAAGAATAAAAGGAAGGAAAAGCAGCCTTAGAAAGGTTAAAGCCAATCTTGTAAAAGTCAAGATAATTTTAGTGTTATGAATCACGGTTGTATCTGATTAGAGATTATTGTCTCCTGAGCCTGGGTGAACAATAAGCTGATGATCACTTTTAAGGGAACTTTTTGCTTCTTCCTCAAAAGCTAGAAATCAACTGGGAGGTCATTGCCTCCCACCCTTTCCCTGCTTTTATTTCATTTCAGAAGTGCTGTATATAGTTTCAAAAGCTGCTTATAATAAAATAGAGAAGAGAAAAGAGAAGGAAATCTGATGACTGTTGAAGTTTATAAGAATAAGTAAATAAGACAAATCAGCTGAGGGTTTTCAAGCAACAGATACAAAAAAAGGGCAAGGCAGTTTAATTTGAGGATAAAGCAGTGAAGATGGGTGCAGGTAACTCACATCTTACACAAAGGTTTGGTTCTGGGTTTCCATGTGTGTATGTGAACTCATGTAAAGCCAGGAACCCCAAGGCGGAGGGCTGCCTACCTGGCTTTGGGAAGATGGCAGGAGGGCTATGGCAGTGGTCTCAGAGCCCTGTGGCTCCCTTCCCAAAGCCTAGTAAGTCTGTGACCACAGCTTTGTACAGGTGAAGGGGAAAATGTGTGAAAACATTTTCAAACATACTTTTTTAAAAAAGCAAACTGATGGGAAAATGGAGTGAACCAAATTTAAGATTGAAATAACAGAAGTGGTAGAAACCTAAAACTACTGGCTAATTCCTGGTTTGACATCAACATATAATGTTACTTATGCATGAGTAGTCTTAACATTGCTGTTCTTGTCCCCATAAATTGTGCATTTCCATATGCAGTCTTTCCATGCTGTCAGAAATCCTACTTGACTAGGCAGTTCCCATTTCCAACATCATATAGGATCCAAGTGTATCAAAGTTGAGTTGAGGGCCATACGCAGGTTCAGTCTCCAGCATCTCCATGTAGCAGTGAAAATGCTCTTGTTTGAAACTCTGGAGAGATGCTTCCAGTGTGGACAATACTGGGATGTCAAAGCTGGAAAAGTGATGTACCGTACGCTTTAGATACATCCCAGTTGAACTACTTTAGTTTTTGGGGGGAAACACGTTTGGAAGCTTCAGCTGGTCCAGAATGCTGCAAGCCAGACTGCTGACTGGGGACAGTTTCAGGGAGCAACTTCACTGGCTACCACTCCATTTCCATGCATAATTCAAAATGCTGGTTATGACCTATAAAGCCATATATGACTTGGGCCCAGGTTACCTGAAAGATCACAGCTCCCTTTAGAAACCTGTCCACCTGCAAAGACCCTCGGGTGAGCACCTTCTCTTAGTTCCATCCACATCAGAGGCATGGTTGGCGGTGACACAAGAAACAGCCTTTTCTGTGGCTACTCCCATCATGTCAAACTCCCTTTCAAGAGAGGTTAGATCTAACAGCAGGCGAACACCTTCCTATTCAGACAGCCCTTTGAAAACTAAGTGCAGACTGGTTTGATGTCAGAGCAATCAGCACTTTAATGCTGGTTCCACATGTGTTTTAGTGTATTTAACAATTGTTTTAATCTTTGTTGCTATTACTTTGCATTTTATAATAAAGTTTCTGAAATGTTGTAAGCTGCCCTGAATCCCAGCTTGGGAGAAAGCTGAGATATTAATGCTAATAATAATAATAATAATAATAATAATAATAATAATAATACTGCACTAGATGGACCAGCAGTCTCTCTCAGTATAAGGCAGTGATGAATGATGGTCCATGGGTTCCATCCATAGAAGACGTTATTCTAACCAGCCCTATAGCTGTATGGATAAATATATACAATAATTCTTAATGAAGCTGAAAGGATACCCTAAATAGGCTCATTTCAGATGTAAATCACCGAAAATATTTTCAAAGCAATTTCAGGCATTGAGAAGCACTGTGGGTTTCAGATGTGTGTGCCCATGATATGATAGGCACCTGCATTGTCTGAATTCATAAATTACATCAGTAAATCTGTACTGGCATGTAGATCTTGTACCGTAAGAGTGTGTATCTAAAATTATCCCTGCTAATCATCATCTCACCCAATTAAAATGAATTGGTTTTATAACAGCACTGACCCAAACCTTGCATCCCTCCTATCATCAAAACCCTTAACCAACTGTTTTGTTGACTGCAAATAGCACACATGGAAGAATAATTAATGCAATTATCAAACTTTAATGCTTATCCAAAAAGCAAAGAGGAAGAAAAAAAACCCACCCTCTGCAATAAATCTTATTTTGTACTTAAGAAGATTAAAAAGCTTCCCCAGGAGTCGAAGAGACATTTATGTGTTTTGATCTGAAAAGGAATATGAAATAATACAGATGACAGCAAATCACATCACACATACCCAGTCTGTTGCCCTTAAAGGGAGACTACTGGAAAAAAGGCAGCCTTCTAGAATAAATGCAGCAGGAAGAAACAGCAAAGGTCTGTCTATCAGTGTTAGCTCCACAAATCTAGGGCAAAAACTCTGTGCAGGTACTAGTGTATAGAACAGCTGACTTGGGTGCTCTAACCTGTGTTTGACAAGGATTGCGGCTCCATTCTTAGGTTGCAGAGGACTCTGAAATGGTGAGAACATCCTCTGGATTGAAAGGGAGATGACTGAATGGTTAATGAGAAGAATTGCTATGGAATTCTGCAAAAAAAAACCCTGTCCTGTTAGGTCAAAGCCAAAGGTTCATCTTCTCAAGTCTTCCATTGCAACAATTCCAAATAGGTTCATCTTAAATTCATCTTCTAGGAGGACCTTGAGCAGGGAAATATGCCATAGTCCATCACTGTTCCTTGCCTCCTGGTAGCCTATATTAATATTCTAGCCGGCAGTTCCATTCACTGGTCATATAACTTCATATATTGCTAACATACAACATATGCTCCATGGAGTTGTCTAATCTCACTTTAAAGGACATCTATAGAAACTGAATACAGAATTTGAGGATGCTAAGCAAAAGCGCCTGAAGGTTTCCTTTGGGGAGGAAGGAAGAGATAAAAGTGAAGCAAATCTAGTGAATATTCTCTAGCAGGTTTTGCCCATTAATTGGAAGGCAAAGGTTCCCATTAAAAGATTCTAAG
This sequence comes from Podarcis tiliguerta, assembly GCF_965153285.1. Lineage (NCBI taxonomy): Eukaryota > Metazoa > Chordata > Lepidosauria > Squamata > Lacertidae > Podarcis > Podarcis tiliguerta. Next base: position 36,366,049 of record NC_139553.1, read on the forward strand.
TGCAGGAATGAAGTCGGAAGTACCCACCTGACCATGAATTAATGAGAAATGGTTTTGCAGTCAAGGGACACCAGAAGCTGTCTTATATGGAGTCAGACCACTGCTCCATCTAACTCAGTATCGCCTGTACTGACATGTAGAAGTTCTCCAGGGTTTCATGAAAGAGTCTCTCCCAGCCTTACCTTGAGTGGCTGGCTGGGGACTGAACCTGTGACCTTCTGCATGCAAAACATGCATTACATTGCAGAACTGTGGCCATTGCTCCACCTAATATCTGCATTGGCTTGTCATTGAAGGGAAGAAGGACTTCCAGTTCAGAATAATACTGACATCATTTTGTCTTCTTCATTTGCCTTCTAAGAACCTTCTCAGTGGTGAACGCCCTTGCCCGCAAGACATGTCTGAGCCACCATGGTTTAAGTGCCACTGGAAGATAAACCACTTTGTGCAAGCTTTTGGAAAGGGTTGCTGAAATAAGACCCTATGCTGATGGATGTATTATGCATTAGGATTCTTTTTTTATCTAATGTTTTAAATAGCCGAGCTTGCATCATCCTCCCCTGTTGTGTACGTACTGTGTTGTGATGCTCTGAGGGATCACTGACCAACAAAGGGGTTAACATTTACCTTTTTCAGGATTAAAGTCCAATGAATGGTGAAAACTAGGAGGTTTTTCAATGAGACATAATCAAATAGCAATGAGAGTGAGGGATGGTTAGGTAAATGGGCTTCCTTTTACTACAAGGCAGAAAGTAAAACAGCACTGAGCATCTAGGTAACCTGTAACTACAATATCTTCCTTGCAAAGGTTTACAGGAATAATTTTAAAAGCTGCCTTCAGGGTGGGGACATTATTATAAGAACTAACCCGGAGCCGCAATGACTCAAGATGTTAGTTGACTTACATCGGGGTTAGGATTTTGTGTGTGGGTTGTTCAATTCTGGCCACTAGGTGGCATGGGTGATCAAACTGCTTGAAGCCATTTCTTTACATTTGAAACACACTTTTAACTAGATGTATGTTGTAGATGTTTGCATGAAAACCAAGAGCAATATTCTGAATGTTTTGTCATTGATGACTTTGATTCAAAATCATTCGGAGTGAATCAATTTTGATCTTTTGTTTAATATCATTTTTTCCCCAATTACTGTTTTGCCTCTAACTATTCGTTTCTCTAATTCCCTAGATTAACAAAGACCTTGACTAACACTGGTTAATTATTTCTGAAGCTACAGGCTTTTAAAAAATTGAATTCAGAAGAGAAGATAGTAGTTATGAGCCATTAACGTCATCTTTTTGCATCAAATACTGCATTAAAATCAAACCACATGAATGTGTAATAATGTACAATTTCCCATCATTTCTAAGATTACTTAATGGGTTATTGCCCATCTGAATGAGATATTCCAATCATTACTTATTTAATAACATTTGCCAGTTATTGCCAGGAATAACGTGAGCATCTTATTTATAATGACAACTCTGCTTATGAAATTCATTCAGTTTTCTTTGGTTGGGAGAATTAAAAGAAGACTCATGTTCTAACATCACCTTATCTGCTGTCTACAAAAGTGTTTGCCTTATCTCAGTCAACAGAGATGATGAAGATAAAGGATGATATGACCTCACAGATTCCTTACTGGTTTTATTGCAGCCACCTTGATGGTGCTTTGAGATGAATTAGTAAGCAGGAGACATGTCTCTCGTTATCTATGCCCCTCAACCTCGTGTTTAATCAAGATTTTAAACATGTGATTGGGAGGGGAAGGAGAAGACTCACCCAGACTGTATTCAGGTCTGCTCATCGCCATCAGTCTGGCACCCCTGACAGCCTCAGATTACTGGGGGGGGGGGGCAATCTGACCATGGGAAGTCTGAGGCTGCCTCAACCCAATCCAGCCAAATCTCAGGTCCACCTGAGGCAGTCCAGTCCAGTTCAGGACATGGGATTCAGCTGGATCCGATGCACAGCTGTAATATAGATGCAAGTTTAAGAATAAATTTTGTAGTGCAAATAGAAATGAAAATGCATCTGACCAAAGAGGAATAGACAGTAGCCAGTCAACCTGTGCATCCAGGTGTTAACTGTTGGCACACCTTGTCAAGGTCTCTGGTGTCCCCTTTTAGGGTTATTTTATCTTTAATTCAGATTTGAACCAGACAACTATTCAAAATATGCACACTCCTTCAGATAAATTTCTCTCTTCTGACAATCCTTCAAATAGAGGGCTGTAGGTGCCTGCTTCTGCCTAATTGCAGGGTGGACAACCTCAGCTAGAAAGTATCACACAAAGGAATTCCTTTAAGGCACTCAGAAGGTATAAAGGTACATGCTCACAAATATTTTCAGCTGCAACCTAGATTGCACCTAATTCTCTCTATCTTTTAATTTCTGGAGTAGCATAGAAGTGCCTAAAAACTGCCTCTTGATAGGACTGTAGAATAAAACCTCAATATATTAGAATTAGAATTATACTATAATGGCTGCCAAACAATACAGTTCTCTTGCTTTTATGCCATGTGTAAAAATTACTGAGAGGAACAGAACCCTTCCTTTACCAACAGAGTGACTGGTTTAAAAAAAAACCATTCAGGTTAAAAAGGAGTAGGAACTGTGACAAAAATCTTAATTAGAGGAAGGAGGATGGGGAACAAAGAAAAGTATCAGCTTTTGCCCTTTAACATTCCTCCAAGAGAGCCATTGGACAGCTTATGTTCTCATTCCTGGCTTATGTTTTCATCCCATCTAGAACCTGATTAAAACATATAGTTTACAGGGTTGGCGGAGATATTGAACAGTGAGCATAGTCATCATGGTTAGTTGCCATTGACAGCCTTCTCCTCTGTGAATTTGTCTAATGCTCTTTTTTTAGAGCTATCCACGTTGGTGGCCGTTGCTGCTTCTGGTAGGAGCAAATTCCATATGAGGCAATGATGGCCATCAACTTGGATGTCATTAAAAGATTAGTCTAGAATTGGCCATGCCAACTGCAGTCAATGAGTTCAATAGAAATTGAAGACTATAACCTGATGTGCCAGAGGTCCATAGCCTCCACTGACCATTTGTAGATAAAAAAAGATGTCATTGGGAAGCTGAGAATGACAGGGACATAACGGAGTTATGTTTAAAGAAACTGTGATCTTTTCCTCCCGGAGGAAGGGCTCTAAAATCCCCATTCCCCTAGGAATAACAGCAAGGCAAATGTTCTCTTAGTCTCAAGATAAAGCTAATAATTGTGAAATCATCAGCAAGTAGAACCATTCTTAACGTCCCTCTCTACTTAGCTATATATTTTAGCATGCTATGCTCTCAAATGACAAGCTGGCCAATGTTGCAAGTCGCACACATTCCAACTATCTTGTTATATCCCACATTACACTCCTTATTTTTCATAACCATGCAATGCTCCCTACTTCTGCATTATTGAGGAACTGCATTTAATTAGACGTGATGTGTCTTGCATTTCCACCACACGGTCTTTCACTGGGGATCTTTGTACTTGGCCTATACAATGGATTCACAATGTGTCATCCAAATTTAAAGACCAATATGCGTTTTGGGTTCAGGCTGCATGCAGCCCTGTGGATTATTTTATGGAGCAAAGGGGCACGGCAGTTATACTTTGCTTCATCTCAACAGACCAGGACTGCTCAGTGGCATTAAACAGGCATTTCTATTGTACAACATGACTGTCTACTCTTTCATTTAAAGCCATGACCTCTCTTCTTATCCCCCCCCCCTTTTGCTTTCCCACAAATAATACAGTCTACTCTAAAATGTCATGGTTAGAGGTAACAAAAAAAACTTAATCTCTGATCTGTCATATGAGCTGGAGATTCATTACCAGTGAAAGATTGTCTGTAATATGCAACTAAACACATTAACTTGGGAGTCTCTTCCTTGTCCAACTGAGGCAAGCAGCAATGTGTGAGTTAATAAAGACAAAATACGTTTTAGAAGCCACCAGCTTACATGCTTGCTTAGTTTACCATTGCAAGCCTATTGACTGATGTGTGCATCAATCAATACAGTGTTAACTGGAGAACCAAAGATTCCTCCCCTCCACCATAGACCAGAGAATGAGGTGATAGAAAATATTTCAGCATGGGCTTATTTTCTCTGCAGCTTTTTAAGACAGGCTAAAGCCACCATGGTACCCATCCCCAATTACTGGCTTGGGCAAATGAGTGTTTGAGTCCAGCAGTGTCTGGGGGGGGGGACCCTTTTGGCTTCCCCTGTTTTAATACGCGGACTGATGTTTTCTCTGCAAAACCTGGAGGGTTCAATCAAAAACTTTGACTTCACCCACCTCCACTCCAAAGGTGCACTTCTCCATTGTCTCCTAAGACAAACGGATGCCATCAACAAAACCAATCATCAAAAACAATGGGGTTCTAGAGATAAAGGGACAACTTTTCAGTGCAAACTGAACAATACATTGCAGATTTGTGTGTTGTAGAGAGCATGGTACAATATTCCCACAGGAGAAGAGGGACTGTGGATTTTATTAGATCTCCATGTCCTAGAATTGTTGTTAAAAAGAAAAAAAGCTGTGTGGAGAAAGCTTGGTTTTAGGTTATGAACTGTTAATGACATTCCGGGAAGAGCGGGGTTAATATTTAATCCTCGCAGGATTTCCCCAAATAAAATGATCTTCCTCATTGTTTTTGCTTGGTTGGAATGTTTCCTTGAACTCCGAAGAGTCAATTCCCTTCATGGAGAATATAGAGAAGTGAGTGTAGAAATTATCCTAAATTTAAAACTGATAATTCATTTCTTCATTCATGTTTGCCTTTCTGGCCCTGACCACCACTGGGATATGGCTTCCAGAAAGTTGTCCAGAAGGGAACGAAGTTAATGGGCTGAAAAAAATATGAATGACCTGAATTTTGTATCACATGACCTGCTCTGGCCTGTACATTGGCTGGTCTGCAGGGAGACCTTTCCTTTGGCCAGGACTGGGTCATCGCATACAGAAGACATCGCTCAGGTCAGTGGTGCAGTTAGATAATTTAGGCTCCGAAGTTCATAATCTTACGAGGAGCCTCCCTTTCAGAGGTAAATGTACATTATATCACTTCAGAATGTGGTAGGCCTGTTCTGATTCATTTGGGGACCCTTCTGCTCATTCTGCTGAATGGGCTGTGGATGTCCACCCCAAAAGCCCCGGTCTGAGGGGATCACTGCTTCAGGTTCTAAGTTCCAAATATGCTACAGAATTTGGTTCTGACATAAGCTACGAACAGCAACATATTGGCGCTATCAGACCTCTCACTATAACTGGCACAATAAGATTCTAGTTTCACTTCAGTGACTCAAACCCAGAGATTTCACTTCCTGTTGTAACTCCAAAAGTAAAATAAAAGAAATAGTATCAGCATCAAGATATTCTTGATGCTCTGACTGCTTTGAGCTCAAGGAAGTAATTAGCAAACAGTGACATCTTAATAGGTGTGATTAAAAAGGAACACATTATTTCATTAGCACAGAGGGTTTTTTATTTAAAAAATGAACTCAAAGGCTTGCTAAATTTTCAGCTTAATTACTACGGAGTGTAGAAAATAAGTAATCCAATAATCAAGAAGAAAAAAAAGATAAAAAGGATGTTATATATCCTTTTGAACAGTATAATTTAATCGTGTTCCGTTTGAATTTTTCTTTGCACCCAAGCTGGCTCAAAGCAAAGACTTTGAACTTAACCCCACTAAGATTTTCCTTCTCATTGAGTCTACCCCACCTCTTTATTTTGACCAAGTACAAAATCAAAGCCTGAAAAAATCAGTTTTCATGCCTCAGGTTTAGGACACCAAACAGCATGGATCATAGATTGATGCATAAGCATACTGCATCAGAATGCAAATTAATGAGTCACACTCTAGCACAGCTGAGCTGCCTTATACTTACCTCAAAGAAAAAGGATAAGAGGGCTATCAACTGCTGAGTCATCTTATATAACAGAATCAGGGATGGATCAGAACTCCTCTCTCTGGAAACGAGGTCACGGGGTGGGGAAGGATTTCAATGTTTTATTGCCCAGGGAAGAGGAGGAGAGGCTGGCAAGAGTCAGGGCTAGGAAGGCAGAGGAAACTGGAGATGAGATTTCTGTAAGAACTTCTGCATTAGGCGAAAACTCAGTGGGGATTCTGCAAAACTAGCCTCTAGCTTTCCAGAGCATTCCCACATTAACAGATGCTTTGAATTGTCTCACTGGGAACCTCTTTGAAATGCAAATCTAACAAGTCTCTCTTCACATGCATCTATTGCTTTTTGATTGAAAGTGTTTATTGGGGAGGGGGGAGATTTGATGCTGAAAGGAGATGACACACGTCCACCTAAGGCAAGGCTTCAATTCCCATCTTCAGTCTGAATTATGAAACATTGCACTCAACTACCCCAGACTGAAGTAGTTGACTAATTTTTAATTACCTGACCTCTGTTGCTAATGACAGTGGCAGACTTTGGTCTTTAACATTTTAGTGGTGCCCTGTGCGAGGTGTTCCCCCGCCTCTTGCCTTCCGTTCTGCTCAATTCACTATAATTGTGAAGCCCTTCTGTCAGTGCCCAGTGCAGCAGAACTGGTTGCACTCCCCACAATTCGTTTCTGTTAATGACTCAGGGGACTGTAGACTAGACTACCGTAAAATGCACTATATAGGGCTGTCTAAGAAGAAGGATGCGGGCAGCGCTGTGGGTTAAACCACAGAGCCTAGGACTTGCTGATCAGAAGGTTGGCGGTTCGAATCTCCGTGACGGGGCGAGCTCCCATTGCTCGGTTCCTGCTCCTGCCAACACAGCAGTTCGAAAGCACGTCCAAGTGCAAGTAGGTACCGCTCCGGCGGGAAGGTAAACGACATTTCCATGCATTGCTCTGGTTCACCAGAAGCGGCTTAGTCATGCTGGCCACATGACCCAGAAGCTGGATGCAGGCTCCCTTGGCCAATAAAGCGAGATGAGCGCTGCAACCCCAGAGTCGGTCATGACTGGACCTAATGGTCAGGGGTCCCTTTACCTTTACCTTTAAGAAGATAGAAGGGAGGTGGCTGTTGGGGCACATCCTTTGCATTAAACAGGACTACAGTTCAGTCCCAGCTCTCTTTTTCTTACTTTGATACTATGAAGCTGGAGAAGTTTCACAGCAGACATGTCGTTTTCTGTGTCATTGTACATAACAAAGATCAATAATACATACATGGGGGGGGGGGGGGAAATGGCTATCTCCATCAGCACAGCATAGGGAAAAGCCATCTTTTTGTTTGTACAAACACCTTTTATTGCACAGAAATGGCATGCAATTTCTTCTTTTTAAAATCAGCTTTGGGTTCATTGGGTGGCAGAGGTGCCACCCTCGATACTCTTCATGCTTCCTTACCTGGAGATGCCAGGGATTCAACCTGTGACCTTTTGAATGGAAAGCACATGTTCTTCCCACTAAGCTATGGCTTCTGCAGCAAATTTCATCCCTAATCAGCACATACTTAACTGTAAAATACCCAGAAGCAGCAAGTGAGATATGACCACGCCTCACCTCATGCATTTTGTCAAGTGAAGTGGTACTTCCATTACCAGGCCACATGCAATGCTCACCATAGTGATTAGCAGCTTAGTATAAATTATCATGTGAATCCTAGGTATCACAAATTATATATTCTCAACTCTGCCAGCAGCCTCCTGTAACATCAGCTAGGGATCAGAGAAATGTACTTGAATCTTAGAGCATTCCTCTAAGAATCATCCACAAGCCTGCTGGAGAGCCAAACTCTCAAGGGAGACTAAATAAATGCATGTATAGATGTTGATATGGCTGCCAGACTCCCCTAAATTCATGGGTCCAGTTGGTGCCAGAATTTGAGGTGTTAAGACTTGGGTGCAAACCCCATGAGTATTAAGCCAGACTTGTGTGTTTTAAGCTGTGTGCTAGACACATCTAAATCCCTTGGAATCAGCTAATCAAGACCAATTTGCACCGAGTTGTGCGCTAGACAATTGTGCTAGACAATTATAATATTTTAATTAAGACACCTCACCTATGTGAGGTGATAGCTTGGGGGATGAGCCATTAAGGCAACAAAGAGGATCAAAAGGGGCCCTCCCTCAAAATATAAAGTAGAGTTAATACTATGAGCCCCTCCTTCATAGGTTCAGGTTTTATATATTTGTAAATAAACCATATATAATAAAGACACGAAAGCCTCTTCTGTGCCTTATTCCTAAAAGCCTTATTCCTAAAAGGAACCTTGGGTAAGCATGCCTGGAAGCCCTGTAATCTTGCACTGCTCAGAGACTGGGGCAGCGTGTAACAATATGATAAAATGGAAAGAAACTTTTCATCCATTATTAATTGATTTTTCACATAAGCCTAACTCTTGTAAGGATCAAAACCAAAATTCTGACAACATTTGAAAACTTACCCTTCCTCCCCACTCCTGGTTAATAATATATTCCCAATCTTTTGTTCATTAAGGTGAACAGCTGTGGATTTATTACTATTTTTCCCACTGTGCAGACAGATCTGCCTGCAAACTTCATACATACATATCTAAATAATAACTCCATTATAGGTTTGGTTCATGGAGGGCCACATAATTCATTACCTGTTCAGGGTACTTCTTTTCAACATTTCACAAAGACTACCAAGGTAGTAATAAATAAAGGAAGAAAATAAATGAATGCTACATTATGAAGCCAAAGTGAGAAGAGATCTCATGGGAACACTAAAACTTAATTTATTTGGCCCAGTATATTTCAAGTCGTATCAGAGAGGAAGATCCCCAATGGACCAGATTAAAGGTCTATCATCTAGTACAGTATCCTGTAAGAACACTGTCCAACCAGAGCCTATGGAAAGCCTATAAACTGAACAAGAGTGCAATAGCCTTCTCTCATGCTTGTTCCCCAGCATCTGGCACCCTTGGTGCAGTTGTTACTGCAGGTAATATATGTCCATCATCATCGTTCTGGAGGTCCATTCTTAACCTGAAACTGTATACTGTGTACATTCCGTTTTTATGCTTTCCAGACTCTCCACCAAGCATCCCTTTTAATACTGTCCTGTAGTGGGCTTTATCAGACTCCAAAGTATGAATGAGCAAATTCATCTATTTCAAGTTCTCTCATTTCTCACTCCTCCCCCCCCCAACTTAAATTCAGTTCTCCACGTTTTATATCAGTTTGCATTTTAATAAGTCCTCGTGAAAATTCATTAGCATTGCAGTGCAAATATCTCCTATCATTCACGTTCATATTCGTATGTAATTCTGCAAAATATACAGTGGTACCTCAAAATATACAGTGGTACTTGGGACGCGGGTGGCGCTGTGGGTTAAAGCCTCAGTGCCTAGGGCTTGCTGATCGAAAGGTCGGCGGTTCGAATCCCCGCGGCGGGGTGTGCTCCCGCTGTTCGGTCCCAGCGCCTGCCAACCTAGCAGTTTGAAAGCACCCCTGGGTGCAAGTAGATAAATAGGGACCGCTTACTAGCGGGAAGGTAAACGGCGTTTCCGTGTGCGGTTCTGGCTCGCCAGAGCAGCGATGTCACGCTGGCCACGTGACCCGGAAGTGTCTTCGGACAGCGCTGGCCCTTGGCCTCTTTGAGTGAGATGGGCGCACAACCCTAGAGTCTGTCAAGACTGGCCCATACGGGCAGGGGTACCTTTACCTTTACCTCAGGTTAAGTACTTAATTTGTTCCAGAGGTCTGTACTTAACCTGAAACTGTTCTTAACCTGAAGCACCACTTTAGCTAATGGGGCCTGCTGCTGCTGCCGTGCTGCCGGAGCACGATTTCTGTTCTCGTCCTGAAGCAAAGTTCTTAACCTGAAGCACAATTTCTGGGTTAGCGGAGTCTGTAACCTGAAGCGTATGTAACCTGAAGCGTATGTAACCTGAGGTACCACAATATACTTTTCTCCCAAAGCAATTTCCCCCAATATAATGGTTTGTTTGCGTGTTATTTTCACTAATATCTGAATTTTTATTCACAATATGAGGATACATTATTTGAGAACTGCACTGCAAAATCTGGAGGTATGTGATGGCTGTACTTTGGTTCACACATTGTTTTGGAAATTTCATAGATTCCCCTTTAAATTGGGAACTGAATCTAATTTCCCCCCAATCCCTACTCCACAACAGGTAGAAATACTCAAGCCCTTGATGTTAGTCTCTTTCCGCCAATCACCCCTTCCAGCAAAAATTTCAGTACTCCCAAGAGAGAGTTCAACATGGTATATTTAAGATCCTGCAATCCACAAAGCCAGGGGCATTTTTTTTTCATGGCAGCATACCTGACTAATTCACACATTTGACTTGGCAGCAACATGCCCCCTTGCCAGACAGAAACGGCTTCCAGAAAAGCCCCTGGGACACTCCTTTTCTGCTTCAGTGGAAATATTTGTGCATTATTGCAGATAAAACAAGGCGAGATGTCCACAGAAGCAGCATTAATACACAACAATTAGTATTATGTTAAACCAAGAGGCAGAATAGGAAAATATTTTTTTTGCAAAGAGATACGTGGGGGGTATCTGCATTAGACATATACTGCTATTTCATAGCATTATAAATAGTGCTATAATAGTGTAACTATTTCTATGCTCTATTTTTGTAGAGACTTTTGAATATTTTGAATTTTGGAGGTTTTTAACATGTTTGCATTGTTTAAGTCAGGCATGTCCAACGTTCGTTTCAGGGGCCTGCCGGTCAGTTTAATCTGGCCCCTGCGGCAGTTTATTTCCTCTGGTAAAATCCTAAAAAACCCCGCCTCAACAACTTCAATCCTAAAAAAGGTCAGCAACTTTGGTTGGCCCTCCGGTCAGCCCTCATAGCCCTTCACTTCATCAAATCTGGCTCTCTTTGAAAAAAGTTTGGACACCACTGGTTTAAGTGGTGGTTATTCTTATGTCTGGTTTAATGGAGGTTTCTTTCTCCTGAAAAGTTGTTTATGAATTCATTAAGACAGGTAAGAAAATAAATTTCTATCCCAGCAATGTATCATAGAACTGAAAAGGTTTTTAAATAACTTTTTTCAGCTTGGAAAAGCTCAGAGGGTAAGGAGAAAAAAACCATTCTCCTTTCATTTTCTTTTCTTTCTGCCACCACCAATTTTGTTGCTGATCATGTCCCCGAATGCTGTTTTTTTTGTGGGGAGGAAAACAACACACACACTCCAGAGTGAGAGCAGGAAAAGCTGCCTTTACTTTGAACTGGCTTCAGCCTTTAGCCTATGAAAACATAAAAAGCCAAATCAGAGTAAGGGAAATGCTTTCTGCCTTCAGCCTGGAATTGCGTGGGTAAAATCCCTGCCGTCCAGCAGATACTGTTAGAAAGTTTGTCTCATACTTTGCCATTCTTTGTACTCCACCCACTGAGATCTCCATCCACTATGCCAAAATACCTCCAACTTCAAAGCCTGCAAAATGAATCATGATATTGTTGGAAGGTGGATTTCAGCTCAACATAAATCCTAATGCAGGCTGCCTGCATGTGCTTCATGTCCCTGTATTCTGTTGCCCATTTGCCAGGTGTGACTGACATGTGCTGTGAATTGTATGCAGCTAAACAGGCAACTCAATCAATTCAGAACCCAAGCATGGGCAATCCTCTTGCTGTAGGTTAGACCATTATTTTTCTTTTTCAATTTGCTGCAAGCAGATTACAAAAAGCACTATTTCATTTTTATTTATTTTTAAAATCACAATCAGAAAGGATTCCAATCTGGGCTACAAAGGGGGGAAATGCAGCTGGGATGCCACTTAATGAGTGAAATTGCAAACTGCCACATTTACAGAATATTCCATGTTTTTGTTGTGGAAATGTTTTGTAAGTGGGAGCACTAAGGCTTCAAGCAGAATATGCATAAATACAATCAAGCCCAATTATTTATGGATTCAGTTAAGATGTATAAACACCTCCATCGTAATCCAAGTCTGTCTGTCCTTGGAGCCTTTTCTGCAAATGAATATTTACATGATTCAATAAAGGGAAACAACACAAAACAATACTTTCCCCCAGAAAATACAGTGTGTGGACTCAAGCAGGCTATTGTGAAGATCACAGGGGGAAATGAAAACAGGAAAGTGTTATAAACACAGCTTGATATTAGGATTAGTCTTGCTATAATGGAGTGTAAGACATCCATTTCCAAAGAGGGCAACGTCATAGGCAGACATAAAAAGGATAGGCTGGAAGAAGATTTTCTTCTGATGTAGAAGAGCTAACGCAGATGTGCATAAGCTTCCTTTATCTTTTCTTTATGTCTGTAGTGATTTTAACAAGTGGCAACTCTGAACAAAACGTTGCAGTTTATCCCCACCTCCTAGGAGAAGTGGTTCTGCTTAGGATTCCTACCAGTCAACCAGGATGCTGTAATAAGCTGTAAGAACCTGCTAATAACTACAGGACACAGCCCTCTTCTCATTTTCTGTTTTAATTTCTCAACCTCCTATGGCTACTGAGGATGGCCTGACTTCAGTGGGTCACTTTCTCACCCTGTTGTATTCAAATTATACTCAGAATAGACCCATTGAAATTAAACCCTGCTCACTGATTTTAATAGATCTGCTCTGAGTAGCCTGCAATCTATTGCTTGTTATTGTTTTTGCCAAAGTTGCTTTTCAAGTTTTTGTACCGCTCCGTGCTCCGTGTTACCTACTCTCTCATTTCCCAGTGGCCCCATTTTGACTACAATGCTCTCAGTGTTCAATACTTCCATTTGCTATTAGAAGGAATCATTATTTTTAAAAAGTATTTTCAAAAGATGGGGGGAGCCATATGTGATGTAGCTGTGGCCGGGTGGTTTACAACCAATCTGCTGGGCGAGGGACTCAGAGAGGATCAAATGTCTCATACTCAAAATAAAATAGAGCTGAAGGCACCTTATTGCAGTCCTGGTGGTTCCTGGCACATCGGAAATGTTTCCGGGGGGGGGGGGGGACTGCATATGCTCCTTTTTAGGGAGCATATGCAGTTTTTATTGCCAGTTCCTTCTTTCTCTTGTTCCTGATCCACTAATGCTTTGGTGCTATCCCCTGCCTCCCCCAGTTGATAGAGGTTCTTTTCAATCAGGGATCATGAAATATATGTGATGGCATCACGCTGATACATGTCTAATAAGATAGCACTGAAGTATAGTATGTCCAGGGACGCAGGTGGCACTGTGGGTTAAACCACAGAGCCTACGATTTGCCAATCAGAAGGTCAGCGGTCAGAATCCCAGTGACGGGGTGAGCTCCCGTTGTTCAGTCCCTGCTCCTGCCAACCTAGCAGTTCGAAAGCACAAAGTGCAAGTAGATAAATAGGTACCACTCTGGCGGGGAGGTAAACGGCATTTCCGTGTGCTGCTCTGGTTCGTCAGAAACGGCTTAGTCATGCTGGCCACATGACCCGGAAGCTGTACGCCGGCTCCCTCGGCCAATAAAGCGAGATGAGCGCGCAACCCCAGTCGGTCACGACTAGACCTAATGGTCAGGGGTCCCTTTACCTTTATAGTGTGTCCAATATTTCCTGGATATCATGTGGGTGATTCTAGCCACTCAATAAAGTAGAAAATAGCAAAGCCGCTGCAGGGTAGTAATTCTTAAAACTGGTTATGCCGAAATCGACTGCCAGTGCTGGTGAAAAGGTTCAACAAAAACTATCTCCTTTTATGTGTGCATAGTGTGTGGGGAGGGAGAGGAGAGTCCATTAAGGTTTCCCTAAAATTTACTTTTTGCTAGTTCTTGCTAGTTATGCATACGGAAGGAGAATTTCTCCTGGGGGAAAACTCACAGTTCTCCCAACTAATCTGAAATGATGTTGCCCATTAACAGCTCACATAGAGCTTCTGCAACTCTGGTTTAGGTATAAGTTTTACAAAACCTGGAATACTTTGAAATGATGGCACTTTTCTGCAACTGATAATGTTGTTGCTGGAAAAGTTTGAAATCTAAATACACGCAACAGCAGCAACACCCAAAAATAAAAACGAGTTTTATGAAAGAGAGACCACAAAGAGGTTTGGAAGAGCTCAGATGTGTTCAGTAAACACCAGGACGGACGTAAGACATTTTGCTGCCTGAAACTCAGGATAATAAAAGGACATGCGAAATAAAACACTCCCAAAAAAGGCAGTAATGACCACCAATTTGTCATGAGACAAAGGTTCTTGAGAGCAGAAGCAGTAAGGCAAGGCCTATACAATCATTCAAGCCGGCTAACTGTTATCAGCTAACTGCAAAGTCATTGTGACTCGTGACTCATCTTGAGTTCCCTATAAAAGCAGCCAGCATCTCTATGGGCCTCAGTCAGTGTCTGTCAGTACTGTGTGTGTATCTCAGCCAGTATGTTGTGTTGTTGCAGACAGAGTGGCTCCAGGACTCCAGTTAATCAGTAACTAAGACTATGTCTCTGTGATGTGGGACTGGATAGGCCACTGGGATCCTATATTGGGTCCTCCCTTAAAGGGAGACCTGGACAACCGACACCCTGTGTTGTGGGTGGGTACGATTGGTCAGCCACAACACCCAATTGGTAGGTCCCTTGAAGCTGGGTGCAATCTGGCCAATGGGATGCAGTCCAAACAGTTCAAGGGACCTATTTATGCCCATGCATGTGACCCAGAGCTTCCTCTTTCGCTGTATGCATTAGGAACACCTGCCCACCTCTCCCTACTTTTAGGGCTTTGTGATTGACCTTGCTATGCCGTCATGTGTCGTCTGTCATTGGGACACGGGCGCGGCAGGAATTTTCCCCACTTGGCTGTTGCCATTTGGGTTTCGCCTGCCACGTAGCAAATCATCACAACTTGTAAGGTTGCGGATAGGCTCTGGTTCAGGTGATAGGGATGGGAGAATGCTCTTGCCATCCCTATATGAAGGGTATTCCGTTAAAGGAATCCAGGGAATCGATGGTTTGGTCAACCGCTGAGAGTGGGTTGTGCCCGTGCCTGAGTCCAGGGGGACATTTAGGTGGCAGAGTTAGCCTGTTCCCGGCTTTCTGCTTATCCAGGTGTTCACCCTTGGCTGACCTATGCTGGTGCCCTGCATGGCAGGGAGCTAGTCGAACCAGAGCCCATTGCAACCAATCACTTTCTGTAATCAATAAAGTTGTGGCCTAAATTCTGCCAAAAACCAAAACCAAAATTTTGAGTCAAGTGTGAATTTATTTAATTTTTTTTTTTGGGGGGGGGGTTTCTGGGCCTGAACATGCAAATTCCACTTCTGGAATATTCCACTTCAATGTCATGCTAGCTTATGGGGCCCAGGGCAGGGTGCCCAATGTCAGGCTAGCTTATGAGGCCCAGGGCAGGGTGCATGGAACACAGAGTTCTGTCCTCATGTCCCATTTGAGGCATTTCTATAGGCAGCTGGTTGGCCACTTTGAGATCAGGCTGCTGTACTAGATCGGCCTTTGACATGACTCAGCAAGGCTCTTCTTCAGCACTTAATGTCCTGTAGCACCCAGCCACCCATCAGTGCTTAGTACCCTCTTTAACAAAAGGTGCAATGCAACAGTAGCAGCGGCAGCACTGTGTAGCATGCAACCAGAGCAATGAATGCCCATTTTAAGGTATGCTTTGGGATAGTTTGCCTGCCTGCCCATGGGATAACAAAAAGCCCTGGTTGAACCATTATTTTGGAAAGGTGGAATGTCATTGTTCTCTGCACCAGAGTGGGACTGGTAGGGCAATATGCAGGGAGCTTAACTGTAGGTTGAGTCAGAGCAAATGATAGGCAAAACCAGCTAATCCTCCTCCCCTGATAGTTTCAGTGGTACATTTTTAGAACTAAGGAGGAGGGAACAGACAGCCAATGCTACCCTTTGGACAGGTTGTAAGCATAGCTGTCAACTTTCCCCTTTTCTTGTGAGGAATCCTATTCGGAATAAGGGAATTTCCCTTAAAAAAAGGAAAACATTGACAGCTATGGTTGTAAGAAGGCAGGAAGGTGGAGGGTGGCTTAAGATAGAATGAGGTTATTGATACCATGTACCATTCACGCTAATGGATGAGCCTCCACTTCCTTATTGTAACTAGTAAGAAACAGAAATAAGCTCAAAGAGAAAGGCAGAAAACAGAGTAAAAAAAAAAAATCTGTTCAAAACATTATATATTGCTTGATGCCCTTGTAATGTTTGAAATATAAAAGAGGCATGTTAGGATTTGATCTCAGGCAATGTTTTTCAAATAAACTGTATATGTAAAGAAACTGGTCACCAGAGATATTTAATAGTTTTGTTAATTCAGTTTGTTTATTACAAGTTCTCAGCTGTGCTGCATATTAATGGTGTTTTCCGCAAGACACTGTAATGAACCAAATCCTCAGATGCTTAGCAAATAATTAATAAGCCACAATGTGGAGAAATGTGTTCACTGCAGCATTGTCTGAAAATGTATCTGATGCTACATACACAACTCTAAATGCAGGGGGAATGGCAGGGGGCTGCCCCGGGCAAAGGTAGCCAACATGTAGTCCAGATGTTGTGGACTACAACTGCCAATAGTCCCTCATCAGAATGGCCAATGGTTAGGGATGATAGGAGTTGGAGTCCAGAGTGCCTGGAGGACACCACATTGGTTACACTGGGGTAGGTAATGAAGCATGGAAAGGCAATCACAGGACTGGAGCTGCCTACAGTAAGTATTTTGCCTGTCCTAAGAAGGATACCAGCACAAAAGAGATGGCCTTTTTTTTTAGGACCAGGAAAAGGTAGACAGGTCACAGCTTAAGACATTGGCAGGATTATTGTAAAAACTTGCAGTTTTGAAAACATATATGAGGTACACATGAGAATAGACAAATAAAGTGTCAAAGTATCTGACTTTTAGAAGACATCTGAAGGCAGCCCTGTTTAGGGAAGTTTTAAATGTCTGATGTTTTACTGTATTTTTAATATTTTGTTGGAGGCTGCCCAGAGTAGATAGGGAAACTCAGTCAGATGGGCAGGGTATAAATAAATTATTATTATTATTATTATTATTATTATTATTATTATTATTATTATATAATTTGGAGTATGCAGAAAATGACAAAAATAAGGGTAAAGAACTGCAGAAAGAGAGGAAGGGAGTCTAAATCTGAAATGTTAGAATTATTGCTGGAGAATTCTTGTATTGCATATAAATGAAAATTATTTTTTAAAATTATTTAAAAAAGGAAAAGGTAGACCAGTCATGTATGCAGAGGACCAATCTATATCATTTAGACCACAATGAGATACTGCAGAAAAGGTCCCGTGACTTTATACGACTACTTGTAGCAAAGCATGGTAACCCACAACTGAGGGTGCATGACATTACCCTTCCTTAGATATTTTGCTAGAAAAATAGAAAGATGCCTTATAGTGAGACAGATCAAACCTTGCTCTAGCTCAGTACTGTCCACACTACTAGCAATGGCTCTCAAGGATTCCAGCAGGGTTTTATCCCCTACCTACAGATGCTGAGGACTGAACCTGAAAACATCTGCATGCAAAGCAGGTGCTCTAGCACTGGTGAGTTCCCTTGGAATTGCACAGAAGAGAAACACCAATTTCACTTCAAATTCTACTCTAGGCAAAATTATGATGGAGGAAAAAAGAACTTTTGCAATGGTTATCTGAGATACAGTTATAGCTAGAAAAGCTCGCAAACTTCTCCATTTGTGCATGGTGTTCAGTGTATAGTGGGGAGGTAGTTTCACTCAAATGAGTGAAGAATCAAAAATTATTTTGTACGTGTCAGTATAGGAAACTGGAAACACAATAGAAAGGCAAGGTTTTTCCTGAAAGCCAGTGAGAGCCAAACAACAGCAACAAAAATTAGGAGAGGCAGTCTCTATGGGATGTATGTGTGTTCCAAATCAGTCTGGTTTCTCCAGATAAAGTAATTGCTTTTGAACACTGTAAACATCTTCAATAAGCTTTGCTAGAAGTCACCACTGAATGAGGGTAAACATAGCTTCTCCAGTGATAACATCCTCACTGAATCAGAGTTTTATTTTTACAGCAGTGCCCTTCTGTGCCTAACTTCCAATGAATATGCTAGTAGGCCCAGTAGGCCAGGATCAGTGGCCTGGAAAGATCTTCTTGCCAGCCCTTTCATTAAATACATATATATAATAAGCTTTTATATATCACTTTTGTATTATCATATTTCAGTCCTTACAGCAATGTTCCTGCAAGCTGGTCAATGCAAACACTTCGTCTGAGGCTTGAAGATTCAACATAAATCGCCCAGAGATGTGCTGACTCATAGCTCAGCCGTTAGACACCAGTGCATTTGAAGTCCTTCCTCTGCCTCATGAAACTAATCCCCTCCTGTGAAAGCAGGATATATTCGTTTTTGTGAAGGGAGAACGTCATTGAAACTTTCACTTAGCTCTTACTTTGATGGCATTCTAAGGTGTTGAGTGGAGCAGTGGTCTTTCTTCTACGGTTCCAGTGTCTGAGGGTTTTGGGTGGCGGGGTTAGGTTAAATGGAAGCTTTTTAAGCTAAAAAAAGGAAACCCACTCTGGGGTGGTTGAATGTATGATCACATCTGATTAAATGGGCAGTTCAATCTTTTATTGTTTGGGTAAAGGTAAAGGGACCCCTGACCATTAGGGCCAGTCGTGGCCAACTCGGGGGTTGTGGCGCTCATCTCGCTTTATTGGCCAAGGGAGCCGGCGTACAGCTTCCGGGTCATGTGGCCGGCATGACTAAGCTACTTTTGGCGAACCAGAGAAGCGCATGGAAAGGCCGTTTACCTTCCCGCCAGAGCAGTACATATTTATCTACCTGCACTTTGACGTGCTTTCGAACTGCTAGGTTGGCAGGAGCAGGGACCGAGCATCGGGAGCTCACCCCGTCGTGGGGATTCAAACCGCCGACCTTCTGATGGGCAAGTCCTAAGCTCTGTGGTTTAACCCACAGCGCCACCCACATCCCTTGAGATTGTTTGGGTACCCCCCAAAAAATGCAATGATGAGACAGCGCCAATATGTCTAAACTATATAATACAAACACATTAAAGTGAGCTTTTTTAAAAAAAGAAGAAGGGGAAATGTCCTGACTTGCCACACTTCCCAAAATGCCTGTGGGAGGCAGCATGATGCACTGGCCTCCTGTGGGCATCCCAGGAGGTACATTAGAGAAGCATTAGAAATCAGTACAGTCATACCTCTTGTTGCGTTTGCTTCATGTTGCAGCTTTTCGGGTTGTGAACATGGCAAACCCAGAAGTGTATACTTCCAGGTTTCACTGCACGCGCAGAAGCATTCTGTATACTTTGCGCATGTGCAGAAGCGTTCTGCGTGCTTCGCACATGCGCAGAAGAGCCGCTCTACTTGTGGACTTTTTGAGGTGCGAGCGGAAACCCGGAACGGATCGTGTCCACAGCTAGAGGTACCAATGTATTATCCTTTCTCTGACTTTTTAAAGAAAGAAGAACTCAACATTGTTTCATGGTAACTTGTACTGTGGATTCCACCACCCTAGGAAACCTACCAGGCCACTTCTGCTGGCTTTTAGGAGACTGAGGAATCTCTTTAAAAACCATAAATATATTGAAGTGATTGCTGGCTAGTGAATGCAATGGGTATTGTTATCCCAACAGTTGGGTGGTCTCATAACTGGCTTATTGGGCTTAAGTGGGTGGATTTCCTTGGAGTGTTTTTAATCATTATAAATGGATCTGACTGCATTTTTCTAGTCTATGCAAACTGGCGCGTGGATCCTCTTGAATCGAATGGCTGAACAGAAATAAAACAAACAAATAACTGAGCGACTGCCAAAGTCACTGTGTGCCTGACAAGAGAGAAAACCTGAATGAATCTATTCCCTAGCTCCATTGTGCAAGAAGAATGACTGCAGGAGGGTGTCCAGCTTGCCCGTGTGGGAGCAATGTGTTAGAAATAAAGCACCATGCTATTATTTATATCCCTTCACTGAGAGAAACCCATATAAAAATAGTGCTATGCCAGCCAGACTGGTGCAGTTGACAGGTATAGAGCTTCAAAATATTGCAGCAATTAGGTATCTCGGCTTAAAGCAAGCACATGCACATACTCACACGAACACGTGCCAGGTTTAAGCATTTCAAGTGATGGAGCTGCCAAGGTTTGTAGCAACTGCTGAGGCAGCAATACATTCTGAAAGTTCTGCTGCACCAAAGATAATGTTCCCCAGCGATTATGGGTCTTCCAACAACTTAGCTCTGTGAATCAAACCACAGTTCACTGGTAGGCACAGGCGAACCTGACAATTTCAGTTTCTCTAAGTTTCTCATCTTTACAATAGTCGGTTATTCACATTCTCACATCAGTCTTCTTTTTTAAAGTCCTCATGGAAATTCATCAGCATTTTGTCGCAAATTGCTTCATAGATACATATATTTGTATGCAACTTCCCCCACTATGCAAATTTTTTGAAAAGCTATTTTTGCATGTTGTTTTCACTAAAATATGTATTTTTAAAATGGAAACTTTACCCTAGTTTTTGTACACTAATATTTTGGAGTACAGAAAGCATTGCAAAATTCATAGAAGTGTGCATTTTGAAGGATGACTGCATTTTAGTTTTCATATTATTTCAGAAAGTATGAATAAGAAAGAAAGAAAGAAAGAAAGAAAGAAAGAAAGAAAGAAAGAAAGAAAGAAAGAGGTAAGTTTAATAATTTTACTAATAATAATTTTATTATTTACGGGATACCCCACCCATCTGGCTGGGTTTACTGTTTCAATTGAACTGAATTTATACCCCATTCCTACTCACTGGCAGATTAGATACCTTGCTTGTACAAGGTATCAAGTTCAGTCTTTGGAATTTCCAAGTCAAAGGGTTCCAGGTATCAGGTCTCTTTGCTGGTAGCCACAATAGTCAGTACTAGATGGAACAATGTTTGGCTCAATGTGAGGCAGCTTTCATGGGTCCAGATGGGAAGTCTGATAGTCTATTAAAGTTCTGTTGAAAAGAGTATTTCATAAACCCTTATGAACTAGACATCCTCTGTTTTCCAAGCAGCGCCTTCACCAGCAGCCATTCCTTTGGCAAGCAAGCATTCAGAATCCTTCATGGAGCCCATTATTGTGTGTATATAGATTAGTGTCCCAATCAACTACCGGCATTGGTACATAACTAAAACAGGGCAGCCAGCCAAGGAAAGATATAGAAAGGGCAGGAGATAGAGATGAAGAAGAAATTTGGTTCGGTTCACATTTAAAGGTGAACATACCTAATTTGCAAGGGCCTCAGGTGGCGCTGTGGGTTAAACCACAGAGCCTAGGACTTGCCGATTGGTTGGAAGTTCGAATCCCTGCGACGGGGTGAGCTCCCATTGCTCGGTCCCAGCTCCTGCCAACCTAGCAGTTTGAAAGCACAAAGTGCAAGTAGATAAATAGGTACCGCTCCAGCGGGAAGGTAAACGGCGTTTCTGTGTGCTGCTCTGGTTCGCCAGAAGCAGCTTAGTCATGCTGGCCACATGACCCGGAAGCTGTCTGTAGACAAACGCCAGCTCCCTCGGCCAATAAAGCGAAATGAGAGCCGCAACCCCAGAGTCAGTCACGACTGGACCTAATGGTGAGGGGTCCCTTTACCTTTACCTAATTTGCAGTTTCCAAAACAACAAGTGAAAATACCTACCCACCCCTCTGTCTTCCACCCCAGCAACCAGAGTGCAAGGACACATTTCAGTCAGGCAAAAATATTCAAGGAGGGTATAAATAACATAGGGTTGGTGTGGGCTGAGGACAAAGGGTATGGCTGTAGAGAGTGTGTGGCCTGCAGGAACAGGATATTTGAGTCTGAGTATACCCCCTGCTTCTATAAAGGCTTCTAACAAATAAAACCTGAGTTGTTGTTTTTTTAAATAAGTTACTCCCCCACCCATCCACTAACAACCAACTAGGGCTGAGGAAGAAATTTGGTGAAGTTCACGTTTTAATTTGTACCATCCCAATTCACACTTCCTGAAACAATGCACAAACCTAAATGTAACTTATTTTTGAAAATTCATCCTTTTCTGAATATTGTGAGTTTTCTCCCCTCCAACCAAAGCAAAAGTATACAAGTATGTATATCTGAGGGGTGAATTCTTGTGGATATGAGTCAAAACTGCACTGAAAAATGTACAGAAATAATGTTGCAGGAAGCATTTTATGAAAAGAAACTGATGCAGAATTGGGGTAGCAGAGAGAGAGAGAGAGAGAGAAACAATATGTTGATATTACCCCTTGCTCCCAGGTGTTCACAGCAGAAAAGCTTCAATGTGTTTATGTGAGCATATACACTAAAGGGTGTTGACAGGATATTTCTTTACCTTCTGAACACTGGCTCAGGATAAATTAGGAATGACTTACAGACTTCAATTGGCAGTGAAACTGGTTTGAGAAACAACACATCAAATGGCAGCATCTTAAAATGAAGTACCTAATACATGAGCTTGTGGGATAATGTTGTGTGAACACAGATTAGAAAACCAACACCATAAATGTGGTGAGCGCACATTAAATAAGAGTGTGAACATGGCCCGAGAGTAACTGAAATCAACAGGTTCATCTATCTGCATTACCTTGGCTCTTCCAACATAGCAGACAACTTGGGTTGGCATTCTATGCAAAAGGAAAAACAAAACTCCTAGAATGTTCTTTTTGCTTTCTTTCTAAGAGGCAAAGATGTCTTGAATACAGACAACAGCTGATTCGCCAAAGTTCAGGTGGACCTTCCCATAGCTGGGAGCTCTTATTCTTTCCTCCAGCTGTGACAATTTGTCTAGCATATTGCCACAAAGCGATACGGTATCAGAAAATGTCAGGCAAGTACACAGCAGCTCCAAAATCCCTTTTCTTCTGTTTTCCCTTTCTCCCCCCTCTGATAAAGCGGGAAGTGGGGGGGAACACCACATACAGTTACTACAGCTGCCTTCACAGCTGTGTTTCCACGGCAACACCTCAGAATTCATACTACTAGTAAAAAAACAAAAACAAAACCACCACTACTCAATGGGGAAGTTTGTGAGATTAAGCAAGAGACGGAGGCTAAAATTGAGTTTAAAAGGCTGATAGGGAGAGATAAAAGATACAGTCACTGTAGGAAGACTAACATTATGAAAGCCACCCTGACTTCCCCTTTTAAAATCTGTGCATATGATTTGTGCTCAGGTGGTACTTTTCAATCTGTCACGTAAATCGTTTCTTTCTTTCTTTCTTTCTTTCTTTCTTTCTTTCTTTCTCACTGGTGTTCCAAAATGCCCATCCATTGAAGCCACAGGGAACGGCTATTAGCCAGGAAATTGATAGCATGCTTTCTGCCCTCTTCGTCTCGCCTCAAAGTAATAGTCCAATCCATCCCATGTTATTTGCTTGCTTAGGCGAGTAACTAACCAATTAACAACCCAGTGCATTGTGATAAACAAATACTTCATAAACATTACATAGATTCAGAAAGCCCATTACTTCCCTTTTTAATAGTCTTCTTGCGCTTCTGTGCACAAGCTTAGAGTATTAACGTCTTCCATTTTACAAAAAAATAAAAATAAAGGAAAATAACAGAGAGGGAGAGAGGGGGAGAAAGAAAAGGGCCTCTCTTCATTGGAACTAGATTATAAGGGTACTAAATTATTCAAAAAACTATTTTCACAGCTTGCAAGCCACTGTCTCTTCCACTTTTTATAACACTGCGGATACTATCATATGCCTTTCTATTCATGGTCCTGGGTATAAATTGAGGCTCCCAGTGTGCACATACTAGAACTGTTAAAATGTTTGTATCCAACCTATTTTTTCCAGCATTAAATGGATAATACTCAAAGGTATCAGGTGGGGAAAAATAAAGATTGAAAAATACATGCACACAGACATGTGCACAGCACACACCCAGCACAACCTCTGCAATGTAAGGATGAGGAATTATTATTGAAAAGTTGATTATAATCTATGTTTTCATTTATTTCCATCCCACTCTTTGTCTAATTAGTTTGGGATGGCATCCCCAAAGCAATCTTATGTGGTGGGTTAGGCTGAGATATATTGACCGACTAACTTCAAGTTACCCAGTGAGCTTCAAGGATGAGCAGGGAATTTAATCAGTCTTCCTCCTGCATGTCTGGCATCATAAAAACTATACCCTATTCACTTCATTCCATTAAGAATCTTTCTTGAGAATGCCGTCTCCTATAAGAGGCAACCACATACTGAGGTGTGTGTGGTGTGTGGGTGTAATTAACGGGCTGTGTACTGCCCCCAATACACCCTGTGGCCCAGATCTAGGGGTCCCCAAACAGACCAACCCTGGGATCACCTTCCTCACCCTGGATCAACTGCCAGATTAGTTCGGGGGCAGGGCTAAGGTTTAATTAGGAGCTTTGTATTTTCTTTTTAAAACTAAATCTGTGGTGGGGGAATCAGATATTGCTCAAAGCTTGAGCCAGATCAGATATATCAATGTAGCATTTAAAGGTGTGGGGGTATCAATGCTAATTTTCCTGGAAAAAGACGTGCCAGAACTCACCTCGCTTGTTCTCTTATAATGGCAATGGCACCCACATGAGAAGTGCCGGAACTGAGTTCTGGTTGAAAAAAGCCCTTGGGGGAATCATTAGGAAAAGCATACATTGAGAGAAAATGCTTTTAGAAATGTGTATTTGGAGAGACAACACATCCAAAAATATGTATTTGCATACACCTTTTTTTTTTACTAACACCCACCCTCAAAAGAATAATAATGTAGAAACAGAATTAAGCAATTATGAGCAGATACATTTGAATTTAGTATTAATTGGGAGTAAACTGATACCTCAATCTACTTCTAGCTCTCACGCAAGAACCAAGGTAGGAGAGTTAGTTGCTAAATATTAACAAAACTGCAGTTTAATGAAGAGGCAAGAGAGGCAACCCAAATAATATAGCCACAGCCCTTCATCTCATTGGCCATGCCCCTGCAACGTCACTCACCATGCTACACTAATTCCTAGCATTCCTATCAAGTCAAGCATCCTCCAGCCACAATCTTTCTTACACAAGGAAATGTGGAAAATTGAAAGTAAAAGTGGAAAAATGAGAAGCAGAAGTAAAAGGAAGAGCAACGTATTTCCCCATTCCCACTAACCACCACTGAGTAATCAGCACACTCTTGTTTGTGAATGCCTGTTTAGTAATCCACACATTTAGGCAATCTTGAAAATGAGACAAAGAGTTGTCAGATCTAGGAAAGCATAATAGAAGATACACACACTACTCTGTTGACTTTGTGTTATACCCGGGGAGGTTCAGGTCTTGCTAACATATGTTGGTCACCCAGAGGGAGTCACAGCACATAAAAACAAAACAAAAAAGAAGGGGAAACACCTGCAAAATATTGTGATGTGCTACTTTGCTTGATTTAAGGTATTGTTTCCAAATACATCTTTCCCAGACTGCTCTCTCCACCCCAGCACAACAAAGTGAGAATTGCATTGTGAGAAACAACACAAGCTCACAAAAACAAGAAACGTGTGTGTGTGTGTGTGTGTGTGTGTGTGTGTATGCAATTATTAGTGGTGGACAGGAGTGGAAATAAAGCATGTTATTCCATTTTGATAGTTAGGTTTTCCAGCATATTTAATATTTAAGGGCATTTTGAGATAACTTCAAACATTTTCTTTCTTTGTCTATCTAGCCCTATCTCCTTTGCTCTTTCCCTGTTTTTATTTTAGATGATAAAATAAATAGACCTGTCATAACTGTTCTTGCTGAAACATAATGCACCTAGATGGTGTGTTGTTGTTGTTGCTGCTGTTGTTGTTGTTGTTGCTGTTTCATATCCTGCATTGCTATTCTGCTAGTACAGCAGACTTCTGCTTGCACATTGAAGCTTGTCCTTTTCTCCTCTCCCTTGCAGCCCCCTGCTGACCTTCAACATCTACCTGCTGCAGAGTGTTGGAGAAGTAGATTGTTTGGGTTCTAGAGTGTGCGGGAAGAGGAGACAAAGGGAAAGTCCCATTGCAAAAGCTGAACTCTGTGCAAGCAGTGTAGGATACCATGTTAGAGCTGTAATGCAATGTTAGAGCATCTGTTTTACATGCACAATGTCCCATGTTCAATCCCTGGCACCCCCAGGTAGGATGAAGAGAGCACCCACACTGAAATCCTGGAGAACCACTGCTAATATGTAAGGACAGTATTGAGTTAGATGGATCAATGGTCTGGCACAATAAAAGGGAGATTCCTAAGTTCTAAGTGGGCGTCGTCATCATCATCATCATCACACCTGTGCAATTTCAAGAGAAAAATGTACCAGCTATGGAATGGAGCAGACTGGAGTGACCTTCTTCAGGAAGCGCTCAGAGAAGGAGTTGATGTATTTAGGCAGGAATTGTTGTTCACATGATTCAAGACTTACAGCTGTCTCTGAGTACGAGGATGCACAGTATTTGGGTTAACACTGCAACTTGATGAAACAGGCAACAATTCTTGGGGCAAGGGAACAAGTGTACACAGGCACTGCCACTATCCAGTTTAAAATTGGTTGCTTCTTGCCTGTAGTGAGGAAAGAAGAAAACGGCCACCTGTCACACCCACACCAGAACAGAGGGGGTAGAGCAGGTGGATCAATTGGCATGGATCTATAATTTCGAGGGACCCTATCCTGAGTCCCTTTGGTAGAGTCTCTTTTGCCTTTGGTAAGGATTACCAAAACAGCACCTACATTTTCCATCTGGCCTGGGCCTGTTACCAGCTTTGTATGGTCCTGGCTGCAGCAGCACAGGACAAAGTTATTTCCCTTGTCATGGAGGTGCAGAAACAGGAGATCATGCACAGCCGGTCTGGCTAATCCAGCAGTGTTTCATCTTTGGAGGAGTCTGCAATGATCTCAGTGTTGAAACTAGGTGGAATAAGACACTGCAAGAGGGATTGTCTTCAAGCCAGCACTTGATTCTGGTGCCTTATGATCATTTCTGCCACTAGCCATGCAACTTCTAAGTTTCAATACAATACAATTTGATTTAGCACTTGCATGACTCCCAAGGACCAATCTAGCTCCAGAAGGCCTTGTGAAATCCCTGCTTCCGTGTCTTTAGCCTGATAACATTGTCTTGCTGGAGAAGATCCTTCCTAGTTAGACACTTGCTCCCTCCTCCTACTCCGCTCATGCTGGAACATGATCTTTGCTGATCTGGATAACAAGGAGACTTTCTCCTGCTAAGCTATGGATTAGTCTTCAAACTTTCTCCTCCTCTGTCTTTGCTCTACCCTGCCCTTGACTTTACAAGAGCCAGAGCTGACAATTGCACCTTATCTAATAATAAAGGATAATGCTCAACTCCTCTTTACTACTGGTACGTGCAAAGGGCTCAACATTCTGAGAAGAAACAACAGAAAATAGTAGCACTAAGAAATCGCTACCACTCATAGGGTGTTTTTTTTAATAAAATAGCATGCCTGAACTGATTTGCTATGAATTAAAAATGTGGAAAATGTTATGTAAGTTGCCACTGCCAATTTGTGAATTCCCCAGGAAAACAGAAAAACCCTTACGGCCTCCCACATATTTGAGATGACAGCGCACATCATACACTGCATATCAAAGATTTCCCCCCCTTTGCAATATCATTTTCTCTGTAGCAGGTAAAATGACAAACTCCATAAAATCACCTTAAAATGAGGGTGTTCGGTGATGCTAACTGTTGCATTGAGAGTTTATATTTGTCATTGATTTATAGCAGATGCATCCTTGCAGCAAACAAGAAATTGCTGTCAGTATGGTTCTAATCTTACTTTGAAAAGCCAAACACATTTTTTTTGAGGGGGGAGCCTTCATTTGTAACTATAGCATTATAGTAGCCAAATTGGGCTTACACAATAGGCCAACATCTTTTATAGCAGCACTGTGGGACCTCAGACCCTGTGTGTGTGTGTGTGTGTGTGTGTGTGTGTGTAAATGTCACCCTCCAATCATCTATAGCTAGCCCTTTGGACTTCTCCCAGGTCACATCCTCTCCCCAGTCACACTTTTCACATTCCCTGGTTAGGACCTTCATTGGGTGTTTCAGGGGTGTTAGGGAAGCGGTAGTACCTCATACTCCTTCTGGGGTAGTTTGTCCACCTTTGTCTCCACCCTGCATTCAGCTCACACCTGTGGCTCCTGGAAGCTGCCAGCAGGCAACAGCAGCCACACCCCGGGAACAACTTCAACTGCTGACTAAACCAGATAAGGGTAGCCAATGGGTCTCAAACGCTCAGTAGGTTAGGGATTTCCCCTGCCTGCAAAGACAGGCTCTGGCAGATTGAGTGGATGGGACCAATAGTGGGTCCAATGGTCAAGAATGTGGTTTCTGCACGTGCTGTAGAGAAAATGAGGGGCAGATGAGGCTCATCAACATGGGAAGGTAGCCCATATTGGAGAAGGAAAACTCTGGTCGAAAAACTATCCTGCCTTGCAGGATGTCTTTGGGAGAAGAAAAGGCTAAGGGGTGAACCCTACACATTTGGGAGTTCCTTCTCAAAGGAAATCCAGTAAAATTTCAGTAGGACTAGGAGGATTTCTCAGGGGGTTCTGCACATCCCAAAGCTGTGCCTAGGTTTATCCTAAAGCAAAATTCAAAGTGTATTTGGATGTTTCTTCTTATGTGAAAATTAATATTTGAGAGCATCTCAAGCAGATATATCAAAAGGAGTGTTGATACAACTAATACAGTTGTTCAGATATAGGTGTGTCAAGCCCCATAAATCTCTTTCCAGATATGAGCTATTTATGCTTTTTCATTGATTCTATTTTTTATGCTGTTTTCAATTTCTATTTCAGCATTATTATTATTTTTACCATCCACTAAAGGGAGAAAATAGCATATATTTCCCCTTTACTCTCTCTAATGCAACCCAGCTGCAGAGATAGATAGGTATAAGTAAAAGGAAGAATACATGCTACATGTGATGCTGAGATTAAATATACAGGGAAATGAGGAGAAGCGAAAGCACAAACAAAAAGCTGAGAACTTTAACAAAAGGGGGAAAGGAACTCTCTAATGCAGACACTGTGTAGCCCCCTATATAGACAAAGGAGAATACTGTTAAATAAATGAAATGGTAAATCAACTGGGGAATCACTGTGCAAGACGTATGCGCCTTTCTTGATTTCAGAGTTTGGTCATGCAGAATAAACCATATGTGTGAGGCGATGTGCAACTGTGGCGGAGAATATGAATACTGCGGTCTGCCTTTCAGCTCATTGCTGACAATAATGCTGGACTTGTTGAGTTCAGGTCCACATGACACAGAGCCACTCAATTAGAAATGACAGGCGCATCGTCCTCTCCCAGCATCACAGTCATATTCCCGGTGGGGCACAGCGCTGTGTAATGCACCCAGTTGTACGGGAGCTGAAGTTCAAACCTTTTGAAATGAAGGCAAAGGCACAGATGGGTTGGAAAGATGCAAATGTACAGTTCCTCAAAACAGGTTCTTGCATCTTTTCCATAAAGCAGACCAATGGTATTATAGGACTGTACTTTAGTGATTTGCAAGGTTTGGAAACCAACTTGGTTTATGGGTGACATAAAAATAGGGTTGCCATATGTCCTCTTTTTCCAGGACATGCCCTCTTTTTCCAGGATTAAAATTTCTGCCCAGACAGATTTTTAAAATTTGGCAAAATTTTGGGGTTTTTTGTTTTTGTTTACAGTAACCCAATATTTTTTTATTTAAAAAAACAACAACATTTGTTAAAGTTCCCCACAAATAGACAGTAAATGGAGAAAAATACAAAGATTCACAAAATGTTTAGGGGTATGCAGCCCCCTGCATCCCCCCAGAAAAAAGCACTGTGTGTGTGTGCGATACCAGTTGATCTGCACTCACAGTCTTCCATTGATTCTGGCAATGAACATGATCCCACCAGGCAGTTTTCTTAGGCAGGCTCACTCTCACTCTCTCTTGCTCTCATTAATTACTGCTCACTCAAAACCTTACGCTGTTTCATTAAGGTGAACAAATTGGAGGAATTAAATAAACAATCCATGTCAGCTTTCCATCGCACTGCCTGTGATCTTACTCTGCTGCTCTCAGAATGCCAACAGCTAAAAGGGGGCTCTTCCCCTTCCTCCTCATTATTCCTGTCCTAATGTTTCCCGTGTTTGAGTCTCTCTTTTGTGGCAATGGCTGGGAGTCTCAAATTAACTCTTCAGCACAGTGCTGGAAATATGGGACATACCAAAGGCAACTACATCTCAGTCCCCCAGGGCATTTAGAGCAGTGCATGGCTCATAATCATAATCATAATCGGGATGCGGGTAGCGCTGTGGGTAAAAGCCTCAGTGCCTAGGGCTTGCCGATCGAAAGGTCGGCGGTTTGAATCCGCGTGCCGGGGTGCGCTCCCATTGCTCGGTCCCAGCGCCTGCCAACCTAGCAGTTCGAAAGCACCCTTGGGTGCAAGTAGATAAATAGGGACTGCTTACTGGCGGGATATTGAGCTAGATGGGACACTGGTCAGACTTAGTGTAAGGCAGATTTCCATCCCCTACTCCAGAGGCGGATGGCAAGCATGCCTCCAATGTTGCATGGACCCTTCCAGCTTAAAACACAGAGCTTTAGCTCTGGGCCAAGACCTCCTGACTTTGAGAACATGCACTACTGGTCTGGTATCTGGCATCACTGGTGATGTCCAGGACCCTGTAGACAGCTCAAATTGCCCATTCCCTTTCTGTTTCAAACAAACAAACTGCTTAATCAAAACAAACACTGCATGGTTTCTCAGAACCAATATAAACTACTCATAAGAAGAACACCGATAAAACAGATCTTCCAGAAGTAGACATTATAACACTTATCAAATATAGTTGAAATTAAAAGTTTTAAAGGTATGGGTGTAGAATAAAGTATATGTCTGGGTTGGATTGCCTAAATGAAAAGGTTTTTTAACGGGCATCAGAAGCAGTGAAGGCAGGGAGTTCCAGAGAGTAGATACTGCCTAAAGGGTTGATTTCTTGTAAGAGTAGGACAAACGTTGTGTGCCAGTTGTGCAGATTGAAGCAGTCAAGCCGGCATATATGGGGTAAGGCAATCCTTCAAGTAAACTTGCCCCTAAACCTTTAAGGCCTTTATATACTACTAACAACATTTTGAATTTGGCCCAGTAACAGAATAGCAGTCAGAGTAGATCTCTGAGCAGGGGTGTAATAGGCTGACAGGGTCTCACTTCTACCACCAATTCTGATTTCATTGCAATGCCCAGACCAAGCATACAGTAAAGGAAGCCATGCAGAGGGTGTATTGCAGTAATCCAAACTTGGCATCACTAATGCCTGGACCACAGCTTGGAGCAGGAATTTGGGGTGGGCGGGCAGAGATTAATGCTGGAATCCTCTTACACACTTACCTGGGTGTTAGTATCATGGAACTCAAGGGGACTTACTTCTGAGTAGTCATTGATAGGTTCTCTAACGGAATCAATGAGGGATGGCAACAAAGATTTAAGAGGGAAAGAGAGAATGCATATTTACATGATCAGAGAGGGTAGCTCTAGATAAACTAAAATATTGTTATATCACTTTCTTTCCTAATCAAAAGGTCTTTGTCTCAGTCCCCATAAAAAATGAACAATTCTTTTTTTCTTTTTTTAAATGCCCATTAGTAATTCATTACATAACACATAAATCCAACCTTCTACAGTCAATGCCAGCAATTAAGTTTTCCTTTCTCGCAAAAGGAATTGAGAAGCTGAGCCCTTGCGTTTTCATGTCTCTGTTTGGTGCAAATTGACTTCTTGGGCTTAGATTGGCTTCACCTATTCTCTTTACTGCTGACTGTACCAATTTACAACAGCTCCATTCTCACGCCAGCTCCTATCCTTTTGTTGAAGAAAAGCCAGGCTGTTGAAAGAATGACATTATCTCATAGCTTTCCCTTCTAAGAAAGGATACAGATCCCCCCCAATGTATCTAAATACATTCCAATTGATGTCATTTGGAAGAAGCACAAATAAATTGCAAGGCTGTAGGATTTGCAATTTGCAATCTCTCTCTTCCCCCTGCACCGCCACTCTCTGTAGCAAGTCTCTCTCCCCCCGCCACCCACCACCACCCCACAAGCCATTCCCTTCACCAGTTTTTCTCCTTCAGTTCTCTATCTACTTTGTCTGAAATGGACCTATCAGCTATTATAATGCTGACTGGCAGTGATGAGGCTGCCAAAATGTGACAACCTTATCTGCAGTACAGCCTGCAAATTGCCAGCCATTGATCCAAGAGCATGGACCATCTGATCAGTACAAGACAAGATGGATTTCGGAGGAGGGGAGGAAAAGACAAAGAAAGACAGAAAAATCTGAATTGCATCTGCTGAAAATTGTGTCCAGCGGTTCCTCACCCCCAAACAACAGACTCAGGCGGCAGTCCCATGGCCAGTTACATTGAAATACTAGTGAAATCAATAAATAATGTTAAGGGAGAGCACAGTATTATGATAAGAAGCTGCTGGGGGGGGGGATTTGCTTCCATTCCCATTTTAAATCCAACCTTCCCAAATTAGTGCTCCACAAAACCGTATGTGAAATGAAACACACCTACCCTTCGAAAATTGTACTTCTTAACATTTTGCCATGCAGCTTTCAAGCTGAAAAAGTGTACACATTTTAAAGAAAACAGCATACAAAAAATGCATTACAGTAGGGGAAATTGCTTGCAAAAATGTGTATATTGGGAGAAATGTGCACAAAAATGCAGATGAATTTGCAGAGGACTTTAAAAAAAAAAAAAGGTGATGTGTAAGTGTTGCAAACTGAATATCTGAAAAATTATAAGCTAAGAGAAACCACAATTGACAGATTTGTCCATGCCTATTCCTATCTCCCAATAACTCTGGGCCCTGCCCTGATGACTAGTGCTTCTTGCGGTTAGCATGTGATTAACCACAATATCCTCCTGGTCCAGCTATGCAGAATGGGAATCGGAGGCACTGTGTTGCATTGCTACTGGTCCTACCTATGGAACAAAGACCAGAGGGTAGCACTATAAAATTGCCTTCCCCCGCCCCCCGGTGACTATGGTAACTACGGGTACAGGACATTATTCTATCCCCACTGCTACTTAATATCTATATAAAGCCACTTGCAGTGGTCATTAGGAGTTTGGGGGCAAAGCGCCACCAGTACATTGATGATATTAAGATTAATTTCTCCATAACATCTGAATCAGGAGAACAGTCTCTGGACTGGTGCTTGGATGTAGTGATGGAATGGACTGGTGCGGGGAATAAACTAAGCTAGAATCCTGGCAAGATGGAAGCACTGTAGGTGTGGCACATTGTACACGGAGTGACACATAAAGGGATCGCCCCGAACACATGACAAGAGTTTTAGTGAAGAAGCAGTACTTTGGCACACCGAGGATGGGGGAGTAGTCTGCTTTTGCTAATGGTGTCAGACCCACCACCAGCTCTTTCTGATAAAACCTGATGGATTTCCTTCAGCTTCAGGCAGGATGGGTTGATGTAAATAGCTTGGGGTTGCAACATCTCCGCGAGAGACAGAAACATAACACTTCTCATTACGTAAGGAAGGAAAAGATGTGAAATATGCTTTATGGCAGATGAACACCTTGGAGGGGAAAAAAACCTTGTCGCACATTATAATGCTTCTCGCTCCCTGCTCCTTTACCTTCACCGAACTCAAATGGAAGAGGGAGATAAATCAAAGGAGACATAGGAGTCTACTTGCAACTAGCTGTTTGGTAATGTTAAAAGAACATTATTTGAGTCATGCAGTGCTATACAGAGCATCAGCCAAACATACTTGCTTTTATTCCACAAGGTCAGAGCGGAACAAGATTTGTGGCTTCTATTCTATGCACACTTACTTGAAAGTAAGCTCCAATGAGTCCAGTGGGGTTTTCTGTACATGCATGGGCAGGGTTGCATGTCTGTTTTGAAGAGGACACATTTGGCATTGTTGTAGAACTGCTCCTCACTTGTGCTAGTCCTTTCCACTTTCTATCTAAAACTATAGGGTGTGTGTGTGTTTATCACATGTAGAGGTTGAAAGAGTGGCCTGGTTTGCGTCTCATACGAATCCTGCCATGGGCCTCTTGCCTCTGCCAGCAGCTGGCACAATTTGTAACTCCAAATGCAAGAGTTGGAGAAGAAGCTGATGGGGGCTGGAAAGTAGGCTCTCAGGGATGGAGGGGAGAGATTCTCCTCTTGTAACTCTAGATGTTAGAAAGGAAGGAATAGGCATGCCACCTCTCTCCACCACCACTCCAAAGTACTTGCATTTGTCAGAAATCAATCTGTTAGAGTGGCAGCACCCACAATTTGGAACTCCCTGCCTACTCAGGGAGGCATCTTCTCTGTACTCTGTTGTCATTTTGGCACCTGCTGATAATAAAAGTCTACCCAGATATGCAGAATGCCTATATGTGTTTTAATCTGCTTTTAGCTAATTGTTGATTCTAACTATTATTTGAATGTTTTAAATAGCTGTTTCTTTTAACTTTTTTTTTACTGATCATTTTATTCTTTTTGTAAACTGCTTTGGTGTGTGTGTGTGTTTTACAATCAAGCAGTGCATAGATTTTTATAAAATTAGTAAAATGTGAATTGAATCAAATTTATTTCCTAATTCTAGCCTCACCGAGGGAGGGGGGGATACTTCTGAGAAGTTCAATTACTTGTTTTCCCTATATTTTTCGGAACTCTTCACAAATGTCCATTGATTTGAAGAATCCTGATTTTTCAGTGTCTATATAGGAGATTTTGTAAGATTTGGGTCCATTGAGGAAAACCATTAAATTCTAAATATGCCTGATATTGCGCTCTATAATCCCCTCCAAAACTGTGGGGTGGGGGTTTCCCTTAAAAAGAAGAACATGCTTCAAGGGTGGAGGGAACAACAAATGTAGCAACATTCATGTCCATTCATTCATGTATGGAGACAAAATAAACTTGCTTGTTATGTGTCGCCTTTAGCCCTCAAGTCTCCAACCTTCACACTCTGTCCCTGTTCAAGTCAATAAGTGGTTTAGATTAACAGTAATTCCAGGGAGTTAAGTTCAAAACCTGACCTGTGGAAGAAGCAGGCTCTGAGTCCCAGGGCGCCTTCCACTGCCTTTAATTACACGGCACTGTTCTAGCCTCTTACGGTGCCAGACACAAAGGAGCAATTTCCTCCCCCCTTGCTTATATTCTGCTATGTCTTCAAATACCAAGGGTCTTTGAGCATAACTTACATTAGCACACCATTATGGAACAGAATCCGAAGGGAATCGCCCAAAAGCAAAGGCTAAGTGTATTTGCAAAATAAAGAAATCCAACAACACTCTGAAAATGAATTGGAATCAAGGCACGAGCTAGAAATGTTGTGCTGATGGGGTCTTAAAAGTACATGGGTTGTAGGGGGAGAAAACGGAGTGATAGAATCAATGCCAAACAGCCAGAGCCTAAATACAGGCAGTCCAATATGTTCAAATGTATTCAACTAATAATATGACATTTAAATGTTAAAACATCAACTGCTTGTTTTTGACATTTTTGGACAGAACAATGAACTACAGAAGAACCATGCTTGCTACAGTATATTGGTTGCTCTGTTGCATGTTGAAGGTCTGAATTTAAATGATCACATAGTACATGATGGGGTAGATTGCTTTCTGAATCCCTGGAAAGCCAGTGCCAGTTTAAGGTAGACTGGGAATAAACAATATGTGGCCTTCTGTCTTCCATCAGCCATAGTCAGCATAGCCAATGGCCAGGGATGGTAGGAATGGAGCCCAATACATGGAGGGCCACAGGTTCTCCATGCCTGGAAGAGACAATACAAAGTAAGATGGAGAAATGGTGTCTCTTGACATAAGGCAGTGTTCTATGTTTCTAGTGGAAACCAGTAACACATTCTCTTCCTTCGGAGCAGTAGGACAGAATAGGTTACTTCACTCTTCCATCTGACAACCTGTCAGACATTTGAAGGTGTTTGTTTTTGTAAGGATTCAGTATAACACATGTAAAGTGCTTTGAATGTTCTAAAACACGGTGCACACATGTGTCTAATTTGGGTTCAGTGCAATGGGATCTACTCAAAGGAGTAGCTTCATTAGAAATGAAGAAGATGCTAAGGAT
Organism: Podarcis tiliguerta; assembly: GCF_965153285.1. Lineage (NCBI taxonomy): Eukaryota > Metazoa > Chordata > Lepidosauria > Squamata > Lacertidae > Podarcis > Podarcis tiliguerta. The sequence continues at coordinate 36,402,053 of NC_139553.1, forward strand.
TTGCAAATCTGTTTTCTTCCTACTCCTTTGCATTCAATTTTAAAATGCAAATGCAAATACCCTACAACATAAACACTTGTGCCTCATTAAAAGATCTATCAACCCATCCCTCTGCTAGAATTAAATCAATCATTTATTTGCTCTGCATGTGTGCTGTATTTGGAAAAAAAAAAAAAAACAAAGAGGAAGGGGGAAAAGGGGGGGGTGATACAATGAAATCAATAACACTTTGATGTTTTCTCCCCCAAGTAGCTTCAAATGAACATTGAAAGATGCATCACTGTATTTCAGCAGTTAATGAGAACAGTGTAATATAGAAGTTTGGTATTTAACCGGTAGGCCTTTAATGCGCTTCTTTTTCAGCATGACTGAAGATGAGATCCCTGGTTCAATGCTCTGGTGTAATCAGGAGATGGATGTAACCAGGCATTTCTTGTTCACTAGAGGCTCCTCATTATTTCACATAACTACAGATAGAACATGAATAAATAATAGCCAAATTCCTATAAGCTATTTGTCCAGGCATTTTTTGATTTACCCTCTTCTTGCAAAATGGATATTGGTGGTCATATGAGAGACTCTTCTAAAAAGGAGACATGCTGAAGCATTGGTCTTAAAGAGCACATTCCAAATACCAATAAGGATAGCAAAGTGAGACACAGGCAGATCTGATCCACTAATGGCACAATCTATGAGGAATCTCTCCAGCCTAAGCACTACCATGAGGCTTGCATAAGACAGGATGCCATTCTGAATGTTATACATCAATGAGTGACCTGTCCCTTGGGCTTGTGCTGAGGCGGTCCAGTTGAATTCATTAAGCACATGCATGAGGGGCTGTCTTGTACTGAATCAGACCATTGGTCCATCTCATTCAATACTGTCAACAATGACTGGCTCTTCTGGGCTGTATTTACTCTCCAGGGAGCATTCCCAGCTATACCTAATGATGCCAGGGATTGGATCTGGACCGTCTGCATGCAAATTAGATGTTCTACCACTGAGCTATGGAGTTGTGAGCCATAGAAACTGACCCTACCTTCCACCAGCTGCACGTTCACGCATGGTAGCAATGAGATTCCATGGACTTGGAGCTTATCTACACTTACCATTTGTCCCACTCTTTCCAGGCACAGATCCACACTCACAAGCTCTGTGGCTGAGCATTGTAGGTTTGTTTGCTTGCTTGCTTTCTCCATGAAAATCTGCTCTTTAGCACTCAATCGGAGCAAATGTGAATTTGAGTCTTCTGCAGATTGCTGTTTGCTCCAGTTGAGCTTTAAAGAGCTCTGGAGCAAAACAAAGAACACTTGGACACAGAGCGTTAAAGCAAAGAGCATGCGTGGAAAGAGAGGAGGCAAATATGGATAAACCCTTGGTCAATATCATGCGTGGAACAAATAAGAAGCCTACAACACACCCCAGAATCCTCTGGAGTCCCAGTCAGACAAGCCAATGTGAAGATGTGCTCTCCAGATGTTGCCCTCTAGATGTTGAGGGACCACTGGCTATACTGTCTGGGACTTAGGGGAACTTTGAGTCCAACATCATCCGGAGGATCACAGGTAAGCCACCCTTGTCCTACAACTGAAACGGGGAACCTGTAGTCCAGCTGTTGACCAACTCCAACTCCCATCTCCTGCAACCAGCATAGCCAACACAGTCAGAGATGATGGGAGATGAGCATTACAGGTGGTTGGACTAGATGACCCTTGTGGTCTCTTCCAACTCTATAAGTCTATCATTCTATGATAATCAGAAACCATCTATACAGGTTAGTCATTCATGCAGTAGAACAAGCTAGGCATGGAGGAATTGCTTGTACCTGCACATTTCCAAGATCCTCCCCCCCCCCCCTCCTATATTTCTATGGCTGTGCCACTGAAGGAAGAAAAGGAAGAGATAAATGTAGAGAGGCTTATTCTTGTTACTGGTCTGTTTAAAATATCACTTTCTACAATACATTTTTATTGGGGTGATTGCTTCCTTTCAGATTTGACGCTCACATCAATCTTTTTCAGGATTCACATTGAACCATTAAATATTATCATTTGCCATAGCAACTAAAATTATTTCAATTTGCACAGGTTTTAACCATAGATATTAGATGAGTTATACCAAGCACTTTGGGGTTGCTAAGAAGGAAATGAGGGAGTATTCCAAGAGCAGATATTTACATCCAGGCTCAGAAATAAGTAGTTAATGTCTTTCTGTTGTTGTTGCAGCTGTTCTTTTCACACACATTTTTATATTATAGTAATTTTAAGCAGACACCTCAGTGGAACAACTCTGATAAACTGACCCACAGGATAGCCTGAAATCACCCTTCTAACCAGGTATTTCCTCTGTGCTACATATTATGGGGTGGGGGGTGCGAGAGGTTGAATGTTGTGCCTTTACATATACCTAACAGCAAGAGGTGTGCACAAATTTGCTATAAATGTTGTAAACAAGACAAGGGCAGTGTATGTAGAAGTAAGTAAATCATTTGGCATAAGTTAAGAACTGCTCTGGAGAAGAAGAAAAATCACTTGAGCCTTGATCGGGATCCAATCCTTTCTACTGAGGTTCAAACAGGCTTGTGGAAATATCGCTATTCCTCTTGTTTGGCTCCAGAAGGCCCCCTAGCTAGGAGGAAATCCAATTTGCAGTCAGAAGGGTCGACAAATCTCACCTGGACATCTGTTCATTTTGTTCCACCCTAATCAAAAGCAGGGCTGCTTGGGCTTCCCAGCCCCAGGGGGCAGTGGTGTGAGCTGGTGTGGCTCTGTCATGGTCCCACAATCTGCAAATATTTCTGAGCACATTTGCAGGAAGCCAGAACAGCAGGAAAGCATAAAAAATGAACTACTCGCTTGAATAGCACATGTCTTATGTGGTAGTCTGAAGAGTGTCAGAAAAGATAAAGCAGGAGAAGACTCGGGGATTGGAATCATCAGAAGGGGAATATAGGGGGAGGGAAGAGAAGCAGTATTCTAATTAGTACAGGAGAAAAGAGGCAGAAAGAACTGTTAATTTGGAATCTATTAACAAGTTATGTCTATATTTGGTGTATTTTTGTTTTCTAACATTTATATCCCACATTTTCCCCCATAGTGGAATTCAAAGCAACATACCTGTGGTTCCCAGGTACAAAGGTTGGAAAAGTCACACAAAAATGGAAACAGGGTAGAAATTGCTGATGTTCAACTTATTTGCTTCATGTCTAGAATGGAAATCAATTCGTTGCATATGATCTGTATTTATTATTTCTGCTTTCATTGCACGTATGATGAGTAATTGATTAGATCACACATACACACACAACTGCATTTGCACTGTGTTTCCTTTGTATTGAAAAGAAAGGGGTAGAGTAACATATTGACAATGTAACTTACATGATTTATGTAATTTACATAAATTATTTGCATTGCATAATTTCATCACAGTGGACAGCAAGTTGGATAATGTAGTTTGTGGTGGAAGATGAACTGCAGTAGAACAGTAGCAGTAGTTAGGGAAGATACATGAGACCAGTGCTTTGTGAAAATTAAGCAGATCTGTGCAGTGTCCTGGGAATCAGTATATTTGAAAGGGTGTGTGTGCATGTGTGCTTTTGAGCTGTTTCACTGAAGTCCAACCTTCTGCATTGCCAGAGCATAATATGTAGTCCACCGCATTGGATGGGGCTGATGGGAGTTAAAAAGGTAAAGGGACCCCTGACCATTAAGTCCAGTCACGGACAACTCTGGGGTTGCGCTGCTCATCTCTCTTTATTGGCCAAGGGAGCTGGCGTACAGCTTCCAGGTCATGTGGCCAGCATGACTAAGCCACTTCTGGAGAACCAGAGCAGCGCATGGAAATGCTGTTTACCTTCCCGCCAGAGTGGTACCTATCCAAAAGGTGGGCTATAAATTTTAACAGCACTGGCAATGTGGTTGCAAGAAAATGGTGAGGTCATAAACTGAGGTGAATTTACGGCTGTGCGAACAATTCCCCTGCACAATGCCCCAAGGCAAGGGAGACCTTCTCACCTCCTTTCCAAAGCCTAGTAAATCCTAGCTTTGGAAAGAAGGTGAGAGGGTCCCAGAGTCTTCCCCACTCCTTCCCAAAGTCCATTAAGCCTTTGCCCAGCTTTGGGAAGGAGTTGGTAGGGCTCTAGGACCATTCCAGTGCCCTTACATCTTCCCAAGGCCCAGCATCTTGCTTACCAGGCTTTGGGAAGATAGCATGATAGCTTGGAGGGGGTATCAAATTTTCGCCTCATACAGGGCACCAAGTTCCACCCCTGTCATAATCCCACTATACTGTAGCAGTGGAAATGAAGCTGAATGGCAATGGCAGCAAAATATGTTCTGTTCAAAGAGATGAGGGGAAAGGGAGAGAAGGTATGGGACCTTGGGAGAGTGCACAAAGAGAGAATTCTGAAAGCTTACCTTCCTCTTATTGAATTCGTGGTACACTAAACTAAGCAGCCATTTGCTTTGATATATGTCTTCTGCGGTATTTGTTATTTTCTGAATTATTTAAACTGCCTAACAAAAAGAGCAGAGAGGAAAAAGCAATATAGAAACTGGCCTGCTAGACAGCTTCCTGGGGGCATCTGGTTAGCCACTGTGTGGGAAGATGGATGATGGACTCCTAGATGAATGGGCGAGGGAAACCTCGTGTGCAGTCCCATTGTGGTCTGCAGTGAAATTGCCTTCAAGACTCTCCCTGGCCACACCCAACCTCATCCACACCCACTTCCCCAAAATACCTCCATCACCAACCCTACTTCATACCCCTCTTGAATGGCTTTTGCTTCCTTGCATGTGTGCTTGAATGTTGACAAGCCTTATCGGTTGTATATATGTAGGACAGAGAGGTGTCTCTCTTGTGCAGAGGGACTAACCTACTGTCCCCTACTCTTGCCTCTGACCATGCCTACCATTAGCTTGTGGCTCCCAGAAGACATCGTTGCCCTTGATCTAGAAAGGATTCTCCACCCCTGCACTAGATGGAGCTTTTGGTCTTATCCAGCAAGAATCTTTTGAGGTTTGCACAGAACAGGAGATGAGTAAAAAGTGTTGAGGGCTTGTAACAGAGAAGTGTGTGAGCAGTGCTGGAGACTTTTTCTCCCCTTTCAAGCTCTGCAAAAGGGTTTTGGTTCTCTGCTTTGGTCCCCTCCCCAGTCTCTTTCCCTCGATCCCACACGCTGCTCCCTCTGCCGACTGTGATAATAGAGAGCGGAGCAGCTTTTCTGTCCTCTGCTGATTTTGTAAGATAGGAAGGCAGGGAAATAGATGAGGCCGGGAACAGTGAGATGCAGCAGAAGTTCCTTGAATGCGCCTGACAAATTACTCTCCCTCGCTGCCCTCAGTCTCCCCCGTTGCTGGGGAATGACTACTGGCATTGTGGTGACTAACAATCTGTATTCCGTTCCAGCTGTGAGCTCTGCACAGTACTTTTGTGAGCCAGAAGGATCGTTTCTCATTCCTCCTAATGTGTTTTCACACACAGCTACATGATCGTGTATCAGCTATCACATTTTAACAGGGAGCTTCAATATTTCTCAGGCTCCAAATTTGTTCAAGCTAGGCTCTCTAAGGAAGAAGCGCAAAAATTGCATAAATATCAAAGGCACTTAAAAAATATCATGTGGCTGAGGAAGGCGGGGAGTGCACTCATATTCAGCTCTGGCAATGCAGAAGGTTGGACTGCAGTGAAACAGCTCACAAACATGCATAATCATTATATATATATATATATGTCAATTTATGTTCTTTCACTTTCTCACCCCCCAACTTAAGTTCTTCATAATCTATACCAGTATGCAATGTTTTCCTTTTCTTTCTTTTTTTCCAAACTAAAAAATGTCACCTTCCAGATATTTATTGATTTCTACAAATTCCTCCCCTCTTATTAATAGCCTTAAAATAAATTGAAGTTTCAATCATATACACAAAAAAGAAAAGAAAAAAACATATACTTTATCTTTTCTTACCTATATATAAACCTTGAACTTCTGCTGTATTTATGTTAACTCTTAAGCGATTATTAAGAAAAATTCTTATCAAAAATTCTTAACCAAAAATATCCTAAGGACTTTGGACTTCCTGTCAATTCCTGTTGTACAATTTTATTTTGATAGTGAATGTGCCTGCCATTATTACTCTATTCTTTACATATTATCTAATACATTCTTACAACAATTTGCAATCTTTTCTTGGGGGGTGGGGTTTGGCAAATTTCTCCTACCATATACACTTCCTGTATGCAGTTTTATTTATTTATTCATAAAAACAATATGCTGCTTGATTGTAAACAAACAAACAAATCCCTAAGTGATTTGCAATGAGAATAGGAACATTATCAGTTAAAGGCAAATATATTTGAAAAATTAAAAAATAGCAATAGACTACCAAAAAAAATCAAAAATATGGGCATTCTACTTGTCTGGGGAGGTGCTGACAAGTGTACCATGAAGGTACCTACCTGATGTCAATAGGCAGGCAGTTACAAAGTGCAGATGCTGCCACACCAAACAATTGAGTTCTTACAAATGTGGAACTGGTATTATGTGGCACCTGCAGTAGTGCCAATTCTGCCAAGCCCAAAGATGCAATATGTTTTTCCTTGTTTTATTGTTGTTGTTATTAAAGTGACTTGTGAATCTAGCACCATCCTCTCCAGCGTCTAGATCTCAAAGTCCTACCTGCAGTCTGCAGCTATATAGCTTCGCCATACCATTTATGTTCCTCCCCTTTCCCAACTTGTTATATTTGGGAAAATGTCTGAAAGCAGGAAAGGAAGTAAGGAGATCACCAGTGAACTCCCTGAGGCTGGACCAAATTGTATACTATCATGTATCTGTGAAGTACAAAACCAAAACATTTTATCTCAAATACAAAATTGGTTGCTCGTAGTTTTGTTTTGCTTTGAATCCCCTTACAGTGTCTTCCCAAGAATTGTTTCATCTTGTAAACCGATTCAGCATAGCTCTAAAGGTTTTTCTTCTTCTTTTTAGAAATCATATCTGGTATTGAAGGGAAGTGGAGAAGCCAGACAAAAAAACAGCCAATCAGCCCAAGTGGACGTGTTGACATCCCCAATGACAAAAGAGCAAATTGCATCCCACATATGAGATTGCAATGAAAACACCATTTAATTTGTTTCTATTTGCACCTGTAGGGCAAAGCCCCACTGCTACCTCCTTAGACTGACCAGTCAAGCTCTAAAATCTCTACTGAAGTTGCAGCTATCAGTAAAAGTGCAAGAAAGACAAGATCATGTGTGTGCGCACACACACACTAACCCCCCCCAAAAAAACCAGTTTTTATGAGGAAGGAGAGAATAGGTTGGTGCGTAGCATAGATAAAGTAGCAAACACAGGCTTGGTTTGAATTTAGGAAGAGGAAAACTGCTGTGGTCCAAGGAAAGAGGCAAAGAAAATGCAAGAGCACTCTCTTGATAACACGTTTAGGTCCCCAGAGTCTGCTGCCTCGATCACAATCAATGTCTCTTCCATTGTGCTGAGTCTTGTTGGATAAAAACAACAGAAAAAAAGTCATCCAGGAACTAGGAAACTTATTTCGCTGTAGTCAACATCTTCTCCTCACTGGATCTTGCCGTTAACCCTTCAAGGGATGAGTATGAAAGCAGGGGGGAAACTTAGCCTCTCCAAAAATAAGGAGATGGGAAAACCTACTGCTCAATGACAGAGCATCTGCTTTGCATGTGGAAGGTTCCACATTTTTACCTCAGCTTCTTCAGACAGTAGTGGGATGGTTGCCTGTTGGAAAACCTGGAAAACCACTGCTATTCAATGTGAATGGTGTAAAACAAATTCCCATGTTCGGGTATTTAAAACATGCTCAGAGGACATACGCATGTGTTACAACATCCCTGCTGAAGCTAAATTGGTCTTTGATGGGAGATGACAATGGCATGTCACATTGGGTTCCTGTAGAAAGGCCATAAATAAATAAAAGCCAGCCAGGCTCTAGTCTCATGGGGAACAGTTCTATCATTTTATCATCATAACAACAAGGAGATGATAAAATGGCACGACCCAGTTTACACTACCTTGAGATGCTTGGAGGAAGCTCAGGGTGTAAATAAGCATAAAGTAAACACTTGGCCCTCTGTGACGTAAGTTACAATGAGAAAGAAAGAAAGAGGGAGCACATGCCTGAACACAGCACCAGGTCCCCCAAGGCATCAGGAGAACTGAATTTAAGATTGGTAAAATGAGAAACTGAAAGAAGTTAGCCAATTCATCTGTCTCTAGAGGTCACACATCCCCGGCTAAGCTTGCCCCTTCCCAGAAGTCCATGTTCAGCAGGTATTGCAATGTTGGATGAGGAAGTTGTGTGACCTCACAATTGGGGACAAAGGACCCACTGTTCCTTCTATGCTCCTTCTATGCCCCCTTCAATGCACTATTGTTTTGGAGCATTCAGGGCAGCACAAAATGGTTGTCAGAAGCAGAGAGGAGCCAGAGGAAGTACATGTGATTTTTGCACCAAACCCTCAAAATTCAGCTCCCAAGAATAAACATGAAAGAGAGGCAGCTTCCATCTCTCTTTTGCTGCTACCCCCTGCAAAGGAAGAAATCAGGCTGAACTTTTCCCATATTAAACATATAGCAGAGTGCTAAATTTAGCTCCTCCTTCTCCTATCTCAGTTTATTAAAGACACCCTGTGTGTACCTAACATTCCTTCTTTCATTTCCTAAAAACAACAGACTTTCAGGGAGAATCAATGCCCTTTTGATCTGTGCTGATGCATTTCAAATACTGAAAAAGGAACAATCTATGTCACAGGATCTTTAATCATGTGAGCAACATTATTTTATTTTCGTTATTTTAAAAAGAACATTAAGTGCTCCCCTGCCCCCTTTGAAATATATCATGTTTTTTGATGCAGTAACAGGAATGGAACTCACTGACTTCAATCTTAGACAACCAGCAATAGGGGAGTGGGGACAGCCAGAGAGTAAGAAAAGGAAGAATGTGTGGTGAAAAATTGGATTTCATGATATGATCTAATAAATATTGAGTTCTGTTTAAAACAAATTATCTATTACTGGTTCCCAATTAAGTCATTTTTTTAAAAAAATATTCTGACATCTTTTTAAAAAAATGAGAATAAAAAACAAACACATATTTCCAGATATACTTGGGGCCAAGATTCAGCTCACTACCTCTTCTTTTAAGTGCTTCCCATTTTATCAACTTTGTAGCAAAGCCTAATCCTAAACTTCCAAACAAGGAAATTGAATGGTTGCTCCTAAATCTAGCTAGGAGTTTCAGAAATCTGTTGGACAAGAAATAAGCAAAGCAAGACTAAAAGATCTGGTTGGTGTAGTGAGTGCAGTCGTACCTCTGGTTATGAAGTTAATTCATTCTGGAGGTCTGTTCTTAACCTGAGGTACCACTTTAGCTAATGGGGCCTCCCGCTGCCGCCTCGCCACCGGTGCACAATTTCTGTTCTCATCTTGGGGCAAAGTTCTTAAACCAAGGTACTACTTCCAGGTTAGCGGAGTCTGTAACCTGAAGTGTTTGTAACCCACGGTGTTTGTTACTCAAGGTACCACTTTACAAACAAACATATGAAGAGCCTAATGGATCTGGAGAGCTGCCCACCTGGTCCAGCAACCTGTTATCACAGTGACCAACCAGTTGCCTAAGGTAAATCCACAAGAAGGATTTGAGTGCAACAGCAACTCTCCCCAGTTTGTGATGTCCTGCAACTGAATTCAGAAGCTTACCACCTCTGTCTGAACCCTTGGAGAGCTGCTGCCTGTCAGTGTAGACAACACTGAGTTAGATGGACCAAGGGTCTGACTCAGTATAAATTTATCATGTTCCTATTTATTTCCAACCATGGGCATAGCCAGGATTTATTTTAGGGGCGGCAGCTTTATGTTTGAGTTGGGGCAGAACTGAGTTATCTGCCTCACAATTGGTCAGTTATTTAAGTATTTTTATTTATTTACTTGATGGGGGGGTAGCTGCCCCTCTGCACACCCTTGGCCACGCCCATGTTTCCAACATTCATTAATCACCACCTCAAAAAAGGACAAGGACAACACTAAAGAAGAAGAAGGAGAAGGAGGAGGAGGAGGAGGAAGAGGAAGAGGAAGAGGAAGAGGAGAAGAAGAAGAAGAAGAAGAAGAAGAATAAGAAGAAGAAGAAGCGGAGGAGGAGGAGGAGGAGGAGGAAGAAGAAATTGTATTTATATCCCACCCTCCCTAGCCAGAACTGGGCTCAGGGCGGCTAACATCAAAATATATAATACATTAAGACATAAAAGTCAACAGTCGACTGAAATACAGCTTAAAATCAGATAAAAATCAAAATAAGATCAGATGGCTACCTGCAAATTATAACTACAGGGGTTGTGAACCTTAAGTACTCACCAGCCTCAGCTATTTGTATAAGCCCGGTGAGAGGAGTTAGAGAGGCCATTTATATGCAAGGTCTTATAAGAGGAAAGGGGTCAGACTGAGCCCCAACCAAAGGCCTGGCGGAACAACTCCATCTTGCAAGCCCTGTGGAAAGATGTCAAGTCCCGCAGGGTCCTGGTCTCTTGTGGCAGAGCGTTCCACCAGACTGGGGCCAGGGCCAAAAAGGCCCTGGCTCTGGTCGAGGCCAGTCTAACCTCCTTGAGGCCCAGAACCTCCAAGATATTAGCAGACTATAAGGTCCTCCATGGGGCCATACCAGGAGAGATGGTCTTGTAGGTATGAGGGTCCCTGGTCATATATGGTCATATAAGGCTTTAAGGGGCATAGCTCAGCGACAGAGCAGATTCTTTGCATACAGAATGTCCCAGCTTATACAGTCAGCATCTGCTTCAGCATCCAATGATTCCTCTGGCTCAGAAATGAAAATTGGTACAGAATGTCTTTGTTTAACATGCTGAGTGTAAGTGACATTTAGGGATGCCAGAGTATTTTCATCTAGGCTGGATTTTGTGTGTGTGTGTCACACGCAGAAAACATACACAGTTCTGCAGTTCAGTAATAAGGTAGCTTCTTATGTTCCTAGGTGATTCTGCAGTCTGGCATTCAACTTGCAAGATCTTCCCTAAAATTACTCCAAATTATATAATCATTGTGGCTGTGTGGCGGGGGGTGGGGGTGGAAGGAACATTAATTGGAAATGCATAATTATGTGAGATAACAGCAAAATTAAGTGTAATAAAGTCGTGCATGGAAGTAATTATGATGCCAGTGTTCTTGCGACGGGTTGAAAACAGGTTCAACTCCGCTTAATTGAAAACAAAGCATATTTGTAAATATGCTTAAGATGGCAAGCCAGGTGCTAAATATTGTTTTGGCACCCTGATTTTGAATATTAGTTATCAAGATATTGGGGTGTTAGGCTGTTACAATGCCCCCATGCTTGTCAGATTTTAGTAATTCACTAGAGGACCCATTCATACAATCACCTGCACTTTATAGAACAGAAACTATTATATTCTTCTTCCTGAGCTAGCAGTGTGGTTGAGGATGATTTCGGACATTCAAACTGTGTTACAAATGGTGTTGTGTGTATATAACCAGTGAAGTCAGAAGGAAGTGAACCGCAGAAAGTTTTACAAGGTCCTCTCTCTTTCCAAAAGGCCACCTGAGGTTGCTGGACTCCAGTTCCCATCAGTCCCAGCCTGCATGGCTTATGTACAGGGATGATGGTACTTGAAGTCCAACAATAGCTGAAAAACCACAGGTTAGCTACCTATCATTTACAATATTCCACAATCCACATATAGCAGCATCTCAAGATCACGTTTTATGCATCTGATAGAGTGGACTTGAGTCATTGAAAATACATCCCATAGTAAATGTGGGTTTCATTTTAAAACCCTGAGAAAATTAGCATTCGGAAATGCACATGGAGCCTACACAAAGTATAGGAGGGTATTCAATTCAGAAGTACGGGCTACGTGACTTGGAGGAACGAGTGTAGTGACAAAGCTATCCCTCCTGCCCCTTAGCATGTTTACCAAAGTTGTAATCTTAACAAAGAAAAAAGAATCTCCAAAAATACTAACCACTCTTCCTTGCCTATACATTTTAGGTTCTGGTGGTGAAGAAGAGGGCGGCAGGTGGGGGTGGGGGGACTCAACCAATAAAATGTATTCTGGCTGCAGGGGAGGTTTGAACATATTGTCTTGGTAAGATGACAGAAAACTGCAGTGTTGTAAAATGGCAGAAGACTATGTTATAGCCAACTAAATAAACCCTTGGAATATTTTTAGGCTTTCAAAGTGCCTGTGTTGTCAATGTATTCGAGGCCAAAGACAGGTGGGGAAAGCAACAGTACTTTTGGGTCAGCACCAACAAAACAACAGAAAGAAGCCCATCTGTGAGCTTATTATCCCCAATGATCTAAGGGCTTGGCTTGCATTGCAGCATTATACTTGGATGGTCCAGGACTCTCTGTGAGGATATATAGAGATGCTTTAGACTCAATTCAATAGCCCATCTGTCTACACTACTGACACCAGCTCTCTAGAGATTTTTCCTGCAGTGGCTGCTACCTGCCACTCTTTAACTGAAGATGCTGGGGATTGATCTCCATGTGAAGCAAGTGCTCTATTCTAGTGTAATGCACACTGTAGAATTTGGTTATTTTTCTTGGGATTACAGAGATGGAACTACTACCGTTGTACTCCCCTCTCCCTTCCCTCTGATTAAGGTCAAGGGCAAAGGCACCCCTGACTGTTAGGTCCAGTTGTGACCGACTCTGGGCTTGCAGTGCTCATCTCGCTTTATTGGCCGAGGGAGCCGGCGTACAGCTTCCGGGTCATGTGGCCAGCATGACTAAGCCGCTTCTGGCGAACCAGAGCAGCGCACAGAAACACTGTTTACCTTCCCGCCAGAGCGGTACCTATTTATCTACTTGCACTTTGACGTGCTTTTGAACTGCTAGGTTGGCAGCAGCAGGGACCGAGCAACGGGCGCTCACCCCGTCACAGGGATTTGAACTGCCGACCTTCTGATCGGCAAGCTCTAGGCTCTGTGGTTTAACCTAAAGCACCACCCGCGTCCATTCCCTCTGATTACACTGTGGCAATTTAGGGCCTATCTTGGCAATAGGCTGGGGCTGATTCCATTTCACTCCCTACTGAACCCAGGGAGTTGTAGATGGCAGTACCTTCTCAAACTGCAGATCACAGGGTTCTTCAGGGAAAGTCATGATAGTTAAAGGATATGTAACAAGGAGGGAGAGGGAGATCCAGCTCTATCTTCCTGAAATGGACCTCTGCATCTGCAATCCTGGAGGATTTTCCATTGCTATAGTTTTACCCTATGCCACGGTAGAAGCCTTTTTTGTTTTTGAAAGGGGGGGATAGACAGGGTGTTGCAGAGGACATGAGAAAGCTGGACATCCTTCAAGAGTGTAGGGTGTGGAAGTCAAGCATGGCCCAGAGTGCGAAGCTGCATATGACCTAGAGTGTTATCTAACAACAAGATAATATAGTGAGCCTACTGCCTATGTTATTATTATGCAGCTGTTCTTCACAGGAAGAACTCAGGATGCAGCACTGTGATACAGCCAAATCTAAGATGGGCTGGGCAACCAAGACTACCATCCTGTGTACATATGGTGAAAAGATGTAGGTCCCATAACACATGTCTGAACAAAAAAAAAAAGTAGCTTTCATGTTTGAAAAGAATTAAGCCTGCAGATACATGCAGCCTTATTCTATGCATTGTTATTAAGGAGTTAACCTCACAGTGCTCAGCAGCCCAGGGACGCATTTCCTATTAGGATACAACTACCACAAGCACTATCAAGGGAGATGAGTATGTGTGGGACAATTTCAGCACAGGTACATTAGAGGAGAACCAGAAGTTTTTCCTCTACTGTCATGCGCAGCGAAAATAAGACATGCACCCACAGCATGTGACAAATGGATGTATGAGATGAACATGATTTCATACACAAAAGCATACAGGAAACGGTATACCTAGTCTCTGTGTACAGTACCCATATTCTGCCCATTAACCTTTCAATAGTCTTGCTCTTTGCCCTATAATCATTACTTTCAGTAGCCAGCAGGGGGAGATGTTATCCTTTATGCCATTAAAAGGATATACTTAGGAATAGCCAAGGAATTATAGTTTTGTTTTGTTTTTTTGTTTAAAAAAATGGCACAATCCTGGATGGTCAGAATGTAGGAGCTTAGCCTGATGAATGCACGGCACATTATATGCTGATCTTTCAACGAGGGAGGCTTCAGGCCTGTCATTCCCATGGCCCTGTTCGCTTGTTCATTGCATGCAGCCTAAGATAAGCTTTCACAATGTTATGCTCTGACATTAATGGAATTCTTCCTTAAAGAAGAATTAATGTAAGTTGGAAGTCCTAGCATTACCATTTAGAATTATTTTTAAAACAGCTGAAAAACCTACAAATGTGACACCCAGCGCACAAACCTACATGCTTTCTTTCGAAAGCTTTAAAGAAATATCAATAATATTCATAATAATTCAATTCACAGGCAGGTGATAAACACTGCCATTATTGCATGGAACAGATCAAATATTCCTTTGCTTACACAGAAAGGCATAGACAGGTTTATAATTCATATTGGCAAGAAGGGGAAGAACAAAGCCTTCAAACACTCCATTAGCCCCTTGAGATCACCTAGATCTAGACTTCACATCAGGGTAAACAATATTTCTCCAACCTGATGTTCCCTCCAGATGTTATTGGTCTATGGCTCCCATAACCCTTGACCATTGGCCCTGCTTGCTCTGGCTGGTGGGAAGGCACCATTTGTAAATTGGCACCAAGACATAAAAGCTGTCTACATAACCAACGTAATGTCTGTGATTATGGCAGCATCCCCCTCACCCTCTTTAAACCATTGCAATCTGACAGATCAAAACTGATGTGTGATGGACTGGAATGATGTTTCTTAAAAAAGCAAAACAAAGGGAGGTGGAACTCTTGCCCATCTCATAACGTTAACTAGAATAAGAATGCAACTGCTGTCTGACTGCTATCAGAATACTCTCCCCCTATAATCAGCAAAAAATCCATCTTTTGATAGGAAAGGAGCAGTCCCATGAAAACTTTTAATTTAAAGCATTCTTCCCCAATAGCAACCTGCATGTAACAACAATAACAAACAACTTACAGGGTGCTTCAGAAGGAAAACAAACAATGACTACAAAACAAACAAATATATTAACCTGCTGGTGATGGGGAGGCCAGAGAAAAAACTAGACTGAACAGTTTTGCCAATGACTGCAATGGGTTAAAGCTCAACACACACCTACAAGTAATTAAAATGAGTGTGTCTCTGCAAGGACACAGGATTATTTGAGTTGATTGTAGCTATCTGAACTCAACTGCCACTTGACTGCAAAACAGAAGCTGCTCAGCTATTATTAGTGGTATTCTTAGTGTTCATTTGGAGAGCCCTTTTAACTCTGCCAATTGCTTTTTTAATCTGCATTTTATTCATGTTCAAAACAACCTGGCAAAGCAGCTTATTAGGGCAAAAGTACGGGCAAATAGGTAGTAGAGGACATTTTCTTTTAACATGAAACCCTATAAGAACTGAGTGGCTGGATCTGCCTGGAGATCCATCTGGCTCACTCTCCCTGACAATGGAAGATCAGATGTTTCTATGAAGAACAGAAAGGAAATATGATCAGGGTTGAGGAATGAATTTGCTCAGACATAATTCATATTTCCTGAGCCAATAAGTGAATGAGTGAAAATGTTCAAACCGCAACACAGCTATTCACAGTTTTATTAATTTTGTGATGCAGTTCTCCAAGCAAAGAGTGTGAATATATATATATGGAAGTAAAATATAAAACTACATTACATTCAGGGAAAGTACTTGCAGAAACTGTGTATATTAGGCAATATTGTGTATCAAAAATACAAACATTAGGAGATACATACCACCTGCAAAATGCACATATATTTTAGGCAGATTTTTAAAGTAAAAATTCACAAACAGATATGGAAATGGTGGATCTAAACTAAATGCTGTAAAAACTAGGAGCTGAAACTGCCAGTTTTACCCATTCCTATGATGGAAAAATCCAGTCTCTGTCATTTCTCCCTAGCACTTGGTAGAATCATAGAATTGTTCAGTTGGAAAGGACACAAGGGTTATCTAATCCAACCCTCTGCAATGCAGGAATTTCAATTGAAGTGTCAGTGACAGATGGCCACCCAGCTTCTGCTTGAAAACCTCTGAGGAAGGAGTCTACTACCTTCCAACCAAGTCCATTCCATCGTTGAACAGTTCTTACCACCAGAAAGTTCTTTCTGATGTTTAGTTAGTCTCCTTTCTTGTAACTTGAAGCCATTGGTTTGGGTCCTACCCTCCAGATCAGGAGAAAGCAGGCTTGCTCCATCTTCCAAGTGACAGCCCAGTTAGGGTTGAAGAGCAAAAAAGAGGGCACATTTGCCAACTATGGATCGCTATAACAACCCTACCCATGAAAAAGAGGACACATGGCAACCCTGTAATGGCTACCATATCTCCCCTTAGTCTCCTGTTTTCCAGGCTAAACATACCCAACTTCCTCAACCATTCCTCATAAGGCTTATTTTCCAGACTCTTGATCATCATGGTTATCCTCCTCTGTACACGTTCCAGCTCATCAAAACCCTTCTTTAATTGTGGCACCCAAAACTGGTCACAGTATTCCAGATAAGTTCTCACACAGGAAGGGGCAGTACTATTACTCCCCTTGGCCGGGACACTAGACTTCTGTTAATGCAGTCTAGAATAGCAGGGGGGGGGGGCGGTCTCGCTCCATCATGCTGGATTACTTTTGGATATGAAGGTTTCTATTTTGGCTGCATAATTAACAGATTGGGAAAAGCTGGTCCTCCCCAAATCCACCTAATTTCAACTGGGAGCCAGGCATCATCACAACTCGGGGGAACAAATGATGTCAATTAACCATACATTGCTTCAAGATATAGTCTTGTTCAGTTGGCCTAGATTTCCCACCAACAGATTTTGCTAAATGACCTACACTCTGTTGTTGTTGTTATGTTTGTTGTTGCTTCAAAGGAACTGCTTGTATATTTGTGTGTTTTCTCAATACGCCTAGTGCTCTTGGATAAATCTAAGGGTTTTGCATTTTGAGGGGAAACTCAACTGATCCATATCTTCCAGCCTAGTGTGCAAAGTTCCAAGTTCCAAGAATCAAAGGATTTCTATGAGGTGATATGAGCAGGCTGCTCCTGACATTTTTTTTCCTGTTTTGAACTGAAAATAGCTAGAATGCACAGCACTTACCATTGTGTTTGAAAACAGTAGCCAAGGAAGAAGCCACAACAGGCCTTTATCCATGTAATCCTCCTGGGATTAATAACATCCTATCCCTTCACTCCACCATCACCACCAAAAAATACTGGGAGGGGGGGTTGTGCTGATTTTCCCCCTGCAGCACATTTATTTATTTATTGCAAAAAGTGTGAGTTATAAATGCAATAAATGAATGCAATAATAAATAGTTTAAGTGTCCAGGAATTGTTCCAGCAAATCATATCATCATAATTATTTTTTTACAAAAAGAGATCTTATCTTCAAATTTTAGCTTTGAAAATGCAAACATGGAATATCTTCCACCAGATCAAAACGTGCAAAATTTAAATCAAAGATTGTCATCCCAGCTTCATGCTGCCAAGGGGAGGATAAAGGCCATGTCTATGCTGCTACTAAATTGGGAAGCAATGGCTGTTTGAGTGCCAGAAAACACTGAGATATTATTGACAATGAGAGCAACTTCCTCCCAGCGGTAGGGTCACCTTGATCTGAAATTTATATATTTATTTATTTTGGGCAGAATGACAAAAAAAACACCAAACAAACAAGCAAAAAATCCACTTCTTTCCCAACTCACAATTTTGTTTTGTTTTGTTTCCCCCCTTGTATTTACTCTCGACTTCCTGCTAACACTTTCTAAGCTGCAATTTTTCGCAGGGGGCGGTGGTCATTCTTATTCAGAATTGCCTGCTGCATAACCTCCACTTGCCCTCTGCTCTCTCAGATAAAGCCTCAAATAGACAGAGAGGCAAATGCCTGTGTTTCTTATCCTCTTTTTCTCACAGGCTGATGTTTAGATTTTAACCCAGGGTATGGGGTTTAAGGGACACAGGTGGTACTGTGGGTTAAACCACAGAGCCTAGGACTTGCCGATCAGAAAGTCGGCAGTTCGAATCCCTGCGACAGGGTGAGCTCCCGTTGCTCGGTCCCTGCTCCTGCCAACCTAGCAGTTCGAAAGCACATCAAAGTGCAAGTAGATAAATAGGCACCACTCCGGCGGGAAGGTAAACGGCGTTTCCGTGTGCTGCTCTGGTTCGCCAGAAGCAGCTTAGTCATGCTGGCCACATGACCCGGAAGCTGTACGCCGGCTCCCTCGGCCGATAAAGCAAGATGAGCACCGCAACCCCAGAGTCGGTCACAACTGTACCTAATGGTCAGGGGCCCCTTTACCTTTACTATGGGGTTTAAATCTAAACCCTATCAGAGCCCTCATGCCTTTCCCCCAAAGCTGAGTGCCACATTTACCCAGATTTAGGAAGGCAGAAGGAGGGCTGAAGTGGTGGTGGGAGGGTGGTGGGAGGGTGGGGAAGCCCTGGGACTGCACCTTGGACCACCCTGTTCTAGATAAAAGATTGCCAAGCAAGTGTTCCTCCCTTCCATATATATGTTTAACCGAATGAACCATGGCAAGTCTAGGTGAATGCTCCTAGACTTTCCTTGGATTAACTTGAAGTGATGCAAGAACTTCTTGGGGGTGGAGATCAGAAAACCTCAGAAGATTTTCCAAGCCAGCCCAAGGCCTAGGAATATGAAATATGACCCACTTCATCCTCTTAAACTTCTTTCTATTTAATGTAACGGAGTCTGTTAAATGGAGAAGCAGATTTTTACAAGCCCCAGATTTAGGGCTTGTAAACCTGGCATCTCTATTCAGTCTAGTTTTATTCGTGCATTTGGTTATAGTAGTTATACCTTACTCCCTCCACATCTCAACCTCACAAGATCCCTGTTAGGAATGTTAGGCTGAGTGATGGTGACTGACTTCAGACCAAGACAGTCAGCTTCAGTGAGTAATGGGAATTTGAACCTCAGCCACCCAGGTCCTAGTCCAGTGTTATAACCGCTACACCACACTGGCTCTAGTCTAGATGAGGTAAGCCTTCATCCTCTTGGCTTTTGAGTCAGTTGCAAACATGCTATTGCAAAATCCAGAGTGCAATAAGGCAGCAACCTTTGGTAGGAATGGGGATGCTGAACATCCCTGCACGATCTTAAAAGGTATTATATCTGTTTCTTGGGGAGTGGATAACTTAGAAGAAAACATGATAACCTTCTATACTGTTGTTGAAAAAAACTCCTTTGGGTTCCATTCTTATCTTAAGTACAAACTGGGGTGACAGCCAGCATTTAATTGGGCTAGCCTTTCATTACGCTAGCAGATAATGGATATTTGAATCTAACAAGCCAAAAATCTCCACCCATGGGCTCCATATTTAACGTATCTGTCTATGCCAAAACCCTACCATAGTCACGGAAATCAGAGAGCTTCAATTTCCAGCAGGTCTAACAGCACCATGACTGTTCAAGTAGTATACTAGTGCTTTAAATCTATAGCACAGATTTGGCTAGTACTGGCAAACAGTCAATATAAGGATTGGCCACCCCTGCTGCCCCTCAGTATTTGCCGCCTGAGGGCATCTTCTCAGTCTGCCTAATTGTAGGGCCAGCCTCACTCCCAGACAAGGTGTTCTAGGAATACAGCCTTATAGTAGCCTTTACACTGGCACATAGCTGTCAACTTTTCCCTTTTCTTGCGAGGAATCCTATTTGGAATAAGGGAATTTCCCTTTAAGAAAGGGAAAAGTTGACAGCTATGCACTGGCAACAGTGTAAAGGAACCAGCTTCACACTCACAGTTCACAACTAATGAGTCATAGTGCAATGTCCGTAACTCTGCTCATTCTCTCAAACCAGATCATGTCCATGATATTGGCACATGCCCGCTTCATTTTATTGTAAGGAAATGCATTCTCTACTGCTAACCTTGACAATAAGCTGCTGCAATTACACAATATACTATATTTTTCCGTGTACAGGGCTAGGTTTTTTAACCAAAAAATTAGGTTTAAAATGGGGGCTCGTCTTATACACGGGTAGTGCTGAAGGGTGTATTCTTAATTTGGAGTCCCCCAAAATCTTATACATGGTGGCGTCTTATACACGGAAAAATACAGTACCTCACATGTTCCAAACACTGGCCTGTATTTCATTTGTCTGTGCTCTCCCAAACACATTTTCTTTTTAGTAGTAGTAGTAGTAGTTGTAGGTGTTTGTTTATTTTTTGCAATTTTCTTTGTTAATGTACTGCTGCATTGAAGGTAGAATATAGAGATGAAATGCAGCCCAAAGACGTAAAGATACTCAAAGCATTGCTCTTAGGAATTGCTGCACTTCACCCAAGCTCCTATTCCGCCCCGCCTTCCCCATGCTAAATGAAAACAAGAGCAATAAGCTTCCATTTGCTTCAGTTTATCACCCTGTGGAATCACTCAACTCCCTTTCTGGCTTTCATATTTCATCAAGCGGCATCAAATGTCATCTCAAATAAGAAAAGATGCTGCATTAAAGTACCATTATCCTTAATATTTTCTTAACAGACAATGGGACATAGACAATTGGTTTGAGCTGAAAAGCACTGAAGAGTCTTAAAGTCTCAAATGTCAGTGATGGATCATCAGCTCAGAGTTTTTGTGTCTTTGTTGACTACTGGCTTTCTGATGAGAAAACAGACTTTAACCCTTCTATTCACCCCACCCACCCCCGATTGCTAGAGTGCTGTAAACTAAGAGTAATTTTAGATCTTGTCACAACAGACTAAGTACATGCTCAAGAAAAATGGGAGATGAAAGTGATCCTATATGTCTGATGAATGTAGCTAGAAGAAACATAATCAAACAATTGACCCTTGCAATTCTGTCATACTTTTCGGTGTACACTAAAAATTTGGGAGAAATTCAGTTAGGTTCTAATTTTAATGCGAACCTGTTAGAGTCAGACTTTCTGGAACAGTATGCAAACTGAGACACAGCTATCCTTTGAAATTTGCTCTTTGTTGAATTCTGTGCGGAAGTTCTTCAGCTAGATAGTATATACTAAAATGCATTATATTATGTAATTCATTTAGTTTTTGCAAATATATGTACATTAGGCAAGATTGCATACAAAACTGTGTATATTTGCATACATCCACACTAATATACTGACATTTTTTGGTGGGGATTGCGAAGATGTTGAAATGAAGAGAACTAAAAAGTGGATAACTGATCAGTGAGAAAGTTGAGAAAGTAAGCAAAACTCAGGTTGACAGATTTGTCAAACCCTAGTTGCACACACAAACACTATACATATATCAGGAAGGGATACTGCTTTTGCACCTCCCCCCCCCCACCAGTGAATGAGGCAAAACTGATTTGCCGGAAATATCAGAACAGCACTACTTTTGTCTATATATATCACTAT
The DNA here is from genome assembly GCF_965153285.1 of Podarcis tiliguerta. Lineage (NCBI taxonomy): Eukaryota > Metazoa > Chordata > Lepidosauria > Squamata > Lacertidae > Podarcis > Podarcis tiliguerta. The sequence goes on from NC_139553.1 coordinate 36,423,578, forward strand.
CGATGTTCACAGCTGGACTTTTGAGTGCTGGTAGTGAAATAAGCAAATTGGCAAATAACCTACATGTAAGGACAGGAGAATCCATCAGTTTCAGTTTCTCTCAGTTTTTTCATTTTACCAATCTTAGTTCTCTACATTTCCAAACTACTTTAATTTTTTCCCCTCATGAAAATTCAGCCGTGTTTTAGTGTGAAATATATCTCCTAATAGAGGAAAAAGAAACACAAATTGCAAAGCAATTTCTCCACATATAATGCATGTGTGTATGTTATTTTCACTAATATGTGCATTTTAATGTACATTTCACCCTAGTATGTGCATTTTTTGAGAACTGCAATGCAAAATTTGGAGAATGAAAATTTTTTGAAGGATGGCTCTGTTTTGTTTTTTGGTATTTTTTTTCAGAAAGTAAAAATTAGGTAGGCTTACATTTAAATGTGAACTGAATCAAATTTCCCCCTATCCCCATGACTACAACAAAATGCTGCAGTTTTAAATGCTCTTGTTCTGTATTTCACCAGGTCATTTTGTCTTTTCAGGTTATTCAATTCCATCTCCTGCCCCCTTTTTTCTGCTCTAGACAGTCAGCATTCTGTAGCCAAGCCATACTCAGTCCTCATAAGGCTGGGTTGTTGTTTTTTTGGAGGGGGTATTAGGATCTCTCTCCATTCCCCCCCCCCCCCAGTTCTGCCAACCTCAGGGTTGCTACCATGTATGATGAGACCGTTTAGAAGGATTGTAGTTCTGTGGTAAAGCATTTGCAGAAAACAGGACAGTTCTGTGGTAAAGCATTTGCAAAAAACAGAAGGAGGTGTCCCCTCCTTCCTATGTACCTTTCAGTGTTGGGTACCTAGCCATCATAATGCAGAGTGTGGTTTGTTTGGGTAAGAGAGAGAATATAATGAAATGATTGACTGTTCTGGGAGAACTGCTAAAAAAACAAATAAACATGGAACAGAAATCTACAGCACTGCTAGTATAACTATCTGAAGTTCTTCAACGTGGATGCACTTCTGGCATTAAAGACTCCACCAGGGAGCCTCCAATGAAAATAATATCATTCTCCGCCAGCAAAACGAGAAGCAACAATAATAGAGGGTTGTAGCATAGTTCAGTACACAATAAATATATGCCTTGAACAGCTCTGTTGGGCCCCATGTAGGAAAAGTTCCAGGCACCACACAGTGGATTTCTCAGATACGCAGCAGATGTGTTCAGCAAGGACATCTGTCAAAAGGTCTCAGCACCACCATTTCACAGCCTAGATGGTCTTATTTCTCCCATCTCCCCCCGCCCCTTTCCTAGAACAAGATTTCAAACGTACAGCATGGGCCATAGATAGCTTATTCCCTTGACTGAAGACAGTAACTAGACAAATGCCTGTAAGACAGGGTTGGGGAACCTTCTTGAGAACAAAGGCCACATTCCATCCTGAGCAATCTCCTGGGAGCCACATATCTATGGTGGGACGTGACCAGGAGCAACATATGTGAATGTTACCATTGTAGTTTCTTCACATCCACATGTCCCTTGCAATGCAGCGAAGCCGAAAGCATTATGAGAATTCAAGTATACCTTCCAAAGGGTGTGCCCTAGACACAGTCTTGAAGGCCAGACATTTGGGAGCAAGCCTTGGGTCCCCTATCCCTGCTGTAAGAGTCCCACTGTATCTCTAAGAAACATGCGCAGGGCAAGGACAACAGCGGTGGTTGGTGGTAACTATCACATCAATTGTTGGAAATATAATGCTAAGACTAGGCAGATATTTGACTGACCTGGCCAGGCAGTCCTAGAATTGCCAGCTACATATTGACTATGTGTCTGCAAAATTAAAAGAAAGTAAATAAATTTAAAGCAAATACAGCTAACCCATTGTGCCTAAACATTTAAATGACCTTGTGTTAGGTGTATGTGTATTTGAATTCAGCTAGTCTGAACAAGCTAAGAAAATGACCACATAGCCCCCTTCCTTCAATTTGGTATGTGTATGTTTGGGTTGTGTCTGTACTTTCAAGATGCAAATATTTCCTGCAAACTGGTCTGTATTGGTCTGATATAGACCCACATCTATGCATGTTTGGAGATAAAGGTGGGTAGGTGGAGGGGAGTATCACTGAGATAAACACTACAATTAAATCCAAATGGGGTGTTTGCTTTGGTTTTGCCTGGAGAGTTTGCAGTTGGTGAATGTGATACTCTGAAAATGTGTTCTTGTTTGAGCAAACAGTTCTTTATAATCCAGAGCAAGGGGGGGGGGAGGAGGGTGCAGTAATAGGTGAAAGGAAACAAAGCGGAAGAATATTTCCTGAGACCTTATAATGCAGCCCCTGAGAAAAGATTAAAAATAGAGATGGGTAGCAGGAAGAAGTCTCTTGTACAGCTTTTAACTCTGAGAGACAGAATGAACACTGTACTTCTCTGTATCTGGAACAGGCAACCTGCAGCCCTCTAGTTGGTGTTGTACTTCAGCTCCCAACAGGCCCAGTTAGAGTAGACAATCATCAGTGATGGTGGGAGTTGGTGGTAGCCAACACAGCCTCATGTACAGTCTTATGCATTTGTTAAATGCTGCATATGGAGATGTACATATGAACACAAACACCCCAAATAAACTCCATTAAATTCCACTGCCCAAAAAGCTCCTTGATTTCACACACATATTATTTCAAAGTGTGGGTGGAGATGATCTTAATGCCTCCCTCCGTTTCCTTTGTGGGTGATTTCTGTGGGTGGGCATTTGGTTTACCAGGCAGAAACCTTTCAGATTGGCCTCTGTACAAACACCTTTACCAATTGTTTCCATGGGAGCAAATTTGAAGTGCTGTACTTGGGCTAGGAAATTAGAGCAAAATTGAGGTGAAGGTGGGTTTTCTGTACCCACCTCAATTCTCCATGTAACAATTTCAGCAGGAGCGCTCAGAGCTTGTATAACAGCCATGCCTCAAATTCTAGCTTCATCCCTACTTCAAAGGAAGTGATTTTCAATGGAAGTCATTCAGCATTCATTCACCACTTATGCAAGAATACCGTGATCAAGTGCAAAAGAATCAAGGATGGTATTCAGCTAAGTTTCACTCAGAGTAGGCCCAGTGAAATTAGTGGACCTAACTTAGCCATGCCCATTAATTTCAATGATTCTATTCCAAGTAAAACTTAGCTGAACACCACCTATGTGTTAGTCACACATGTCCCAAGATTGGCAAGTTCTTATGTTGATTGAGATGGCTCTTGTCTACCCTGAGGGAGTAATTCTGTTTCAGCAATAACTCTCTTGCAGGCTTTTTGGTGTCATTCACAGACTACTGTTTCTTGACCATAAAATTACAAAATTTACCTGCAGTGACAATAATCCTCCAGTTTCAACAATCCCTTACTTCCAGCATTAAAGATGTGTTGGGAGCCCTTCATAGAATCAGAGACCTGTAGCTGGCCCTTACAGAGATCGAATGTGCAACCTTGGCATTATCAGCACTGTGTTCTAACCAACAGAGTTATCCAGGCTGACAATTCAAATTGCCAGCATTTGAGAGAATTCCTCCAGGACCTCCCTCAAGTGATAATTCGCCATTTTAGGGGCTGAAGTGAACTGAGAGGTTATTAACCCTTGATAAAATGACCAAGTAAGGTAAAGGTAAAGGGACCCCTGACCATAAGGTCCAGTCGTAGCCGACTCTGGGGTTGCGGTGCTCATCTCGCTTTACTGGCCGAGGGAGCTGGAGCACAGCTTCTTGGTCATCTGGCCAGCATGACTAAGCTGCTTCTGGTGAACCAGAGCAGCACATGGAAACGGCGTTTACCTTCCCGCCAGAGCGGTACCTATTTATCTACTTGCACTTTGATGTGCTTTCGAACTGCTAGGTTGGCAGAATCAGGGACCGAGCAACAGGAGCTCACCCCATCGCGGGGATTCGAACCGCCGACCTTCTGATCGGCAAGTCCTAGGCTCTGTGGTTTAACCCACAGCGCCACCCGCGTCCAAGTAATTCCAATTAATTTCAATGTATCTTATGTGACTGGTATTGACTGTGGATGGGAAACAATTCGGTATAAGACAAAGGGACATACCATGGGGCTTTCCGGCTTTTGTCTGTTGCGTGATTAGAGTATCACCCTGCCATAAGGAGTGGACCAGTGGTTACATAACCATTATCTTCTCAATACTATCACACTACTACACTATTAGGTCAAATCTACACCACATACATTTAAACCCCCAACATGCCACAATCAGGTTCCTGAGAGTTGTAAGGAGACCCTATTTCCCTCACAAAGCTACAATTCCCAGAGTTCCCTAGGAAGAGGGATTGATTGTTAAACCTCTCTGAGAAGTGTACATCTGTGAGGGAAACTGTGGAAATCTGGTAAAAATGACCCATTGAAAACACATTCTGTCTCTCCCTCTCTCCACACTATGTCACTGAGAAATGGGCAGTTCAATCTAATGAGTTTTTTAAAAAAATAGGCACAGAGTGACACTTGGAGGCAAATTGCAAGGTGGATGGCCTAACATATGTTTTTTCAAATGCTCACACAGCCTGCACACCTTCATGTTTGACTTGAACACGCCAACTGCACTAGTGACAGCTGTTTTAAAGAGGAATGGCCAGAGGCAGGTGGAGAATTTTACATTAACAGCTATGAAAGCTACTATTTCTGTTACCTCCTTGCCTAAGCTTGATAGAAGCCACTTTGTAAATTCACCTCAGGCAAATATGGTGAAATAAGAAAAGGCACTCTTTGGAGAAATCCCACTCGGTTCAGCTCCTGCCACCTTTAGTTTAGCACTTTGGTGAACATTCTCTTTTACAAGACTGGCCATTTGTTTCAGGCCTGAGGGCAATTCAAGTTTTAGACATTAGTGAGGGAGAGCGAGAGAGGGAGAGACTCTACTGAGTAGAAACATGTCAATGTGGGGTTCGATTGGGCACATTTCAAACAAAGTTTTGTTGAAAGCCGGGAAGTAAGGAGGGGTGCCATTTTGTTTTTCAGTGCAAACAGGGCTGAAGTCGGAGTGATTTTCAATGAGCAAACAACATCATAAAACTCAAATGTCTGTTCCGGATGCATTAAATAAACACACACCCAAACAAATAGTGTATTTTAAGAGTACTTATTGTGATTACTTTTGAAAACTCACAATAATCACAAGGAGCTCATCCTCTTTCTAGCTAATGGCTTAGTGCAATTTGGCATGTTTCAATACAGCACACCAGCTTATCTATTTTTATTTTTTTTATTTTTTTGGAAGAACAAACAATTCCCCTTCCCCCAACAGATACCATTGACTGTTTGGGTGCAGGAGGTGAAGAGGAACTACATCCCAGGACCAAGAAGTAGGGAAAAAAGCCAAATATTATTTTGAAATCTTCTTTCCAAGAACCGAGGACTTCACAATTCAGCACAGCCATCACCACCTGCAATGAGCAACATTGAGGGATAGGGGTGGAGAGCACAGCCTCTCTCTTTTGTTTCTGAAATAGAAGATATGGGGGGGGGTGCCTCTGGGTCTATTTTTCTCTCTTTAGGAAAGGCCAATGACATTAAAAAAAGAAAAGAAAAAAGGAGAAGGAATCCATAACTTTCAATACTGAACAGCACACGTGGAACACAATGCAATGGTACCTCGGGTTACGGACGCTCCAGGTTACAGATGCTTCAGGTCACAGATTCCCAGAAATAGTACCTCGAGAACAGAAATCGCATGGCGGCGGCACGGTGGCAGCAGGAGGCCCCATTAGCTAAAGTGGTACCTCAGGTTAAGAACAGTCTCAGGTTAAGAATGGACCTCCGGAATGAATTAAGTTCTTAACCCGAGGTACCGCTGTGTGGAAACTGTAAATCTAGGAATGAGTGGATCTCTCAGTTTTCCTTTCTCTCATTTGTTTCTAATTTAAAATTTCAGTTCTTTTAAATTCATTTCTGCATCAATTTGCATTTTAAAATAATGTGGGCAGGGTCAAAGCAGCAAAATCCTCATGAAAACTCATCAGCAATTTTATGTGAATTTCTCCCAATAAAAACATTTTTGTACACTCTACAGTGATACCTCAGGTTAAGTACTTAATTCGTTCCAGAGGTCTGTTCTTAACCTGAAACTGTTCTTAACCTGAAGCACCACTTTAGCTAATTGGGCCTCCTGCTGCCACCGCGCTGCCGGAGCACGATTTCTGTTCTTATCCTGAAGCAAAGTTCTTAACCTGAAGCACTATTTCTGGGTTAGCAGAGTCTGTAACCTGAAGCGTATGTAACCTGAAGCATATGTAAGCCAAGGTACCACTGTATTGACTAAAGTACACTTCTTTTTCAAGCAATTTCACCGAATATAATGCATTCTTGTGTGCTCTTTTTACTAATACGTGCGTTTCATGGGGGGCGGAATGTGTTTGTACACATTGCTTGGTTGGAGAACTGCATCACAACATATGGAGAGGTATGAATGTCAAAGCGTAATTGGTTTGTGTATAGGTTCGAGGAGTGCAAATTTGGGAACTTCTCATTAAAACTTAACTTCTCCCCCATCACTACCCAAGTATACTTATTTGTGCTTGCTTCCAGTCAGCAAAGTAGAAGAAATGAAGAACCTGCAGCAAACAGACACAACTGTCAAGGACTAAGAGAGAACGACCATGAGCTGGTATTTTATTTATTAGTTATTGATTTGCTATTTTATTTGAGTGTTATTAAATATTAAAACACCATCATGATCAAATTTGTTTTGCTTCAATTCACCCCAATGACCAATATGTTTTACCGAGAAACGGCTATCTAATTACACTCCATTATACTGAGGCCAGCTGCAGAAACTGCATTATCAACATTTAAAATTTTTGAAAGGGGCTAGTGCAGGAACTCCCAAGCTCCGGGCTGCAAGAGAGGCTGATTTGTGCTTTGAAACTTTATGCCACACCGCTGCATCTATATCCACCAAAGGCATCTTCATGCAGCACTGAACATCTTCTACTACAATAAGATCAGCAGAATTTTCCCAGGGAAGGGAGCAAGGATGAACCAGGATTCCCTAACAAAAGCCATGCTTAAATAGGTCTGGGAGAAACGCCACTCTTGCCCATCTCTTATCCCAACCCTGATTGGTTGAGCCCTGGGCACAGAGACAATAAAAAAATAGTTAGGCTATCCTGAGGCAGTTTAAGGCAGCAGAACCGGTTTCCCTGCACTGGGCACTGAGCAAAGAGGGTGCCTGGTAAACACTTCTTCAGCTATGACAGTGATGTCCAAACTTTTTTCAAAGAGGGCTGGATTTGATGAACTGAAGGGCCATGAGGGCTGACCAAAGGGCCAACCAAGTTTGTTCACCTTTTTTTTTATATTACCCGAGGAACTGCCACAGGGGCTGGATTAAACTGACCGGTGGGCTGGATTAGGCCCCCGAAATGGACTTTGGACATGCCTGGGCTATGAGAAGGGTGTGTGAAGGTACTGACAGGGTCCTAGAGCCCTCCATCTCTAAGCCTAGTTAGTGCTTGCCCAGCTTTGGGAAGGAGGGCTAAGCCAAATTTTGACCTAGCTTTGGTCTAGTATCAAAGTCTGCTGCCACTGCCTGCAGCTGAATTTCTTTTTGTTGATCTTTGAAAATAACAACAGCAATAGCAAATAGTATTTTACTGATGTGTTCATGTGCTCCTACTCACAGTTAACCTTTGGTGGGGAGGGGACATGATGTAACATCATCTAGCGCTCTGTTTCTCTGCCTCATACTGTTTTTATCATCATATACCTGTGTATCTGCAAAAACTCTAAAAACACACACATTTGTGGTTTTGTTTGTGTAGTGTTTTATCAGCACACACATATGCATCAAATGCACATTTGGGCATGCTGTGAAAGAAATAAAAGGCCATATGGCCATTATTTTCTGTTTCACACAGAAGAGTCAATCCCTGGTATTTCCAGCTAGAGTATTGGAAGATTCCCTTGTCTGAAACTCTGGAGGGCTGCTGCCAGTCAGAGTAGGCCATGCTGATCTAGATGAACCAATATCCTGACTCAGAATATTGAGGCAGCTTCCCTTGTTCCTCAGAGAGGTGCAAAAAGCACAATATGCTTAGTGTTCTGTAAAAAAACCAACTTTTTTCCTAACGGAATAATGGATATTACATCAGGAATCAGGAACCAGCTAATTCAGAATTCAGAAATCCAACTGGAAATTCAGATGGGGGGGGGGGAGGATATTGCATGCATGCATGCCTGTAAGCATTATAGTTGCCTGCGTGTCAAACACATTTATAAATCAAGGTAGCATCTCATCATTGTTCTAGGCAGTCATGTGAGTACAATGGCACAATCAATGCAACCTTCCTCAAGGTCACAGGCTGCCCTGGCCACAGGCAACCCAGCATGCCTTGAGAGAAGACGTAGCCAAAGTAGACCAGACCGTAGGCAATGTGCCTGTGGCTCATGTCAAACTGACATTTTGCTTTGTGTGGCTTCCATAGACAGCTGTGCAAGCTTGCAGATTTTCTAGACAGCTAAACCTGGAGGTTAGCTATTTTAGGGGAAATGCCGTTATTTCAGGGGAGATAAACTTTGACAGAGACAGAACTGCTGGAAGAGGAAGGTCAAATAACTTGTAATACTTTTTTTTTAAAAAGCACATAAAACAGATGATTATAATTTGACTAGCTTTCAATAAAGATCCCTCCTGGGGTGGGTTGGAAACCAGAAACAGAAAAATGATAACAGTTCAGGATTTTTATTTTATTTTTTGTATTTTTATCCATATTGCTAAATTTGTAGTCAATTTAAAATGTGAATAAGCAAAATTGGTTTTACTTTTTAAATATGGAGTTGTATTGATTGATTGATTGATTTTTAAATGAACCTAGTAGCATTTGTCTCCTGCCAACCTAGCAGTTCGAAAGCACAAAGTGCAAGTAGATAAATAGGTACCGCTCTGGCGGGAAGGTAAATGGCGTTTCTGTGCGCTGCTGTGGTTCACCAGAAGCGGCTTAGTCATGCTGGCCACATGTACGCCGGCTCCCTCGGCCAATAAAGCAAGATGAGCGCCGCAACCCCAGGGTCGGTCATGACTGGACCTAATGGTCAGGGGTCCCTTTACCTTTACCTTTAGTAGCATTTGTGCCACATAAGGTACATAGTCCACACTTCCACCACCTCCCCCCCCCCCCGGAGAACTCAGTTTACTATTGAACCAAACAGAAACACAGTTTTTCTGTGTATTGTCATTTGTTTGGATGCACTGATAAAGTGTGTGTTTTCCAGGTGAAAGCTGCAGAGCCAACACAAAACCACCCAGCTCAAAGCTTAGAAAGCATGGGGCAAGTGGAAAAGTACCTGTGCCAAGACAGAAAAGCACATTTTTTCCACTTCACAATGATAAGATTGCGACCCCCACACTCACCAAAACTCTAGAGAAAAATTGAAGTCACTTTTGCAGAGGAACAAAACTTTGGAGAGGTTGGAGGTCAGATTTTTGACACAGCCCTAGTTTCAAACAGAAGTAGCCTTTGGAAGTGCAAATATCATTCTACTGTGTGAAGGCTACAGAGGTCTGTACAGCTACATACAACCTAAGTCTTTTAACTGTAGGTGACTGAACCTGGGTCTTTCCGCATGTAAAGGAGGGGCTGTTTCATTGAACTGACCTCTAAGCAATTTCTCCTATATAGCCGACAATACACTCATACGCCTTTGCTCTTTCTAAGGGAGGCATATATACATTGCAAAATAACTCTTGAGTCAGGAAGTAATAGAACAGTTTGTTTTAAAAATGGGCAGTGATTGAAAACAACAACAACAACAACAGCAACAACAACAACAACAACAGGAGAAGGGTGAGAGGCACAATGTGTCCGATGGAGAATATCTCGAGAGAAGATGGATTTCAGGGAGCCAGGCAAGGCACTCGGGGCTGGAGGCATTTCACTGCAAAGCTATCACTGTAAGGCTTCGTGTAGCCCTGCCTCATCTCTTTGCAGCTCCCATTTACTAGCATTTTGCTGTCATGGCTAAATGGTAAATTGACACCAAAATGGTCCCTTTTTATTGCTGAAATTTATCATAACATAAGCACTACAGGAGAAGATTCCAAAACGATGCTGTCAGCACTACGTCGTTTTTGCACAGTAGACAAACTAGTTTTTAAAAATAAATAAATAAATAAATCAGCATGAAGAAATTGCATCCAAGTTTCCGCAAGTAGCCACTACTCCCTGCGGGGAGCATAGCTAAACTTTGGAGGGGACACATCAAAGATTCGTATCTTGGTGTCTCTCTATCTGTTAAGTTGTGGGTGAACATATCAGACGACACAGAGATTCTTCAAACAGCTCTTGTTTATTCACAGGCCAGAACAGAACTGAGCTGAAGGGTTCAGTCAGCCTGCTTATAGTACAAATAATTGTACTCCAGTACACATAATGGTAACAACTTTCTAAAACTATCCAATCACTTAACGTCACTTTTGATCCCTTATTTCCATAACTATCTACAGTATCCCCCTGCTGGCCCAGGGTGAGAACTTCAGTACATAACACTACCATCCTTAAAAAATGACCCCATATTGTGTAGTTTACAAATGTTAAGTGTTTCTTTAGGTTGTCTGATTCGCAACAGTTCTCATGTTACTTTTCAACATGACTTCAATGCAAAGTGATAACAATTATATGTGAATGGATCATCTGGGATACATTCATCATAGATGTGGAGATGGCGAAATGATTCAGTGTAGTTGTGATCCATGCCATTTTTAAATGTATATACTCATAAACTCATTCTGCCTGTTTTCGTTTTATTGAGCTATATAATATACTATGACAATAATAAATCCTCTATTTCTACTGTTAATAACAATCAGTAAGTAAACAATACTAATACTAAATGCACATTTCTCTAAAAATGCATGTTTAAGCATGTATTGTTACTTTTATTTTTATATATTTGGGATTAAACCATTGAACAACTAAGTTGCAGTCCACAATAATGGGTTTTGGGGGGAGGGGGAGAGGTTAATTTCAGGTTACTTGATTTCAGAATACGGAAAGCTCCAATTGTTTATAAGCACCCTGAATAATACCACAGGCAGAGCATCCATATCTCTTTACAACCCTCTCAAACACAATGCTTTTGATTCAAATCAGTTTGTACATTCGGCAGAGCCTGCCCCCCCCTCCACCTCTATGTATGGTGCTTGATCAATTCCCAAATACTTGGTGAATGTTTGAACCGATTCTCTAGGAAATAAATGAGTAATGCAAGGAGATATAAACACCTCGCTTGTGAGTTTTGCACTGCTTGCCAATCTGCTAAAGGACCATGTTCAGGGTGATGGTACCAGTGATGGATTTGGGGCTCTCAAATTCCCGCAGTGCCCTGTGCCACACTAAAATGTGGCCTCCCTCGCCTCTCATGCTCATTCTATAGCATTGCAGTGGCGTCACCTGCAGGACTGCACTCCATGTGGCCAAAGCGACTGCACTAGCCTAAAACCGCCTCTGATGGTACTAACATTTAAGGCCATATACGGGCTCAGAACCATGTTGCTTGACAGATCACCTTGTCCCTTATATACCCAGTAGATCCTTATGGTCTGTGGGAGAGCTTCTGTTTCAAATTCCAAAGATGCCAGAACCAAGCTTTGCAGTACCTCAGAGTAGAGCTTTTCGAGTTGATGCTCCAAATTCTAGGGAACAGCATTTATGTTGAGATATGAGATGTATCTACTATCTATATTTTCCAGAAACAGCTGAAGACATTTTCATTGCCATATGCTTTCCCAGTTGGATAAATAGGTCTCTACCATGGGTATCTACTTTACATTGCTTTTAAATTCATCTGCTGTTATTTTCATACTGTTTTAAACTGGTTGTGTGGGTTTTTTTTAGCATAATGCTTGAACAGGATGTGATTAACATATATATGTGAAGCAGTCCAAACTGCTTCAAGTATATAATAGTTCAAGTATAGTGGTACCTCAGGTTAAGAACTTAATTCGTCCTGGAGGTCTGTTCTTAACCTGAAACTGTTCTTAACCTGAAGCACCACTTTAGTTAATGGGGCCTCCACGCTGCTGGAGCACAATTTCTGTTCTCATCCTGAAGCAAAGCTCTTAACCCGATGTAATATTTCTGGGTTAGCGGAGTCTGTAACCTGAAGCTTATGTAACCTGAAGCGTATGTAACCCGAGGTACCACTGTATATAGAAACCAAAGCAGGTCAGGTATACAGGAATCAAGTCATGAATGTACATGTAAGAATTAGGCATGGGCAGACCAGATGAATTGTGTTCTATGTCAGGTTTTCCCTACAATATGCATTTTGTGTGCAATTGTAATGTACTATACATATTTATTTATTTACTCTCCTTTTCAGACCAAAACTGTATCATGAAATCCAGAGAAAAGCATAACCTTGCTGATAGTTGTGTTCTGGTCCACAAGCAAGTTCAGGGACAATCTGATGGGTTGCTTCACTGCAAAAGTGTGCCAAACAAATTCCTCCCCTCATCTCCAGTATGAATGAGGCATAAGTCATTTTATTTTAAAAAAACCTTTCCCTTTTAACAGCTGAGCCTTGTATGACAGCTTCAACCATTTATGGAATGGGAAATCTTGATCACAGTGGTTCTGACACTGGTAGCTTCAAGATTTGGTTTACTGCAATGCACCCTACACCCCAATCCCAAAGAAGGGCAGTGCCAAAGAATGCTCTAACTACCGCATCGCTCTCATTTCACACACTAGCAAGGTTATGCTTAAAATTCTACAAGGCAGGCTTAAGCAGTATGTGGACCAAGAACTCCCAGAAGTGCAGAAGGGGCAGAGGAACCAGAAGTGCAGAAGGTGCTGGATTATGAGGAAATAATAATAATAATAATAATAATAATAATAATAATAATAATAATTTATTTATACCCCGCCCATCTGGCTGGGTTTCCCCAGCCATTCTGGGCGGCTTCCAACAAAACACTAAAATACAATAACCTATTAAGCATTAAAAGCTTCCCTAAACAGAAAGCTAGAGAGTTCCAGAAAAACATCTACTTCTGCTTCATTGACTATGCTACTTCATTGACTGTGTCGACCACAGCAAACTATGGCAAGTTCTTAAAGAAATGGGAGTGCCTGATCACCTCATCTGTCTCCTAAGAAATCTCTATGTGGGACAAGAAGCTACAGTTAGAACTGGATATGGAACAAGTGATTGGTTCAAAATTGGGAAAGGAGTATGACAAGGCTGTATATTTTCTCCCTGCTTGTTTAACTTATATGAAGAATTCATCATGTGAAAGGCTGGACTGGATTAATCCCAAGCTGTAATTAAGATTGCTGGAAGAAATATCAACAACCTCAGATATGCAGATGACACAACTTTGATGGCAGAAAGTGAGGAGGAATTAAAGAACCTCTTAATGAGGGTGAAAGAGGAGAGCGCAAAATATGGTCTAAAACTCAACATCAAAAAAAACTCAGATCATGGCCACTGGTCTCAGCACTTCCTGGCAAATAGAAGGGAAAGAAATGGAGGCAGTGAGAGATTTTACTTTCTTTGGCCGCATGATGGTGACAGCAGTCACGAAATTAAAAGACGTCTGCTTCTTGGAAGAAAAGCAATGACAAACCTAGACAGCATCTTAAGAAGCAGAGATATCACCTTACCGATAAAGGTCCATATAGTTAAAGCTATGTTTTCCCCAGTAGTGATATATGGAAGTGAGAGCTGGAACATAAAGAAGGCTGATCGCCGGATAATTGATGCTTTTGAATTCTGGTGCCGGAGGAGACTCTTGAGAGTCCCATGGACTGCAAGAAGATCAAACCTATCCATTCTGAAGGAAATCAGCCCTGAGTGCTCACTGGAAGGACAGATCCTGAAGCTGAGGCTCCAATACAGTGGTGCCCCGCAAGACGAAATTATTTCGTTCTGTGAGTTTTTTCGTTCTATGAGTTTTTTCGCCTTGCGAAGCACCAATGTGTATTGACGGTTTCCCATAGGAATGCATTGGCGGTTTTTTTTAAAAAAGGCACAAGACGTTTCGTCTTGCGAAGCAAGCCCATAGGGAAATCCGTCTTGCGAAGCAACTCAGAAAATGGAAAACTCTTTCGTCTTGCGAGTTTTTCGTCTTCCGAGGCATTCGTCTTGCGGGGCACCACTGTACTTTGGCCACCTAATAAATAATAATAATAATCAGAAGAGAAGACTCTCTGGAAAAGACCCTGATGTTGGGAAAGATGGAGGGCACAAGGAGAAGGGGTCGACAGAGGATTAGGTGGTTGGACAGTGTTCTCGAAGATACTAACATGTGTTTGACCAAACTGTGGGAGGCAGTGGAACTCAGGAGTGCCTGCTCCATGGGGTCACGAAGAGTCGGACATGACTAAACAACTAAACAACAACAAGGCACCCTATGCAGGCCTTCTCTAGCACTTGACCTGGAAACTATAGTTCATACAGAATGATGAACCATGGATGCAGACAGGAGGGAGAACCTGATCGCGTATAACACTTCTCCTCAAAGGTCTTGAACCAGTGGCTCATGTCCTCCTGGCTTGCACATATAAAGATTTGAGGAATGAGATTATCACCCCTCTTTTATTGTCCATTCCAGGTCGCCCAACCACTGTTACAGTGTCCTTTCTCTTGGCAAATCAAGATGAGCAGCTGACAGCAAAGGTTGCAAAGTTTTTAGGTGGGGCAATTACAATAAGATCCATTATTTGACTATTGATCCAAACACCCAAAATGTATTTTACCTTTATCCACTGTATACTGCATTTTGATTTTGTTTTTTTGCTATGGCTGGTGGCTGATGCAAATAAAGATTCATTCATTCATTCAACACCTCTCCTCAAAGGTCTGCATTGGTGGATCATTTGCTACCGGCCCATGTTCAAGGTGCACCCATTAATATATAAAGCCTTTAATGACTTGGGACCACTTTGCTGGCAGGACCACCTTGCGCCATGTAAGAATCATTCCACTCATATCAATGTGATTTAATCTCCTTTACTGTTTGTTGCTTTCATTTATAATTTTAATATTTCTTGTAAACTGCTTAGAGTTTTTACTACAGTCAAGCATTAAATCGTTTTTGATAAACAAACAATTAGTGTGGTTAGAAATGGCAGTCTAATACCATGCCAATTTCCCCCCTCAACCATTTGCCTGGACCCCACGGCTCCTGATATTTGGTGGTGTATTAGGACATCGCGTTGATCACATAGTGTTCAAGCCTTCCATTTTAAATAAAGCACACAACTGGCATAATCTGCCGCAAAGCTATCCCACAAAGAAACACCACTGAAATAATTTTTAAACACACATTTGTTGAGGTCCATCATGAACAATCATAGAGAGATCCAAACAGTTGAGCTGCATATCCTTCTATTGTCCTGTGTACGATGTTTATTTCCCCCAAGACGCATTTAACGGAACCGAAACCACATCCCAGCGAGAAGCCAAAGTGCACACATTTAAACCCACTCATGTCAGTGAGACAAAAATGTGGCTTATATCCAAATGGTTTGGTTTAAATAATTGTGGTTCAGCCTCTCTCTCTGTATGTCCCTTAAAAATACTTTAAGAGTTGGCATTAAAACACAAATACTCACAAAAATAAAATAAAAAGAGAGAACCCCTTACTAGCTTTCTCTTCTTCTAAGGGCGCCTGATTTTATGAGGACAGAAAAGCAAAGTTAAGGTAGCCCTATTCCATTACCCTTACCATTTATATTTTATTTATAACACTTGCATGATATACTTTTCCGGCACGACAAGACACAGGTTCAAGTGTATTATACTTTCCATTTAACTGCAAGCTTTCCAAGCTTCTCTGGGGATGTGGTATCCAATATTTCTATTAAAAGAGAGCATATAGAGTAGAGCTGGGGCTCCCAGAGGAAAACAGGGAAGTAGCTAGCACAGATTGCTGGACAGGAAGCTAGGCAAAGGAGCTGTGTTTCAAATCCTACTCTGCTGGAAGGTTTGTTAGAAGAAAGTCAGGAATGTATGCCCCCTTGCACTGGTGAGGATCACATGGGAATGTCTCACCCTGCTAACAAAGCTGGGTTAATACACATTATACAGTGTGGGGCCTAGGGATGGGTAAGTCAACCTACTTTTATTTGTCTCTGTTTCTTATTCATTAGCATTTCATTGTGATTTTTTTCCTAATAGACACACATATATGCAATAATATAAACATTTTTCTTTTTGTGAAGCAGTCCTGCCTAGTACAGTGGTACCTCGGGTTACATACGTTTCAGGTTACATACGCTTCAGGTTACAGACTCCACTAACCCAGAAATAGTGCTTCAGGTTAAGAACTTTGCTTCAGGATAAGAACAGAAATTGGGCTCCGGCTGCGCAGCGGCAGCAGGAGGCCCCATTAGCTAAAGTGGTGCTTCAGATTAAGAACAGTTTCAGGTTAAGAACGGGCCTCCAGAACGAATTAAGTATTTAACCCGAGGTACCACTGTATAATGAATTTTTGCACTATATGCATTTTAATGTACATTTTACCCTAGTTTGTGCATTGAGGCACACATCTCCGGGCTGAAGAACTGCATCACAAAATCAAGGGGAGTGTAAAGTTCAAAGCGTAGCTGTATTCCACTTTGTGTATTATTTGCTTTATTTTATTTCATAAAATTTATACATTGCTTGATCTAAACAGGTGGGGAGTTCCAAAGTGTGTGTGCTGTCACGTTATTTAATCTCTTGGGAATGGGGAGGTCAAGGGACCTCGACACGCAATAACTCCCTCACTGAATTGCACCTCAGGAGTGCTGGTGGCCCTAGCCCCCGCCTGGTTGTCCAGACAGAAGCATCTCCCCTCGATCCATTTGACAGGATACCCCATTTTCAGGAGGAGCAGGCAGAGGCTACAATCTCCCTTCCCTCTGAGACTATTCCTACCCAATGCCTAAACTACCACTCAAGCAAAATGCTCGCCACCAAACCACTCACATTTGAAGCCAAGATCTTAAGCGTTCTACCAGGTCAGTCAACCATACATCAATTCCATCATCAGACAGGCATACCCCATCCTGCCTGAATAAAGTCTCTTGGATTGCACCATTTATAAAGACTTGAGGGATGAGGTTTTCACCCCTCTTTTATTGTCCATTCCAGGTCGCCCAACCACTGCCACAGTGTCCTTTCTCTTGGCAGATCAAGATGAGCAGCTGGCAGCAAAAGTTGCAAGGTTTTTAGCTGGGGCAATCAGAATACGATCCTCTATTTGACTATTGATTCAAAACCCTAAAATGTATTTTATATAATAGACTTTTTATTTCTATTCTTTGTATATTGTATTGTTGTTTTATTGCTATGGCGAATGGCTGTTGCAAATAAAGATTTATTCATTCTCTTGACTGAGTGTGCTAGGTGAGTGCCAAATTACCCGGCCACTAGAGCTTCCCACACAACACAAAAAGAGTGGTGGTGGAGATGGGGGGAGGGTCATTTTATGAGGCCCCACGGTTCATCCACACAGTTAAATTCAGAGCATATGAAGAGGGCTAAAGATGTTGCCTACTGTGGGACATTGGCAGAAAATGAGGTTTGCATAACAATTTTACATATAGACCTGGATGAGAAGAAATACAGTTGAATTTTCACCAGCTTCCGAAGCCTTTTATAAGTAAAACATCTCTGTGTACCATACATTCATGAAGCTGAGAAAAGATGTGCGTGCATGTGTATTTTTATATATAAAAATTGTGTGGGCAGGAAATCTATATTTCATTAGATATGCTTTAAAGCTCTCATTAAATCATATTTTATGAATGCTTTTAGTTAATATTTAATTCACCAGAAAGTTATATATATATTTCAAAGTTTGACTTTCTGATATATATTTTTTTAAAAAAACACAAGTGTAAAGCTCATATGGACCTTCTCAGGAATAGTTTAACAAATGGTGCCTGACATTGTGGTTATCAATCCCTTTTAGCATGCAACCCCCAAATATTTAAAATATGGGAGAATAGGAAAAAAAACACTCCTCAGCTCAGGGATACTTGAGACTTTTCACTTCATTCTGCCTTGCCTCCCCTTGATCTTGTATATACAAGTTCTGCAAAACTGGTAAGAACTGGGCAAAGACTTAAGACTTGACCATAATTCATAAATTTGTATTTTATTCTTATTATTAATTTAATGGAAGAGAGCCTCTGCTTGTATAAACTGCAGACATGATGCACATTCAGACCAAAACAGCAGGAAAATAGAAACAACATCATACATTTTTGGAAATGAACCTTAACTAATATGAGGGAGCTCAGATCTTGTGATTTTAACACTGAGTCATCTTGAATAGTTAGACTGAAAAGGCAAGGTTGAGCTAACTTTTCATTTGTTAGTTAAGGACTGCAAATATGTTACTAGCCAAGTACTGGAAAAGAGTGGAAATGAGCAAGCCACTGGGAGGAAACAATATCACTCAATTGTGAGATACCTAAGATTGGCATGCATTTCTTATTGCGTGGAGAGGCGGAGTCCCCCAGATCCCAGGTGCCCCCCCCCATCATGTGGAATAACGACTCAAGACAACGTGCTATGGGATTAAATTGGCCACAACTTTATGGCCACAACTCTGGAGCCAAGTGAGGATTCCCAGGTAAGACCCTCCCTCTATTGTGTGGGCAGGTAGTCCCTCCCCTACCTGGCCTGGTCTCCTTGGCAATGCTTCCCCCAGGCGGGATTGGACAACTGACTGA
Organism: Podarcis tiliguerta; assembly: GCF_965153285.1. Classification (NCBI taxonomy): domain Eukaryota; kingdom Metazoa; phylum Chordata; class Lepidosauria; order Squamata; family Lacertidae; genus Podarcis; species Podarcis tiliguerta. The sequence goes on from NC_139553.1 coordinate 36,442,276, forward strand.
GGTAGGCAGAGACCTCCAGATATCCCACCTGGGGGGAGGCGAAGCCAAGCCTGTGTTGATGGAGCCACTCCAGATCCAGGGGCTGTGTGCGTTCACGCAAAGGGTGCCCCCTGTTTTATGCGGGGAGCGGTCATTATAGGAAAGGAAGGAAGGAACATACAGGGGTACCTTGGTACTCGAACAGCTTGGCTCCCGAACACCACAAACCCAGAATTAAGTGTTCCGGTTTTCGAACTTTTTTGGAAGCCGAACATCCAATGTGGCTTCTGCTTGAGTGCAGGAAGCTCCTGCAGCCAATTGGAAGCCACGCCTTGGTTTTCAAATGGTTTCAGGAGTTGAACAGATTCCTGGAATGGATTAAGTTCAAGAACCAAGGTACTACTGTATATGTATACTTTATTTGAAGCATAGGGATGAGCAATGAAGTTGCAAATAAGAATCATAATCAGACATATAGGTCAAATTCTTATATTCAGGTGAATGGAAACAAGAAGAATCTATCTATATATGTAACTGATACTGAAAACCAGTCTTCTTCAATGTGCTGCCCTCCAGATGTTTTGGACTGCAATTCCGATCAGCTCCAACAACCATGGCTAATGTCCAGGGTGTTAAGAGAATATTCCAGCAACATGGGGAAGGCTGTAGTAAAAGGGATGTGTTGGCTGATGCCATTTGATGACATAGGTTTAATCAGATAAGTAAACTGTAGGTTGCACTGATTATGTCAGTTACACGTTTTGTATTTTATAACAAACATATTTTTTGGTGTGCATGAAAAGAAATGGTGGCTATTGTTTGCAAGCCAAGCAGGGAACAATATACAGTGAGTGTGTCCAATACACACATGAACCCTCTGAACCATACACCCTTGCACCATCCTAGTTTATGTGCCTGTTAGTCTATGTTGTTTGCCATTGTCACAAAGGAAGATAAATACTCAGCCTGAATGACAACGTAGCAATTTCTTCTACTTTTATTGCTCCTTTGGTCTGAATTTGGCAGAAAATGGGGGAGTCTTTTCTTTCTGGCACAAAACATAAAGCAAAAGTCCTGCTTTCTAAACTCATTATACTGTATGTATAAAATCTGTAAAACTATGTTTTCTCATTTGGCCAGTAGCCCGGGGGGGGGGGGGGAGGCTGCAATTTTATGATGCCTCAAAGGCTACAAAGAAAGTACAACTCAGTGTGAAAATTCAATCCAACTTTCAGGCTCCAATATACAAAAGGAAAGCCTTCGTTCCACCTTCATCTAAGGAATACAAAATATGTGAGAAATCATTTCACTTATACACCCTTCAAAAAAGCCAGAAGTACACAATGGCAAGAAATCTGTTTGCTGGGAAATAATGCCATTAAGTCTGCAGAACACAAGCCTGCAAAAGGCATCTCCAGGTAGAGCTAGGAAACACCCCTCTTTCAAACCCTAGAGAGCCACTGATAATAGTGTAGACAATACTAAGCTAGGTGACCCACAGGTATAAGGCATATTTCTGCGTTCCATATGGTGGCTTCATAAATCATCCGATAAGAAAATGGAAGCCTGAAGGAACCAATAAGACTCAAGTTCACCTGATGGGGCACTACAACTGCCAACAAGGAAAGTCTGAGGCAGAACCACATGCTCAGCCTCCTTGCCTTGCCTCAGAGGACCTCAGGTGGCTGTGCTGCCTAGTAGCTGGTGGCCAAGGATGGGGCAGGGAATTATACCTGAACAATCAAAGCACCTCATAACATAACCTGAATGTGATTATTATTATTTTAATTGCAAGCTGAGTCAGAGAGAAGAAAGAAAGAAAGAAAGAAAGAAAAAGAAAGAAAGAAAGAAAGAAAGAAAGAAAGAAAGAAAGAAAGAAAGAAAACTGAATAATTTTAAATCTATTATACTGGAATGGCTTCACCATCAAACCCTAGGAATTATGCTTCTATGAAGAAGGTTGAGGATGCTCTAGTTACTTCAGATTGATTCACTTCTCAGGATTCCTTGGGGGGAAACCATAATACTTTCAGCTTGCAAGGCAAACTGGATGTACAGAAAGATAATTCATTTCACTTCCACCTGGTTAATGCACAGTAATTAACCATGACATAAAAAAGAAGCACTTTAAGGACTCAATCCTAAAGCCAGGTAGTGGGGGGTGAACTGAAGGAAGATGAATCACCACATCTAGTCCCTTGCTGGGTGCTCAGCAATAGGGTGGAGATGATGGGTATTCTTGCTCTTTTCTGTCTTTCCCCATTTTTCCTAAATTTAATTTTCTTAATTTATACGAATCACAATGGTTAGTGTCTGATGCAAATATTTAATGTAATATAAACTACCAATCAATGTCATCTCCAGTTGTGGGCTCCTTCTAATCCTAGCCTTCCCAACACCTGCACACCACCTTTCATAATCACATTCTCCTTTTGCCCTTAATGAAGTAATTGTACAATGTCAGTAAAATGAAGGTCACAGAAGTTTCTTTGTGGTGCGAGGAAGGCATCAACAATTGGTTCTCCATCACTAAATTTGGGCCACAAATTCTGCCCTCGGAGAAGGCAATTTGATGCTTCCTATGGCCTTTGGGATGCCCTCTCCAACCAGGACCATAGGATTACAGGGTCCAGTATCCAAATCTATATAGAGGTTTTCCCCAATGTTTTCTGAATGCTAGCACAAAGGCTCTTGTGCTAGTAGATGGGTGAATTTTAATGTTGCACAACAGAGGTATCCAGCGCAACAGTTGCACTAGAGGAAACTTGAATTTCAACAGATTGCACAATCTATTGCACGACAAAATTGTCAGCAAGCACTTCCATCATTAGTGACATGGGGTATTTTCCTGAGACTTTTTGTTGGTCGTAGAGAAATCCCCTTAGATTTCCTTGGGAGTGTTGCTGTCAATGAAACTTGGGGTGCCATGTAAGGATACACAGACCATCTAGCCTCATCATTTCATTAGTCTTACTGAAACATTTCTCCTCATAGCATTTCATGGGTTTTTCTTTCCCCCCCTGGTGTAATCCCCGAAATTCCTTGAAATTCTTGCTGTACCAAAACTCATTCATGCCTTCATTTCCTTTATGAATTGCTTTGGCATGAATGGAACAAGCCAAAGCAATTAACAATTGAAAAAGAAATCATAAAAACAATAAAACATGTAAATAATGTAAATAAAAACATATGATCCTTTGAGTTTAAAAGGCAGCATATTTTAAAGTTGCACAGAATGATCATGCTTCCTATTTGTAAAAAATAAAAATCTATTTCATTGCTATTTTATATACATTGATGCCCACACAACCCCTTGTTGTTAACATTCCTTGTTATTCACATTCAATATCATTCATATATGACAAATTAAAGGCACTTCATTTGTAAGAGCATTCACCAGACTGTAGGCTAGGCACACACATAGTTAAACCACCAACGAGAAAGGAGGAAAAAAGAAAAAGCTGCCAAGTCGCCACCCCCCAACCCACAGAAATTATGCACCTAATTGTTTAAACAACAGCTGAGAAACTACCAGCAAGAAATTGCACAGACCAGCAAGTACTTGTCTGGCACAGGGTTAGCAATAAAATCAAATTTACAGCCATTGATGTGCCAAAGTCTTGACACAGGAATTACTTTCCTCTAGATCTCTGTATTTCCACCCAGCCAGTTTGAAGCCAAGCCATTCTTGGGATGGCACCCTGAGACAATGAAAAATAAACTCAGGGTTCAGGGTGGGGAAGTCACAACAGCAACGTTTTATGGAACATCAAGAAAGAAACACTTAAAAATGGAATATATGTTACAATTTATGGGGGAGAAAAGAGAACATGTATACAACACTGGAACACATGTTGAGCAAAATGAAATAAATTAAAGCAACCAGATTTGTGAGCTGACCAGAGAACAATGTTAATGGTTGGATTTATATAGATATTAGTTACTTAGTAATAAAATAAAATAAAATAAATCAGCCTTCCCCAATCTGTTGTCTTCCAGACATTTTGGACTACATCTCCCATCAACCCAATCCAGCTTGACCAATGATAATGAGAGTTGTGGTCCAAAACATATGGAGGGCACCAGGTTGGAGAAGGCTAAAGTTAGTGGGAAAAACATAGTCCCACTTCAAACACAATGGCAGGGTAGTTTTCCATATGGAAGAGGTGGTTTGTCCATCCCAATTCCAACCAGCAGCATTACATGTGACATTAAGATGGATGCTGCACATGGATGCCTAGTCTACTCAATCTCTCCTCCTTTTGAGCGAAATGAACAATGCAAATCTGAGGATTGCATCACACACAATCAGCAACCCAAGCAATGTTGGTTTTATCAAGTGAGAAGGGCAGTCACCAAAACTGTGTCAAAGAGCAAGTTAGGGAGGAAAGTACTGTAAGGTACACTAAGAAACTGGAAGTTGTACCTTATCATGGTCAAGACATGGAAGATGTGGAGACAGAGGCATCTTTAATCTTATTACAATACATTTTCTACTTAGGTACAGTTGTAGAAAATGGCTGAAATATTCTTAGGAGGTGGGGGTGGGGGGTGAAGTTAAGAAGAATATTCTTGCAAATATGCTCAGACTAAATTCAAATTGGCTCCAACAGTGATCATTAAGTGGCTACAATGCTATTTCTTCAGTGATACTAAATGCCTGAGCACAAGGTTAATATGAATAATAGGAAAACATATGTTCTGCAAATAGCTCCTATTGTATGCGGAAGAGAACAGGTGTCTTGTTTGTTTTCACAGCTATTTCACCAGCACAGCTAAATGACCCTTTATGTTCCATCTTTCATGCTTCACCTTATTTTCCAAAAGCCGTATATGACTGATCTATTTAATTATTAGTGGTGCTGTTGAGAACATTCCCTCCAGCATGTGAGAGAGCACAAGTTCATCTGAGACACTTTACAGCAGCCTTTCCCAACCTGGTGCCCTCTAAATATTTTCGGACTGCAACTCTCATCATTCCTGATCACAGTCATGATGGTTGGGGGAGCCTACTTTACACCAGCTATTAGCATGAAAATAAATAATGTGGAACAAGAGTAGGGTCAAATGTTAGCTAATAACTGAGCAGTGAGCAATGACCATAAGATGTTGCCCTACACTGAGTCACATCATTGGTCCACCTATCTCAGAACTGTCCAATCTGATAGGCAATGGATCTTCAGGATATCAGGATCTTTCCCTTTAGCTGGGGAAATTCAACTGAAGATTATGGGGACCAAAGCCAAGATCTTCAGTACGGAAAGCGTGTGTTCTGTTCATTTATGTCTCTCCTATAATGTTCTGACTTCTTTTTAAGCAAGGCATATACCTCTCTTCTTGAGCTCTTTATTTGTGGCAAGCTTTCTGTAATCTGTTTTGAGGTTGTTGGGTTTTTGTTTTTGTTGTTTACAAACCAGCAGTGTATAAAATTTATGAAATAATAAATAAATGGAACAAAGCCTAACCCCCCCCCCTTTCCTGATGTGCAGTTCAAGGAAGGACAACATTTGGACTCAATTTCATTAGGCATTGGCATAATATCACCTATTTCCTGCAAGTGGCTAGTTCAGATCTGGCAAGAGTGATTTGTTCCTAGCAGGACTGAGCAATATATATCAATATATCATCCAAAACTGGTTTGAAATCCATATAGTGATATTGGTTTCATAATTTTTGACCTGGAAATGTATTGCAAATAATGGTGGGTAGGTGGGTGGGTGTAGCAATGTTTAACTGGTGATACATCACAATGTTGGAAACCAGCTATTACCCAGCCCTAATTCCTAGGCACCTTGCTGGAGAGAGGGACAGAGAGAGATGGCCATTCCAATATTAGCTTTGTGCCTGCCCAGCACCAGCTTTTATCCCATGCAATATCAGGACTTATCCAAACTTACCTTTTTGCCCAGCTCTTTCCAGACTCCAAGTGACCTTTTTTCACCCCAAGCTTCCCTCTTAAAAGCCCACTCTTTAAAGCTGAATTGGAACAAATGACAATTCGGGTTTTCTGCAGATTGCGATTGACACTGATTCAGCAGTGAAGAGTGGGTTTTTGCAGCCAAGTTCTGGAGCAAGCAAAAAGGATGGACTGTGCCTGGAAAGTGTGGAGGAAAGGCAAATGTAGATAAGGCCTAACTACAGATTAACAAATAAAGTGTGACCATCAACAGGGAGAAGGGAAGAAAAAAAAATCCCATTCCTGGTGTAGTTCAAACCAAGGAACAGCAAAGCAGTGATGGGGGATTCTATGCAACTTATTTATTTATTTAATTTTATTTATACCCCACCCTCCCCAGCCAATGCCAGGCTCAGGGCAGCTAACAGCAAGTATAAAAACAATTGATTAAAATACAACTTAAAAACAGGATTAAAGTATAACTTAAAATGCAGCCTCATTTCAGTGGAAGCCCAGATCAAAAACTGTTTGGGGGGGGGGGGGGAAACATCAAATCTTCACCAAGGCCAACTATCCAGACTGGTCCTATGTGGGCCAGAAAAAAGCCAGGGAGCTCCCCAAATAGGGGTTCCATCACAGGAGGAGAAAGGAAAGAGGGGGAGGGGATCAGGTTGATTCCAAGCCAAAGGCCAGGCAGAACAACTGTGTCTTACAGGCCCTGCGGAAAGAAATCAGACCCTGCAGGGCCCTGGTCTCATGAGGCAGAGCGTTCCACCAGGCCAGAGCCAGCGTTGAAAAGGCCCTGCCCTGGTTGAGGCTAATCTGACTTCCTTAGGGCCCGGGACCTCTAGATTATTGCTATTTATGGACCTTAAAGTCCTCTGTGGGGCATACCGGGAGAGGCGGTTCCATAGGTATGAGGGTCCTAGGCTGCAAAGGGCTTTAAAGGTCAAAACCAGCACCTTAAACATGACCCTGTACACCACCGGGAGCCAGTGCAGCTGGTAAAACACTGGGTGAATGTGATCCCATGGCAACGACCCCATAAGTAGCCTCGCCACAACATTCTGCACCCGCTGCAGTTTCTGGGACAACTTCATGGGCAGCCCCGCGTTGAGCGAGTTACAATAGTCAGCCTGGAGGTGATCGTTGCATGGATCACTGTAGCCAGATCCGGGCGGGAAAGGTAAGGGACCAACTTGTGAAACAGAAATTTTGATTCTTATGTTAAAATAGAAGGGGATTTTTAAAAATACAGTGGTACCTCGGGTTAAGTACTTAATTCGTTCCGGAGGTGTGTTCTTAACCTGAAACTGTTCTTAACCTGAAGCATCTCTTTAGCTAATGGGGCCTCCTGCTGCTGCCACACCGCTGGAGCCCAATTTCTGTTCTTATCCTGAAGCAAAGTTCTTAAACCTGAAGCACTATTTCTGGGTTAGCGGAGTCTGTAACCTGAAGCGTATGTAACCCGAGGTACCACTGTAACCTGATCCCTTTGTGACACCAAGGACCAATGTCCCTGTTGACAAGAGATCAGGCTGCACTGCTCCTGAATTTAGGCAGTAAGTTGTGCGGAGTTTAATAAACTTCAAACATTCATAAACCTCCAGAGACCTGGGGGATTTAATGGATGACATTTAATGTTAAATCAGTGGTGTAAAGAGAGAGGCTCCCTGCTTGGGTCTTGTGGGACCAGTGCTATGTCTTCTTTATCACACAGCCTCTTAATTGTAGTGCATCTTGAAAATGATTAGATCTATTGTTAGCAACAGGCCTTTGTCAGGGCCGGCGACCCTGTGATGAATAGGAATTTCTCCTTAATTCCTTTGGATGCTGAAGCCTGAAGTCACAACTGAGCCACAGACCCCAATTATTAAGTGATTAATGAAATTGTAATTGCCACCCTTTTGTTCACATTCATCACCTGGTTCACTATTAATCATCACAGGTGCTGCGATAAGGAAAATATTTCCCCACTGAAGGGCTCTAGATAGATAGAGAAGGGAAAATAAAATAAAATGCAGCTACACAGCAGTCCAGAATAGACACAAAGTTATGAAAAGCCAAATTAGCTGCACAGGAGGAAACATGCAAAAAAATGGGGGAGGGGAGCATAGCTTCTGGGTGCAGAAAATCAACATTTGTGACTGTAAAATGGGAAGTAATTCTCCCCCCCCCCAACACACATACATACAGTGGTACCTCAGGTTACATACGCTTCAGGTTACATTCGCTTCAGGTTACAGACTCCGCTAACCCAGAAATAGTGCTTCAGGTTAAGAACTTTGCTTCAGGATGAGAACAGAAATCGTGCTCCGGCAGTGTGGCGGCAGCAGGAGGCCCCATTAGCTAAAGTGGTGCTTCAGATTAAGAACAGTTTCAGGTTAAGAATGGACCTCCGGAACAAATTAAGTACTTAACCCGAGGTACCACTGTACTTTCATACGAGCCAGGTTTATCCTGCTTATCCTGCACAAATTGCCAGGATGTACAGAACAACTCAGCATCTCCCTACTACTCCAGGATGAAAACCCAGATCTTACATACTCAGTTGCTAGATTTTGCGCTGCCACGATGGATATCCGCAGAAGGATGGTTTGTGCTACAAACCAGTCATAAATTGAAGGCCCATATTGCAAGACCGTTATTCCCCTAAGCTCCACCCCTTATAGTTGTTTTAATTGCTTGTCTTTTAGTCCTTATCTGTTTTAATTATCAGTTTTTATTCATCAATTATCTTTGTTTAATCTCGTATTCTATTCACATGTTTTATCCTATGTTTGTTTTTTTGTGTTCTTATTTGCTTTAACAATTACCTGTTTAACTCCTAACTGCTATTTTATCCATATGTTTCTCTTATGCTGGTCTGTGACTGTAATAAAGTTTATTCATACATACTTTTTTTGCTTACAGATTTTATTAAAGCTACTAGCACTAGTAACTTGAAAAAAAAAGTTTACAATGGTTGAAAATGAATATGAATACATAATACGGAGAGTACATTGGTTGTTTATTTGTTATTACAGTTTTATCCCATAACTTTTCTCCAAGAAGCTCAGTGTTACAAACAACATTCTCTCCTGAAGAAGGAATGGTTCGGTCAATAGAGCATGAGTCTCTTAAGCCCCATGTTAGCCAAAAGATTTCTGCTCTACCGGGGGTTGGAATTGATGACGCCTGTGGTCATTTCCCGTTCCGCAGTTCTCTGATTCTATGGGATTTGCTTCCATGTGAAATGAACAGAGAAGCCTTTCTTTCTAGGAGAGCTCCGTTTCTCCATGGAGCCACTGTACTCATTCGTAATGTTTACTAATGTGATGATGACACAACCTTTGACACCTGAGATGCCTTATTTTATCCTCAACAGTGTGAGGCAGATTAGACTGAGAGAGAGAAGAGGCTGTCTCTAGGGCATGTAGAAGTGCCTCTAAAAGTCCCTCAATGAAGACACAATTGGTCCATGTAATCAGCCTATGGGGACACAAGATTACAAGCACTGTTTGCAGAACACAGTCTTCTGCATATATATATCTATGACAATTTCAAATGTTGTTGCTCTCCTTACACAAATACAGCAACTTGCAGCCATTGAAGTCTTTTCAGGCTTGCCTGTGCCCTCCAATTACAGCTATATTTGGGTCATTCTTACTACACAGTACATCTCCCCTCCACACACCCACACATGTTCCTGCTGAGGTAGTGCTTTACCACATATCTTGTTCTTGTTCCTGAGAGAACATTTACGTGTGTGTGTGTGTGTGTGTGTGTAAGTAACTTCATGTATTCAAGCAGGAATTGCATTCTATAATGAGTGCTGGAGAGATAGTAAATGACTATGACTGGCTGCCCATCAAGTCACAATGCAGTCTTTCACTCAGTTCCCCATATCCCATTCAAATGTCCCATCAGAGCAAGTTGTGTGAATGTTCCTATCATACGCTAGATTTCACTCCTTTTCTAAACTGGCCTTATAAAAGTAAGAAGCGCTTGCCACCAAATGAGCATTGGGCCTGGACAAAAGTCACTGTTACTGTATCATCTGGCTTCTTGTGTAGAAGGTAGAATCCAAGGAATATGGAGAAAACAAAGGAGGAGAACCTGCATTCTTTATTTAGAGTAGTGGCTTACTAATGATGCTCCAGGGAACCCTGGGTTTCATTTAATGCAGGAATAGCTAACTTATGGCCATCCAGTTGTTGTTGGACTATAGCTCCTATCATCACTGACCGCTGTCAGGGGCTGATAGAAGTTTCAGCCCAATGTCTGGAGGGCATTAAACTCTGGTTTAAACCTTAGCAGAGTGGACTTGTTTTCTGGAAACAATCAACACAGAAATGAGCACTAAACTTCCACTAGATTCCACTAGATTTCCAGAAGTGTAAATTATCAGGCAACGAGACATCTGGAAAATGGAATAAAGTGCTGTCTGAATACTGCCTAAGTTTCTTAGTCTTCTGTGGACCTTTGCCAGCTCAACAGCTCCATTTTGAACATGTGGAGCTCCAGCTCCAGAAGACTTTCTGGCTCACAATGTTACAGCTTTAATCCCTGCTTCAGTTACCATGGATCGTTGTATAAGAACATAAGAAAAGTCTTGCTGCTTCAGGCCAAAGGTCATTTCCCTCCAGCATCCTGTTCTCACAGTGTCTAACCAGGCCCATGAGCAGGACATGAGCATTATTGTGTTCTCCCCACTTCTGACTCCCAGCAACTGAGATTCAGAGGAATAATGCCCCTGAACACCACCATGGTACATCACTGGAGGGCTTGGAATGGACAACTCACTTCAAACCCACTATAAATCAGACCTAGACTCCCATAATACCTCCTGGCTCATGTTGGGCTTGATATTGTGCCATTAAAATGAACCCTTGTTATGGCTATGCAGAGATGATGTGACAACAGAGGCCCAATCAAAGTCAAGAGAAAACGAAAACGCTAGTTTCTGAGCTTTCAGGTGCCAATGAATGTCTGTCAACAAAGGGAGCTTTGCTCTAGGTAATCCATAGCTTTTTACAAGAGCTCTCAGGAAAGGCCCAGAAAAACTGAGCCAATTATGACTTGGAGAGCTCATCCAACGCTTCACAGCATCTTCCTCAACTCACAGGGGTTCCTTCAGCCAATGTGGATAATGCCCTGAAGCAAGAAAGATGAAACAAACTAGTGAAAAGGAATGTTATTAAGGAGGAAAATGGGTTTGGTAATTGTTATTATGGAAGTATACGTTTTAAAACCATGGGAGAAAGGCCTAATGCTCCACTAATTTATCACAATTCAATGTTGTGGTCTCACAGGGAAAATGAAATATTTTTACCCAGTGAATGGTGATGTAACTCACCATTCAGGATGTACTGGAAGGGGCTAAATTGGGTTAGCAGAGTAAATAAATAACCACAATGAATGATGAAAGAGGAATAATAAAGTGCTATAGGGTTCCATTACACTGTTCAGACAGACATCTTGTCATTTAGTGTATGAGATAAGGCCAGTATTATCTATCAGGCTGTCTGGAAATACAGTAATATGCTAAGAAACAAAGTGATATTCAATTGAGTTATAATGGTTAAAAATAGGCTGCTGCAAATGTCCAAAACAGAGAGCCTTTGTTCCATCTGGGAAAGGCTGGTGCAGTGCCAGCTCCAAAGTCTGAATGGCCTTCCGGTAAGCACTTATCCTAGGAGAAGTGGAGTGTGCAACTGAAGAACTATCTCCTGCTGCCTTTGGATCTTTGTCCCATGCAAAGCCAGAGAGGTGGTGGTATTATGGCAAGGAAAAGCTGTCTGTTGGGCTGGCCCTACTTTAGGCAGAGTGAGCTCGCTGGCTCAGATAACAGTGGGAGGGCAAGGAGTGGTGATGAGTAGTTGGAGGACAGTGATGCATCCAGCTCTGCACCACCTAAACTAAACAAATGTTCTCAGGTGTGGAGTACAAGAATTTTTGTAGCAAGATACAACCACCAGTCTGGTTGTCTTCAGCAGGAAGAGTTTGAGGGGGCACCATCTCTCCTTTGCCACTGGTAACAACATGTCTTGGGCTAGCTGTCCTGCTGGGAAATACTGTGACTGAGATTGCAGAACTTGCAACAGCTATGTCCCTATCCTGCAGCAGCCAAGTCCCTATCTTTAATGTTTGCCTTTGTGCTTACATTCTGGTTATAGCCTGCATTTGCCACAGTATTTAGTCTATAGCCCTCTTGGTGTGCTTCTGCCAAATACATTCCCCAGGCTTTGTGTGGTGTACTCCCCTCTCCTACCAACACTCCTCCATTAAGGAAGCTTAAACCACAACTAGGGGTGAGGGTGGGGATTTGTGCTCTCAGAGCTGCAATGACCAGAACCCTGAACAACCAACCTTAACAACAAGTTCCCAGGATTATTCCACCTTAATAATACTTTAAATGCATAGCGTCGAAATGGCCAGAGGTTATGGGAGTTATAAACCAGCAACCACCGGAAAGCCACAGGTTAGCCACATCTGCAATAAGATATACATTTATTTTCCATTATTCCATGAATTAATAGAATCCTCCTGGCATTCCCATTCAAATGGAGGTGGGCTTGGAATTATGGGCATTTATTGTACATTCTTGTAGACTGGTTTTTAGAAAGCTGAAATGAAGCTCAAAAACACACACCATAGTGCCTTCATGTAGAAGAGCTCAAGGGAAACATTGATTTCCTGAATATTAGAGCTGCATGTTATTAAAGTGTCATACATTTGTACTATTCTTACACATCGGGGGGAGACAGAAGAGGCTGGCATTTATCAGGTGGCCTACATAAGGCAGCTATGGATTAGTTCATGGGGAAAATGACCTACTTCGGTCCTCAAAGAGAAACCCTCAAACTGACAAGTGGAAAGAATGTTACCTTGTGGCTAACTTTTTGACAGAATGGAAGCTGCATAGGTAGATCAACATACCTGTTGCTGCTGCAAGTATGGAATCCACTTTTCCCCCTTTGGATATGAAGGTGCTTTAAAGTAGCATGGTCTAAGAGGTTTATGCCACAAGGTCAACTCAGCCATGGTGTAGCAAAAATAAAAATAAAATACCATTTAAATAAGAAGATAAGAAGTTCCCAGTCCCCTCTTAAGCTACTGCGACAATCCAACACAGCTTTTTTTCGCTATAGAAAAAGAACCACAGGTGCCCTTACTAGGAAGTAGCATTTGACAGCTGTTTGAGAGGGACTGACTAGGGCCACATTCATATATTTATAGCACTATGGCGCTATAACTTAAAACAGTCATGGCTTTCTCCCCAAAGAATTATGGGAGCTGTAGTCTGTTAAGAGTGCTGAGTGTTGTTAGGAGGCCTCTATTACCTTCCCAGAGATACAATTCCAACAATGGTTTAACAGTTAATCCTGCTTCACAAGGAACTCTGGGAATTGTAGCCATTTGAAGTGGTATCATATTGCTTAAATGTTTGGTGTGAATGTGGCCCATAGCTCAGTGGTAGAGCATTCGTTTTGCATTCAGAAGATCCCAGGTTCAATCCTGGGCAGCTCCAGTTAAAAGGACCAAGCATCATCGAAGACTAATAGCCTCTGCCTGCGACCCAAGAGTGTTGCTGGCAGTCAAAGTAAACAAAACTGAGCCATATGGACAAATAATCTGGCCTTGTATAGATTCCTATATTCTTCCTAGGTGGCAAATTCTGATTAATGATATTGGAGTCAGGAGAAATGGATCTAACACAATCCACCAGATGATCTTGTGGAAATTGCGCTGAGTTCAATGGGTCCTGTACCTCAGACCTTTCCAATGGAAAATAAACAGTGTTCATCACTGGGAGCACCATTTTGATTTTCTGATGCCTTGAGCCAGAACGGAGAACTGTAAAGACTTCTAGGTTTGGTATCTAATCATCCAAGCCAAGAACTATGGAATGGGATCACTATTGGTGACCTAGAATTCCTGGTTTACCTCTGGGGAGAGTGCCTAGAAGCTTGTTAGTTTCCAATATAGCCTAATGGTACCACCAGCAGCCAAACTCCTCCTCAACTCTTAGTTTAATCCAGGCTGTCGTATCCCTGTTAGCAGCTGGTAGGAAAGGAAATGTCATCTTCCGTTTTCTCACATTATGGGTTTTCCTTTTACCCTTCGCATCACAAATATACAGCAGTGGGAACCAAGGATGGACAATAAACTAGATGAAACTCATTTCCCCTGGGTATACATGCGCCTGCACACACAGAGAGTGCACTGTAAACTCTGTCATACGGTGGCTTGTTGCTGCCATAGAAGAGACTGCCAGCATCTGCTCCTAATCAGAAGAATTTAATTCAGTCTCTGCATGGGCAGCTTTCCTTATGCCATCACATTATTCCTATGAATGGAAAGTGAATCTTTCTTATTTTTTCATCCCTGGTCAGAAGCTGATGTGGCGAGAGAGCAGGTCCCTTCTGATTAGGAGAAGCACGCACCTTGGTAGAGGACTGAATGTTAAGCAGGGCCTCTCTGCAGCTCAGATATTGTCGGTGTTTTGATCTAGTCATTTGTAGTTATTATGAGCAACCATTCAGGGATGGACCAGCTGGGGATGACACAGACAACTCTGCAACTTCTCTGCTGAGACTTGTAATCATTACCCACTGAAGCTTAAGGATTTACCCATCCTGTTTTGCCTTCTTGCTGGAAAACATGACAAGAGGCATGGGGCAGGGGGGAAGCACTGATATACTTTTTGTGCTAAACTCAACAAAACCCAGGCAGCCTAAATTAACAATTTGTTCAGCCATCGTTAGGGATGCATGGATCTGTCAGTTTCAGTTTCTCATTTTTCCATGTTAGTTTGCAAGTTTTTAAAAAAAGAAATCCTCCTGAAAATTATTCAGCATTTCAGTGAAAATCTCTTCTAATATACACATTTTTGCAAGCACCTCCCCCTAGCATAACATATTTTTACAAGCAATTTGCCATAATACAATACTTTGTTGTATGCTAGTTTCACTGACAAGTGCATATATGAAGTATGTGACGTTTTGTGTACATTACTTGGCTGGAAAACTGCACTGCAAAATTGAGAAAAGAGCTAACTTTGAAGGCTGTTTGAGTTTTGGTACTTGTATTGTTCTGGAAAGTGTGGATTAGGTTCATTGCCTCTAAATGAAAACTGAACTGAATTTCTCTTTGATCTATAACCACTGTAGGTCATTGTGAATAAGAATGTATTGGAATAAAAAACTATGGTGCTCTGTCCCCCTCCCCCCTTGGGGAACAAAAATCACCTCTGCAGGAATGAGAGGGGATGCTATCATAGGAGCAGAAGCTTTACTGTAAAAGACAAAGGTTTTTCTTCATCTGGCAAAGAAGTACTTTAGAGAACCCATTAATGCTCACACTTAGAGAGCTAATTGCATGCTAGGTTACATGGGTGATCTCTAAAAGCAGGAAGATGACTCCAGAGCACATTCACGGTAGTGGCTTACTGCTGGAACAACTGACAGATGTGTCCCTTACGACTATAGGATTCACATTAAATCTGCCACGGTTTAGTGTTACACTTATGCTAGATAACCTGGCAGTGGTTTACAATTGCTTCTTCAGGGTTGCTTCAATGATAAAAGAAGGATGGCCCTGCAGTACATTGCAACTAGCACAGTCCTCCTAGGCAGAAAGTGTTTAACAAAATGCTCATTTCAAAGATGAGTCCCATACTCATCTGCAAACAAAAATATGAAGTGACTAAGTGTATGTCATTACATAAATGGAACCCATCTGCACTATAACTTACAGCATCATCATACCATTTTAACTAGTCCTGGCTCTCCCCCACCCACAAAGAATCCTTGGAGCTGTATTTTGTTTAGGGTTACTGTAAGTTGTCAAAAGACCCCTATTCCCTTTACAAAGCTACAATTTTCAGAGTACCCTGGGAACTCCTTTCCTTTAGCTCCCATTTACATGAGAGTTACATTCCAAGGCACCACGCACCTTGGTGACATCGTGTATAATTGAAACCCATTGAAAAAGCTTGCAAACACCCTGTTCTGCTTCACCCCGTTCCACCCCCCCACCCCCGTGCTGCCCTTTTAGTGACGTTTCAGTGACATTTTTATGATGTTTCCAGGTCACTTCCGGGTTCGTTGTCATTGCACACATACTGAATGTATGTAAATGGGCAGGGGGGGGGGGGGCTGTCTTCATTACAAATGTAACTCCACTGACTTTTTTTTTTTTTTTTTGGAGAAGTGTGAATTTCAATGGATAGCTGCATTTCAATTCATGTATTATAAATTGGTAAGTGTGAAATAAGAAATAAAAAGGGAACCAAACCAAATTTCTTCTCCTCCCCATTCCACACACACACACACACACACACACACACACACACACACACACATTTCTGCCCTTGTTTGCATACATGTATGTCCTGTAAAAATGATTCATGATAGCAGAATTATGAAAAAGAATCAAAATTAATCTGCATAATTTATTCTAACTGCATAATGTATACATTTCTCTTTGGAACTTAATCTGAGGGATGAGGAAGTAGTTCAGCTATAAGTTCGGCTAAATATGTTGTTTGTGTTCTGAGTGGTGCACGTCTGATTAATTCTAGGAATGATCACTGATCTGAAGTATCCCTCATATGCATGCTAACTGCCCACAAATAACATTTATTTGCAGGTCTCCTCCGATGAACACCATCAGGGCATCATGCATTTTCAAAAGCACAGGGTTCCTTCCATTTCCACACGGTGCTGTGAGAGGGATTAGTCTGACAGTTGCAAAATGAGCAGACGTTACTTCAAGCAGTTTGCAATGAAATTTAAACCCTGGGGGGGGGGGGGGAGAGAAGTGAACATTGTATTGTGGAAGGGCGGAGGGAACCAAATGAGCACCGACCCCCTCATGCTACCTATGAATGTGTACAAAGGAGGCCTGGCGCTTGATGAAGCACACTGCAAGGTGGATGTAAAGTCGGGACTGTTTGATCAGCAATCACTCGTTCTGTAGTTGGCAGCTATTTAATGCTTGCAGTTTGAATGTGCTCAGTGTGAGTTCAGGTTCACTCTGAACATGTTGCAGAACTGCTTCTTGCAACAGCCAACCTTTCACCCTTTTGCTTCCCCCTTGAGGAAGAGGGAAATTCTAAAGGCAACATCTAATGGTCCAGCAACTCCTCAGCGGGTGCTGACAAAAAATCGCTGCTTAGAAATCAGCGGTGCAGTTCTGCTCGCTCCATGATAAAATCAAAAGACATGCAGAATAAATAAAAGGAGGCAGGAAAGAGGACGGAGGACAGAGAGGAGTACAAGGAAGAATGTCTTGCCACTCATGGCACTAACCAGGGAATGAGAAATGAATGCTCAGTGCTTTGTTCCATCTCTCACGATTCCTGCATTTCAGTTATGCATTTCACTGTGCATTTACCACAGCTATGGAAATGTTGTCTCATCTGTTTTTACAGAAGTGCTCGATTTGGTTAGCTTAAAATATCAGAAAAAAAGGCACTTGAAGTTAGCAGAATAGTAGAAGTTAAAATAAACCCAGTTTTAAGCAGCATTATTAAATAGGTATAACAAAGAAGAAGAAGAGCAGTTCTAAGTAGTGGTCTCTTATTGGATAAATTATTGAAATTATAGAATGAAAATTGAAACGTGTGTGAGAAGGGCTGAGCAAGTGAAGGCTGGAATGTGAAGATTGTGTTTGCAAGAGAATCATGAGAGAAGGATGGAGCAACACGTACACATATTGCATTAACACACAAGTTATTGCTATAACAGTTGAGGACAAAGGAAGGAGGGAAAGATAAGAAAGTTGCTATGCCACGTGATTAAACCCGTAGAAGCTAGTAGAAGAAGTAAACACTGCTTCCATTTCCTTGTAAGTGTATTAATGCTTTTGCTGTTTTCATATTTGGGGTGCCACCCCCTACTTGCTGGTTGAGGTTTTGCCACACCAGCTTTGCAGCACCTAAATAAATGTTCTGTTTGACTGACAATTAGTGTCTGAATTCTACTGGTGATTCCAGGCAGCCCAGGGTGCTGAACTTGAATCCCAATATTACCCCAACACTCTGAATGCACATCTATATAAGAATGCCTTGCTTGCACAGTTTCTAGAAATCATATTTCTTGGTAAGCAAATAATCCCCTACAGGTGTGAAAATGGCAAATAGAGAAGTTCCAATTATGACACCATTGAGCACAAAGGACACTTGAATTTCATTCCATTTATCATTCCTGGGCCACAGCATAGAAGACCCTGCTACTTATTGCCTGAAAGAGCCCAGCTAAAGAAAATCCACAGATATCCTTATTTGGGAATCTAAATAAGAAATTAGTTATTAAGTAGCATTAGCAGTGGCTGCTTGGGGTGTATTGGGTATTAGTGTAGGAATAGTACCCTTGGTGGTGGGCACATAATGCTCCTTCTGGGGTAGTTTGTTCATTTTTGGGCATCACCCTGCACTCAGCTCTTACCTGTGGCTTCTAGAAGCTGTCAGCATGTGACAGCAGTCACACCCCAGGAAATGGCTTCGACTGGCTAAACCAGGGGAGGCCCTTGCAGAGGGGAGGGCAGCTGAGTACTCTTGCCTTGGTGGGCTAAGCTAGCTGATAGGCCCCGCCAGGGACTGCCAGACTTACACTTTCATACCAAGAACAAGACTCCCAGGCCTCAGACAAGCTCTGCATGGGCCTGCAGGTAACAGTAACAGATGGGGCTCATCAATCTGGGAAGGAATCCCATTTAGGAGAAGGAAAATTCTGATTCTGAACCTCTGCTGCCTTGCAACTATACTCATTTGTGTGAAAGGTTTTGGGAGTAAACCCCGAAGAGCAATCAGTACTCGCTGCCTTGGAGGACATCTTCAGGAGAAGAAAAGGCTAAGGAATAAACCCTACACAAATCTGGAGTGGAGTCCCTAAGGTGGTTGGGTGGCATTCTGCCTTCTGGCAGCTCTTGCAGCCAAGCTGGTGTCAACAACTTGGGAGTCAGCAGTTACAAGTTACTGGTCTCCGCAGCTACAGAAGGCACTGTGATTCTTCAGCAGATTGATTTCACCCCTAGAGGTGCACTCCATTGTCTCTTGAGACAGATGTGTGCCAACTATTAGAGGCCGGTGGGGATGTGTTGCTCTTCTGCCTTCCAAGTATCACTGTTGCTTACTGACAGATGGAAGGAAAGGCAGCAAGAGCTTTGTACAGTGTAGACACAGCACGGACAAAGCAGGAGGAGCATCAGATTGGCTATGTTGCAGCATTCACACCATGGCAAACTCCAACTTTCTTGCTCTCTCTCCCCCACCTCTTTCTCTTAGTGAGCAGCAACATACCACATTGGGAAGATGGGAGAGCAATGGCACCCCATCTGCACAGCCCTGGTGTCTGAGGCTATGTATAGCTTTCCTAATATGCAAGAAACTGCACAATAAAGAGCAGACTCTTCTCTTCGGCCCTACATTTTGGCATGGGAAATGCCAGTCCCTTCCACATTAAGAAAAAAATTCAGCCACATTTCCCTCTTCACATTCAGATACTACAGAGTTGTCATTTAGACGGCAGCATTCACCCTTGCCTTGAAGGGCAATGGAAGGCTTTCTTCCAAGCCTAATTGCAGTAGGGAGAGAAAAGGACAGGAGTCATGAGGAGGAGATTATTTGAGCTGGATGAAGAGACCCCAGGGGCCACATCTGGCCTGTAGTCCTCCATCAGCAGCTTACAGCAATTTCAACTCCCTGCTATTATGAGCAGGCATTTTGGCTGTAAAGCAGTTCATCCCCATGCTCAAAAGGAACTCAGTTGACTTTCACTGATCCAGCCCTTGACCCACAAAAGCTTTCCATGCAGACTGTCCATGTCCTTCCTTTAAACGAGGGTGGGGGGGAAACACCACATAAGCAGCAACTAGGAATAGGAATGGAAAGAGTGAGGGAAGCATCTGTTTTAGGGAGGCTTGGGGAACAATTCTGTGTAGCAGAATAGTGGAGGGGAAACACAGCTGAGTGCAGCTCAATGACCTTTTCTTTTCGGAACAGGAGTGATGATGTCATCTGCAGGATTGCCACGGTAATTGACAGATCTTCATCCCAGATAGTGAAGAGGTAGCCTTCCTGATGTTGTTGGACCACAGCTCCCATCAACATCATCCAACATGGCCATTGGTCAGGCATGAGGGGAGCTGTAATCCAATGACATCAGGGGGCGCTATGTTGGCTTCCGCTGCATTAATGAATGAGGTCATAATGGAGCTTTCAAATTTCTTTCTTGCAGGTTAGGATAGAGGAAAATAATGCAGAGGCAAGAATATTTTATTTCTTGTTTCTTTTCAGGGGGTTCCTACTTCTAGCCATAGAAACAGCCCCCACCAGCAGAACGCCTTCCTCTCACCAGGTTTTGGGCAGGGTGTGAGGGCAGAGAGCAGGAGCGATGCCTTCCCATTTCAAAATGTGATAGGCCACCACTGTCTATGCATTTAAAGCGTAACATTTATTTGTAAAATTGTATGCATTTCTCACTACTAGCAAAACCCCAAGGAAAAATATTTACCTGCTGCCTTGTTGAGTATCTTTGGGGGAGAAAAAGGCTAAGGAGTAAATCCTAAAGAAATTCAGAGTGGGGTCCCAAGGACAGCTGGATGACACCTTGCACACCTCCTTACAGCAACTTCTGCAGCCAAGCTGGTGCCAAATGTATTGCTCTTCCTTCTTTTGGACCACATCAGCGAGGCCAAGAGTCCTGACATCTGGGCAGTCCAAGACCTCCAGACACAGTGTCCAGACGTGCACTCCAGATAGAGGCTGTCTCTCAAGTAATCTGGTCCCTCAACAAAGCTGAGGTTTATACTACCAAAGCTTTGGATTTGGCCCAACGACAGCATGCAGTGCAAATCTCACAAGCCAGGCTTTATATGCTGGTGGTAGTTTGCCTTCAGACTAACCTCAAGGGTAGCCTCACATAAAGCACACTGCAGTAATCTAACTTTGAGGTTACCAGTGCATAGAAAACTGGTTTTGGTTGCTTGCCCAAGAGCAGAGGCAAAAATTGAAACAGGCAGTCTTTCAGCAGTGCCCTAGCAAGAGCATAATGAAGTATGAGTATTGCAAAGGACCCTTAAAGCAACGTTAAGTGAAAACATAGTCATGAAAGCTAACCACTGCCACAAGCAAAGGTTTACCTTAAATGTTCCAGGAACAATGGAGATATTGTTCCATGTTTAAGCTGTTATTGGTATGATTGATCTTGTTCCATTTGCTCTCTGATCCTCTTTCCCACCAGCCCCAATTATTTTTAACATACATGTTTTGCTTTTAGCTGAAAGCAGGTTGACAATGCATCTATCATTCTTAAAGAACCATTCTCAAGGCATTTATTTTCCATAGTTCCATTTATTTGGTCTCTTGCTCTGTACATTCCTATGAAATGAATCCATCACATTCAGCTTTATTTTTTTTCCTTTCCTCTCTTAACCTGAATAGCTTTTCATCAGTTTTTGGCATTTGTTTCAACACTACAGTATATTCATTAACATTTACTCCTTACTCATAAGGTGTATGATGGAAAGAGCAGGTTCTGAGTAGGGATGGGGGAGAAGTGGGGTTCTGCTTGCATTCTACACTTCTTGAACCAATACACAAAAGTAAGACCATTATCCTTAGTAATTTGCACTTCTCTGAATGTTGTGATGCAGATCTCCAATTAAACAATGCATACACCAATGCATAAGCCACAAGAAAATGTGCATAAAATAAGATGCAAAATGCATTACATTAAGGGAAATGGATTGCAAAAATGTCTATATTAATTAAAAGTGCATACAAAAATATGTATATGAAGAGAAATTCACCCTAAAGCTGATGAATTTTCATCATACAATATGCTGTGCAAATGAAGATAATTGATTTTAGGTTTGGAAAAATTGAAAACTGATATATCTGTTCACCTCCAGTTATGGGCCCTGTTTGTGTGTATCTCTGTGTGTGTTTATGTGTCCAGATCTCTCTCTCTTTTGTCTCATGTGAAGTTTTGTGTATTTATTAGACATGTGGGAGATTTGGAAGGAGTAATAACAAAACCTGCAACATTTTCTGAGCAAGCAGCAAATGTAAATTGTGCTGCAAGTGGTCAAATGGGCCAAGCAGTCATTAGAATGTTCCATCTTCTGGCCAGATCCATTTTCAGCATACAATGAGATGCATGGGGAAAATTGTGATCTGAACCAGACCATATAAATGAATTTAATTTTGAGCAGAGCAAATAGGTAACCACTTTGCTATGAATCTAGCTGAAATGCACAAGTTACCTGCATGCTCCAGAGTCAATTTTGGGTTAAGTACATCATCCTTGCAGAGTCTGTTTATTATCAACTGTGTGTACTTGAAACTACCAGTCATGTGCAATAATTTTCTACATACTCAGTGCAGTTGCATGAAATATACTTATTTGAATTACACTGCTACTGTTATTTAGATAGCATTTTTCATTATTGTTGTGGGTTAAACTACAGAGCCTAGGACTTGCTGATCAGAAGGTCGGCGGTTCGAATCCCCACTATGGGGTGAGCTCCCGTTGCTCAGTCGTAGCAGTTTGAAAGCCCCTCAAAGTGCAAGTAGATAGGTAGGTACCGCTCCGGTAGGAAGGTAAACAGCATTTCCATGCGCTGCTCAGTTCACCAGAAGTGGCCTAGTCATGCTGGCCACATGACTCGGAAGCTGTACGCCGTCTCTCTCAGCCAATAAAGCGAGATGAGCGCTGCAACACCAGAGTCGGTCATGACTGGACCTAATGGTCAGGGGTCCCTTTACCTTTATATTCCATGTAAGCTCATCAGTTCTAACTAATTGCAAGACAGGTCACCTTTGTTATATTTGTTGTATATGGCAGGGATAAGGAATGGCCTCCTATGTGTTTTATAATATTTCTCCCCTCACCCCTGACCATTAGCCATGCTCACCTGATTTCAGTTAATGAATTCTGGATTCCAATAACATATGGAGGCCCAGAAGCTGCCCATCCCTGGTATATGTTGAGGAGTGCAAGGTGGTTTGCCTAAGACACCATATAGCAATCTTATAGCTCACCTTTGATTGTTGGCCTTCCCAAAAGCTTGAGCTAACCTGCTTTATTGCACCCATTTTAAAATATTCCTATTACCTTGATGCTTAGAATATCTTTTTTATGACCATTTTCCCCCAATGTAACATCTGTGTATGGTTGTTTTATTTCGCAGTTACTTAGTCTTCTCTGACCTTATATTTTCATTAAGAAGCCCTTTTCTGGAGCATGACAACAAGATAGTACTGGTATTTGAATTAAGAGACAGGAATTAAAATTGGGGATGCAATTAACCAGCTCCCCTTTCCTCATTGACTGGAGGGTGGGAGGCAGAAAGCAGAAGGGGGCCTCTAATATCTCTTGAGCTCCTTAAGGAATTAAAAGGACTGAGAAACTTTCCAAAAATGAATCCACCTTGATGACAGGTTAGAAACCCAACGTGTTCAAGTAACGATCTAACAAATCCCAGTTGAAATTGACTCTGCTTTAATTATTCTAAAGAGTGAAATGGATTACATTACCTTAAGCTATTTCATCTTCTACAAACGACCCCTTGATTAGAACACAGGTAATTCAAGACCCCAGAGG
This sequence comes from Podarcis tiliguerta, assembly GCF_965153285.1. Classification (NCBI taxonomy): domain Eukaryota; kingdom Metazoa; phylum Chordata; class Lepidosauria; order Squamata; family Lacertidae; genus Podarcis; species Podarcis tiliguerta. The sequence continues at coordinate 36,465,745 of NC_139553.1, forward strand.
TGACCACGGGACCTCTTGCAGAAGCTGTCAAAGTTTATATGCCACCAAGGGAGGGGGAGGGTTGCTGCTTGGGTGACTAATGTATCTTGAACATTGAAACTTGCAGAGGGACAGAAAAATGAAAGCTAAGCTTTGTCATTTTCTAATTTCAACATAAAATAACAAGGAAGAAAAGTAAGATAAGCAGGAGATTGCACAAGCTTGCAACAAGCTAATTGACCGGACTCTCTTAGATCCCATGCTCTTTTCACTCAGTCTTTTTTTCTCAGGAAGGTGGAAGAGTGTACCCATCTGTGAGATGTGTCTGCTGTTAAGAACGTGTAGGAAAGGCCCGAGAAAGGGAGCAGTTCCAGAACAGATAGAGGCAAGGCTGTGGTCTAGCAGGTCATATAGCTTGTTGGTGGCACACCAGCTGAATTTCTGCCTGATATTATCCATTCCTCAGGCAGTTGCTACAGGCTCAAATCCTGATATTCCCCATCCCTAGACAGCATTAGATTGTAAAATGGTTTGTTCTGCTAGCACAAGGATTGGGGGGGGGGGGGGATGACCTTCCAAATGTTGTTAGACTACAACTCCATTCATGCCCGGGCATTAGTTATGCTTGCTAAGGTTGATGGAACTTAGAGTACAACAACACCTGCAACATCTTAAGTTCCCCATCCTTATGCTAGGGGACCATTTCCTAATCTGCCCCCACAACCCTGCCATAGCACAACAATTTAGCCAAGTTTTCCCCAACCATATTATTTCTCTAGCCGTTTGTGTTTCCGAAGGGCTTATTCTAAAAAACAAAACCAAAAAAACCCATGCAGAAGTAATCTACGGATATTTAAAAAAACACATGACCTGACCAAGTTTCCTATGAGTGTAACTTGCTGCTCTCCTGCCAGCAGCTCACCATTCCTGGCAGCAACTTAGGGATCCATAAAATCTGGGCAGCATATCGACACACAATGTGAGTAATTTATATGAGAGGTAAGCTCATCCATATATAATGTTAGGTCAAAGGTGGGGAGCATCAAACCCTGAGTGCAGAAATCACCTCTCCAAGCCTTTTTATTTGGCCCTTGGGACTCTCTGTAGGCCACACACTCTCTCCCCAGGCAACATCTTTCACAGACCCTGCTTATATCATCCTCAAACATTTTTGCCTGGCTGGAATGTGTCTATAACTGTGATAATGTCCCTTTTCTTGCATGGATGGAGTATGGAGAGAGGCATGTGGGCACAGAAACCTCTGACTTTTCTGTGAATGAAATGTAGCCTACTGTAGAGAGGTAAGGGCATCACTGATTGCTCCCACCGCCTTTCACTCTGACTCTGACCACCACTGAACATGGTGCAACTAACACGTTCCATCAGCCCACTTGCGCAATGGACCCCCCTCCCTCCTCCCCCTGTGCACCCCCTAAAACTGTTCTAGGGGTCCACCCAACCCTCTGGAATAGATTTGTGGGAGGTGTGGGGCATGCATGGGGAGAGGAAAGGGGGGGGGATGTTCTGTTGAGCAAGCAGAAATCCATGTGCTGACAGAGCATGTTAGTTGGATGCCTCCCACAATCTGCAGTTTAGAGACAATAGGGCAATTTATGCTCTCACAATTCAGATTGCATTTAGCACTCCTTAAATTTCAACATGCTGAAGATATATTTCTATAATAAAGTTTTTGTTTCCCCAACCATCTTGGCTCTATTAAGGGGGGGGGGAGTACAAAACACAATTTTCACTTCCCTTGAAGGAACCTAAAGCTGCCTGACTAGCTTTCTCTCCAGCTGCAGGCTGTTTTGAATGTAGACAAATTGCCAGAGCTGATTTCGTCTACAAAAAACTGATTAGTGAACCCCCTGTGGATTCTCTAACTGTACCGTTGGCAGCCTAAGAGATTAGTGAAGCAATTCCCATCATCAAATTATTTACTGTTAAAATATTGGATTAGGGATGTTGTTATCCACTGCTCTGAGATTACAACGTGATTCTGTAAAGATGAGAAAGGAGGAAAATAAACTTACCCTCAATCATTGGTAATTAGGATTTGAACTTTTTAGCTGCTTTCCCATCTCATTAAAAGCAAGTGTCAGCTTCCTAAAGATTCACTTGTGCTCATTACAAAATCTCCTTCTAACTTCTCTTTCTCAAGACAAGGGCCACACCAGTACGTACAGAATGCCTCCCAGACATTTCACTAATCGTATTAGAAACTATTTTAGCTACTCTCAAAATTTATAGAGCCATCTTGGCTGAGCAGGGTACTCCAAATTAGCCTCCAGTACCACCCTTGGGAAAGAATCCAATAGCAATTTGCCAAAAACTTATCCCTGCCCTTGAAAGGTGCCAATTCAGAACCTGCCTTCATTAACACAAATTTTCTAAAATTCTGCCAGGAATTGCAGTCGCCACCTTAGAGCATCCATCCTATTCTGAGACAAAAGCTTGCTCTGGCTAATCAGTTATAAAGCAGCTTTGTACATGTTCATTGACACACTTTATTATTCAAAGCAAGTAGGTGCCAGTTGTGCCCATTGCCAGTAAAGGCAGATTTTGGTCTATCAACTTTCAGTGGTGCCCAGTGCAAGGTCAAAATGCACCCCTTCCCTCACGTTCCATCCTGCTCAATTCTCGACATCACGGTTGTGGTGCTCTGCAGTGCCCCTTAGGCTCAGCAGCCAGTGCAGCAGAACAGGTCACACTGCCCTAAATCCGCCTCTGCTTCCAGGATTCCTTTCCCCTTTCCCTGCCCTCCCAAGCTTTCTGCTGCTTTCTTGTCAACATTCTTTAGCCCCTAAGTGTGCTCAGTTATCATTGTGCTGTTGCTCAAATTCTTCCCCTCAACCTTATCTATATTCTTCAGAATTTCCTTTTGGTCCTTCCAGAATCCTTGAACGTGTGGGCACCTCTCTCTCGTTTATGGGTGGTACCATTTTGGCCATGCAATTTTGGTTTCTGCATCCAGGCAAAGAATCATTTTAGCGTATAGATGATGTTCCAAATGTGAGCCTTGGCAAGAAAACTGGTCACCCATGTGATGCCCATGTGGTGCACATCTACACCCTTCCAAAGCCTTCCATGGAACCCACTGGGTTTCCTCCTGCTGCTGCAATTAAAATTGAAGAAGCATTCAATTGCAGCAAGCAGAATAGGCCATGGTATGTGATAGGATGTGATGTGTCCATAGTCCCACCCCAAAGGTTGGTGACCTCTGCTTTAGATTAACAACTTTTAACCTAACTTTTAAGGCTACATACAAAAATAGCATCTAGAAGAGCTCTGCCGGATCAGGCCAAAGGCTGAACTAACTCTGTGTTATGCTCTCATAGTAGTCAATCAGATACCTATGGAAAAGTCCAAAAGCAGGACCTGAGTACAACAGTACTCTCCCCATTTGTGTTTCCAAACAACCAGTATTCAGAGGCACACTGCCACCTTAAATGAAGATAGAGCAAAAGCTTCATGGCTACAAAGGCTTTTAAGACTCACTGGAGACTATTGCTTTTACTTGTCTGTTGATACTTATCAATCTATCACTCAATCTATCTTGTATAACAGATTGGATAACCTCACATAATATGGTCCCCCCCCCTTTTTTTGTATTTTGTTACTGTTAACAGATTTGGATATTTTTAATACAAAAGTGATACAGAAATATATGCTAATTAAAACATATAACAAATAAAATACCATATTTTTCGCTCTATAAGACGCACCAGACCATAAGATGCACCTAGTTTTTGGAGGAGGAAAACAAGAAGAAGAAAAATTCTGAATCTCAGAAGCCAGAACAACAAGAGGGATTGCTGCACAGTGAAATCCCTCTTGCTGTTCTGGCTTCAGCGATAGCTGCGCAGCCTGCATTCGCTCCATAAGACGCACACACATTTCCCCTTACTTTTTAGGAGGGAAAAAGTGAGTCTTATAGAGCAAAAAATACAGTATGTTCCCGGTCTCTGTGCACCTTCCAGCAGTTTTGGGTAGCTGCAATGATAAATTTGCTCCTGCTGTGAAGAAAGTGGCTCCAGCTATGCCTAATGAAGGCTTCTCTCGCTTCCTTGGAACTATGCAGCCTCTGGAACCCATATCTCTGGCATTTCCCCCAGAGGTGGCCACACAACTGTTAGGCATCTCCTCCTGCATCTTACTGCGTAACAAGTCAGTCAATCACTTAAGCAGTAACAACTGGTAATAAAAGACCCAACATCCTGTGGTTAGCATGTAAGTCCAACCGATAAAGTATTTGCAGATGTCCACCAGCTGGAAATGATTACAAATGAGGTTTTAATCACTGGACATTGAAGGCGGCTAAGAAAGAACCTTATTGAAAATGCTTTATGAACAGAGTATGTTAACCTTCAGGGTCACCTGTGCCTTGGCTTTAGCTCAAGGGGAGGGTCGGCAAATATATGGCAGTTGTCAAGAAGGTCCATATATTACTGCAGCTACTGAAGTGGGTTCTCCAAACGGAGAAGCCAATTTTGTTTGATGTATATTTACTCTGGGGCTGTCGATTGGAAATGTGCTCAAGTAGCTTGAAAGGCAAGGGCATGGGCAGCATAAATTACCATAGCAGCCCCTGGTCTTTCCACTCTTTCCTGTGTCCTTATAATACGCACAGCAATATTTGAAAACAAGTTGTTCCCTTTCAAGACAAATGTACTGAAGAACATGATGAATGTTTAGAAGGTCAGAGAGCATGCTGTATTTGATGCCAGGACATATTGACCCAAGATGTCTGACTGGAAACCTAGCAGGTAGTCATTGTACAAAATTCATTTCCCCTTCCATCACCACCAGCAACAGCACTTCCAGCAAACCAGATTTTCAGTGAGGACGCAGTGAAATAAGACTTCAAGATGTTGATTGATTGGGTGGATAGTGTGTTTGTGTGCATTGGTGGATGTGTGAGAGTAGAATGAGATGAGTGATATAGAATATGGACCATTTTAGCTATGCATGGCCTTGAGACCTTGCATGGGAGAAAATGAAGATGATACCATTTGTCTAGTTTGTTTAGGCACAATTTGGAAGTGATAAGCAGTATTTTGTGAGTCTTGGCAAGATGAAGACTGAAATGGAAGGAATCCTTGGGTCTAAAGAAGTTTCAAAATGTGCTTCTATGTTTTGTTTTGTTTTGTTTTGTTTTGTTTTGATATATTATTGTTTTATTGTCTTGTTTTATAGTTTTGTTTCATATCTGTAGTTTCAACCAATGCTAATCATGCTGGTAGTGTGATGAAACAGCATGGACCTGGAGCTGCATGATGCAGTATGAGCAAAGAGAGCAAAGAGAGTTAGATTCAATGCCCCAGGAGCTTGCAATCTGAGTGGCATGTCAGTGAGGTCATCTGCATGCAGCAAAATGTTGTTATATACTTCCAATATGGTACCTGGTGCTCAATTTGACAAACACACACACCTTCTGTTTTCCGCTCTTTTGGAAACAGAGATTTGATCTGACATCCTTTGATCTCTGAGTCCAAGACACAACTGTGGAAAATTGAATTTAAAGGAGATTGCTCCCAAAGCTGAAATAACCATAGAAAGACTCGGAATATGTCAAGCTAACTGACCTCTGTAAAACCAAAACTGTTTATGAGTCCCCTTAACTGGGAAGCTGAAATAGCTTAGCAGCCACGTGCTTTAATCAGACAGTGGAGGAACAAATGAAATAATGCATGGTGTTTAATATCTCAATAAGCCCTGCCCAAAGATCACAAAATATGTTCTATTCTCTTTGCTTTCTTTTATCCCTTAAAAACAATTGGCCTAGATCTTTACCCAGAAAGCTCCTGAGGGTCTCTGGGATATTCACATTATTATGGCCATTGGAGACAGCCACATCACAATGGTGATGGAAGGTGGTGAACTCTTAAAACTTGAAATAGCTTGTGTTAATCTTGCAATCATACTTATCTTACTTTTTAAATTGGAAATTAATGCAGGAGTGCAAGACCAAAACAGAATAAGCTATCATGTGATTGTAAAAACAAATTAAAAACACCAATCAAACATCACTGGAGAGTCTACTTATCTTCCAGGATAGAAAGCATTTTCAATATGGTATATAGCCTACATTTCTGACAGGAAGGACCTTGCAAACTTAGTGCACTTCCTCCCGCTTCATTCAAAGCCCCGCCCCCAGAACTCTATTGGCTCCCAGGGGTACAGTTTGTCTTGAACCATAGCATGAAGCCCACTTTATTGAAAGCAAGCTAGCTAGCTCCTGCTGCAGTCGTAGCAGGGATGCAGCTGGGCCCATTATGGAGGGGTGGAAAGCAATAGCGTAGCATGGGTTGCCAGTACCCAGGGCTGGACAGATGGATGGGTGGGAAGGAGGGAGGGAGGGCAACGGATAGAATCCGCATGCACATTCAATTGCTTAACAGTGTCAGCATCACCCAGGACATTGCAGAGATAAGAAAAGAGGAGTCATTCCATTGTAAGGAAAGGTCATTTCCTTGTTCTCATGGAGAAGCCATTTTCAACAGAGCCCAGCAAAAGAAGCTAGATTGAGGCACCACTGGGTGCTGAAATTTTGCACCTTGACAATTTTGCTCCTGGAGCAACCACCCCTGTGTGTCCACCCCATACACACACAGAGTATTCCACAGGTGGCACCCTTGAATTTGCTACAGAGAAATAAATATATTTTGTGGGTAGCAGAGCATACCCTCAATCATAAGAATATTCACCCCATAATGTTCTGGTTTGACCTGGTTGTGTTTTAATCAAGAGGGAGGGGCAAGAGCCAGGTAACTGGCTTCTAGCCGAGTATGCTTCATGCCATGTGTGTCTTCAAGGAGTAGAGTGAGTGATCTCAGCCAATCAGAAATGCCATATTAAGAGAGGGCAGCTTCAATTACATGGGTGATCCCAAATAATCAGGTAGGTGGATGAAGAGACAGTGCACATGCATGTGAGAGGGTGGGGACAGATAGCACAAATTGGTGTATGTGTGTAAGAGAGAGGGTAGAGAGCATAAGTGTGAACAGATGTGAATAGAGAGAGATGTGGTAAAGGGGAAAACATAGAAAGCTGCCTTATACTGAGTTAGACCATTGGTCCATCTATCTTAGTACTATCTACAATAACTGGCAGTGGCTTTGCAGGATTTCAGGCAAGACTTTCTCCCAACCCTACCTGGAGCTGCTGGGGTCTGAACCAGAGACCTTCCGCTTGCAAGGCAGGTGTTCTGCCACCAAGCTGTGGCCCTTCCCACCACTGGCCCTAGCCTCACCCACAAGAGGCATTTGCAACCCCTGGCATATTACTCCTGAGAGAATATAGTCTTCAGGGTAATAAAGGTTCCCCATCTCTGCTGTCCAAAAAGAATAGTACCAAAGCACAATATGCACCCTTGAATAACTCAAAAAGAAGAACCCAACACTGCTTACCTTGGTTAGCATGATTGTAGCTGAGGATAAAGAGGGAGCTCTATTCCACTTACAGCTTCCAAGCTTCCTGTCAATTTGTAAGGCTCTTGGGGGAGCTAAGCAGTTAGACCCTCCAAGATAAATCCACAGCTATGTACTCATGACAGGGCAACAAACCATTCCCCATTTCAATTATCTGAAGGTACAAAGGCCCTAACCAGCTCCAGTCATCTGGCACAAATTGCTGCATGGTTTATTTCCCTTGCAAAGTTCAATTTGTAATGCAGTGGTTTCAGCAAAGGATTTGAATGCAACCCAAACCATGGTTGATGCAAAGGATTTTCAGATTCATGCAAAATCATGTCCCAGTCACTGTTGCTATATTGCATCATTAGAGGAGGTAGGAAGTTACGGGAGCGGGAGAGAGTAAACATGTTTGTACTCAAGCTTTTCTGAAAGACGATTCAATTTCAAACTTACTGGCTCATTGGTCTCCTTATAGCACTGGCATTTGTTAGAAGGGGGAAAAGATGGACCAGAGAAAACACAATCTGTGATTGAGGTGGAAACAGCTAAAACCAGCAATCAGAGCAATAACTCTTAGTAAACCTATACCTGATGCACAACAGCTATATTCCACCCCCCCATCCCAGATGTCAACTTCAACCTAGCAGTTTCCCATGTACAAATATGGTTTACATGCCTGACTCGTTGCTCAATTCAAATTGTGAAACAACATGTAGACAGGGATAATCTGTCTGAATTGTTCTGCTAGGCAGGCTGACATAATGCAGCCTGACAATAAAAAAGTGCTGTATCCAACGTTTTGTGAGTAGAAGGCAGCTTGGACAACCAATTTTTCACTCCCCTATTTCCCCCCTTGCATTCCCATGTCTCCCCTGAAAAGCTTTTCTAAGGGTCAAGGGACCTACCACCTCTGTGGCCTGTGGCAGGGGAGATTTGCCTGAAATCAGGCAGAGGAATCTTGCACGGTTCAGATAAGGTCCCCAGTCTGTAATGATTCCTTCCTTCTACAGCACAGCTCCAAACTACCAAACAGATGATAGTTTCCTCAACCCTTTGAGAGCTGTTTTGAGCATAAGTGGCTCACCAGCTGGGGTTGAACTGTGCTAGCTTCCAGGTACATGGGTTGCTATTGCTTAATGGGAGGGGGTGAGGCAATGGGGAGGTCAGTGCAGTGCAAATGATCTGCATACACAATCTCGAACTGCTAGTGTGCTTCCATTATAATGAGCAAACACCTTGCTGCCTCTCCCTCCCAATCTTGTCCCCAGTAAGCAACAGTGAGACACCTGCTGGAAAGCTAGAATAAGTGTTGTCCCACCCAGTAAGCTACTGTTGGTTTTGAGGATACACAAGACTTCATGGACCCCTTAGTCACGGTCTTACAGTTTGTTGGCAATTGAATGTATTTGCTAGAACTTGCTATGGCTTTACAGATGCCATATGAGGGCCAGGAGGAATTTGTCCCATCAGACTAATAGGGCCTGTCTGAGGGTTTTGCCTTCCTCACAACGATCATAACTTTGGTGGATATGGCATTGGGTTAGCTTCTAGTCAGTGTGGAAGGGGAACTGTGTTCTCCGGCTTCCCACTCTATGGAGGTGTGGTATCCCATTAAAGGGATTCAAATGGGAGGAGGAGCTGCTGGCCAAATGCCCAGGCAGGGGCCAAGGACCATATCACTCCCCAGCATGGCAACCTTGTGGGGTAGCACCTATTTTAAGTATGTCATTGTTCTTACCCACACCAGGCTTGACCCCCAGGTATCCATTTTTCTTTTTTTTAAAAAACATTTATTGATACTTACTCAGAGATATACAAAAATACATATCCATTATCAAGTATCTACACTGATATAAAACAGCTACTTGGTCTTTTTTTAAAAAAGGAAGAAAGACAAGAACAAGAAAATTCTAAAGAAAGAGAAAGAAAGAAAAATTAGAGAAAGAAAAAGAAAAAGACTTCTGGCTCTCTGTACTACAGCTATATATAGCATTCAGGTATCCTTCCAGCAGGCAGGCTGGAGGTCTTAATAGGCTACCCAATGCCAAGACAAAACTCACTTACATCTGTAATCAATACAGTTGTGGCCTAATTTTAATCTCCAATGAATTGTGTCTGTGGTTCTTGTTTCACCCAAATGGCTTGATGGCGGCTTCACGACACTTGGGCAATTCAAGCCAGGTTGGTAATATAGCCCCAACTGTGCCACAATACCAGCCACTACTGGCTACATGCCAGACAGTTCCGTTACCTTTTCAGCTGTTATTCTACCTGGATGAAGCAGGGGACAAGATGGGAAGCTTGCTTCTGCTTGGCTCCCCCTCAAATATATCCATTTGAGCTGCTCAACTTTGCAACTGCAACCAGTGTCTGAATCTGCTTGGTCCTTTCTGCTCCTTTTTTTCCTTTTGTGTTGTGTCTTTCAGATTTAAAATGTCTGGACAGATAATGTCTTGTTTGTTATTGATCTCATGTAAGCTGCCCTGCAAGTCTTTTCAGCCAAAATGCAGAGTAATTTTTTTAATAAAAGTTTAAAGTAAATAAATTCACACTGAGAGAGAATTGTGTGATGTAAAGCACCATGTACAGCTTGAACTCCACCATATACAGTACAACTTAACTAAAGATCGTTTCGAACTACAAGAAAAACAGCAAGACAGGCAAAACCAGCTGGGGAAATTACTGAGTAGTAATTTGGAATAAATGCAGAAAGAAAGAAAGAAAGAAAGAAAGAAAGAAAGAAAGAAAGAGAGTTTGTGAGGCCTGCCAAAACAGAAAATATAATTAAAATCCAAAAGTTTTGTCAATTTTTCCTCCCATCTCTAAGTCAATATGAAAACATTAATCGGCTCAACTCTGCAACCCTAAAACAATTACGTAAAGACACAAAGCAATATCAAATAACTGTAGCTAATCAAGAATCCTCCTTTTATAACACATTATATAGTCTTCAAGTTAAATGTTGTCCATGAATGTACTCATTCATCATTTTTCTCATCCCTTGAATTGCATGAACATAATTTCTTTTCTGTTGGGTCAAAACCAGTGGACCTTAAGATTTTAAAATGTTCTGCTGATAAGCTTTCACCCTTTAAGCTGTCATTCTGAAGACTTAAATAGAATTTCATCCCCAGAGTTAATGATCTTCTCATAATTTCCGCAGACACTGACTTAATTTGTACATTTCTGTTTGTCAGTGGCTTGTTAGAGAGTTTGCCTCGAATATGGGCCAATTTGCATGACCATGCCCCATGTGACTGGTGGTCCTCCTACACACTCACACACATACTAGTAATAATGTGCATACATTTAAAAAAGAACCTGGCTTCTAATAGGCATCTAGTTGGCCAATGTGAAAAGAAAGTTCTAGGCTAGATGGGTCTTGGCCTAGGAGGATGCTTCTTTAAGAGCATCCACCTAATAATGTTTTGATATCATACCTATACCAGTGTGACCAGGAGAGTTGTGCAGCACCAGCCGAATAGTCTAGAAAAGCTTCAGAGTCTTCCCCCTTTTGATTTGTCAGTCTAACCTGCTCTTAGAGGTTAAACTGAATAGGTCCAAATATACAAAGAGATCCAAGTTTGGAGAGAGCGCTATCACCACCATAATGATGGGAGTTGGGTACTCAGCTTCATACGGAGTGCCATCCTTTCTCAATCCTTGCTCTAGGACAACATGAGAAAAGGAGAGATAATGCAAATGCTGTTTCTTACCTGTGGCTGAGTCCACGACTCTAGACTTGTCTCTTTTAATGGTGTTTGGGGTCTTCCAGATTCTTTTGAATGCTTGCAGAAAGAAAGAGAAATATGAACAGTCAGTATTTTTCAGGCCAGCATATAAACATTTGGCATACAGTTGTGCATGTTTGCATGAACATCAGAGAAAGGATTATGACATTATAATAATTCACTGTATTTAAATGGTTTTTATAGTTGCTGTAAGTGTGCTGGCTCCTGCCAAAAAAATGGCAACAGATACTTCCTTGTAAGTAATGGAGGGGAAGGTTATTATAGCAGACAAGTGGTATCAATTCAGCATCATGGAAAGAGTAGACCACAGTCCCCGCACCCTTACATGACGAAAGGATAGCAACGATAGTTCTGGTCCAGGATCAGCACCAAGGTACAGATTTCCAAGATCCATAACATAGCTTCAAAGACTGCACAGGAGCTGTGAAGTTGTTCCAGTGAGTTTCCCCACCTACCTTGCCAAGCTTTTAAGAAGAGGCAGAGAATGCCCAGCAGCTTGTGAGAATTCCTGCCCCTGGGGGAATTCTTGGCCTGAAGGCGGAATTCATCTCTCTTTTCTTGTTGTGCCACTTCTCAGTAACATACACTGCTAGATCCCTCCCACGGTGCTGCAGAATGTGGCACCTCTGAGATATGCTCAGCCTTCACATTCTCTAACAGTCCCTTCTCCTCCATGGGTAGAAAAGAGGCAGCCTCTGAAAATCTGGGAGATGGGGTGGGGTTCATTGAAAGTACTCTGCTCTTTTGTCTCGCCCCCTCCACTTCAGACTCTTCTTCCTCTAGTGCTTCCTACTCCTGGTCTGGATCATAGTACCCAGGGGGGATCACAGCAATAAGCTGTTCAAATAACTTTTGTTATGAGGATGCAAAGAAATGTTAACAAATAAGAAAATAAAATGTGCCTTGGCGTATCTCTCTATCAGCTGCACTGGCTCCTGGTGGAGTACAGGGTCAGATTTAAGGTGCTGCTTTTGACCTTTAAAGCCCTTCACGGCCTAGGACCCTCGTACCTACGGGACCGCCTCTCCTGGTATGCCCCACGGAGAGCCTCAAGGTCCATAAATAGCAACACCCTAGTAGTCCTGGGCCCTAGGGAAGTTAGATTAGCCTCAACCAGAGCCAGGGCCTTTTCAACTCTGGTTCCGGCCTGGTGGAACGCTCTGTCTCATGAGACCAGGGCCCTGCAGGATCTGACTTCTTTCCGCAGGGCCTGTAAGACAGAGTTGTTCCACCTGGCCTTTGGCTTGGAGCCAATTTGATTCCCTCCCTCTCTTTCTTTTTTTCTTTTCCTTTTCCTCCTGCGATGAGGATACATTTTAATATTTTATTGTTTCAGTATTTTAATGTTGTATTTTAATTTTGTTTTTAAGTTGTAATCATTCAGCTTGTTTTTATTATTGCTTGTTTATTATTATTATTATTAATAATAATAATCTTCTGCTATGGGACTAATCCAGGTCTACTGTATTATTTTTCATGGATGTCTGGAAATAACCTGCCGTGGCTGGACTTGAGCACCCCTTTCCAATGCCTGGGATGAGTCCTGGCATATGGACACTGCCACTGTTAACAGCGCCATGAAGAAGGTAACCACTTATGCAGTGACAAAAAAAGAAGCAATGCATCAATGAAACAGAATATGAGGGTAGGCACAGATTTGCATAAAGTGTGCATGTGCTAATTTATATGTTGCACTGCCAAAAGGACAATGAGCATTCACACTTTACATTGTGGGTGCCCTTTGCAGGAGGATTGCGCATGGTGCTACAGTTCCCAGGGAGCTTAATGGCAAAGAGGGGCTGGCCTTCCTCTCAGTGTTATCATTTGGAGGTTCACGCCCAGCCTCACTAAGCAAGTTTCATTGCTGGGAGGTGGGGCCAGTCCCATTATATACCGGGGATGGAGCCAATAGTAGCCAGGCAGTCGGCTCTGGAGATTCACACACCCTCCCCTCCCCTCCCTTTGTTTAATGTTTTCTTGTTTGCAAGTTAACTTTTTCTTCCTGCTTAGTGGGCGCTGCTACAGTCTTTGACTGGGAAGAAGGACTGGGAAGAAATTTTCCTGCATTGGCATCTTTTGTTTTCCCCGTAGCAATTCATCACAACTTTGGCGGTTTATGGCCTTGGGTGGAATCCTTTAGTCTTTTCTTCCATATAGTGTGTGTGTGTGTGTGTGTGTGTGTGTGTGTGTGTGTGTGTGAAGTGGTGACTCACCCCCTGCGGCGGCGATTCCAGGGTCCCCTCTTAAAGGGGTTGTAATATGGGTGCCACTGGCCATACACTGAAAGGTTGTCAGTGAACTACCCTGCGTGTGGGGATATGGGTGGGTCTGCCTGCTACACATACGTCTCGCAGAACACCCCCGTATCCCATTAACCCTGATGTACCCCAGTTCCCCTGTCTGGGGGGCTGGGAGGCCTAAGCCAAGGTCTTCCTACATTCAGAAGTTTAATAGAGTTGTGGCCTAATTTTAATTCCATAACACATAGTCAGAGTCTTTGTTCCTTTCTTATGATCCCTGGGGGCTGGGGCTCTCACAGCCTAATCACACAATGTTTTTCTTTTTTGAATTCAGGTGGGCAAATCTTATTTGTAGGATGAAGCTGTAAAGAACAAAAGCAAAGGAAAAGCAAATAAACTTACACCCCTCTATATTGCCTGGAAAACCACTGCTATATGGCTCCTAGAGGATCGAAAATCATGAAAATGAGAGCAATGTATGTGCTGGCAAGTCCTGCCCCCTATCATGTGGCCTCCTTATTTAAAACCCTCCATAAGTTGAAGGGTGAACTTCTGAAGTCAGGAATTTCTTTCATTCCTGAAGGCAATATAGAATCCTGCTAATGCAGGACTTGTGAAAGCAACAAAATAAATTGGGGACAGAATGGGTGGACATTCCCTTACACCCTTGCTCTCCCTCATACAATTTTCATCCTGTGTATGATCTGCACACCCAAACAGAGTGTGGGTGCTCTGGAAGTGACGTTGGATGCATGTGTGGGCATCTTTCCATCTCCTCTTTACCAGAATCATTTCTCAAAGGTAATTTGGAATGGGATGCAGCATGTTGTGGTCCTATTACAAACCCTGCCCTTGTTCAAAGCTGCTATTAGCTACAGCTCCCTGTGTCTTTCCCATTCCTCAGCTAACAGCAGCTCGGAGATGGGGAGGGAGAGTTAACTATCACCCTGCACTGAGACCCCAATCTAAATCTGGCAATAGATGCATGCATAAATAACAGGGTGGAGATGCATTCATGCATCTCCAGTGTCTAGTTTGGCCTTAAAGTGGTGACCCTGTTTGTATGCAGTCTGGATAAACCTTGTAAGCTTAATTATTAAAACAAGTTTGAATGTGTTTTTCACACACACACACACACACACAGAGAGAGAGAGAGAGAGAGAGAGACTTAGGCATTGTGGGGTTTTTTATTACAGGAACTGAAAAAGAGGCAACTTTCTTTAAAGCTGCTTCTTTTTTAAAAAAAAATGTTTTGTAAAAGATGTAGAATTTAATAGCTCATTGGCCTTTCAACTTTTTTTTTTTTAATCTTACAACTTGGCGGATCTCCTAATTAGAAATAAATAAATGAATTAATGAAAATTCATATGATCTGGATGAATTAAAGTCTCCTTTAAAGAATCCCTTTTGCTGAGGCAGCCCATTCTCCCCTCCCCAGTGAAATTACATCTCATTTTCCAGCCACCTTGCAAAACCGGCTAATGTGCATAATGATTGCTCAACTCTGCCCATAAATGCTACGGCTTTTTATGAGCACAGGGACGGAGGTGCCACTGCAGCCTCCAGAGTATCTTTACTAAATTCTTGTGTGAGTATATTGCACCTGCTTGCCTTGAACCAGCGCCTGAGATGAATGGCAAACACTAGGCTTTGTTTCCTAATGTAGTGAAGCTTCATACTAGATTTTGGTAAACAGCAAATATACCCTCTGACTTCCTGAAGGACATTGACTGAGATTTTTTTCAATAAAGCTAAACAAGTCACAGAGATGAATGTGCATTATATCCATGATCTCTCCCTCCCTCCTTCCCTCCCCCTCCCTCTCTCTGATGTATGTGTGTGCAGGGTGGGGTGGGGTGGGGAATCATGTATAATGACCAGATAATGTACAAAATTTAGTCTACACATGCACATTTCCCAAGGCTTGCTGGTGTTTATGTCTATTGACTGGGAAATGTGCACAATTCCTTCTTCATGGGAGCCCTGGTGAATGTGCACAATGGCCATTTCTTAGGTCCTTTAACTTCTCTCTCTCTCATTCTCTCTCTCTCTCTCTCTCTCTCTCTCTCTCACTAGTGATAAAAAGCATTCCAGAGGAAAGATCTTAGAGGATTCTGAGAAACTGCATACAGTGGTACCTCGGGTTAAGTACTTAATTCGTTCCGGAGGTCCGTTCTTAACCTGAAACTGTACTTAACCTGAAGCACCGCTTTAGCAAATGGGGCCTCCTACTGCTGCCACGCCGCCAGAGCATGAATTCTGTTCTCATCCTGAAGCAAAGTTCTTAACCTGAAGCACTATTTCTGGGTTAGCGGAGTCTGTAACCTGAAGCGTATGTAACCCGAGGTACCACTGAACTTCATGAAAGACAGTGTTGTTGGGAACGGGTTTGATATTTTGCTCTTTCTCTATTTCCCAAATATGGCTACATATTTCTCTGATATGGGGAAAGACTCTGAATTCACTAGAAAACATGGCACTGTAGGTGCAGAGCCAGAATAGAAGGCAGACTTCATGAACCAAGAGAAAAGCACTGTTCTAATGGTTACAGCTAATTTCTTCATCAATAAGCATCTTCAAAAACTATACACACATGATTATGGGAGTGTTCCATTTTACACCATCTTAATAGCCAACAAAGGATTTCCACTGGTGCAAGGATTTCCATTTACAGAATGGTACTTCTTTCTCTTGCTGCAACCACATGTCCTCCCCAGGTCTGTTACTGAGCATTGCAGAAACTCCCAGAAAAAAAAGGTAGAGGGCATGAAGGAGGTGAGGGGGGAGAGGAGAGGGATCACAAATCCCTTTGTGCTAGTAGAAGCAGTTAGTTGAATACCACTGTGGCATTCGTACAGAGCCCCCGGTCGTTTCATGGACTATTGACCTGTACTCTTCCGCTGCCACCAACCAGGTTTCTTCTGGTGAAATACTAAGTCTCAGTCAGGTTGTAAAGTCAACAACGAATATTAAAGTTTATTGAAGAACAAACAAGTTTTAAATATATTCAGAATGGTTTCTCAAATGTGTGCCCTTAACTAGATGTGGCACTATCTCACACTGCCACACTCTTCTCTCTCTGTTCTATCCCTGTCTCTCACAACCGCTATGTTTGTCTTTTACTGGCTCTGTCTGACTCTGACTCCCCTATCCCCCAATGGTAAAACCCCTGGACTGAGCCTCAAAACCAGGTAGGCTCCGCCTCTGAGCTTTCTCATTGGTCAATCTACATTAACCATTTCCATCCCCCTGTATAAACAAAATCACCAGGAATGGGCAAACGCCACAGCCACCCTATTTGACTTGAAAGAATTGCTCATTTTAGATAATACCAAAAAAGAAATAAATAAATAAAAGGAATTGTGAGGATCATTATCTCAGCCTTTACTACGGTATGTTGTTTGTGGAAACACCCACACCCACGTATTCAAACATTTAATTATTTCCACCTGTAACTATTAGTCGGTTCAGAGAAGTTTGGGTGGATGCAGTGTTCAGCTTACTCTACTGTTGTAAGATGGTTGTGGGTGATGATGTGTGTGTGTTTCTTTCCATTACAGTGGTACCTCGGGTTAAGTACTTAATTCGTTCCAGAGGTCCGTTCTTAACCTGAAACTGTTCTTAATCTGAGGTTCCAATTTAGCTAATGGGGCCTCTCGCTGCCACCGCACCACCACCACACGATTTCTCTTCTCATCCTGAAGCAAAGTTCTTAACCTGAAGCACTATTTCTGGGTTAGTGGAGTGTGTAACCTGAAGCGTATGTAACCTGCAGCGTATGTAACCCCAGGTAACACTGTATACATTTATCTAGCTATCTAGTTTTGTTCCCATTCTCCTCCCCAGAGTTCACAATTCCCTAGACTTCAGGCATGTTTTACTACTGGCACATGTCCAATCGCGACCGTATAAAGATTTCTGGGCACCAGGTTGGGGTCTGTCATCTCCATCAAGCCAGCTGACTTGTGTGCAGAAAAAGATGCGCGTTTTGTACTTTTGCACTGCTGTGCGAATCATGGACCCCATGCCAGGCATCTTAGTCCTCCATCATCACATCAAGGAAAGTAAGTACAGGGTTGAGTACAGGTATATTTGGCAGGGTTGAGTACAGGTATATATGTGAAGCTTTTCCACAGGCCATCCAAATGGAAGAAGAAGAAGAAGAAGAAGAAGAAGAAGAAGAAGAAGAAGAAGAGGAGGAGGAGGAGGAGTTTGGATTTGATATCCTGCTTTATCACTACCCAAAGGAGTCTCAAAGCAGCTAACATTCTTCTTTCCCTTCCTCCCCCACAGCAAACTCTCTGTGAGGTGAGTGGGGCTGAGAGACTTCAAAGAAGTGTGACTGGCCCAAGGTCACCCAGCAGCTGCATGTGGAGGAGCGGAGACACGAACCCGGTTTCCCAGATTACAAGACTACCGCACTTAACCACGACCCCACACCGGCTCTCTGGTTTTTAAACTCAAGACCACAGTTTAAAAACCTCTGCCTTAGTCCATAGTTAATACCATTTCCATTTCCTCTGTGTGTGTTCCTTCTTCTTGCGTACTGGGACAAATGAATTGTTGCAAGAGCAAGCTACAGTCAAGCAATGTAGTTGAGATCATAGAATCAAAGAACTGCAGTGCTGGAAAGGATGCCAAGAGCCATCTGTTCCAACCCCATGGAAAATAGGTATGCCGTTGTGGCAACCACAACCCAGGTTTAAGGTGTCATTTGCTGCCTAGCTTATATATCGGAATTTCCAACACTGCTCCCCACTGTTGTGCTCTACAAGGATTAAGAAGAAAGAAGCTGCCACCCCTAGGCTGGTTGTAAATAAGAAGGCAGGCAGGTGGAGGCAGATTGGGGTTGGTGGGGCAGTGCCCTTCGCTGCCTGTATCCTTTTGCATTTCTCCTTGAAAATGCACAAGCTTCTAGGTAAGAGATAATCTTCCATTATCTCTTTCTCATTCACACATACTTTTACCCCAGACAAAACCTTCTTCCCCTGGTCTCACAGAACACTGGAAACACCATTCCAGGTCCCTTTGTTTATGCTCCTTTTACTCTCATCCATCTGACATTTAAACTTAATACACAGAAGAAAATTAAATCTATAATGAGATGAAGATGCTATGATTGATTTCAGTTTGAATGTTACATTATGGCATCAGCGGCACAGTTACGGCTCCCAAAGCCCCAATCCCGGCACCAATAAAAAATTTCCCTGGCAACCAGGCATGGTTGTTAGCAGAAATCAGGCTCACATAATGGCATGCTTAACTAAAGCTCAAGTAACTTTTAAAACTATAGTCCTTTGAAATAACCTACAAGTGTAATGGGGAACAGATTCAGCATGGATGGCTGAAGAGCATTGAAGGGACAGAACTATCTCCAACAGCTCAAAACACAAAAGCACATTCACACAATATGCCATGTCTCTTGCATCCAGGTTCCAGCTTCACTCTGAAGAGGAGTCAAAATCAGGGATTGTAATGAGGTATAAGTGACTACCTGAGACTAGCCAGACACATGATCCAAGGTGCCCAAGCCCTAGCTGCAGACAAATTCCATCAGGAATGTGACATCAAAGGAGAAGTCTTGTCCATTTGGAAACGATTTATTTCAAATATAGATTAAGAATGAGCATGTTCATGATGTCAACTTAATGAATCCTTTCATAAAGATTAATTGCTGATAATCTCTCTCTCTCTCTCTCTCTCTCTCTCTCTCTCTCTCTCTCTCTCGTGTGTGTGTGTGTGTATACCATAAACACACTCACGAAGTGGTACCTTGATACCTCATCTAATGGTGGACATTCCACAATACCTCTTTAGACAGGTGAATATTGCAAGAGGAGCAGTCTTGTTGGTTCAACACTCCCACTCCAATAACAGCTATAAAAATAAGCTTGGCATCAGTACTGAAGCAAACAGTTAGCATGACATCCTAAATGCCATTTATTTCGCCTGTTAAGGAGGTGTGAAACTCATCACCACAAGCAGGATACAACTTAGTTCAACCAAGGCAGCATAGATTTGCCAGCCTCTTCACCATCCAAAATTGCTCTGCCAAGCATCATCTATCTTTTTTTGTTTGTTTTGTTCTGAAATGCACTTATTGTTCCCTCTCAATCAGCCAATTTAAATGACCTCATAAAACATGAATTGGGATTCCTGTCTGCCCACTGTCACTACACGGATGGTGGAGAGAAGGTTGTGTTATTTGTTAAGAATAAATGCTTTAGAAGACAAAATGGTAATCAATTTATTTACACGGAAAAGCTTTAGAGGCTTAAGCCACCTGCCTTGGGGATGCTTTTGACTAAAGAAATTTGCTTACAGTACTCATGTGCCACACATCTGCACAAAAGCATCCTTCACCATCTTTCATCTCCTTTTTTAAGCTACTACACACCTTTCCTGAAAAGTGTGCATTGGATTACATAAAGTCACTCTCGGTCATCGTTGATGTTTTAGGGAAACATAAAGGGATAGAAATATGGCTGTTATGATAAGCTGATATACAGAGTTATTAGGCTACCCTTATTTATTTATTTCAATATTTCTACTCCACCATTTTAGAGGATAGAACATCCCAGAGGCTCCAAGAGTAACAATAAAATCTTTAAAAATAAATTTGTTTCTAAAAGAAACAAACCATTAATCAGGAAGCCACATACAAGTAAAAAATAACCTCAAATATTCCAAACACCCATTACATCACACAATTAGACACGTAAGTCCAAAAACCTGATGAAAAAGCCACTTATTCACAAGTACCCTAAAGAAATCAGCAAAACTGTGGGAAGGTCCTTCCAAGGGCAAAGTTAAGGTGCCATGACTAAGAAGGCTCTGCCTCATAAGCCTGTCAATCACATTTCTGACAGCAGGGGGAGAAAGAGCAAGAGTAATTTCATGCTAATTCCATGGGAAAGTTGGTGTGTGAAGAGGTGAGACATAAAGGATATAGGAATACCCATGGTTGTGAGATATAGGAAGACCTTTTCCTCGTGAACGTTTTGTCTGAGTCATTTGCCACCACAAGCAGAAGTGGCAAAATCGCTACAAGCCACCTCAGTGTGAGAAAGGAAGGGAAAACATTAAGGTTGCTGCTGAATGTTGCCTAAAGTGAAGTGCTAAAATTGATTTACAGGTCTATAATTTGAAAAGAAAAAAGAAAAAAATCTGAGAAATGTCTAGGAATACAACATGGTTAGGGTTATATCGTAAACCAGCCTGTGATCCTCAGGTGAAGTGTGGTATAGAAATTTAATAAATAAAAAGTTAAATAAAATGAATGTTAGAAACCTGGACAAAACTGCTAGCCAGTAAAACTAATGCAATAAACCCCATGTCTGACTGCAGTCGCACAAATAGCTTTGGCCAGGAAAAGCACAGGATATATTGAAATTACCTTTTCCTTATGGCAACAAGGAAAATACCGTATTTTTTGATCTATAAGACTCACTTTTCCCCTCCTAAAAGTAAGGGAAAATGTGTGTGCGTCTTATGGAGTGAATGCAGGCTGTGCAGCTATCCCAGAAGCCAGAACAGAGAGATTGCTGCTTTCACTGTGCAGCGATCCCTCTTGCTGTTCTGGCTTCTGAGATACAGAATATTTTTTTTCTTGTTTTTCTCCTCCAAAAACTAGGTGCGTCTTGTGGTCTGGTGTGTCTTATAGAGCGAAAAATACGGTAACTTGGAAGCCTAGCAAGCTTGCAGCAGGATCTTCAAGAGGTTCTAACAACCCCATTATTGAAACAGGATCTATTCAGATTTCAGGAGGAGAAGTCATGTCTTTGTGGCACTTTATTCAGTTACCTGCTAATATGGTATGAATTCAGGGTTTGGGAGGGAGGAGGGATAGCTAGGGAGGGGGGAAGGAAGGGGAGAGGAGAGGAATGAGTAACATGATAAGGAAAGCTCAAAAAAGGTTTAACGAAACCTGCCACGAGATTTGGCAGATGGTTCTGCAGCAGATTGTCAAACTTTAAACTAATCTTCATTTAAGAGTTTTAAGGGTTGTATCTAAAGCCTTTTGCTCTTTTGCCGGGTTGATTCTAGTAAATTATAGATCAGACTTTTCTGAAAACTGCTTCCATGAACAGAGGCTTCTTAAATCTCAGCTAAACTGAGCAAGAAGATTACACGTTATTATGATGGGGCCCAGCGGGGTGGTTTTACCCCCCCCCATTCTCCCCCTTTTCTCTTTCTGCAGCAAACATAATGATGTCGAGAAGGATAAAGCGATCATTTTGCACAAGGAGGTCATCCAGACAAGAACAATGCCTTTCAACTCAGAGTGCTGGCAAATCCCTCTGTTGGTGAATATTCATGCAGCAAATTCTGATTCTTAATGGCTCCATAAAACCCAGCCGTTTCTAAGCAGAGAAACCCAATCCGTGTTCCGAGACCAGATGATTATTACTGCTCATTGGTGGAAGTCACCGGGGAGAAAGTGATGCCGAAACATTCTATTTCATGGGTAATTTTTAGCTTAATTGCATCCCACCATTTTTTTCCTTAAGTTGAGAAAAAGGATTTTCTCTCCCGAATCCCGAGTGAAATGTTAGATACTGTACGTGGTATTAAAAATTAAAATCATCACTAATCTTGAAAGGCACATTTATTCTCTCTCTCTCTTTACTATAAATCAGAATGACGGAAGAAGAAAGAAGTCTCAGTGAAATTTCTCAACAGCTTGATTCTGTGATGTGCTGGCCAAGGGAAAATGTGGATGGAGTTAAATGGAAGGGCTCTGGCACTGGTGCAATCAGAGCAGAGATGCTTAAGGCATTAAATCTTTGGAAATTCTGAAATGAAATGGCCTGATCCCACACTGCTCAGATGAATGTGCAGATTGGAGCTAAGCTATCTGCCAGAATTTTTGCACTTATTTGAATGCTGTGATACAGTTCTTGGTAGTTTAAATATACCAATATTGCACATTAAAAATAATATTTTCAGAAAAAACAGACATTTGTAAATGTATCTTGAGACAATAAAGACAATTAATATTTTTGAGGAAGGGGTGGAAAATGCAGATGATGGCAAAAATGGTAAAGATCTATTGGCAAAGAACTAATATGGGGAAGAAATGGACAGTAGTCTTCATACCAGACCCTGAATGAGACAGTTGTGGCCAAAGCAATGTGCTGAATGAGCTGAATGATCATTGTAAAGAGAGCAAACACTCATCACAATCCTGTTAACTTGGTAAAGGACAAAGCTCAGTGGAAGAGAATCTGTGGTCCAACGTTCAGCTGTCAGCTTCTCCAGATAGGGCTGAGAGTAACTCCCACCCAAAACTATAGAGAGTTATTGCTAGTCCATGTAAGAGGGCTTCCTGTGTTCACAATATGACCAGGAATCCCATATAAACTAGTTCCTGTTTGCCAAGACATCTGTTGGCTAAAATACACTGTTATGGACACTGCTGGTATCACTGGCTGAGATAATGTGATTGTTTTTAGCTGTTCTTAGAATGCTTTTAATGATATTGTTACTGATGAATTTGCCACCCCTGCTTGCTTTGGGAGGACAGGTGGAATATAAGTTGATCAACAAACAAACAAACAAAGAAACAACATAACTCTCCGAACCTTACCCTTCAAACTATCTTTATGTCACCATATCCCCACCCATCAGCTTAACTCTAACCAACTCTTACCAGCCTCAACCCTGCAGAAAGGCTTCTGTTCCTTAAATCACTCTGCCACTCTTGTTCACTTCCTCTTTTACTTGGGGTTTTCCTTCCAGAATTCCTGTGACCTTCCCTTGCTGTTTAAAATTTAAGATGACTTTCTCACACATTCAGTTATATTCATCACAGTTTGGACATAAGGGAGGAAAGCTGTCCTTAATGGCCCAAGGCCCAACTTCTCCAAAAATCTGAAATTCAAATTCTTAGGGGAGAAACAATGAAGAATATCTGATTTTTTTATTTTCCATGATCAGAAGTGTTTTTTTAGCACAAGCAATTCCTTGGCCAAACAAGCAAAGCAAAACTTTCAACTATCCTACTGCCAAATTAGGAATGTTTGGGAATTCCAACTGAAATGGAAATGGGATCAGAAATTGTTGATGTTCACTTTTTCATCCATTGTCTGAAATGGAACTCAATCCAGTGAATGCTATTGATATTCACTGCTGTTTCCTGTCCACAAATTATATGTAACCAATGACTCTCCCATGCAACATTTGCACTGTTTTCCCTTTGCAATGAATGGTGTGGAGTAATAATGCCATCAAGAACATAATTAAGAACATAATATTCCTCCACAGTAGGCAGCAAGGTGAATAACATAGTTTATTCAGAAGCTGAACTGCAGTGGAACAGAAACAGTACTGCATACAACAAATATGGGTCAGAATGTAAATCAATGCCTTCTTACACCCCTAATCCCAATTAGGTAGTGTCTGTGTGTTTAAATTGCTGCTTACTAATTTTTAACTTTGCAGTATCTAGATCTATTCCAGTGGATGAGCCAGACTGAGCCAAACACTTCGCACCTCCCCTTAAATGATGGCCTGCTCTGGCATAAAACAGTATATAAAAATAACAATGATGATGACTCTGGGTGGGGGATGGGGAAGGAATCCTGTAAAGTTTGACATTGCATATATTTCCTACCTCCCAATGTTCACAGAGATGAAATGAAAGAATATTGAGCATGGGGCTGGCAGAGGTGCTTTTAGTACAAACTCCCAGGTTTATTTCCAATTATATACTGGTTTTTACTTAGCCTCAGCCTTCTTTTGTCCATCTCCCCCTCCTTCCCCAAAAGCCCATAGGTCTACTGGTGTGACCCACCTGCTAATAACCCACCAACAGAATCAAGGTGGTGATTGACCCAAAGTATTAAAAACTAAAGTAGGAACAGGATTTTTTTTCCAGGACTGAATATAGGGTGCTGTGTGATCAGACAGTAACTCAAAAGGTGAAGCCAATCCACCTTCTTTTGGGGTATAAAGGTAAAAATGAAAGTAAAGTAAATTTATACTTTAACACACTAGCAAAAGGAGACAGTGTTCTCTTTCTTTTCAGCACAGACTTTCCCATGAAAATGTTTATATTTTAAAAGTACTTTACCATGGCAGCACAAGCTAAGGTATTATTTTCCTCAGGAAAAAGAAAATACAAGTGGAAAACAAAAGCACAATATTTATCCCCCCACCAGAGCTGAACCTGAGCAGAATAAATGTTGCAAATGTATATGATTCCATCTTACAATTTCAGATGGAACTGTCAGAGGAAATTGTCTTTCTCAGCCATTGACACAAATGGGGTAGAAGAAGAATAGACTCGCAAATGTCTGTTAAATTTTGCAGTTGCTATCCATTGGGTATCACACGAACACTAGGTCTTCTGAAGCAGTCTAAAGCATGATACATATTGTTTATTGAACCAGCTAAATTATGAGTCCAGTTGTGGATATTGACTGTGAATTATTGTGCAAACAAGCCCATTTCAAAGGAAATATTACAAGTCCTTTTAGTATTATCTGAAAACAAAAATAGTCTCTCAGACTATTTGTGTACATGAAGTCGCAAATGCCAGCATAGCAAAGCAAACATTTCTTGAAAATGCTGGGAATGGAATCTTTTTGACTGCTCTGAGCTGTCCAAATGCTTCCCCATCACTTTTTTTACCATCAAAGAAAACCTGTAGCGCTGAGAGATAGGTTAGGCTGATAATCAGAGATGGGCCCTTAGCTACTTAGTAAATTTTACAGTTCAGAAGGAATTTGAACTTGGGTCTTTCAAGCCACTATCCACAATACAGAGCCCCAACTGCCTTGAAATACAATACAATACAATACAATACCAAACAAGAAACAAAAAAAAAAACAACCTTCTTATTAGATTCGTATCTTATATTTTTCTCTAGGTTGTAAACATGTATTTAGTCATTTAATCCTTAGTCTCCATGCCTTGTCTCTCCATGCCTTGTCTCTCAAATCCCATGTCTATGACTAAGGACAGATGGATCTGTTTATTTCCATTCCATACAAATGCTGAAGCTTAAGTTTCTGTATTAATCTATGATGATGATGATACAATGGTTTTTAAAATCTTAACAAATATTGTATTTCAATGTGTATTATCACAAGATACAATTAGATATGTAAGCTATCTCAGTATGTGCAATCCTAAATGCATTTTATCTTATCCTAAACTAAACACAAATAAACAACTGGAATGGTTTCCCCCACTATTTTGATACTTATTCTGGTACATTTTTGAGTTGTAAAATGTACCACAAATTTTGCCAAAATACAGAAGCTGAAGGGTACATGTACATTAGTCAAAGTGTTGCAGATCAAGTCAGTTCATGTTGAAATTCACAGGAAATGAAATCCCTAAACATTCCTATGCCTGTCAATGCTTCAGGGATTTCTTCCTTGAAGCACCCTATGCCCACCCAGTTTCTCCCTCTATTACTGCTCTCGCCCATCTTCATTACACATAGGCTGTACAGTAGATCCTCTAAACTTGCCACTATATTTGCATCCTCTATGAAGCTTACAGCACGGCTAAGCAGAGCAGCAATGTGTTTGTGGCAAGATCCAAATACAGGGAGTTCTGAGATTTTCTCATTTCAAGAATGACGCAAAGGCCCTCCCATTTCCCCCCATTGGATTATGTATATCCAATAGTGCCCTTATTGGGGATTTGCCTGAAGGTACAATCTGCTCCTAATATGTTTGGAAATTACTGTTCCATTATAGTCACACCAATATGCAATCAAATAGAAATTATAGGGGAGGCAAAGTGATTTGTCTTCTTAATGAGAGTCACCTTGCTGATTCCTCCAGTGCTTTCAGCAATCATTAGCTGTGCTGGTGAAATAAACAAGAGGCAGTTGCTTCTTGGGTGGTAGCAGCAATCCACAGTGAGACCAGATGGGCAGCTCCCCCAAATGACTAATCCTATTTAGAGCACTAAACATTTTTCTTTTACTGTCTTGGCTTCCCATAGCAGTGGTCCCCAATTCTTGACAATGTAGCCAACCTCATGCACTACAGTGAAAATGCGACCAAACCTTGCCTTGGAAAAACAACAACCCCATGAGGATTAGGCCCTTTCTGGCAGAGAAGATTAAGACTCCTGCTGCTTCTAAATGGGCTTGATATATTGTTACTACCTACTGAAAAAGGATCCCATGAGATCCATCAGTGACTCTTTAGTTTGTAAGCATTCAGCAAGCCTGATGTTATTTGGAAAACTGTGAGCTGGCCAGACATTTTGCAGTAGTGAAGGCAATAAGGACACCCATGGGTAAGAAAAATGGGAAGAGGTGATAGTTCCAGGTTATCCCCTGACCTTGCTTTGCATGGAACAGACGTGGATTGTGGGCAACATCTTTCCAAAACTTATCAATTAAAGGTACAGATAGGAATGGGAGACAGCACTAAGAGTCTCCACGTTGCAGCCATATTGAAAATTGAATGAAATATGATAAGTTTGTGCCGGTTTGGTTTCAATTTCATGTGAATCTATGCAATCCGAACTTCTGAAAACAATATGTTAACTAAAATGCAGCTATCCTTCAAAATCTGCATGTATCTGAATTTTGTAATGCAGTTCTCCAACCACATAATGAGTAACAATGTGAATATAATCTGACAGTCTACATTAAATGCATCCATTGGTAAGAATAACATGCATAAATTCATTGCATGGGGGGGGGGAAGTGCTTGTAAAAATACATATAGTAGGTGAAAGTGTATTCAAAAATGTGTGCTTTAGGAGACATATTAAGCACTAAGAAGCTAGTGCAGAAATGTGGAGAACTGAATTTAAGAATGAAACAATGCAAAACTGAAATTAACAATTTCTGCATCCCTAAATATAATTCAGAGATGGAAGTGATTTGCTTTAAAGCAATGTGGCATATTTGATTCAGGGTAAGGGTGGCCAGGTGGGGAGGAACCCATAGCCGTCCACTGGCCATGTATTTTGGTGTGGTGCAGAGCCAATTTGATAGGGCTGCTATACGTTCAAAGGCAGAATTGACGTCCAGGGGAATTTCCAAAAGGTGGCTCTTTGTCCTGGTTTTTACTTTTTGAAATATGGCAACCCTTCAATTTGATGATCCTGACAATACTGTGCTAACCTCCCAGTCACATAACAATGTAGCTGTAAGGAGGTTGTGTGAATGGCACTGTCCCTCCTCATGATCTGCACGTGATTCAGGGAGATGCACTGCACACAAGTCCCAGTAGAGTCCTTGTTGGTGGAAGTTCAACCACACATAGTGTCAGAAGTTGAGGCCATGTTCAGCACTCACAGCAAAGTTGTCCCCTTATGTTGCACAGAAGTAAATGCCAGCCAGTTGTAAAAAAAAAAGGGGGGGGGAGTAAACTGGAAACAGACCAGAAGAATGAGTGGGGGCCAAGGTTGCAGTGGAAGTGACTGTAGAATGTGTTTTCTGCTGTATGAGGCTGAAAGTCAAGTTCCCATGATTTGAGTATATGAGTGGATTTGCAAGTGCCTCTGACTTTTCTCTTGTAGAATCATAGAATTCTAGAGTTGGAAGAAACCCTCAGGATCATTCAGTCCAACTACCTGCAGTGCAGGAATATGCAGCTGTTCAATATGGGGATTGAACTTGGTATAGGAAATATTAGTTTCAGACTCCATTATTGTCTGAAACAAGACAGGTGGTTGAAACCATGTAGCTGGAGGAGAGCAGCTCAGTGCTCCACACACACAGAATTCACATGTAGACTGAGAGTACAAAATGCTTGGTTTACCCATTTCCTCCCAAGGTGAGGGGAAGTGACATACTGTAGGCTAAGCCTGGCATGACAGATTACTCTATGGCATTAACCCCTTACTGCATTAAACCCAAGCACACTGGTCATATGAGGCTGGTTGCCCTACACCAGGGATGTCCAACAGGTAGATCGTGATCTACTGGTAGATCGCGGGGGGCTGTATGTAAAAAAAAAATCATGATCTACATGCAGAAAGTGCAAAATACATGACAAACCAAGCCTCTGAATGAGCAGAATGACTATTTTTACACATTACATTTTCTTAAATAGAGTAAATCTTATTTTATGATCATTTTGCTAAGGTGTGCTCTTGTTACTCTATCCTATTTCTTCATTGTATGACAACCAGTGATTTGCACAAAATCACAGGTTTGATTGGATTATAGCAATTCCTCTTTGGAGAGGTCGTACTTTTGCAGCTTCAATTTACATCTGAATGGTGGGAATTTTTTAAAGGCACACAAGGTAGAATTTGCACTCTACATTCTTTAGTGTACACTGCAAATCTCCCAGACAATAGGAGCCCAATTTTACCTTGGGGAGCTATATTTTATTGTCCTTAACATCATGATTAAGCTGGTCTTACCTTTGAGTGATTCTGCCATTTGTTACTGGTTTGCTTGCACTGACTGACAAGGAACTCTTTTCTGAGATGATGTACACTGCTCTCCCTTCAAAACTTTCCTGGATTTTCATCAAAACTTAAAGTACAACCTCAGTCTATCACTTAGTCTGTGCAGTATCGAATTCCCATGACATCTATTCTTTCTACCACCACACATGATTTCTAATTCTCGCCCTGTTCGTTTCTGGGGAGAAGATGAAATTCAGAAACAACAGAAATGATGGCTTGTTCTTACATTACACGTGGGAAATCTAAGTGTAAGGATTCTCAAAAGACCAACTGATCATACAGAAATGCCCAAGAACTTTTTAAAAAAATAAATTGAAGGAAGACTCAAGTTTTCCATTATAATAATTACATATAAGTTTCTGAAGTTTGCCCATTGCTAGCAGTCTCTCACTTTACTAAACAGATTAGCCTGATTTGAGTTACAGATACACAGCTGTGCATACAAAGAACATTAGAAGACTCCTGCTCTATCAGGTCATAGTAACAAAAGAATACAGGAAGCTACCTTAAACCAAAATCAGGGCAGTGGCCTGTCTAGTTCAATATCGTCCACAGTGATTTCAAAGAGGGGGCTTCTTTCAGCTATGCTTTCAGATGCTAGAGATTGTCTTTCTACCTGCAAAGCAGATGCTGTATCAATGATCTATGCTCTTTCCCCCTATGTGTTTCTTAAATAGTTATATCTATTTGACTATAAAAATATATATCTCAGTTAAAAACATTTCTAAAAGATGCCTCCTTCTGTGCCCAATAAGCTTGGGATGTATTTGCCTGGCAGCAGTATAGCCCAAGGTTTTGCCCAGTATCTTTTTTTCATGGTGGGCTCATGCCCTTGCAGAAGAGAGGGGGAAAGCCTACATAAGGCTGCTTCCCCTGGAGCTCAGGGCCATTTCGCCTTGAGAGCTGCAGGAAAACACAACATCATTGGGGCGGGGGGGGCGAACAGTCTCCCTCAGGAGGTTGTGGACTCTCCTTCTTTGAGGATTTTAAAGCAGAGGTTGGATGGCCACCTGTCATGGATGCTTTAGCTGAGATTCCTGCATTGCAGGGGGTTGGACTGGATGACCCTTGGGGTCCCTTACAACTCATGATTCTATTAATATTCCTTGGTATGTTACCCCCCATTGCAATTGTCTAACCCTGTTGAGGTCTTATTGTTCCTGGGATTTTTACTGGATGCCAGTTAGGGAAAGCACTATGGCAATTCTTCCAGCTCCCTTTTCAAGGGTGCCATTCAAAAGTAATTTAAAATAAATGAAATAAATTAATAATTTAACAAATAAATAATTCACCTATTTAGGGCACTGGCTTTCCTCAGCCATGTGTTTTCTTTCTTTCTTTCTTTCTTTCTTTCTTTCTTTCTTTCTTCTGTTGAATGTGTGTGTAGCAGCTTTTAATGACTTAAAATGGCCGATAAACATTCCTTTCTCATGCGAACCTTGTGACCCTGGAAGATATTGCAGCCTTACAAAGTAAGAAGTTAAAATCTTGTGTGTGTGCAACAGTGCCAGCTGATGGTTTTGTGGGGGTATTGCAGCTTTGCAGTGTATAGATTTAAATGTGTGTGTGTGCATGTGTGTGTGGCCTGGGCAGTTTTGAGGTGAGGTCCATTGGCCTGCTAGCATTATGCAACCTTGTTGGTTGATGTACTAAATGAGTAAGTACCTAGCTAAATAAATAAATAAATAAATAAATAAATAAATAAATAAATGTAAAGGAATTCAATGAATAAATACACAATTTCTGGCAACTGAATATGTTATATTCTGTCATTGATAATTACAATTATAATCTGAATTAATTAACATATATAATAAAAGGAGTAAAATTTACTATTGCAATAAATTGCAATTAATTATGGGACACATGCTGGATGGGCTTCAAGCAGAAATATCTACCCCTGAGCGATACCGGTGGAAGGTCCCGGGTTCAACACGCTGGGGTGTTGTGGCAATGTACCTTAGGGGGTGGACGGATGGTTTTGTTGGGGTGTAGACAATATTACCTTGAGTTGTTTAACGGGCATGATTGAATTATGTGGGTGAGTGGAAATACAGTGGTACCTTGGGTTAAGAACTTAATTCGTTCCGGAGGTCCGTTCTTAACCTGAAACTGTTCTTAATCTGAGGTACCACTTTAGCTAATGGGGCCTCCCCCTGCCGCCGTGCTTCTGCCTCGCGATTTCTGTTCTCATCCTGAAGAAAAGTTCTTAACCCAATGTACTATTTCTGGGTTAGCAGAGTCTGTAACCTGAAGCGTCTGTAACCCATGGTACCACTGTATAGGAACAGGGGCAAAATTGTCATTGCCGTTCCACCAACTGAATTGTTGGTGTTGCTGGATGATATGATGGTGGTGGTGGTGATAGTGGGACACTGAGTATAGACCCTGAAGTGGGAGCTAGAAAAACCCATCTGATGGGGCAGTCTGGTGTTCTTTGTTGGTTTGTTTGGCATTGTTTTCTAACATCAGTACCTCCTTAAGTTCTCTCAACAGGTATGGCCTTATTACATCCCTAGCCAATGGTCTGATCCAGGATAAGGAAGATTCATTTGTTCACTCACTGGTAATTGTGTGGTGTCCCCCTCATGCAATTCATACAGCTGTTTCATGCTTAAAAACTTTGCCTGAACAAAAGGGGGGAGAAACTGGCTGTGGTCATCAAATTCTAAGGGAACAATTTCAACACACAAACACACACCATTAAAAATGCTTCACAGAATGCCATATATCTGATGCACTCTTAAGCATTTACCAGAATGAAGGGCTTACAACAATCCAAGACTTGCTATGAGATGTCTCATATATTAAAGCTACAAATTAAAACATTTTCAGTAGTATTGCTCCAACAAGAATCTTGGTGTTTTCTAGGCATCTAGTTCATTAGCCACTGTTTGATTTACAGATGCACACTGCTTTGAGTTCATAAATGAAGTGAGGTTTACAGCTCAATACTGAGAGACAATATTCTGGGCTGCTTTTGGAATCAGTGGTGGCATCACAGCTGCAATGAAACTTTATGTGGAGATAGACATGGTTTGTTAGATGTCCGGTGTGTGCAAGGGTTATATGGCTGTGGAAAGGTCACTGCTTCTGCTTTATTGCTTATTCTCAAGTGGCTGAGCAACACTTGCTGCTGTTCTACTCTTTAGTGACCAAACCAGACTGCTTACAAATGAGATGCAGCGAGTTTTGGTGCAAACCTGGAAGTCAAGGGAAGTTTCTTGTTTTTCCACTGGACTGGCATAGCTCCTCCAAATGCTTAGACTGTTCAGAAGAGCATAAGCCCAGCGTAAGACCATTTTTGTTGGATGCAGACTGTCCCAGAATCACTCTGCTGTGTATTTTAATATGCATGTTTTAATTTTAACGTTTGCATATTTGGTTTTTATATTTTGCTAAATCATTTAGAAGCCTGATTGGATATCAAACAAGTATTACACACTGACCAAACAATCAATTGATCATTATAATACATATACTTTTGTATTGATGTGTTAATATCAATGGGTTTATGTTTTTAAATATGTTGTAAGTCACTTGGAGAGCTCTGTGTAACAAGTGACTCATAAAATGATGATGATGCAATTCTGAAGAAAGCAAAATGGTAGCCATCAGTGCCCTCCTGCCACCAAACTGTTAACTAGGATAGGAAGTTTTACCCTTTTCATCTTTGCCCTTTCCAAGTCAGGCAACGCAAACTGAATTGAATTGAATATTAAGCAAAATTCCATACAAACATGTGTGTATTAGAATAAATTCACATTAAAAGGCTGGTGGGTTTTCATGCTAATTAAAAAAAAACCACTATTGTGGAAAACTATTTTCCAAACTATTGTGGAAATATGGATAGCTGGAATTTAAACTGGAAAAATGAGGTGCCCAGATTGACAGATTTGCCCATCCCTAGTGGCAACACAACTTCCCACACATCAGCAACAGAGCCGCAGTAACAAGTCGTCCCCTTGCAAGCTGACAGAGTAGCACAGAGAATTTAAAAATCCCACCTAGGGTTCTCATTTAAAGGCCCCTGGCACCTAGCATATGCTGCATCTTAAGACACTGGTATCTGGTGTGGAAGTTTGCAATATACCTCCCCCACTTCCGGCCCCTTCCTCAAAAAAATAAATCAAATTATAGGCATGGAAACTTCACTGGACCAATATAAAAATGCTCCTTTAAACAAACAAACAAACAAACAAACAAACAGAAAACAAGTTTGTGCCTCAGTTTGTCACTGTAGCAAAGGGAGACACCTCTGAGAATCAGGTTGACTCCATGCTAAAAGCATTATAGAAAGAGATACAATATTTACTACTTATGAAGAAATACAATTTGCAATGCCACCACACTTCCATTTTCCACCTCGCTGTGGATAAAGAAAGCCAACATATGCGGGTGGGGTGTGTGTGCAAAGCCCTGATAGATGTTTTCACGTCAGCACTTTTGCTTCCTTGAACATCTAAATGAAACTTGTAAGCCTGGGTACATATTAGGTGTTTTCATGCCACGACTAATATCCTTTAAGGAGACTAGCGGTGTGGCTAACCTTATTTAATAACTGTCTAGGGAAGCAACATTTTTCACCCTGAAAATGGAGCCTGATGCATACCTCGTAATATGGAGGAAGGGATAAACAGGGATAAAATGGGGGCATTTTTAACATCAGACCTTCCCAGGGCCCTCTGCGGCATAAAAGCATTCACAAACAACTAAGAAGGACCATACACAATTTAGAAACTTTGCTTCTCTCGCTTACACCAACATAGACATTGAGCTCCTGAAAACTGAGGTATATCTGGGAACATGGGAAGCTGCCTTATGCCAACTCAGGTCATTGGACAATCGAGCTTAGTATTGTCTACACTATTTGGCAGAAGCTTCCTAGGATTTCAGACGGGCTCTTATGATCCTACTTGAACTTAGGAACATAATGAATTCACAGGCCCATCTAGTCAAGTGTTATGTTCTCATAGAGGCCAAGCAGATGCCTATGGGAACAGCACATACAGGACCAGAGCATGACCATGCTTTACCTCCTACAGTATCCAGCAACTGGTATTCAGAAACATACTGCTTCTGATAGTAGAAATAAGACATAGTCATCAGGGTTAGCAGCCCTTGATAGCCTTCCCATCCACAGAGTTATTGAATCCTCTTTTAATGTTGGTAGCCATCATTGCCAAGGATTGAACCTGGGTCATTCTTTATGCAAAGCAGATGCTCTACCACTGAGCTAGGGCCCTTCCAAGCAGAACATGAACCCCAACTGCTGTGCAAGAACATCTGGTGCTATGTTAAAGCAGCTGCAAGAGCTCCTACTCAAGGTATGGGCCTACAATTCCTCACCAGGGCTGCTGCCAAAATAGGATGAGACTTTATGGGGCCGTGTGTATTGCTTTCAAGCTATGTAAGAATCTTTGACACAGGGATATAAGGAGGTCCTCTGTTATATTCAGCAGTGGGTTGTGAGGGAGCAGAGACAGTGACATCCTCCAGTGGCAGCAGCACTACGTTTGCTGGAATGGGGCTAGATAAGGTGGTGGTGAGGTTGGTGGAGCACTAGGTGGTGGTGATCCTGCAGGTATGCACACCCACACACCTATGGAGAAACCATTGCCAATCCAGAGCTCCCCTGACCTAACCCTAACCACCTTGTTCTACATTATACCTCTCTAGACAAGTATAGGACTGCCACCAGGAGGCTGCTCTTGCCTCCATCCTCATTAATGAGCCACCACCAGTTATATTAAGGCAATACATTGAGTTGAGTGCAATCCATTCCAGCTGAGGGTGGTTCTCCAAGTCTTTTTATGCAAAACATGGGCTATGCCAATGTGGAAACTAGCTTATAACAACTAACAAAATACCGTAGATTCCAGCGTATAAGACGACTTTTTAACCCTGGAAAAGAGGTTAAAAAGTTGGGAGTCGTCCAGTGGCATAGCGTGGGGGGTGCAGGGGGGGCCGGCCGCACCGGGCGCAACATCTGGGGGTTAGGGTTAGGGGGCACAAATCAACGGGTTAGGGGGCACAAACCCATGGGTTAGGGGGCGCAAATTACTTCCCTTGCCCCGGGTGCTGACAACCCACGCTACGCCACTGGAGTCGTCTTATACGCTGGGTATGGAGCCCACCCACTGCTGCTTTGGAAGCAGCAGCAGTGGGCAGCGGGCTCCGTGCTGGGAGGAAGCTACCCGGCGAAGCTGCCCAGCGATGCTAAGCTGGCTTTGCTGGGCGACTTCATCCCGGCGCAGAACTGCCCAGCGTATTAGGCAACTGGGCTTATAAGACGAACTGGGCATATTAGATGGGAGGGGGGGGATCTAATATGCCCAGTCGTCTAATACACCGGAATCTATGGTATGTAGTTTCTAAACATAATTCCAGCTCAATGGATAGGAAAGAATTTTGGATTGAGGGTGGGGGAAATGTCTCCACTGAAGTTAGAGAAGGAGGAGCTATTTTAAAAACCTGCACGTACAAGATTTAAATCAAACTTCCTGCATAACACCATATTCTTGTAACTTCATCCTCTCTAGAGAACTCTCAAGTTTTAATAGTGTTACGTTTTGTTTTCTTCCTGCTTTTCTATACATTATACAATATTGATAACTATTAATAAATCATGTACTAACCTGCAGGGTATGGTACAAAGCACATCAATTTACTCATGCTTTTCCCCCTCCCCGCCCCCTTTTGGGGCAGATATTTATATTCTAATATATTTTTTTCTAGTTAACATTTAATAGCAATTTTGTATTGTCTGCTTTTGTACAGCCAGAGGCAGAATTATTAAAATGAAATAAGCAAATATATATTCTACCAACAGGAAACCGGAAACCATTGTGCTCATTCCATTCTTTATAGCAAACTGTCAACTCAAGTAAATTTTAATCTAAGGATTTGCTGCATCAGCTAAATGTACTGTATGGGCTAAGAGACTGTGACCCCTGGTTCTGATTTGGCTTCTACTCTCAATTTGCTATATTGCCATTAGGCAATTCCAGGGGGTGGAGGGATAAGAGGTGGAGTTCATGCTTTCAGTGGTGGCTGGTGCCCATTGGGCAGAAGGCACGAGGATCAAGAATTGGTGGAGTGAGCACCAACAACAGGCAGAGGCAATCAATTTGAGTTTGGTCCCATCTTCCTCCTTGTTGCATTCTGCTGTAAGACAATACTAGGGACAGGCGAGGCTGACAGGCAGTGATACCTCCTGGACTGGCTGTGAGGGAAAGCAGAGGTTTTGGGGTAAATTCTCCACTTGCCCTACGGATCAGCCTTCACTGCATGCTTTACTGTGTCGGTTACAGAAGTTCCAAAGTTCACTTCATCTTAAAGGATCAGGAACCAAGTGAAGAATCAGAATAGGCACTGCTGGGAAAGGTGCACATGTCTGACCTGAAAACATGGAAGACCATTGTACAGTGAAACCTCGGTTGCTGAACGTAATCCATTCTGGAAGACTGTTTGGCTTCCAAAACGTTCGACAATTGAGGCACAATTGCCAGTCGGCAAATTTCTTTCAAAAAATGGAGAAACGCTCCTCGGAAGCGATTTGACTTCTGAGGTGCGTTCAAAGACAGAAACATTCACTTCTGTGTTGTCGGCTTTTGGGTTCCGAATTGTTCGGCTTGCGAAACATTCAACAACGGAGAGACCACTGTATTGTGAGGGCTTAGTGGTGTAGAGCAGCGGTTCCACACATGCCCAGATCTCCTCTTGGGGGTCCCAGACTCTCCTCCAAGAACCTTAGTGTAGATTGAGGGTAGGTGGCCCATCCATTGCCATTCTAGGGAATTCACAGCAATTGAAGAGGCATAAACTCTGATAGATTCACTCACATATATAAATTTCTATTGCAATAGGCAATCCAGCATTGGTTTCTGTCTATCTGGACAGGCAGTTGCCATTAGAAGTCCCTGAAGAAGCAAATGGACCAATGGTCTGACTTGGTCTGACTGCTGGCTTGCTGTATTCTATGTCCATCACAGCCCCCCTGTACACAGAGCTCAAGCTGTTCCTTAGGTCCAAGAGGTAATCACGAATTATGCATGAAGAGTCAAGAGGCTGCAGCTGAAGAGAAGGATGGGTATGAATCATAGGCCCCCAATTTGTGAATGGAAGTGCACTTCACTTGTGCTAAGACTCCACTGGATCCTAGTCCCGGTTTATACCTGTTCAATGCAAAAGAGAACCACTAGTACAGCAAAGTGGGTCCTGAAGGGTAAGAATGTGGCAACATGGCTATTAAAGAGGGAATTCATAGACGGGATGTTGTTTACTACTTTACCTATTGCTAGGGTTGTTGGCGAATTCTGTTGGAAATATTAATGGGGGCAGAAATTCTTGCAATTTTTAGGGATCATTAAGTGTGTGACTTAAATGGTTAATTCTCTTTTTTGACAGGGTGACAACAGGCTCTGATTGACTGGAAGTTCTAGTCAGTTGGGAGTTAGGTGTCAGTGAGAGAAATGGTTGAGATTTGATGGTTGGAGGAACTGGAGGGAAAAGGCATTCAGAAGGACCCCCCCCCCCCACTCTCCCAATGGCTGCCTGTAAAGAAGACAAACTTCTCTCTTTCTTTCTGCTCTTACTATGAACTGGTTTTGTTCTTTTTACCTCAATAAAATATTATCAGTTCCTTTTCCCTCTGGACTCCATCTGCTATATTCCAGTTACTTTGCTAATAAGGAACACAAATCACGTAAGTGAATGTGAGCTCTACCCGCTATCACTGCTTTTCCTGCCTGCAAACATCATGAAAGTAATTACATTATTTACTGCATTGTTTTTGCTGCTTCCCTTCCATGGAAATGCATAGAAATTAATGGTGCAATTAATTACATGTGTTTTGATCATAGCAGACAGTGAGAAAAATAAAGCAGATTTTAACAGAAGGTGAGCTGTAGAAGGCCAGAAACAGTGCTGGTTGCTATGAATGCAGGGCAGCATGGAAACTTCTTCCACCTTACACCCCTATTTGCCCCATTTATGTACGTCATATTCTCCAAGGAGTTCAATATGGTGTACATGGTTCCCTTCCCCTGTTTTGTCCTCATTATAAAAGCTCACCCAGTTATCTTCCTGGTCACGTTGTAGAATTGAACCGAGTTCCAGGTTCCCCTTGTAGTCCAACACTCTAAACACGACACCACACATACTACACTGAAAGAGATTGAGAACTAATATCATTTAAGACAAAATGAAACTAAACAAAAACTGTTGCAAGGTGTGTTTGTGGGAGACAGAAAGGATGTGAAGGGAAGGTGTTGATTTCAGCCAACAATTTTTTTCTGGGAGGGGGCAGGAAGAAGAGAAAGGAAGGAATTCCAAGCGCCTGAAGATAAATTATTTCAGATCTGATGCATTTCCATATAAAACATACCTGTGACACATTGGCTTGTCACCTAATCAATCCAATGATTTGATTGCAACTACTTAATCTGAGTGGAGATCAGTGCACAACTCAACTCTTAATACCACTCACTGGGGCTGTTGGTAGGCAGCCTTGTCTGTGGCCTGGTCTCAGGAAGAGGAGAGCATGCAGTTCCTGCACAGCCAAGGGATGAGGGAAGAGATGCCTGGCACCTCCCCTTCCCAGTCATGTTGGAACACCAACTAGGTCCTGCCTCATGAGTGGGAGGTGAGAGGCATCAGGAGAGGGAGGTGAGACAGGCATGCGCTTATTGTATTTAATAGGGCGTCCTGCTGCAGGTCACCCTCTTGGGAGATCACCACAGGATTCACCACTCACCCACACAGGCAATAAGTAGCCTGCTTGGTGATAAATGGGCAGGATGGCACTGGACCTTGCTATGGTTTATTCAGTCACTGTATTCAGGGTCAAGGAAGTATTTTTCATGCTGACAAATTGACCGGTCTTCAGGTTTTTACCTACCTCATAGCAACTGTCACAACTTTGGTGAGCAATGCATTGGCTTGGATCCTTAATTGAGTGGGTACCCATTAAAGGGGTCCAGAAGGAGTGTCTCTGTCTCGGAGCCAAAGTGGGGACCAATGGGCCAGATCACCTCTGGATGGGGTCATGGCACCTGATTTATGTTTAGAGGTGACTCCCAACTTCAGGCCCAACCTCACAGGGTTTTATCAACCAGCAGGTGGGCTGCTTGATATTGGATCTATACCAAATGCCTTGGCCAAACTTACTGCCATTTGCAATCAATAAAGTTGTGGCTTATTTCAACCCAAGTACCAATTTCCTGTGTTTACAGTGGTGCCTCTGGTTACGAACTTAATTATTTCTGGAGGTCCGATCTTAAACTGAAACCGTTCTTATCCTGAGGCACGCTTTGGTTAATGGGGCCTCCCGCTGTGCATGCGCCAGAGACGTGCAATTTCCGTTCACATCCTGGGGCAAAGTTCACAAGCAGGAGCAGCTACTTCCGGATTAGTGGAGCTCATAACCTGAAGTGTTTGTAACCAGAAGCGTTCAAAACCAGAGGTACCACTGTATTTATATGGTCTTAGAAAATGCATGCAATTCAATGGGGATCCATGCAAACAATTCTGACTAAATTGGAGCTAAGTGAAATATACAAGTTCTCAGTTTCTTCCAGGTGCAAATTCTTGCCAAAGACCATTAAATTTCACTGAAATGCTTTTTCATGGTTGCCCCCAAAACAAATTTTATTAAATGCATGCAAAAACAATTATATGTCTATTTCTATATAGAAATTTAAATGATCTCTTCCTGCCTTAAATTGATTAACCAACATCAATTTGGGTACCATATAGTAAAAACAAGTGCAAAAGGCTCATTTCCATAGGCACTGCATTATCTTCTCCTGAGGTCTATAACAATTTCATGAAATGCTCATCAGCACTCTAAAACATGCGAGTCGAGTGTGTTTTTGAATCCTGAAACAGACTGTTGCATGTTCACAGAGATCTGGACAATGAAAGGCTACCTACTGTTTGAGCAGAGGAGAATTAGGAGATGAGGAAGAAGCTGGACTAGTCCTGTACTGCAGCAGGTTGAAGCTAAGGTCTGGAACGTCCCGGACATAGCTGAGATTTGGTCATCAGAAACAGTGTCTGGGCGGAAACTTTTGTTTCTGGATTTTCACTTTTTTGAAATATGGCAACCCTAGATGAAGCAAGTTACTTCAAGCAGCACCACAGAAGGAAGAGGGATCAAGGCAGGAATTGTTGTTGTCTTTAGCAAGGGGCTGGAGGGAGAAGTATTGTGAGTTCTGTCTTGGGATAGCTTAAAATAGGACTATAAGTTGGATAGTCTTATGGCATGGAAAACAACAATAAGGAAATGGACTGGGTGCCTTTGGTGAGAAGAAAGTATGCAGAAACTGGACTTGGCAGAGAAACCATCTGCAAAGGGGCGGGGGGGGGAGATTAGAGAAGATAACCTCTCCTCTCCAACACCAGGTTAACGAAGGACAGTAGAATAAGGAGAGAAAGAATGTCTGTGTAGTGAGGGAGGAGGGAGATTCATATAGATTGAAACCTCTAGAGAAGTCATAGTTATAGTCCACATTATCACTCTATGCCACTTTCCCCACTGTTTGCTAAACTCCCATTTCATACTCCAATGGCAACCACACAGAGAGACTCTCACAATGTTAAAACACTGATATGCCACACTTTGTGAATGTGGTTAGATTTTTTTTTTTTTAAGGATGAGAAAAATCACCAATGCATTCAACTCTGAATTGACAGAGGCTCTCTCTCTCACATAGTAGGGGTTCCCTCCCAGTTTTGTCCCAATCCCTGGATGCTTTTAGTGACTTCTTTCCTTTCTTCCACCCCTTCTTCACTTCACTTCTCTTCTCTTCTACACTGGCCAAGCCAGACAACCTTCAACATCGTGGTAGAGCAAGCAGGCCCTCTACAGAACATACAATGCTCAGTATTCATCAACAGCATATTAAAAGTAGAAGAATTAAAGTTGGATAGATAGATAAAGATTGATAGATAGACATTACACACACACACCACACACACACATACACACATGCATACATGCAGCAAGAGAGTGAGGGAGCTGTTAGCTTGGGTGAAGGAGCATTTTCACAGCACGGAAGGATTTATATCTTCATAAAACCCATTTGTCTCATTAATGACTGCAGAGTGACAGCCACATCACCAAAGCCAGAAAACTACCCTTGGCAAAATCATGTTCCCAAACACTTATTTGTAGGGGTAATGCAAATCAAGGTGTGGGGTTTTATGGGAGAGATTCAAGAGGTGCCCACTTGCCTGTGTCACTGTTGCATACAGCAGTAGCAAGTTCAGCATCGTGCAAATGCACCAGCAGAGCCAATCTGGCACTTCTGCCAATGATTTTGCACTGTGTCAATCTTGCCACTGCCTTCCCCATTCCCCTCTCTGAACATGGTATGAAGCAGCATTTCATGTTCACACTATCACTACCTCATGCCATCCACTATTGATTCTCATGGGAATAATTTATCAGGGGCTGTATGCCAGTGGTGACTAGGTCCTGAAGCCGGTGGTAGGTGGAACAAGAGGCTAAACATGGGTGGAGCACTACACCTCTCTCTCTCTCTCTCTCTCTCTCTCTCTCTCTCTCCCTCCCTCGTACCTCTCCTCCTGCTTAGCAGCATGCTCTTTCCAGAGGTCTGGGCCGATTGCCTGCAGAGGGCTTCCCCCCTTCCTTTTGCCACAGGAGCATCAAGGCAGATGACCATTGCTCCATCTAGCTCAGAATTTTCTGTGCTGACTGTAAGTGGCTCTCCAAGGTTTTAAATGAGGTTCTCTCCCTGCCTAACTGTATTTATTTTGCTTGAATTGAACTATAAAATGGTGATTTTCTTATGTTAAAATGAGAGTACCCCTAAACATTTTTTTAAAGAAAAAAAGCACTGACCCTGGGACTTCTGCATGCAAAACAGCAGGGCCGTCTCTACATGGGGGTTCAAGGCACTGAATTCTGGGGGCGCCCGTCGCCCGCTGCTGAAGCTGCCTAAGCTCTTACTGCCACCACCTCAGAGACTGAGCAACAGCTGCTGCCACCCATTGCAGAGCCCCTGGCCTGGCCTGGCTGCCACCACTGCCCAGAGCCCTGACCAAGGGAGGAGGACGAAGAAGGAGCACGGGGGAAAGCAGTGGCAGTGGCAGCATCTGCAGTGATGGGGAGGTGGAAGCGGTGGCGGGAAGGGGCGCACGGTGGAGCTGGATGGGCAGCTGCTGCAGTGCTCCTGCAGAATGGAGTGGGCAATGGGGTAGCTCTCACAGAGAAGTACAAGGGGCGGGGGAAGCAGCGGGGGCCACCCCCACCCCTCGCAGCTGTGGCAGTGCTTCAGACCAAGCCCAAGTTGGGCTCAGTGGTGAAGCAGGAGCAGCCGCTGGCACAGCAGAGACCTTAAGAAAAGCTGCACCTGGAGGAGTGGGAGGTGGAGAAGGAGGTGAGGCGAGTGAGCAAGAGCATCAACCAGGTGTTCAAGGAGCAGAAAAGGGAATATAAGCAGACACACTGCCAAGGCGCGGGCACTCGGCGGTGTGCGGGGCCGGCCAGAGTCCCATCTCAGCCTTTCCCCTCCCTGCCCTCAGAGCCCACCCGTCCAACAGACAGACCCTTCAGGCTGGCGAAGGAACTGTAACCCATTCACTGGCTCCAGGGGGGTCTGCTTCGCTGGCCGTGCACACACTCCTTTCCCACCCAGGGAACCCATTGCCCACCACAGTGCACACTTCCCTCCCTTCAGGCCGCCTTAAATTTGGGTGCGCTGGGCAGATCTTTGCACCCGGCCGCCACATATGCTAAAGACAGCCTTGCAAAGCAGAATCACTACTACTGAGCTAAGTGCCTTCACTCAGCCTATTTCAGCTCCCCTAAGCCACGTCCCTTTCTGCTCTCCAGGCTGCTCCCAACTGAATACTGTTTAGGGCTGGGTGCAGCCACTGAAACAAAGGTTCTCTATCTTGGCATGAAGCAGTGGTCAAGTGTTCCTTTGGGAGGTTGTGAACTCTCCTTCCTTGGAGGTATTTAAGAAGAGGTTGGATGGATATCTGTCATGGGTGCTTCAGCTGAGATTCCTGAATTGCAGGGGGTGGCTTTCAGGGACCGTTTCAACTCTACAATTTGATGATTCTATGATAAGTGATGATGGTGTTGGGGAGATGACAAAGACATTCAACTACTTCCACACCATTACATATTCCTTGGGGACTCCAGCCTTTCAGCGCCATTTAAATCTAATTACCACACATTAGCTGGGCTAGTGCAGCTCACTCGCCCTGTGCTTCCTTCTACCTGCCTGACATCCAACCTCTTCTCCTTTGAATCTTTATAGAAAATCTTTCAGTGTTTGACTTTCTGCACCTCAAGAGAATTTCACCCATCAGCTGAGACTCTAATAGAGAGCAGCTTCCTTTCCAGAAGAACTTTGATGTGAAGCAAAGACTTTTAGCTTTCAGAAAATGGCTGAAATGATTTCATTTGGGGGTGGAGGTGGGAAGGGGCAAGAGACCTTTTTAAAGAGAAGAGGCAAGGACCAACTGATGCACCGTGTTCATATTGGAGGACCTGCGTGAAGCCAACATATCTAGTTTATGCCAGAACAGAATGTGCTACCATAATAAATACATTTCAGAACATGGAAGATCCAGTTTTCAGTTGGGGCTTTTCATGCTATGAAAAAAAGAAAAAAGAAAGAAGCCAAGCAAAGCTTTGTTTTAGATTCCCTCCCCAAATACAAAGGCTTTATGGACTTGAAAGCAGAGAGCTGGAGCAGTCACAGGCTTAAGCTTTGTTTCCTCACAGGTCTACTTTTATGTGAAATCTCCTTTTGTAATCTTTGCTTTTCTCTTTACGCATTTTAGCCTAACAGTAAGCTTTTATAGATGAATAATGGATGCATTCCTTTTAAATACAAGAAAAGTGTTTGCTTTGACTGGATAAAAGGTTCAGGCAGCTCATGTAAGGACAGGCTAGGTATGTTTATTATTATTTTAAGTTTTAACAGCAAAGTACAAGGCAGAAATTGCCTGCCGCACCATTGGATTCCCCAAATGGCTTTCATGAAACAAAAGGAATAGATGTATTATGAATATTGTGTGATAGGGTTCCCTGGAGGTGAAGAATAAAGATACCTCAAAATCTTATGAATGATTATTTCCAGTGCCATGTCTGAAGAACCAAACTGGCAAACTCTAAAGAATTGTGCCAGCCTTGAGGTTTCATTATCTTATAGCAATGTCACAATTGCCCTTTGTGTAACTAGCCACTGTGTCCCAAGTATCTGGTGGTCATTCCATTTCAGCTCTAAAGTTACAACTATATCTAAGGTAATGCTGCCATAATGCAGTATGCCAAGGGTCACAGACACGCTGCTCTATGGCACCGAAAAATGGTATTGGTATGTACCCCCTAAAAAATCTACAAAGCACAACAGAATATCTGGCTTCCCTTTTCAGTTCCTCTTTAGCATTGAACATGCTCCCTTAAGCATG
Source organism: Podarcis tiliguerta (assembly GCF_965153285.1). Taxonomy (NCBI): domain Eukaryota; kingdom Metazoa; phylum Chordata; class Lepidosauria; order Squamata; family Lacertidae; genus Podarcis; species Podarcis tiliguerta. Next base: position 36,509,983 of record NC_139553.1, read on the forward strand.
GCCGATTGCCCTTGGTGCCAGGACTGGACACCCACTTTCCCTTTCATTCTGAACAGAGAATAGGTGCAAAAGGATTGTTTATTTCACAAAAGCTATATATCAGCTTGATTGTAAAAACAAACAAACAAACAAACAAAACAAAGACACACCATTCTTTCTGTGAGTGAGCATGGTGGTGACTGATGTAAGTGCCTTTTCCCCACTGGTGACAGAGTTATGGGGAACATGTTATGACATGCGCTCCATGGCAACCATTTGTGTTATATAAGTCATTTTGTGACTTGTGCTCATAGCACTTCCTCAATTTTCCAAATGTACAGTTCTTGAATTCTCTTTGGCAGCGGCTTACAGCTCAGCCACATCACATATTGTACTAAGGAGAAAAAAACAGCAAAGTGCTTTGAGTTGAATGAGAATGCCAAAATTGGGGTAGAGTGTTGTGGAAAGGGGTTCCACCAATTACCAATGGTGGACACCTGGAACAGGTGGAGATTGTGGGTATAGGTGGTACAGCTGTACCCAATTCATATCCCTTTATAGCAAAGACAGGTAACTGTATTCCTCCACTTGTTGCTGAACTTCAGCTCCTATCATCCCAGCCATCATGACCAATGAGCAGGTTTTATAATCCAGTAACACGTGGAGTGTGATGGTTCCCTATTACTACTTTATGGCTCATACAAATGCAGTTGTCTCATCTCTGTTAAAGAAGTATGGACATAATGTGTTAGAATTGGATAGCAGTTTACTGAAGCATGATTCGGAACTGAACATGGATCTGGATCTTGGTTTCCTACCTCAAGATCCAGAACTACATTGTAGTGCATATACCACACTGGCTTTTCATATGAGCACAAGGACTGGTGCACTGACAGCAGTTCAGAATTGATTTCACAGAAGGCTCATCCAAGGAGGATTGATAGTGTAGGTCTGCACTGCTGTACAATACGTTTTCTCCACATCTGATTTCCATTCAAGGGTGGGATGCTAGCTGTGGGGGGCCTTTTGAAACAGCTCAAGGCCACAAGCCTCTGGCATGCCTCATCTACCCTCCCTTTCTCCAAAGAATGTATGTAAGCGCATTGTGAGGTATAAAACCAAGGCTGCATTCAGCAGCAGTAGCGTGGTGTGTTGGATCTCTCCCCAAACTTTGATCTCTTTGTAAATTTTGATCCTTTCACTTTACCCTCTAAGACCAGGTTGCTGTATAGTTCATGATGCACCAGCATTTTTAAGCTTTATGCATATAATGTGTTTGAACTATCTTGTGTCTTGAGGCAATAAAAAACTTTACACTGAACTTTGTGGGAAGGGAGTTTTCTTCACTGTTGAATAGAAAATCTGACAAAGGGAAAGGGAGAAGACTCTGAAGCTTTGCTGGACTATTCTACTGATGCTGTGCAACTCTGCTGGTCACGCTGTATGTGTGATATCAAAATGCTATGATGGACTCAGCTACATTATTTTTTTAAAAAAACCCCAATGATTTCAATGAACTATAAACCTCCAACACCAAATGGCACCAGAGAGCAGAAATTTTTTATATGTGCTTTTCCATAGGGTTTTTTATTTTGTTATAATGGTCTAATTTCTGACTTATTTATAGAGTTGTCCCCCTCCCCGTGTGTGTAGATTCACCCTATGTTTCAGCCAGCATTATACCCTTAAAGACATCCAAGCAACCTGTTCTTGTCTGCTGTCTGTTTTGGCTTGGCATAGACGTGACACTGCCCATTTTGCCTAAGAGTCTCAAGCCATTATAGAACAAGACAGGAATTAGCAGTACAGTGGTACCTCGGGTTACATACGCTTCAGGTTACAGACTCTGCTAACCCAGAAATAGTGCCTCAGGTTAAGAACTTTGCTTCAGGATGAGAACAGAATTCATGTTCGGTGCGGCAGCAGCAGTAGGCCCCATTAGTTAAAGTGGTGCTTCAGGTTAAGAACAGTTTCAGGTTAAGAACGGACCTCTGGAATGAATTAAGTACTTAACCCGAGGTACCACTGTATAGATGTTAAATTGTGGCTAGGTAGTGATCAGCAGGGCAGGGTATTTGAAATCAGCTTCCCGTAATGAAGGTTGGAGTTAAAAGTGGGACTTGAGTCTGAAAATTGAAGTCAACTGCTCTACAATACACTGTCACTATGCACAGGTGCAATGAAGCACAATCATGGCTGTCATGTCATACAAGGACATGACCAATGTGGAAGTGGTAGCTAATTACTTATATGCTACTCTGAATGCCTCCAAGGGACAATGGAAACAACTATATTTGCACAACCCTGATTGTCACAACCTGTAATAATGGGAGACAGGCAACATAATTGGACAGGTGGATGTTAAAGCTTCATTGGCCCAAGTCACTACATGCACCACAGGAGTTATGCAGTCTATTGGAGAGAGACAATAGATGACACTTGGTTGCTCCTTAGCCCCACTTTCCGAAAGTGTGTGCTTCAAATGAAGTATGGCTCCAAGGCAGTCAATTGAGCTTGAAAGTTAACATTCCTGAAAATCGCCAAGTGCCAAGTCCAGTTATCACCATTTACTGTGCAACCAACTTCTGAAAGTTAGTGCCAAAGTATTCAGCTAATCACTCTTCAGAGCTTGCTTGCCTCCCCCAGGTCTTGTGGCCAGCAGCTATCTATGGTGTTGAGAGAAAACAATAGACCTTGTATGCTTCCTGGATAAGTAATGTTTTGACAAGTCATTAGCATGCCATTCCAATGATGGATGTCAAAACTGGAATGTGCCCTAAACTCCAGCAGTGAGAAAGCAGGGAACTTCAAGCAAACCACATTTAGCAGGAGAAACCTGAAAGGAAGCCAATTATTTCCTTATAAGCAGAATGGACTCAAACCACTACCAGATTTCCAGGAGCCTGGTATTTCTTGAGACTTCATGAACCCCTAATCCAATCTTGCATCCATATCCTGGTTTCAAACCAATAACTGAAATACAGCTTCCCAGTTTGCTCATCTCAAGAAGCTACGGTTTAACAAAACAGGCTAGAAGCAATGAAGATAGTGCACAACAGAGCACACAATTTTGTTCCTGGTCCAATTAACTGGTTTGTCAGATCAACATTATTATCCAGGAAATTCACATCTTTTGGGGGGTTATGTTATGGGGATGGCACACATGTCCGTTTGAACCAGCCACTTGGAACTGCCCCTGTACAAACAGTATTACCTTCTGGAGTCAGCGTGCCAAATGGGTCTTACTCCCCAAGCAAGGCAGAGAGCTTTTAAGCTTTCTGCCTTCCTTACTGGGTTCTGGGAGGCTCTCATAAGATCTTGCAGGAGAATCCAAGATCTCACAAGAACCTTCCAGAGCCTGTGCAAGAACGTCCCAATTCAGTAAGCAGGTCAGAGAACTTAAAAGCTTGTTCCATACCAGGAAAACCCTGTGCAAAAAAAGGCTTTTAAGCTCTATACCTTCTGTGCATTTAATGTGTGTGATTTCATCTGCCTGGCTTTCAATCATGTAAGTTCAAATCACACATGTTAAACGTGTGTGTAGGTTGCAAGTTATCTGTATTTGAACTGGTTCACTTATAATGCAAATGTACAAAAAGAAAAATATATTCCTCCAAATGTGAAAGGCAATAGAGTATAGGGATTAGGTATGCACTGAATACCAGGAGTAAAATGTATCAAAGTTCTAAGAAGAAAGACATTGAGGAACAAATTTGGAATAGCAGCTTGAGAATCAAACTTTCCCAACCTGGCATCCTCCATATGTTTCAGCCTATAAATTACATTAGCCTGAGTCAGCATGACCAATAGCCAGGGAAGATGGGAGTTGTAGTGCAAAATATTTTGAGGGTATTAGGTTGGAAAAGGCTGTCATAAAGAGGCAGAAGTCATTTTACAAATGCCAATTACATTAGTTATTGCTGGGCCCTTGGGACAGTACATGTCAAGATCAGGGGGCAGAATGAAATATCAGTGTTCAAAATAAGATTGAGACAAGTTGTAGATGTGTATCACCCCTATTGTAGAGGCTTCTGTGACATACAGACTTAACTTTGGTAGTCATGCTTTTTGGTTTGCATTAACCAAAGTGGAATCCAGAAATAGCCCATGTACTTTCCTGTTGATACAGATCTCAGAGGAAATGCTTGGATAATGGCAGGTATACGGTCTTTCAGGTACATTTCTCCACCATCAGATATCTTCTCACTGAGGAACACAATATAAGCTTCTCAGGAGCCTCAGGGTTCCATGAAAGCCACCAAGTTGGATGACTGATGGGATTGTTAGGGTGGCCAGGCACAAAAAGAATACAGGACCTCTGCACCTTTAACAGTGGTGATGAAGAGGGAAGTTCAACAGGTGCCACCTGCATGACAAACTACACCTGCTGGATTCCCTCTTCTGAAGACCAATTGACGGTGTGAGAACCTTGTCCTCTTTTGCACCTGGACACTCTACTGATAGTAGAGGTACCTGGTTGGTTATCAGGAGACAAATTCACTTGAAGTCACAGCCCAAAAAGCTTTCACCAAGACACCTACAAAAAGAAAAGGAGTCTCGTCAACCCTAAAATATTAATTGCTTGCTTTCAGCTCAGATGTAAAAGACGTCTGTGTGTTAATGATATGTCAATGGGTTTGACATTTTCTCCGCAGTGTTTATCCTCCATTCTTTCAAACAGATTTGGTTTCCCTGTTTCATTAGGCATCTATTAATAGCGCCTTAGCAAAGACTTGATATGTCAGCATTCACACCTTCCATTTTTAATACCCATTATGGGAGATGCTTCAGTTCTGCATCTGAGATTATTGTCACATTCCAGGGCTGAGAGAGGAGTGTACGTGTATGTGTGTGTATAATAAAGGTAAAAATAGTAGGTGAAACGATCGGGCTTGCAAGTGAAAATTAAAGGTGTTTGGTGAAGAAAAATGCAGGTGCAGATCTCCAGCGACAGGAAGCTGATTATTGTAATGTTCCTAATGATGAGACTTGCCAACATAATAATGAATAGAGTCATAGTTTACAGCTAGTGGTGACATTTCCTGTTGTCATTCAGCAAACTAATTGCCTTCTTTGTCAGGTCTGAATTTCTCATAACCCAGATGTTAAAGGAAATTGGGTCTGGCCAAGACAATACACCTATTATGACTGGTGGTGTCTCTCCTATTTAGTTAAAAAAAAAAACCCAAAAAGAGCAGAAAAAAAGCCGAATCCTGTTTTTACCAGCTTTCTTCACCACTTATGCAGAAGCCTGAGGAATTATCAGCCTCATCCTTGTCTTCATTCAGAAAAAAAGGAGGGAGGGGGAAGACAGACATGTTAAGAAGCAATTTTCCAGCCTCTGTACAATAACCTAAAAGATGTATTGATTACTTTAGAGTACAGTGTCTATTTAATCTTCCTGGGTAGTTATTCATTTTGTATGGCATTACAGATAGTTTACTCCTGTTTTTTGTTGTTTTTTTAAGGGATGCCTTGGACTACCTTGAATAAAGCTCAACCTATAACAAGAATGGGTACCTCAAAGAAGCCATTTTATTCACAATGAACTCCCTCTTTAGAATCCTAAGGACATGTAGCATTAAATACGAAGTGCATTGTGGGCTGGAATTAACACTGTGCTAACTCTAGAAAGACTAGCTTTACGCCTAAATTATTCCCTGTTGTTCAAAATAGAAGAAGAAATTCAGAGAGTCTATTCCTTCTGCCCCTGCATAGATTAAGGCAAATTAGTCACTCTCAGATCCTGAAAAGTTTGAAACAGACCAAGCAAATGGCAACATCTCACAGGTAGGGATGGGTGAATCTGTCAATTTCTGGTTCTCATTTTTCCAATCTTAAATTCAGGTCTACATATCTACTTGCTTTTTTTCAGGAAAAAAGGAATCCTGGTGAAAACCCCAACCCACAATTAAACATGATTGGTGCCCACAAACTGGATTTAGGGGCGGATGATCCTAAGGCTGGCCCAAGGTGGGTCAATCTGCATGGAAACTCCCATATCATGGCCATGCAGTAGGTGGTGGGTCCCTGCGCAGTCCTACTTTTTGGGATGGTTCAAAACCAAACACTTAGGTTTATTATTAGCTACAGCTCTTGCAGTTTAGTGAGCTACTGTAGTTTTATTCATCCTAAGGTATTATTCACTCAAATCCCCCCCCCCCGAAATGTCCCCCCACAATGTACGCCAAAGAATCAAGCATTTCTGTAACACACAGCTACATTAACAATGCAATTGCACTCTGCATTGCTACTCAAGGGATGGTCGCTGCTCGCTTCTACAATTGCTTTAAAATCAATAATATATCAATGGATATAATTACATCAGAGTTAGCAGAGATGTTCGAGCTTACATAATTGCTATTCCTACATGCAGTTTTGCAACAGCCATCTCCTGCCCTGAATATCTTTGTATCTTGGAATATTTCAGCACAGCATATGTGTGAGATCATGTACATAATGGATTCTGCCTCCCAGGAATGGAAACATTTTAAAGACATTTTAAAAATAAAAATAAAAATACAGATATGCACGGTCTAAAATGTGAGCAGCATCTATTAGGCATACATTAAGGACCCACTGTTTACTCTGGGACCTGGTATTCCATTACCTATACTATCTGTCAGACAGAAGGATCAAAATCACATGCAGATAATCTTGGACCTTCCAGATGTTGTTGAACTGCAACTCTTATCCTCTGCAGGCATGTCAATGACCATGGTTAATGGGAGTTGTACTTTAGCAACATCTGGAGGGCCAAAGGCTCCTTAAATCTGATCCCAGTGATAGGCTCAGCCCCTTTTCTGAAAGATCCACAGAGGCATCTAAGTTGGTTGCAAGCCTATTCTGTCAGAAGAAACATATACCGTACTGAGAAACCAGCCTTCTTCTGACAGCTGTTCCAGATGACATACTGAGCATTCAGCCTGATTTGCCCGGCCAAACCCCACAAAGAGGTTAGACCATATCTGGTCTTTAGTGCCCATTTGTTCCAATTTGTTTGGTGTGAGATTATAAAACAGTGGGTGTTCATCCCAATTTGCTGGTGCAGTATTTGCAAGTCTTTCCATTGAATTGTTTGTTCATTCCACACTTTTCAATATTTATTCCATCAGGTTCCATCCTGACAACCAAAAGTATGCTTTTAATGGATTTTGTTGAACAAGCATGGCAGTTAACTTTAATCTATAATTGTGGTAAACTAAATTCCTGGGGTGCATTGGCCTCTCTCTTTTCCTTCTAATGTCTTGGAACTTCCTCAGTTTCTAGCTGACCCTGTTCCAGACACAAGGTAGAAATTTTGTATCAAGACACAACCAAGGCACTTTGGGGAAAATAAAGAAAGGGTGGCTTACATTGCCTTGATAAGCATCCATGGCAAAACCAAGCTTGAGAATAGTTACTGTTGTTTCCCAGGTGAAAACTGTAGCAGAGCAAAGCTAAATCTAGAAGTTATCAGACAGAAGAGTCAGTTAAGGGGCCCCTCATGGTGGCTGAATCACAGCTTTCTGTGCTTTACAAAGTGACCATAGCCTATTTTTTCCTTGGAGGAACCAGCTGGGAAAAGCTGCACAAGGCTTATGAAAAGCCATAGATTGCACTTATAACCATATTTACACAATTTGTGACTGGTATGGCAGAAGGATGGGGGACCAACAGTAGACAGAACCAGAGCCAATGAAAGGTAACTAAGTATATTTTTTGTTATTTTTATGTTTATAATTCCAAGGAAAATGGCATTAGGAGTGGAAATTGCTGGTATTTGCTTAGCAAATTTAGTGTGGGGATGCAAACCAGGCCAGTTCCTACAAATAATTATCACAAATAATAGTTTCAGATGCATCCTTACATACAGTGGTACCTCGGGTTAAGTACTTAATTCATTCCGGAGGTCCGTTCTTAACCTGAAATAGTTCTTAACCTGAAGCACCACTTTAGCTAATGGGCCCTTCTGCTGCTGCTGCGCCGCCGGAGCACGATTTCTGTTCTTATCCTGAAGCAAAGTTCTTAACCTGAAGCACTATTTCTGGGTTAGCGGAGTCTGTAACCTGAAGCGTATGTAGCCCAAGGTACTACTGTATTAAGGATAGAATTTATTGATTATTTCCATACTAACTGCAGACTACAATGAAATACTGAGGTTTACAGGTAATCTAAAATGGGAAAGGGCAATAGCTCAGTGGTGGAACACCTCCTTTGCATAGGGAAGGTCCGGAGTTCAGTTCCTAACATCTCCAGGCAGGGCTGGGAGACAACCCTGCTTGAAACCATGAAGAGCTGCTGCCAGTCAGTGCAGATGTTACTGAGAAAGATGGACCAATGGTCTGATTCAGCATGATGCAACTTATTTTGCTCCCCTGTTTAATACATACCTTTAAGGTAGAATCATATCATTTATTCCACAGCTATTTCATCATTTCTGAAGTAAATGGTGATCAGAGGGGGAAAGTATTTTCATCAGAATATTTCCCCCACCCCAAGGACATTAGAACAGAACCCTGAAGTGGGTTTTGCATCAACATAACATGTCTGCCAAACTAACGGTCTGAAATCCCCCCACCCAGACGCAGAATTCATTTTAATGTTGATATATGGCAAATTACTTTCCTCCATGGCACATGGTGTAAGGTTAAGTTTCTTAAAACACTTTAATTCAGACTATTTAGAAAATAATGCCTCTATTTTATCCATGATTCACAATTAACTTACTTGGATTTGGTATTGTTGTCATAGTTCTATTTAATTTGCCAGTTGTGGGAGACTGTGCTTGGTTGAATCAAGTATGTAAAAAAGAACTTCACACATTTTCAAGAAGTGAAAAGATAACGTGCCGTATTGCAGTTTGTCACGCACATCCTTTGAGGTATTCTTTTCTGGAAGAGAAACCTGAGATCTAGGTTGCCTCCAAACCGTCAACATTTTGAGGGAGGTATTTCAGCACATACCAGAAATTTAGGTTTGCCCCATTAAGGTGGATTAGTATACTCTGCCAGACTAGCACAATAAATCCACTTGATTTTGCAGATAAGAAAGTGACTGTGAAATACATTGAAAAATGCAGGATTAACAAATGACTAATGGGAAAATGTGTAAGCCAGGATGAATGTTCATAATTGTATAACTTCCCTGCAAACAAATCAGAACAAATTCTCAATAAAAACAAGGTACAGTGTAAGCTCTGTGTAAGCTTTTAGTAAGAAAATGAGGGTGCATGCTCATTAAACAGCAGAAACCTTTTGCCATGTGGAGTGCTCCTGTACATAGTTCCAATTAGAAGAAGAAGAAGAGTTTGGATTTGATATACCGCTTTATCACTACCCTAAGGAGTCTCAAAGCGGCTAACAACCTCTTTTCCCTTCCTTCCCCATAACAAACACTCTGTGAAATGAGTGAGGCTGAGACACTTCAGAGAAGTGTGACTAGCCCAAGGTCACCCAGCAGCTGCATGTGGAGGAGCAGGGAAGCAAACCCTGATCACCAGATTACTAGTCCACTGCTCTTAACCACTACACCACACTGACTTAATAGGGCATGACATCCTCTAGAACAGCCCATCCTACCCTGACATCAGTCAATCAGCATTCTGTGGCCACTGAACACTCTCTGGGCTGTTTTGGGGGGTTTGCCTTAAGCTTCCCTCCACCGACAATATTTGTGTACTACTTTGAATTTCCCCAAGGCTGCTGATATCTCCCCATATGTGGATGTACTATTTTTGCTACCTAAACATCAACATTCACACCTAAGCATCAGAAATATTTTTAAAAATTCTGTAGCCCTCCTTTGATCATAATGGCCTCAGTGTGGTGGACCCATAACTAATAATAATAATAAAATATGCAATAACTTCTAATAATGCAATGACATCAATGAAACACAGTTTTAAGAAAACACCTCTGAATCAATGGACCAAACCACAATATTGCATATATAATGTTTATATAATATGTCCCCCCCCCCTAAACTGAGCAAAAAGGTGATTGCTTCAGCTGATGCCAGGAAGAATAAAGCCTTTTTGCCAACCACACCTTGAAGACAAGGGCATTTCAATGGCAGGGTACCTCCACAAAGAATTTTATTCTACTCATTGTCCTGTAAAGTATCTCATTATGTGTTTAAGTTGAGTAATCTTCTATATGTTAAATCATTTTCAGATAGGTGGGAATTGCCTTTTTTAAAAAAAACAACAATGTTGAATCACTGTCCATATGCTTGGCAAACTCTCATTTACAATTTGAACTACAAAACAAGGCACATGGATGTTTTACGTTTATGGGGTCCTTCTTCTGTGAATCATGAATCGTTGCTCGTGGTGAATGGGTCCTCCAACTCATTTATCAGGAATAAAAAATGGAATCTTTATCATCATTATGAGTTTTCCACTGAATTATGAGGCTACTTTTCACACTTTGGGATCAGAGTTGACAAGAACAAGGAGTAGGTTTGTCACTCTTATCAAATCCGCAAGTATATTTGTAGTTTTCACATCATGATAACTGTCAGAGGAAATATGTCTGGGTCCAGATGCGGCTCACTCTAGTGAAATTTCTCAGAAGCAACTCATACATCCTTGAATTCCCAACAGATGGACATATTTCAAAAAGCTTTCTATAGGTGGGGTTAGAAAACTAGCACTAGAAATATGAATCAAAGCGAATTTATTTCAACTGATAAATATGTGCAATAAAAAATTAATATAATTGGATTAAGATGGAAATGCACCATTTTAAATGGTGATGAATTGCTTGATCAAAACGGGTCAATTGGACAATCCTGGGTTTTTACTTAACACCAGCTTTCTGGGAGCTTCAGTTTCATACATTAGGAAGATGAATTATCACAATTAAAGAGAATTACACAAATGAAGGTGAATTACATGACAGGAAGCAAAGGCTAATTAAACTATTATGAAGTGGAGCTGATGTTCTCAAGGAGTATGAATATGTTAGTCATATGAATATGTTAGAGTGCTCATATTTTCTACAGTTGCTGCATATTTCTCTCCCACCCTCCCAATGACACAGCTGGGTCATTCCTAGTATCTAGTCTGCTCCAATGCAATCAGCACCACAATGGTGGATGCCATTCAGTTAGAAAGCAACAGGGAGGGGCTGCACAGCTGGTTAAGCAGTAAGGGGTAAACTAGGGTGTGAAATGTGAATGAGTGAGCACTGTTTTCAAGGGTGGGTGACTGCCACTGACTCATTATGGTCTGTGATACATCTCGTATGGACTCAGGAATCTTATATAACTGATCAGGCAGCTGGTTCATCTCATCTAGTACTGTCTAATCTAATTGGCAACAAATCTCCATAATCTAACAGAGGAATCACTATCCATTTAGCTAGATTGAACCTGGGACCATCTACATTCAAACCAAATGTTGTACTACTGAGCTACATCCCCTTCTCAGAAAATGCAACCCAAGCAGGATATTTTGCTATTGTTGCCATTTTGTATTTTGGAAGACTATTGAACAGCCGCTGAAACCTCTAAATCAAATTTAAAAATTAAAAATAAATAGAATAATTATAGAAACCATAGTCCTAACCTTTTGCCTTCTTCTAACCCCAAGTCACATTAAAAAAAATTCAAGAAAGAAAAAATCAGGCCACTTGGCTTCTAATGTTGGCTCATGCCTTTGGGTATTGTAAAGGAAGGGAAAAAAAATCTTAAATTATGTCACTGAAGAAATGCATATGCTATTTAGTGTCAAGAAAATAATTCCTGTGGATTCTTAGTGCACAGCCTTAATCCAGCTGTCACTAATGCATAGTGACACAATAGACTTGCAATGGCTTTGAGGGAGCTGCTGTGCTATATCAGTTCTATAATCCGCAAACTAAGGAGGATTTACATGATAGGCTGTATACGCTCCCCCCAGGGGTCTTGCTGCCTTTCTTTTTCTGAAATCCAGTTTTTTAAATAAAAAATAAAATCATAGAACATATATCTTTAACCCAATAGGCAGCAAAGCCCAAGTAAAAAGTCACCAAAACCATTTGGATTTGCAGTTCTCATTTGTGAGACACCTGGGAATACATTTCCAAAGTATCCATGAGAAATTGCCCCATGCTTCAAGGTACCAATGGACATGGAAACATTCACTTTACATATTTGGACTGAGAAGATAATCTAAACACATACTGAACTCAACACTTGTAAAATAAACAATAAAGGTAAAGGTAAAGGTACCCCTGCTCGTACGGGCCAGTCTTGACAGACTCTAGGGTTGTGCGCCCATCTCACTCAAGAGGCCGGGGGCCAGCGCTGTCCGGAGACACTTCTGGGTCACGTGGACAGTGTGACATCGCTGCTCTGGTGAGCCAGAGCCGCACACGGAAACGCCGTTTACCTTCCCGCTAGTAAGCGGTCCCTATTTATCTACTTGCACCCGGGAGTGCTTTCGAACTGCTAGGTTGGCAGGCGCTGGGACCGAACAACGGGAGCGCACCCCACCGCGGGGATTCGAACCGCCGACCTTTCGATCAGCAAGCCCTGGGCGCTGAGGCTTTTACCCACAGCGCCACCCGCGTCCAAAATAAACAATAGGCCAAGGTATATGGCAGGAATGGGGAATCCTTGGCCCTCCATATGTCTTTAGGACTGCAACCCCATCATCTCCAATCATATTCCATGCTAGCTGGGGCTAATGAGACTTTGAGTCCAACAATATCTGGAGGAACATAGGTTCATCATATCTGGGGTAACTCAAACTCAGGAAGACATTCAATGGATATACCGTTGAAGTTTCATTAAGCAAGGCTCAAAATCCAATGATCTTTCACTTGAAAAAGGCATCCAAGTGCCCAATATCCATTCTAGATTGTTTATGGCTCAAAATGAGTTTGATTCAAAGCCTCCTCGAGCAAAATAAGAAATCATTACCATTGGTGAAGAGGGAGGAAATAACAAAAAACAGAGTAAACTCATAGAGTGTCTGTCCTTCCTGACTACTGAACTCAAAATTATGCTTTCGTGCATGACAAGCAGAACAAAGCAGCCAGGTTGCTCAACAAGACAAAATGGTCCGGATACATACCATAAATCCTGACCTGAGTGTCTGGGCTCAAGTGTAAGTGCTGGTTTTGACCTAAAAAGTCTTATGAGGCTTCGGATCCCAATACCTCAGGGACTACCACTCACCATATAAACTGGCCCCCAACCCTGTGATACACATTTCTGTACACATTAGAATCACAGAGTTGTAGAGTTGGAATGTACACCAGGGGTCATCTAGTCCAATCCTCTGAAATGCAAGAATCCTTTGCCCAACATGGATTGAGTATTGCATTGCACAGTTGAGAGAAGTGTGGATTTTGGACCGCTGTGTTTCGATTTGTGCATTGTTTCTGAAAGTGTTAGGCAAGCAGGTTCAACATCAAAAATGTGAACTGAGTTAAACTTCTTTCCCACCCCTAACTAAACCTTGGCTTAGCTGACCACACATTGGAAATAAAAATGACTGGGGAAAAGCAAAGTGGCTGAGAACTCCTCTCCTGGAGCCCAGACATTTGCATAGTCCTGAAATGCCATAGTCTGGCTTACAATGATATGTGACCCAGGTCACTTAATGCCTTATGTCAGTGATTCTCAAAGGGTGTGGCAGGAGATGTTGGCAAGTGTGGCAGAAAGATTCAAGGACAATCAAAGAATCATTTAAGCATTTCAATGTACTGCATTATAGTATATTATAGCATGGTATAATTTTATTTGATTTTTTGGCAGAACATGGATAGATAAGAGCAAGAGCATCAAGTGATACTACAAGCTCATGCCTTTCATTGTGTTTGTATAACTACTTAAGGTATATATGTAAGAGGCTCATTTATAATTATATTTTGGGAATGATTCATATTCTTATGTGGCTGCATTGTTTTCTCTTACTTTCTGGATGTCCCTGATCATATTTTAAAGTACAGTGGTATCTCGGCTTTCAAACGTAATCCATTCTGGAAGACAGTTTGAATTCCGAATGTTCAAAAACTGAAAACTCAATACAGAAGCCTCAATACAAAAGCTGTGTGTCTTCCAAGGTGTGTTTGAAAACTGAAGCAGTTACTTCCGGGTTCACGGCGTTCGAGTTCCAAAACATTCATCAATGGAGACATTCAAAAACCAAGGTTCCACTGTAGTTGTGTTCTATGTTATAAATCAATCACTGCTTTGTTTTCCAATGTACTTCTTATTAATTAAAAAAAAAATATTCTGAAAATGTGGCCCAGAGGAAATGGTTTTGGAACTACTTCCTTATCCAGTTCTCAACATCAATGATAGTTTTCTGGATTGGGGGGGGGGGGGAGCATTCTTCTAGGTTTGAAATATTCCAATATTGCTATATTCAGCTATGCACAGCATTCCTTTGAGAGAAAACTTATGAGTGCCCTCTTAACATTTCTAAAATGCAAATCTACAAAGGCCTTTGATAACCGGAATCTCATCATGTATAGCACACAGATATAAAAGTCCATTTCCAGTCATTAAATCACTGTAATTAAGCGCTATTACAAGTATTCAGCTATGTGAATTTCTGCAAGTTTGTAAAAAAGAACAAGCCTGCCACAGTTCCAAAAGTGGAGTGGGGAGGACAGGAGGTAATAAAAGATGCATCAAGTTGGGTTTTGACGAAAAATTCAGAGATGGCAATAATGAAACCCTGACTCCTGATTGAGCTAGTGAATGAGCAGCCAATTGTGATAAAAAAGACAAATAACATTTGAGAGATAATCAAAAATACAGATATTAAAATAATATCTACACTATGCTGTAAAGCTTACTTTCTTCACAAATGCAACCTCATTGAAGGGTTAAAGGCCTACAGTCCCTTACAGAAGACAGAAAATACTGCAGATCCAAATGAGAGTTTATAGTTATTTTAATCATAATCAGACAGGCATGGTGTTCTTTTTGGTTACTTCACTGTAGCTATGCATCACAAATATCTAGGAATGCCTTTGTAGAAACACAAGCCAAATATGTACATCAACAAATAATATTTAGCTGTATCAAGCATCACTTGCTCGGTTTTTCAAAGCATGGGGGCAGGTTAGAGAGTGAGACACAGGCACACTTTCATTTTGGAAGGCTGCAGAGAGGGAGATAGACTGTTCAAACGACATATCAGATTTGCTAAAATATCATGTTCTGTGGCAGAAGCAGATAAGAGGTGTATGTATGTATGTATGTATGTACGTACGTTTTAAACAAACCAACAAACCGAACAACAAGAACAAAAGGATTTCTAATCCAGAGTGCAAAACAAGACTTCTTTTTTGGGGGTGGGGGGAGGACACACAGATGGTTTGACTAAAGGACTCTAGACATTTTCAGTAGCAATAGAATTCATGAAGCACAACAAAAGTGCTATAACCCCAAAATATCATGCCCTGATTGTGTACTAGAAATCTTCCATTTTCGTGTTTGAAATTTCCCAGTAGGCTCTCTCTCTCTGTGTACTTAACTTTGTTTGGAAAGATCACGTATCTTGCAGAATCATATCCAGCAGTCTTCACATTTATCTGCAAATAACACATATATGTTTTTCCTGTACTCAAACTGCTCCCCCTCCCACTCCAAACCCTGTTTGTGCATTCCTTATGCCCATGTGGAATGCGGGTGGTGTTGTGGTCTAAACCACTGAGCCTCTTGGGCTTGCCAATCTGAAGGTCAGCGGTTCAAATCCGTGTAATGGGGTGAGCTCCCGTTGCTTGGTCCCAGTTTCTGCCAACCTAGCAATTTGAAAGCACACCAGTGCAAGTAGAAAACTAGGTACTGCTGTGGCAGGAAGGTAAATGGCATTTCCATGTGCTCTGGCTTCCGTTACAGTGTTCTGTTGCACCAGAAGTGGTTTAGTCATGCTGGC
Organism: Podarcis tiliguerta; assembly: GCF_965153285.1. Lineage (NCBI taxonomy): Eukaryota > Metazoa > Chordata > Lepidosauria > Squamata > Lacertidae > Podarcis > Podarcis tiliguerta. Next base: position 36,525,824 of record NC_139553.1, read on the forward strand.
CACATGACCCGGAAAGCTGTCTGTGGACAAATGCCGGCTCACTCAACCTGAAAGTGGAGATGAGCACCACACCCCATACTCGCCTTCGACTGGACTTAACCGTTAACCCAGGTGTCATTTACCTTTATTTTACTTTACAGCAATCCTGAAAGGTAGAAGAAGTCTGGAGGGAAGGGACATTGGGAAATAATGATTTGCCTAAGGCCACCCAATGTCAAGTGCACAAGATGAGCCAAGATGTCAATGAAAGGTTATACATGCTCAGTAATTTTTTATACCAATGTAGCTCCACTACCAATCGTGTTGAAAAAAAGGGAGTGTTCGCGCGGGGGGGGGGGTGTATGCCTTTTATTTTTGGGAGAAAGGAATTTGTTCACTAAAATAAATTCCAGAATATCTTTCCAAATTAAAAGTCATTGCAGTTAAAAGTCCCCTATACCTTAATGTCATGCCTGCTTAAATAGAGAAAAAGACTTAAGTGCAATGAATGGGATTGTGCTAGAAAAATCTATAAACCCAGAGGTTCCTGATTCCCCCCTCCCAAATTTTTGCAATATACATACATGTGGTGGTTTTTTTTTTGGGGGGGGGGGACAGAAATACTAGAGATAATTTCTATAAAGAATTCCTGTGATAAGAACAGTTACATCCTTCAGCAGTCATTTAAAGCAAAGCTCATCAAGGGTAACCTTACAGGAGTAGATTAATGCTTAAAGGTACTCCTGGATGGTTAAGTCCAATCAAAGGAGACTCTAGGGTGTGACACTCATGTTGCTTTTCAGGCTGAGGGAGCTGGTGCAGCTTTCCGGGTCATGTGGCCAGCATGGCACATCCGCTTCTCGTGCAACGGGACACCTTGATGAGTGCCAGAGCACATGGAAACGCCGTTTGACTTCCCACCACAGCGGTACCTATTTATCTACTTGTTCTGGTGTGCTTTCGAACTGCTAGGTTGGCAAAGCTGGGTCAGAGCAACATTGAATAGATTCAAACTGCTGACCTTCCAATCGGCAAGCCCAAGAGGCTCAGTGGTTTAGACCACAGTGCCGCCCACATCCCTACATGCTTAATCATGCTTAACTATGGTTGTAGTGGTAAATGCCTAGTGAATGCAGAACAAAATATAGTTTGATTCTTCAATAGATAGATAGTAGGCCCACAGACCTTATCTACCCTGTTGCCCCAGCCCAAAGGTCCATAATCAGGTAAACCAAACCTGGACCAATCCAGGAAATACCTGCCCTTCCCTGATTCTGGTTTTGAATTAGTTTTGTGGTGGAGCTAATGTTTAATTAGGGAGGTATGTAAATCTACATATATATCCAATTAGACATACAACTGTGAGGCAGACCCTCCCCACTTCAAACTAAGAGCAGGAGAAGTTGAGAAAGGGAGATTCTCTTCCCTCTCCACTATGATGAACCCCCTGCCACAAAGGAAAAGGCTTAGAAAAAAGAAACAAAATCCTTATTTCAAGCCTAACTGCTAAAGGAGGGAGGGAGTGTGTGGTTGCAGTTTATGTCCGGTTGCAGTGTTTCCTTGGTTTGCAAATGTGTATATGCCCCCACCCTCCGAAAAATGTTGGCAATCCTTTTTGTTGGATCACTAGCTGTTGCCAATGATTAGTACTAGATCACAAGCCTGTGTGTTTATTGTAATACACAGAGAATCTGCTGGGCATGGATTAGGGATCCTTTCTTGCCAATGGACCTTCCTCACAGACAACCGCTCAGCCCAGAGAGAGAAGACAAAGGCAAAACAAAGGGAGATAATTCTTTCCTTTCTTGCAGACCGAGCTCACTGCTCATTCTGCAATTTCGCAGGCACAGAAGCCTTGCCCAGGAAGTAGACGTTGCACACATTCCAGTTTCCTGGCCCATATTCTTCAGAGCACATCTGCTAGGAAGGCATTGTGCCTGATTCACAAGACAGTCTGCCAAGGTCAGGATAAGCAAAGGTGCCAACCAAGTGGCAGCTTAGAATGAATAGTGGCAAACCATAGGAAATGACACCTTTCCTAGAGATAAAGGAGAATAAAAAAGATTAAAAAATACACTTGGCAATCAGCAGTGCCAAGTTGAGAACACCTGTTTCATTACAAAGGATCATGTTTGCTTTTACTCATATATTATCCCTTTACAAAAGCTTCTTATGCTGCATGTTGTCTTAGCTGCTTCTACAACTTCATTCCCAAGTGGTCCTTCTCTGTATCTTTTTATTTGGGGAACAAAATGTTGTTCCATTTATCATGTGATCAACCAAATTAAAAAATCAGAACCCCTCTCCCCACATTTCCTTAATCTTTCTGGGGTTTGTTAGGTTCACCTGACATTTCTCCTCAAATATGAAGCAGAAAGTTTGGCTTCTTATATTCTGTGTGTGCCTGTGTCCATGTCTCTTAGGATGTGATTGTTGTAAATCAATATTTGTAACTCAGTTGTAACCACATACTTTAGGGCTTCTGGACTCCACTGATCCTTTTGCTGCTGAGCCATTTCTTATCAAACAGCCTCTCTAATTCCAGAACCCTCCATGATATTCCTTCAGTCCCACTGTCTCTGTGACCTCCCTTCGTTCCTTTACCTCCTTAATGTCATATCCGAAAAGGTGTTAAAGTGTAAAGCCAAAAAAAAAATCTCATAGGGCTTAAGCACTAACAAATAACAATGTTTTTAGAAGGGCCGTGGCATCTTCGGCCAAAGACACTGGTAGCAAATCTCTCTCTGCCTCAGACAATTGAGTAGAGGCTACCAATATGGCACCCATAGACACAACTGCACTTTTGAAGTTTCCCTCTATTGCCCACGAAGGCTCTGAGCCCCAGCTTGCACTGCATTCTTGGTCCTGAGATGGTGAGGATATTTACCTTTTCTTCCCTTGAAAAGTGAATAGAGGTGAAGGAGGAAGCTGAAGGAGTGGCTAACACTCTTTCCCACTTCCTTTATAAGCTTTTTAGGACTCAGATTACTTCTAATGAACCCGACTTTTAACCAGATTCCTTGGAAAGATTAAGCATGTGTGCATGCACATTATCTCTTGGTGTGTATGTCCGGGGGAAAGGGGAGAAGTGACCAGAGGGGGTGTGCTCATGGCACTTGTTCAAAACACCAAATATTTCTATGACACTAAAAAGGTTGGCTCCCCTATATTAGAGCTATATTGTCAGTCAAAGTAGACGATACTGAGCTAGATGTAGAAATAATCTGACATGGTAGAAGGCAGCTTCCTATAGTCCTAAAAAGCAAATTGAATAAGCAGTTTTAAAGCAAAGAAAAGAATCTGCTCAAATCTCATCCTACCTCTGTTTGGTTGTCTTTAGGGCAGGTTTTCCTGACTTGGCACTCTCCAGGTGTACAGGACAACCCCCATAATTCCTGACCATATGCCTTATTGTCTGGCACTGATGTAAGTTATAGTCCAAAATAACTGCAAGACACCAAGTTGAGATCCAGGACTCCATCTAACCTTCTGGATCTCAGTGCCTTCAAGGACAGGGAATGGAGAATGATACATAACACTGGAAGGTGTCTTCATTGTAGAATACTCCTTTCCCCATCAGTGAGTTTGTGTGGACTGATGGTCAGTGTCCATGGTGGGTCTGATCCTGGCACCAGTCATGCATATTTTGTCAAGTGTGCATCATTTACTTCTCCCCTGTGGTTTTTCTCATTCTTGGCCTGCAGATTTTTAACACTTGACACATATTCTCATCCAATCCTCTGTCCCAAAGGGGCCACCATGAATAAATTTCCTGAATATGCATGGCAACCATCATATTCCTTTCATTTCTTCTGCTATTTAGGGTTTTCCTGGATTCACAGAACAATTATCACTTTCCTTTTTCTTCTCATTCCACTTTAGTTTTTCTCTCATATGTACAAAGGCATGCAACATATCTCTTGACATTGTACCATAACAATCCGAACAGGGTTGTTTTTTATATATATAAAAAAATACATTTTGATGCTAGGGGTTTTAATTTTTAAAAACCACACTCTATCCTATCTCTGGAATGCCAACATCAAAGATACAAGTTAAAAGGCAGACCTTCTCCTTGTCTAAAACAAATAAGTAAGCAAATAAAACAAATGCAAGGGAATGCTTAATTTCATTATGCCAAATGCAGATACTTTGCATAAATCTTCCAGAAGTCAGATATAGCTATGTTTAAAGCTAGCAGACCACAACATAATGAATGTTTAATATCAATGGAAATAAATAATTAGTTTTATAGCTATAAAGACACAAAATGAAATCTATTTCTAAGGGAATATGTTTACCATGCACTACTATTGTTTTCTACATATTGAAGTGCATTACCTATTCAGGGTGGAATTAAGATTACAAGCAGGACAGAACAGTGGCTGAATATGGCATCCCCGTGATATCATCTCCCCCTCAGCAATGTGCCTTTACACGTTGTATATGTTTAGTGCTGAGCCTGTGAAAAAAACTTCCAAATTAAAATTGTGAGGGAGTAAGGGGTGTGTTTCTACTGCTGAGCCAAGCATGTACACACAGGAATGTGCATCCAATTGCTTTGGGGTGGGGAGAAAACAATGCAGTATGTTAACATCTGCAACTGAATGCTCATGTAAACTTGGTGTCAATGTGATATTTCAATGGGATGTGCATTTGGATGCTCACCTGAATGAACATCCCCATTACACCATGACATGCACCTGTCCTGCAAGAACCAGGTATGTGTTACGCACCACAAGAACTGGATCAAAGTAAATGTCTTGCTGTTTGTCAAAGGTGAGCGTTGAAACAGTCTGGTGCAGCATTAGACATCATATCAACAGCAAATAATATGGAGTGGGGGTCAGGGAAGCACAGAACATTAATATAACATGACATGAGCTACAGCCTAAAAGAAGTGGAGAAAGCTGAATGGGGATTCCCCACCCCCCTGCAAGGGTTCCATGTTGTGTATAATGCTATTTCTATTCTAAGAATAAAAATAATTAGAATTTCACTCTTTTCCCCCCATTGGTTGACATCCATTTGTCTTGAGAGACAATGGAAGAACATAACTTTGGGGGTAAAGTCAAACCATTGGGAAGTTACAGCACCTGCTGTGGCTGTAGAGACCAATACAGGAGAGGCATGTTTGGCTGTAGCTGGGGCAGATAAAGGTGTCTGGTTCTAGCAGTGGGGGCTCAGACCCTATTTACATAATCTTGAAGTAGAAGAAAGAATTCACTCAGATAACTAAGACTGAACTATTCCATTCACAAAACAGTTGATTCATTGCAGAAAACCATGGCTGGTAAAATATTGTTTGTGACCTGGTAAATATTGCTTCCTGTCCATCCCTGGGAGAGAATAAGGGATATAGGAGCTGCTTCCTGGGAATTAGCTACCAGAATCAACCAATGAAACACCTGGAGAAAATAATGAATTGCTGGCCCGCCCATGATGCAAGATGAAGTGAGTACCTCAGGTGGCAGGATCCACAGGGGCAGCAGATCCCTGGTGGGAAGGGGGGGTGCCATTTTGTGATTTGCTTCGGGTACCAAAATGTCTTGGGCAAGCCCTGTCTGTGCAAAACCCTGATAAAGTTTTCTAATTCTTGCAGAACTTTTTGTGTGCTTCCAAAATTGTTTGGGAATTTTTAACCTAAAAAGAACCTCCATATTGGTATTAGGTTGGAATACAAGGTCTGTGGTTCGCTTAATGAAACTTCTCCTCAGATGTTCCCTAAGGCAAAGTGTGGTGACAATTCTAGTTGTCTGGATTAATCCAAAGTGGATTCCTTCCAGCTGCTGTTTTAATTCACCATTTGTACCTTTCAGTAGTGATGGGATATAGGCCCTGAAGCTCTGTCTTAATCACTTACAACATGTTCTGAGTAGCCCAGAGAGAGGTCCAGATATCTTGGGGTGTTGCACTACCAGACTCCAAAGCTCAACTGTCAAAACACATTATCAACCAGATTGGTCTTAACGCAGGATTGTTCTCCTGTATCATCCATTATCTCCTCATTGTAGGACAGGTATTGCTATGCATAATGACAACATTCCCCTTGTTTTTGTCTTGGTGATTGCTGTAGATCTTAAAGGATATTCCACCTGATGTTTCTGGCTCATTTCTCTCTATCACATCTACCTGGAACTCTACATTTAGCTGAAGGAACTCACTGTAGATTGCATCTCTCCTAAGGAGCTTGCTCTGTTGATTTCCGTACTTAAAATAATTGTTAGGACAGCACCCCTGAACCTTTTTTTTTTTTCACATCTTGAAATGAATGTTAAACTTTGACCCCATATATAAAACCATTCTTTTGCTGTACCTTAATAAATAAACTTGAGGATCTAAGGCAGAAATGGGGAACCAGTTGCCCTCCAGACGTTTTTAGACTCCATCTTCTATCAGCCCCAGCTAATGGTCTAGTGGTCAGAGATGACGGGAGTTGTAGTCCAGCAACATCTGGAGGGACACAGCTTCTCCACCCCCACTTCATATAATTTTTCCTGGTAGTAGACCATTGCATGCTGCTTTCCAATATTTCATCTCTAGTGGGTGTGGTGTGAATTGGCACCTGATTCCATTAAGCATAATTGGGGGTCTATTTTATATATGCAGTGGAATGAACTGATGGAGCTCTGATGCAGAGATAGTGGGCCACTTTAGATTGTTCATGGGTGAATCACATTTTTTTAAATATTCCTCTAGGCAAAACATATGCACTAGATCTCCTATGGGGAGTTATTCATTAATAAAATTAACTTTATAGTATTATTTCTAATTCTGCAGCTGTACACACACAGCAGTGTGTGAAAATTTTGTGCAGATCTGTGACCTCTTTTTGCTCCCTTTTTTCGGACGTACTTAAGTGGACCCCCTATTTCTCCCTGATGTCATAGCTTTGCTTTGTTTTCACTTGCAAAGCTTTTCTTTTCTTCTCAACAAAGGGAGAAGAACATTCAAAAATGGTATTCCCCACTTTCACTTTCAAATTTTAAAGTCTACCGCCTCATTCTGCTGAATGTGTAGACCAGCCTAAATTCTGTGTGGTCAATATTGCAACAAGATAGCAATATTCCATTCCCCTAATATCTCAGTTACCCACCCACAAATTCCAAGTCAGGAAGAATAATGCTGAGACAAGGAAACTCCGGTATGTGGATGTAAATCAATGCAGGAGGGCGTCAAATCTTTAATACTTTGGCAAAGTGCTGTTTCACTGCAGAACCAGAAATTGTCTGGCCTCATCATTTTGATTTTTCTCTATAACACATTGTTGAAGTAAGCCATAAGCATCTCAGCTAGCACTGTCAGGAATGGGCCATTTAAGCCCTCCCCCCTTTGCTGAGTTCTTACACATATGCCTCTCTTCCCCACCCCAGGCTAGTTTGACAAGAGCTTTGCTGTGGTTTTGTTGAAATCTCCAGAGAACAATGCTTTTCTTGCAGTGTCAGGCAGTCTCCTTGAAGACAGCAATTCTGCCTTACAGTTCCCTGCTCAAGCACAATGGAACACCAAATAAAAAAAAATGGAGAGGGGGGTTGCATGAGAAAATAGAGCTTACATTGCAGAAGATGGATGCAGACTGAAAAAAATTGTGTCATTTGGCTCAAATAGTGTGAGGTTTTCATAGCAAGTGGGAAACAAGTTCAAGTTAATTGTAATGTGTTTCCCCAAAGAACACACACATACACACAACAACAACGCATACTGGCAAAAGGACTTCTCCATTATAATATAGTTACACTACATTTCAAAAGTATAGTCAATAGTCATTAGATTGCTAAATGAAGACCTGGCAGACCTGGGTTGAAATCCCTGCTCTGCCATGGAACTCAATGAGTTACTTACCTTTCAGCTTCCCTTAACTCACAGGATTGTTGTGAGAATAACATGCAGGGATGTTGCTTTCCCTGGAGCTCTTAGGTGGAAAGGTGGGATATACATGTATGGATTTAGGAGTGTGATTATTTAACATATTTTTATAAAGCACCTTCCAATACATTTGTGTGTATTGAATTGTTCCCCTAATTCCTGGAAATGTTACATCTCTATCATTTTCCTGTTTCTTTCATGGTTTAATACCTAGAAAGAACATAGTTGTTATACAGGTCCCAAACCTGTACAGATTGCAGTAACAATTCAGTACACCTGCAACTCAAAGTCGATTGATGATACTTCCAGGCAATCCAGAACTCTAGGACTCCAGGGTATAATTGAGCTAAAGATCTGCTTCTGAAATTGTCTGATTACTCTATGGAAACACACAGTCCTGAACACTTTGTCACCTGCCAAGCAAAACTCAACTTGCCACTATGTGTATTGTGACAGAATAAATCATTTTGCCCTCTCTTCCTTGTTTTAAGCAAGAAGGAAACAGATAGCAGTTTACCTTGTCTCCATAAGGTCGAAATACATGTTTGGTGGGCCATGTTGATTCTCACAAATTCTGGAAGTCTGAAAGAAAATCCCAACCACCACTGACACCATTCCTACTCAAATTCCAATCATGCAATATCTGGGGCTGTGAAATTTCCTGGATGAACGAAGTTAGTTTTTATCATGCACAACTCCTCAATCTGAGCTGCAGGCTAAAATGAATTAGACAGAAATCTTGGTAAGCAAGCTTCATTTTCTCCATGAGAGCAACAGCTGGCCTGCTCCAGCTGTAGCAAGGGTGTATGTAGGGCAGATCCTCGAGTGCTCCTAACACAAACCCAAAAATAAACAGCACCTGCAAGGGCATATGAAGAACTCCCATATGAACAAACCTCATATGAATTCTGTTCTGTAACTTCTTCCCTGTGCAGGCCCTAAGTTGAACTTGGGTCCTTCCAACTAGAAAGGATTACATTGTGTGCTACAAAAGGAACAAAAAAATTGTTTCTCACATTGAATGTTCCAAGGCAACTTTGCATTACTACTTCGCTTCTGATGAGGGAGGACTGGAGATGTATGGTGGGTTCTCCAGCCCATTTCCCCCCTTTCAGTTACAGAGGTAGAAAACATGGGAAGCCAGGAGGTACAAAGCCATACAATGCTATTCATAAAGCATCATCAGCTCCAAACCCCAGAGGTCCTTAACATAGTTCTAATAGAAGCTGCTTAGCACTTACAGATTTTGTCCATTCTATTCTTTCTCTGTGGGTTTGCTCTGGATCATGTTCAACTTGCCTGTCTGGAATATAGGGCTGCATTGTGCCCCGCCAGGTCCACTCTATGTGGTCCTCTCCCAGGCCACAACCTGTCTCCCACATTATATCCTTTCCCCCTAGATATTCCCTTTACAAGCCCTGCTCTGCTCCCTCCATAAGTGCATTTGCTGGGTTGGACTGCTTAGCCGGATAGCTAAATGTAGGAGGTGGGAATAGGTAGACAGGTAGGCAAGTAGTAGGCTCTGGATTGTCTCCTTGATTTCCCTCAGGATCTCCTGGCTCCATAGGTTTGGAGATGGGTCAGTTTGCCACAAACAAACAAAAAATTAAAAGGTGAAACACTAGGTTTATCTGTCAGGACTCATGAAACTAGATGTGTTTTTGCAATGTGTGTGTTTTCAGGCCCCATTCACTGCCAGCACTAACCATGCCTACTGATGGTCATACAAAGTTGTATGTGGCTCCTGAATACCTGCTCAATATTGCATGTTGCCATTGGGGGGCAAATAGCTTTCTCACACCTGCCATGACTAATGCAGGACAGTCAATTAGGGAGCTTAAGAGCAGGAACTGCATGAGGTCAAGACTGGCTGTAGCTGGAAAATTTGTATCACACCCACAGGGCTTCAGTCTTGTAGTTCCTGAGGTCTCCCACAACATCCTTCCAAACCAAATCTAGAACTGCCCACTAGTCCACAATGCTTTTGTCCCACTGAGTTACATTTGACAGTGAGCATTTAGTTTTTCTAAGATGTGAAAGTTGCACAAAACATAGACAACTTAATTACCCTGGCAAGAAGGAAAGATTTATCTTTGAATGTGGCCTATGGATTCACTTTTCTAAATTAAAACAGTGTCCTTGCTCAACAAAAATGAGGATTTGATAATCCCTTAACTCTGTGCTCCTTTCGTCTCTTTAATAAACTAAGTACCTTGTCTTATTCCCGTACACACTTGCTGATCGAGCAATCAGTCAGGTCACAGATTCATATAAATATGACAAGCTCTGATTGGTAAATGTTGCCACTTTTAACAGCTGACACACACCCTGAAAAATGGTGCTGGTAATGAAAAGTGGCTGTAGTGTCCAGTAACAAAGCCTACCAGTAGAGCGATGTGTCAATCCAACAGCAAATCACTGAAGTAATTTGTCACAATGTTACATGATGTTGCCAGAAACCAAGTCCTACTCCTACAAATGTGGTGGGAAACTTCAGCCCTGAGAGCCCCAATGCAGCTCTTCAGAATTCTTCCCCAGGCCATGGTGGTCTAGGTGGAAGATGGAATGGGTGTGTGAGTTTATGCAAAAACTAGCCTGCTGTGCAAAGGTAAAAGTTACACTTGTTGCTTTACCGCTATTTGTCATTTCAGCACCATGGTTAGCTCCCAAGTTACTCTAGTCTAGGAGGTTTATGATGTTGTCAAACTAAGTGGTTTGCCTAATTGACTCAGTTTTTTGTCTTTTATTACAAAAGCACATGTGCCATACTCAACACTATATGGCACATTATAAACTTCTTTTTTACATTGCGTGGGGCTCACCAGTGATTAAAGCTGATCCAAGGGGCTTATGGGATATAAAAGTCTAATGAACAAACATAAATTGAGCGCTGTTTCAAACTATACTGCTTCTCTTGATAAATGCTGGCATTTGATGCATCACTCTTGGCATTTTGCAGTATGTAGAAGAGAGAAGAGGTTTCCTCTACAATAATTTTCCTTTTGCAAATCCTTTATCTGGTTCTACAATAGGAATAAATAAAAGAGCTAACAACTGGGGAAATCAGGCAGCGGATTGGACATACCTTATTTCTTCCCCAAACACTTTTACCCCAGTGTTAAGAAAGTAAGAAGAGCTTATGTGCTTGAGCAGACAAAAGGCCTATTCAGTCCAGCAGTCTATTCTCATACTGGCCAACCAGATGCCTATAGGAAGGCCACAAGCAAAACGTGAGTGAAATGGCATTCTCTCATGGAAGTTCATGTGTTCGAGAACTTCCTAGAATAGCTAAGTGCAGCCACTAAGGGAATAACTGTGGTAAGGAATTCAAAATTTGTTCTGTTGGATTAAGAGGAAAGCAGAGGAGACTAGGAGTCTAATTTTGTTATGCAGATGCTCTTATCTGCTCAAAGATCTGTGCCAAAAAAACCCCCACACAATCAGGACAAAAGAGCCATGCTTTGTTACCATGAAGGGAAGCATTCTCCACCACACATAAACAATAGCTTTGGTTTGATGAAATGTCTGACCTTCCCTTTGAACAAACTGCAAACAGAAATCCTACAACAAACTGCAAAGAGAAAATAGAGTTACAATATAAAAGCCTACCCTCCCTCCATTGAACTCAAAGGGGCATACATGGACATACACCCCACACACCATTTTATCTTCAAAACTATTGACAGCCTTATCCTGCATGAAGTTGTCCAATCCTCTTTTAAAACCATCTAAATTCGTGGCCATCACTCCCTCCTGTGAGACTGACTTTCATAGTTTACATGGAGAAGTATTTTTTTAAAAAATCTATCCTGAATTTTCTAACATTTCTATGGATCCAGCTCTCTACTTCCTAGGCTGCTAGCCCCTTTGCTGGGCTCAAACAGTGCTTGGGGTCACCTCCACATTCTGCTAGGACTATCCTCAGGGCTGTTCAGCTCAAATTTCCCAACCTTTTCCTACTATGTCTCGGATTCTTCCCATCCCCTCCACCATATCTCCATGGGACTCATGAAATATTGGGTGGGGTTGAGCATTTTGAAAGGAAGGAAAGAGAGAGAGAAAATGTTTTTAAAATAAGCCAAGCATGGAAAATACCACTTGACAGTTTAAGAATCTACTATTCTGGTAGATGAGCTGTAAGGGAGGTTGCTGCAAAGTATTTTATCTGCAAATTTCCCATGAAAAATCGGGAATAAAGTGCATACGGTTCTTAAATTGCAAGTTCCTTTATTGAATATATTCCATCTATCTAGCTTAGAAAAGTGGAGTGCACAAAGATTAAAAGATCCCGAGTGCATATGTTATGTAAGTAAATCCTTATTGCAAAATGTATGTCTTATATTATTTCACTCTCTCCATTTCTTTTATTTAGTATCATTGTGATTTTTTAAAAGATAATTTGCACCAAACAGGGAAGAAAGCTAGGAAGGAACATTTTTAATTCTAATTCTCCCCCTACCCCACCCCCTTTAAAAAGAATTAAGTACAAGAACGTACTGAAAGTGCATGCATCCATGAAAAGATTGATATTAAGATACACATTAGAGCATGAAAAATCCTGCCTAAGCTCAGTCATTTAAGTAGCAAAGTAGTAATCAAACCTCATTAACCACATGGTTTGCATGTTGTAGAATATCCATCAAGATGGCTTTAATAAAACGATAAACTCACTGGCATGGGAGAATATATCTGAGAAGGTAGCTGGGGTAAACAAATACAACTACAGTTAATTATCAAATTACTTCTTAACAATAGATATGAATATAACAGCCAATGACTACCAATTGCAATGACTAGTGACAAATGTTTGCTTAGGGCTTGACTTCTTCCACTACTAAATAATTGTTTAGAAAGAAAGAAAGAAAATGTTTGCTTTATTTCAAATAAAACTGTTAGGTCTTTGCAGGAGGACCTAAGATGAAAAGTTCAGAAAGCACAATCTCTGTATGGAGAATGTTCCCTTGGCATAATCCCTGCTGTTAAGTGACCAGGCAGTCCCAGCTGTGTAGAGCTGGGATACTATAGCTTTAAGAGAGTTCAGAATTAATCACATCATGGTCCTATACAAAACTCAAAAACTATTGGACATATATACTTAACTGACATAGATACAACTTTGTTGTCCCCCATAAAATCAGTTCTGTTTTATGTTTAATGATATTCAGGGACCAACATAGATCACAACAGTGTCAACCAACCCTCCACATGAGTGTGCATGTGTTTAGAGTGTGAGAGAGCACTCATACACAGTGCTGGCCCAAGACATTTTGGCATCTGAGGCGGACCCCCAAATGTCTCCCTGCCAAAGAAGAATGGGTGAGGGAACAAGGAGAGGGGCAAGAAAGATTGACATTGGGATCTGCTGCCTCAGTGCATCCTGTCACTTAGGCATCACCTCACCTTGCCTCTGAGTTGGGCTGGCCCCCCACATTCCTACATAATTTAGAGAAGAAAGATGCTGATAGAACAGGAAGACAGGCACCTCTAGCGAAGTAAACTTTGGTTATGGTATGGTGTTTGTTCATCTAGGCTAGGGATGAAAAAGGAATCCATTATAAATAGATAAATAAATAGATGGGATCCAGCAGTTCCGACCCAATTCCACTGAGCCTCTTGAGCTGGCCGATCAGAAGATCAGCAATTTGAATCCCTGTGATGGAGTGAGCTCCCGCTGCTCTGTCCCAGCTCCTGCCAACCTAGCAGTTCGAAAGCACGTCAAAGTGCAAGTAGATCAATAGGTACTGCTCCAGAGGGAAGGTAAACGGCGTTGCCGTGCACTGCTCTGGTTTTGCCAGAATTGGCTTAGTCATGTTGGCCACATGACCTGGAAAAACTGTCTGCGGACAAACGCCGGCTCCCTCGGCCAATAAAGTGAGATGAGCACCGCAACCGCAGAGTCTTTCGTGACTGGACTTAACTGTCAGGTGTCCTTTACCTTTACCTTTTAGATAAGTGCACCATTGAGATTTTCAGAAACATTCCATTTCTATCCAATAGTGAAAGTAACCACTCACCTATTTCTTGAAGAAGAACACACCCCAGGGGCAATTAAAAGTAGCAATAGTGATGTAGGTTTTCCAAGCACTTTTGAGCTGGGAAATTTCTCAGTGGATATATGGGGTTGTCTCCAGCTAAGTTCTACACACTGTAGACGGATTGAAATTAATGGACCTAAGTTAGTCATGCTCATTAATTTTAATGGGTCTACTCTAAGTAGAAATTGAATTGAAGACAACTCCTGATTTGGTATATTTGAGGAGGAAAAGGAGGAAATAATCGGAATACTGCAAAACTTATAAATATCTGGAATACTTTCTGATATTTTCTGATAGTCAAAAACAGTATTTGACTGGTGCATGTGCATGAGGGAATCAAAAAGGGCATTTGGTGTGGTTTAAGCATTAGATTCAAAGTTTAACTTGGAAATTATTTTGGGGGGAATTGATGTAAATAGGTGACAAATATGACAAAATAGCATGCACTGTTGTTGCATTATTTAGTGTGGGTTTTTTTGGGGGGGTTGTAAATGGTTAACATATTGGGCTGGATCTAGATTAGGCTGCAATCCCAATCACACCTAATCAGAGGTTAAACCCTATTGAATACAGTGATATTTGCTTCCAGTTCAATCACTGTGAGAAGAGATGCTCAACTAAATGGGCCACTGGCCTCATCCAGCAGGCTCATCTTATGTTCAGTAGTTTTGACTTCATGTTAAAGGACAGAATCAGCACTTCTGCTGGAAGCATGAAACTTCTGAACTGGTAATAGGGTTGCGGCTCTACAATATATGTGGACTATTTTTTAAGTCACAAGATAGAGGTAAACATAGCTATGATGCAGCCAAATGTTGCTCCTCATCCAAGGTACACATGAGACGTGACTAGGAAGGCAGAGCAGGTGCAGCATAATGGAATGTTGGGTCTTTAAATCTATTTACCATGATGCAATGGGCACTAAGCTCCCATCTGACTTATACATTTAAAGTAGTATCAAACCACTTTAAACAATCATACTTCCCTCAAAGACTCATTGGAACTATGGTTTATTAAAGGTGCTTAGCATTCTTCAGAGACACCTGTGTCCCTCACAAAACTACAATTTGCAGAGTTCCCAAATAAGAGGGATTGATGGTTAAACGTCTCTGGGAAATATAACTGTGCATGGTTTGACCATCAATCCCACTTCACAGGGAGGTTTCCTCTCTGTGAAGGGATTGAGATCTCCTAACAACTCTCAGCACCCATAACTACATTTCCCAGGATCCTTTGGGGAAGTCATCCTTTGGGGAAGTGTTATAATACTGCTTTAAATGCACAGCCCCTAAAGGGCATCCACCATGAAAGGGAAAGCCTCTCTGCTTGCCTGCACTCTTGGAAGATGAAATTTCACAGATCAAGTTTTGTTGTTAACAAACATGCAATAAATCAGCATGAATTTTAAAAGCCAGGGAGGAAAAAAATGGCTAATGAAATACCAAAGCAATTGATAGATTGTATAGTAATATACTTGGTTCAAAATGCAGATAATTAAACAGATTAATCACAGAAGCGGGAAGGGAAAGCATTGCATAAAATGGGGGGGGGGGGGAAATCTTATTACTTATGTTTGCCATTTACCTTTGAGTTTACCCCATGCATGTGAGTTGACAAACCAGGTGAGAGGATCAGTAATCTCTTTCTTTCTTTCTTTCTTTCTTTCTTTCTTTCTTTCTTGTGGTGGGAGAGAAACACTCTCTATTATGCCTTTGCAAGCCATATAAAATTACTATTGTCTCCTGCTGAAGAAAACCCTGCCTCCCACTCCCCATTGCTCCCAATAAACTTGGTGATCTGTCTTGTGCCTACACATCAGTGCCTTTAAAACTACAAGTGGGATTAGCATCACTCTCCTGGGATATTCTACTGCCTCATCACAACCAATTTGTCACAATGAGAGTCTAATTAAATGCATTACTCTTATTCAGGGGAGAAGCAAATACATGAACTACATTCCGAACTTAGCTATGCAAGTCTTCCTCTTTCCTTCCTTCCACAGTAGAGTCCTTGCTTTGCTATGTCAGACCCCAGGGGATGTCCTCAGGCCCTTGTGTGTTATGAAGTCAGTGAATCTAAGCTTCCCTCTTTGCTATAACGGTTGGATGAATAAGTCCCCATACATTCAAGGGGCTCACCCTTCAGGGTAAGCATTGAACCGAGCATCTCTCTGTTCTCTTTAATCATTCAGTTCTTTCCCTCCCCCCTTTTTTGTTATCCCAAATGAATCAAAACTGAAGCCTCAAGGAGAGTGGAAGAGATCATATAGACTGCTTTGACATGTCAAGTTGTTCTGAAAGGTAGTCACAGCTATGGGACCATTGTGTTTGCTAAATAGGATGTCAAAAAGTCAGTTAAGTGTTTTCCTTCCAACAATGAAACAGTATTTGTAGAGTGAATCAATGTAACAAGCAACAGTGTATATTTTGTTATTCCCTCGATTTGTACACACACACACACACACACACACACAATGGCATGACTGTTTTATCTCTGATATGTTACTCATGATTCCTAGATAAGGGGAGTTGATATTGAGCTAGAACAAGGGGGGGGGAGCCCTTGAATAATGAGGGATTCTGTATTCACCTATAATTTTTTTTTGGGGGGGAGTGAGGAGTAAAAGAGATATGGCAATTATTTAGAGAATGCACAGGCAGGCAAAGAAACCAGAATTCAATGAATAGTATCTTGTGATAATAACTGGAGCAAGAGAAATAAGAAGCAAACATTTCAATTCCTTGCTGATGAGTTCAAAGTGCTGGTGAAAACTGCTAGACTCATCTGAGGTATTTACCATAAGTATGTTGTTGTAGAGCTCCTTATCTCCTTACCCCATGGTCTTCCAGTGATTCACAGTCTCAAGTATCCTGTGGATCTTAGCAGGAGATGGACCCACCCAGGTGACAATTCTGGAATACCAACCTTAGCAAGCACCCTATTCCAAGCAGACTGAGTAGCTGAGAGTTCTAGAGCATTACAACAGGTCAGTATCTCCAGATCCAGACTCTGCTCAAATGGTGTCCAGAGCACAGGTGGCAAACCAGTTAATGGGGCTGAGATGAAAATGGATCAGACCAGAAGTCACAGTGCATGGCTGGCACTAGGCCTTTCATTTCTGAGCTCTCCTCAGCAGGAGGAATCATGAACCCAATTAGCCTCTAGATCAGGGCCAGGGCAGCAGGACCAGCTATAAAAATGACTTGCTGCTGAGATGTCACTGCTGCAACATTTCCTTGGGGAATCACCATGGTGCTAGACTCCTACTCTAGTTACGCAACTGGAGAGCGCCCTTCTGTTTTGGCAACTTTGTCCTGAAACCCACTCCCTGGCAGTTCTTTTTTCTTGCTGGTAGAGAGAGGAAATCCAAATCTTATAGCTCTAATATGGTGGCAGTGGGACAATGATCAAAAATATGATCCAAGAAATGCAACTGAAAAGAAAACTGTCAACTGAGGAAGGAAGAACCCACAGGACACTTACTCCTTTCTTAGTTTGCCTTTATTTATTTACTATTTATTAATATTCTTCCCTTCCGTTCTACTGCAGGAGCAATGCTCAGTGCTTTCCAGGACTCAAATATACAGCGGACACTCGGGTTGCGAACATCATCCGTGTGGGATGCACGTTTGCAACCTGCTGCTGCGCGTCTGCACACACAGGGGTGGCGATTCAGCACTTCTGCGCATGCACAAAGTGTGATTTAGCGCTTCTGCGCATGCGTGACCGCCGAAACCTTGAGGTAACACATTCCAGTACTTCTGGGTTTCGGCGGTACATAACCCAAAAAAACACAACCTGAAGCGTCTGTAACCCGAGGTAAATATGTTCTTGGTACAGAGAAGAAGCAGGTAGAAATCCCTTGACTTGGGCTGGAAAGAGTTACCAAACTAAGCTCGATATTTGAAATATTTGTGCATACAAATACCTTTTTTCAGACCATTTCAAAAAGTTCAAGATGACACTGATTCTTATGCCCATCTGTAATTGTGCAGTTTCAGGCTCACCATGTGTCATATACATACATACATGCTCTTTTAAAATCTATACCAACAGGACTAGGAAGAGCTCAGTGATGCAGCATGTGTTTTGCATGTGTTTTGCATGCAGAACGTCCTATATTCAATCTCCACCATCTCCAGGTGGACCTGGGAGGAAACCCGACTTTAAACCTTGCAGAGTTGCTGTAAGTCAGTATGGACAATACTGAGCTGGACCCAACAGCTTGATTCAGTAAAAACCACCATTCCAGGATGCTATTATGCCTCCATTCTTCAGACTCCATAGAAAACGTTGCACATGGTATCATAGACTCAATATTAGAGCCACGATTCACCTGCTTTTTTTTTTTTTTAATAAAGGTAAATACAAACCAAACTGGATATACACAATTCATAACAGTATCCAGTCAGGGATGAGATGCAACAGGTCACTTACAACACATGATAAATTAAACAGGATTAAACAAAGGACATGCAACATACAAACATATCCATTAATACTGGCTTTGCTTTGGGGCTGCCTCTCCAAATGGGGTTTGGGGCCATGCAGAAGAGCAAAAACCAGTGTCCAGGAGGGCTAAGATTACCACACAGGAAATAATGGAGCTAAAATTATAGAAATGAGGAAACTAATAAATGGTTGTCTGCTACAAAGGGCTTGCTGATAGCTGTGTTTCGGATGTGGGGAATTGCTCAGATTGAAAACTCTCTTTCCATTTGGCTCCTGTTTATCACACAGGCTTCCATATCTGACTGTGTTTTCCCCCCATTCTTCTTCTGAGTTGGCAGAACTTAAATTTCTGCATCTATTTGGGTTCGCATACAAAGCATCATCTCTACCAGCCAACATTCCCCCTCTTTTTTTTTTAAACAGAATAGTTTATGTAATTAACGTCCAAGGCAATGAGTGAACTATTGTTCCATGCACAATGTCTGTACCAATTGCCTGCCAAGTCACTGTCGCTACCAGTATTTAACTCATTACTTTGTCAATCCCTTTGAGATCTATCAAGTAAAGAAAAGGCTCTTTTGTACAGCCAAATTCCATTCTTCTTTGCATTCAAAAGGCCAACCCTTTTTCAGTCCAGATGTGGGTATGCCTGTTTGCTTTAACTGTGCACCCAATATGAAGAAGAGAACTGGCAAGTCCCCATCCCCCCTCCATTTGCAGGCAGATTTGGATTCATGACAGAATTGTTTTTTTATTATTATTTTGGGGAGGGGGACCTCATCTCAATTTCAGCATAAAAGAGCCTTTGTTTGAATGGGCATGGTTAGGGAAATATAGCTGGAAACAGAACTGTGATGTATAGCAGGGCAGCAAAGTCAGAGGGGGAGATATTGTCTCAATAGGGGTTGAGCTAACAAGAATATTGGTAAAAGGCAGAGGGCATATTATCAAACACCTTATTACAATTTAGGACCTTTAGAGTTAGGTCTATTAAACATTACTTGTGTGCAAGGTAGAAAAATCATATGTGTATTGCTGGAATGCCAGAGCTATTGAGCTGCACAAAGTGCACATGATCCACATCATATTATCCTTCACTCCTATGTGATTACCCTGCTACACACAGAAAGCATAGTGTGGAGGCATAAGCAAGCAGTGTCTTGGGTAAATTCATGGCCTGTGATGAACTCATGCAAATCTAAACTATATTGTACTACCAGTAAAGTAGATGCAGAGTACGAATGCACATTGAGAGCAAACACTTTGTTGAAGGAAGTCAATCAAGCTACATATTGTGGGGAAAACAGAAAAATGCATTATCACAATAATTTCACAACATGAGTAGCCAATGTGGTGCCCTCTGGATGTTGTTGGAAAACAATTCCCATCAGACTAGAGCACAGTGGTACCTCGGGTTACATACGCTTCAGGTTACATATGCTTCATGTTACAGACTCCGCTAACCCAGGAATAGTACCTCGGGTTAAGAACTTTGCTTCAGGATGAGAACAGAAATTGTGCTCCTGCAGCATGGCAGCAGCAGAAGGCCCCATTAGCTAAAGTGGTGCTTTAGGTTAAGAACAGTTTCAGGTTAAGAACGGACCTCCGGAATGAATTAAGTACCTAACCTGAGGTACCACTGTATTAATCATGATGGCTACTAGGGTAGATGAAAATAAAGACCCATCACTCAGCATCCTGTTCTCATAATGGCGCACTAGACATCTATGAGAAGTCCATAACTCTCTCTACATGTAATTCCCAGTGACTAGAAAACAGGTGTTTGACACTGGAGATAGCACTGTATTGTTATGGCACTGTGCTGACTACCTGTGTCTTATAGCATGTATGCAGCACAAGAATGAGGAAGCTGTGACCCTTCTATTGGTCCAGTCAGCATATTCAGTGGTCAGGGATGATGGGATTTGTAGCCCAACAATATCTGGAGGGCCACAGGATCTTCATCCCTACTACAGGAATATAAGAATTTTATGTTGCAAACTGCCCTGGGATCTTCAGATGAAAGGCAGTGCATAAATTAAATAATAAATAATAACAATAATATTACCCCCAAATTTCTGATGAAGGTGAGTGAGAGGAAGAGAGGAGAGTCTGTTGCAGAAGCAATGTTTTAACAGGGGAGTTCTAGCTTATAGCTCCTTTTTTTAGACATTACACTACACTAGTTATCTTAGAGGCGGATAAACTGGTAATTAGAATCAATCATGTTGGTGCAGATTCATATTCTTCTTGCTGTATCTCCCGATTGTTATTATTATTGCATAAATGGAGGAGACAATTAAAAGAGAACTTTGAATAATTTATCACAAGCACACCTGCATCCTGAACTCTAGAACATCATACACTTTCACACTTGATTACTCATAACTACATTTTTAAAACAAGGAAATGCTGTTCTCTTCCCCTATTGAATTGTGGTGACATGCTAGAATAGTGTGAAAATTAGTCCCATGCAAAAACACATCCTCCAGTTTCTCAGACACTTTGTTCCCTTGCAAAAAGAGGCTTCTATTTGTATACCTCTTTCTTAGGTCACTTTTGAGTGGCTTTATAGTGGTGAGGGGTTGATATTACCTTACCACTGTGAAGTGGCCCAGGTGGTTTCTTCAGTGCCCTGCAGCTTCCCTGCCTGCCTGTTCTTCCCAATCTGAAAAAGACCCATGGGAGAAGATACCTCATGATATCTTCACCTGAGTGCTAAATGAAGTGCAGGAAACTGTGGAGACTGGGTATGAGCATAGGAGCCAATTCCTAGGGGCTGAGGGGTCTTTGGCCCTCCCAATAAAATATTAGAGGGGCCCTGGCCCCCACATAGTTAATGGACATTGCCATTCAAATGGTGTGTATGTGCTGCATCATATAATTGATTATGCAGGATGGGGTTTACCTCCCTGCCGCCAATATTTTATTCAAATTGGCACCCCTGGCTACAAGCTTCTGGAATTGGTATGCTCTTTTGTTTGGTTTTTAAGGGAAGTCTTCCCTTTTGCCTTAAAACAGAAATATGTCCTCACTGAAGTGAACAGCTGGCAGGGAACACAACAAGGCAGTTCCCTGCATTCCCATGCTTACTAGAAAGCTCTGCCAAGGATGCCGCAAGGTTTGCAGGAAGCAGAGTCACATGGGATGGCTGCAGAATGCAGACCACCAGGAAGCTAACTTGTAGAATCAAACAAGTTCAGGTGCTCACAAGCCAGACACACTTGGAATGGTCTTAAGAAAACAACAACACAACCTTCAGCACTAATGAGAACAAATATTTATGCATCTCAAAAACCATATAACTTGTGGCCTGGAATTCACATTATATCAATAATGTAATGTATGGATGGTTTAATCGAGTAGGTGTTAGCAATGTCATTTAAAAAGCACACATAGAATCTGGAAACAAAAGTCTTGAAACTGAACCGAAAAATGGTATAATTTGAGGAGTAAGGGACACTGAGCTTTTCTCTTTCTAACTTCAGGTGCCTTACATACTAGAGAGATATTAATCCAAACATACCAAGGAAAACTCCATCAGCCAATCTGAGCACAGCCATTCTGAGCACAGATGCCCTGACCCATATCTCTCAAACTAATGTATGGACCTTAGTTGTCCACAAGATTCTGTACTTGTCTGAATGTTCTCAACAGTTCTCAACAGTTTAAAGTATGTTTCAAGTGAAAATACACATGTGAATATGTATGAGATGATTAAAGGGGGGGGTCTACAGAAAGTAAAACCACAGATTAATGCCAAAATGAAAAAGGGGGAAATTATGCTAAAAACAAAGCAAAAAAAATTTGAAACAAATAGAAATCGACAGATTCATCCATCCATACTTCTCCTGAGCTACACCACATCAAATGTAGCTCAAAGGGATATTATTGTCATTGTTATTGTTAATTTCGCTTCTATACCACTTTATATTTTTAAGAAAGAAATCTCAAAGTGGTTTACAACACATTAAAATAAATTAAAGCAATTCAGAATAAAACATTACTGAAGAAAGTAAAATATAAGTACACATTCATAAAGCAACATAATTACGGTAACTGGAAACAAAGGAGGTCAACTATAGAATGCACATTTAATGCAGCAAAGTTAATCCAAATAATTGTCTTAAATATTTCAATGCATGTTTAAAAGAGCATAATTAGCAAGAGAATAAAATGTTATCATATGCATAGAACCTATCAGCTGCTGTTGCTGTCCATCCTGACAATGATGGGCGGCAGTTGTGAAAGCTCAGGCTCAATTCCCTGGGCCTGCACTTAAGAGACCACCAAGGTGGTCTCTGACCTTTTCAGCAGCCCCAGTTTCTGTAGCTGGAATCATTCAGGGTTCCACCCACCCAGGCCAGGTGGGAAAAGGCCAGCAAAGCAGAGACCAGGTTCCCCAGGACTCACAGTCAAAATGATAGAGCACACACTTTGTGTGCAGATGATGGCAGGTCCATATCCCTGGATCTCTTGGTAGTGCTAGGAAAGGCTCATCTCTGAAACCCTGGAGAGCCACTGTCAGTCATTGTAAGCAATAACCAAGCTAGGTTGATCCAAAGCTTAGTTGGTTAGAGCACTGTGCTGATAACATAAAGGTTACAGTTTTTATCCCCATATGGGACAGCTGCATA
Organism: Podarcis tiliguerta; assembly: GCF_965153285.1. Lineage (NCBI taxonomy): Eukaryota > Metazoa > Chordata > Lepidosauria > Squamata > Lacertidae > Podarcis > Podarcis tiliguerta. The sequence continues at coordinate 36,548,793 of NC_139553.1, forward strand.
TTCCTGCATTACATGGGGTTGGAATAGATCAGACTTTCCCCGAACTTGAGTCTCTAGCTGTTTTTGGACTACAAGTCCCATCATCTCTAGTTAGAAGGACCAGTGGTCAGGGATGATGGGAACGATAGTCCAAAAACAGCTGGAGACCAAAGTTTAGGAAACCCTGGGCTAGATGATCCTAATGGTCCCTTCCAACTCCCAGGTCTATGATTCTCTGAAAAGCCTGACCAGGTATTAGGCAACTTCATAGCTTAGAAGACAATTCTTTGTGTAAATCAGCATTGCTGCCTTAAGGTGGTGATGCATGTTGACTAGCCAAATTCATTCTAAGTTCACCTTGCTTGATCCTGGCCTGATCTTTGACTGAAAATGTATCCTTTGTATATTACACATGCAAAACAGCATCTTCCCCTCCCCTCTCACAAAATGAATTCCAATCCAAAACAGACATACCACATTAAGCAAGGTTAAAGCCAAAGGGATCCCATTTCCTTAGATTACAGCAGAATTAATTGATGTGTTTAATCAAAGAGATGCTACTTGGCAACCACATAAAGCATCTATTCTCTCGAGATCCTCTGAACAATATTGGCAGACGGGCTGCCTTTAAACAAACACAAAAACCCAGCACCAACAAGGAAAGCATGCTTGGATCTGAGCACTGTTTGGATTATTTCTTTTAAATGTTTATTTTCTTTAAAAAATATATGTTAGCACTTCCCACCTAACCCCATCTTACATGGACCATTAACCTCTATTTTTAGCATTTGACAGGCAACTAACAAGGATTATATCAAAGCTGTCTCAAATAGGAGGGAAAATAAAAGAACTAAAGAATTACAGTGCAATACAACAGTTGTTGTATTGTTTTGTTAGTGAATAGCAACAATTGATGGCTTGGCTTCCAAACATTACCACAAAAATCTGTTCCTTCTTGTACTGCATGCAAATTATTTTACTTGCATTCTAACATGGTATTATGTCAAGAAATGATAATATACGGCTTTATCCACTGCAACACTAAGTGAAGGTTACTTAGGGGTGTACTTATCCCAATGGGGAAATGATTTGTGCCCGTGCAACAATGTTGCACAAGTGAATTCAGAAGCAGGATGCTCATAATTTTGTTTCACAATGGATGGCACAATCTGTTGTGCAATGGCTTTCCATTAGGACTGCTGTTGTGTTCAATTCCTCTTCAGTGCAACATTAAAACTTACCTGTCCACTAGGCATTAGCAGATGGAGATGGAGAATGTTGAATGCAACCAATTAATTGGGTTTGGGAATATAACTCTGTAAAGAAAGTTCATCTGGGGTGCTTTGCACAAATGTGTTTAAAGTGACACTCTGTATTTTATAGGATACTATTGCAAAAGACGCGGGTGGCTCTGTGGGTTAAAGCCTCAGTGCCTAGGGCTTGCCGATCGAAAGGTTGGCGGTTCGAATACCCGCAGCAGGGTGCGCTCCCGCTGTTCGGTCCCAGCGTCTGCCAACCTAGCAGTTCGAAAGCACTCCCGGGTGCAAGTAGATAAATAGGGACCGCTTACCAGCGGGAAGGTAAACGGTGTTTCCGTGTGCGGCTCTGGCTCACCAGAGCAGCGATGTCACACTGGCCACGTGACCTGGAAGTGTCTCCGGACAGCGCTGGCCCCCGGCCTCTTTGAGTGAGATGGGCGCACAACCCTAGAGTCTGTCAAGACTGGCCCGTACGGGCAGGGGTACCTTTACCTTTACCTTTGTGCAATAAAAACACACTTGAAATAAGTACTTTTTCATACAGCACATAGCTAAACTTTTGAATTCGCTACCAACTTGGACCGCTTTAAGAGGGAATTGGTCAAATTCATAAAGCATTAGGCTAGCAATGACTACTAGTCTTGATGGATATATTGCATAGTGTGACAGAATATCAATTGCTTGGGATCATGAGCAGGAGAGTGCTATTGTGCATATGTGCTACTTGTGGGGTTGTGAATGGCTGGCCACTGTCAGAACAGAATACTTGACTGGATAAAACTTTGATCTGATCCAGCTAGAGCTTTTCTTATGGCTGCAGGAAATGTATAAACTATGCATTGGAGGGTTAAGTAAACTTTTAGGGATGGTCTAGTGGAAGAATTAGTTAGAAAACTATTGCTTTTAAAGAAAAGGAAAACAGTACTTACTAAGGCAGGCAGCTGTTTTGGTACACATTCAACTTGAACAACAGCATTATAAATGGAGTGGTAAGTGCTCTCTGTGCACCCCTTATTTGGCCATAATTCTTGCTTTGCAAACATATAAGCAAATTATTGAAACTGCAATAATACACAAATTAAAAAGAAAGAAAAAACTAAGAACGTAACAGAAAAACAAAAGAAGAGCATATTGGATCAAGCTATCTAGTCCTGTCTCCTGTTATCTCAGTGGCCAACCTATGGGAAGCTTGCAAGCAGGACCCAAATGCAACCGTACTATCCTCATTTGTGATTCCCAGAAAATGGCATTCAGAGATGTATTGACTTTGACAGTGGAGGTAGAACATAGACATATTCTCCATGGTTCCACACATACCCCGATCCTTTTAAAGGCTACCATTGCCTCTTGTGAGAGAAAATCTGTGATATGTGCCTTTATTCAGTCGGTCTCATTTAGAACACCACTTCTTTCACAAGGTATATATATATATATATATGCAGGTATTGGTGTCCTCGGGTGTCTTCCCGTGTAAAAGTTGGGGTGTCTAGGCGACGTTTCGACGAGGTCTCACTCGTCATCTTCAGGCTGGTGCTTTCGGCTTCTTGTTACTGGAACAGAGCAGGATCTCAGTGTTTGAGTTCCTATAAATACTGTTGAGGAGGTGTGGTGTATAGCCTCCAATGTTCTGGGCAGAGAGGAGGTTCCCAGGCTAGTGTGCCTTTTCTTCTTTTCTAGCCTGGGAACCTCCTCTCTGCCCAGAACATTGGAGGCTATACACCACACCTCCTCAACAGTATTTATAGGAACTCAAACACTGAGATCCTGCTCTGTTCCAGTAACAAGAAGCCGAAAGCACCAGCCTGAAGATGACGAGTGAGACCTCGTCGAAACGTCGCCTAGACACCCCAACTTTTACACGGGAAGACACCCGAGGACACCAATACCTGCATTCCTGTACCCGTGAAAATCTACGAAAGCATATATATATATATATATATATATATATATATATGCTTCAAGTGAATAGATATGGACTTCAAGTAAAAACTCCTTCATTACAATATGACCCCAGACCAGTGTACTTCCTGTTATTATAGCATCATTGAGCTGGAAGGAACGTCAATCTACTCCTGTGCTGATGCAGGAAATTCACTACTACAGCATCCTTCTTGGAAGCCTCCATTGACTGCTTGAAAACCTCTAACAAAGGAGAGTCCACTACTTTTTGAGTTATTGTACTTTACTGGCAAGCAGCTCATACCCTCAGGAAATTATTTCTAATGTTCATATTTTTCTTGTTGTTTGAACCCATTATGAATGAGTATGACTTGTTATGTCATCTTATAAGAAACGAGCATAGCAAACAAAAGACTCAAACCTCCTTAGCTTAGAAGCAATTGTAAAACTGAGTGTTGTGCATAAAAGGATATGAAATTTTCATTTGTAGCTTAGTTCTGCCACAAGTTATTGACTGATAAAGTGTGAAAGCTCTGTATTTGCCCCCCCCTTCCCCGTTATTGACATATGTGAAATAGCTTGCAGATTTGCAAGGAGATGAGGGGGAATTTTCCTCTAGCTCTCTCAGGCATGAACATCTCATAGAACTTCTGGAAAACATGGACAGGAATTGCACATTAATGATGTGTGTTGGTTGGTTAGTGGAATATTTTGGTTATTTCTGGATTAAGGTTTATTGTCATTAATTAGATAACTAGGAACATAAGAGCCCACAATCATACCAAATGTGTCTTGTCTACTCTGTCTACTCTGACTGATAGTGGTTCTCAAAAATCTCAGGAAATATCTATTTTCTAACCAGATATACTGGGGAATCTAGGATCTTCTGTACACAAAGTAAGTGCTCCATCACTCCTCATTGACCCACCACACCGTGGATTGCAATTATTAAAAAACAGCATGATGGGATCAGACCAAAGGTCCATCTAATCTAGTAGGCCTGTTCTCACAGTGATCAACCAGATGCCCATAGTAAACCTGTGAGCAGGACATGAGCACTACACTACTCTTCCTACTTGTGATTTCCAGCATACCATAGACATACTGTTTATGATACTGCAAGCAGTACATAATCATCATGACTAGTAGCCTCTGATAGCCTCATCCTCCATGAATTTATGTAATCTCTTTTAAGTGCCATCCCAGTTGGTGGCTATCACTACATACTGACAGTTTTATTAACGTAACATAGGATGCTGCTTTATTGGTTCATCTAGCTCATTATTGTCTACACTGACTAGTGTTAGATCTCCAGGCTTTCAGACAGAAGACATTCCCAGCCCTACCTGGAGAGGTTGGGGGTTGAACCTGGGACTTTCTGCATGTTAGGCAGATGTTCTAGATGCACAGATAAAGTTAATATTGTTACAACACCCTCCACTCAGTTTTACCACCTAATATCTTTCATTTCTATTGCTACAGCACAACTTTGGTTGTTGGTAAGATGCAAGACGGTTTAGAATGTGTACTTGAACTATGTTTAGGATAAAGCATAGTTGTCAGCTTTCCAGTTGCACGTGAGCCTTCTTCAGGTCTGAATCTACAGAGTTCTATATTGCTCCAAAATTAATTGCCGTACACTATACACCTGAATTATTTTGGATCATTCCTGTCTTTGTGTGTGTGATGAATTTGCAAATAATATTCTCTGAAACCCATCTTCAATAGCTGTATTGATGCCCAGCCCTGTTCCCATTTTTCCAAGACCTCAAAACCATTTTGATTTCTGCATTGATTATACTGCTACAACATGCTGGTAACTGACACCATACATTTATGCCAGAAGTATTATGAGTATTATATTACCATGCAAATAAAATTCAGAACTGAATGTGCATTACAACAAATCCCACCAAATATGAATGCTTCATAGAATTAATTCTGTGCATCCTTAACTGTGCTGAATAAATTGCTAACAAGTATTAAATTAACTGTTACAATCAAATTACCCCATTTACCACTAATGACAGATACAATGAGCTTGGCATTTCAATGCGGGCCATTTCCACCCTGAAAATTTGGAATTTAGCTATCCAACTGCACTTCTGGAGATACTGCTGACAAAGAGGAAAACAATCTTAATAGTGTAAAAATCACAGAGTATTTGTCACTTGCATTTTATACTGGGGAGTGGGGGCGGGGAGAGAAAGTGTTGAGGAGACTCATTATTTAAGCTTCAAAGCACCTGTGGATTGAGTATTAATTCTTACTATTGTTTTCAAAAAGGTCAGTGGAGCTAAACAGCATTTGCACAACATGGTCTATTGAGCCTGTGATGCATCCATATATATTATTACCCATTGACAATCACCCATTGAAGAATTGAACAGCAACTTGGAGCATGCCGTTTTAAGAAGAAAAAACTAGCCCACACCAACCAAAGGACCAACTCCCAGTTAATACTATGTACAAACCATCTCAATTTATGCTTTGAGATGTTTTGTTTTCAATGAGCTAGAGAATTTGAGTTATAGAGTGCACTGTTGTTAGGCCAAAGGGTTAGAGCTAAACTACTGGCAGAGGAGGAAGGTGTATCCATAGCAAGGGTAGCCAACCTAGTGCCTTTCAGATGGACTACAACTGTCATCATCCCTGAACCTTGCTTATACTGGCTGAGGCTGATGGGAGCTGAAATCCAACCACATTGACTACCCCTGATTCACAGCATATACAGTAATGATTGACATTGAAGGCTTCTGTGATGAGGGGTGCCTACAGGATTTTCTAGGCCCAGTACTCTTTTTAAGTATGTTCCCTCTGTCCCACCAGCAAAATACAACTTTCCATGCAAATTGCATATTCTAAATATCAAATTTTTTGGGGGGGAGAATCACAATATATACAAGGAGGATATGTCACACCATAGTGGGAAAGGCTGCTGGGTTGCTACACACTACACTCTAAGCAAGCAAGCAAGCAAGCTTGCACATGCACAATACACTTCTTTTCAGGCTATGTTTGCAGGGCTGACATGACCCTTGATATAAGCATGCTAATGCTGAACTCTCTGCCTCTGTGAAAATTCCAAGCAGACAATCAGCAAAAATGCTTTCATTACCAGCAGACGGCAACAACAGCAACAAATATGGATTCAGAATGAAACAGGAAGGTCATTTTCTTCCTGCTTCATTTTGAACTGTTTTTTGACCTTCTCTCATGTGGATGTTTGTGTATGATTCCCCCCTGCTTCTCTTTCTCTTTAAGGCTTCCATAAATGTTAATCAAACTCTGAACTGTGGAATTTGGTCCAAGAGGAGGCAATGATGGCCACAAACTTGGATAGCTTTAAAAGAGGGTTACACAAATTCATGGAGGATAAGGCTATCAGGAGCAACTACCCACAAGGCCTATTCTCTACCTCCACTGTTGGAAGCATTTTGCTTCTGAATGCCAGTTTCTGTGAAAGACAAGTGGGGAGAGCACTGTTGTGCTCAGGTCCTGCTTTGAGACCAGTTGTGACTGGTGGCGTTGGGCCATCGTGTGAGGAAGGTGTTTCCACAGCTTCCTTGCACACCAGAGCCAGGCTCCAATGAGGAAGCCTGTTGTGGGGGCGTCAGGTTGTGCCTCCTATAAAAAAAAGAGAGCCTGGGGCCACCACCACCTCAGCCACCCCTCCACACTGTGCCACTGCTTTCAGACTCCTCATATGCAAATGACTGGCCACTGTGGGAACAAGATACTGAACTTATGGAACACTAGCTCGATCCAGCTTGCTCTTCTTTTCTTATGTTCTTACAGCTCTGACTTCACTGAAAAGTGTGGGGTTATTTATCTGAAAGCAATTGGTTAGAAGTTAGAATGGTGTCTGTATTTTGTAAGGGTGCCAGCGATTTCTTTTTTTATTATTAATGATCAGAGTCCATGCCCACTGCTCACTCTGGGACCAATTCAACAGTTTCACCTGTATGCCCCTCTTGTTGGAAGTGGGGAGTCTTTAATTCCACCAGGATTGTTGTTTGCTGTAGTTGCTAATGATGAACTGCAATGGCAATGTGTGAATAAAAAACAGCAATATCACTTTGCAGTTTGAAAATGCAAACAGAAGTTGATATGGGGGGGGGGGGGATACTCTAGTTATCTCAATAAACCTCAATTAGTCAAGGAGAAGATATTATGCCTAAAGGAAGCCATTTTTATGAAGAAGAAAAAAGAGCTTACAACAATCTCCCCCCAAGTTTTTGTATCTGAATTTCCTAGTACAAATTGCTTCTGCTGTAACTTTGGCAGTGAAGATAAATTGTACATTATGCTATAAGTAGACTAGTTCAATGGGTTCTTTTGCAAATTCAAAATCTGAATTCTAGCAAAGGTTTTCTGCTCGAGTTAAGTAATTTTCCACAGGTGAAAAGATATTTGATGGTGATGGTGATGATGATGATGATAAAATGACTACTTTGGATTGTCCCCTGCACTATGCATAAGCTGCTCATTAAATGGAGAGTTCCATACAGCAAATAACTGGGAAATATTACTAGAAATATGATTATCTGGACAATACATGCAATCATTATTTGATGCATCAGCATAGAATTGATGCATGCATTGTCCAGGCAACATACATACCCTCCAAAATATATTAGAAGATGCATTTCATGCATCTAATTACAAATGTGGAACATGCCCAAGTGGAGAACATGCATAGTAGCCAGATAATGTATCTAATATTATGTTTATACTATGAAATCACATATATTCAATAAAATAATTTGGAGACTATAGAGAATGCCATGTAAATGTATCAAATATACCTTTATGCTGTTCAACATTGCCCAATGAATCTAAATAATGGTTGGTCACATTTTCCTGGCAACGTACACACATTTATTCTACCGCAATGTATTGCCCTTGGTAAAGCGTCTTCTCCTTCATGGAGAGCACGTGTTGCGGTGGGGGCTAGCAAGACACCCCACTGTTGCTGGGCGGGAAGGAGTTTGGCCACCATTAGCAGAGGGCTGGCTGTTTCTGGGGAGTATTATATGTTGCCATTTATTTGATTGACAACCCTATTTGTTAAATACTCTGCACGCAGCGACGAGCTTCCTCTTTTCGCTGGGTGCATCGGATCACCCGCCCTCCCTCCCTATTTTAGGCTGTTCGCTTGACCTTGCTATGCCTGTCATGGGGTCGCCTGCTTTTGGGTCAGGGGCCCAGTTGGAATTTTGTCCATTTGGCTGATTGGCTGGTGCCATTTGGTTTTTCCCTACTGCGTAGCAAATCGTCACAACTTGTAAGGTTTCAGTTAGGCATTGGTTTGGGAATTGGTTGGTGGAGGGGTATGGATTTGGTTGTGCCTGCCCCTCCAAAAGTGCTGCTGCTGCAAGGGTTTTCCGTTAAAGGAACCCAGGGGTTCACATGCTTTTGTCCGAACCCTGTCAAGAGGCTAGGGCCACGCAAGAGCCCCTGGGAGCATTTGGGGAGAGGTGAGGCATGGTTCCCAGTCCTGTCTCTCTCCCTGGGTGTCTTACCCTTTTCTGACTTCGCAGGCGTGCGAATGTCAGACTGTCCCCAGGCGGGGTTCAGATAGTCGCAACCAACGCCTAAGCAACCACTCACATTGCTTGTAATTTAATAAAGTTGTGGCCAAAATTATGCCAAACAACTTAAACAAAAAGAATGTGTCACTTGTGTTTTATTGGGGGGTTTCTTGGGGACCTCGACACACAACTCTTGCTTTGCAGGCTTCTTCAGATTCTGAAACTGCCCATTTGGGGCAGATAAGGAAACAAGATGGGTCACATACACTTAAAGCACTCTTATACCACTTTAACTGTCATTACTTTCTCTCAAGGAATCCTGGCAACAATAGTTTGTTAATGGTGCAGAGAGTTGGAAGTAGACCCACAAACAGTTGCAATTCCCAACATCATTAATAGTTTCCAGGACTTTTGGGGGCAAGCCACAACTGTTTAAAGTGGTATAAGAGTGCTGTAAATTAATGCTGTGGATGTCACTATGGATTCAGGGAAACCCCCCCCCCCCAACTCTCATGTGGATATATATCTTGTGTATATGTAATGTGCGTTTGGATAGCATATACCTTTTACTCTTAAGGATGCTCTGTCACTGTTGTTCTGATATCAGATGGGTGCAAAGTTCTTGCATATGAATGGGCATTGAGAAAGTACTGGCTTCAGAAGTGAACGTTGCCATAAATTTTTGTTTCTGACACTTATACAGCCAGGCACTAATCTCAATGTTCGCCGTGTGCAAAGTAGCAAGAGCTATAAATGTTATTACATGCTGCTCATTAATATGCAAAGGTGAACTTGTATTTTCTTTGCACATTGTCTTTGCCAGCTGATGGGCTGCTTAAACTGCCTTCAGCTCAAAGCACAGAGTAATGCGGCTTTTTCTTCCTTTCTTTTTTTACACGGCTCCGCTATGGAATTGATCTATAAATTAGATGGCTATACTTAAACGAAAATGAATGACACAGGGCAGTTCAGCCCTTCCCTGTGGACTCTGCTTCTAAATGTGGTTAAAATGCTGTGTTTGGCCTTTAAATTATGAAATGTGCATTTCTTCAACACTTCAGGCAGAAACCAAAAGCTATTGCAAAACATGTCCATGTATAGAAAAATCAGCACTTCTGTATTCTAAAGGAAGTACCGTGCATTGTTTAGACTGGCAGGTTCACAGTTCAAATCTCACCTGAGTCATGAAGTCAACAGAGCCATATTCATGCCATACATTTAAAACACTATGATGCCATTTTAAACAGCCATGGCTTTCCCCTAAATAATATGAGAGGTGTAGTTTCTTAAGCGTGCTGAAAGTTTTTAGGAGAACCCTATTGCCCGCACAGAGCTGCATTTCTCAGAATTCTCTATGAAGAGGGATTGATGGTTTAACCATTCTGGGAACTGCAGCTCTGTGAAGAGAATAGGGGTATCCTAAGAGCTCTCAGTGCCATTAGCAAACTACAGCTCCAGAATTATTTGGGGGAAGCCATGACTATTTAGAGTGGTATCATGGTACTTAGTACTGGTGTAGGTCATAAACAAGACAGTATTTAAGAGTCTCTCACCTCTTCTTATGCACTCCCTAGGTTTCAGAGGAAATGAGTCCATATAGCTACATATTGTTACCCTAGTTTTCAGACTGGAGTCTTTCCCAGCAGATGCTGAAGATGTGAACCTCATGTCTTACCACTAAATTAAGATCATTTCCACCATCTACATCGGGTGTAGGGAATTTCTGGCCCACCAGTTATTACTGAACCTTATATCCCATCATCCCTGGTCCTTGACCATGTTTCTCAGAGCTTATGGGAACTGTAGTCCAGCAAAACTGGAAGGGCTAAAGGTTCTGCAGTCCATATGAGAATGATAATACCGGCCTAGCAATATATATATATATATATATATGCTTTCGTAGATTTTCACGGGTACAGGAATGCAGGTTTTGGTGTCCTCGGGTGTCTTCCCGTGTAAAAGTTGGGGTGTCTAGGCGACGTTTCGACGAGGTCTCACTCGTCATCTTCAGGCTGGTGCTTTCGGCTTCTTGTTACTGGAACAGAGCAGGATCTCAGTGTTTGAGTTCCTATAAATACTGTTGAGGAGGTGTGGTGTATAGCCTCCAATGTTCTGGGCAGAGAGGAGGTTCCCAGGCTAGTGTGCCTTTTCTTCTTTTGTTCCTTAATTACTTGAGGGATATCTTGAGTGATTTCTTGAGTGATTTCCTGAATCCCACTTAGGTGGGTCATTAGGTGTGGATTAGTTGCTAAAGCCTTCGTGTCTTGAACTCTTGAACTTTGTGAAGAGTTTTTCTGAGAAGATGGCTGTACTGCACTTGGTTGTGCTCTGGCTTGGCTTCGTGTATAGGGGCGAGCTGTGGTTTTGTGGCCTGTGCCAGCCAGATCTGTGTAGGGATTGCAGGGGGGTGCAGCATCCGGAGGTGCCACCCTGGTTTGGCTACTGGATGGTGTCTGTAATTTATCTGTGGAGAGGGTCTGGGTTTGGGTCTGGTGTGGTTGATTGGTGATGGCGTTCTGTGTGCCTCTGGATCTGGTGTCAGATTTTGTGGGGAGGGCTAATTTCCAGATGTCTGGCAAGCGGGATGTGTCGTCACATCCCGCTTGCCAGACATCTGGAAATTAGCCCTCCCCACAAAATCTGACACCAGATCCAGAGGCACACAGAACGCCATCACCAATCAACCACACCAGACCCAAACCCAGACCCTCTCCACAGATAAATTACAGACACCATCCAGTAGCCAAACCAGGGTGGCACCTCCGGATGCTGCACCCCCCTGCAATCCCTACACAGATCTGGCTGGCACAGGCCACAAAACCACAGCTCGCCCCTATACACGAAGCCAAGCCAGAGCACAACCAAGTGCAGTACAGCCATCTTCTCAGAAAAACTCTTCACAAAGTTCAAGAGTTCAAGACACGAAGGCTTTAGCAACTAATCCACACCTAATGACCCACCTAAGTGGGATTCAGGAAATCACTCAAGAAATCACTCAAGATATCCCTCAAGTAATTAAGGAACAAAAGAAGAAAAGGCACACTAGCCTGGGAACCTCCTCTCTGCCCAGAACATTGGAGGCTATACACCACACCTCCTCAACAGTATTTATAGGAACTCAAACACTGAGATCCTGCTCTGTTCCAGTAACAAGAAGCCGAAAGCACCAGCCTGAAGATGACGAGTGAGACCTCGTCGAAACGTCGCCTAGACACCCCAACTTTTACACGGGAAGACACCCGAGGACACCAAAACCTGCATATATATATATATATATATATATATATATATAGCTATTTTACTTTGTCTATTGTGATTGACAGTAGCTCTCCAGTGTCCCAAGCAGAGGTCATTCTTAATCCCTCCACCAGAGACCTTTGTAGTGAAGGACTGAACCTGAGGCCCTAGATGTGCAAAGCATGTTTTCTATCTTTGAACTGTTGTGCAGTCCTTTGCAGGGTTGTTGTAAAGACAGCTGAAAGTGTGGACATGAAGGGTTTTGCATGATGAAAAAGAAGTGATATTTTTTTCAACACAGCAGAAGGCCTTGTCACTCAGACCCAGTTCATTCACATCTTGGGCAAATGATATTTTGTGACAAGATGCTCACTTCTAAATAAGCCTTTAAAATATCAGATAAGTATTCTTATCTTATCTATCACCTATGTATCACCTATCCTTTCTTCTACTAGTATAAGGAGCTTAGTATTTGTTCATATGTTTAGAAGTGAAAGGAAGAATTGTGAGGTCAGGTCATAAGGCAATTAGATCATAGAACTGTAAGGCTGGAGGGACCCTGAGGACTATCTAGTCTAACCTCCTGCAATGTAGGAACATGCAGTTGTCCCATACGGAGATCAAAATTGCAATCTTGGCACTATCAGCATCATGCTCTAATCCATTGGGCAATCAGGTATATGTGATTGGTATTAGAATTTCCAACAAATTCTGGACGTAACTGGAAATTATTAATGTGATTTTAGAAATCACAAGCATCCTGCTTGTTGTTCTACTGAGTTGAATAAGAATTTATTCAGCTTCTGATTCTCTGATGTGTTAAATAACGCAAATATCATTTGCCCCAGAACCTCTTCTCTGCCTCAGTGAACTTTTTTCAGAGCACTGTGATAAATTCAAAGCTGATGGGGGGGGGCACACATTGCCATAGTTGGGCTATGCACTAAGAGTAGGGATAGGTGAAGCCATTGATTTTGACTCCTGACAGTTTCTCAATTTTAAATTCTGTTCACCACATTTCTAAATCCGTTTACAAAATTTCGTCATCATTTTAGTGCAAATTTCTGTATGCATTTTTGCCAAACATGCAGGGTTTTGACAAATTTCCCCTGATTTAATGCATTTGGTGTATGCATTAAATGTATGCATCTTTATGTCATTGTTACCCCCAAACAGGCATTTTAGTACAAATTACTTCAGTGCAGAGCTGCATTACAAATTTCAGAGAAACATGGATTTTGAAGGGTGGCTGTGTTTCAGTTCCTGCGATTGATCTGGACAGTGTGAATCAGGTAAGCTTGCCTTTAAATGTGAACTCAGTTTAGTTTCTCCTCATCCCTAACCAAGCAGACCTGAAAACCTTTAAGGCTTTCAGTGCTAATTTGACATTTCTGCTATAAAACTTGTTTTCCATGATTTAACCAACTCCCCATCAACAGAATGCTTCATAGGTATGGCTGTACAATAAATTTCCACTTAAACTATCTTTCCCACAATCCCTGGGTACTGAATCAATCACTTACTATTAGGAATAGTCCCATCCATATGCTCCACTCAGATGTTTGATTTATATGAACCAAAGACACTTTTGGCTTTCCTTGCTACATATACACGTGAAATTAGCCAGCAAGCAGAATGAAATCAACTGTTTAATGCAAAGTACTATTAGACTCAAAGAAGGTCAACTTTCTGGAAAACAACACATTTAGGGAGTTTCCAATGACAGCAAAGAAATGCTTATAACCTTGGGGGACACACACCAAAAGCTAGAACTTCAGGAAAGCACTATTAGATTTGTATTACAAGGGACAATCGCTGAAGTGACAAGCAACTTGAGAGCTTGTGATCACTGTGTGTACATCTTTAGGGCTTTCAAAATTGCTACTGTGTGGATTTCAAGCTGTGTTGGTCTCTGTGTGTGTAAGTGTTAAGGAGAGTAGGGAGAAGACAGGTTGCATCAGCATTGCTCTGAATGATATCCTCAGGTGTCTTGGGGACCAAACCCGCTGATTTGCTAAGTAGGTGGAGTGGTGAGATAATTAAGAGAAAATTAAAAGTATTAAAATGATTTAAATCCATCTCTGGAAGTTTAAGGTTAGCATAGGGTTTAGCCTCATATTCTCAATGCCCATAGAGACCCCCCACTCTAATAAAATACCGCAGATGTAAAACTAAATGAAATCTGAGCTTAAACGATCCCTCTTCACTCAAACAGCCTAAAGGGCTTGAGGCCAGCAAAATACACAATGCTCCATGGAGCTGGCCAAGACAAAAGGCAAAGCGTGTTTTGTTTTGTGCACTGTAAGTTTGAATCCCCGTGGCGGGGTGCGCTCCCGTCATTCGGTCCCAGCGCCTGCCAACCTAGCAGTTTGAAAGCACCACCGGGTGCAAGTAGATAAATAGGGAACGCTTACCAGCGGGAAGGTAAACGGCGTTCCGTGTGCTGCGCTGGCTCGCCAGATGCAGCTTGTCACACTGGCCACGTGACCCAGAAGTGTCTCCGGACAGCGCTGGCCCCCGGCCTCTTGAGTGAGATGAGCGCACAACCCTAGAGTCTGGCAAGACTGGCCCGTACGGGCAGGGGTACCTTTACCTTTACCTTTAAGTGCTGATTTTATGCATAGGATCAACTGAAGCAGTGGAGCTATGTGAAACTCTCTCTCTCTCTCTCTCTCTCTCTCTCTCTCTCTGTGTGTGTGTGTGTGTGTGTGTAGATGGAATTTTAAAGCTATTTCTATAATACAACACAGAGACCCCTTCTGTGCACAGTTACGCATGTCACTAGGCAGCAATGATTGAAAATAAAGGAAACATTATAGGCTAAACAAGGCCACAACTTTATTTGTTACAGTATATACCCAATGCTGGCATGGAATAAGATAAGGATCCATTTACTGGGGACCATCGTTTTGCAAAGTTGACAAGGTTTGGAAGTCCCCGCTATGACACAAGCTATCCGTGAAGGGCTTGGCCAGCAACCTGGGGTATGCAGCAGAAGGCACTGGTTCTCTGAGCTAGGGCTGAGGCAATACCCCCAACACCCCACTTTCAGAGAACTCTCTAAACTATTGATCCTGTCAAAGGCCCTCCCTCTCTAATTAAAGTTGTGACAATAAGAAATAGATAATCACACTCTTACTGTGAGAATGGTAAAACCCTAACAGCCTTTATCCAATTACAGTAAAGTTCATTTCCAACCTCCTACATCAGAGATGGGGGTCCTGTGCCCCCCATATATTGTTGGGACTCTGTCTCCCATCAGCTCTGATTATTGGCCACACTTGTGGGGGCTGATGTGAGTTGGAGTTTAACAACATCTGGAGGACCACCTCAATTTCCATCCTTTGTTCATTCCCAATTAAATTTCCAGTGTGATACTGTCACCTTGTTCAGATGTAACTGTACTATTTATTAGGTTAGTGAAGAGTTGCAGATGTGATATGTTGAGAAACAATTATCTAATGAATGAAATAACAACTGTCTAAGCAGTGTTAGTGGGTCTCATCCGGCCCCAGGCTACAGTGAACTAACTTCTCTAGCCATGTGACCATTGGGAGTTTGTCTGAAGGCAACAGTCACATTTACAACATTAAAAATACCTCATGGAAATGATTTGCAGTAAGCCTTGTTATTGCACCCTCCCTCCTCCTCTCCTTATCTGGTGTGGCTGAGAGGAGTTTGAAACCTTCTGCTTCTGTTTTAGACTAACCACAGTTAAGTGTTAAAGTCTGAACATGGAAAAACTTTGATTACTCTTCAGCATGGGTTCTTGAAACAGACCAAATTCAAACCGCAGTTTGCTCTGCTGTATTGTTTCATCACCTCATAGTTTAGTGCAGAATTCAGATGCAACACTAAACTGTGATTCATTGAAATCAGGCACAAAAAACCCCCTTCTAATCTGCTCTTTGAAGCCACACTAGTGGAGAAGTGGTAGAAAGAACAGAGTGAGCCCAAGGCTCATGCACATGCAAATTAACCATTTTTTAATCATTGCATCTGAACCAGACCAGTAAGACCTATCCTATGGCCAGGAAAAGCTACATCAAGGAGCATGCACCAAGATTAGTTATGGAACTGTTGTGTAATATGGAAATATATGAAATACGTATGCCAATATATTTTTCAAAGAAAAAACAAGATATAATCGAAACAAATATAAGCAACACATTTATAGAGTTTGGAAAATAAAGAGAAGTTGGATGCAAAATATACATACATGAGGGAACAAAGAACACCACAGCAGGAGCTGCTATGCGAAGAAGAAGAAGGCAGGGAGAGAAACCAGCAGGGGATCCAAGCAGGAGGTAGAACAAGAAATGAGACAGCAGGTGGAAGGAAGGGCATGTGGCAAAACCATGTGGGTGGTTTGAAGACAGAACAATTGGAGATGAGGAGGAGGAGAATGAAGAAAATCAGCTTCTGTTGCACTCCTATCACAAGAACATCTCAAATCATTAGACAAGGAACAAAATCCTGAAATCTGTTCATGGAGCATAAAGGATTGCCTGCAGTGACTAAGGGTATGAAATTATAAGAAGGCATGTCCCCAATTTCCGAAGACAAAGCAACTGAAGGCTGCATGAAGAAGGTCCTAATTTCAGTCCCTAGTATCTCAAGGTAGGGCTGGGAGAGACTCCCTGCTTGAAATTCTGGAGACCCACTGCTGATCGATGTAGGCAGCAATGAGCAAGACTAACCAAAGGTCTGACTCAGTAAAAGGCAACTTCCTGTCTTCCCAGCTCAACACAACTCAATGGCAAAACTGGATTTTCTGCAGTAAACACTGCACACCAGTTTGTCATATGAGCAGTTGACAGCTGGGAGAAAGTGTACATTGAATCTCAATGTTCAGGAGCAGTACACTTTTGAATATGAGATGAAAGGGCAGGGTTGAAGCATTTATTCAGCTACTGTTGGAAAGAGAATACTGGATTAGATCAAATTTGGTACAGACCAGAAGGGGTGTTATGTGTAGCTTCTTTTCGTGAAAGTCAGCATTCCAATCCTGACAAAGTGTTCAGAACAGCTGACCGCCATCTCAATTGCACACAGAAAGTACCGATTCATGCAATAAGGAAGTCAAATATTTATTGCAGTGGACATTCCAGATCTCTCATTCTCTTGCACAAGTTAATTTGGACATTGTGACACAATGCACTCATTAAAGTGATTAGCATCTCCTGATCACAGCAGTAATCTTCACTAACCAAAATGTTGAGTCAATGGCAGCTAATAAGAAAGGAACTTACAATGTAGAAGAGCAGGTCACTATCAATACTGTCAATCTGTGTGGCAAGTCTCATAACGCCCATATGCTGGTGAATAGGGACAGGGCCTTTTCTATTATGGAACCCCATCTTTGGATTTTCTTCCCCTGGGAGGTGTGCTCAGTTAGGATGAAGATTTATACATGGGATTTGATGGTTGTGATCCAATTAAGGTTTTCTCACATAGGAACACTTATTGCATCTAGGGCCTAGATATATCCAACCTGTTGGGTATGGCAGTTTGGGGGGGGGGAACCAATTATAATCAAAAGCATACAGAAAAATACACATGCATATGAGAGTCAAGCCCTACACTGTACAGTATCTCTGCAGCAAATTACAAGTGTTATAATTTTACCCCAAAAATGCACACATAACTTTTATGCAGTTATATGCAATTTTCTATGTATCTGTTAGGGACGCGGGTGGCGCTGTGGGTAAAACCTCAGTGCCTAGGATTTGCTGATCGTAAGGTCGGCGGTTCGAATCCCCGCGGCGGGGTGAGCTCCCATCGTTCGGTCCCAGCTCCTGCTCACCTAGCAGTTCGAAAGCACCCCTACGTGCAAGTAGATAAATAGGTACCGCTTTATAGCGGGAAGGTAAAGGGCGTTTCCGTGTGCGGCACTGGTGCTGGCTTGCCAGTCGCAGCTTCGTCACGCTGGCCACGTGACCCGGAAGTGTCTTCGGACGGCGCTGGCTCCCGGCCTCTTGAGCGAGATGAGCGCACAACCCTAGAGTCAGTCACGACTGGCCCGTACGGGCAGGGGTACCTTTACCTTTACCTTTATGTATCTGTTTATTTGCTGGTTATTTTGGACATGGGAAGTGTGCCCCTGCTAGTTCAGTTGGACCTCTCAGCTGCTTTGATACCATCAATCATGGTATCCTTCTGGGCTACCTTGCTGGGAAAGGACTTGGAGGCCTTGTTCTACAATGGTTCTGTTCCTACCTGGAGGAACGAACCCAGGAGGTGATGCTGTAGGACTTCTGTTTGACACCTTGGTCATTGGCTTGTGGTATCCCTTAGGGTTCTAGTCTATCCCTCATGCTGTTTAACATTTATATTAAACCACTGGGAGAGCTTGTCCAGAGTTCTGTGTCATCGGTTCTGTGCTGATGACACCCAGCTCTATTTTTCCTTTTCACCTAAATCCAAGGAAGTTGTCTCAGTTCTAAATCGGTGTCTGTCATCAGTAATGGATTGGACAAGGGTGAACAAATTGAAACATAATCCAGACAAGACAGATGTGGTTTTGGTCAGTCAGAAGACAGAACAGGGAATAGGGATTAACACTTCATCAGAAGACAAAGGTATGCAGTTAGAATGTGCTTCTGGACTCAGGCCTGAGCTTGGATGTCCAGGTGTCTGTGGCCAGTTGAAGTTCATTCCTTGAGGTATCTGATTTGGCCACAGTGACACACACCTTAATTACATCCCATTTGGATTAATATAACGTGCTCCAAATGGAGCATAGTTTAAAAGCAAAAACCTTTGACATGACTAGTTCAGTTTAATACCTGTGTTGTCATCATGGCTTTCCCCAAAGAATCCTGGGAATCACAGTTTGGTAACTGTACCGATTTATATCCTTTCTCTCAGTTCATATAGATTCACATTCTTTCCCACAAAGAACTGCAATTGCCAATATTTCCTGAGGAAACAGTGTGATTAACCAGTTTTGGTCTGAGGTGTAAGCATGTATTGGGCCCTAGCTGGGTAGTGCAACGGTCTCAATTTAAGCTAAATGTGCCCTTCAAAGTAAGATAAATCAGAAACAGAGAGAAGGGGAGAGAACTCTCTCTCTCTCTTTTATATAGTAGGGAACTTTTCAATTGCAAAGGGGTTCTTCATTTCATAAGGACAGTAGCAAGAGGAGTCCAATCCCACACAAATCAGATAAAATGAAAGAAAGAACATAAGGGATGGGAGATACATATTTACAGAATCGAAGCCTTTTAGTCAGCTGGGGGGGGGGCAACAAACCACACACACACACTTCAAGCCGCTGAGTTCAAAACAATTTAACCTTTCATCACAAGTCAAAATGACTGAATTGCAACAATTGCTGCCATTATCATGTGTCACAATGTTCTTGGAGCACATTCAGAATAGTGATAATAATAAACAATAATATAAAAGAAAAGTTTGGTGAAAGTCAAGAGTTAGACACAGGGCATCGGGGCGGGGGAGTGTGTTTCTTCTAGCTAGTCAAAAATAGCAATGTTGAGGTGTTAATGAAGTATTCTCTCAGCCCAGTTTCCTGCTTTTGGCTAGTATAAGAAAAAAGCGAGGGAAGTTGGATCACCCAGTTGGCAGATGGCCGAGCAACTGAGAAGATGAAGCATCTGGATGCTAAACAGGGAGTCTGAGAATGCTGCTTGAGGGAAGAGAGGGATGTACTTCTCTAGAGAGAAAAACTTCGATTCTATAGCTGGAGGAGGTCTGATGAGGAGGCTGGCAAACT
Organism: Podarcis tiliguerta; assembly: GCF_965153285.1. NCBI lineage: Eukaryota > Metazoa > Chordata > Lepidosauria > Squamata > Lacertidae > Podarcis > Podarcis tiliguerta. Next base: position 36,568,436 of record NC_139553.1, read on the forward strand.
GGAGAGTCCATTTTTTATGCTTCTGTGGCATGAACAGAACTAGACTATAACTTTCTAGATAACAAAAGACCTGACTTTATTATAATTAGGAGGGCACAGTAGTGCACTTGCCGTTGTCATTGTTGCCATTAACTCAATTTATACCCTGCTTTTTCCTCCTGAAGGAGCTCAGTGTGCTAGACATAGCAATGATAAAACTTTTTTTAAAAAAACCAACAACTAAAAATAGTTAAATCATCTTAAAAACAATTACAGTGGTACCTCTAGTAATGAACTGAATTCATTTTGGAGGTCCGTTCTTAACCTGAAACTGTTCTTAACTTGAAGCGTGCTTTCGCTAATGGGGCCTCTTGCTGCTGCTGCGCCGCTGGCACACAATTTCTGTTCTCATCCTGGGGCAAAGTTCTCAACATGAGGTAACGCTTCCAGGTTAGCACAGTTTGTAACCTGAAGCATTTGTAACTTGAGGTACCACTGAATCTCAATTAGTGATCTCAAGGGTTGTCAGAAAGAGCCACAGAATGCATAGGCAACATCAGCCTGGATCGCTCAGTTGGTTGGTTTTTACATTTCTCCGGAAAGTCAGTTATCAGGGAGATAGATGCACCTCACTAGTGAGGACATTTCACTTAACAGGTCCTGTCACAGGTCACCATCAACTAGACACTTCCCAATCGGAGCACCAGGCCTCACCTGCCAATCACAGTGTGAATGGAACTGGGGAAACAACCCTTTTAGGTACTTGGGTCCCAAGCCTTAAAGACTCCCATGAGAGGTGGTGGACTTTCCTTCCTTGGAGGTTTTAAAACAGTGCTTGGATTGCCATCTGTCATGGATGCTTTAGCTGAGATGAGATTCTTGCATTGCAGGGGGTTGGACTAGATGATCCTTGGGGTCCCTTCCAACTCTAAGATGCTATGATTCTATGAAAATATATTCCATAATGGAATACACAAGGTTCACACTTCCACAAAGCATACCAAATATTCATTAATGCTGCCAAATAAACTCATATTTAGTGGGAATGTGCCAACCATGAGATTTTGCTTCTGCTTCGGGGGCCATTTGTGATTTGTAATGGTAAGCTTTTAAGCTGTTTTTAATCTTGTATTTTAAATTGTTGCAACTTGCCCTGGGACCTTAGTAGGGGGGAGTGGGGGGTAATAATAAGCATAATAGTTCAATGAAATCATTGTATGACTCCTTGGCTAGACTACTTCCTTAGTGATTCAGCAACTTGGCTGAGACCTGCCTCTTGCTCTGCTGGACAGCTTTGGGATTCACTGGTAAGATGGGAAATCACATCATTCAGGAATTGTGCAACTGAAACAGGAACTTACAACCTAGACAGATCTTGATTTGCCAATAGATCCTGGGGCACATGCTTTCTAGGGTGTCATGCCTTTCTTATCCCAACTGAATTGGCACTGGTAGCAGCTACATGTTCAGAGACAGCCATCTCTTACTAGTCTGTTATTATTCCTGGTATTATGAACAGGATGCAAAAATATACCCAATTGTGTGCAATTAAGCTGGGCAGTTTGTGAAGTGAGATTTACAGGATTTTACTTGTGTGGATTCCTCCTCCCCTCTTTCTCTCTGTGCATGAAAAGAAATAAACAACAGTGGGTATTTTCTTTAAAAACAACAACGGCAACAGCCTCACCATGCTTGCATTTTCATTTTTTTTCAGTTAAGACTGGAATCTTTAATGCCATCCCCTGTCGAGTACTAAAGGAAGCAAATTATATTGGTTTGCCTGTTGACACACCATCCAATTACCTTACTAGAGAAACCTACCTGGGTTTCGGCAGTGAGAGAAAAATGCAAAGACAGACAGATCTGACAACACAGAAGACAAGAAGTCTGAAAACAAATCCATACTGGCAGCCTCATCTAGGAAGTAAAATGGAACGTTGCGTGCCATCAAAAGGATAGAGCTTTGCAGCATTTTCTCATCTTTTGCAAGGGGATTTGTAACCCTGCCGCCATCTAAATTGACTTTCTGTTTTAGAAGAAAGCCCTAAACCACTAGATCTACTACTAGGAGAGGGTTTTTTTGTTTTTTTAAAGCACCATCTCCACCAAAGCATTGCTGCTTATGTTAATATGACAGCGACTCAATTTATTCAAGTGCTGATCAATGCTAAACAATCAGAGGAGTTCATGTATTATGTATTTCAAAAAAACGATGCTAGTGCTTTTTAGTGGAATGTCACAAGGTTAACCAACTGGTAGACATTAGGTCCCTAGAGCCCAATTTCAGCTACAGCACTTGCTATCTGCTTCGAGGAGAAACAATAGCAAACTAAAGCATTGTTTGGTGCGCATAATGAACCACTCTCATAAACCTCAACCTTCAGAAGACATTATACTTTACAATTGGATACAGCAGACAATTACTGGATCTCCATTTGGCTGGAAACAGCCAACCTTGTGCTCTATTCCTTAACCATATCTCAGTAATTATTGATAGCACAATTGTCTCCAATTGCCCTGTTAATACAAGTGCATTAGCAATTAAAACCACTTGTTATGGTTTTATTTCCTGTCAGGTGAAGTACGACTCCCTTAAATCTACCTCCATTTATTAGAAACATAGCCTATGTTAGAGAGACAGAGAGAGAGAGAAATGGAGAGAGATATATTGAAAGTGGGCAGTTCTTTTCTGTAATTATATTCTTTCTACTACCATTCTAGGCGGCTGCATTCAAAATAGTGAATCACATTTTAAATGTGATGTGGGAAACAGCAGAAGAAAAGGCTATACAACCTTCCAGCCCAGCATTGGACAGATTGTTTCAAAGGATCAATGGTGATGGAGGTCCTGGCCGTGGAGGTAAACAGCCAATGGGATGCCCTCCAGATTTTTTTTTGGACTACAATTCCCATCATCCCTAGCTAGTGGCCAAGCTGGATGGGACTGTTGGGATATTCAATGAGGGACAGAAATAAATTATATTCAGTTGACATTTAAGGCACACCTACCTAATTCTCAGGGACGCGGGTGGTGCTTGTGGGTTAAGCCACAGAGCCTAGGACTTGCCAATCAGAAAGTCGGCGGTTTGAATCCCCGCGACGGGGTGAGCTCCCGTTGCTCGGTCCCTGCTCCTGCCAACCTAGCAGTTTGAAAGCACATCAAAGTGCAAGTAGATAAATAGGTACCGCTCTGGTGGGAAGGTAAACAGCGTTTTCGTGTGCTGCTCTGGTTGGCCAGAAGCGGCTTAGTCCTGCTGGCCACTTGACCCAGAAGCTGTACGCCGGCTCACTCAGGCAATAAAGCAAGATGCACGCCGCAACCCCAGAGTCGGCCACGACTAGACCTAATGGTCAGGGGTCCCTTTACCTTTACCTAATTCTCAATTTCAAAAGCAATGTAAGAACCAAAATACAGCCATCCTTAGACTCATACTTGTCTGGATTTTACAGTGCAATTTTCTAACCAATGTTTACAAAATGCATATGTTATGGGAAGACATGAATATATTAGTGAAAATAATACACAAAAATACACAATTCAGGGACTAGTGTTTGAAAAAAATGTGTATATTAGTAAAAACTATTCATGAAATTGTGTTTATTAGGGTAAATTCACACTAAAATTTTGATGGGGAAAGACTATTCCCAGCATATATCTTTGGTGCTCCAAAGCTTGCACTGGCTACCAATATGCTACAGAGCCACATTCAACATTCTCATATTAATTTGCAATGAGTTTCACAACTTGGCTCCAGGATACATCAAGAACTGCCTGGTCACTGAGATATTTTGGGGAATCACTGTTAGTAGCCCCCCATGGCTTGGTGATGTGGTTTTTATCCACCAGGAGCCATGAATTCAGTACTGTGGGCCCAATATTAAATAATTTCCATCCAGCTGAGGTGAGACAGGCCCACTCCTTGTCAAATTTTCTGCGCCTACTGCTTATTGTCTTATTCCAGCAGTTCCAAAGCTTTATTCATGTAGTAACTATTTACATGATGAGTGGACATGATGGAGAGCAAGTAGCAGACATCTTGCCTGGAGAGAACAACAAACAAAATGGCTCAGCTTTTAGGGGTGGGGTTAACTTAGACAAAGCAAAAACAACAAGTAATTGCTGGGTAGACTGCTAGACAAACAGTGCCCTCCCATGGTTTAAAGTAGCAGGTGCATTAACTAGAAGTTTGTGAGAAGGCATGTGCTGTATTTGCTTTTCTCTAACAAGGTCTAACAGGAAAATCAACTTTGCAATAGAACAGACTTCTCCATCCTGGGGTCTTCCAGGTGTTTTGAAGTACAAATCCCATAATCACTCACCAGCATAGCCAACAGTCAAGGATGATGAGAGTTGCAGTATAAACAGTTTGGAGGCCATGAGGTTAAGGAAACTTTAGGGGAAATACAGTGACTAATCACTTAGGATAAAGTTTTAGAAAAGCAGTGGGTTGGTGAAGCTTCTTTGAGTACCGGAAGGGAATTAATGGGAGTAGGTAGCTCATGGAGTAGAGCTCCTTTAAAGTTCTCAGACGTTGTTGACCCAAGTCCAGTGTAGAGGTTCATGATGCATCAAGAGAAAACAAAATGTAGTGCTACCAAAGCAGAAATGGAATCTTCTAATGCAAAATCCTGATGCAACCTCAAGTCTAGTTTGTCTGACTGTCTTTACCATGCAAAGATAGCTTTTCATATGAGATTATTCACTTTTATTATAGCTCATAAATATAGGTGCTTTAAACCCATTTTTTAATTTCTTAGGTCCATGTCAAGGGAAATGTCTTAGGATAAATTTTACTCCTCTGTGAAATTAGGACTCTGTGAGTTTAGAAAGATTATATAGCTAGCCTGCCCTGCTTGCAACTCATGAAGATAGAATACCATGGAACACTGATAAAGATGTTCAATGACACTAATGCCAGACTTCATACATCACTATGCCTTGCAAAGGATACTTAACATCTCCTCAGATTAGCAAGCAGATCAGCACTAAATTAAAATTTATGATAAGAATTTTAAATAATTTATAGAGATTATGTTACGATGCTACCTCAGAGCTCCATTTCAGTGCATGCTTACAGCAAGTGTCTATTATGGGAAGATGAAATTTAGTGTGTCTGCACACACAAGTCATTTTCAGGCCTTGTAATTTTTCATATGATTAGGGGGAATGGGCATGAGTGTTCTAGTTCCACCTCCCAGTACCTGTTACGCTCACTGGTTTGGTGAAAGAACTTCTGAAGAAGGGGGCCTTTTCTCTAGGCACCTTGCATGATTTAGAATGCTGGTCTTCTAGAGTTCTCCTCACTCCAGGTGTTCACCTGCAACTCCTAGAGGACAACAAAGCTAGCAATCAGAGTGCATAGCTAGTGTGATCATTTAATGACATCTGGACAATCCTGAGTTTCCCATCCTTGGTTTATGCAACCAATCAGGTAGATGGAGGGTTAGGCTTCTAATCCACACAGCTGCTTTGCTTCAGAATAAGGAAACTGTGGAGGAAAACCTGACTCAAAGAGCTGGATGAACACTGAAGAAGAGGACTAAATAAAATGTGGATTTGCATTAAAAATGTATACAGTGCTTTACATGTATTGGTGCACAGTCATAACTGTACTTTTCATTGCACCTTACTACAGTGGTGCCTCGCAAGACGAAATTAATCCGTTCCGCGAGTCTCTTCGTCTAGCGGTTTTTTCATCTTGCGAAGCAACCCTATTAGCGGATTAGCACTATTAGTGCTATTAGCGGTTTAGCGGCTATTAGCGGCTATTAGCGGCTTAAGGGATTAGCGGATTAGCTGCTAAAAGGCTATTAGAAAAAGGGGGTGGGGAGCGAAAAAACCCCTCAAGAATCGCAAGACATTTTCGTCTTGCGAAGCAAGCCCATAGAGAAATTTGTCCTGCGAAGCACCTCTGAAAACGGAAAACCCTTTCGTCTAGCAGGTTTTCCATCTTGCGAGGCATTCGTCTTGCGGGGCACCACTGTATAGGAGTGGGGAATATGACCTGGTGGTCTTTGCAACTGCTCAGTCTGCTAACCACTGATGGGCAACTTGAAGGCCTTGGCTTGTCTTCTGGTGTGCAGTTCTTTATCTCAAAATCGGACCTGGACAGACAGCCCTTCAAATAGAGGGCACCTTCAAATGGAGGGTTATCCTCTGGATCACTCTAAGCAGACCTAAATTCCATAAGAATACATTAAAGCTGTAGTACAATAATCACCCTCCTGAGAATAAACCCAACTGAATACAATGTGACTGAATTCAGAGTAGAGTTTAAGGGGCCTTCCAAAAATTGCCACAAACTATGCAGAATGGTGTTCAACCTTGAGCTGGCCAATATTTTCAGGGTTTTCTTTTTACAATTAGAGGAAAAGAAATCACTTGCCCAAAAAAAGGAGGGTGAGGAGGAGATATAATGCAAGTTATCATGATGAGAAAGAGTTTGGTTTACCTTATCTAAATAAGGTGAAGAGAATATTTATCTTCATTGTTGGAAATAGCCTTGCATGACATGGGTGAAAGCATGCCCAAACGTCATAAACCCTGACATGTTTGCTGCCAGAGGAGCGTCAGGATGTCCATGATAACATTCCCAGACCACTGCAACCCCCTGCCACACAAAGTGTGGTAGTTTCTGGTATGCTTCATGCTCACTGGTTGCTAACCATGCAAAGCTTATTTACTTTATTTTAACAAGCCAGGTTCATAACAGAAAGTTTTGAATTAGCCATTGTTTGTTTTAAATGCAGATTTGTGTCTCAGATGCAGGAATCATACCCACCAAGAGGCATGAGTTTGTGGGTACAATTTTATGCAACTCTCTTCCAGTCAAGAACAGACAGGCACCTTTCCCTAATGAACCTCTGGTGCCTGCTGGACTCTTTTATACCTGGAGCTATTATAATGGAATTCTGATTCTATTATTTTACTGCTTGGTGACAACTGTAATTAAGCAGTATATAAATTGTCAAAATAAATAAATAATAAATAAAGATGTAACAATAAGCCAAGATTCATTAAAAAGCAAAAACTAAAGTTGGCAGAAATTTTCTACCTGTTTGTTCAGGAGAAGGGGATGTAAGAAACATTTCTTTGGGAGTTTTTTTTTTTGGAAGATCATTCATGTAGCAGTAAATGTATGAACTGGGTCTGTGAAAAATAATAACCTAGGTGCAGCCTTCGAAATGGTGTTAGGGTTATACAGTAACTCCCATTAGCATGGACAATGTTCAGGAATTATGGGAGCTATAATTCAAAAACATCGAGAGGACACCATTTTGACTACTGCTGAATCAGATGAGGAATCAAAACAACTCGACTTCAGCAGCAAAACTGGTACTAATGGCAAATAAAGTATGCTTAAATAAATAAATAAATACTAAATGAGATTAGAAATGTGCCTGTGACGAATTGTGGAACAGATATTGTGGAACAGAGATGATAATATAAACTAAGAGGTCAATGGGTTATTCACCCCTGGGTAGAAAAAATAGGTCAAGGCAGACAGAGTTATGCTTAATTCTCCAGAGGTGCAATTATTTTAGGATATTTAAACCCTAGATTTATGATAATGAAACCTCTTTCTCAATGCTACATGTAAATAAATTATTCAAATTGATTGCTTTGATCTCCGAAAACTGTTGGTTAACATTTATAATATTTCAGCTTGGCAAAATTCGGAAAGATTAAATTACCCCAAAAATAAACCATGCAGAGATTAGGCTGTGGTTTTCAAAATGAAGAATATTTACAGTATCTCTATTTTTTTTAACTGACTAATTGGTCTAGAATTCTCAAACTGGAGAGATATACAACTCATTCTACGAAATCTCTTGCATTTTTGCTAATTCTCCACAACCTGGTTCATACATGCAAATCCACTGCATGATGACTCCAATACGAAATTAAGACTTAAATGTGCAAGTGAACCATCTCAAACAGAACTCAAAAATAGTAACAGTTCTGGGTGTTGTACACACACTCAGCAGCTTGTGATATATATAGTTGTTTCACCCATGCATATGCATCATTTGATGGCTAATGCTCGATTTGAATCCTTGGTGAGGGTTGGGGGGCAACAATGGGTTTGTAGTGATATCATTCTCAGTGCTTAAAAGGTACACACGTGATGGGTCATTCACTCATATTTGATGTTGCATTCTGACACAAAAAGAACATGTTTGTGTGAAATAGCTGTGAAGCCATATGACTATTCTTATTAATAAACAAATGCATGTGTTGGAAAAGTTTAACCTGCTTCATATTCCATGTGTTCAAGGACCTGTCTGTATAGAAGCTAGGGCATCTATATCCAAAGGCCTGTAGGGACCCTTCATGTGATGATCTGTACCCTACAAACCCAGAGATGTGTTTTGTGCTGTGAAAGCTGGACATATGGAATACGTCTTTTTCATATGCTCCATTGCACACTTTTAACGTATCTTTTTGATTGTCTTCCCCCTCCCAGTTTTTATAATGCTTGCCCAAAGACAACAATAAAATGAGAAAGATGGGAAGATGGTGGCACATAAAGTAGTGGAATAAAGAATATAATTATAGATAACCATCATATGGTGTAAGCATACATGTCCATGTAGCTCAGTGAAGGGGAACTGGTGGTTCTCCTGATCTTGTTGGACTCTAGCTACCATCAGTTCCAATGTTTGGAGAATGTGGGAGATGTGGTTTTGTGCTGTAATATATGGAAATTCACTGTTTCCTCATTCTTTCTATAGGCAATCCAAATGGCCCAAAAGATTTGCTGAAGTGTTGCCAGCAGCATGCTATGTGTGTTGAGGACAGTAATATCTTCAGTCTATTGATGAGGAAAAGATTGTATTTCCTGTGTTGAAAGTACAACTATTTTTCATGTTCACATTCATTAGTACACTTATCTGCAGTGTCTCATGTGTAAGCAACCAAAGAGTTGGAATCTAGAGTAAGTGAGAAATCTCCTTTCCCTGTACATCTTACCCTAGTCATTTTGATCTATGGATAGAGATCTAATGACCATGTCACATGCCACTGTTGTAAATCATGCTGTGATTCAAGCACATGCTTTTGGTGTTGTGGCACCAGCTCTATGGAATCCTTTTCCCTTAGAAGTGAAGCAAACCCCAACATTGCTATGTTTTCACTGTTTGTTGAAAACTATTATTTTCTCCTATGCCATCGCAAATCTGCCTACTTTACTCCTGCAGTTTTTAATTCAGGTTGCTTCTTGCGCCTTAAAGGTGTTTATTATCCGTGTTACATTTTACAGTCTTTTTTTGCTAGTGTAATGTTTAGCTGTATTGTATTTTGCAATTGTTTATATTTTACCATTGGACAGAGTTCATTTTTATTGGAGGTTGTGAGCTGCCTTATAGACAAGTTCCTCAAAAGGCGGAGCATATATATATATTTAGAAATAAGGAAAATACATAATAGACTCTGAGATGGTCCTCTTGCACACCTCTGAGAAAAAGCATATATAAAAGCAAGGTTATGCTTCAACTCCAAGAGAGAAAGGTTGGTGATAGTATTAAGAGACGACATGGACTTGTATAGCTCTGGCTTTGGAAGGTCTCACACTTTTCTTAGCATTTTTACAGGAAATTGAACTCAAAGTAAAAGCGGGGATCAGGTGTTTTAAGATGCCAGATGCTTGACAGTTCCCTGCTCACCTTGCTGGCCTTTTGAAAACTCTGGATCATATCAGACACACTTAAAAGCAGCACCTGCAAAAAGGTGAACTTTAGAAAAGGGAAATGGGATTTAGTTGTCTCCTTAACGTCATTGGCAGACAGGGCCACATTTTATCTGGGTTTAACAACCCAAACATCGTGACAAGGTAATCTGTCACTATAAAAGAAAGAAAGGAAGGAAGGAAGGAAGGAAGGAAGGAAGGGAAGGAAAGCAGCGAGGACCCCATTCTCATATTGCTTTGGACATTGCTTGTTTTTATTTTGATCTTCATTCACAGAGTCATCTATTTGGGAAATGGACCTGGCATGCTAGAAGGGGGCATTTCAGATATTTCAGTGTCAAGAAAATCACAAATATGCAAATGTATTTTAAGGACATTTGCGGTAGTTTGTATGTCTATGTTAAGGGCCATGCTATGTTTTCTAGAAAAAGAGGTACTGGAACTCAAAGTGAACACCTCCCTTGTTCTCTTATAATGGCAATGGTGCCTACCTGAGAGGTTCCAGAATGGAGTTGAGGTGAGTTCTGGTGTGTATGGGGAGCCCTGGTTAAGCGGGGTGGGGGGAGCCCTGGTTAAGTTGTTAATGTGTAAAACAAGCAGCTATTGTACCACATTCACTGGGCATCATGGAGACGGTGCATATAAAGCTTCCAGGAAGAGGGAATTCTGCACATTTCCTGGTCAATAGATGGGAAATGTGCATATATTGACTAATTTTGTACACTCTCCAGTAATTACACATAGTCAAGAGGTTTTGGAAAAATATACATATAGCGACTGAATTTTGTGCATTCTCTGGCCATTATGCAAAATCCCCAACAGACTGTGGATAATGTGCATATCTCAATTGTTATTTTGTATATTCTCTGGGCAACATACACATTCTCTGACCATATGCATAGCCTCCAAGCAACATGTATTCTTCAAAACTTCTGTTTCAGAAGTGTACATTTTCCATTCACTGAGTTGCTACAACATAACCTCCCAATCAAAGCTAGCCCACAGATGAGGGAGGGTGAAGCAGCCATCCCAGGCAGTGGAAACAAAAAAGGTGGTGCCCTGCTTGCCCCACTGTTTCTGTCACTGCCAGAGAAGTCTGCTTTCCTGCTGGTCAGCACCAAAACTCTCCAGAACACCCCCTATCACCAAAACCTTTCAAGTGGGAGGCATTCCATTGCTCCACTTAGGTGCTGGACAGTGTCAAACCTTGGTGAGAGTGGAGTGTTCTGGATGCTCTTACAGACTTGCTCCCTGGCAGTGAAGGTTTGCAAAGGCTATGCATTGCAAAGATTCATGCTGTCCGCATCACAGGGGCAGCCGTGGGACATTTTGCTTCAGATACAAAAATATATTGCGCCACGCCTGCTCCCAATGATTTCTGCCAAGGAGACAGGATGAATCCAGTCTTTTAAAGCTTGCCTAGTAACACCCGAGCCTTGTAGCTACAAAATAATGTGTCAGTTTCCCCCCTCCTTTACAGGTAAATTTCCTCCATCTCCACAAATTGGCACAATTTTGTGTAGGTGTAGCATTCTTTTAAGGCTTTTCAAGCATGATATTCCCTACTGCATTATCTTCCTGATAGACGAAGGTACCCACTACCGCCGCTTTAATGACCGCCTCTGTGTAAAAGACGGTATGGTATGTTAATTATGAATCCCCCCTGGGAGACAGATCTCTGCTGTCTGAATCTAATCCAACCACATCCACTCTTGCAGCAAATTTCAGAGTAAGAGATGTTTACCTCTGCTTGGAATCAACACAAGCAAGATTTCATAATGCAGACTGACATGGGGAGAGATGCATTCTCAGTCAAGTGTGTGGCAGAGCTCCATTTCCTCCCTACCAGCACATGTCTTTATATAACAGTAATGCTAGGCAAAACACTCAGAGACACTGCTCCTTTTCTAGTCCTCACAGATATAATTCACGGGTTACCAACAGGGCAATGAAGGGCACCCACTCTGGTGCCTGCATGTTCCCTTCCCCCATTCAAATGAGCTCCGAAAAAAGTTGAGCAGGTATGCCTGGGAGAGGCCTAGCTGAAATGGGAATGTGAGAGAAAAGATGAAAACCAGGCAGCAAATGGGGTTTAAATGAAATCAAGTTCACAGGTGGGGAATAAAACAGTTCTTTTATCTGGAGGGCCAAGCGATATTCACGTGACTTTTGATTTACACTTGCAGAGTTGTTCCTTCAGGCTTGGTGTTAAATAAATGAATAAGGAAACAAAACATAGCTGGTGGTGCTGGGAAGGTATAAATGGGAGAGCCCATGAGGCCATTGAGTAGTGCTTCCACTCCCCCACCCCACACTTAAGGCAATGGAGAAAGCTTTTTTAAGGCTAATTGGGTTAGCCACACCACCTTACACAAAAGGATCTAGAGTTACAGAGAGACATGCGGGGGCTAGGGATGGTTGAATCTGTCACTTTTGGTTCTTCTCAGCTTCTCATTTTCCCATGCAAGTTCAGTGCTCCACATTTCCCCTTCATTTCACGATTTTGTTGCTGTTGCTGTTGTTTAAAATCCCTCATGAAGATTATCCAGCATTTTAGTGTGAATTTCTCCTAATATGCACATTAGAATGCAATTTTGCCTAATACAGGTATACACATTTTCTGAATAAAAACAGATATATAATTCTATATATTATCTATATCTCTCTCTCCCCCCCCCCCCCATGATATTAGGTTGGAGCACTGCATTGCAAAATCTAGAGAAGTGTGAATTTCAAAGGATGGCTGTGCTCCAGTTTGTGCATTGTTTCAGAATATGCCTTAAATATGAACTGAATTGAATCTCTCCCCCATCCCTGGCGAGGACAGAAACAGATGGAAGATCTCCCTTTGGAAAGCGAGCCAAACCAACTATAGCAGTAGGATCTTGGTCCTGAGCAGCAGGCAGGGTGTAAGTCTAATAGGCAGGGCCTGGCTAGATCTGTTAGATCTGAAGCACAAGAAGAAGAAATGCTAGAAGCACTCCAGGCCCCAGTATCATGACCAGATCAGATCTGAGCTACAACTCATGAGATGAAAGGGGCCCTTGAATCAGGGAATGCTGAACTAGGGCCTCTGGTGTCTGTGTCCTTGGAGCCTGCACTGCTTGAGGGATTCCATGCATTCCGTGGACACACGTCTCCTTGTCAGCCTGTTAGTGCAATCAGTAAGGAGGAGGAGGAGGAGTTTGGATTTGATATCCCACTTTATCACTCCCCTTCAGGAGTCTCAAAGCGGCTAACATTCTCCTTTCCCTTCCTTCCCCACAACAAACACTCTGTGAAGTGAATGGGGCTGAGAGACTTCAAAGAAGTGTGACTGGCCCAAGGTCACCCAGCAGCTGCATGTGGAGGAGCGGAGACACGAACCCGGTTCCCCAGATTACGGATCTATCGCTCTTAACCACTACACCACACTGGCTGAGCCAGGGGAGAGACATATTATCAGCCATGCTAGCAAAATGAAGCCTCCACATTCAAGAGCAGCATGCATCTGAAAAGAAGTTTCTCTGCACCAAGTAGGGGAGGACTGTTGGCTCCAAGCCCTGCCAGCAGACATCTTGGGAACATCTGGCTGGCCACTATGGGAAATATGAAGCTGAGCTAGACAGACTTTTAAGCTAATCCAGATGGGCCCTCCTCGTGTCCTTCTCATTAGCTTGATGGAAGTCTGTACACAGTCACACTAGAAACAAAAGGAACAATCTCCTGCCTTCTGTTAAGTAGTTCCCATCACCCCTTTCCACAGTTTAACAGCTGTATCTGCTGCAGAGCTTTAATTGTAAGCTGAGGCCCTCGAGCCTCATGTTTTTAAACACTTCTTTCTAACCACCTGCTTCCAAATTGCATATAGGAAATCATCCAAAAAGATGTGAATGAGAAACAGCAACTACTTCAACCAGCAACAATGTCTGCATTTAGTCTGCAACAATAAGATCAAGGAATCTAGTCCAACTTTCCCTCAATTCAGGATCCACATTGCTGGATGCCACTAAAGCATTGATGATAAATGGCCATGTAGCCATTGCTTAGATACCGTCATTTAAGTTAATCTCCTCTGATTGGCTTAGAAAAAGCACAGAATCCCCTGTCCCAAATCAAAACAATCTCGGCTAATCCCAAGACATTTCCAGTTCAGTTAAACCCAACATGACCTCCATCAAGGGTACAATGGAGCGCAGTCATTCTACCAGCTCTTAGGAACTTCCAAATCTCTTAAATCTGGCCACCTGTTTACCATGCTGGGAGGAGCAAGGTCTCCTTTTGCCTTCCTTCCAATGCCTAACTCACTGTCCTAACAGCAGCAGGTGAAAGTAGAGAAAGAAAAAATGAGTGACCTCAGTCCTGAGACTGGAGCTGCAGCTAGATGGCAAGGAGGCAGGTAGGCAGGGTGGGGGGCAATTTGAGGCAAGCAGGAAGATGGGATGGTAGGTTGATAAGATAGAATTGAGTTCTCCTCAATTCTAAATTCTAACCCAGGGTTGGAATTGGGTGTCACAGTACTTGCCTCATAGCTGAATAGAGTATTATGCCAAGATTTGCCCACAGAGTCAACTGACTGTAAATTTCACTACTTTATATATCTTCTTCAGGACCACTTCAGTGTTGCTTGTCGATGTGCAGAGCCCTTCTGCTTAATACGGGTTTCTCTACTGGTTTCAAACAAAGCAGAACTCATCCATATAAAGGTACAAAGTCCACTGAAATGAATAGTTCATGACTTGTAGGTGATCAAGTTATAATCTGGATATATAAAGGGAAGGGCCACAGTTCAGTGGTTGAGCATCTGTTTTGCATGCAGAAGTCCCAAGTTTAAACCCCAGTACGTATCTCCAAGCCAATCAGGGAGAGACTCCTGAGCTAGATCATTTGGACAAAGCTTCATTTTTTTGAAGGAGGTCTTCTTGACTCTAATAGCTTATTTGACTTCTTGTTTACCACGCTGGTGTCCTCTTAGCCCTCATTGTACCTTTGCTGATCTGCGGTTTACACTCCAGTTGAGTTTCTAATATTGTGTTTTTAAACAAATCCCAAACGTTTCTGAGTGATTTGACCCTCTGAACTTTGCCATTCAACTTCCTTTTAAACAATCTCCTCATTTGTGGGAAGTTTCCTATTTTTAAATCAAATGTCACTGTGTGGGATGTTCTCGGCAACTGGCCATTTTCAAGTATAATTGATTTAATAGCACTATGATCACTGCTCCAATCTGGCTCAACAACACTTACCTCTTACACTACATCCTGGGCCCCACTCAATATTAGGTTCTGGGTTGCTGCCCCTCTAGTCAGCTCCAACAACAATTGTTCAAGATTATAGTCATTTAGGGTGTCCAGAAATTTTAAACCTCTTTCTCATGTCTAGAGCACATACATCGCCGGTTCAAAGCACCCATTACTACAGTGTCTTCTCTTTTGGAGGCTTCCTTACTTTCATCCTTCATCTCAACTTCTCCCTTGAGATGGGGAGGCAGGAGCATGACCCCAGTACTAATTTGATGCCATGTATCAACACCAACAATTATTATGTGGAGAAGTCTGCCCCTTTCAGGATTTCTAGTTTACTGGACTTAATGCTTTGTTTGATGTACAGAACAATACTACCTCTGAACTTCTGAACAGAAGCCTCCTCAACTCCCATGGTCCTATATGTTCTTTTCCTCTTCAATCAGTTTAAAAATATGTTCTTCCACCTTTTTATTTTAAGCACCAGAAGTGATTCCATCCCAGTTCAAGTGGAGCATATCCCTTTTGTACAGGCCCAGCTTTCACTAGAATGATTTTGAAAGTTTTGCATTTCAGCATACGACTTAGCAACCTTAATTTAACTTCCATGAGCTTGTAACTACATTTTCCCATGCCACTGGTACCAACATGCACCACGACTACCATCTCCTCTCCAACACTATCCAGTGCTGAGCAGCTTCATAGCCCATGTTTTCTCTTCTAATGTTCCTCTATCTTTAAACTGGATTTGGACTGGACAGCCCTTCAAATAGAAGACTCCTCCTAGTAGAGTCCTGTGCAGTGTACAGCAGGGTATCTGGCCACTTTTTACATCCAAACTTGTCTTCAACAATTCTGTTGTGGACTGGAGATTAACTTTTTTCATTCCTTCTAATCCAGAAATAGAAGTCCTACTGATTTAAGGTATGCCACCTTTAAAACACACATATACACATGCCCCAAGTGACATATCAAATTAACAGCTTAAGAATTTCACGAACTGTTTCAATAATATTTCATTTCAATAGCATGTCAAACATTAAAGAATTAGCCAAAAGCTCAAAGCAGCCACAGAAACAGCACAAGCATGTTTCCCCCCAATGAATTAAATGAGCCAAATCATTTAAATATGAAACCAGTAATATAAAATACACAAATTTTTAAATGCAGGTATGTGAATATACAGAGATGGGCTTATTATTGCTGCTCTTTTCATGGGAAGAGAAACTTTATCGTTTATATTTCAGGAGACAGGCATAGTCTCCTATCCCTGCTTTGCTGCTGCATTGCACCTCTGAATAAATGTACTTTTTAAAAATCTGGAATGCAGCTTGGAATGAACAACTGCCCAGATTCTTGGAAATACCCAGTGTGTGTTTAATTTTGCAGTTTCAGTTTTGAAGTGCAACAACAGCCCTAGGAGTTATGAAAATAAGTCGGAGCCTCGAGTGCTGAAAAGTGCCACTTGTCGGCTTATGGAGCATTTAGTTGGACGTGCTTATGCCATACAGATTCCCAGCCCTGGCAAAGAGTTTAGCACTCATATTTCATTTTGCAGCTTGAATAGGACTGTATTTTCACAGGAGGAGAGAGAGAGTGAGAGAGAAAGGAAAAAAAACCAGACTCTAATGCTTTCTATTCCTGCCAGGAAAGCAGAGGTGACATTTAACACTCATATGTAGTATTTTTCCCCGTTGAGTTTAAATAGAATTCTTTGTTAATAGACAAGTAAGTGTTAAGCTCCTAATATTTCCACCATGCCAAAATAGTTCAAGTGCATCATTTTACAAAACAAAGTAGTTCATTTCAATTTCATCCAAACAAACATTTTATTAATAAAAGGTTCATTTTTAAAAACATGTGATAAAGTGACTAAGTGTCTGCAGCAGCAGCAACACCTTTGTTTCTGTGTAAAATGCCTAGAACATTGCCTCCACTTTTTGCTTTCTAACTTTTTATATAGATGAACGAGTTGATTGGAAGCACTGCCAAAGGCACACACCCTTTAACTTCAACTTTAAGACTGTAGGAACATACTTGTTTCCTTCCCAGTTTAGTTCACTTTAGAGTTTGGGAGCAGTTGTGAAATAATCACCAGTGCAATGGAATACATGCAATAGACCTCTGATTGAATGTGAGTATTTTGGATTTTTTAAATTAGGATGTGAGTTGAACAGCTATAATTAAAGGTTTGTCAGTGGTTTAGTTTTTTAAATGCGCTCTTCAAGGATTTAACTTGGTCATAAAATTGTGACTGTGTTTGTGTGTCGGAGAGGGGTGGGATGAGATAATAATGCTTGATGTCCCTGCACTCAGCCTCCATGCATTCATCTGAACCAAACTCCATACATGTTGCATGGAGGCAGGTTCTGTACATGTGTTTCAATGTATATATGGTGATTGGGAACAGTGCCAGAAATTTCTCCCCTCTCTGTGCATTTAACTCTACATTGTGTGAACTATTCTAGGTTGTGTTTATGATGTTGCGAATACATACACCGCCTGCATATTCAGTGGAATTCAGCCCAGTGCCAGACACTCCAAATGGGAGTGGGGCACTGGGGAAAAAATACTGGATTGGCCCGAATATAAGCCACACTCCCCCCCCCCTCAATGTGAAAAGTTAACGTGCAGCTTATATTCGGAGCCAAGCACCGCCACTGGCTTGGGGAGCAGGGTGCCAAGCACTGCCCCCCCCCAGTGTGGTAGTGCCAGGAGGCAGGTGTGCAGCATGCTCGGAGCCAAGTGCCGACACCGGTTTGGGGAGAAGGGCGATGCGCGCCGGCCAGCCCCCACCCCCTGTTCAGGGCAGTAGTGCCAGGAGGTGAGCCACACCCGCAAATAAGCCTTGAGTTTTAAAGGTGTGGCTTATTTGCAGGTGCAGCTTATAGTTGGGTCAATATGGTATCAAAATATGGGATGGGAATTTTTTGGTCAATCCCCTTAACTCCCTATGCTTTGGTAGGCTGTCACTTGGGACCTAACCAGTGAAACTCCCTACCAATAGAGGTTCGGCAGGAACCATCCCTCTGTCCCTTCAGACAATACAATTTTTCTGTATTAAGAGAAAGCTGCCTATATTGCAATATGCAGTTAAAGGGTAAAGAGAAGACTGATCCTCATGAAATGTTTGGAATACCTGGCCACAGAGGAGGCTGGTCTATCAGGGCAATTGGGACACTACTCCACCAGCCTTAGTCTGACTTCAACCAGTTCCTCATTTGCCTGCTTTCCTACTTAACAAACTTTCAGACTGCTCCTTCTTAATCTCAGTGTTGTCTTGTAGAACTCGGCAGGAGGGAAGAGGGAGACAAAATAAGAAGCAGTTGGCTCTGCCTGTCATTGGCTTTAGCTCCATCAACAGTTGAGCTTCCTGCTTCCGCCCTACCAGTCTCAATGGGCACCAGTCACTACTTGATGCCTTGGGGACCTCTTTAAATTTCACCCCAGCCTGATGTAGGTGGTTGGTTGACCCTGAAGGCGAGGTCAACCCTTTGGGACAGTCTCTTTGGGAGTGGAATGCAGATAAAAATCATTGAAATATATATGATGGAATGATTTCTGGCTATTCTGCTTTTTAACTATCAATTGGAAGTGAAACACTTTTGAGTTTTGTTTTTAAGTTACTGTGGGCCGTGCTGATGACAGTGATATGCACCTGGAACAACCAATGGATTATCAGTGTATGGTAGGGACTTAGTTATTTATTTTTCTTTTACAATTTATGATCCTGCTCACATTATTCCATTTTAATATTGAATTTGACCCATTGTCTTTGATTAATTCCGGTTTGCTCTTTTTTAATGATGTCATGTTTTGGTATATATTTTCTGAGCTGCTTCAGGCATTGTTGACAATAGAAAATCAGCATATATGCTACACTAAACTGCACACACACCCAAACCTTCTTGCAACTACTAACATAAATTTATGAGACAGATTCGTTCTCTGTGAAACATGAAGAATCCCACATAATCCTATGATGAACAGTTCCTGGTTGTGCATGGTCCTGAGGATTATGGGATGGATAGCACACAAGGATCCTGAACCTTTAAATGGCTTGGCATCCTCAAATGGTGTCCATCCATGCCTCTTTAAATTGCTTTCAATATTGTAAAGACTGGTTAAAAATCAAATTATTTAAAGATATTTGGTCACTAGTATAAAATAAAATGTTCAGTTTAATAGCCCTATTACAATAGCATTAAGGCCATTAAAACACTCCAGAGTATGTTTTAGGACTCCATTAATACACAGAGACCAGTTAGCCGGATAGTTGGATTGCAGCCTTTTGCCTGCCAGTACACCCAAGGTGTGGATTAATTAAGCCATAAAATATGCCCAGTCATATCTAAATGGTACCAATGAACCCAGTATGAGGCTCTTATGCCTTATTTTAAGAGGTTAAAGTGTAATGAAGCGGTCTGAGTATATTGTGAATTTATTGAACATTTTTAAAAGAAAAGAAAAAAAGAAATAGTGAATGAGGAGGAGAGAAAAGTTAGCAATTTCAGAAAGATATCGATTTTGCCTTTTATCTTAATGAAAACTTATTTTATCCAATGCATCAAGCTGCATTGTACTTAACTACAAAGGTGGAAGAGTTTGGGGGTATCTGTTATATGTAATGTGTGTGTGTGTGTGTGTGTGTGTGTGTGTGTGTGTGTTTGATGATGTGGGAATGTGAATTATGGCCTGAAACCCTGGAGACACGCTGCCAGTCACTGAAGATCATACTGTGCTAGATAGAACAATGATCTGGCATGGTATAAGGCATATCCTTATGCTATTATGGCCAAATTCAGCCATAGTGGCTGAGTGTTGAGTTAGGAAATAAAAGATCTATTGTCAAGTTTCTGTTCAGTAGGAATTCTAGATGGCTTAGGGAAGGGCTGAGAAATTTCTTTTATTGCAGGTGGTAATATGTCAAGGGCTGGATGTGGGTCATACATGGGTCAGCAGCTGATGTTGCATGGAGTCAAATGAAGAAGTAGACAGTGGAGAACCCTTAAGGGTGAACCCTTTTCTCTCTTTCTCTTATTGCTGTCTCTTTTACTCTTACTCTCTCTCCCCCCCCCCCCGCCATTCTTTCTTACTCTTTCCCTCCCAGTGTGCTGCAAGAGAAGGAACAGATGTTTCTTACTATAGAAGCCAACTCCTAGGGGCCGAGGGGTCTTCGTCCTCCACAATAAAAATATTTGAGAGGGCTGGGGTCCCCAAAGTGGATGGGCATTGTCATTCAAATGGGTGTGCCATGTCACAAGGTCATTTAGGTGGAGTGGGGCTTACCTGCCTGTCCTCCCCAAAAATATTTTATTCAAGTTGGCACCCCTGGTTCTTACCACAGGTCTGAACTAATCACTTGTAGAAAGCTTTCACCCCATTAAGCCTTATTTGTACTATACATTTCAATCAGTATCGCACCATTTTAAACTGTTATCCTGGGAGCTGTGGTTTGCCATGGGTGCTGAGAGTTGTTAGGAGGGCCCTACTCCCTTCCCCGAGCTTCAGTTCCCAGAGTGGTTTGGCAATCAATCTCTCTTCAGAGGAAACTTTTTTCAAATCCTAGCAGACAATACAGTTAAGGCTTCAATTCTAAAGACAGCAGGGTCACAGGGAACCAAACACAATTGAACTGCTGCATTCAGTGCCCTGCAGGCTCCGACCAGTAGGTAGAAAGTAAAAAAAAAAAAGGGGGGCAGCACTCTTGCAATCCTCTAGGAAGAGGAGAGTATTTTGAGGCTGGCACATGCAATTCACATTTTCTGAAACAATACGCAAACATTCTCTTGAATCTGTAATTCTCTGAATTTTGCAATGCAGTTCTCCAGCCAATGTATGCAAAAATGGACTTATTAGGATAAAGTGTACATTACAAAGGAATAATTTAGTGAAAAGAAATTACATACAAAATGTGTTGCTTTTTAAAAATATGTTCATTAGGTAAAAATTATATGCAAATATGTACATGAGAAATTCATATTAAACGTTGATGAATTTTCAGGAGGACTGTTCTTTTTCTGATTTTTTTTTTTTTTTTTTTTGAAACTTACATGGAAGTGTGGAGAAATGGAAAGAAACCAAAGCTGACAGTTTCTCCCATCTCTATAGTGCTTTCTCTTCCCACCCCCTTCCTGTTCACTAGGAATAGTGGAATTCATTCTTATTTGAAAATTGGGAAAGCTATGTATAAGGGCAAAATCAATAATTAAACAGCAACAATTTCATTTGAAAGAAATTACCTTCGGCTTTGTTGTTTTTATCTTTGTCGGTTTTATTGCTAACTGAGTTAGCAATAATTATTGTATTATTACTTATTTTGTTCGTTGCTTTTTCTTACAAAGGTAACTTAAAATGATTTACATTTCAAAAAATAAATTAAACCTAACCATGAAGCTTAGATCTCATCTCAAAAGCACACAGCAAAACTCCAGGCCCAAAAAGGGTGTTTACTGTTGTTGTTGTTTTAAAAAAAAATCTGGGGACATGAATTAAACTGTAAGAAAGTGTGTTTATTCCTCACTGTTTCTTTTAACTTGTTAAACTGATCCTGGCAACAAACTTAAATCTAAGTTTTAAAAGATAAAGAAACAGCATATCACAGCTGTCTTGGCATTTCATTCTGTTTTATTTATGAATCCTTTTTGCCTCAGAAGTTTAATGGAATTTTCACTGTGATTTTTATTCCTGTGTGATTTATAATACATCAAACGTGTTAAATCAATCAGCGTTGGCTTAAAAACCAGTCCAGGTTGATATTGCCTCCATTAAAACAAATCCTTATGGTTGTTAGAACCCACACATGCTTGGGCATAAAAAGAGAAGTCATTAAGGCACTGGACAGAGGTGTATATGATTTAAAGATCTCATTTTGCAGGTAAGTAATACCCAATTAGTTGTGAAGAGAGATGGTCTAAATATTGGAAATTGAATAAAGCGATCCAGTTCTACAGTGGATGCACCAACAAATTAAAGCTGGTGGTGAGGAGCACACTTGAGATGTATTCTTAACTTTTCTATTTTAATTTCATTGCTGGGCAGTTATCCAAATCAGCTTATGCATTCAAATTAGAGATGTCCATAAAGATCTCCCAATACAGGACTGTGTGTGTGTGTGTGTGTGTGTGTGTGTGTGTTGAAGTCCCTCTGAAAGGACAGGTGAATTGCTGGTGCCTGGTCCCAATTATCACACACACCATACATTTAAAGCACTCTTATACTACTTTAAGAGCTATGGCTTCCTCCAAAGGATACTGGAAACTGCAGCTTGTTAAGGGTCCTGAGAACTGTAGCACTGTGAGGGGTCTTCTAATAACTTTCAGCACCCATAACAAACCTCGGTTCCCATGATTCTTTGAGGGAAGCCATGCATGTTAAAACAGTGCTTAAAATTTATGGTGTGGACATGACCTTGATACCAAAGCAATCAGTCCAGCCTACAGGCATTGGTGAGCTGCATCCTCTGTGGTGTCTTGGTTTTGTGGGGGGGGGGGGGGTTGCCCTGTTGCAATGGGACAATATGGATCCTCCTCAGGCAGTTCCCCTGCCACAACCATTTCCACTGCAATATATTGAATGGGCTCCAGTAGTCTGTAACATTAATCTTTCCATTTATTTTAATGTTATAGATCAGCCCTGTGGGCATTTCTAGTCTCATGGGCATACTTCACCTAAAGATACCCTAGAGCAGGCATGGCCAGACTTGGCCCTCCAGCTGTTTTAGGACTACAATTCCCAACATCCCTGACCACTGGTCCTGTTAGCTAAGGATGATGGGAGTTGTAGTCCCAAAACAGCTGGAGGTCCAAGTTTGGCCATGTCTGCCCTAGAGGATAAAAGGTAAAGGGACCCCTGAACATTAGGTCCAGTCATGGCTGATTCTGGGGTTGTGGCGCTCATCTTGCTTTACAGGCCGAGGGAGCCAGCATACAGCTTCCGGGTCATGTGGCCAGCATGACTAAGCCGCTTCTGGCAAACCAGAGCAGCGCACGGAAATGCCGTTTAGCTTCCCGCCGGAGCGGTACCTATTTATCTACTTGCACTTTGACGTGCTTTTGAACTGCTAGGTTGGCAAGAGCAGGGACTGAGCAATGGGAGCTCACCCTGTCCCGGGGATTTGAACCGCTGACCTTCTGATCGGCAAGTCCTAGGCTCTTTGGTTTAACCCACAGTGCCACCCGCGTCCTGCCCTAGAGGATACATTGTGTTTTTTGAAACCAAAATTCTGTCCATGTAAAACGATCTAGAAAACGTTTATGGTGGCAGTGAAGCTGGCTGAACTACCCTAAAAGTACCAGGAAGTTTGTTTAGAAATAGACTAACTGGTCTGAGGGTAGCATTATCAGAGCATACAAAATGACTTAGGAAAGCATAGTTAGGAGTAGGGAGCTGGTAGGTGAGAAGGTAGGTTCTGAGAAAGCAGGGCATCATGGGAAGCAGTGGGGGGGGGGGATAAGACCTGCAAGAAAGAGCATTCCGAGGAATAGGAATAGGAAGAAGAGAAGACTAGAGAGATGAGTCAACTTGGAAAAAGAAATGGCCCAAAGGAATGAGGAAAAGAGATGACTAGAAGTAAGGGTCAACCTGGCATGGAGAGTGGTCCACAACAACGAGGAGGAGAGGGGTCAATGGGAAATTGAGGGGGTGTGAGCTCAGGGAAGAGGTGCACATTGCTGAGAGTTGCAGAGCCTCCTTTCTCTTCATGATTTGAGATACCCAGCCAAGCCTTTGTGTACAGACGTCTCTCCCCCCCCCTCTCCCTCTCTGACCTTCCTCTTTTGGACTCCAAGTAGCCCTCCAGGGGTGGATTGCAGTACTTTTAAATATGCTGATATTTCTTTGCCAAGTGTCTGCTCTTTTATTTTGGGAGAGAAAATGAATTTCCAGCAGGAACTGTAGCAGTTTCTTTATGGAAAGCTGTGATTTTTATTGCCATGTCCCCACATTCCTATTAGGCTGAGATACCTGTAAACCAGTGAGAAGCCATCTCCCCCAATTACCTGAAGAGCCTGCAAACGATACCACCTATCTCGCTCCAGTTAATAGGAGCATTCCACAACATCCAGCCTAGGTATATATTATGTGAGATTAGAGTTTGATCACCACCTTTTGTTACTGCTTTCCCCACAAGCACAATTTGGATGTTTGGAGCGGTGAGTATCAGATTGATTTGGCAGTTCTCCTTTTATCACTGTTTTGTATTATCATTATATTCAGGTTGATATTCCCTCATTTTCTTACTAGGCTTTATTGAATGCCCCAGAGAGGCTTTATTTGGTTTTTCTTAACATCTCAGAAGGATGTATGTGTGTGTGTTTAAAAGAGAAAGAGATTCATACATAGGGATTGCCAGATCAATCAATTTCTTGTCCATGTCACTTTTGCATGTGTTCACTCATAAATCTACTCAATCCTATTTCTGCATTAATCAGCTGTTGTTGTTGTTTTTAAAATTGAAAAGTTGCATTTAAATGCATTTTCTTTCACACACACACACACACACACAAAATCTCAAAATAGGTCTTTTTAAAGTAAATTTTGGTTCATATTTTGAACAGAGAACTCCATTGCAACATCCAGTTCAAGTCAATTTGTATCAGGGTTTGCAAGGATGAAATTTTTCAAGCTTCCTTCTAATTCATGAATGTGTATTAATGAATACTCATCTCTTGGTTTTATTATTCAACATATCATGGCCCAGGATTTTGAGAAGTCTTATTCAGGAAGAAACACAGTATTTCTAAAACCAAGTCTGAATAAAAATAAAGCAAACAAAAGTTCAGCCTGTATAGTGTTTCAACTAAGGGTGAATCTTCATTTGTTTATTTATTAATTTCTAATATTTCATAACTGCTGATCAAGATAAGGTCGCAAAGTATATAGCAATATTATAATCAGGCAATTATAAAAATAAGTAATACAGTTGCAAACAAAAACAGAACAGTATAGAGGTGCTCCCCACAAAAATAATTCCTTAATCATCAAAGGCCCAGGTAAAGGGAAAGGGAATTCTGTAGGCTTAATGAAATCCACAGGCCCCACACCAGGACTTCCAATTTTAGCCAAATGATACCTTATAAATAGCTGTAGCTAAAAGGAACAATCATAAAAAACACAGAGCTTAGCTCTACTCTGGTCACTTGTCCACTATGAGCACTGAGCTTTGATTGTTTTTTCTCTGTAAAACTATCCAGTCTAAATAATAATAATAATAATAATAATAATATTTTTTTATTTATACCCCGTCCTCCACAGCCAAGACGGGCTCAGGGCGGCTAACAAGCAATAATAAAAACAAGTTGAATGATTACAACTTAAAAACAAAATTAAAATACAACATTAAAATATTGAAACATTAAAATATTAAAATGTAGCCTCATCGCAGGAGGAGAAGGAAAAGAAAAAAGAAAGAGAGGGAGGGAATCAAATTGGTTCCAAGCCAAAGGCCAGTCGGAGCAACTCTGTCTTACAGGCCCTGCGGAAAGAAATCAGATCCTGCAGGGCCCTGGTCTCATGAGGCAGAGCGTTCCACCAGGCCTAAAGTAGAGTTGCCATATGTCCAGATTTCTCTGAACATGTATGGGATTCCAGTGACGGAATAAATGTCGGGGGGGGGGGTTGTGTGATTTCAGGATATCAGCAAAAAGTCTGGGGTTGGCTCAACAACTTTCCTTAAAAAAAAGCTCAACAACTCAACAACTTTTTGTGTCCGGACGTTTACTTCTTGAAATATGGCAACCCTAGCGAGTTGTCTCAAACACAGTGTATTCCCCCTTCAAATATAAATCTTGCTGTATAACATATGTGCCTAATATAGATATTTAAAATCCTACAAATTTTATTTTTGTGTTTCTGTGTGTGCGCACGCATAATTTTAATTAATTATTTTTATTAATATTATAACAACCAATATTGAAGCTGGATGCTGGAAGAGTCAAGAGGCAGACAAAAGTAAGGTGGTCCCCTGCCCCTCATGCTCTTATCCTGCACTATTAGAATATTCAAATCAGTTGTTTATCTTAACATTATTTCTGGAAACAATGTTCCTACCTCATGAAAAACCCAGAATGTCTTTGGAGGAATGGAAAGAAAATTTATTGAGGATTGGCAACCTATATGTTGTTCTCTGTTGTCCCCTCCCCCCCCCTTTTTTGTCACAGTAGAACTCCCCCACCCCACCCCCAGAATATAAATGAATAGCACAGCCTAAGTCCTATATCCATTTGGCTCCTGTATAAAGGGTTTCATTTAGTGGGCTGAAATCAAATGTTGAGCTGATTGGAACATTTATTACAATAATAGTTCATAATTAAGGAGCCACTCGTATTTATAAAAAGAAACATTCAGTAATTTGAATGCACAACTCATTTTTCCCCTTTATGAATATGGAACTAATGTTTTAGAGGATGCTTACCTTTCAATTTTTTTCCTCCCTCCCAAGCCATACAAAATTAAAATAAAAGCCAACGACCAAACTTAAAAAATGCTGCAGTAGGCCCAGATGTGGGTAATGTTCATTCTACTCAGTGTGGGGCGGGGGGGGGGGGAGAGTGTATTGGCACGTCAACTGCAAGCAGAAGCTGGGATATTAGATGGCCTTTTTCACATGATTAGACAAATTCATTGGATGGATTGGTCTGTCATCAGCTGTTAATCACGATAGCAAAGAATGATATGCCTCTCAGTATTTGATGCTGAGCTCTGTGAAACCCTATTCAAGCATTCATATTCTGGATTAAATTAAAATGCAAGAGGGGAGAGTGGAAATTAGGGCACCCGATCTTCCCCACCCCCATATGAACATCTCTTCCCACAGGTTGGAGGGCAACCATCTGGAGCGGGGTGCCTGTGTGAGTTGGAGTTCTACATCCTAGACAGAGCCTATGTGAGTGGAAAAGGCTCCTTGCTGTTTGCAGATGAACACTTTTGCTGTCCATGAACATCAGCTAGCGTAGGGACTACAACAGTAAATGAGACTCTTAATCTCAGGGTTGTAGGTTCAGCCCCACATTGGGCAAAATATTCCTGCATTGCAGGGGGTTGGAGTAGATGATCCTCGTGGTCCCTTCCAATTCTATGATTCTATAAACCAGTGGGAGTGACCTTTCCGACTGATGGACAATTTCAAAATTGGTGAGGGTCTTCATAGCCATTTGACGGTTTTTCTGCCTGTTTTAGTGATGGGGTGCTCGGTCCTGGCTCTTGCCAACGTACCAGTTCGAAAGCATGTCAAAGTGCAAGTAGATAAATAGGAACCACTCTGGGGGGAAGGTAAACAGCATTTCCATGCGCTGCTCTGGTTCGCCAAATAAGGAAAACTGACCACTACTTCTGCAATCCTTGGGAGTTTCTTCTATGTGAGGGGCACTGTTTTGGTGACATGAGCAATGACCTTCTGTGCCTGAAGATCAGAAATAAGTGAAACAATTCCTCAAAAGGAAGGAAAGCAGTTACCCCTGTAAAAATATTCATCACTTTCATATGCATTATATAAATATGCAGAAAATATTAGCCATTTGTTATTTATCTTGAAAGGGGTGTGTGTTTTGTGACGACAACAAACTCTTAAAAAACAAAACAAAAAAATAAAGTAAAAGGCAGAAGCATAAATCCCTTCCGGACAACCCACACAAAAAGGGGAAATGTATTCATTGTTCTTTTGGCTCACAGCTTCTGGCATTGCTTTTTTTAAATTGGTATTTAATTTCATGCAACAAAACATACCCATACAAGGAAAACAGAGCTTAGTAGATGTATAGAAAAGGGAGGAAAATATAGCAGCTGATGTAGTTTTAGATATTCGAAGAAAGGCAATCAAATGAAAGTATCTCTCCATAAGGTTCCAAGAGTCGATGGAGGGTGAAAACCATGCTTAATTGTCTTAACAAAATCAATAGAAGGCTACCATGTCCTATAGAAGGTATGAGTCTCCCCTCCCCCCCCCCAAGATAGATATTCCTTTTGTAAAATGGTTCATCTGTCTATAAGCACGATGTCCCATACATGTGAAAGCCAGGCATTAAAAATATTTGCGTTTAAAGTTTTCCAATTTTTGCAATCACTAATATAGCTGCAGATACTTTAAAAAGAGAGAGACAGGCCGTGTCAGGATTACCTTGTCACTTTCCCAGTGACAAGTGATTCGTCTTAATTTTTTCAAAGTCCATTTCAGTAGTCAGAGCAAATTAAAAAAAAAAAATCACTGTAGCATGCCACCCCAACCTCTAAGTGGTTTGAGATTCCAGGGTTTCCAGGCACTTACCCAGGGTTCATATTTCCTTTTTGGAAATGTTGTACAGCGGAGACTGTGGTGTCTTTATGATATACGGTTTATTTACACATACATGCAACCTGAGCCTATTATGGAGGGGCTCACAGCACTGACACCCACAAGGATCTTGTTTCTCCCTCAGCTGCAGCCTTGGATTCAAGCAGAGATCTGGCATGGCTCTCTGCTCTACTTTGCTTCTGGCCCACTTCACTACAACTCAACTCTAAACTCAGGATTTGTCTTTCTAACTATTTATGGGTTGCGGGAGGGACACGACTTATTTGCCATATCACACAGAACTCACTTTCCTTTATTCTCGTAATGGTCCATCACCCAGACAATCACCACCAGGAAGCTAGCCTGGCTTATATTTTAATACTTGCTGGATCCAGGGGTTAGAAGCATCTCACATACAGCCTTTCCCAAAAACTCATAACAGTGCATTTTTTTTTCTCCCAATGGGAAAAGAGAGAGTAAAACCCTGATTCAAAAAAATTCTGGATTTGAATAAATTACTCCTTTGCCTATGTTTGCTGAACATTAAATGAATTTCTCCACTGTGTATTACCAGGCAACAAAATATATCCTTAGGAAATGCAGCAATATTCTCATATTAACACTGCCACGTTAAACAAACCATTTAGTAAGAATGCTGGTCTAAATAAAACACTCCCTGCTTGCTAATTCAATCAATCATTTTTAAATACAGTCTCATGATTCATAAGTGGCTGTTGATACGCTAAGTCCAAGTGAAGGTTTACCTGCAAGCAATTCTCAAATTCCTATATACTTTACAGGCCATATTCAAAAGTGTTTCATGCATTCATTGAATGCATGAAAGGGGAGCAAATCACACCACTTGGCAGAATGTGGCAGGCATATGAAGTAGCAGGTGCTGAGTGGCAGGGCGCTGGGATGAGGCATTGGAAGACAAAGTTTTGCTGTCCTACGTATGATTCCCCTTGTTCCTCCTAAGCTGCCCAGTTACCCTAAGACAAATACCATCCCATTGCCAGTGTTAAAGATTCAACTGGGACTGTAATGGGCTACTGTACTCTAAAATGGGAGGACATTATCTTCAATTTTGCATTAGGCAGCAAAATGTCTTCAACTGACCAAGCTCTAAATGCATACCTTCCAGCAGTTCCTGAATTAAG
This sequence comes from Podarcis tiliguerta, assembly GCF_965153285.1. Classification (NCBI taxonomy): domain Eukaryota; kingdom Metazoa; phylum Chordata; class Lepidosauria; order Squamata; family Lacertidae; genus Podarcis; species Podarcis tiliguerta. Next base: position 36,597,753 of record NC_139553.1, read on the forward strand.
AAAAGGGTCACTGCTCAGTAATAGAGCATGTGCTTTGCATGCTGAAGGTCCCAGGTTAAATCCACGATATCTCCAAGTAAGACTTGGTAGTGGTTCCAGCTTCAAATCCTGAAGAGACACTGCCAACTGCTGTAGACAATATTGAGCAAGATGGACTAGTAGTCTGACTTAATAAAAGGCAGCTTTGTACATTATGTTCCTCCATGGAAGTTCCAAAGCAGTGAACTTAAACATGAACAGCTGTATGTGCATAGACTTATCTGCATGATCAGGAGGCCTGCATGATTCCCAGGCGTTCCTAACCAATTGCAGGATGGAAATTGCGTACATAAAGCTATGCATGCACAGGCCTTCCATGGAATTCACAGAGTTAAGCAGGGATGTTGACACTGTAAATGGGACCAGGAACTGTGGTCCTTCTCCACAGCCAGCTTCATGACAAGTCATATTCAAGGTACAAGGCCACGGTTTACTGTGAACAACAACAACAACATCAGCAGCAGCAGCAGCAGCAGCAACAGCAACATCAACTATTATGCTTGTAATGGGCCAGGGGACTAGAAAATCTTACTGTCATAGCTGCTCACAATTAATCTATTATTAAAGGCAATAAGGTGCAGTGGGTAGAGGATCACCTCCTATGTACACAGGACTGAACTTCCAAATGTAATAAATTGCAAATGTAATAAAATCCATACATATAAGCAATACTGCACAGTAGAATGTAAGAGCATAAGTCTAAGAAAGAAAAGTGCATTTTGACAGCCATTGAAATTTTACAGCTGCACTGAAACTGCCCCCCCTTCATTTCAATGAAATACAGACATTTCCTAAATGATCTGGAGCATAATTTGCTGGATTTTGCCAAAGCTGCTATGTAGTCACATTGACGATGTTGAGTAAAAATAGATTGACATCTACTAATGGGAATGAACTAAGAGGCTTAGAGTAAAATGAGGGCAATCAGAGTCTAATACGGTAAACAACATGCTGATGTCCTTAGATGATGATACACAGAGATGAATAAAACAGGCTGGTTCGGAATAGATACTTTTCATTTGAACACCAAAGACATTAAAGCAACAGCTAAAAATCCCAGAGAGATAATTTGATTGGTCACATTACAAATTCTATCCAACTTTGCTGCCTGATCTTTACTTACTATATTTACTAAAAAAATATAACCTCAACTGATTTCAGTGGGACTTTATTTTATTTTATCAAAGTTTTTATACCATTTTAATTTTATTCTTTCTTTTAAAATATTTATTTATAAATTAACAATCTACCATAATTTTCCTATTTTACAGCAGATATATATCTGTGTGTGTATGCGTGCCCTGTTGTGTATCCTATTTTTCATAATGCTTTTTGCAAACAGCTAATGTCTACGGAAGCAAACTTTGTTTAACCATCTATACAATTGTGCTCCACTGGCAATGCCGAATGCTTTATTTACCCCAACCATTTTTGGTAAAAAGGCAATAGGGTATTACTGCATTTCCTAAATCTACATTCTTAATTTGCTAATTCTAGATAAGAAACATAATTAGCTGCTTATTTAAGGTGAGCAACCATTTCACTCTGTCTTAAGGGGTGTCGATTAGTTGCCAGTTTGTGGTGGTTGATGTGAGTCTTTCAAAGAATGTGTGGGATAGCCAGCCCATATAAGCCAACATGCTTAAGTTTAATTAATGCTTGAAGGGGTTAATACCATAGAGTAAGCTGTCCTGCCAGGCTTACCTATGCCCCGTTACCTTGGAAGGAAATAGTTAATCAGGCCTATTGTTCTCCCCCAGCTCAGTGTGTAAAGATTTGTGAGCTGGTTGCTCCAGCTCAGACTGTGGACTCAGCTATACAGCTGCAAATTTTTTTTAAAAAAAAGTGTTGTAAAGTGCAAGATACAAATGTGACACTAGATGGCAACAATGAGCTATGCCAAATTCAATGTATTTTGCAACACATTTTTTAAAAAAGCATTTTCACAGTGTTTTTTTACATGTGTGTAGATTCCACCTGCATGGCTTCCACAAGCCACTCTTGAGTTCCTATTTAGGAACTTTCACCATTTTGTAACTAAGCCAAGTTTTACTGTCTGTGCAACTTTTTAAATACGTTGTATGGGAAAGTACATGAATCTGATCTTTGGAGAGTTTGCAAGGACACCATTTTTAACATGCCAAATGTGTGGCCTTTTTCTGTACTAAGGAATAGAGGAACTTTGTAACTCACTTTAAAGGAAACATCTTAAGGTTTGACAGCCTATATGTTGCCATGTTAACTCTGCTGGGGTTCTCTCACCAAAGGTACTTGCCCCAAACTTGGATCTTGGCATCCAGGAATTCTTTTTATATATTATTTTTGCTTGAAACAACATAATTCTGGGTTAGATGGGCTACGATCCAATCCAGCAAGACACTTATTAAGCAATGGTAATGGTTAGATAAATCATCTAACATGGGTTCAAAACATGCATTTCCACTCTATCCTGATATGCTCTCCATACTTCATTTTGATTTAAATTTCTAGCTATCACTTTTTTCAGTTTTGCTGAAACAAGCAAACTATATTTTTTGAAGATGTTCATTAAAGAAATAGGTCTGTATCAGGTAGCAGAAAGGGTTTGGAGTTGGAAGGCGTCATGGAGAGGAGAAACTCTGCCACAGCTTAATGGCGAGGTCAACTTTCAAGCTCTATCCATCATCCAGATTCAATCGTATGTAGAAAAAACCCTCCATTTCATAACTGCTTTAATTCCCCACCCCACCCCATATATATATATATGTGTGCACATATATATATGTGCAACACACACCCACACACCCTGCAGAGCAGATTTTGGTGCTTGAGATCAAGTGAAAAATTTTATTGGGTCCTTAATGTATATATGCATAACTTCCATATGCACTAATGAAATTCAGGTGTGTGCATCAAGGTGTGAATAGATTCTATTGTCTTTTTACGATGCAATTTATAATGAAGAACAGGATGAAGCAATAAAACTCTGAACTCTGAACTGTAAAGTGGTTTATTAATTACCCTTAACTTTTCTGCCAGGTAAGCTGTTTAATGGGTGCTCTCCTATTCCACCCCCACACAGCTACTAGAATGTCATGAAATAGGCACCACACTGTGTTACGATGAGCTTAATGTAATAATTTATTTGAGGTCCCAATTTGGGTAATGGAGAAACTTTAGCCCAGACTGCAGAATTCAGTTCCTTCTTTTTTGCTCTGTTGCACTTGTGATCCTCCTATCTATCGGGGGGGGGGGAGGGGGCAGGCAATTTCGGATTTCTATCTTTCAGTGGATTACAGCTTGGAATTCCAGTCCTTTGTCTCTTTATAATAATGCCTCCCTTCCCTTTTGTGAACTACATTCAGAGCAAATCAGCTCTGGATTTCCTCAAAGCTTCACATTTAGGCTGCTTCTTGCATTTACTGGGACCAGTTTTGGATTACCGAGACAGGGCAAAAGTTCAAACCCAATCCACAGGCCAGCTCTGCTCAGACAAGAGAACCAATTTGGAACTATTATGAGAAAATAACTTTCATTAAGCTTTCATCATTTTTTTGCAGAACACTGAAAAGCCATCTTGCCTAGCTAAAATGTCAACATCTAAAAGTGGCATCATCCTTTATTGTGCTGCAGAGGAAAAGGAAAGATCAAATGGAAATCAAAAGGCAACATCAGTTCCCCTTTGGACAGGCTACAAAAGCAAAAGAAGTCACCATTAAGTCAGATCATCTGTACTGACACCCCATCTGCATTATATGTTTAAAGTGGTATCATACCACTTTAAAAAGCCATGGCTTACCCCCACAAAAACTTGCAAACTGAAATTTGATAAGGGTGCTTAGAGTTGTTATGAGACACTTACTTCCCTCACAGAGCTGCAGTTATCAGAGAGTCATTACTTCCATCAACCATGAGAACTGTAGTTTATTACGGGTGCTGAGAGTTGTTAGGAAACTTGCTCCCCTCATAGAACTACAGTTCTCAGAGTTGGTTAACAAACAATTCATCTTTCCTGGAAACTATGGATATTGTAGCTCAGTGAGGGGACTAAGGGTCTCCCAAGCAACTCTCAGCACTCTTAACAAACTACAGTTCTCAGGATCCTTTGCAGGAAGTAATGACTGTTTAGAGGGGTAGGATACTGCATTAAATGCATAGTGCAGATGAGGCCCAGGTAGGTGGTAGGAATGTCACTATCAGGAGGCCAGCTCTTTTGGTTGTGTAACATTTTATTTTCTTGTCACTGCTACAATAAGAGACAGTATTTGTACTACTAGATCCCTTTCAAAGATCATAAAAGATGTGGTGTGTGTGTGTGTGTGCACGCACACACATGCAGTTATCTGCATTTATAAAGGGAAAGAATTCAGTCTGCAATGAATTTTTAGAGCTTGGTCATAAACCCCCTGAAAATGGGGATAATGTGAAAAGCTAACGGATTCTTAAGTACATTAGCATGCTTTAAATATAAGATGATTTCAGCTCCATAACGGCTACTTTTTATGCATGGAATGCCCCTCTAGGCATAATTGATGTGTTAGATATTCATGGCTGAATGAGACAAAGAGTAGGCCAATTTCCTACACATATACATACATTTCCTCCACACACACACACACACACACAGAGAGAGAGAGAGAGAGAGAGGCAGACAGACAGACAGATAATTTATATGGCTCATTAATGTACGTCTTTCAAGTAAATCTTTTGTGGCTCTCAGGCTGCATATTTGCAGGAAAATGAACATAGCCAACAGAATGTCCAATATTCTTTATTTACTGTCAATTGTTGACAGCTACCTTGCTGTTTGGTCATTTCACAACCAAGGATGCTTCCAGATGTTCTTCATTCACTCAATTCTTTTACACTATCATAAATTGAATCTGCATTTTCTCTTACCACAGCAAAATGTGTTAAGCAATAAAAATCTGATCAACATCTGCCGTCACCACCACCACTGTAGGAAGGGGTGATCTGTATTGCCACAACCCGCTGCTTTGAGTTGCTTGTCCCATGAACACAGCTGTCTTGTTTCTAGCAACCCAAAAACCCCCTGCCTATTTCTGCATGTGGAAGTCACACAGGAATTTTTAAAACCCAGCTATCTTCTCAGGATCTCAACACATTAGAGGCTTGGAGTCTATAACTTCAATACAAACATGCATTGGGATAATAATAGTGGTTGTACAGAGGTCCAGGCGGTAGAGGTTGTCCCATTAGAACTATTCATTCATTCATTCATTCATTCATTCATTCATTCATTCATTTTGTATACCGTCCTTCATTCATAAATCTTGGGATGGTGCCCAACCAACCTTAGTAAGCCCCCTCCTGCTTTACTTCTCCTTACTTACACCACCTGTTAGTTTCCTCATCCACAGTGTCAGCGTGGTCTTTTTAGAACTCAGCTGGAAGGAGGATGGGGATGGGTACAAAACTAGACTTACTTGGCTCTGCATCTCACTGCCTGTGGCTCCAGCTACTGTTAGCTTTCCTGCCCGTTGCAATGGGGCTCAGCCACTACTAGTTCTGGGTAAAGGTAAAGAACCCCATGTCCTTTAAACTCCAGTCAAAGGCGACTATGGGTGCTGTGCTCATCTCCACTTTCAGACTGAGGGAGCCAGCGTTTGTCCACAGGGAGCTTTCCTAGTTATGTGACCAGCATGACTAAACCACTTCTGGTGCAATGGAACACCATGACGAGTGCCAGAGAGCACAGAAACATTTACCTTCCTGCCACAGTGGTACCTATTTATCTACTTGCACTGGTGTGCTTTCGAATTGCTAGGTGGGCAGAAGCTGGGACAGAGCAACAGAGCTCAGCCTATTGCGGGGATTCAAACCGTCGGCCTTCCAATCAGCAAGCCCAAGAGGCTCAGTGGTTTAGATCACAGTGGCACCTGCTAAGTTCTAGAGCTCTTTATCAGAATGTTGGTAGCTCTGAGTTGTTGTCTTCCCACCACCACCATGCACACAAAAAGAACAAGAGAAACATGGTAACTAGGGGCTGGAAATATTTCCTTTGTAAGAAAATAAAGATGAAATGTATGCTCAGAATGGGGAAAGGCAGTGAAGGGCAGGAGAGTAGTGATGGAGGGGAGGACACAGAAAACACTCCACCCAGGACTGCTAACTGGTATGGATGGGGAATAGCCAGATACCTATGAAAAAGCTAAATCTAAAAAAATTAATCATGCCAATCATACACAGGAATCAGATCTGAATGACCTTTTTGCTACATAAAGTCTTCATCTGGAAGCACCCCAATTAAAGTGTTGCTTTGAACAAACCAGTACTTCCCCCCTTTTATATTATCCAAGGTGTTATGAATGTTAAATATTAAAAGATACTAATATATTAGTTCATGGTTCTGGCAGTGACTCATATGTTAGCTCAACTATCAGGTGGCCCTGATTAAGGTGACCTAACTTCAAAGAAGAAATTCGGAAGTGTGCTGCAGGTTCTTCCATTTGTTCCTTTGCAGATTCATTATTAATTCTGCATTAGGTAAGCAATGGCACAAAGTGATGCACTTTTTTAACAAAACAACAACCTAAATGCACTCTAATGATATGAGATGAATGGTTTAAAACATTTTTTCCCTGTCTTAGTCCCTCTTTCCCCCACAATACCATCCTTCATTTGTCTCTGTAGATAAAGATGCACCTATCATAATTCTCACATAGGCTGTTGTTTTTGTTGTTGCTGTTGTTGTTGTTGTTGTTGTTGTTGTTACTGCTGCTGCTATTGTTACCTGCTCTTCACCCTAAGGTCCCAAGGCAGGTGTTGACAGTATAAAATGCAATATTGTTTAATAATACTGCCTGCATGTATAAATGATTCTGTTGACTGTAAATATGACTATACATTTTTGGAAATAAATTTGGATTAAAATTCAAGGCAACCCAATGTGCACGATATCACACAGTCTGAAGCAGGGGCCAGTCTTCATGTTTTTTAGATATCCAGAACAAACATGTACAAACATGTAACATGAGGCTTCTTCCATATAACGACCCCATTCCATACCTACAATCTCACGAAAGAAATGTTTCCATTTTAATTCTGATATTTCAAAACCACTTGGCTTTTAAACTGATGGAGCATACACCAGGCACACATTTAGTGAACAAAGGATCCTGAAAAGAAGCCCAACACACTTGAGAATTGTTTTGTCTCGGGAAAATTGAACAAGCAAGCTAACAACAAATTTAGCTGTTCCAGCAGAGAAGGCAAATGCGCACAATTCATTTCCTGGTGACCTGGCCCCTCATTGATAATTTTAGCAGGCACAACCAGTAAGCGTTGGGGGCAAAAGGTGCACAGAGAAGCAGCTAAATAGGACATATGCTCCATCTGCTTTGAGGTTACAGACTCATGACCAGCTTAATACGTTTCCTTGAGCAAAACGGATCACTCACATCTGTGCATAATTATATTTTGCTCTGCCCTTTTGCAACAGTAACTATAATTATTATCTGAAAAGACCATCTCAAATTCTAAGATGTGTGTGTGTATGTGTGCGTGTGCATAGTGTATAATTTATTGTATTTCCCCAAAGATTTAAGAATATTATCCAAGGTTGGTATGTATGTATTGGGAAAGAGTTTTAAGATTCATGGAAAACAATACAGTGGTACCTCGAGTTACAAACGCCTCAGGTTACAAACGCTTCAGGTTATAAACTCCGCTAACTTGGAAGAGTTACCTCGAGTTGAGAACTTTGCCCCAGGATGAGAACGGAAATCATGTGCCGATGGTGTAGCGGCAGCAAGAGGCCCCATTAGCGAAAGCACGGCTCTAGTTAAGAACAGTTTCAGGTTAAGAACGGACCTCTGAAACAAATTACCGTATTTTTTGCTCTATAAGACTCACTTTTCCCCTCCTAAAAAGTAAGGGGAAATGTGTGTGCGTCTTATAGAGCGAATGCAGGCTGCGCAGCTATCCCAGAAGCCAGAACAGCAAGAGGGATTACTGCTTTCACTTCGCAGCGATCCCTCTTCCTGTTCTGGCTTCTGAGATTCAGAATATTTATTTTCTTGTTTTCCTCCTCCAAAAACTAGGTGCGTCTTGTGGTCTGGTGCGTCTTATAGAGTGAAAAATATGGTAAGTCCGTAACTAGAGGTACCACTGTAATGTGCATGGTATGATGGTGGAAGTCAGGGAGTGTTTATGAGATGGGTGGAGTAGATCTGGGATCTGGATATTGTAAATAAGATTAAGCCTCTTTCAACAGACTTTTGGCACAAACTGCTAACAACCCACCTCCATCTCACAACCCTGGGAAACAAAATTGTGCAACCTGATCTGGCAATTACCTCTATAGGAGAGAATCTCTTCCATCCACAGGGCACCTATCCATTCATTTAAGTTGGGGGTCAACTCTATGAGCCCATTCCTTTGCATGTGAAAGGATTTATTATCAAGCTTCCCTGCTGAGTTAAGCTACACAGAAACTGGGTTCTGATTGGTGATGCAGGTTGTTTTTAAATCAAGATTGCTGTTGTTGTTCCCAGGATCCTCAATGATTTATTGAATCTGAAGTGAAATATGTGTGGTTTGTTAGCTCCACAGTAATACCTTGGGCATACAAGTCTCTAATGTTTTGAATAATATATGGTAATTCTATGTCACAATTGGGATTCCCGAACATATTCCCATTATATTTACAGGGATACAAAATATGTCATTACTCGGGGTGGAATTACCTGTTCTGGTAGACATGGGAATGCCAGAAAAAATGGCATCAAAGTCCATCCACTTTCAAGTGAAATGTCACTTTCAGCAGTGCCCCTGGATCTCCTGTAACATTTTGTCTTCAATATTATTTATCTGAGCTATACTCTCCTGTTTAGTAGTCTGTTATTTATCTGTTTTGCAATCTTAGCTTCTGCTGTTTTCGCTGCTGGTGTTGTTTTAAGAATGTACTGCCTGCACGTGTGCTTATTTACCACCTGTTCAACCTGCACATTTGAAAAGAAAAAAAGAGTTGCAAAAGGCATTGTAATTTCTAGACTAATCTTGTCATAGTAAAATTGACCCTGTGTTGTCTATAACATTCTGTACACTGTGAAATGGGAAGCATGAAAGAAAAATGTTAAAGTTTCGTTGTCTTTCACAGCAAGAAAAGCAAAGTCCTTCAAAATAATATGAATATAAATACAGTAGTAGACTTCCACATCACACCAAATTCTCATTTCCTTTTCCATTTCCTTATCTTTTTAGTCTTGTCCACTGCATCAGCAAATTCTGTGGGCAATTGTAATGGCAATGCAAAATGTTGGCTAGCATAATCATTGGGAAAGCCCAGAGATTTGCAAAAGAAAGAAAGAAAGAAAGAAAGAAAGAAAGAAAGAAAGAAAGAAATGCAACACGCACATTTACAGTTAGGGTGCAAGGAGGAGTTAGAACAACAACAGCAAAATCCAAAATAAAACTCATCATACGGTTTTGCATATCTCAGTCCCTAACTGGCAATTAACTCTGATTTCATGAGATTTCCCAACCATGCATGCCTAAGGGGGTCTGTTTGCTGGTTAGATTTGCTAATAAACAACGTCAAGGTGAGTAGGCACGTTTGCCCATTTGGATGAAGAATGATTTGGCAACGGCTGACTTCTTCCTCTTCTGGGACCATTAAGAATTACATATTATTAGCATTATCATCCCCTAAGAGTATTTGCAGAGACCTATGGCTTTTTAGACAATTTTAGCTGTGGACAAAGAAAGGGTGCCATCCCAAGACCTGTGAAGAGAGTTATTAGCAAAGCTGAAAAGCCTGCAGTCTGATATAAAAAAAGAGTTAAATAAATAAATGGTATTTAAAATGCCTCAATTTAAGAGCATTTGTTGTAGTTTTTGTTTTTGTGCAGTTTGCATTCCAACACTTAATTTACACTTCTCAAACCAATATTTCCCAAAAATACAGTCATACTTCAGAAGTTAGCATTACTCTGATTTTTGCAATAGTATTCTCCAGCCAATAATTGTGGGATCTGTAGTTGGTTAAGGGTGCTGAAATTTGTGAGGCAGACCCGTATTCTTCTTAGAATACAATTCTCGGAGGGGGTTCCTCTTCCTGGGGAATTTTGAAACTTAAAAAACATGGATCCAGCATTTTACAGCATGTAGAATTTACATCTGAGGCATGCATCCTTATGGTTCTTAATTATTTTTAAAATAGAATTTCCTCAAATCACCATCAAATCACAGGTTACCTTTGTGTCCACAAATGTGTTCTGTGGTGTGTTTTTTTGGTAGTTTTATTGCCATTGTGTTATAAAAGAAAAAACAACAACACTAAATAGCCATGAAGATCAGTGCCTTGGATCAATGCTTTTTGTGATGATGGCAACCATCAGATCTGTTATTTTTATTTTCACCGTTGGATTTACTTTGATGGTGAGCTTACAACAGCATCATCTAAGTATAATAAAATGTAAACTGAATGGTGTTTAGTTTCAGAGGGAGAGAAGCCTTTGAAAACAAGTCTACAGGAGAATCAGCCAAGTATGAACCAAGTAATATCGAATAAATATCCTTGCCTGACTCCAAAGGGTGGGGGAAGGGAAAACACTCCTGAAAGATGATCACCACCACTATTACACACCTGGGCTGATGTGTTTTCTATAAACCTTGAATCAAGAACAACCATCTCTTATCCACAATAGTCTGATTCAACTTGTTCCAGAATCTCTCATGGGAAACAAGACCAAAGGCTGATTTCAAATCGATAGAGGCTGTAAACAGAATGCATTTGTTTGGTTTTGTATATTTCTCTGCTAAATGTTTCACAACTAGACAGTGATCTTAGGCAGAATGGCCCAATTTAACACAGATTCTTAAATTAAGCTTTAAGTCTATTACCAGACACATAGCAAAATATCTAATTCTTTCTAGTATCTGCTAGGATTCTTAGTTCTAACTTATCATATATATATTTTTTTTAAAAAAAATGTTTCTACTGAGATTGTGACTTTGTATTTGATACCATACATTGTGTTTATGGATTGGTTCACCACAAGAAACAATGGATTGACTTTCATGGTGGCTTTTCATGCAAATTCAAATGGATCCACTTTCGTAGTACTGGATCCAATTTTTATTCAGCTTATTTTTTTTAAAGCTGTTTTTGGCTTTAGTATGATTGGTTCTACAAATCTGGTGTCCCTGGGCTAACAGAAATGGAACTAACACAGGGACACTTAGACCTCAACACACCATAGATTTAAATCACCAACATAACATTTTCAACCACTACAGCTTTTCCCCAAAGAATCCTGGGAACTGTAGTTTGTTAAGGGTGCTGGGAATTATATTTCTGGTCTAACAACTCTTTTCAAACTATAGTTTCAGACGGTTGTTAGAAGACCTTTATTCTCCTTACAGAGTTTTAATTCCTCAAGTTCCCTGGGAAGAGGGATTGATTATTAAACTACTCTAAGAACTATAGCTGACATGCTACAGTTTCCATAATATTTTGAGGGATAGAAGTCATGACTGTTTAAAGTGCTATAAAAGAGTGAGGAAATAGCAAGATCATGCATAAATATTGCCTTCATTATCAAAATGAACTACCAAAATGGAGCAACTGTCCTTCCAAGGATACAAGTGAAAACCACAGCCCAATATGGACTGAGAATGCTCAGTGACCTCCAAGAGCCACAGGACACTGAGCGTCTGTTTGAAATTAAATGAAAGCTGTAAATCTGGGACAGGAAAGAGTTGATTAGCTTGCCTGAGCTCCTTAAAGCTTATACACTCCTGTTTGGGGTTGGTAAGGGAGTACTGAGGATATACTGCAAAAATAATAATATTGCTGTTCCTCCCTCTGGTGTGCCATATTCCAAAATTTATTTTTAAAAAATGAAAAAGAAGAAAGACGTTAACTACTATCAGTGATTTTGCTAAACTGCAAGTTGTCATAAGTATCCAGCAATCAGGAATGCAATATATCAAATGATCAATCAATTGAATAAAAGTTAGCAGACTGATTAGAGATGAAAGTTGACAGGCCTATTAATAGGCCGGTTAACTCACAAACACAATATAAGTGTAAAATAAGATTGGGTATGAAGATCTAATTAATTTCCCTGAATTATTCTTATTGAAGACCCTTGAACTCTTTATTTAATAAAGCCTCTAGCTAGCTAGCTATGGAGATAAAGGCAGAGACTCACACAGGAAATCCTGTACAGAATGCTCACTCAGTTGCTAGTTTGCTAAACAGAACAAGCTTAAATTTTCATTTTGTTTTCATTCAGTGTGTGTTGTTTGTGTAAGGATTTCACAGAATCACAGAACTGTAGAATTGGAAAGGATCCTGAGGATCGTCTGGTCCAACCCGCTGCAAGGCAAGAATCTCAAGCGTCCACAACAGATTTGTTGAGATGCACATGTACATACACAAATAGTGTGACACAAAGCAACAAATATCCACACTTTTTTCTCCCACCCCAACAGACATCCAGAAGAGTCACTTGGACACCTAGTTTGAGTGCTCAAATTATCTGGGACAACACTTGCTGCTAGTCTCTGTTGATACCTGCTTTCCTGAGCCAAGAGCATATATTACCCCACAGCAAAGAGAGAGGGCTGTCCATTGATGGAAGGTCTTCTGTTTTTTGTGGTTCTTTAAATCTACAGCTTCAGCAACACTTTCCAAATCAAGGGGCCCTGTTTTCTCAATAGTGACAGGCTGCCCTCATTTTGAACCTGAGCAAGGGCATGTAGTGTGGAAGATACTAAATGACAGAGGCTTTCATAAACAACAACAAAATGAGAATTATTGTTAGCTAGCCTTGAATTGCCAACCCCTCCCCACCTCAAAAAGTCCCATACTTCTTCACTAGGACAGCAAGCTTCAAACACTTTATTATGAAGATTGATTAGAAAATATTGAAGCAATTCACAAAGACCCTTTGTATAATTGCGGGCGGGGTGGACCTGAGTAAATAAGCAAACAGGCATTCCCAAGTAATCAGGATATATGCACATAGAAGATTCCCATCTTAGAAAAGGCACACCCTCCTGCTTTATAAGAGACTGGCCACAGCTGGAACAAAGAGGAGGATGTGAACAGACCACAAGACTTCACTCACAGCTTCCAGATGGATATTGGCATGACATTGTCAATGAACCAATATCATGGTGGTAAGCTTGGTCGTAAACCTCTCCCAGGCACAAAGGAAATAAGTTTGGCTTGGGGCAAAAGCCCGATAAAGCCTTCATCCCCACCCACTGTGGACAACTAGGGACTGTGGCAAGTCCCAAAGACCCTGAGCTAGGCTGGCAGGGAGCCACTGCCTTCAAGACCCTATAAGGAATGAGGACTGGCAACAGCAACCTGCCGTGTGGTAATCCCTTGCAGATGACCACAGTGCGTAGAGACAGACAGTCAGGTTGTGCATCCTTAGCAGTGACCAGGAATGACTGCTGGGAGGAGCACAGAGATAAGAAGCACCCTGGTGCATATGCAGTAGCACAACCAGATGCCTTCATCAGCCCCAGCTGCAATGAAACATGTGACTTCTGTTTTGGTCTCTACAGCCACAGGTATGGTAACCTTCCAATAGCTTGAATTTACCCCCAAAGGTACACTCCTCCGCCAACAACATCCTCACTCTGATCTGCCTCAAGGCTCCATCGGGGGGGGGGCAGGGATAGTGGAATGGAGTACAGTGAAAGATGCTGTGGCTGTTTCTATCCTGGATAGAAGAACTCCATACTGAAAAATATTGCTTTTTCCCAACCCTAAAGTGAAGAGCCAAATTGCCCCATCAAACACCAGTGTCTGTGGTTTCTAACATATATCTGCTCTTCCTCCTCTTTTTAAACTCCAGGGAGGGGGCCTAATACAGAGCCTGCTAGAATACAACTCCCATTATCCCCACTTATAGCCTATGTTGACCGACTGACTGATGGGATTTAGGAGGGTCCCAACCCATTTTAACCTTTACAAACCTGAGCTATGGCAGATGCATTCCTCTTTGCCATGGCAATCCAAAAACTGGCTAGGTGGCTTACACCAGCATGGTCAGCTATGCTACCAATTGGTCTCACTGGTACATAGATGTTGTGCCACATATTGAACTCTGCACAGATCCATTGAGTTTATATTCAAAAGATGCCACTTCGTTCATCTGCAACGGACTATAATTTGAAACAAGGTTAAATTGCTTGGCAAAAGTAGTATTTTTCCATATCTTACAAGGAGCATAATTTAAAATGACCAGGATCTGGACGAAGTAATATTTTGAAGTGCTGTTATTTTGAGTTATATTGTGCTTCCCATCAGATGTATGTGCAGAGTCCTTTTTCCTCCTTTTTTAAAAAAAATTGCACACTCTAACAAGTAGAAAGCCTCTATTTATAAATTCACAATCTGACATGTTGTCTTCAAGGGGTGCAATTCAATTTGCTAAAAAAAATAAATATCAAATGATTCCGCAGTCAATTAGACCTTGTGTACAGAATTTTATTGGTCACAATTACAGGACACACTAAATCTGCTTTAAACTTTAGCAAAAAGCCAGCATATTTAACTGCCTGGAGTTTGAGACATAAATCTACTATATCCAATCTATTTTTTTTTTAATCTATATTTTATTTTGCAGTTAAGAGTCAGCATAGCTAGATATAATGGGTCCAAGCACAAAATAATAATAATAATAGAGTTTTCTAGTCTCCCTTTAGAATAATAAAAAACAAAGTTGTAAATCACTGTGTTATGGGATTATACATTTAATACATGTATGCCTATGGGTGGGGGACCTTAAGCCCTCCAAGAAAGCCTCTATGTGGCTTTCAGAACCGGCTCCAAGACATCTCCTACTTCCCATACCACATCACAACATCCCACATCACCTCTACTTCATGACATCCTTGTGTGTTTACACATGGGTGGGATGTGCCTTTGTGATAATGCCTCTTTCTTTTCTCAGTCTGAACACATCCCACCATTGGTATGGACGGGGGTGGGGTGGGGAATGCAACCACTACTCCAAAAGGACAGTGACATGGGAAATTGTCCACACCCCAGTGGCATATGGTACGAACCATTTCATAACTAAAAGCAACTGAACAAAATAGTAGCTGTAGTTTAATGAATGGTACATTTGGAAGCCCTGGTCTCCTTTGGGAAGAAGGGTGGGATATAAGTATAAATAATAATAGTAATATCCTGAATCTCATCTCTGTTAGCCCCCTTTGCATATTCACTTTCTCCCGGACTTTTCCCACTCTCAGAGACATACAGTTTCTCTAAGTCTGTTTCCTTCACTCTTTCTCAGCCTCACCCTCCCACCCCATCCACATCACAGGGTTAACAAATACAAACCTGCTTTGCAACAATACTCTTGTCACAATTGCCAATATAATGTATGTGATGCCTTTGCAAACACTCTATAAATGCTGCATGTTATTATTAATCTTTCTCCCTCTCTCTCTGAAAAATCTACACCCCTGCCCCCACCAGAATGGTTAATTTAATCAGAAGCAACCTAATCACTGATCACTTGAATACATAATCAGCTGCACACTTGTGCTCACTTGAGAATTATTGATTCCTCGTATTAAAACAAATACAGGTCCAGGTGATGCATGTTATAATTATCTCAGTTAATGTGATTACTGCATGTAAACTGATTACTATAATTAGGGAGTGTTGTTTGTATGATGCAGGAGTGTGATGCGGGAGGAAAGAAAAGAAACTTGGCTAGATTTCAAAATAGCCACAATAAATAAATAAATAAATAAATAAATAGCCCCAAATAACCATTGCAAGGTGTTTTGCAACACATTAACTGTGTAGTCTTTAAAAATAAAAATATTAAAACTTCAGGTGCAAACTGTTAAGTTATTTCACTCAAATGTTAACATGGGGGGGGGGATATGTGAAATTAAAGACTTAGCTTGGGCGTACCTCTGGATCATTTGCTGTCACTTGATGTTCAGCTGTTTCCAGTGGCGTAGCGTGGGGGGTGCCAGGGGTGCGAGCCGCACCGGGCGCAACATTTGGGGGGGCGCAATCGAGGCTTGGTTGGGGTGGGGGGTCGTCGTCTCCGTTTGGCCGGCCCCCCTCGAGGAAGCGGGAACCTCTCCAAGGCGCAGCGCGCCGTCGGTGGAGGGAAAAGAGCCGCGCAGCAGCAGCAGCAAAGCCGGGAGGAGGAGGAGGTGGAACAGCAAAGCCGGGAGGAGGAGGAGGTGGAGCAGCAAAGCCGGGAGGAGGAGGAGGTGGAGGCGCCGCCTGCCTGCCGCAGGATCCAATCCGAACCTGCTAATCGCTTGCTGGGAATTAAGCGGCTCAAAGAGGCAAAGGAACAGGTGGAGGCGGAGCCGCTGGCCCGGCAGGGAGGAAGCTGGAGAGAGCAGCGCGCCTGGGCGCAGCGAGGTGGGGTAGGTGCGTGCGCCCTGGCTGGCTGCCCGCCTCCCGGGCTCAGTGCCATCATGACCCCTCCAGCGGCGATGGGAGAGATCAGGGGTCTGGAGCAGCCCTGGCTGGCCTGCTCCTGCTTCTCCCCCGCCTCCTTCCCGTTGCCGGCGCCTTGATCTCATCCGGATCAGGGACGAAACACGCCCATCCTTTGCTACTCCTTGTCGGGTCACTGCTTCATTTCTCCAGGGAGAGAGAGAGGAGAGGAGAGGTGCCGGGGATTGCCAAGCGCGGGTGACGCAAAGGGCCTGCCCACACGCTGAGCGCCGCGTGGCGGGGGCGGAGGGAGGCGCTCTGCACATGCTTAGGAGGCGCTCACTCTTTCCGAAGAAGGACCCGGATACTGGATCAAGGCCACAAGGGCCCATCTAGAGTGGCCAAGCAGACGTGTCAATGAGAAGCACTCAAAGCAGGACCGGGGCACAAGAGCGCTCTCCCCTTCTGCTGTTTCCAGGGGGTGGAAGCATCGCTGCCTCGAGGGGCTTCCGAGATACCCTGGGGTGAAATCCCGCTTCACCTTCTTGGGAGTCCCTCTCTTATGCTTTTGGGGGGGGGGGTAGCAAGGGGGAAGAATAATGATTTCCTCCACCACCAGCCCCAAATTCTATAGTAAGAGAAATTGGGGGCCAAGCCAACTGGGGAAATGGTGAGTCTCTAACTATAGAGCTCAGGTATTTAGGAGCAAGCTGGCTCTGCCCATAGGAAGGAAAAGCACTCTGTGCAAGCTCAGAAAACCCACGCTATGCCACTGCGCGCTCACACTCGCAGCTCTCTGCCCCTACCTGGCTCACTCACTCTCACTGCAGTGCTGGCTGTGCGAATCCGATCCGAGCCACCGGGTCGCTGCCCACTGTGGAGGGGAGGGTGCCAGGCGTGTGGTGCGGTGCGGAGAGAGAGCGAGGGACTATCTGGGGGAAGGGACAGTGCAGCGGGGGGGGGGCACAAATTACTTGCCTTGCCCCGGGTTAGGGGGCGCAAATTACTTGCCTTGCCCCGGGTGCTGACAACCCACGCTACGCCACTGGCTGTTTCCAGTGGCTCGGAGTACCTTTCTCCAGCTTGCCTGCTCTTGATGGCCTGACATTTCCTCTGAAGAAGTGGGTACGTATCTTGGGGGTACCCCTGGATCCTTTGCTTTCACTTGAGACTCAGGTGGCCTCAGTGGTGTGGAGTGGCTTCCATCAGCTTCGTTTGGCGGCCCAGCTGTGCCCCTGTCTGGGCAGGGCTAACCTAACTTATGTTGCCTATGCTCCGGTAAGCTCTAGGTTAGATTACTGCAACATTTTATACTTAGGGTTGCCTCTGAAGACAGTTCAGAAACTTCAGCTTGTGCAGAATGCGGTGGCCAAGCTGCTCACTGGATCAAGAAGGTTTGAGCATATTAGACCAATTCTGGCCTGACTACACTGGCTGCCAATTAGTTTGCAGACCCAATTCAAAGTGCTTGGTTGTGTAACTAGAAGTTAACAAGAATACAGAATGCAGTAATATAAGATTATGATAAACGCATCAAATATGGCATGGGGGAAACCTCTTTAATTAAATTGTACTAAATTGTAATTAGTTGACAATGGCATTGTTGCATTAATTTGGAAATAATTGGTATCAGTACAATTGGGTTATTATTGGGGTAGTATTGGAAAATTATTTTTTTAAAAAAAATTATTATCGTTATTTAAATAAAACTCACAAATTGCTGGTTTTGACCTATAAAGCGTTAAACATCCCAGGATGTTTAAGGGCGGCCTCTTCACATATAAACTGCTTTCAACCCTGAGTTTCATCATGAGTCTTTTCTTTAGGTGCCTCCCCTATGAGAGATGCAGAAGGTGGCAACATGAGAATAGCCCTTTTCTGCAGTGGCTCTTCATTTCTAGAACTGTTTCCCAGGATGTTCGCTGGTGCTTTCACTGCATATCTTTAGGCGCCATGCCAAAACATATATTTATAACCAGGTCTTTGGCTGATTAACAGTCTACGGAAATATACAAATTTAATAAATAAAATAAAAATAAATTTCACGAAAATTTCAAATCAATATTTGGAATTTGATTCTCTAGGCCACAAGAGTTGTCACTGCCATGGGGGGGGGGGAATCTTACTCAGATGAAACTTAGGAACGGCCTGCTCCATCAGTTGCATGCCCCATCGAGTCTGGCAACCCATTTTCATAGAGGCCAATCAGATTCTTGTGGGAAGCTCATAAGAGCAGGATCTGATCCTTTCCTGCCTGTAGTTTTCAGTAATTGCTGCAGTTTTGTGGAATTTTGAGAAAGCAACATTCTTGGAGGGGGGAAAATGGGACACACACATTCCTAGACTGCCACCAGATTTTACCTATATAGAATGTTTTGGTGCGTGATCATATATTCAATGACAGCATATATCTAGGTAGGTTTGATGGGGGGGGGGGGAATGGAAGTATTTATAACACTTGTTGTTGTTGTAATCCTAAAAGTGGGGATGAAAGTCTAACATTTCAAGCAAGAAATTGCCTTTATTTTCATGTTGTCCACAGCAGAAATCTTGGATAAAGATAGTTTCAATAATGTTATGACCCTGGGATTGGATTCCATTCTTCAGGATATAAGGTTGAGGATTCTTTGAGTCAGAGGGGAAATTACATACGGGTCCAAGCCCAATCATGGGAGAGAGAGTTATCAAAGGTTACTAGCCATGATAGCTATGCTCTGCCTCTACAGTTGGTTGTAGCATTGCTTCTGAATGCCAGTTGCTGGAAATGACAGGAGTAGTGAGTGTTCTTGTGAGAGCCAGTGTGGTGTAGTGGTTAAGAGCAGTAGTCTCATAATCTGGGGAACTGGGTTTGCTTCCCCACTCCTCCACCTGCAGCTGCTGGGTGACCTTGGGCTAGTCACACTTCTCTGAAGTCTCTCAGCCCCACTCACCTCACAGAGTGTTTGTTGTGGGGGAGGAAGGGAAAGGAGAATGTTAGCCGCTTTGAGACTCCTTAAAGGGAGTGAAAGGCGGGATATCAAATCCAAACTCTTCTTCTTCTTCTTCTTGTGCTTAAATCTTTCCTGAAGGTTTCCCACAGGCATTTGGATGGCCACTGTGAAAACAGGATGTGAGCTAGATGGGCTGTGCACCTGACCCAGCAAGCTCTTCTTACATTCTTATGCTCAGTGGCCCTCCATCCTAAAGTGTTCTTGCTATCCTCTGATACAGAGGACTCCAAAACTGAAGCCCAAGTACAATCAGCTTCTCCATCACTAAGTCAGTGTAAAAGACTGCTGAAGCAGCCTGGGCCCGTTTAAATGAAGACATGCCTTTCAGTAGCTTACAATCCAGACAGAACTGATGTTACTTTATAAATTCTGTTCTGAGGCTTTCTGTTGTTGAAGCAACATTGTCAAAGCACTGCTCTCCAATACCAGTCAGCCTGAGCGCTGTCCAAGGTCCTGATTTGGATGAGGTCAGTGCTTGCATCAGGACATGGGCAATCAACAAAATCAGCATCCAAGAAGCTGACAGGGAATCCTATATAGTGTGAGTGCTGCATCCCTTCCACCCCTTGTTTTGTCAAAACCACGGAGGGAAGTTAAGCTAAACAGAGGTTCCCCTGACTGATAGCTGTGGCAATGAAGATTTTATTATACTGTGCAATACTCATCCCTCACACTGCTCTATGTTCTGTCAGCCTCAGTGCAGAAAACAGTCCTCAATCATGAACAGCTTGACTCAGTAAAAAAAACGATGGTGTTTGTCTCACAAGAGGATTTGTCAATTTTGACACATAGAACTGTTGAAATTTGTTTATACCCTCTAGGTTTCCACTGCATCCTACTGTGTGCATTTTGTTACACCTATCTCAGCTTCATCTTAATCACCACCATTTTATTTTTATGCTGCATTTCCATAGTTAAAAACATGTTCAAGGCAGCTTACAACATGAAAAGATTTACCTGATTACAAACATAACACAAATAGTCCAAAACAATAAATAAAAGACATAAAACGTACACAATTTCCTCATAAATCATAGTAAAATTTAAAAACAAATATGTAACAATATAATATCAATAACCACTACAACAAACACATACACACACAGACACATCCTGAATGGCATATTAGTCAATTTCCCTTACTGGCATCCATGGAATGTAGCTATTAATCTAAGATTGACCTCTTGGCAAAATAATAAAAGTAAGGGAGCTCCTTCTTTCTTGGTACTATATATCACTGTACTTATAACCTGTAACCTATAATCTTCCTTTTCTGCTCTTTGTTTCTCTTCCTAAATTTAGTCTTCCATCCTTCCTTCAACATTTACCCTGATAAGCACCAGTTATTAGCAGAGTCAGATAGGATGGACCTTATGTCAAGTCCATCTAGCTCAATATCATCTACAATCAGGGCTGGGAACTTTTGGCCCTCCAGATATTGCTGTGCTCCCATGAGCAACTCCAGCAGCATGGCCATTGGTCAGGGATGATGAGAGTTGTAGTTCAGCAGCATCGGGGCAGCGGGGCAAAGATTCCCCAGCCCTGGTCTACATGAATTTACTATTGCTTTCAGAAAAGAAATATTCCCAGTCCTAACTGGAGATGCCAAGAATTGAACAATGGGATTTCTTGCATGAAAAGTATGTGCTTTGCCACTGAGCTAGAGTTGTCTAGACTCATTAAAGGGCCCAGTAATCAGCATAACTATTATTGTCTTGGTTCCATTGCCCATGACTAGATCAAGCATTGTGAGAGTTAGGGCTGGCCTGCCCATGAGGTGGGCTGAGGCAGTCACTTCAGGTGGCTGAACCCAAAGAAGCGGTGCCCCCACAGATGCCCTGCCCACCCCGCTGCCTCTGCCAGAGGTGGAGAAGTAGCAGTGGCAGGTTCTGGCAAGATGAGATCTCACTGAAAGTCTCATGAGATCTCACTGAAATCTTGTGAGCTCTCACCAAAATCTCATGAGATCTCATGCACTCTATGAGACTTCTCATAATATACCATCATTGCCACCACTTCGCAGGCACCACCACACAACCCAGGTAAGGGAGGCTTCCGTAGCAAGGTAGTGGCACCTTCCCATTTCAACTTACGTGGTGCTACAGGATGTGCTGCCCCTAGTGAAAGTACACCTAGTATCCTCTCTGGGTGCTCTGGGAATTTTATTCATTTATTATATACTACTGTTCTTGGTCCCTTCCAGGCATGCCTTAACTCTGATCCTTAAGTGTGGTGTAGTGGTTAAGAGTGGTAGTCTCGTAATCTGGGGAACTGGGTTCGCGTCTCCGCTCCTCCACATGCAGCTGCTGGGTGACCTTGGGCCAGTCACACTTCTTTGAAGTCTCTCAGCCCCACTCACCTCACAGAGTGTTTATTGTGGGGGAGGAAGGGAAAGGAGAATGTTAGCCGCTTTGAGACTCCTGAAGGGGAGTGAAAGGCGGGATATCAAATCCAAACTCTTCTTCTCTTCTTGATACACCCAGTTGCCTGACTTGATCCAATAAACAGATACCAACCCTAGATCTTCTTCATTGTCTGTCATTTGTTTCTTGTTTCTTTTCATCTTCTCCCTTCTCTTTCTCCCTCATTAACACCCTTCCTCTCACAATGGCTCATTTTGTCTCCTTCTTTCTTACCTTCCTTGTTTCATTTCCTTGCTGCACTTAGTCCCTTCCTTCCTCCCTCCTGTGATGGCTACTACTTTAGTCCAGCCTTACTTTTGTTGGACTCCCCTGAGGTTCTCTGGCTCCTTTAGACTCAATCCTTTCCTGTCTTATTCAAACAAAAATCTTCTGCTAAAAGGTTTTAGTGGAGATGCTGAGGCTAACATTTCTGAAATAAGCTAATTTGAAGAAAAGCGTTGAAAGCTTTGATGGAAATGCAGACTTCAGGACTGAAGCCAGCTGAAAAGGAGGGGGGAGCATCTGCTTGTCCTTACTGTAAGTGATATAAATCTCCATAGGGAGCAAGGAAACATCTGTGACGCACAGAGACCTAGGGTCCTGTGAATAAGGTCTTCTGCTACATACAATTTTAGAACTGGGATACTTTGGGATCTAAGCATCAGTTTGATTTTATATAATAATTTCCTATCCTAAATACACTTTTCAAGTTGCATCTCTAACAAAGCCTTTGTTCCAAATCACTGAGACTTCTCTTGATAATCTTTCTTTCATATTGACTGCAAAGAAGAGATCTTATGCCCAGTTTACACCTTGGATCGCAAAACCTGCTCTTGGCTTCACCAGAAATGGGAAGAAATCATTAACAGGAAAACGTCGTTTCTTATATTGCTACCCAAAGTAGCAGTTTTCTGGCAGCATGAAGTGTGAAATTGCCAGGAGTTATTTGTGAATCAGCAGTCCAAATGGTAATAGGGTTTGGAGCCTCAAGTTCAAGATGGAGTAAAGCCATCAGCCAGGCTGAGTCCAGAGATGAGCTATATTGAAGGAAAAGTTCTGGCTCTGGGGAAGTAGCTGCTGTGAGGGGGAAAATGGCAACATGAGTTCACCTGGGCAGAATATTCTCATTGGGAAATATACCATTCAGGGTTGTCCTTAAGCGGTTGATATTTTCATCAGGGTGACCACATGTAGGAAGGAAGATGTTAACTCATTCTTCCCTGGTGTGGTCCTAAGGAAATTCTTCTCTCAAGCTACTAACCCTGGGGAGAGGTTGCCCATTGGCGATCACAGACACTTTTCTTTCTTAGGTTGGTTAGGTGGGTGATTTTCATTGGAACCGCGGGGAAGTTAAACTAACTGCCTCATGCGATGCTGTCTCCATGTACTTAGAGGAGCTTTCAGCCCCCAACATCTAAGGTCCAAACTAAACTAATCACATAAAATTGCATATTCTTTTAAACTGTCAATAGGTGTCATTGTAGAGGTGGAGGCAAGTTTTATCAAGTCACTCCAGTTTTGAATTAGCAGCACTAGTTAACTATTGGTTGATGGACTTAATTTAAAGTGCTATTACTAAGCTTTAAAACCCTGAAAGGTTAGGGGACAGATTATTTGAGAATCAATTACATTTATGTCAATCCACAAGAGCTGTGAGATCACCCTCAAGGGGCCACTTTGCCATCTCTCTCATGACAGAAATGTGTATATTAGGAGAAATGTTCACTAAATTGCAGGTGATTTTTTTCAAGAAAGAAAGAAAATTGTAAACCAATGAAGAAATGCCATAAACTGAATTTAAGATTGCCCTATTTGACTTAGCGGTCCCTAAGGACACTTTATTCCACCATATATTTTTAGTGATATTATAAGGCTGGCCCTTGTACACATTTTTAATCCATGCTAATTTTATTATTTAGAACTTGAATTTATTCTTTCAGTGCAAGAACAGCAGTAGTGTGTCAGACAATAGTGAATAAAGTTTCTTCAGTAACTGTGGGAAGAAGTGTGTTTCACCAGTTTCCAAAAAGAAAATGACAATGGCACTAGACATTCCTCAGTGGGGACAGTATTTCTTTCAATTCAATTATTTATTTGTCTGCTTTCAACTTCTTTTTAAAATAAAATAAAATAAAAGCAGCTGAATAACCTGTGGACTTCTAAATGAATACATATCCCTGACCATTGTCCCAACTCCATTTTGAGAACCACAACTTGGTCAGCCCTGCCCTAAACACTTTGAGCATTTCATCTCACTTCATAGTTATGGCTATAGGGAATAAGATGTTGGGTATTGCAGTTTACAAACTGTTTCCCTTGATCCCTTATTGTGCCAACATTCAGACCACACTCTGAGTACACCTTCAGCCTGACAGCAGAGGAGACAAGCTTTAAAAACACACTGCTTTTCTCACATAAGAGAGGGGGAGAGGCTGGGGCTGAGGACGGTCTTCAGATAATGAAGACAGAATTGAAGAAGAGCCTGCCTGAAAAATGTTGTGGTAACAATGACAAGGAAAAAGACAGGTCTTCAAGATATTGATATATGATGGCCAGAAATTCAGGAAGAGGAAAGAAAGGTGCTGACAAGGTAGAGGACTGGATGATTAGAGAGATTTATGGGTCATCAACACAAAGATGAGAGATTAAAAGGCTGTGGAACACCTAGGTGGTGAATTTGAAATAAAAGCAAAGGATGGTCAGAAGGAGGCAACACAGACAAGAGCAAGAGAACAGATAGAGCTCAGAGCCATGACAACAGATAAGTGACTACTTAGATGAATGTGACATATTGCTAAAAGTGGAATATAAGGAAAGGAAATATCTTTTCACCATCCTCTCCCCTGTGCCCTGTGCAGAAAGTGTGAAGGTGTTTATACAGGCAAACAACACCTGTGCAAGTGTTTCAGTTGTCCCATGATATCTGATTTTCATATAATTTCCCCAAGCACATCAGAAATGTGGGGAACAAGCCACCTCCCCTCACGTGTTTGCACTACACTGACCTTCCAGATCCTGTCTCACCCCCCTCCATTTCCCTCCCTTTCAGTGCAATAATGCTGATGATGGGAGATCAGGTAAGGAAAAGCACAGCTTGGCCTGCCCACATTGCCTTTATTAAATGTTGGAAAATACACGGTGTATATTCCATGTTGAAGTATTTCAGCATATAAAATATTGCATATCCAAACCCAGTTTGCCACAGATGCATAAATGGGCCTAATCAGCCAAACGTGTGTTTTTCATCACAAGCATCACCTAGAAGTCATTAAAACTGTACTTACTATAATACAACCAAAGATATGAGAAGCTCATTTTCCTCTATTTGCGAACACTGCAATTGAAAGTGCTGCTCATTTTGGAACGCTCATTATTTTAATGAATGTGCAAGAACCACAAACTGAAAGGCAAGTTCTGAGTTAGTCAACCTTGAAAGATAACTACACCCCCCCCCCCCGCAAAAAAAATCACTACCTTTATTGGTCAGTAAGGAGAGGAATTTTGCAACACAACCTCAACTAACTCAGAGCAAAATCATTATTCAAGATCAGATCCAAGTGCTAGAATGATGACTTGTATCATTTTCGGGAAGGTTCATAAACTATATACGGTACTCTCATTCACATATTGCTTTAAATTATGGTTATTTGGTTCTGCATACTGCTGAAATCATGGCTGATCTGCTCCTGTCCAGATTCTGCTGCTGTCAAGAACAAGACTGTCTCTCCAGCCTCTCCAGAAGGATACCATGGTTGACAATACGATAAAAATATAATATTAATAATTATTATAAAATTATAGTTGACAATACAATGTACAGTAAAAGATATAAAACATAACTTGTAATAAACAGAAGGTGATAGATTACTCGCGAAGAGATTCATTTGTCCCTAATGTCTTGTGAAACTGGGGGAGAGATAAAGATGTAACTGTTTTTGCTGATATATTCAATGAAGTCCCACTAGACCACAATAAATGAGTCTGGCTTCACTTTCCTATTAAAACATTGTAGGTACCAGGTAAGTTTTTCTTAAAGGGCTAAATTCCACATACTGTTCCACCAGTTTATAATATTGATATCAGATAAGGTTGTTTGCGGTTGTTTTTTTTAGTTTTGAACTGTTGTATGACAAGAAAATATTAATAAAAGTATTAACAGATCCTTTGCCTTAATTTATTCATTTACTCTATTATACAAAGAAATATAAGCCAAATCTGGTGAGAACTGTGTCTGTAGAGTTTTTCTTTTTATTGTGTTTTTCTTTATTTGCAATGCCTATAAATCATAAACAGTGATTCATACACAGCTATTTTCTTTCTTTTAAACCATAGTTCAGTTGCAAAATCAATAAACCGTAATTGTAAAACCATAGTTGCAAAATGGACAAATATTCACACCTAAGCCATAGCTTAGTTGCAAAAATAACAAGGTAGCAAAACACAAATCATCCATACCTAATCAAGGTGTGTGAACGAGTATCCATTTTTGGTAAAAGAAGCATATAGACACTTTGAGTTCAGTTTCTGGAGAGCAATGGCATAGAAATTACTGCGATACTGAATAAATAGTTCATGGCATCCATAAGAACTACTTTATCTGCCAAGATGCTTGGCACTTTAGTTGTGCTTCTTCAATATGCCAGTTCAAACCCTTTCAAAGCAACAGAAATAAAATTTACAATTATATTTTGAGCTTCTGGAGTTGAGTCAACTCACCCCCATTCCTCATCTGTTCTTTGCCACCCAGGTTTTAAATACTCCTTTGAGGGGTGGGGCAGGGTGCATTTAATCTGGACCAGAACACAAAATATAGCCAACCATCTGCAACTCTTCAGCTGCCCCTTTCCTGGTGAAATATATTTATAAGAGGCAGATTTGTCCTGGGGATTTTTTTTAGGGGAATGCAACACATGGGAAACAGAGAGAGACCTTCCAGAAATAAAGGAACCTTTAATTTCATCTGTCAAATATTTCAATCTCTTTATATAAAAACAGGACATTTAATAGGTACATTCAGTTCTAGAAGAGAGAATACACAGAGAAATGAAAAATGTAATACTTTTATTGGCTTTGATTAGTCTTGACTAGAAACTGAAAGCTCAATTTCAAGAAAGATTAGAAAGCTCTGGGTCCTGAGAGATCACCATGGATTCAAAAGCATGGAAATAGGGATGTTGTCATTCTTATTTTCCCCTGCCAAAGTTAATTGACCTATAACATAAATGCTAAGGAACTAACATTCTCCACAAGTCAATTGTCTGGGAATTAGGAACCTTTACTACCAGAGATCAGATGGCTTCTTTTCAAATACTCTCTTTCCATTATAATGTAAGTAATTCTACTCCAAGTGAACTTTATGCGCCAGGACTTCATAGTTCATTGGGATGTGCTGCAGAAAGAAAAGGCACTGGGGGCAAATCAAGAATGGCATTAACTCCTTAGGGGACCAGGTTGTCAAGGAAGCAGGAAAGCGCATAAACAAAAGAAGAGAGAGTGTGAGAACGGTTTCCCTGTTTTATATCAGTACCTGAAGATGCCTACAACAGCAATTTTCAATGTGTAACCCATGGACCAGAATCATAGGAAGTGGGAAATAGTTCCATAATGTCTAAGGACTACACGTTGATTACAATGGCATTCATCGTTGTAGAAACCTGAGTCTATAAACTGTGCTAATTTCATGGACATAGTGGTTGCTTCATTGCTTCTAATCCTGCATGTACTCCAATTCAGAAAAGGTTATGCATGGAAGCTTGGAGATTCACAGAATATGTTGCTTCTGTTTAGACAAGGCATGGGTAACTTATGACCCTCCAAATCCCTGATGCATTCTTCCCTGATCATTGGCCATGCTGACTAAGGATTATAGGAATTAGTTTACTAGACCTGGTTTAAACTCAGTGGTTATATTTGAGCTGGAGGCTTCCTGGTTCTAAGGCAGGACCTGATTTGGGCATGAAATCCCTGCTTTTCCTGAGTACATGCACATGTAGCTTTCTAGACACTTTGGTGGTGGCTCTGAAGCTTCTGCCTGCTGCAATGCCTCCTCTGATCCTGTGGCCCCAGCATTTATCCCGAGTGGGTGTCAGAGATCCAAATGTTGTGGAAACTTCCAGTCTTATGAATAGGATGTCTGGGTCCAAAGATACTCAAATTCATTGGTGGTGTTGGGAGCTGTTGAAGGTGTGTGCTGCTCCCCCTGTTCCTTCTCCAAGGAAAACTCGAGTTTCTAGTTTGGGGAAGGGCTAAACTCTGACAAAATCCACACCTATCAGGCCAGGCTTCCACAGGTTTGCTCAGCATGCTCACCACAGTGTGTGTGGCTCCACTATCTGGTGTGCAGGATACGCCCCATCCATCTTCACAGCCATGGCACTACAGAGGTCAGCAGGCTTCATTCTAGCAGTTGTGCAGAGATCCATACCATGACCACCACTGCCCTAACACCTTTTCAAAGGTTTGTAGTACAGGAAAGGGTGATTTTGGGTGTTCAGTGCTCCTAAAGCACAATCCTACTCCTACACTTTACTAATTTTGGGGGGGCAGGGAATACCATATTTTTCGCCCTATAGGACACACTTTTCCCCCTCCAAAAATGAAGGGGAAATGTGGGTGCGTTCTATGGGGCGAATACAGGCTTTCGCTGAAGCCTGGAGAGCGAGAGGCTCTCACTCTCCAGGCTTCAGGAAGCTCTGCACAACCCTCCGGAGCCCGGCGCCAAGCCGTGCCGGCCTCCAGAAGGTCGTGCAGAGCTGCCTGCCCCCGGGCTCCGCGCAGCTCTGCGCGACCCTCCGGAGCCCAGCGCCAAGCCGTGCCGGCCTCTGAAGGGTCGCGCAGAACTGCCTGCACTCCCGGGCTCCACACAGCTCTGTGCGACCCTCCGGAGCCTGGCGCCAAGCCGCGCCAGCCTCCAGAGGGTTGCGCAGAGCTGCCTGCATTTCGAAGCCTCTTCAGCGCGCCCGGGCTTTGCACAGCTGTCCGCAAGCCTGGGGAGACCGGCGCGGCTCCCTAGGCTTGCAGATAGCAGGCTGTTCTGGGGGCTGGGGTCAGGGGAAGCTCGGGCTTCCCCCGCGCCAGCCCCGTGCTGGGGGGGGGGGAATAATTTTTTTTCTTTATTTCCCCCCCCCAAAAAAACACTAGGTGCATCCTATAGGGCGGTGTGTCCTATGGGGCGAAAAATACAGTAGTTATGTGGGACTTCTTCTGCCACACAGCAGCCAAACCAGGAAGTTGAGGGGCACAGGTTCTGACAGACACAATTTTGGGTGTGGCTACCAAGAAGGCTAAAGTTGCAGACCCTTCTTTCGAAATCATATCTCAGATGTCCAAGGCCAGAGCAAAGATGTTTTTATTCGGACCAACCCTATGCCTCTGACTGTGATTTGTTTTAACTTGTTTTAATTTGTAATCAAACACCATACAGCTGCACCAGGTTAAAATTCTTAGACTGTACTTTAACACGCAAGGAAATATTTTATACAAGGTTGGCAAAATGTTTTGTGTGTGAATGTTTTGCACAGAGTTGTGAAACTGCACATACTTGTTGCTTGCTGAATATCTGTATCTTGAATTTCCTCCGGGGAACTCAAGACTGTTTATACTGCCTTCTCCTTCCCCTTTTAATCTTCAAAACAACCTGTTAGATATGCTAAAGTGAGAGTTGGTAGTTCAGACACCAAAGTTGTGAAACTGCACAAACTTAAGAGTATTTTTGCTTGCTGTTTATCAAGGTTGGCAAACTTTTCGTATGTTTGGGTATTTTGCTGTAAATACCAGTACTATGACTCATTGCAATCAAAGCAAGGATGCAGTTTTTCTCACTTTCTTTGCAAGATCTATGAATGGCATGGCATAAACATAAAAAAGAGCTGCTGTATCACACCAATGGCCCATCTAGTCCAGCTTCCTGTCCTCACGGTGGCCAAGCCTGATGCCTAGGAGAAACCTGCAACCAGAACTTCAGCACAAGATCACTCTAGTATTCAGAAACATTGCTGCATCTGACCTTGGAGTCACAGCATAACCATTGTGGCTAGCAGCTACTGATAATCTTATCCTCCATGCATTTGTCCAACCCTCTCTGAAAGAAGCCAAGTTGGTGGCCATCACTTTCTCCTGTGGGAGTGTGTTCCATAATTCAACCCTTTATTTTTTTTTTTCAACAGCCCTGTGAGGTAGACTAGGTTATGTTTATGTATGTAAGCAACAGTTCTTGTTAACTGGCTGCGTGAGGGGGAGGGGGGAGGCTCAATACAGTGTACTGAATTCAGGAAGTCCTGTTGGTATCCTTAGTTGGCAGAAAGCAGGGATGAGGAACTTCAATGTGGACCTGCAGCCTTCTCTATCTTGCTGTCTGGCCTATTTCATGGCTACACCCCCACCCCAGACCATGCTTCTCATGTACTCTGTTCCACCCATTTGTCTCACTGGAATGCATTCTTGACTATTAATGTGCTTCTTGCTCGCCTGGATGTGTGTGAGGGTGTAGAAACCCCTGGTTTTTTGAGAGGCTGGAATGTAGCCGACTATACAAAAGTAACAGATGCATCTGTTGCTCTGCCTGCTTCTGCTTGTGGTCCCACCCACCAGTGGAGTGTAGTCCCTGGAAACTGTCTATGAGGAGATGAAGCCCTCAATGAAAAATGTTCCCCAGCCATAGAAGCTAGTAGTTCCTTGTCAACTTGGCAGAACCACTGATAACCTTCTCTTATTGTTCCTTGCTGCTGCGGTTCTTATTTGCCTGGCCCCTGGAATATTTCCTACAGCCTTTATCTATGTCTTCCTAGTCTTCTAAACCACAGGTCCCCTGAATTTACACCAGACTTCACCTCTGGTTTACTTCTCTGTCCTATGGATCAATGGATGCATATTATCACATTGCTCATATTGAACCCCTGCAAAGGCCTCATCCTTATACTGCCAGTAGCAGTGTTTCAGCAAGGCATCCATTAACTAGTTAACCAATGAATCCTATAATCAGTGGCAAACACAGTACAAAAAAGGGGGAGAGAATAGTCTAAGCCAAAGTTCATATTCAGAATTTACTGAAGCATTGATTAAGCATGCTAATATATGGCAAGAGCATTTGAGAGCTTCTCTAATTAACAGGGAAATGCTCTTAATAACATGCATCAAGTGTTTTCATCCAGATCACAAGCAATTTGCTTCTTTGAGGGAGGGGGAGGGTGAGAAAAACTGAGCAGCTCTTGTTACACTTTAAGACAATGCCTCCATTCATACAATTAATCAGATGTGATGCTGCAATAGGAAGTTGTTCTTTGTTATGAACCATATCAGCCTATGTCGGAATTTGCAACATATTCAGTGACAAGTTCATATTAAACCTATACTGGTTCATCTGCATTATCTGCTATTTTGCCACTGATGGACTATATCTATATACCACTTCTGGAGCTAATGTCACAAGCTCCTTGGCTTGGACAGCCTTGCTTCCCTTAGCACAGATAGATCTTACGTAGCCCCATGGAAGGGAGGGGAAAGAGTTATGTCTTGGCTAGCTAAAGGTATTGGTTATGGGACAGAGAGTTTGCCATCAAAATTCTGCAGCTGTCCAGAGAGACCCACACTTAGCATTTATATGCAAAATATCACCTCACCACTGCCACCCATGCTTTAAAAATGTTTTTTTATATGTGCTGCTGACTTATATCTTGTAGCATCACCACTGTGTTTTTGCTTTATGTAGTAATGCATTTTTTAAATGCTCAAAGCCAGTGTTGACACATGACACGATCAAGGAGCCACTAGGTTCACAAACCACCAGGCCCCCAAACTTAATGAGGCCCCACCTCTAATACTTCACCTGTAGTATCCATTTGCATTCTGATCACTGGCAGGTTGCAAGTTCTGGAACAGCCTCCCATTTAATTTCCCACAATTTCCCTAATGTAGCATCACACTGGGACCTGGCACTAATCCTAACAGTGCTGCTTGCTGTTACCACTGCTAGGTCAACATGTCTGTCAGACAGAAGCAGAGGCACTGACACAGAAGACAGACAGGTACTGGAGGGAACTTTGCAAGGCCCTTGGCAAAGCACCTTGGGTGCCTTTACAGAAAAGTGGTATATACATGAAGTGAATAAATCTATAGAGTGTCCCCTTCCCTCCACAGCCTACATATATTCAGAGCATGTGGCAGGAAGGCATATAAAAATAAATAAAATTTGCATCAGATTTATTTCTTAGCCCAAATCCATACTAAACACACACACACACACACACACACACACCAACCTACAACTTCAGCCAGGCAACTTTGTTTGGAAATACTGTACTAAAAAGAAAAGGGAAAGTACACACTCACACCCCAGTTCAGCAGCCTCTGTTTCACAGTCAGGCTTCTGCTAGCAAATCTGCAGATCAGGGGCAAAAAAAAAAAAAAAAAAGTGTCACTTAAAAGGATAATGCTTCGAGTCAAGAAGACAAATAGCCCACTAAAGGTGAGGCAGCTCAGTCCTCAAGAAGTAACAGCTGTGTTATCATTACAGACAAAGCTCTCATGATCATACACCACTTGTATCAAAATTTCAGCCACCTTCCTCCTGCCGAACAATTTATCTTCCAGGCTGGATTCATTATCCTTGCAAGTGACAAGCCTTCTGCAGCTAGGATCACTCTGCCTCTTGGGGTTTTCTATATGGAAAAAAAACCTTTTAAAGGCCACCAGCTGAAAGCCAGAAGACTTCACCGCCCCGCCCCCCCTCTGCCAAGTGCTCCCATCTCATATTCCTTTCCCCTCCCACTCTCCACCCTCCACCCATCTTTTGCACACCATGTCTTTCCAAAATCAGGGTCCCTTCATCCTTCTCAAATTTGGTTTTCCAGCGAGAACAATTGAGTGAGCAGTGTAGTCTAGGTGAATTGTCCCCCCACCCGCAAAAAAAAACAACCCCACCCCAAAAACTTCTTTAAAGTATGCTAAATGGAAAGCCTTTGTTTTGCTACCATCACCTCTGGCAATTGTAAATGAAGTTGAGACAACCTTTGAAGGAAAAGATGAAGAAAAGATCCTCCAGGTGAAAAATCAGATAGGAAACAAACAAAAATCCTCTCTGACTTCATTTGAAATATGTGTTTTGTTCAGCAGTTACCTTACTGTTCTCTAAAATGATAAAATGAGTTTCCCCATTCTCCTGGTTCCAGTTACTAAAGTTAACACAGAGATACATTTAATGTATTTATCTGAACCCACTTCTTTATAATAAATGCACTTCTCAATCTACTTACATTTTCTTTCTACGTTATTCTTTACTTGCACTGTACCTGACTTATATGATGTCCAGGTATAGGGCAAGATACCTGCCTTGTGGGCCAAATTAGACATGTGAGGTTCTCCACTACTGTTCTATATAAAAATGTTGTAAGCTTGTTCTCTAGTGTTTGCACATTACGCAGGCACAAGCAGTTTCTACACAGGTATAAGTTCTTTTGTGAAAGAGTGTACATTTTTTCATTTGTACAACTCAGCTTTCATGGTTGTACACATGTTACACTGAACACAAGTATAAGCTGTCCCTACACAAGTGTCCGTGTGAAAAAGTGAACACTTGTGGACAGAGGCACCAACTTACACAAGTGTGTCACACTTACAATGCTTGATGTTGCATCACATTTTGGGAGGAGCCAGCGTGGAACCAAATGTGGTGGATGGTGGCTCCTCCTCTCTTATGTTGGGCCAGGAGATGGTGGCGGTGGAGGAGGAGGCTCTCGCTCCCGGCTTCCCACTGGTGGCAAAAGTGGGATGTATGTCAAGGGCTGGCAGGTGCGGAGAGACCCATGGTTTGGGGTTTAGGAGGGGAAGGGAGATGTAGGTGAGGCTGGGTGGCAGCAGCGGCTGCAGCAATGGTCATCACTGCCCTCTTCCGAAGCCACCTTCTCATGGCCCTGTCAGCCACCTGCCTCAGCTGCAAGGGAAACATGGGAGATGGGAAGCACCCACAAGGTGCTAATGGATAGAAACTGTCTCCTTTCCCCCACTGGCTGGTCAACCACTGCTTTTTTTCTGTGGGTGCTCAAGGGTACACAGTACCAGCACCTTTTCTCCCCAAATGTTAAAAGTGTGGCACTTTTTTGTAACACTTTCATGGTGAGTACCAACACCTTCATTCATACACACACACACACACACACACACACACATACATATATGTGTGTGTGTGTGTGTGTGTGTGTATGTGTGTATATATATATATATATATATATATGCAGGTTTTGGTGTCCTCGGGTGTCTTCCCGTGTAAAAGTTGGGGTGTCTAGGCGACGTTTCGACGAGGTCTCACTCGTCATCTTCAGGCTGGTGCTTTCGGCTTCTTGTTACTGGAACAGAGCAGGATCTCAGTGTTTGAGTTCCTATAAATACTGTTGAGGAGGTGTGGTGTATAGCCTCCAATGTTCTGGGCAGAGAGGAGGTTCCCAGGCTAGTGTGCCTTTTCTTCTTTTGTTCCTTAATTACTTGAGGGATATATATATATATATATATAATCTCACAGTGGCCAACCAATGGATATTCCACACATGCTTGTGCACTGGGCCCCACCCCAAAATGTAAACAGCATACAAGATATCAGTACATAATTTAAAACTTTGGAAGTGCAAATAGCATTTCAAACAGACAGCTCATTAAAACAACATGCAAAAAAACCCCAAACAAGTAAACTCACTTTCTATGTGTGTGTAGTATTTGTGGAAGAGAAAAGCTTATTAATGTATTGGAGAGAAGGAAGGGTGCACATTCACAGAGCATGACAAGAGATGCGACTGCGAGCAAGAGCCAGCCAGCATGCACAGCCCCCTTCCCTCCTTGGCTCACTCCCAGCCCCTACTCCCAAGCCCCAACAAAGCTCTTATGACATACCCTCCAACATTTCTCCGATGAAAATAGAGACGTCCTATTCTCTATAGGACTGGGTTGCCCCAGCCACTCTGGGTAGCTTCCAACATATATAAAAACATAATAAAACTATACAGGGCTGCCTTTAGCTGTCTTCTGAAGGTTGTATAGTTACTTATCTCCTTGGCTCAGGGGTCACATAACTCCATACCCTTCAATGAAAACAGGGACGTCCTACCATGCCCACCAACATTTCTACGATGAAAATAGGGGTGTCCTAAGGAAAAGCAGGACATTCTAGGATCAAATCAGAAACTGGGACAGCTTCTGTAAATTCTGGACTGTTCCTGGAAAATAGGGATGGGGCAGAGAGGAAAGGGAGCTGAATAGAGTGAGCAAGTGCCAGGTGGCAACAGTGTTCCTGGCACTTTTTATAATTGAGCTTACTGTGTACACAGATATACAGTTATGCACTCACTGACCATAAAAGGTGAATGCCTGTAGTGCATGTTCTTAGAGTAATGTGTGAATATCCCTATTATATTTATAGGTAGGGCCTATACACTCACTGAATATCACATTTGAATTACTGTATGAGTGTACAGTTAAATTATCTGTGCACACAGGCCTCAGCCCTATATACCTGAAGGAGCATCTCCATCCTCAATCCTTCAAACTGGGGCCCTTGGGCTAGAGCTGGATAGCTCAGTTGGTTAGAGCTTGGTGCTGATAATGGCAAGGTTGCAGGTTTGATCCCCGTATGGGACAACTGCATATTCCTGCATTGCAGGGGGTTGGACTAGATGATCCTCAGGGTCCCTTCCAACTCTACAGTTCTATGATTCTATGAGGTCCAGCTCTGAGGACATTCTGATGGTTCCCTCACTGTGAGAAGTGAAGTTATGGGGAACCAGGCAGAAGACCTTCTCTGTTTCCCACCACAAATTTAATTTCTAGAGACTTAGAGAAGGAAACTGAACTCTGCGGGGTGGCAGTGCTAACAAATCACACCAATGAAGATCCTCAAATGCAAAAAAAAAACCCCAACAAAAAACAATAACAACAACCCAAGATCACAGGCAGAGGCAGTGATTTGTCAGGGAGAAGCATCAGAAATGCAGTGTTCTCGTACATTGTCTCAGGTATATCAGCTCATGCAACACCTTTGAATTCTGCAATCCAAAGTTGAGAGAGGCTGCCGGTGATCAACTTTGCCAGAAACAGTATTTCCAGCCGTTGAGTCAAGGGCTGTAGAAAAGGCTCAGAGCTGAGTGGTAGAATGCTCTCTCTCTCTCTCTCTCTCTCTCTCTCTCTCTCTCAAAATCCACTCCTTTGAGGTCTCCTATAT
Source organism: Podarcis tiliguerta (assembly GCF_965153285.1). NCBI lineage: Eukaryota > Metazoa > Chordata > Lepidosauria > Squamata > Lacertidae > Podarcis > Podarcis tiliguerta. The sequence goes on from NC_139553.1 coordinate 36,633,771, forward strand.
ATTTTGCCTACTATCATGGTTTTCCTGTTTTTAACATATGCTGATCTGACCTCCTTAAGGTGCAATAGTGAAAAATAAATTGTTTTTAAATGATAAGTATGTTTTGCATGCAAAAGGTTCCAGGTGCAATTGCTGGCACCTCCAGTTAGGGTTGGAAAACACTCCTGTTTGAAACCCTGTATTGCTGCTGCCAATCAGCATGGATTAGAATAGGAATCTGCATTCCTGATGTTCCTGGGCTCAAGCTCAAGTGTTGCAGGCCAACAATATCAGGAAGGCAACAGATTCCCCAACCTTAATGTAGACAACACTGAGCTAGACAGGACCAATGGTCTGACTTGGTATAAGGCAGCTTCCAAGGTTGGCTGGGAAAGCTGTAGTATATGCCTTTTCTTTTCTTCTTTTAAGAAAGGAAAAAAGAAATGAATCCTTGTGGGCTGTCATTTAGCAGGCAGGGAAATGATGATTTTAAAAGAACAATTCATCATTATCCAAGCTGCAAGCATTTTCTTTAGAGTATTTGCTTCGGCCTTCATTTCATAGCACAAGTGTTTGGCTTCGGATGCCAAACTGACATGTGGAAGCATTTGTAAAAATGTTGTCCCCAGGCTGCTTTCCAGATTCTACTAAACCCTTGCATAATTAAACTGTCCTTTCTAATAGTGGCCACTTGTTTGATCAACATATATATGCATATATATATATATATATATATATATATATATATATAAAATCACATACATACGCTAAAACAATGTGTATCCCTCTGGGTTAGAATGCAGAGGTTGATATTAAGTAATCAAGTTCTCCTGCTTTCTAATTAAACAGCCCCTTGTTTCAGACTCCAAATTTCCCTCCCTGGGAGAATCTAGTAAGTTGCTGTTTAAATAAGGCAAAAGATTCTGGTCCAAAGGGTTGGCATTTGTGTGTGGTGTCCACTCTCCCTTTTTATAAGGAGTGTTTAGATTTACACAGATGGTGGTCTGAGGTGACCTGGTGGGGCAGCAGCAGCATTGGAGTAGGGAGTGTCCCAAATTTGGGTTGGGAAAAGTTGGAGGGTATGCCCCCCCATGTTACAGTCTAAATCCATACTGGGTTGAGTGGTGGTGCTGAATACCTGTACAGTGGTACCTCGGGTTACATATGCTTCAGGTTACACACTCCGCTAACCCAGAAATAGTGCTTCAGGTTAAGAACAGAAATTGGGCTCTGGCAGCGCAGCAGCAGCAGGAGGCCCCATTAGCTAAAGTGGTGCTTCAGGTTAAGAACAGTTTCAGGTTAAGAACAGACCTCCGGAACGAATTAAGTACTTAACCCGAGGTACCACTGTATTAAAACAACCACCACAAATCTGCCCTGAAAAGGCACAGCTATGTAGCTAATGCAAAGTGTAGTCCATTTCTTAGAAGACTGAGGAGCACCTATATTGCTGACTATTTAATGGTTTCCTTTATACACTGCTTTTTTCTACCAAGGCACTCATGAGGTAGGTGTGTGTTTGTGTGTGTGTGTGTGTGTGTGTGTGTGTGAGAGAGAGAGAGAGAGAGAGAGAGAGAGAGAACACTGCAGTTTGAAATAATGGCCAACAGACATGGTGCTGATAATGCCAAGGTCACAGGTTCGATCCCTGTATGGAACAGCTGCATATTCCTGCATTGCAGGGGGTTGGTCTAAATGATCCTCAGTGTCCCTTCCAACTTTACAATTCTATATTTTATTGATATACTGTCTCAGTGATGAGACCTGTTGCAAAAGTACTCTATAAGAGAAATGACACAAACCTGCATCTAAATTGTCCCCTCTTCCTCCTCACCAATGACGTTGTCTCATCCCAACTCACTTTCTGTCTTATTTTCCATCCCGGGGAAATGTTGGATCTCCAGAAGCTGAATTTCTATGTCAGGGCAGTGGGGTGGGGTGGGGAAGAGCTGCTTCTTTTTACTCCAGTGCCATTCCATGTAAATCCATGCACATAGACACAAAATTCCAGTTTTGAAAAATGTTTGCCAAATTGGTTTGGGAGTTATGTGTGTTTTAATAACTGTGTGTTTTGATAAATTGTTATAGCTTCTTTAATGTACTGCAGGCAGAGAAAAGACTTCAAGAATGGGTAACGGAAGAGTGACGGGATCACAGATCAAGGCATGATTATTGCTTTGAGAAAGGGGATGCCCCTAAGAATGCCCCTGTTGTCTGCATGAAATGCTGGAGGATGTGGACAAAATGGGAAGAAAAAAGGAATGAGGGTAGAACAGCAAAATATGCAAATTTAAGGTATCAACTCTTTAATGATGCCTTATGCTAAAACTGTGTAATGAACATGCTGGAAGGGTGATTGCTAAACAGAAACAGGCCGCAGCCAAGGGCAGATCTACTATGAAACTAAAGAAGCTTAAGCTTCAGGGTCCCTAAAATCAGAGTGGCCCCAGAAACAATTTTAGTCCACATTGAGTAAAACATTTGGGTCTAGTAGACCAGATTTGAATCACTCAACTCAAATTGATCATTTGTTGTTGTTGTATATATTCCAACAATAGCAAAGTTTGAGAATCAGTAACACTGATGCTGTAAAGATGGGGCGTACAGCAATTTTAAGCAAAATTGGAGTAGTTTTTTTAAAAAATTGTGGTGATCTGTCACGGAACAACCCCATTGAAGAAGATAACAGTGGTTACCCAGACCACATTGCTGGTTGCAAAGGGGCCCTCATGTCAGTTTAAGGTTCAGGGCACCCAAAATGTAGGTCTGCCACTGGTCACAGCTGAACTTAATGGGGAAGGCATCTCTGTCTCACACCTCCCACTGACTGCCTGATTGATTAATCCAGAAGATGAAGATGAAGATGGAAATGGGTGGGTAGGTTCCAGCTCCTTCCAGCTAAGGCAATGGATGGAGGCCCACTGTCTCACTTTTCTCTCTCCTGCAGACAGGTGGAATAACCATGAATGGAGACAATACTGGTAGAGAAAGTCTCTCCCAAACAATGGAGGAGGACCCACTATATCACTGTTTATGAGGATCTTCCTGTCCCTGCATCTTAATACATGCCAGTTGAGAATACTGATTTAGATTTCAACTAGCAGCCTTGTACCGGGCATTGCTCAGGAATTATAAGAAACCAAAAAACAATGCAATTTTGAAATGTTCAGTCTGCCATATTGATTCAAAATAAATGCTTACCTAGTCCCGGGGTGGGTGGTGGTTGTTGCCCGTTGTGGCAGGCCCCAAACCCCAGGGAGCAAGGCTGGGCAAGAAGGCTGGCAGTTGGGAACCCCCAGGCCGGCCACTTGGAGTGGTGGGCTTTCCCGCCATCCAGATATTTGAATTCTGGCCGATCCGGACAGGCTGAGTGGGTGGGGCTTGGAAGCAGACCGCGGTGGAGCAGGCTTCACCCTGGTCTGCCCCTAACCTATAAAAAGACAAGCTGCACCTGACTTCAGGACCGAAGAACAAATCCTCCCTCCCCCCATTTAGTTATGCTGTGGGTTTTATATGCTAACCTTCCTTCCTTCCTAGGGCACTGCATTTACTGACATTGCTGTGGTTAAATAATGGTTGCCGCTTTCGGAGCTGGGAAGGAATTTGCCTGCAAGCAGATTGGCCCCATTTGCAGGTGTTGCCTTCCCCATAGCAAAAGTCACAACTTTGGTGGATAAAGCTTTGGGTGGAATCCTTTTAGTCTAACATCAGGTGGGGAGGTGAAGTGGTGCATCAACCCAACCTCAGAAGGGTGCGTTCACAAGGGTAACCCCTTAGAGACTCTAGTTTGGAGTCTCTGTCAAAAAGCCAAGGCGTCTGACAGATGGCCATAGAACTTTCCCCCCAGCAGCTTGGGAGGACCATTCGTTTAGACCTGCATCTTGCAGAGGACCCATTAATCCTAGGCTTGACTCTGTCATGTCTCAGCCCTCCACCCAAAGCCTAAGCCAAACTCTGCCTACATCTGGAATCAATAAACTTGTGGTCATTTTTAAACTCCAGAATGTTGTCTTGTTCACCTTCATAAGCTAGGCCTTGCTCCCTGGGGGTGGGGCGACTGTGACTGGGTCCGCAATGCTGTCCTTTTGTATCCAAACCGATGAATACCTGCTCCTTGATCTCTGGAAAAATTATGCAAAATTGTATTAAGATCAGTGCAGTTTTAAACAGTCCAGTCCACCATCTTGATTCAAAACTGTATCCAATGGTATCCAGACATAGGCAGAAACATGCCTTTTGATCTCAAATCAGCCAAATTAACAAACCATGAGCTTTCCAAAATATATAGTATATGTTCATTAAAAGGCAGGTTTCCTATCCTGTGAAGGTGGCAGTCTCAATGCTAGGTCACAGGGGATAAATATTTACAAATATTGGGAGCATTCAAGTAAGTTTTACTCAGAGTGGGCCTTTAAAAATTAGTCATAGCCATTAATTTCAATGACCCTACAATGAGCAAACCTTTGCTGAATACCACCCATAGCAACATAGCATAGCACTCAGTAGAGCTTGTGTAGAATGATTTTTCAGTGAATTTGCCCTTTTGGGGAGTAACTACCAACTTCTTATGCTTACAGCAGGAAATTACTTGACCACAAGATATTTTGGGTTAGGGCATCCTATTCTCTTTAAAACAGAGAGAGGGAGAAAGGGAGAGATGTGGCGCTTTAAGCCACAGTACCTAAAATTAAATTAAATTAAATTAAATTGAGTGGGTTTGTTTGTGGGGTGGGATATGAAGCAATGCTTAGAAGATTCCACGACAATTTCAGGCTTAGTATCTGACATTATATTCAAAGACAGCTGGAGGAAAAACAGAAGCTCACTATATGAATGTATTCAGTGACCCATAAAATCTAGCAACATTCAGCACCATTTAAATTAAATTTAAACAAGCTTTTACGAGCTCCAGTTTTACCTACTTATGCAGTATGAAACTTGTTGAAAAGGAAAATCGGACCAGTAAAAACAATCTGTAATACACCTGTATTTTCATCGGTATATACACCACTAGTTAAGCTTAATAAGAAAAGAGAAAGAAATCATGCAAAAGAATTTAATTCAGTTTGACAATCGAATTAATGTTACTTGTGACACTAATTTTTCTTGATTAATGCTCATACAGAGGCATTGTCATTTTTATCAAGAAGTACATTGTTCACGGGAGTTTTGATGGCTTCATAAACACCCTTAAAGCATCCTGGTAAGTATTGAGATTAGTTATGATATTACAATATTTCATTTCTTTCAAATAATCTTATTTTAAACTACCTTTTAAAAATAAAAGTGTGTGGTCAATACAATATGAATACCATTACAGCAGAGTGGAGGCAACCATCAATAATGGAGCAAATAAATATGTATTAAACATCTCACTTGAAAACAATGTCATTATGAACAAAACGTTGCCCTTCATGCAATTTATTCTAGTCATCCGTATTAATAGAATCAACATTTCTGTCAAGATGAATAGTAAAGTTAATGTTTGCTGCACTGGGGAGTTAATTTATTGCTGTCATTCATGCAGATAACAAAGTCAACATTAATTTTAGGTGTCTATAGGTGTCAACACAAGTTCCAATTCTAAAAATAGCACCACATAACTAACAAAGCCGCTTCTCACCCACAATCAATAGTGAGTTTTGTAGCCTGGATTAGCCAGTCGAACCTTGAACCACAGCAGCCTTTGGCCTGCCTGCTTAGTCTTCATGGGTGAGCCACTCAAGGCCTAAGGAGGGCAAGAGGCATGCCAATGCCCCAAGCGGTCCAGAAATACTTCCAGGCCATGCATTGACCTTTGGACAATAGCCTAAGTTTGGCCTCACCTGCTCAGTTGGATGGTATTCAGTTGCTCAGATGGATGGTATTCAACTGACTTTCACTCAAAGTAGACCCATTGAAATGAACGGCTCTAACTTAATACAGTGGTACCTCGGGTTACATACGCTTCAGGTTACATATGCTTCAGGTTACAGACTCTGCTAACCCAGAAATAGTACCTCAGGTTAAAAACTTTGCTTGAGGATGAGAACAGAAATCGTGCGGCAGTGGCATGGTGGCAGTGGGAGGCCCCATTAGCTAAAGTGGTGCTTCAGGTTAAGAACAGTTTCAGGTTAAAAAGGGACCTCCAGAACGAATTAAGTTCTTAACCCGAGTTACTACTGTAATACCAATGACTTGAAAACCCTTCCCTTCCTTCCTTCCTTCCTTCCTTCCTTCCTTCCTTCCTTCCTTCCTTTCTCTTTTGCAATCCTGAGCAGTCAACAAAAATGGTGGTACATAAATACCTTATGTGTACTTGGGTTTAGCAGTGTAAAACTAAGCTTGTGCCAAAGCAACATTCCACAGAAGTTGATTTTCCTATCTTGGTGTTTTGATGTTCTGGGATTGGAAGTAGTGCAACTATCTTGTGGCATTTGGTGCTTTGTCTAGTTATAGATGCTAGGATGTCTTCTGGGTCTCTTTCCCTTCACAGCTTTCACCAAAATCCAGGCAAAGTGGCATGATGTTAGCTGAAATAGCACATGCCCTGATTGGCTGAGTAGTTTTGAGGGAGTTTTTATGCTTAGTTGTATGCTTAGTTGATGCCTCCATGTTATGTACATGGCTGAGAGTAAGAGAAACAAAACCTATTTTCTTTTCCCTCAAATAATACACTGGGTCTTTGTTGTTGGAATTCTTTTCTCTCTGAATTATTTCTGTGTTATTTAGGTGATTGTGTAAGCACTATGTATGTTCTATGTTACTGTTCTCTTTTTAAAGGAATCCCCTTTTGCAAAGGCCTTTCCAGTTGAAGTCCTATTTAAATATACAAACCCTTATGACGGGAAAGGAACTGGGACCTTGAAATTGCCCACCAACAGGTCACACCTGGATGTACAGCACATGGAACAAACACGTTGTTCGCTTGGTCTCAGTCTCCTCCATGATGGTGAGATTTATTGCATTTCTGTTTCCAGATTTGCATCTTTACATAGAAATTAGTATGTGAATGTTATGCAAATCCATGACCCACGATGTTGCCTTCCTTTCCCCACACTGAAGAAAGGAGAGTGCTAACATTCTCCTTGCCATTTTGGAGGCCATTTTCGAAACATAGTGCAGATTCACACCATGCACTAGAAAAAACATCCAGCCCAAATTTAAAGTACATTACTTCCCCCAGCGAATCTCGGGCGCTGCAGTTTTCCCCTCACAGAGCCACAATCCCCAGGACCCATAACAAACTACAGTTCCCAGGATTCCCTGGGGGAAGAAATGTGCATGGTTGTGGATCTGCTTTTAAACACATGGTCGGTGCTTATCTTGCATTCACTCAGTGTCAGGGCCATGAAGGAAAAGATGGATCTGTTGAAATAATCAGATATTCTGACTTCATTTAAATAGGTAGCCTCTCCTCATTTCATCTAACAATGTTGTTAATTAGTTTTTCATCCTATGGGCATGTGTTCTCCTGAATTCCACACCATTTCACAGTGCTACTGCCAAGATGTATGTGTGTCAAAAAATTCACCCCCCTCTACTTTAAACCTACAATTACCATCTTGCCACATTCTCAATAGCAGGAAATCCAATTACTTTTTTCTTTAAATGAATATATAAAGAAAGCAGGAATGGAAAGGGAGGGGGAAACCTCAGCAAGTGGTAAATTATTCATATTGTCATACAATCCTAAATGCTCTGGTACAACTGACGGCCTCCATTTTAATCGTGATGCAAGGCTGCTTCCCTGATTTGAAGCAATAAATAAAAGTGCACATTCTTGTACTGGCGCAGACAGTACAATCATAGGGCAGTCATGATTTTTCTTCCTTTCTTTCTCTGCAAAACATATAGCGTAGATAGATACAGGAAATGCCATCTCTGCGCTCCTTCGGATGTTATTCCAGAGACAAAAATAAAACAAAATAGAAAAATCCTATAGGATTTTTGCAGAGCATCATGCATACTATCAAAAGAGCTGTGTATCCTAGACTGGAATTATAAAAGCTGACAGACACTGGGTTGCCTAAGACCACTCTTCTAATTTTGTGAGCTAGGATTTGAGCCACAGATTTAAACCCCCAAGTTCATGCTCTGATATGCTAAATTCTGCCTCCAGCTGATGGCGGCATGTGTTTATATGTTGGTGAGACCCTAGTAGGCCATCTGTTCCAACCCACTGGTTCATGCAGGAAATCCAGATCTAGAACATTTCCAACATAGACTATCTGACCTTGCTTGAAGACCTCCAGTGAGGAACAGCCCAAACTATTGATCATCAACAAGACCCACAACTAGGTTGAAACTTGATCTAAGGTGGGTTGCAACAGCAGCATTACCTCCATATAAATAAAGGGTAATGTGCTAAAAGGTGGGTCCTCCAGATGCATGTTTGGGTTAAAGGTGGATCTGTGTCTGAAAAGGTTTAAAATTGATGCTATCACCTTTAAATCCTATGGTCCATGAAGGTGTCCAGGGGGCTATAGGAATCTTTGAATCTCCTCTCCAAGGGGCAGAAAGAGGTGTCAAACATTGGGGCAGGAGATTTGACATCTGATGTCCCCTCTCTGCCACTACAAAAACACATGTGATGCTCACCACATGGCTCTGACACAGATAAGGCCCAAAAAGGTGTGTGTGATGGGTTGCATGAAGGAACCATAACCTTCTGAATTGCTATCCCTCTGCTCTAGGAAGAGAACCATGTGAGCAGATACTGTAGCATTGCTACCCAATCCCCATTATTCACAATAGGGGGTAATCACTAAAGGAGAAAAAGAGAGAGACATGATGGAGGGGTTCCTCACTTCCTCTTGGCCAGCATGCTGTCAGTTCTTTCCCCACCCCCTTTTAGGACTGCAGATTTACTATTTTAGAAAACTATCCAAATATTCAAATAAAATCTAGCTTCTTATAATTGAGGCCTAATGGATTTGACCTCTTCCATGACAGTCCTTTAGGTGTTTTAAAGAGTATGATCATACTTCCTAACCAAACGCACACCCAAGCTTTCTCTTCTCTTGGCTAAACATACCCACTGTCTTCAACCTTTCTGCACAAAACTTGTTTCCAGACTGTGGGCCATTTTCACTGCCCTTCTCTATACCTGTTCCAACATTGTCTTTATCATTATTAGAGTGCAGCATCCTGAGCTGTATGCAATATTCCAGATGAGAAATGACCAGTGCAGAATAAAGTGTTATTAAATATATGTTTACAAATTGTACCAGGAGTTGTTTTCTAAAGAAGATCCTAACCAATCAATGTCTAAGTAACTGGCATTTGTCCGCTTCCACAAACAGTTTTTCCGGGTCATGTGGCCAACATGAATAAGCCGCTTCTGGTGGAGCCAGAGCAGCGCACAGAAATGCTGTTTACCTTCCTGCCGGAGTGGTACCTATTTATCTACTTGCACTTTTTGGCATGCTTTTGAACTGCTAGGTTGGCAGGAGCTGGGACTGAGCAATGGGAGCTCATGCTGTCGTGGGGCCTCGAACCACGACCTTCCGATCGGCAAGTCCAAGCAGTGCAGTGGTTTAAACCACAGCGCCACCCGCCACATTCATCTAGATATTATTGGACTCCAACTCCCACTGCTCTTATCCATTGGCCATGCTGACTGGAGGTGATCAGAGCTAGGTTATCCACACCAGTAGTATAAACAATGAAGTTATCTAGATAGAATGGAGGGGAAATGCCTGATTCATAGTTAAACTCAAAAGCAAAGGAAGTCTGGTTAAGTGCAGAGCAAAGTAACTGGTGAAATGTTACAGCACTTTGAAAGCCAAAAATCAAACAATCTTCAAAGTAGGCCAGCCTTAGGTGAGATGAAGCAGAACAAATCCTGAATTCTAAGAGATGGCGAAGTTGTAGGTAGAAATTGTAATATTCACTAGGAACCATGAAATGTTGCCTAAAGCAGGCACACTGAGACTATCTCAAGCATGAATAACATAGAAACACACACCTTGACATTTAAAAATATGTTATCTTGACATTGTAGCAGTAGAAAAGACACTGCTTTAAGGACACTGGGTATTTAACTCCCGAAATAGCTATTTCAAGGAAGGCATAAAGCAAGTCATTTTTTTGTTAAAAACAAACCCCTCCACATCCAGTCTTCCATTTTGACCTTATGTCAAGATGAGCTCCTTAGTGTCAACAGTGCCTATTATATAAAAACTACGTGCACCCTTCACTTGGTCACATATTTAAAAATATTGACACATGCTTTGGAGAGTATGGTATTTTTCAGCTGTTCATTGTGGGGGACAGAGCAGGAGCAGAAATCTATTTCTCAAATTGTTTAAGTTACAGATGGCAGGAGTTTAAATTGTACGGTCAAATTTATAATGATGGTGGTTTAAGAGTATCTCTGGTTTGAATCTCACATTCACTGTGAACTCACTAAGTAACCATTTTTTCTCAACCTCAGTCAAGCCTTCTGTAGTAAAGGGGATAATGATATTGACTTACCCTGCAGCCAGTGGCATGTAATGAAATTTTTCATAGAGGAACAGTTAGGGTCAGAGGCACCAGCTTGCAAGGGCGATGGGGGGGGGGCAACATCATGTGCGTGAGCATCGTGACTCCTTCCCTAAGTTGGGCAGAAGCTTCCTGGGCTTTCAGAAGCAGGCATTAGGTGTCTGACAGAATACTTCAGCCCTCCCCGAAGTCAGGTGGGCTTTCGGAAGGTGGCGAGAGGGTTACTGGACCCTTTAGGGGGCTAGCTTAGTCATCGAAGTCCAGTGACTACACACCACTGCCTGCAATGTTATTGTAAAGATTACAATGGAATGCATGTAAAGTGCTTTGAATACTTGAAAGCGTTACAGTGGTACCTCGGGTTACATATGTTTCAGGTTACAGACGCTTCAGGTTACAGACTCCGCTAACCCAGAAATAGTACCTCGGGTTAAGAACTTTGCTTCAGGATGAGAACAGAAATCGCACGGCGGTGGTGCGGCAGCAGTGGGAGGCCCCATTAGCTAAAGTGGTGCTTCAGGTTAAGAACAGTTTCAGATTAAGAATGGACCGCTGGAATGAATTAAGTACCTAACCAGAGGTACCACTGTATACAACTGCCAGTTGTTGTTCTTAAGAGCTGAATATATGACTTTTCATGGAACAGATTCACACATATGCAGTACTGGGCCATGGAAGAGTCTCCTCCTCTCAGCAGCTTTCTGCTGTCTCTGAAGCACCACTGCCAGTTTCACCATCCAGGTAAGCAGAATTGAAGAGGGGAATCAGTATGCAAAGGAGTGGTATAGGCGTTCCAGTTAACTCCTGATTTTGAGGGGAAAGATCTGCTGAACTTTAGTCCTATCCAATAAAAATGGGTAGGGGGTGGTGCATTTATAATAATAATAATAATAATATTTTATTTATACCCCGCCCTCCCCAGCCAAGGCCGGGCTCAGAGCGGCTTACAAGCAATAATAAAAACAAGACGAATGATTACAACTTAAAAACAAAAGTAAAGTACAACATTAAGATAATAATTTGAAGAATTTAATGACATTTTCTTTAAAAACACCTGTACCTACAACAACTTTGGGTGGGATTGAGGAGATGCCTTGTAAACCAACAAAGTCTGTTTCTATAATCAGTGGAATATGCTAAGAGATTCATATTCTACAAGTATTATTTTTAAGGCCTGCTAAACTTTTGGAGAAAGCACCTAATTAATTGCTGCTAAAGCCTGCTAAATGCTTAGCCCCAATGAATATCAAATGTTAATTATTTAAGAGATTTATGTGATTAACAATGTAAAGTTAACTTTGAAGCTTAACATAATACACAACTTCAGGCCCCTATGGCTTCCAACAGCTTTTCCTGTGTTGCAATTTTGATTACAAAAATCTCTTTTTAATATGGTCTCTCTACACAAGCATTATTGACCACACACACACACACACACACGCACAAAAATAGCCTTGCCACAGCAACAGTGAGATGGTATGCAAAGATGAATATCTAAAGTCCTTGTTTGACATTATGCTTATGGTTAAGGAAGCACGTAAGGGGATGCAGTAATCATAAGGGCTCCCTGTGCATCTTAGACGCCTGGACAAGTGAGCTAATGTGGTGTAGCGGTTTGAGTGTTGGATTAGGACCTGGTTGACCAGAGTTCAAATCCCCATTTGGCCATGAAGCTGAGTCACTGCCTCTAGACCTAACCTATCTCACAGGGTTGTTGTTGGGGGGGGGGGATTAAGGGAGATGGGGAAGAACCAGGCCCATCACCTTGAGCTCCTGGGAGTAAAAGGTGTGGTTTAAATGCAATGAATAAAATAAATAATAACGAATAATACATGAATGTAGAGTCCCTACAAATTCTAGAACCATTACTTCACTCATTTTATTTTATTCATTGCATTTGCACTCTACCTTTTATGAGAAGGCATATGTGAAGTTCTGTATACACTATTTGGTTTGAGAACTTGTTTTGGAGAAATGCCCATTTTGAAAGATAGCCTTCACATATTGTTTCAGAAAACGCCTTAAAATGCAAACTGAAGCAAATTTATCCCCTGTTACTAATCAGAAGCCAGTGCTGCTGAAACGAAGTTGGGGTAACACAATAGACCACTTTGCCCCCCCCCCCCAGCCTTGGTCGTTAAATTAAAAGGACAGCAATCAGGCTCAAAATCCCCTGAAATTTAAGCTGTTGCACTTACTAAACAAAGGCAGCAAACACGCAGAATCAGCTGAAAGAGATTGAATTGTACCTGTAAGTGTAGCAAACAAAAAGCCCCTTGAGCAGTCTATTGTAGCAGGTAAGCCATTACACCTACTTGCATATCTAAAATCACGCACAAGGAGATACTGCAGCCTTGTAAGCCAACATAGTTCAATTTCTTTTCATTTCATCTCAATAAAAGCTCTTTATGTGCATATTCATTCCTATTGCTCTGCTTCTGATCAACTAGCATAAAGCTTTCTGTAAAGTTTCACAGGCTTCCACTTGTCAGATAATATTAGTAGCACCTGCGCAATACTATCTTACTGGCTTGAAAATTAACAATCTTGGAGCAATTGGGGTGCAGGGGACGGGTTGGGGGAATTCCCTCTCTATGTATATGTAAGTTGCTAATCTGCAGTGGAGCATATAAAGTAAATATAAAAGAATAGGCTTGCTTCTTTATAATGCTAAAAGGAAGAACAGTCATAGGAACACATTTGCAGGTGGAGTGAGGGGCCTTAAAAACAAAACCTTAAGGCAGCAAAAGAATACAAATAAAAATTCAAAAATAATATTTGCACTGCATCTAGGAATGGGCAAACAAGTTACTTTTAGTTTCTCTCAACTCCTTAATTGCTCCATTCTTAACTTTTGCTCTCCATCAGTTTAGTCTATTTTTCCTTTTGCGAATTCATCAGCATTTTAGTGCTAATTTCTCCTAATACACAGCTTTTTCATATGCAAAATTTGCAAAACAATCCCCCCAATATGTTTTTGTATGGCACTTTCACTAATGTATGAATTTATGTGCACACTTCACCCTAGTATGTGCATTTGTTTACAATTACTTGTTTGGAGAATTCTATCACAAAATTCAGATAACTGAATTTCTAAGCAAGGCTGTGTTTCAGTTCATGTACTGTTTTGAAAAGGGAGAATTTGGAAGATTCTCCTTAAAATATTAACTGGTTCAAATTTATCTCCCATCCCTACTCACACGTTTTGTGATAACTCAAATTATTATGATATTGGTGCGGGAAGGCAGTTTACTGCATGGCCATGCCTACTACCTCCAACATGGAAATCAACCAAGTTTTCCATCGACTGAAAAATGATGTAGACCAACATTCCATGATGTTGACCAATATCCCAATCAGACACATCCCATAGCTTCCCAGTACCTGCCATTGATCAGTATTCCGCCTGCAAACATGGTTTTTAGCCACTGATAGAACTGCCATCTGAAGATCTGTGTAATCTTTTTTTAAAAAAAAACAAAAACAAAAAACTGAAATATACACATGTATGCTTTGAATGCAATAGCTGTAGCCTCCATGGCTGATCCTGAATACATTGTGCTAGTGTAAATACAACCAGCTGACACTGTGCGCTAGTATGGAAATTTAAGTACCACCATATTTACTCACATAAGGTTTGGGGATTTAAAAAAAAGCTTTGGGCCTCTAGGGCTCTAAAATGAAAATGGAATTAATCACAGTTTATAACATAAAACTTCATACATTATTTCTTTTTGCCATCTGTCTAACATTGTTTCCCCCTTCAACCAACCTGCTAGTGATTAATTCTCCCAGGAACTTCAGATCTCAGGATCGTGATTAGTATTGCCACAAAAGAGCCGTATATTGCGAGACTATAGACAACATAGATGTTACAGTCAAGTGCCATGGGAGTGATATACAATGTAGCTGCTGCACACACAAGCTATTTCTATGACAAATTTGATTTTAATCATTCTCTAGCTTAGCAAGTGTCAAAGGAAGACCTTGTAAAACCATTGAATGAAGCATGGACTCACTTGACAATACAAAGCTATAGGACAGGGATAACCAATGTGTTGTCTTCCGTATGTTTCTGGACTACAGTTCCCATAAACCTTGGTCATTTTCCACACTGGCTACTGCTGATGGGAGCTGTCTGAAACAATGTGAGGAGCACCATGTTTACACTTGCTATAAAAACAAAATGAGTATCATATCACTGGGGGATCGTCACAAAGCAGCCTTGAGTCATTTCTACTGAACTGGTGATGGTCACGTCTAGCTCATGCAGCTGTCTTATAGCAGAAACACCACAGCTACCTGTTTGTGTGAATTGGATTTCACTTTCTTTCTCACAGGCTAGAAACCAAGTTGAAAGCAATGACCATTATAGCCCAAATCAGTGGGCAGTGAAAATCCAATGAAATGCTTCAACCTGATTGTTGATGTCATGTAAGATCAGCCTGTCCCTTTAAAA